>NC_052029.1:8519228-9866728 GCF_015832195.1 Motacilla alba alba | reverse complement strand
GCAGATTCCTGCTCATCCCGTCACACAGTCCCCTGCCTTTCTGAACTGTAGCATACATCTACTAAAAAGCAACTTGGAAGAATCATTTCTCAATATCACAGAAAAATAGAAATAGCTGGAGAGTCTTTACAGTAACATATCCCCAGAACACACAAGAACCAGTTGCAAGTCTGACATGGGTTTCTACAGCAACACTCTTTCACCTTGGCATTTAATTCAGATTGCTCCAGAGCACTGCTGTCTGCATCTGGAAAAATAAATTATTGTCCTTCCAGTAACAAAAAAGTGTTTGATTCACACACCCCTCACAGGATAGGAGAATGAAAAAAAAAATGTTTGAAGCCAGTTGGTGCAGTCCAGCCTCCCAAAATACAAACCTGATTTTTTTGCCAAATCCAAGGGGAAAATGGTTCTTTCCATATCTACAGCAATGACAGCAAATGTTATTTCCAACATCCACTGCTGAACTCAGACACAGCTTTCCCCTCACCTCACATACTGCCATGGTCACAGTTTCCTTCCCCCTCTCCCCTCAAGTGCTTTATGCTGTTTCAACCCCCTCCTTTTCTTCGAGTTCAAGAAGTCTGCTACCATGAACAGGGGAGAATAACTACGTAAAGAGAACTGCTACTTCTTAGCTCAATGAACCCCACGGAAATTTGCTCCTTTCAATGGAAAAACAAGAATATGAATGGCCAGCTTTTGAATTAAAACACTGAATGGAAAACCAGGACACAAGCCAAGAGATCCTAGCAAGATTCTGCTATTACCTATGACACTGAAGGTAAATTATTTTTATTTTCAGTCCCCACCCTCAGCTGCCAGAAACTTGCCCCAAGGGCTGGTGCAGGACGGGAGAGAATGAGGGAGACAATGCCTAACACAACACATCCACCAAAAATGTTGCCCAAGATTTAGCCTGCAAATGCCAAGAAACGCCCAGTTTCACACATAAACATACAAGGAAGATAGCAAAGCTAATATTCAATTAAAACAATAAATCCTCCACCTTCTCTTGTTTTCTGAAATGTCTTGGTATAAATTCTCATCTACAATTAATTTTTGCCTTGTCAGAAAAGAGACCTGCTCATTTGGCAGTAATATTTTATTGTGCTTAGCAAATGCTAGCACATTTCCCCTTTTAACACATATAACCCATCTCTAAAAACTTGCCTTCTCACCATGTCCTAAAATTACTGAGTGAAAATACAAAAAAAAAAGAAAAAGAAAAAAAAAAGACATAGCAGACTCCAGTGAATCAGAGTAACCTGCTCCAGCTTGTGTTTTTAAAAATAGCTTTAAAGTCACACCAGATTTTTTTTGTTTCATTTTTACCAGCATGTTCAGACTAGTCTCAAACAGTTTCCTGTTCTTCTCCCATTCAAGTCTATGGAAATTTTGCCTTCAGTGTAACCAGAAAAAGAAAATCAGGCGTATTCAGTTCTCATACAGTAATCAGAAAGACATTAAAGGGCACAGCCTAGTGAGGGCACCACTACACAAAAGTCTCTAAAGTCCCTTTACAGTCAACCCTTTTCAACATCTGCCCATGGTGAAGTACAGAACAGATGTCACTGCATTTCTGGGACCTAAACAACACCTTCTGCCAATTCAGCTCATGGATTTGAACAGGACTGGAAGATTAAAATCACAGCTACAGCCCTCAACAGGTCATCCTTGTAGCTCCCTGCATCTTCATCCCCTGGAAATGCCAATCCCAGCTCCCAGGAGAGAGCAGCTGACCTGGGAGCCCAGACAGGGCAGCCTGAGGTCTGAGATTCACCTTCCAGCCCCTGCCCCTGGCCAGAGGGGCCCGTGGCTGTTTGCAGCCAGCCCTCCTTGGGCTCTGCTCATCACAGCTGAGGAAACCTTTGCTGCTCCCCAGGCCTTGTGCATCCACCTGTGCACAGAGCCCAGCAGCCTTCAGGCAATTCCCAGAACAAATAGGCTGGCTGCTATTTTCAGCAGGAGCCACTGTCATTGCTTGGGCTCACATCAAGGCATATTTCTATGTTTTTTCCAAATCTGAATCGTAGGGGAAAACAAAAAAGACATTATCCCCCACATAGTGTGCTCAAACTGATGTGCCAGCTCTTAAATTACCAAGCAAGAGCTGCATTCTGTCCCAAATACTTTGTCTGAAGCTCTTCCAAACTGACCTGTGCAGTCAGTGGTGCCTGAGTAACCATAGCAGCATCTCTGAACAATGCCAAATACTTCTGAGCAGAGCCTGGAGCTGCTGATGGATGTGAGGAAGGAGCTGGATCTGCTCTTCCCTGAGACCAAACTGAGAGTGAGGATGGGCAGGTGAGAGTGCTGGTGCAGCCTCAGAATTCAGATGGCAGCACAAGTGAAAATGGGGGCCAAACCAGCTCTGGGAGCCTCCTGGCTTGTCTGGATACCTGTGGCCTCCTTGGTGACCCAACCAGCCAGCGGTGACCACTCCCTTGCAAAGCCTTGTAGGGGCCAGGGCTCCACTTGACCAGAGGCCCAACAGGCCAGAAGCACATACTGACAGCTGTTGGCCAGAAACATGAAATTATCCTTGATGCAGAGAGGTATTTACCTACTGCAGTTATCCCTGGAGCTCCAAGTATCTGCAAGACCTTAGAAGCCTCGAAAAAGCTAATTAGTGCACTGCCATAAATAATTTGATCTCTTAGGAGGATATGTGCTCTCTGCACAGTAAGTAACAGCTTTCTTTAATGGAAAAAAAGGATGATTTGCCCATGTATATCTCTGTTTTATTATAGGTGTTTATCAACTGTATATAATTTACCATAAAGAAAGTAGGAAAGCAAGAGAAAGAGAAAGAAAAAAAAAAAAAAAAAGAAAAAAACTCCTGCCTAAAACACAGCTCATTCCTGTGAGCTACACCATCCCTGGAAAGCAAATCTAGGTCTGTCCTGTTTTGTCAGACACAAATATCTCCTGCAGGGAAATCTCACATAAAATTAAAAGTCAGTGCAGATCCCTTCTCCCAGACCTTTTTGTGGCTGCAGAGGAACAATAAAGCTGCACAGGACAATCTCTTCCCAGCTCTGCTCCAGGGAGGAGGCAGCTGCCTGCTCTGTGCCCTCTGAAATGGGAGGAAAACCAATTGCTGCCTGACCCAGGAAAAGCAGCCATTCTGGAAGCACAGCACATCAGGATTCCCACTGCAAATCAACAGCCAACACCAAGTAAAATAAAAAATTTAAACAAAAGGAAAGTTATAAATCCCCTGCTTAGCTAGTGTTGTTACCCAGAAGTTTTAACATCCTTTTTTAAATAAATGAGGTTGCCCTTTAAAGAGGTTTCCTTTCATCTGGAGAGGTCAGCAGAGCAATCTCCAGTAGTGGAGATAAGCCTGGGTGAAGAACTCTGTTACAGGAACATAAGGATTTAAAGTTACTCATAAGCTGGTTTAAGTGTTTTAAAAGACAAAATGTAAAAGAGCATCTATTACCTTAAAAACCACCAAAATCCTCCTAAGAAGTAGCCATAGTTACTTTTCTCAGTACTTATTCTTAAAAAGCACTCCAGAACTGCTGCTGGGAGCAGCTTGGTGACACGAAAACCAGGGCAAGCCTCTTGCAAACTCCTTTTAGCTCAGAAGGGAAGCACACCCAGTGCCACAGAGGCTCCAGCCAGCCCAGCTCTGTCCCTGAGCCTCAGGACAGGCTGTGGCAGTGAGGGAACCAGTGGGTACCACAAAGACTCAGCATCCACCCTGTGGCAGGAGCCCCTGGGAGCAGCAGTGCCAGGAGCTGAGCTGCCTGGACACACGGGCTGGGAGCCAGCACAGGTCAAACACCAAAGCATCCTTCATAAACAGAACAATTGCTCTCACTGGCATCAAGCCATCAGGGAGCTTCTGCATTTGAAGCTTTGCCAAAACGTCAGCCCAGCCCTCCTGTGGAGAAAGAAATGGCCCCTTGAACTCCTTGTGCAAATTTATACTTTTCTAAGCACAGCCTTTTAGAAACAGCTATAGCCAGGGGGGCAATTAATTCCATTCTTTCCAGAAGATTTTTAGCTCTGAAAAACTCATGTATTATTTAAGCCTCACAGCTAACCATGAACATTCTCAAGGTCCAACTTTCTCTTTGTGATGGGGTAAAAAAGATCCAGATCACCCTCAACCCCCACCCCAATTCCCTGGCTGCCAGGAGAGACCTCTCACTTCTGGAGGGGCTTGGCAATGCCTGACTCTCCATCAGCAGGGCTCCTGCTGTGTCTTGCCTCAGATTTCCAAGCAGCATCAAGGGATCATCTGTGGCAGAAGCCTCAGCCAGACCAGTGTCTCTTTTTGGGTTCCTGCACTCCTAGCAGGATTCAGGATGATGCAATAGAAGAAGGCTGATCTTCCCTCCCAGCCTGGGTAACTAAAATCAGCTGGTTGAAGAATCCTTACACACACAGTCAGGTGCCATTAGCAAAGAAGAAATAAATCTAACCTGTAGCTACGGCAGCATTTTTTTAGAACAACCATTACCCTGATTGAGAAAGTGCCAGCTTTAAACACCTAATACAACACAGCAGCTTCACTACTGACCTGCTTCTCACCTTTGGGAAAGGCCTGAGGGAAATCAGGTCTCTGAAGCAAAACAGAATCAGCTTCTCCCCGGCAGCCCCAGGTATTCACTCATTTGGGAAATGGGTGTAAAATGGGGGTAGAGCTTTGCTGGTCTTCTCTGCATTTCTGAGACCTAAACCAGCATTTCAGGGAGCAAGTGCAGCTCAGCATGCAGGGGATCCCAGAGGCAGAGGTGATCCCCCTCCCCTCACCTACAGACAGCAGGTGTGTAGCTGGAGCCTCCAAGCAAACTCAAAACACATGAGATGACTACATTTTCTAGCAGCCAGGCACATAGGCAAACAACTTGTCTGTGAAGAAATAAAACTGGATTTAAACCCACCAAATGTTCAGCTTGTCGTCAGCCAACAGCCAATGCACCAAGGATGCACAGAGAGGGTGGTGCAGTACAGGCTGAAGAGCATTCCTAGCCAAGCAGGAACCTGCAGACCTGGCCAGTCACAGCTCCCAGCACCTCGGCTGGTTGGGATCGCTGATATTGCTTTTAGGAGTCCCAGCTCTGCCTGGGTTTAAATAAAAACACATTTTCTAGAAATCTGCACTACTGCATGTTCCAAGTGCTGCCACTCAGCTTTCCATAAGTTATTACTTCTGTGCATTCAGAGCAGTTTGGGAACTGAAGGTTGTGTTGTCAGCTCCACATTCCATAAACAATATAGATGCTGGAATGTGGTAATATTTACTCCTGTTTTGCCATCTGCTTATATATTCATATCAAACATGTGACTGCCAGGATGTGGAGAAGCAGAATAACAGATAAAGGTACAAAAAATCAACACATCTTTTCTTCTTAATGAAAAGGTACTATTGCACAAGAGAAAGAATAATATGTATATATATACATGTTAGGTATTAAAAAATAATTAAATAATCCCTTTTCAATGAAATACATACCTTTGGCTTTTCCTGAAGAGTCAGTGTCTTCAAAAACTCCAACAAACCAAAACCTTCCACCAAAATGCCCACCATCTGAAGTATTTAATGAGTAAAAACCAAACCAACCCACCAAAGTACAGCCCCCACCATTAACACCTTCCCACGGAGGTGGGGCTTCTCACACAGGTGCACATGGCTAAAGGCTGAGAGTGTGTTTAAATAACTCTAAATAAAGAGCAACATGGCCAAGAGAGGTGCAAAGACCTCCCTCAACCAAGCATTGAACTCAAACACTGGCGTTGGTGTTTTAAACACTGTTGCCATTCAAACACCAGACCCCACCACCCACACAGGCTGCAGGACATTCAGCAGAGTGTCCAAGACAATTTCACTGTTGCACCTTTTAAGAACAGAGTGAAATATGTGTAACTCCAGAGCTTGGCTCCTCCAGCCTCTTTTTAAAACAGCTGGTAAATAAAGGTGGATTGACTGCTGGGCTGATGCCTCTTCTGGGCACCAGCCCATGGGAGATGAGAATTTTGCACTTTTCTTCACCTCACCACACAGATTCTTTTGACATGAAGTGAGTTGTGTGGTTTGTTTTATTCCTTGGGGCAGGGAAAGCACTGTTGTAGGCTGAGGGTGCAGTGTGTGTGCACGTGTATTTTAAAGCCAATCACAATGAGAACATTTGAGGCATTTAGGGAATACATTTGACACATTTAGGGAATAAAGAAAACTTCTTACAAGACTGTACTTCTACCAGTCTAGAGAGACAGCAGGTGAACTCTTAGAAGCTATGAAAGAGAATATTCAGTGTCTTGTGTGACTATAAAAGAATTAAGAGACTCATTTTACAGTGCATTTTAATTAAAAGTTCATTATAAGAATTTTCTTTTAAGAACAGCATACTACATATTCATGGAAATATGTAACTTTACCCTACAAATGGGACTGTCACCATATTATTCTTACAATTCAAACATATGAAAAATAAAATATGATATTTAGCTTTATAAATTCCCCCTCCCCCCTTTTAAATCCTTTTTCTTTTAAATAACAAAAGTATTAACTCTTTCCCAGTACAGTGCATTTGCTATCTGCGAGCCACAAACCAAGAAGTCACATCAACGCCAAGGAAACAGCAACATTGTTTGCAAAATATTGAGAGAAAATGATAAAAAAATATAGTAGTCAGCCCAGTGCTTACAGAAGAGACTGTCAACAAGAATTGAAAAAGCAGCACATTTTCATATTACATAGGACCATTATAATAACATATAAACCAGTGCAGAAGACTTTTATGCTGGAAAAATATATACCAATTCTCAGCAAGCAGAAACTGAACTTTGGCACTTGCTCATAAAAAGGCCTTTCAAAGCAAAACAAAATGGAAATTCACTTAATCACAGCTTGTATATTTAAAAAAATAAAGACATTGACTGAAGCAAGGAAACAATAGAGAAAAGTGTACAAGCCAGATCACTAGGAATTCAGTACATTCAGCCTACAGAAAATACAAGTACAATCTTTTATCACCCACCTATGCTGGGATCCTGGCTAGCAAAGGACAGGCTTTGGGACAGAACCTCACCTGAAGCACCTCTGCTCCAATGGAGCTGTGCTGATTAAACAGCCCTTTCTTCAAATTGAACTGGTACAATGTGTCTCCAATACATCACCTCTTCATCATAAAATAAGGATTTCTAATCTGCAAATTAAGAAGCAAAAGCCTTGCACTCAGACAGTGGCTGTTCTGCTCTACCCATAGCTGCACCATAACCACTGCAGTGTAAGGATCAAGTGATTTTTTTTAAAAAAAGGGCTAAAAAAAGAATGGCTTCATTTTGAAGAGGAGACAATAGACTGGAAGGAAGGGTTCACATTTAGTCTGTTATTCCTGGTGCTGTCAGCACTGCACATTCTCAGGAACACGAGAGTGAAGTGTGCACATTGTTCTCCCTCCCTGCAGAAGAGCTGATGGTCTAAGCTCAGGCCCTGAGGGGTTCTGCAGGCCAGAGCACATTTTTGGATCAGGCCATAAGAAAGCAAGGGCTGCTCTAGTCAAGAAGTGCTCCTTTCATAGCCAGGCTCAATGCCCCAAACTAGCAGCTATCTTTGCATTGAGGCAGTTTACTCACTTATTTTATTCTTTCAAGGAATTAAGACTGGGGAAGGGCAAGGAGAAAAATAAGTGCTTTAGATTGCACAGAAGATTGTCCTACTAAAGGGGGCACTTGGATGGGAAGTGATCACAGCTACAAGTCAAGCAGACGCTCCTCACACGTCTCCACAGGCCATTTAGTAGCACCTCCAAACACATCCACGTTGTTATCGACCCAGGGGATGATGTTGCCAGGCATGTTGATAGAGCAGTTGGCAATATTCATGATGTCTTCAGCTCTTAAGACCCTGTCCCATATATTGAACTGGCTCATCTCCCCAACAAAGGCTTGAGTTGCATCAAATCTTCCTCCTACTGTGTCCTTTAGGCACATGAGACTTAGGGTTAGATGAAGAAAACACCAAAATAACCTTCTCAAATTTGAAGTCCCTCCCCACCCAGCCCCACTGCTAGAGAGGGGTGCAGAGTTTGGTCACAGAGGTGAACAAATTCAAGTTTTACAAGGGCTACATTGAACAGGGCATTCAGTGACAAGCTCCAGCCTGAATCGTGTCAAAGCAACTGAGGGCAAACAGTGGTGACTGCAAAACACCACAAAAAGGCTGTACATAACCTTGCCCTCGAGCAGTAGAGCAGGAAGGCAGCTTTAAACTTTGAGGCTCATTTAAGAGCCACTGTGCAAGCTTAGCACAGGACAACTCCAGCAAGAGCTGCAGAGATGTGTAAGGTTACCCTGAAAGCTTTATGGCTATAGATTAAACCATAACTGCAGCCCTTGCCCAACTGTCTGCAGGGACTGGGAGATGTGATCTTTGGATCTAAATACCCAGGCTTGAGTGATTCAAACTGTCACTGCGTAAGCCTAGAAGTGTTTGCTTGCTCCACTCACTACCCAAGGACAGAAATCACTCATTTTTGAATTAATCCAGTCATTCCACTGACTTGGAACTGATAGCACAGGACAGAACCCAGCACAGTGCAGGCAGAGATAAAGGAATCCTGCCAGACACCCAGCAGTGAGCTGGAGCATCTGCTCTGCAGAGTGTATTAGGATACTGAACTTGCCATTCTGTCATTTCTGTCATGGATAAGTATCTACTAAAACCAATATCAACACAAAACTAACTTTTCATTGCTCCAACTGTGAACCTGGGAATCCTGAAGAAAGGCTATTTCCTGCAACTTGTTACAATATTTGCTTTTTTAGCAAATGTATAATGTAAGTAGGGAAATAATGTGAAGCCAGGAGCCACACAATTCATGACTTATGAGATGTTAACTAGAAAGGCAAGCTTCAAAATCCTCCGGGGTTTTTTTCCAATATTTTAAAAGGACTTATTCTTAACCCCAATATGAATATTCTGAATATTTAATAAGTGAAACAAACATACCAATGTGTGATTTCATTAGTTGTTGCCTTGTTTCAGTCTTTCTGATACTGCATATACAACAGGACCAAGTGTTTAACCAACAAATTCTCACAGCTCTTGTTTGGGGAGTTTTGATTTTGTTTAAACCCTGGAACACCCTGTCATTCACTCACCTGTTCCTGACCCAGGATCAAGACACCTCCAGGTTTAATTGGATGCCAAGGAGCAAGATTCTCCCCAGTGCCAAGCTTCTCTCCATCCTGAAAAGCTTCCCACATTCCATCTCTGGTGGTCCATGTTATGCAGATATGATGCCATTTTCCATCACTGATGAAGAGAGGGAGCTGAGCAACCTACAAAAAACAGAATAATGCATGTAGCAACCCAAATCTAGCAGTTCAAGCCCAAGATGTAAAGAGGAACAGTATTTACTCTGTCCTCAAAAGCAAAAACTTTATAGAGGCAAGAGTTAGTCTTCATCCTACTCTGAAGGATTCCACACAGTCACACAATCATCAAGTTATTTAGGTTGAAAGATCCCTCCAAGATCACCAAGTGCAATCATTAACCCAGCACTGCCAAGGCCACATCTACATCTGCAGGGCTGGTGACTCCACCTCTGCCCTGTGCAGCCTGTTCCAGTGCTTTGCAACCCTCTCAGTGAAGAAGTTTCTCCTTATAGCAAATTAAAATTTCCCCTGGCATAACTGATGGCCATTTCCTCTTTTTCTGTTGCCTGTTACTTGGGAGAAGAGCCTAACCCCCATCCTGCACATTAATCTGTGGCATTTGTTGTTTAAATCTCAGTGCTTAGTGAGATTCCATCCAGTGCTCACATTAAGTTTCTCTCAAAATCTGGGGTTTGCCAGCACCATTTGCAGTAACAACTTTGACAAATGGATCTGTCTGCTACCAGGAAAACTTGTGGGAACTGTTCCCTAGACCTCACAAAAAGGAGGAATTATGCTCCTCTAGGAGTTTGATCTGAAAACCTTCTCAGGTCAACATCAAGACAAGTGCAGTGGGCTATGGAGCTGTGATGTGGAAGAAATAAAAGCCTCACAGAATATTGATATTACAGACATAATACTGAAGGGAAAAAAAGTTATTGCTAAAGATTAGCAGACTCAAGTTTGCTTCTCTTCCACAAACCATTAAAAATAATTGGTTATTGATCTGGGAGGATCATAGGACTGTTAAAAGTCCCTAATCAGCCACAAGATGAACCACCTGAGTTGTAGCAAACACCTGATCCCTCAGAGAGCAGCGAGTTACCAGGAAACCTAAGTGAAGGTGGGGAGAAAGGATCCTGGTTTAATGACAAGTTTCAGTGGTTTCTTCAAGCTTGTCAGAAACCATCAATGGTATGAAGTAGCTGTATCTAAAGCCTGAAAAACTGTACTTAAACTGATGTTCAGTCACTAAGCATAACAAAACCAGATCATTATGTGGAGAGCCTTTTGCTCTCTGTCTTCTGCAAAATTCATTTAACATTTGTAACTTCTACAATTAGAAAGATAAAAATACTGCAAATGGCTTAGATCTCACAGGTCTTACAATGCTGTGGCTTCAAATTTTGATTGTGTTTCATAAAACAAAACAAAAACAAAAAAAAACCAAAAAAAAAAAAAAAAAAAAAAAAAAAAAAAAAAAAAAAAAACAAGAAGCCAGGTCCTGCTTGTAACTTCAGACAGCACAAGTGTGTGCACATCTAATGTCAAGCTGCTTGGTCTCAACACACAAATATCTGTACAATTTAACTTCTGTTTCAAGTGCTTTTATGGACTAGCAACCAGCAACTGGACAACAGAGAAGCAGACAGCAGCACCTCAAAGGCTTCTCTCAGAGGGAAGGAAGGAGTCAGTGCCAAGGCACCAAGGGGTCAGGCCCTGTTCTGGTTACCTGACAGCAAAGAGCTCGTCAAATCTCACCTTATCATTAATTAGCAGTTCAATTGGATTATTCCCCCATTCTATGAGCACAATTTCATTGGCTTGCCCAGGAACAGCATATGAGAAGGGAGTGCCGATTCCGGGAGAAGCACTTGACCTCAGCCACAAGCACACGGTGAAAGCATAGAGCTCTGGCAGAGTCTTCTTGATCTTCCCATACAGGTAGTTTGTGCGAAGAGGAAGGGAGACCTTGAACTCATCAGGTGACTTAAACGCACTGTTACCTAGAATCACACGGAGCAAAAAAACCCTTAACAGAAAGCAAAACAATGCATTGATAATTCGGGCTATGACACAATCGATATTGATAATCTTTGGCTTTAATCACTTCAGAGAGGTACAGGAAAAAAAGTATATTGAAGTAGTATTTACTGAATGTTGATTTTGCTGCACACAAAAAATGCAAATAGATTTTATCCCCATTGTGATAATTATTTAGTTTCTTTCTGCTTATTTAGAGCAAAAGAACAGATAGTAGACAATCTTCTTCACTGCCTAGTTCATGGCTGGAGGCCTCCCTATTTCAAACAATTCAAACTGGTTTAAGACATTTACTGCCAGTAAAATGGATTCTCTGCTATGCTCATTATTAAAGCATCACAGTGCTTTACAACCAGGATTCCTTTCCCTACTCCTGCTACACAAGCAGTATGTCTGTGTTAAGATCTCAGGCTACCACACAGATTAACACTCACATTTTGAGCAGCAAATCTGAAATAAGACCACACTGACACAGTCCAGTCTACATTCAGCAGAACTGATTTCTGTCCCACCAACTGAACAGGACAAGATCTGAAAAGTTCAAAGTGATCTGAATTAAAAATGCAATATCAAACTATGAACTATGGGAAGATTAGATACTTGATTTACTATAAAAGCAGAATGATTATTTAGCTTTTTCTAAAAAATTTATAAAAACCAGTGACCATTCTAGACATGCTCACAAAATTGAGAACCCTTAAGACCAAAACTTTCTGAAGTTGCAATACTCTGTATCATATAGTTGATTTAGATGCTCATAAGCAATTTTCTAGAGGTATTAAGAAATAAAGCCCACATTGTACCACAAATTGGACCCCACAATTCTGTAGTAATGTCACCCTCAACTTTTTAGCAGCCTGTTCTTCTGATTCTCCCTCATTTCCTTTGCTCACATTCCTGAAACAAATTCAATCCTCTTGCCAAACTTCACACTCCAAATGAAAAGCTGTTGTCACAATTCTCATATGCATCTTTTAAATCATTGGCATTCTCTCATTTCTCCTTCTCAGAAGCAACCGAAGTGTTTTGGCTGCATTTTTCACAGAATGAGGGGGTGGGAGAGGAAAAAGCTTCTCTTTGGCTTGAATCTGTCTTGAGGAACCTTAGAGACCTGAAATGTTCTAAATGGTAAGCAAATAAACAGCAGGGTCTTGAGGTTAATACTGAACAACCTCCATTAGGAACAACCAATCTCACACAGAAACAACAGAAACATACCCCATTAAAAGGGCAATTCTTTTTGGGCTAGATGGGCAAGAAATATTGTTAATCTCTTTCAGAGATAGACAAAATAAGTTTAGATGTAGTAAATGATCTGTTTGTTCCTCCAGCAAAGCTAGGAATCACACTCAAGTCCAGGCACTACTATTGCAGGATTATACCTCCTGCTTTTTCTACTGCATCATCTTCTGCTGTCAATGGAGACAGCCACTGAAGAAATTAACAGAAAACTTTGGGAATCGCAACAGATGTACAAGTTTTAAACTCTTCTGCCCCACCGGTAACTAAAACAGCTGTCACAACTACAGATAAAATCCAAGTCTTAAGTGTCACCTCATGAAGTTATTTTTTTTCCTCTATTTAGTCTCAGGACAATGAGCTTGTGACACTCTAGTTAGTTGTAGGGAAGAAATGCTAAACAATACTGCATTTCAAATAAAAGCACAACAGAAATGCTATTTTGAAATGAGATCAATTATTGTCTGTATTTAAAATACAAAAAAAAATAAGTTCTTTCATCATTATTGCCCTCACTTTGATTTGGCAGAGGAACCAGAACAGCTAAGCTGTACAGTAATAGCAAATTACACAAGTAAAGAAAAGCTGTGTCTTGGTTCCTGTCCCAAATTCTTCACTTCCCCAGAGACTTAAGACAGCCCTCACTCCCCACACAAAAAATAAAGGTGGGAACAGGTTATTTTTAGCCTAACTGAATTACACATTCTTCTTCTCCCACCACTCTCTCCTTCTGATATGAGTCACATCTTTCAGAGACAAGGACTATCCATACTTGACTCATAAGACAGTAACAGGCCACTAACTCTCCATAACTTTAGTTGCAGGTTGGACTCTGTCTTGGCTCTCAGGAAATACTAAAAGACAGAGCCAGTAAAAAAATCACCTTCCTCCTTCTCCTCTCCCCTCCTTCACTCTTTTTAGAGGAAAGAATAGATACAGTATTACACACAAGTCCATTAGGCTGCATTTCTAA
Source organism: Motacilla alba alba (assembly GCF_015832195.1). Taxonomy (NCBI): domain Eukaryota; kingdom Metazoa; phylum Chordata; class Aves; order Passeriformes; family Motacillidae; genus Motacilla; species Motacilla alba. The sequence continues at coordinate 9,853,353 of NC_052029.1, read as the reverse complement.
ATTCATGAGATATGCACATTTGCACCATTTGGAAGGCTTGTCCATTAAGCTGCTTTTAAGCAGAGAGTCATTCACCTTGGAAAATCACTTAGGGATTGGGCAGTGATATTTACTGCAACTCCAGCCCTATACAGTCCACTCTGTACACATATACAGTCAATACAGAAAGAGTTCTGTGCTCACAGACATTTGCAATTCAAACAAACAGATTCTACTCAAGCAGAGAGGTCTCAGTAATAATTAAGCCAAGAATCAGAATGAATGACTAGGATTATGAGAGTATCCCCCAGTGGACCATGTGTAGCTTACTGTAAACTCTGAAGGCTGTAGGCTTAGAATAGAGCCTAATTCAAGTAGCTGCAGTTACCCAAAGTGATAACCAATAACAAAAGGAAAGGCCACCATCAATACTTCCAAAGCAGCAGGAAACAAAGCTGGTATAAAACGCCATTCATTACATCAAAGGTAGTTGTGCTAATTAAATTTAGCCCATATGACTCTCGGTCCAAATAAAGGCAGCTCTACTCAGATGTATGCTTGACACTATGTAGCTATTTACACCCATGCCATACTTATTCCTATCTCCACTTGCCTCCTTTCCATCCCACAAACACCGAGTTTCATCCTAGCCACCCACACACACCAAATTAAGAGACAGGAAGCCAAAGCCAGGCAACTGCCTGTCAAGCAAGAAGCCTGAGATAAAAGAAAAGGGAGAATCCAAGTACTTGTACTGTCACCTACTATTCAGTCCAGGACCTCAATGTCTTTCCCTCAAGGCCCACATTCAGTCTACTGCTCTGGAAGGAAGGAGTAAACAAAATTAATCAGGATGGGGCAGCGTTTAGACTCAGAGCAATTACCTTTCTCTAACTCAGACACTCTTTCTAGCAGTGCATTCAGGGCTGTCTCTGTCTTCTGCCGGTGGGCTGAGGTCTCGTTGTGGAGCAGAGACTTCTCATCCTCCAGCTCGGCCACCTTGCTCAGGAGCTGCCGCTCCAGGTCCCCGAGCCGGCGCTGCAGCATCTCCCGCAGGTCGCTGGGCAGCGCTGCGTACGACACGTTGGCTCGGAGCTGGTGCTTCAGGGCAAAACAAGGGGAAAAAAATGTCATTCCTGACACAGAAACTCAGAAATGCAGATATGGTCCTGACTCAAAGCAGGAAAGTAAGATCATGGAGCTGTCCAGCAAGTACAGAAGAGGCATTGCTTTTTAGCATTTGTCACAGTCAGTGCTTTTATCAGCACTGTAGCTACATAAGTCCTGAAACTAAAGGGCACTTTTGTTAGAGGCTTCCTCTGTATGAAGGAGTTTCCACACATCTAATAACACCAATGTAGTGAGCAGGTCTGATGTAACTCTATTAGTATGCATACATGTGGCACATCGGTCAGTCTCTGCTTTACTTACTGTCAGTGACATGGCCAATGTAGGTAAGCAGGAAAACTTTCACTTCATTTTAGATTAAAAATTAAGCTACTTTGAAAGCAGATTTACCAAAGTAAGACGCTCTTTAGATCAATCTAAGTACTAACCAGTGAAAATATTCTTATTCAAACTGAAAAAAGAGGCACCTCACACTCTTAAATAACACTGGTATCTTTAAAGATACTAAAAAAACAACATTTCCACCTACCATGTTGTTCTAGAGGAGTTTCTCTTCTATGACGCTAAAAAGAATGTTTCAGAAAGACAGCAGTAGTAATAAAAGGAGGGAATGAATACTATCAGCTCATTCAAAACTGCACTTGCAAAGCAGCACTCACAGAACAGCCTTTCGGGAGTTACTCGCCATCCTCACATCAGCACTGACTGGAGGACAGCAGGAGCACACACGTGAGGCTTTCAGGGCGTGAAAAGAAAAACACCAGCACAAATCCTGTGAGAATCCTCTCTACGAAATATGAGCAGCACTCGAACCATGGGCACTGTCCAAAGGCTCAGGGAAAATCACTCATCGGTGGGCTTGGACCAAATCCCCTTTCTGTTCAGAGGCGCACAGAAACGGGTTCTTTTCATTCTGTGTCAGCCCTGAGTACATCATCTTATCTGCACCATCTGCCCAACACAATCTCCTCATTACCACTGGTCTGTTCAGCACCATATGCCGAGGTCTTACTGCCCAAGACGTCAGCTTTGTACCTCAAACCACATGAAGTCACATCCCCAGAAAGAGAGATTTACACATTATTAATACAGAAACTAAGCTGGTCACAAGCAGGGAAACAATAATCTCCCCCCACACAGCGGGAGAGCACATTCAAGAGCAGCCCCTTAGGGTTTTTACCATTAAAGAGAGGAGATAAATAACCAAGAGACCACGACAAGCCAAACCGAGCCGCTCGCCCGCGGGCTGGGCCAGTTCGGATCCACCTCCACTCGAATTTAGAACACCACTCGTGCCCGAGAAGTGCCCGCTGAACGTGAAGCGGCTCCGGCCCTACCTCCAGGCTCTCCAGGCGGTCCTTCAGGGTCTGCATGGTGCGGCTCAGCTGGTCGATGACCTGCGCCGGGTCCCGCGGCAGGTCGCCCATCGTGTCCTTGCCCTTGCCCACCTCGTTCTTCCACGCCCCCGCGGCGGACTTGCCGTCGGCGCCCTCGCAGCGGCTCAGCTTCCCGGTGAGCTCCCGGATGGCCTCCCGCTGGCTCCCGATGGTCTCCTTCTGCTGCAGGACGGTCTCCCGCAGCTGCAGCACCGTGGCTTTGAGCTCCTCCTCGGGGGGCAGCGCGCCGCCCTGCATGGGCACGGGGGGCAGCGGGCAGCCCGCGCCGGCGGCGTCCAGCGGCAGCGAGGTGCACACGAAGCGGCTGCCCGGCGGGCTCTCCTGCTCCGGGGCCGGCGACCCCCGCCCGCCCGCAGCTACGGCGAGCAGGAGCCCGGCGGCCACGAGCAGCATCCCGGCTGGCGAGCGGAGCGGCCGCTCGGCGGGGCGGCCGGGGCCGAGCCGCGGTGCCAGGAGCGGGTCCCGCCGCCCCGTCCCGTCCCGTCCGTCGCGTCCCGCTCCCCTCACGCCGGTCCCGCGCCCGCCGCCGGCCGCGGCTTTTATAGGCAGCGAGGGCGCGGGGGGCGGGGCCCGAGTCGCGCCGCGCGCGCTGGTTGGCTGAGAGCTGTGCTGACGTCAGCCGGGCCGGGGCCGGCGGGCGCGGGGTCGGGGTCGGCAGCGCTCCCGGACCGGGACCGGGACCGGGACCGGGAGCCGCGGGGCCGCCCCTTCTCCCCGTGCCCAGCCTGACGCTCTCGTGTGTCTGCTGACACCCCTGGTCCCTTGTCCTCGCACCACGCTCCGCGGTGAAGAGCCCGGCTCCATCCACCTCGGTGGTCTCCGCCGAGCCCGGTCCGGTTTGTCAGTGTCTTTCCGGTATTGAGCGGGTCAGAAGCGGACCCAGCGCCTCGAGGTGATCCGAGCAGTGCGGAGCAAAGGGATTGTCCCGTCCCCTCGACACTGCTGCTGGCGCAGCCCGGGGTACGGCCGGCCTGGACCGGCTCTTGGGGTAGAAGATAATGCCGTCAGAAAAACGGGAAGGGCTCAAGCTCTGCAGCAGTACTCACACTGACTGTGGAGGGCAAAGAGGCTGGGACATCTTACTCATGAGAGTAGCATAATCCTGTCGTTGGACCATAAGACCATTGTGGTTTCAGCTATATTGTTTGTGGCATCCAGTGTTTTTAATGCTGATTCTCTTATTGAGTCACTTTAAATGTATAATCTGTGAAGGCTTTGATTTTCCAAGTGATGTACAAACACCAAACAGTTCTTACAAACTTCTTGTGGATATGCAATAAAAATTCTTACCCCCACTGGAAAAATTGAGAAACAATTTCCTTATGCATCAGCAGAGGCTGCTCTTAGGACTCCCAAATCTTTGAGTAGAACTTCAGATTTTTAGAAAGTTTGTATATGGAGATGAACGACATTTCACCACAGGATAAGTAGCTCCTACTATGAAATACATAATGTTTTAAATAATAATGAATAAGAATAAAGAATATGTAATTGAAAATAATTTTAACTTTTTTTTTTTTCCAGTCAGCACAAGAATTGCTTTGTTACACAATGAATTAACAAGTTTCCAGGAGTGGGCACCACAGGGACTGCTAAATCTGCTGGTTTCATGGAGTCCAGTTTATTTGTTCAGGTCTTCTAGCAATGTCCTGTTTAAAGTCACACAAGTCAAAGGCAACTGCAGGCACTGTTCAGCCAGGTGGTTGAGATGCAGCTCCTATTGCTCATTCAAGGGGAGAGAACACCAAGGGCAGGCAGAGTTCAAAATGCAACCAGAAGCTCCGATTTCTGTCTGAACTCCCTTTGTCTGGAAACCAGATCTCAGGAGACTGTGCTGCTTCCTGGATGAATGAAAATGTACCCACTCGAGTGCAGAGGCTCTGACTAATGCCTGGGCAGACATTTAACTCCCATCAGAATCAACAGCACAACGTGTCTTCATCACCTGGCTGATTAAAATTCTGGGTGCTGCAGTGAGGAGCACCATGCAAGCACACCAGGAGCATCTCGCCTGTCAACACGGGGTCTTTCCAGTCCACACAGGTCAGGGAAATATCAAAGCTTACACAGAACAATGTGCCAGAATTATTGCTCTACATGTAAGATTAATCAGTCCCACCTGTATTGCATTGCAGCTCATTTCTCCCAAATTTCATGTGAAGCGGTATGAAAAAAGTAATAAAATAATTGTAAAATGTTGGATTTAGCCTGTAGGAAAACAGTAGTCAATTGCTTTTATACAGCTTGATTCTACCCTTTATAGTATGAATTGTGACGGCATCCTGGTCAAATAACCTCACATTATTTTAACATAAACTTCAAACTCCTGATCTTGATTTTAAAGCCCACTTTACAATTCAGAGCTTATCCCAAACAGGTTTTGACTGAATGCATGGCAGTGATAAAGGCTTTGCATGCTTTTAAATTCAAGCAATGTATAGCTTGAAGGTTTTGCTTAATTATAGATAGCTTTTTGTCATGATCTCTTATTCAGACAAGCTGAGGAGTAACACAAGCAGCAGCAAGCAATAAACATCTGACTTTCAGAGTTCTGTAAGGTATATGATGGTAAATTGCTCATGACAACAAAAGTATTGTCCTTTATTACTCTACTGTTTCTTCTTGACAGGGGAGGTCAGTAAAACAGGAAAAAAATCCCAATAAAGACACTCAGACATGTCAGTTACCACACAGTGGGGTATAAATGTGGAGGACACAGGGAGAGACAGGTATTATCCATTGTGCTTCTTAATATCCTTCATATTTTGCTATGGTGCTTCAGTGCTTTCAGAATAAAAAGGAGGTGATTGCCCTGCTTTGCTCTGCTCTGGTGTGGCCTCACCTCCAGTCCTGTGTGCATTTTTGGGCACCACAATATAAAAAAGACACTAAACTAATAGAGAGTGTCCAAAGGAGGCCTGGAGGATGGGGAAGGGTCTGCAGGGGAGGCCAAATGAGGAGCAGCTGAGGACCCTTGGTCTGTTCAGCCTGGAGAAGAGGAGACTCAGGGGAGACCTCAGTGTGGTCTCCAAGAGGAGAGGGCAGCTCCAGTCTCTGCTCCCTGTGACCGGGGACAGGACCCAAGGGAATGGCTGGAGCTGGATCAGGGGAGGGGTAGGCTGGATATTAGGAAAAAAACTTTTCCCCCAGAGGGTGTTTGGCACTGGAACAGGCTCCCCCATGGTCACAGCACCATCCTGACTGAGCTCAAGGAGCATTTGGACAAAGCTCTCAGGCACAGGGTGGGATTTCAGGGATTGTAAGAGCTGTCCTGTGCAGGACCAGGAGCTGGATTTCAATCATCCCTGGGGTCCTTTCCAGCTCAGGATATTCTATGATTCTACGACTCTATGAACCCAAAAAACATGAATTACCCCACTTTACCCTACTTGCAGATTCTAAGACCTAAATTTAACAGAGGTAATAATTTATTGAAACACTTCTTGTGACCGTAGGCAGTGTTTTTTCATGTTGAAGGCCATATAAATCTTCATTTTGAGAGACTGGCATGCAGCAGTACATTATCATAAATAATAAATCATTAAAATTCCGAGAAAGCCTATCATTTTTACATCAATACATCACATACTAAAGCATAAGCTAGCTGAATACTTGATCACTCAAGATATTTTAAAATAAGGATGAGGTTTTTTCCTTATGACCAAGATGATCAGTTCATAGGCACTGTGATGACATTTCACTGTAGGATAAAAGTGGATTGGGTTAGAAGGGGAAGCACACAGAGAGCACAGGCAACTTACAGTTGCATTTGAGAGGTTTTTGAAACTTCTGGCTCTGTGGCTGTCAGGCAGCCTAGTGTGTCAGCAGCCCACAGAATGGATTTTTAATTTTTAATTTAACTTTGACAGTTTCTATTGCCTTCAAAAGGGCTTTATTCTCTTTGGAAGGAGCTCTTGTATGCTAGCTGCTATCTGTCTTTGATGCCTAACTGGAGTGTCTAACACCAGAACTTCAGTGTCTGTGTAAAATGCATTGGGATTCTCAATAATATAAAGGGTTGGTGTTTAGGATGAAGGTCTGGAATTCAGGGGATCTGACATAGATCTTTGTTCACATCTGTCTGGCCACTATCAGTAACACAATTTTGCAAAAACTTCTAAATAAATTAGAAGGCTGTGCCTCCTTTTAAGGTGTCACTTAAGCACATGAAAGGTATTGTACAAGAAAGATTGGCTTCTTTTTTTTTTTTTAACACTTCAGGTTTGTTTCACTCATTATTATCCAGATGTTTAGTGAAATTTTGGCCTAAAATATCTGAAAGGCCTGACTTAAGATAGACCTACAGATACAGTTTTAGGTCCTTTTTATAGGTGACTTAGAAATTCAGCCCTTACTGTAATGTGAGTTAAGTATTTAACTTGCTAAAGAAATCTTCAAATGTGCCAGCTGTCCAACTTTGTCAGTAAGAAGGGAAATGACATTTGAGAAAAAATGTCTAATTTCTCTATATCTCCTTAGCATTTCTCAGATTATAAACTCACACCAGGCAAAATTTGTCTATTCCTGTATGTCTGTGCATCACAATGGGACTCAGTGCTCATTATTTGTATCAGAGCAGTGTTTCTATCAGCTAGCTTGTATTAATTTATTTATTCCATTTTCTTCTAAGAAAATGCTACTTGGGCTGCCATTTACATCTTCCAAAAAGGTGAAAAATAAATATTTAATTTGTGTAATTCCTTAAGTATGTCTCACTGTCAACATATATCAATCCACTTCTTCCATCACAAGTTTAGCTATTTACTCAATTACCTATACTACTATTCACCAGCAATGAAGCCTGAAATTATGCAATTTTTCATTATTTTCTTAATATGTTTGCTGAAGTAATCAGATATGATCTGACTCTGTATTTATTCTTTAATATCTGCTTCTATATTCTTTATCTATTTCTATATTCTTCTATTTATTCTTTAATGACTGCATAAAGGTCCCCTGGTGACTGATTAGAGAGGTGCCACAAAACTGAACTCCAAGAGTTTTTAAGCATGTTCCAAGAAACTTGGTATCTGGCAAATGTTACTACCAGGAAATTTAGGAGGAAGAGAGGCAATTAACCAGTTTCAGGAAAAGATATAAAACTCTGGTTTGCCTGGAGAAACTAAAAATCACAGCATCCAGGGATATTGCAGCATGAGGACTTTTTTCAACACACTTTAGGAGTTCTTTATATTCCCATTTTACATTGTTTTTATGGATAAAATAGAATATTAGAAGAAACCAACCATTAAGAGACATTCTCCCTTTTTCTTAGCATATTCTAGGCTGGTTTGTAAAAACCATAAATGAAAAATGTGTTTCCTTTTAAGCCAATGGGATTTTTTCCATTGATCTGAATAAATTCAGGATTTCTCTAGACCGTTTAAATGATACATCACTGTTCTAAGAATCATTAGTTTGCATGATCTTCCTCCTAGCAGAAAGATGACAAAACTCACAGAAAAAAATGAACTTTTTCAGAGAGATTCACTGCAGGAACTTCCAAAGCACATCAGGTACTTAAAAGAGAGCTTACTGCCTCCAGCATTCCCACATGCTGCTGGTGGCTAAAGGATAGGACCAGGAGACTTTGTGGGAATGCACACAAGCTGCCTGTCACCCTGACACTGCTCACCAACCAGCAAGACAGCAGGGCAGCCACTGCAGGACCTATTCCCTTCCTGTACTCTACAGACATTTAGCCCAAAATGTCAGGCTGAGAAATACATCTGAGAAGTGAAATAGGTTACTTACGTGGAGAACAAACCCTGAGAGCTTCACCTTTATTACTTGGTTATTATTAATGCACATTTCCCTGAAATTGTGTGAATTTTGTCCAACTCCAAGAGCAAGACAAATCACAGAATCTGGCGAGAGATAAAGTCTGCATACATACAAAATATGTTGCAGTGTATCAAATGCTTTTACATGTTCAGGTCTGGGTATTTTTTGCTCTCGTTTCTTTTCAAAATTCTAAGTGGTGGTTTTGAAGAGTGAGAGGCCACTGTGAAAAGACCTCATATCACACTTGTTTCTGTGGCACGTGAGAGGCGTTTCCTCTCTGCAGGCTCCATTAGCACCACTTCCCACATGGACTATTGCTCTCAGAGCAGGAGCTGCAACTGTCAACTCCATTGCAGGTGTCTCAGTGCTCTGCACAAGAGCAGGAGAAAGTGTCTCCTGTTACATCTCCAAATACTGCAGTGTGGATAATTATTACAGCCCATGCTTTGGGGGGTTTCTAGAGGCAATAAGCTTACAGCAGTCCCTTGAAATCTTTCCCGTTTTGCAGACTTTAAAGTCTGGTAGCAGGTGAATGGTTTCCCTGTAGCTGGCTGGGAAATTGTGTCCCTTGACCAATCACTGTCACTGTGGTGTTAGAAATGTCTTTTTTCTTTCCATGATACAGTTACATAAAACAAAATATATCTTTGTACCAGTCATTCATATCTCTACATGTGCGTGCAAGATGCTCACACACGCTCACAGACTTGGGTTACATCAACTGTATTTTTTAATACAGAAATACACCCTTGGACTTAGAGCTAGAATCCACAGAATAGAATGTAATGTACCCACCTTGTGACAAAGGAAGAGAGAAAAGAATACAAGAGAGATCAGAAATCCAGGACAAAAGGCAGAACATCTTTCTGTGCCTTTCCATTACAGAACATTACTTTAGAAGTAGCCCAGCCTTTCATGTGGGTGAGTTCATTTCTCAGTTCTGCCAGGAGCAGAGAGATAACCTTGAGCTCTCCCACCAGGGATTTCCCTTCTCCACTCCCTATTTCTGTACCTCGCTCTGTGACTGACAATTAGAAATGCTATTATGTCATGGCCCATATGACACGTGAAATGCCAAAGCACCAGGTGTTCTGAGATGATGTTAAGTCACCTCAATAGGTTTCATTTCAAGTTCTAATGAGTGTGACAAAGTAATGATACATGGAGAAGATCCAGAAAGTTCTGGTAGGCTGAGGGGGAAAAAAAAGTCATTGTCTGTGGAGGTAGTTTTTGCAAGAAACTAGAATGTGCACAGATGGAAGAAGACTGACACAGGAAGATTACAAAATAGAGGGTTATATAACTTTAGCTAAGGATGCTGCACCATGCTTCAGACTAAACACCTGGGGCCAGATTTGATAGTGAATCTGGAAATTAGTTCATTTACCAGATAAAGTGAGATTGTGAAGTTTTTGGTCTTCCAGAGCAGCTCCACTATTGACCCGTGCAGGTTATTTTACCCCTGGCTCAGGTAAGGTTATTTGCACTTGTGGTACTTGAGTGTGGAAAGAGTTAACCAGCTCAAAAAATTGTACATTTTTATTGTCCATAATGCATTTACCTGTCACTGTACTAACTCTATTTGGCAAGGCTGCAATCATATTTTAAGTGAAGTAGATCTTAATAATTTTATTTGATTTTAATGTTCATAAGAGATTTACCTTTCCCCTCCTGCCACTTGCCCAGTTCCATTTTGGTTTAATCTGTTATCTTTTCATCATTTAAGGTGGCAAGACCTTTGGGGAAGTGATTGGCCATTTTCTGTGTGTTTTACAGTACTCAGCTGACTCCCCACTGACATTAAATACAAATACTGAGTATTGTAATTATGTTATTCCTATCTATATTTCTATTATCTAATATTTAAATTCACTGGTAGTTTTACAACTAATTGGTTTTCACAGTATCTTTTACACAGTATGCCACCATGAAATGATGTCACAAACTAAATTTCTCTCTTTGCAGACCAATGGGTATTCATTAGGAAACATACACTGAAATAGTAAGAATGCAGTGTTAAAATTTTCAGTCATTTGCATTTAGGTGCTTAGCAACATTTCAGGTATCATTAACTGAATGGCATTAAATTAATTCATTTGTGAAACAGAGCCCTCTTCAATGTTTTCATTCTCTAAGGCATGTCAAAATTTTGCAGTTGCAAATTACATAGATTAAATTTTCACATGAAATGGAAAATATTTTGCCTATAAAACCTTAATCTTCAGCCTGTGAAAAATATTGTGGACTATGAAAGAGCAGATTCTACATCCTTGCTGTGCCTTAGCCAGTCTGAACAAAGGTTTAATGAGTCTCTGAACAGTGTGAAAAAAATCACTGGCTGGCTGACTAGCCGACTGTAGGGCAGGAAAAATCCTATTTGTCCAGGTTTGATTGAAACTTGAGTTAACTGTCAGTGCCCACACAAACCAGAAAAATAGGATTAAAGGCCAAAGAGATATTAACAGTGGAAATGTTGTACATCTGCTTTGACAGATGATTTTTGCACTTCACAGGTTTAACTAAAGATCATTTTCTCAGCAGTTCTTATGAAGCTAAAGCCCTTCTAAATGAAATTATTAAAAAAACCTGAGGATTAGTGAAATCAAAGCTCTCATAAAACTATCCAAAATGTTAGTGGTAACGATAAGCAAAGATAAAGTAGAGCACTTACATTTCAAAAAAATTAGATGTCTATACATCAAAATCCAATCAGGTTGTACAATGCTAAGGGCCTTAGTCAACTGTTTTTTCCTAACTCTGAAAATCATTAATCATACACCAAAATAGTTTTTATTTGTGACTATGGGAATACAATAATATTTCATAGACTGTGAAAATGGTAAGGGTAAAAGTGAGAGAATCACCTTAGCTTGTCACATGACTTCACCCAGATACCTCCCAAAAATTATGACTCAAAGTCATTCAGCACACAGGAGCTGATGTACAGTTCTGTTTTAGTCTGAACCAATAGCAAATAACTCAGTACAGAGCCATTGAGCCACCACAGCCAAATAAGCCAAGGAATTTCTTTTCCGTTGTTTGATCTGATAACAGGCTTAGTGTCAGAGCTGCTCAAGGAAATGCTACAAATCCAGAAGTGTAAGTTCAAATCCTGATGCTGGGTATTGTGCCAAAGCCCAGGCTCAGCCAGAGCACTGGTAAAAGAGTAGGTGGCTGTTTGAGCTGGGAAGTCAAAGGCACCAGGCACAGCAGTGTGCCACAAGTTACAGGTGGGCCTGGCTTGATCTCCCATCACCATGCTGTGGAGAGATGAGTGAGATTCTTAAAACCAGGAGATTTTGGAATCTCATCCCCCATGTATGAATAAATGAAAAGCATCATTTTTTCTGCAAAATAATATTTACTAATTTTCATCCACATTTCATTTTTAGTGTTGTTGTGTCATGCTTACACAAAACTGTATATGAATGAATGCCCCTGAAGGGAATATTCTAAAAACAAAAAAGGGAGAAGTAAAGGGAATATTTTTAAAACTTTGTCTGACTCAATTTTCACTGTGCAAGCCTCACTCAGAACTGTGCTTTATAAAACACTGCTTTGGGCTCAGTCACCAGACCTGTTCTCCATTTGCCAAGCTACAAGGTACAGTCAATGCAACAGTGATGAAACCAATTTCTGGGAAAACTAAGGATTTTCTCATGATTAAAAGACAAACTATTGTTAGAGGTTGTAATATTTCTGTTATGTTCAAGTGTGGAGTAAGTTATCAGTAACTGATTTTTTCTTTTTTCCCTGGAGGGATTTGATACAAGCTCTGAATGCCTGGGATCTATAAAGACACAGTAAAACCAAATGAGAACAAGTGGAAACACTGCTGTGAAGAAGGCAGTGTTCTCGTGTGAATGAGGTTCATTACAAATCAGATTTACTCCACAGTTTCAGTAAAGGTAAAACTTGCATGAAAATACCATTGCTGACTGCAGCTCTGGGACTCTTCAATAAAAGGATTGATCCTTGTAGTACACGGAACCTGGATACAAAAGGAGTGCTGAGCAGCAACCAGAGGGCTCCAGATTATGACAACTAGATTATCCCAGTAAGAACCACTTAAAAAGCAACCACCATCAAGACCTTTTACCTATAGCATAGGCCTCTGCGGCTTAGAAGGTTGAGCAGATTTTATAAGACATTTAGTAACGTAGAGGAAATATTACAGCTCAAAATTCAGAGTGTGTACCCTCACATCAACGCTGTTCTCCTGAGGCATGGTTTTCATTATTGCAGGTGTTTATTTTCTATTTGTTCAAAAATCATGGATAGGGCCAAATAGGATACTTAATTCCAGAGGCACTGTGTAAAAATGGGAGGTGTATTTATCTCTGCACTGTACTCATTCAAAGCCAGGGAACATTCAGGTGAGCACAGGTCCCTGAGTTAGCCTGCCATAAGTCACCAGCTCCAGGGCAGAGCTGCCTCCTAAGGCCAGTCAGCAATCCTTGTGCCCAAGCTAAAATCATGGCTTATGACTCTTGGTGAGAGCTCCTAACACGGTTTATTTACCTATTGCTGTGCATTCAGGAGCACTCCAGTCTTCTAAAACTATCTCAGTATGTTATATACATTTCTCAGCAGATGTTTAATGAACCTGAGCACACAAACTAAGGAAGGCAGGGTAGCTCCAAGCTCAGCTGGGCTGAAGAAAAGGTCCCTGATTTATCTGAAGCTAGCCTGGAGTATCGGACAGCTTTTGTTGAGAGAAGTTTAAAAATTCAAGCACTACTTAAAAATCACACATGAGAGAATGATTTTGGAATACTCCACTTTGCAGAATACAAGCTGATGTATCCAAGGTGCATCACCGAGCTGTCAGAACGGTCCACGCACACAGCAGAGCAGTCTCTAATTAATCCACTGGGTGCCATTAATCCAGCTGCTGAGGGGGGTTCTGGCAGCACACACTGCACCTTGCACAGTGCTGGGAGTGTGTGATACCCAGGACCATTTTAATAGGGTATTTGAAGGCCATTATAAAGCATATTAAGGGGACATATATTTGCACATGAGCTTTCTGGAGAACAGCTCTCCATGTTTAGCTGATATCCCTTTGTACTTCCATTAATTTGTTAACTCTTCTACACACAAGTCTTATACAGAATTTCATGCTCTCCATGTGATTTCTTTCTTCCTGACCATTCACTGGTATCCTGCAGAATCAATTATCTGCCCACTCTCCTCATCCCCACTGACTTAGTAATTTTTAGAATTTTCCCCCATGTTTTTAGCATTGCAAGTTTGACATATCTAACTCAATTCTTCAAAGATATGTTTCCTGTTTCTTGTTGATGGGACGAAAATTATAATACAAATCTTCCATGTGGATGCTGTATCCTATGGAGACCATTGCTGTGCTAATAATGGTTATGCCATGATTTTTTAGGTGGACATTCCCACTGATAAATGTGTAGGATATTTGTAGAAAGCAAATGCATGAGGCACCAACATGGCTAAAAAAAGTTCAACTTCACATTCAAACACACTTTTGTTTAAAGTCAATTTAGCTGCACATGATATTTCTGAAGCAGTAAAATTTCTTTATAGTGAAGTCACTACATTTAACTGTTCAAATTACCTAAATTTTTAATTATTTTTCTTATTTAAGGTATATTTCAATAACCCAGCCAATCCTAGTAGGTCCCTGGTAAAAATTGCATCAATAATACCTCTGAGTGCTATGTCTGAATAAGCTGCAAGCCTATCAAGGCATTACTTTCTGTGCCTTTTGTAATATATTATGCATATAGATGAAAGTGGCAAAGTTTTTAGCCTCATCAGTGAAGCCTCAAGGGGGCAGTTATGGTATAACTACATGGTTTCAACCAGATGGAATCCTTTGGGCTACAAGATGAAAAAATCCACAATTTATTCCAAGCATTATTTCTCAAGTCTATTGCTGCAGGGTTTGAGTGGATCCTGGAAATCATTTTCTGAAGCAGAAGTAAAGGGCCACAAATAAGATTTATTAAGGAGTCCTTCTTTCAATGTAAAATTGCATTTTGCCAATTTCAATTAAAACTCCTCCCTCAAGAAATCCAGCTAAGGAGGGAGATTCAGGACATCAGGCACTTGTTGCTCTCAAAAGTCAGATTTGCAAGTGAAGAAATTTAAATTTTTGAAAAAAGAAGGAATGTACGTCATTGATGGTGGATCAGATCCTTTTATCACCTACATTTTTATCAGGGTGAGAAATTTTCCTTTGTCTCCAGCTTCATATGAGTTCTGAAGAAGCTCAAAGTGAAACTAAGAATAACACCAAAAAATTCCATTATAAAAATGTATCTGCCTTTGCCTAAAACACTCCTGTGATTCCACACCCTTTTGCAGGATTTTGTTGGTTGAATTTAACTGTACATAGTATCTCTTGACATAAGGGAGCGTTTGGGTTTGCTGCTTTGGACTTCAGTAAACACAGCTCTGCTGACTTTTTTCATCAGTCAGTTCACTCACTTTGCTGTCCAAAATGAAAGGGTGGTTTTATTTGGGTTGGTTTGGTCTGCAGAGCTAAGGAATCAGGTTCTTATACCCCTGTGAGTAAAACTGAAGTTCTCTCTTGTCAACAAGAAGGTGCACAGGTTCTGTCTTGTCAACAAGAAGGAGCACAGTGATAAGCTTATTACAGCAGGGATCTGTTCCCAGTAATGGTTGCACAGTCTGCCCATGCACTTATAACACTTGATAGGTGTTCATCTAATCTGCTGCCAGGGACTGGAGCCAAACCTAGAGCAGACATTTTCCTATTATTCAAAACTTTAAGTACATATTAGTAATCTAATTGCTATCTACTCAGTGGCACTGGGACAGACTATTAGTCTATGCAAAAGCTGTATAGAAGAAAATCTAGCAGGTTTCTTTCAAAAATATTTAATGCAATTAAATTGTTCAATTGCCAAGCATGGCTGACCTCCAAGGGTCAGTAAGGATCCTGGTTCTGCCCCTGGCTCTGTCCTACATGAATAATGTGTGCTTCCAGCTCTATCCTTGGAGGGTTCCTCAGTAGTTATCTTCCAGCAAACTTTCTTTGATAGCTTTCAAACCTATCAAATACGTATTTAATAAAAGTATTTTTCAGAACATCTGAGTGGAGATGGACAAATGTAAGTGTGTATGAAAACTCTCCCTGATGGCTCCTTTCTGCCACAGCCTGAAGAACACATACAATTAAAATTCCACATGGACCTTCAGAGAGGTAACGACTGAGACTCATCAGACTCTATTTTAAAGTACCCAGAGGGTGAAGCAAATCCAAAGAGGAAAAGGACAAAAAAAAAAAAAAAAGGAATGAACATAAAACAGTTAATTAACATCAGATTTTGAATGGTCAAATGGTAGGAATTCAGAGAGCCAGCAAGTAACAGTTTCCTGGAGAAGTAGTGGTAATTTAGAGAGGTACTACCCTGGAGGAGAACTGGGAGGTGACTCAACTACACTTCTCTACTAGCTCTCACTGCAGGAAATATGATAAAAACTATGAAATCCAAATCACTGACAAAAAAATAATATCCATATAGCAGCAGCAAAAGAAGTGTGTTGGACAGAGGAGCATACTCCCCAATCCACACCAATTTTCTCTGTTTGGGCTGTGCAGGATCGCCTGCTACATGCCCTGTACAGTCACTGTCAGACAAAACAATTTGTCTTAACATTCTCATTTTCCAACTAAATTCCCACAACTAGAAACCCTCAGTCACTTGTATATTGTTCTGACATAAATCAAGACTTCCAGCTCTTACTTCCCAGTTCCAAATATGCCTCTGAGATCCTCGTAGCATTTAAAAGCTGTTTTTTCACTGTACACACATTAGCATATTATGAAAGGAATAATTAGCATATCAAATGCTAGAGATCAATTAGCTGCCAAAGCACCAGTCTAGACACAAGCTCCTGACACTTGTAATGAAATCAAAGCCAAGCTGGCCAAATGCTGCTGCTCCCTCAGCAGGGCTCCTCAGAGCAGCAGCAGTCAGTGTTCATTCATTACCCTCTGCAGCAGCAGTGCAGAAGCTGATTATCATCTGCTCCCATTTACTGCAGTTGTTGAGCCAAACCCTAAATGAGTTCACAGATTTGGTGGCTATTTGTTTCTTGCCTGTGTCTATTGACTGCATGGTTTTATTCCACAATTACCACTTGGTTCCAGTAATTCCTGCACTTACTCCTGAGGTCTCTTCAGATACAGCTCAGGAGCTGCCTGCTCTGCCCTCCCCATGCCGGAAAACAGAAAACTGCTGTGGACAGCCAGAGACACACTCCTGGTGCACGAGAGAGTTCAGCTCCAAAAGCTCTGCTGTGTCAAGACTGTTTGAGGTTTTGAAGGATTCTGAAGAGGATTTAACTCATGATGATGAAACAGGGCCAGAACACTGCACTGCACAAAGTAGAGATCAAATACATTTGCCCTCAAAAGGAGCATAAGAAATTGTGAGCTTCAATGCCTCGGCAAGCTGAGAATGAACAGCCTGAGGCAATACATGTCCAGAGAGCAGCAAATACAGCAAAACAGCAGCTAAGAACCTCATTCTGCAGTCTAAGGACGACCAATTCCTCATGAGATTTCCCTATACCTAAAAAAGAGAGAGGGAATTTCTTTTAAAGGAAATGTGACCAAATCTCTGCTCTAAATTCACTGCACCATTCCATACCAGATGCCTTCCGACAGCTAAGATCCTCCATTCATCACTGACGCTTTGACTTCTTTGAAAAACTTCTTGCACTTTTGCCCTAATCACACTTCCCATGATACAGATGGCTCAAATACTGATTTACTTCCATGGGATAATAATCTTTAACGTGCCATTATCCAATTTCTATCTGCAGATACAATTTATGCAGAGTCATATTATGTGATCATGCATTCAGGAAAGGAAGGGGGCTGGCTGGAATTTCATCCATGTTAAAACAGAGACAGTTCAGCAAAGAAATTGTAGACAGTGGCTTACCAATAGATTTATTCCCATTAAAAAAAGGAAAACCATGCTGAAGTTAAAGACTGGTATGGCTTGGTTTCTTTGTGACTCCCACAAAATATTCTCCAACACAGCTTTTCACTTACACACCTACACCTTTTCACTTTGTCTAAAGAATAAACACTATTTCAGCAGCAAAACCTAGCACTGGTTTTATGCTTTGCTTTGAGCTCTAGCTCAACAGGATGCTGACAGACAATAAAACCTATTTTCTAGTCCTCAACTGGAAGTTACTTCTGAAAAGAGGAATCATATAAATTGACTACTTCAGAAAAATAATTCAGTTTTCACTGAATTATTTCCCCTTTATTACAACATGCAGTGCCCCCGGTTTTTTGATACACTGCAGATCCACCATACCATGTATCTGAATGCTCTGTGAGTTCACTGTTAGCAGTAGTTATTCCTGCTCAGATCTACACAAAGCAAATACATGACAGCAGCTGCCAAGAAAATCCAAGGTTAGCTCAATCTCTGCTCCCAAGATTTCACTTGGTGATTTTTTCTGATAGGTATTACCCTTTCCACTGTTAGAAAAGTCAGCGTCTGTCCCCTAAGTGATTGCTGGAACCTTATAGTCATACTGTGATTTTCAAAGGCATTATGAACCATAGCTAATTTATACCTTTGTCTTGTGCCAAAGATACACTTACATGAATCTTATACGTTCAGGAAGTCACACTGGAGGGGATAAAGGAATTCCTCCCTCCTGAAGGAATCTAAGTCAGTGCCTTCATTTTTATGGTTAGAAATGGAGAACAGAGTGGAGGGAAATAACAAATTTTGATTTCACTTACTATGATAATTTGTATGGATTTAATGTAATAATTATAATTTGGGTAAGATAAATTCACAAACATTGTCCTAGTAAGGAAACACATAAATATATTCATAATTCAGACATTTTAAAGAAAATCATCTATTACTTGTCCAGAACTGAGAAACTCCTAAACATCTGCACTGAGCTTGTACAAAATACTACAAATTGCTAAGGATTCCCTGAATATTCATTTCATTTGTTTGTATTTAATTTGCAGCATATGATGTTTTATGCTAGTAATTATATAAAATCAACACTTACAAACACAGATAAAGGCCTTCACAGAGCCTAGCAGAGAGCACAGTACTGTGTAACAATGTAATCCATTTAAAAGCAACAGAAAAAATACTGGCATCATTTCAGAAACGTAAAGCACTCAGTACAGCTGGAAGAAGCATTTATTATTTATACTCTGGAGGCTTTTCATTCACATTTACCAACATGTTTACCATTTGGAATGAAGATAAATTAGCAAGGCAGCAGCCAAAGACAATTTTTTTCCACAATAAATTTCATATCCAGTAACATTCAGGTGAACCATTCCCATCCTTCCTCCCAAGTGACTGACAGAGATGTGAGAGGCTTAGTAAGATATGCTTGGATCAAAGTGGTAGATGCTATGTCACATATAGTTTCTGGATTTGGATACATATCTGAGTTAATGCTAGAAATACATTTAAGCTTGCCAAGGCAGGTTGGTGTCATGAATAATGTATTGCATCCTACAACAGAAAACCCACCATAGAGGCTTTTACAGCTATCCATTTAACTGCTGGTCCAACATACAGAGCATGAATTTTTCACACAAAAACCTGTCTGGGGTTTTTGGGCTGTGGGTACATGACAAGTGACTGTTCAGAGCATCATCCTAAGCCAACAGTACAAAAAGTTAACAAACTTGCATGAAACCACACAGTCATTTTAAAATCTAACTGCATAATTTGTGCTTTTATCAGTCACAGCAGTAAAATATCTGCACTGCAATTATGGACAGACTCAGATGCACAGGAAAAAACATTTCAAGTCACTGTTGAGAACCATTCAACTCTCTGCCAGTGGAGAAAGCTGCTGAAAGCAGTTGTCATCTCAACTAGCCAGCCTTCACTTATTTCACGCTGCAAAAATGCAAATTGCCCTGTGACCCTTAAGACAATGGTGGGATACCCACTTCTATATATAACTTCTATAAAAGAAGGCTGTACCATTTGAACAATTTCTGCATATATTTATCAGTATATACACAGTTGCCTCCCAACCAGTGATGAGCCTCTGCTTCCCAGACACTTCACTTTTGCCCTTGAAGCTCCCTGAATGCTGAGAGCTTCTCTGTGCATGGCTCCAATTTCCCCACTCTGAGCACACCTAAAGGTGTGAGGGGTTTATTCTCAGGGTATGTTCAAGACATCCTGTGGCCAGAGTAACACAGAGTTACTAAGGGCTTTTTTCCAAAAAGGGAGTGCTTATGTTGATATGGGTATTTGAATAACAGCCTGGAGATCAGAAAACTCTTCCCAGTGGTGGGAGACCCAGATTCCATTTCCTCATTATCCTGGAAGGCTGCAAACCTCATCTCCCACCATCCCAGGGAAGCTCCCAGCCTGTGCCTGTTCTGCAGGGCAGGCAGCTGCCTCCTTTCCTGTACAGCAACTGCTCTGCAGCACAGAAAGCACACAGGACTCACAGATCAAAGGGGAAAAGCAAACATAACACTATTACCCATACAAATTATGAAATGAAAATCTAAAACTATTTTACCACTGGCTATTTTTCATGCACAAACTATATGCCAGTTGGTATCAGCTGAAGGAAAAAAGCAACTATTTCACAGCTAATACCATTGCCAGTGCCAAAATTTGGTCCCTGATTCAGTTAATACTATGGGATCAAATTCCTGTCAATAGAATCTCATGGTGTTGAAGCTTCTAACTTGACAACCATCTGCCTCCATGAAACCAAACTGCATACACAAAACATGCTGAGTGGGTATGAGACAGTATCTGTTTACTGATTACTATTGAATAAATTTTAAAAGAAGTAATTGCCCTGTCATTTTCTAGCTTTGATGTACTTCAGAAAAAAAAATTTCAACCTTCAGGCAGGGGAAAAAAAGAACACTTAATAAGGTATGGTTCCCCAAATCTGATAAACACAATCCCAAAGCATCTCTTTAGAAAGCCAGAGCCTGTACTTTACAGATAACTATGCTTCTGGAAAAATACCAAATTATAATTTGCTCGAAAGCAAATCTACACTGGGCATCAGGGACTAACTTAGGAAAAAGAAAGGGAAAAAAAAAAAAAAGGAAAGATGCATTGTAAAGAGAGAACACTCAATGTCTGGCTTAGTTTGTTCTCAGAAACAACTAGCCCTTTCATCCCTCCATCACAGGAATAGTGGATGAAAAATTCTGCCTCCAAATATAACATATTTATATACTATATATCCTATATAATATGGTCTCAGGAGGGATCTGGAGCTCGCAGTGACCCAGGGCACACAGGTTTGCTCTGCAGGAAGCAGTGAGCTAGACCAGAGCTGGGAGAGGCAAGCTGGCAGCCCCAGCCTGCTGTGGGACAGCAAACCTGTGTGTGACAGCTCCCAGCAGAGCTGGCTGGGCCAGTGGCACCTGCAGTGCCCTCACTGGGACACCTGCTCCTGTCCCTGCACATGGATCCCTTCCTCACACCCTGCCTATGCATGTACAACCACAAATTTCACTGAAATTCACTGACTTGGGCTCCCTGGACTTCAGCCCAGGGTGTGAGGACAAAGCACTGAATATTCTAAACATTCTCAAGAAAGGTGACACCTTTCTCTCACACACCCACATCACCTACACCTACATCACCTCTACATCAGGTGATGTAAGAGTTGTGACAGACGCTGGGTGATTAATGCACACCAATGTCTAGGGGTCCTGAGGGGGAGGGAAGGACACAGGGTCTGTGTGGCTGATGGGGGCTGTTAGGAGTCGATTTTTAACCTGGGGAATAAATTATGAGCCCAAGTTTTCTAAAATGTAATCAGTGGAGGTAAGCACCCAGGTTAGGAGACTCTAGACAAGTTAAAGTAATGCTTAAAATTGGAAAAAAACTGCATAAAAACAGGACAACAACAAGCCAGAACACTGGCTTCTGTAAATAATGTTAAAAATGAGATTGGAGCTTAACAAAGCTGCAACAGTAAACAACAAATAAGAAGCCATTTAAACTCCTCTATCTGATTAAAGTAATACTACTGCAAGATCTTTAGTCTTCATTATGCAAACTTCTTTCCATTGATCTGACAATTCTGATTAAACGTTTCTAAGCACTCCCCAAGCTGAAATTGAGGTCATTCCCAAGATTATTTTCTACTATTCAAATTACTATAACATTAAAATAATTCAAAGCAATGTAGTGTGGCTATGAACAAGGATATGTATTCACTGATGTTAAATCAAAATGCTAATGATAGATGCTGATCATAGGTTCTCAACAATCCAATTTCATTATATCTTTGAGAAAAATACCCTGTTTCCAAACCTACTAAAAATTGCTGTGGTTCAAAACAAAAAGCTATCCCCATGCCGAGGAAGAGCTCTTCAATAATAGACATGGAAATACTGTGAAAAGTATTCCTAAAACCTGCAACCCCTTGATGGTACTTCTGACACCACTGCAAGTTACAACAAATCTTCTTGTAGGGGGACAAAGGTTCAGGACTGGAATTGCTGCAGGATCATGGGCTGTCCCTGAAATTTAAAGCTTCCTCCTGTGCTCTCTCAGGAGTGAGGAGCAGAGGTCACAGCTCAGCTGCTGAGGGTCCCACTGCAGCCATGCTCCACTCTGCCACAATAACACATGCCAAGCTCTTAGATCTGTGCAGAATATCTCTCACACTGAAAGAAGGTGGTTGATTTTCCAGGTCAAGGATTTTTTTACTCATCTGTAGGAAATAATAGGTGTCTGACATGTGTTGGGCGGCCTGTGCCTCTGCCTGTTTCACAGGTCAGCTTCAACCACTGTTGACAATCCAGAAGCACAAGAATTTAATGCCAGGTTTCTTCCCTTTCTTCTCCAGATTTTGTTTTCATTGCCCACAAAAGGCACCCTGACTGTTAAGATTATAGCAACACAAACCTCCAACATCAGCATAAAAATCTGTAAATCTACTAATATTCAGACCTATTCCCAAGGGAAAGCAGCAGCTCTGAGAGCCCAAGTGAATGTGTGTGCTTTGCTGCATGTCAGGGAAGCCACAATTTGTTATGGCACCTCCAAGGGAGCAACAAGTTCTGAGTCCTAAAGCAAACCCCCACCAATAATCCTTTTTGAGTCAACCTTAATGATGTCAAAGCTAATTAAATTCTCCTTATTCCGCAGAATGCCATCAGGAGACAGACTGCATCTTAGACAGGTCTCAAGATACCATTTTTTCATGTTTATTCAATTTCAGAAAAATTATATACTTCCCCTAAAATAAATTGTTTTGTCAATATTTCAAAAGAGTAAATAGTGTGAGTCATGCTGCTCTGAGTCATCCACCTGGATATTGATTTCAGGGAAAATCATACAATATCTGATTAAAGATTATTAATTACTCTTAGAGGATTCATTCTCTTTTATAGTACTCAACAGCTTTTGGGAGAACATAAGTCTTGTCAGATCAAATACTCCCACTAACAGAGTGGCAGAAATTGTTAACAACATATTTCTGAGCATGTTTTAGGCTTTGAACTCAATACCACACAATTTGCTGATTCTAACAGACAGGAATACCCAGAAGCTAGAGGGCAACATCAAACTGGAAAATACTTTCTTCATACTACACTTCTCAGTAAGTCATTATCAATTACTTGGGGTGAAAAGCTACCTAGAGACTGATTCTCAGCCTGTGACATGATGTATTCTTTTAATGCAAATACACAATTAAAGCTGATCATGTTTCCAGAAGGATTAGAATGGATAGAATAGAAAAGAGAGAACAATAACTACAAAGTTTGCTCGGTAAACTGAACTCAAAGGGCTCTTTCAAACCGCCAAGTACAAGGTGTGCGATGTCAAAATTAAACATTGTAATCTCTGACAGGCACCTAAAGAATTGTCAACAGTAACTATCTCCATATGAGCTACCAATGCACAAGTTGAACCAATAACTGAAATTTATTATCTGTGGTTTTCAGAGAAGTATATTAGATGTTCATTATTCTAAATGTTACTGGTTGTAAAATCTGTAAGTAACAAGTGCTGCAGAAATCGTTTGTGTTGAGCTTCCCCAATGTAATCTTATAATAAATTACATCAATCATAATGCTGTTGGCTGCCTATATTGACAGATCTGTAAATTGGAGCTCGTTCTTTGATGTTCCTGCAATTCTAACTTTGACACCTGAAGCATATCAGAAAAAAAAATCCATATTAGACAACTATAGGCTTGTCAAATTTCTCACACTTGATTTAAAACAAAGCCTCAATGGGTTTGATCAATGATGTTCTATGCTGATCCTGGACACAATTATTACTAACATCACTAGCATTTATATAAATAAACTTTCACCATGTCCCAGGTAAAATTACAAACCTGTAGTAATTGAAACTTAGAGAAGCCAACCCAATGTCAGCTTGCTGCAGTTTATTTTATGGCTTCACAGAGCTCATACATCACTTCTTTGTAAACACTCTGCTGGCCTTGATGCACTGCAGCTTCTCACAGTAGAAAAACAAAAGCGTTTTTAATTATCACAATGAGAGGCATAAGTAAGGAAAAACAATGCTATTCATTAAACCTTTCCTAATTGATTTTTTACACAGCCTTTTTTAACCCAGTAAAGCGCAACCTAAAAGCTAAGTAAAACTATTATTGTTATTCAGTTTAAAGTTTACCAAAGAAGGAAATGCTGCAGAATTTGTATCAAATTAAAGAAAGTATGTAAATCTATTTTCTGGCACATTTATGGCATAAATAGAAAGAAACATGAATTAAAAGACCAAGCTCTGTAATTTGCAATCTTAAAACAGAGATGGATTGAAGAATTAAAAAAAAAAAAAAAAAAAGGACTTTCAAACCTTGAAGGCTGTGGTTTGGAAGCATCTTTGTGGTAATGTTTCCTATTATGGTAGATATTTGGAACAAAGTGAGTCTGTTCTTTTTCCTGGAAACAGGATACAATGTGCAGTAAAAATGTTTCAAAAGCAGATCAGAGTACTCTCAGTTTCCATTTTAGGAAAAAGATTAAGTAATTTGTCTGCCTCTGATGGTATTTCCATTTTTTCTAATTCTATTCTAACTGGGCTCTGCCAGAAATTATATACTCATAAACTCACTTATGAAGTGTAAACATTTGTCTTTGCAACAATTCAGCAAACCCAGCACACCAGGTATCTTCTAAGCATTTATTTTCCCTGTAACTGGATCATAATGGCTAATTTTGTTAGGAACTGATTCCTAAAATAGTGGCATTATCACTGTCATATGACAAAGATGGCACAGGGCAGAGTGAAGGGAGAGGACACTCAGTGAGGCTCAGTGCACTCTGCAGAGCTTGGAAACATGAAAAATACTTGAGTAATTCTTTCTTGGATAGACCAAAATGTGTTTCCCAACTGCTGGAATCACTGAGGTTTTGTCGCATGTTTCACACACCCACCTCTGCTGAAGGATATATAAGAAGCACTTCTCTAATAAGTTCTAAAAATAAATAGCATGAAGTCTGACTTTATGGGAAAAGATTCTAAGGAAAGGGTACTATAGTACACATCACATGGTATCAACAAGAACTGTTTAAATCCCATTGAATTCCAGAGAGTACTGAAGCATTTCCTTCATTTGAGTAGTTTAAATGAACATATAAAAGGCATGTAAAATGTATGTAAGGGGTAGCCTAAAAATGGTGTCCTTGCAAAGGAAATTATCTTCAGCTCCAAAATAAAACCTAAATTCCAGATTAGGTTTAATTGTAGATTGAATGTGAAAGTTTAGCCTGAAAGAGGGAAAAAAAAAAAAAAAAAGAAAATGGATCTAATCCAATTGCTAAGCATTAAAATGAAATTAGACAGCAAGTAATCCAAAGATTCAAAAGACAAAATGTTCACAGGAACCATTTGTCTGAGGGAAGTCTCATGCAATGAGAAGCAATGTTTGGAAGCTGATAAATAAGAACAGGATGAGGTTTTACTGGAACAAGCATGCTGAACACGAACTCCCTGCAGCAAAATTAGGGAACAACATCCCATCACACACACTTGCCAAATCACCTGGGATCTCAAGCAGCTTTGCACCGTGACCCTTATATTCACTGGGTAAACTGAAACACAGAAAATGAGGTGAAATGCCAAAGCACTCAAGATGAGCTGGACTAGGAAGCAACCCCTTAATTCCACTGCCTTCCAACATTTCTTACAAAGCAGCAACAAAGGGCTCTAAGAGGCTGCTGATGTTCAGCCTCTCTGGGCAGAGTTCACTAACACAATAACTTTTATTTTTAGAAGTATGAACACCTGGTAATAGGCTTGATAATAAAAAGTATCTTACAAAATTATTGTATTTTATTACATGATGGGGACCAGTGCTAATATTGATACAAAAAAACCTATTCCCTCCTTACATATTACTTTTGCTTCTTGTATTTCCCCTTCTTCATTATCACAAGGTACCATATTTCAAAAAAAGGATCAATTCCTAAACTAAAAATACTATCATAAAATATACCTAATAAAAAGTCCTGGCAACCAAATAAAAACTGAGTTTTAAAAGTTTACACTGAAATTATTAAGAAAAAATTTTATTCCTAAACACAATGACCCTAAGAACTACTTTTTGTAGATCCAAAATCCCATAAATATGTTATGGTCAGTTGATTATTTTGGTTGATAATGAAACTGTAACTGGTGAAAACACTAATCTCATTGCCTAAAGAGGGGGGAAGAAGAAAAACTGTGTGGCATTAATCTTATGCAGAGATTCTAAATTATACATTTTATTATCCTACAGAGATTTATACTCCCATTATCTCTTACACCCACATAAGACAAAGCAAATGTAAATCTGTCTTTCTCCGTGCAGAGAATTTCTTAGTGCTGTATTAGAGACATAATTATTCTACCCCCAGATCTCATAACATTGTTTTTTTAACAATCAGAAGTACTCTGAGTTATTATGAAGACAGATGTTTTGACTGAGAGCAACTATGGATGTGTGCTGAAACTAAATTTAAAACCTCACATAAATAAATATTGAAATGTACATTAATCCTTATTCTAAGGGTGATCTTCCACCACCAAGGAAGATGCTTGGCCAGGATTGTCTCTAAATATTTGCAGCAGCCAAAGGAATTACATTTCTGTACAACCTTCATGGGTTAATTTATTCAAATTGCAAAACACTCAATTCCTTCTTCTGTTAATTGTACATAGGGTAGAGCTATCCCAACTGTGCCAATTCACACTCATATAAACAACAGAAGTACAGGCTGAGTGCATCTAAATTGAGACACAGTTTTTAACAATACAAATGGTATGAGAAAAAAAAATTTGCAAATATGTCAATTTTGTATTTGATATATTTTCCTATATCATCCCCCAATATTACACACATCATCCATTCAGCTGTGATGGGATTCAGCCATTTGCACATGGTAACTACTTGCCCAAACTCTTAACACATTTCAGCTGCCATGGTGCTCCCTGGAGAGCAAGGTGGTGTCTGGGTTAGATTCAGTCAAGAATTTTGGGTCATTATAAACTAAACTCATGCTCTGGCTTGAGTTTTAACAGGTAAACCAATTTAACCATTGAAAAATACTGTGAAGAACTCTAAAATTCTTAATTGGTATTCATAGACCCATATAATTATGGATGGTTTGGGTTGAAGAGGCACTGGATATGATGTAGCTCCAAGCCCCCTGCCATGAGCAGGAACCTTCCCCTCAAAGGACACTGTTTGTTGTGTAACACCTGTAAAGTTTGCAAACTGCACAGCAACTGAGATAAATTTTGTGGAGCTGGTCTGTCACTTGGCTACATTTGCCATTTTGTAAGTGAACATCACTGGGTTTGGCAGGAAGTAAGATTGCCATGCAAGACAGCAGGGCTTAATGAATTGCAAACCCGTGTAGCTGAAGCAGCAGGAACACACCCTCGAGAATACTCTCATCCTGATGCTTGGGAAGGTTTGCATACAAAACTCCTCAAATGGAAACATAAATCTGGCTCCTCAAGCAAAAATTAGAACTCACCGACTGAATTTTTCATTGAAGCTGAATGCACCTTGTACAGCTGGGAGAGGAGGGAACACATTCCTTCCTCTACCCACTCTCCCAAAGCCATCTCAGGTGCAGTCAAGGGCAGCTTTAGGGCTGCTCTACATTATGCCAGCTTACAGTCACCTGTGCCCAACCAAACTGAACCCAACTGCTGCTCAGTAACTCTCCAGGCAAGCAATCCCTTGCTCTGGTTCTCTGCCTCCCCAGGACAGTCTTCCTCACAGAAATCCCAAACCATCTGGTTAGCCCAGCTTTCAACTTGCTTTGATCCAACAAAGCGGCTCAAAGCAGTGAGAGAACAAAAACTACAGAAATACCTCCAAAACATAGAAAATGCCTCTTGGTATTTGGCAGGTATTGAAGCAGATAATGATGCCAGTCTGGTTAATGTAAATCCAGAAGAGCTTTGATGAGGACAGGGATGCAGGACAGGGAACTTGATTTTGCTTCTCTGCCCAATATTAAGCACAGCTGGTTTTTAAGTAAACAAAGAAAATACCACCACTGCGCAAAAAACTTCATCTCCTATACAATCAGTGTTGGTCCTCTAAAATCAACTGAGTTATAAAAATTTACATCAGCAGCAGATTTCCTCCCAGATGTGATGAAGAGATTTCTGTTTGCTCCCCTGGGTCTCAGCTCAGGCTCTGTATGAATACAAACCAAGTTTTTTCCCTAAATGAGTACCAAAACATTTTCTCCTGAGTCACATATCCTCAGCTTCTACACACTGCACATTGCCAAGATGACTAAAACACCTTTAAAGAGAATTTAAATGTTTTCTTCAATAAAAAACATCAATGTATAGTTTTCTTACACAGTTAGAAAACTCACCCCATTTTACTGCAATTTATTGCACCAGAATGTTAAAAATGAAATTTGCTGAAGAGAAGAGGTCTCAGGATAATATACAGCACTGAATAAAATGGAAAGGAAACTTTGAGACAGAGCAACCAGAAGCCCTGAAAAGGCCACACTTAAAGATGGGGTATGACAGATTTAGCCAGGAATTACAATGAACAGGATACCAACAAAATGATGATGAAAAAAATTACGAGTCTGTGCACATGTAACTAACTGTAATCTTTGAACCAAAGTTATTCTTACATCAATTTTATGGATTTAAATTTATATGAAAATACTTGGATTTCAGAAATAAAAACAGAGTAAGATGCTCTCAACTAACAAGCAGGACACACTACATCAGAGCCGTGATGTGAAAAATCTGTTTTTCAAAGACAGCAAAGGTCACATCTGGATGTCAGTAAAAATCATGTCACCATGTTTTCATAGAAAAATGTAGCATTAGTATTTTCAAAGCATATGCAATACTTAATTTGCCATTTTCAGGGAAGAATATACATTTTAACAAGTCCAGATACTCTGTGGATATTATTGCATTGTCTCATTAAAAAAAAAAACCTCCTAAGCAGACAAAGGCACCTATTCAATTTCAGATAATGCTCCCATGTTCTGTCTTGAAAAGTGTTATTTACTTAAGTTGAGCATGCACAAGTTAGAAAGCATCAGAATTAGATCTGCTTGTGTTTATTCAATTTAGCAAATCCTTGTGTAGAACTGGAACCCTGGGCTCTTACCTTGACTGCCACATCATCTCTAATTTTAGTGCACAAAAGTCATTCCTCATGTCAGGCTTGCTGCAGTTATACAAAGGGTATCCTTTTCATACAGAAAATGTTTTATTCTTAAAGGCTTATTTCTGCTGCACAGAAGCCAGTACCAAAATGTCAGTCAAAGCCTGTGGGATGATGATTAGTCATATTAAATCCTGCTTGAAATTCTACAGATCTTTGTGGCTTACAAATACTGCTTACAACAGCAGAGGGGTTGATGTAGAGGGACAAGCTTCCCTTGTTCCCAGGAAAGCCACCTGCAGCCCCCTGATGTGAGGCACTGCTCAGGTCTCACAGGGACACACCTGAAGAGCCTCAGCAGTCCTGCAGAGTGAAACCAGCTCAAAAAAAAGAGGTCACCAGCTCCACCAGATAGGGGAAAATCTTTTCTCTAAAGATTTTCAACCAACTCTAACCAGCAATGTGTCCATCAAAAAGCTTAGATAGGCTTTGTTAATGCCAGACTGAGAGCAGTGTGGTCTTGAGGAGACAGGCCTGGTGAAGCCAAGATTTGTATCATGGCACTTCCAGGAACTGGCCAAAGAGTAGGATTCACAGAAATCAACTGAACAGTTTCATGTATAGTCAAGAAATAAAAGAAAAATAATTCCCTTTTCCCTTTTTTTCCTCCCTTTTTTAATAACTTGGATCTGAATAAGGACTTCACTTAATGTAAAACTAATGCCATTCCTCTAATGTTGCATGTGATGCAATTTCTATTCATATAAACAGATTATGAGATATATTGCACCAGGAAGATCTCTCTTTTTAAAAGCAGAATATCAGGAATTGTCGTGTAGAAAGTTGGGGTAAACTACCTTCATTTTTGTATACAAAAATACAGAATAACTCAATTTCAAAAGGAACATTGGAATTATAGTGGCATCAACTGTTAAAAAAAATTAGGCTTGTGGTTATGAGTGTAATGCTGCTAGAAGCAAATAATAAAAGTAGAAATTCCTAGCAGAGGTTTCTCAGAATACTTACCACATCCTACTTGGAAGCTGTAGTGGAGATGTTTGTTTTCTTGGGAAACAGGAGCAGTTGGAAGCAAAGAAGGCAGTAGAGCACTTGAACAGGGAACTGGCCCAGACCTCTGAATTGATTGGTTTTCCCTCCAGCAGCACCATTTGCTTTCAAAGAGACCTTGGAAAAATTTTTCTTTTCTCTCTGTTTCAATCTTCAGACCCGCAGACAGGTACAATAACCTCTATAAAGCTTTTCTAAAACCCACAGACAGAAAGCACTGTAAGAATTATCCTTTCCCACCACTAAGTGTTCACAATGCAGTTGAGTCTGCAAGATCAAAGCAATTTTTTCATGTACTTAATTCACATTTTAGTTTCTTAATGCATTCCTGGGCTATAATCACGTGCTGTTTTGAGAGATATATGACACAATTCACATTGCTTTAATGATTAAGGAACACTAATATGGTTCTGTGAAACCACATGCAACATAACTCAGCCTCCCCTGGTACACCTGAGTCCCCATATTGGATTGCAAAACAAGCAATAAAACCCCATAAACAGCTGAAGCAGAATGTTATCAAATAAAACATCTACACAAATATTTAGATTCTATACAATAAGAGCATTTTCTTTTTCTTCATCCACCATGCAATGATCAAAAATCCATCTTTTTAACGAGTCAGCAATATATTTTGCTGAAATTACCAGAATATACCCATAGATTTGAAAAGCTACATTAAAGTGGCAAATTGCAGGGAAAAAAACCCAACAAAAAACCAGAAAGTACAAAGTCCAGTGATTTTCAAATGTGGATGTTTAAATAGAATAAACAAATATTGGAGACTGAGAGCACAGTGCTGCCAAGTTTTACTGCAGTCTTAGGCAGCTTCAGAGAGGGAATGACTGCTAAGAAGAGGCTGTAGAAGCAGTTCTGCTCTTACCTGTGTGACCTGCAGCCAGGAAACCCAGCTGGGATCCCCTTGAATTGTCCATACTAATGGAGCTGAGCATGTGAGGGCCATCCTGTGTAATATCCACTGCCATTTCCACAGTGTTCCTGATGATAAAAATCAAATTCTTTTTCATGTAAGCATAAGTTGTGGGGGTTTTTTTGTTTCAAAACTAAGCCTACAATATCATTCAAAAGGCATTTTAGTATTGGTACCTTTTCCCTCTTTTAATTACCCTGAGAATTAAATGGATGCAGAAAGAAACTCTCTAAAATACCCAAGATTGCAAAACAGTTCTGCAAGATGTCTTCCATTGCACTGAAAACAATTGAGATAAGAGACATTTACCCCTCCAAAATACCCACTCATGAATGAGATACAAAAATTAATTTTAATCTGATCAAACTTTAAGCTAGTAGGCTATAGCAACAAAATCTTTTATGCAGTTATACATTTGCTGAGATGGATAAAAACTGAAAATAAAAAGATTATACCATTTATCAGCTCAGGTAGGTAAATATATTCCACTCCTTAATAATTTGGCAGCTATTACAAAGTAATTATCAACTTGGAGATTAGAAGATGGAAAAAAAAAGCAGATTACTGCTCAATACTCAGTTTTCAGTGTTTTGTCTCAAGACATGTGCAACAGCATTTTCTAAAAACTAGAACTGTACTCTCATTACTCCTGAAGCAAATGAGACCTTAGCAATAAACTCATCCTGAACCTTGGGGAAGTCTTGAGTCTGCCTTGAGCCACTGCAGGTACTTCATTTGTTCTACATTTATCCAGAACTACACAGTCTAGATCATCATTTCAGTTCCATGAATATAAATTTCAATCCTGCAAACAGTCTCTTCATGGCAAGGCAGACACAGAAAACTTCACACTTGCTGCAATTGCTTAACACCCAGGAAACCAGGTTGGCAATTCAGAACCAAAAAGAACACTAGTTTTTGTAGAAATAGGGAGGAGATAAGGTCAGAAACATTCTGTGGGGATTTGGAAGAGATTATGGGATCATTTGCTTAGGTGTACTGACATATTAAGCATCTTATATCAGGACTATTTATGCTGTGCTCTTTTTTGCTTCAGAATCCAAATTCAGATGCTGCTTTCCATTTGTAAAGTCTAGGCAGAAAGCTGCAGACTGTTTTTGACACAGAACCATCACCCTTCTAAACCCATATTTCTTAATTCTCTGTTCCCAGCATGAAGCCCATTTCCTCTGCAGAATTTTGCATTTGGACTGGAGGCCAAATTCGTGAGAGCTGACGGCAGTTAAGTCATCTTGTTGCACTTGTTAAAAATAGGGCCGAAAAATCCCCGTTCTCACAACCATCAGTTGTCATTTTCACAATGTGAAGATGCTCCCAGAATCAGGCAACACTTCATCTTTAATAAGTACAGAATCAAGAGACACCTTAATTTCTTCTTTAAAAGGATGAAAAATCTAAAAAGCACTAAAAAGCAAATTTATCCCCTTTTAAAAGTACTTTCAAAGATAGTGTAAATAGCTGATTTATTTTATTCCTCCTACATTCATCTGTTTGTCTTCATCATTTCACTCTGAGGAAAAGCTGTTCCACTGTTTTAACTTGTGGGCTGTTATTTTTTTTAGACTGACTCGCGTTGTCACACCCAGTTCCTCTGTAAATCACCCCATAAGGCTCTGCACCTTTCCTGAGTTTTGCTTCTCCTGCAGTTGTCTGTAGAGTCTGCACCAGAACAATGATTCCACCCATTTCAACTGCTGTGCCATATGTCAGTGACACGGTTCCAAAACGCTTTCTAAGCTTTGCATTCTAGATAAATACTCTCACACACGTTTATTCACAGCAGCAGCTGCTTCCAGAATCCGTGTTGTGTTGGGCACCTGGAAGGATCCAGCCTCAGGCAGAAGTGCCAGTGACACACATGCATTTCCTACTTACATGCTGTGGAATTTGCTGTCACTTCTCCCACCCATCAGCAGGTGAGATCAGCAGTTTTCAAACATTCATTTCCAAATGCCCTCTCACCTTCTGCTGTATGGGATTGCCTCCATGAGGGAGCATTTTTGGCCTTCCACTAGGCAAAAAAAAATAAATGCCCAAAGCAGAATTCAGGAGAGCCATTTTGCCTGGAAATGGAAGCAGTTAAGTTGGATGGCAAAGCTCACAGCAGCCATTCAGTTATGAGAATATCTTTTCAGTGAAATACTGAAATCAAGTTACAGAAAAAATGTCTGATTTTTGTAGGTTTTACAAGTACAGTGGCATGTCTGGGAAGATCACCATAATTAAAATGCAGCTTTTAATGTATTATTTCATTAGATTCAGGTCTGCTTTTCAAATTAGGCAATGTTGTCTCCATGGCCTTTTATCCCAAATATGTCAATGACTTTACCACCTCTAAGCTTTAAAAAAAGCTGTTTTCTAATTGTAAGACAGTGTCAAGAATTAACAATATGGATTCACTTTCTTGCTGTAACAGAAAAAGTATGCCATATTCAAGTTATATGACTTCTCTTCGCCTTTGTTTTCAGACTGTGAAAAACAAGAAGTTTCTACACTTTACTGCATGGTACTGTACTGTAAGGCTTTATTAATTCAGGCCTTGTTTTCTCATTCCTTACAGCATCGTTTCTACCACTAGCTCCATTAATTCTAGTAAAAATTCTCAGTAGGATATCTATTGCTCTTTCTGCAGGACAGAGAAATTTTTTCATTAAGAAACAACAGTTTTTTCCCCTTTCCCACCTGCCTTCAATGCCTTTTTCTAATTAAAAGTGCATTAGCTCCTTGAGAGCAACAGAAATGAGACTACTTTCTCTATAAGTTGTATTTTTTTTACCTGCCCTTCTTAAAGAGAAAAAGACCCAACTTCAAATAAACTGCTTGGAGCCCTGGCAGCAGAAACAGGAATTTTCCCTTCTGCACTGTACTTACAAACATATACAAGTTCCCTTTGTTTTTTCTTTAGCCTGAGGCTTCCAGCATGTAGAAACCTGCTGTCTAAAATGAAACTTATACATTTAATAAGAATTCAAGGCTGTCTGAAGAGAATAGGTTCTTTTATTAACTACATAAGTCTGAAACTCAGTTAGACACTGTTCAGAGTTCTGTAAATATAAGTCTATATTTCACCATGGACATGTTCAGTGACTTAAAAGCAATATAAGCAAGATAATCCCTAAAGGAGCATGGCATCCTTTTCTCAGTGCAGTCATATCCATCCCAGTTACTGGCTACTTTACTTTACTATACTTTATTTCTTACAGTGTTCTAGAGGAGGTTTTTGTGTTGGCTTTTTGTTTTTTACAAGGAAAAAATTTGCAAAGAATAAGCAGCATGTGAATAGCAAAGATATTGCTCATGTTTTTATACAATATAAAAAATTCAATAACCGTATGAACAATGTTGGTACAACAGAGTGTTTTGGTTAGGAATTGAGCTACATTTCTCTGCTACCTAAAAAATCAAACTAAAAGAGACAGTAAGGGAAAGAAATCCCTTTCCTGCCTACACAGTAGTGTTATAAAGTCTCCAAAGCAGGATATCATGCACATGCCATATCTTGTACAGCAGTCTTAGCTTCATTTTTAAAAAAAGAAACAACACAAAAGAGAAACTTCTTAACCATAATGTTTCAGACAACTGTTGCCATTTGCAAGTACTTTTTGGGTGCAAAAGTTGAACTATTCTTATCACTGAAAAACAAGGTTTTCCTAAGAAACTCAGAAAAACACACTTTTTTTTTTCTAGATGCTGAACTGGCAATATTTCCCTGCAGAACAGCTCCAAATCTGTCTGAACCTGGAAAAAAAACCCAATTCCTTGACCCACAGCCACTCTGTGAGTGTGGAGGATCAAGAGTGGCAGCAGCACACTGCAAGGATGAAGGTGCAGCCCCTGGCAGCAGCTCTGCACCAGGCTCTGCTCCTCCTGCAGCCTCCTTGGAGCTCGTTCCTGCCTGCCCAGCTCCACTGTGGGACTGCACAGCCAGAGCAGGACTCAGGGCAGGGCCCTGGCCAGCAGGACTAAGCCTGGTTTAATTTACACAGAGCCAGGGCTACATGCTAGGGCTGGCAAGGAGAGGAACTGAACTGGTTTGAACAGCCCCAATATTATTTTCAAGGAGTCTAAAGGAAAGAAGGAGCCAACAGGAGCTCTGTGCAGCAAAGAGGAAGGGCACAAACAGATACCACACAAGATGGAAAACATCTGTAGCCATGAGATTCACAGTGTTGAAGGACAAGGAGTAAAAGCTACAAGAACAGACTTTCCTACTGAAAATGTGCAAATAACTGCAAAGCCCAGGCTGCCCTGAAGAGTGATATCAAAGGATTCAATTAAAGATAGAAAGGATTTATTGCTTCCACAGTTTTACAACAGAGCTATCGAAGACAAAGTATAAGGACTGAAATTGTAAAACATTTTAATGCTTCTGAAAACAGATAGTGAGGAAACAGTTTTTTTTCCCCAGATAGTATTAAAGCATGTAACACTGAGCAGTCTATATTAATCCTCTGAGCTGCAAAGCAAGTTGGGCTTAGATTATTTGGGAGTGAATGACAGATTTAGCTGTACTGGTGAAACAAAGTACAAAAGCAAAGGATTTGATCAAAATAATGTGAAAAGGCAACCAATGTCATTTAAGATGACATCAAAACCTTGTTTTAAAAACTGTTCCAAATTTTTTAAATCTCCAGAGACACCAAAAATAGAGACTGAAATTACTCACTATAAGGCTCTAGAACCATAACCAAAATTAACTGCAGTGACTAAGCATACTTCTCTTGCCAGTAATGAAAAAAAAAAAAAAAGAGACATCCTTTATCCATGATAATTTGACAGTAGTTGTTATTATTAACACAGAAATAAAGTGATCAATGTCCTCTCTCTAAAATACAGAACTTCTCATATTAACAGGTGACAAGGTGAGTGATCTTACTGGAGCTCAATTATTAAACTAATTCTGAAAGGAAATATTTCACACTGAGCAAGAACTACAAGGACAACATGAGGACTGCTGTGAAGTTACAGAGAGCACAAGTTCTCTTCAAGACTTCTACACAGTGGGCAGGGATTGATAAAACAATGGAGAAAGTGTCAGCAAAAAACCAACATGCAATCAGCTCTTCTATAGATTAGTAGAGAATTCAGAAAAGACTTATGGTCAAATCTGCAACTATTTAGTCATAAGTGGTCTTACTGCAGATTTCAGCCCCAATGAGCAGCTTTTATCAGAATTTTCAGTATTCAAACAACAGGTCTCAGTCTTGCAGATGATATCCTGCTCTCACCATCTCAACCAGAGCTTCTAGTGCTTTCAGGAAAACAGCAGAATGAAACAAGGCTGGAAAATGCTGCTTTTCATCAGATTTCCCAGACTAGGCTTCAGTTTGGGGCTGTTATTTTTAAACACTCAGAGAGATTAATTCAGCCATCATTTCATTATGGAAAGTGAAAAATGATGCTCACAGGATTACCATTCACTTGTAAGGGTACACCCTGCTCATGGAATTTGACACTTTGGATCTTGCACACCTTTATGGAAATAACCTCCCAAGCTCAATGAGATCCAATACAACTCAACACCCAGTTTTCAGCCGAACTTTAAAAATACAAGAACCTTCTTTTGCGGGGGTGGGGGAGGAAATTTACATTACTATATTATTATCTAAACCTCTAGTCTTAAATCCACAAGCCAGATACCAAAGCTACCACTGTTAATGGGTTTTGTGTGCTTTTACCAAGGCACTGGAATGTGGCACATCCTCATGTACCTGGAACACTTTATAGAACCATTATAATCAATGATCAGGAATAAAGAAGTGTAATAAAAGAGCCCAAACCATTTAAAAATATCTATGCCTTTATTGCACTTTTTACTATAATCTTTACTTACATAATCAAAGTAGTGTTTTTCAAATATTCCAATATAATATCAAGCAATTTTCTTCAGGACTGATTTAGAACTGCACACACTGAAGTGATTTATACTTTAATTCCCGTGCACTTATCTAAATTGAATTTAATCTGACACCTTATTACCAAGTTCTATTACATTCTCCTGGAGCTCTTAGTAGTCTTTTCTAAAATTGCCTAATTTATATAAATTTATGGCATTACTATGTATTGACACCCTGCTTTTCACCACCACTCTAGGCAGATAATATAATAATGTATCAGTCAGGGTACGAAGCCTCAAATAACTCCAATATTTGACTTCTTTCTAGTCCTTCCCAGTCACAGGACTTGTTCTTTAAGTTCCCTACCAATTCATGAACAAGCAGTGCCCTGACTTTCACCTTGCCTTAGTTGCCCAATTTCCCTTAAGAACTTTGAATGAGTTACTAATCCTTCCAAAGTGCCATCTCCTAAATCCTGCTGGTTTTCTTCCAATAGGAATTAGAAAAAACAGCTCCATACATTGTTCCAAAAATGTAAAAATGTTGGACTTTGACAATCCTGATGGGCCCCTTCCAACTCAGGATATTCTATGATCCTATGAAATAATTTTCATGGGTAGGAACACATTTCTGACCACAAGAACTGAAGTATCCCAAAGTTGAGGCCCTGGAAAGTTTTAAGATCAGTATTCTAGACAGGAGAACCTACACTACAGCTAAATTTACTCGCCCTAGAATAATTTTTATACTATTACATTATATTCCTGAATCACTGAAACGCATTAATTGTCATTTTCTAATACCATCAAAATAAATGTTATATCTGGATTTCATAACATTCAAAGGGGTTCCTCAAAGTCAATGGCAGCTGTGACATTTGGCACATTCAGCGGTGACTGGTAAACAAGAGCTGAAATTGCACCTATTTGCCTCCTCTTCTCTCTTGAAAATACTCAAGGTCAATGGCAACACTGGGGTTTATTGTAAAGAAGACAGCTATCTGTGGAGAAATGTTCCCCTTGGAGATCTTAAAAGTTCATATTAAAGAAAATAACAATGAACATTATTTGAATATAAATTGAAAAATATATTTCAGTTCTGTTAAGTTAATCAGACTTAAATCTCCATGGGAAACTTGCAACACTGTTCTCAATTTAAACACTTCCCAACAATTTACAGCTTCATTTTGCCAACTTTTCCCCAAACCACACTCCCATGAATTTACACAACCTACAACGCTACTCAGCAACAGCTGAGCAAAGCCTGTGAAGAAGAGGTTTAATATGCTGATGAGAAATTGTGCAGGAAAAAGCAGCAGCAGCTCCTGAAAAAAGTCCTCTTTTTTATTCAGATGAAAGATACCTTAGCAATGCATCTCTACTTTCTACACTTTAGATCAACATTGGCAGATCAATTTTCTTCTTACGTTTGCACATCTATGACCAGAAATGTTAATTAGCTTTTGGATTCTCTAGCCCCTCATTAGCATCAAAGTGAGAAAAATATCAGGGAGGGGGACAGGCAGAATGATGCAAAAGCTACTTGAAAGATGAATCAAACTTCATAGTTTCTTGTACTTGCTGCAGAACTGCTAAATTGAGTGGGGCTGTAAAACTGCTGTGACACAGATCCTGTTCAAAACCTCTGTTACATGGAGAGCAGGTAAAGTGGAAGTGTGAATCAACAACAGCAGAGCTTAATCTATTTTTCATTTTGCACTCTGAGCCAAAGAATAAAAATCTGAGATGTTGGAGTAAGTGCCCAGGCATTGATGGGCTATGGGTGGGTGAGCTCCCAGCTAACAATACACAGAAGCAGAGCCAGCACACACTGAATTTTCTTACCAGGACCCAAAGGAAAGTGATTCCAAAGGACGAGATTTGCATTTAGATACAGTTTCAGTTCCTGGAATTAGCCAGCACTGAGCTGAACTCTTGGTGCTGAAGGGATGCAGTGAATGAAGTGGGCACCTCCACCACCCAAGCACACACACACCACTCTGCTGGAACAATTCCTCCTCCTCCTCTTGTGCCTCCCCTGCACTGCCAGTGTTCAATTTCCAGTACAATACACAGACATTTCTATAACAGCTGTATCAAGGGAAAGGGAAATAGCAGGAATCATGAAGAGGGATAAATATTAAGATCTGGCCCTTGAAGTGGATTTTGTGTTCAGAGGTGTCTGATTTTAACACAACCAGAATACACAAACACACATTTATATGGTTTGCAAAAAAAAAAAAAAAAAAAAAAAAAAAAAAAAAAAAAAAAGGTGAATTTCAGTTGTATTTTCACTATGAATTTGTTGAGCTAAAATGCTTGTTTCCATAGAGAAACAGGACAAAAAGGCAAACATTTAGAAAAAAAATAAAACATGTTTAAAATCTGGGACTGATAGCTCTTTTTCCCAGGCAAACAAAAAACCAAAAACTGCATCTGCAAAAGAAAACATTTGATGTAAATAAGATAAAATGTTGCAAAATATTACAGATTTTTTTTTTCTTTTAAACAATACAGAGAAACCCACACATTTTGTTTCCCTATGAGTGAAATCTAAGCAACTTTAGGACTAAAAAATATTTTCTTTTTTTTTTTTTCCCAAAAAATTACATAATCTTTCATGTTCAATGTCAATGGATTAGGCTTTCTAACACACAAAGAAAAAAAAAAGGTGATCAGAAAAAGAATTAACTGTTGCAGCTCTCAGTAGCTTACACACAGTGAGAAGCTATTTGATGGCTTTTTGAGCAGGATACTGGGAACTTCATGTGCATCCACTCATTGCTGAGTGCTCCATGGAGCTGCTCTGGAATTGCATTTTCACTCCAGTTCCTTCAGTGAAAGGCTGAACTCCACCACCTGCTCCATCACTGGTTGTGTTTGGTTATTCCCCCTTTCTTTGCAATAGGATGCACATAGGATGAATTACCCTGCCATCCCCATGAGCATCTTCTCTTACAAGTCAGTCAATAGATTAGGTTTCTGTCTCAGCTTAAAAACTCTGTGATAGCAATGGATTTATAACTGCAACCCCAAAGTAGTGACACTATTGCTCTGACCTCTGTTGATTACTTTTAATTTATATACAGGTTAGTCCTTTTTCACCTTCTGGTATTGTTGAAGAATATAACAACAAAGCAACCTTGACAAAATTGGAATCAACTGGTAATTAATATTCCATTTAATGGAGATTAAAGCCATGGCACTCTGAGAGGATACTGCACTTATTACATTAAGCTATATATAACTGCATCAAATGGAATATTTAAGCATTTTAACTTGAGCATTTTATGCGTTAGTAATTCACTTAATTATTTTCTCCAGAGAACAAGTGGTATAATATCATGCTGATGCATGGGGAGTTATATGAATAAATCTTCAGGCATCAGATAGGATCAGATACCCCAGAGCCTCACTTAAATCAATAAAAGCAGGAGGAAGCAGTGGGAAGAATGCTGCTTCTGGCTTATTTCACAGCGCTGTCTGTACAGCGGGTACACCAATCATGCTGAAGACCTCGTTGCCTTAACTTAATGAAAACGTAACTCATACTTTCACACTTTCTTAAAAGTAAAAAGCTACCTGTATTACATCCTCATTTAAAATGTCTCTGCTAGACCTTCTTGCTTCATGATCCTCATGTTCAAATGAATTTGAGCTGCTTAGGTCACATTACATTTCTACACGGTCACGGCAGTCTCACAAAACAGGTGAGAATGAATCAGTAGAGAGACTGAGAGGGCATAAACAAGAAACTTCACTAACAATTCCCTGCAGATAAATAAATGAATGTGTCACTATTCTCCAACACATAACCTCACTAACTCAACTAAACCAGCCTCTGTCTAAAATGCCTTCTGCACTGTAGCCTATTTTTATAGCTCTGAATTTGATGTGGGAAATATTACATCAGTAATCAATGACTGCAGAGAGAAATTGAGATGGGAAAGAGTCATAAAATGAGCAAGAAAGGCAAGGAGAAAGGGAACATTATGTTAGAGATCTGAAAATGAGAAACAGGACTTCGGTTACTTTGTGTGTATGTGCTTTGCTTTATACAGTATTTTCTTTTTATTGTATTGGCAAATAGTACCCATAGGTGGGGCAGGACAAATTGGAAACTAACGAACTAGAATAAGAGACTGACACAAAATTGGCAATGAAGAAGGTCTGAATTTGACTTGTAGCTGATTCCAGCTGTAGCTGCTGCTACAGGTGGGTGGCAGCCAGGGAGTTCCATCCTCAGGCCTCAAACTCCACCTCAGCTGTGCTGAAATCCAGATCACACTGAGTCAGAGCAGCACGAACATCAAACAGAATTCAGCTGCAGCACTGCCCTAATTCATATGCTGCTATCCACCTTCTTGGTGGACTGTTGACAGCTGGGAGTAACTCAGAAGCAAAAACCAATTTCCAGCTCTTGTTTTGCTCAGAAATTTCAACTGATTTGGCACTGGAGAAAAGTTGAAATCGAGCTGCTGTGGTGGTTGTCTGTTACCAAGGGACTCCTCCTCTGTAAGTGGGATTCCTATCTAGCTACTCTCTGCCTTTTCAACTACTTTATGCTGTTGAAAAAAGGATGTGGCTTTGGCCCACATTGTCTAGAAACTAAGAGCTGACAAAACGTAACACACTTTTACATTAATTCATTAATATTAACCAAACAGCACAAACTGTTGGCTGCACTCAGCAAGATGAATATTTCTGAATATTTTGGGAAAAGCATCCAGCTGCTAGCTGGTGAATCACCATAACAAAATGCTCATTCCTCTAAAGAGTTATCCATCAATGTAAGTAATGTATGGGCTTAAATTCCCAGTCACACAGCCCACTTGACTTGGTCATGTTGATGTCATTCCTGACATCCTGTGCTACGTAATTGCCATAGTTCTCTTGAGGTCATAGAAAGTTCCCAACAATGAAAGAAAATCTTAAGAAATTTACTGTCTTTCTGCACAACCTGCCCACCCCCTTGCCTGCAGTTATTGCAGTAACTGATTTAATTTTTGCTGCTCGTGGGGGTGTTCAAGATCTCCTTGTCCATTTGCTGCAGCTCTGCCTATCTTTCACCTTCCTATGAGTGCAGATTTTGACTGTCAAGGATGTTTTCATTCTTTTTATAGGCAGTATTCCACTGTGAGTACAGAGTCACTCATAATAGACCCAAGATTTCAGCCTTCTCCTCAGCAGTGCTGGAAATGCTGTTATCATGACACTGTCACAGCTCTTATCTCACCTGTATAATTTGCAAATCCTTTTTTGCCTGAAGTGCCACTCATGGGTATAAACAGA
Organism: Motacilla alba alba; assembly: GCF_015832195.1. Lineage (NCBI taxonomy): Eukaryota > Metazoa > Chordata > Aves > Passeriformes > Motacillidae > Motacilla > Motacilla alba. The sequence goes on along the minus strand of NC_052029.1, from coordinate 9,811,280 downwards.
CCTAAACTGTTTACACTGCCCACAGCTCTCACAGTCTGCTCAAAGACCACAGCCTTATATAAAAAACTTTGGGAAAAAGGTTGTGGACATTCTCCCTTTACATTCCTCCCGTTGTGCTGAAGTACTACTTGTATTGCTATTTTCATCAGCAGTATTAATTCTACACACCATCTCAGTCCATAGTAACATCCAGAAAAATCTGCATAACTGGGTGATACTTGAAATGCTATTTGAAGAGTCAGCCATGGAACTAAGAATTAAAATGCACTAGAGGGACAGGACTTCTTAAAGAAAGACCTATCCCCAGCTCCTCACAGTGGGATTTTGAAGGATGCAGAAATTGTAGAAGAGAGAGGAACCATCTGTTCTGTCAGCTGGGGGAGGAAGGGGACTTAGGATACTGATCTAGAATAAACACACAGTACAATATTACATCTTTTCTGGATATTCCAAAAAAGGAGACAATCATAATTGTCTTTTTCTTTAAATCATTACTATGTATGGTAATACTGTTAGTTCAGCCTTGTGCCTTGGTCTGTACGTACTAGATACAGAACACCCAAAACCAGAACCAGGTAATTCTAATGACTTTTCACATTTAAGAATATAAAACTAGTGTCAAATCCCCTATCTTCTGAAAATTTCAAAGCTAAACTAATATCTGAATTTTGCAGCTTAGATCCTCCTCTCTATTGTAAGAGGGAAGTGGAGAGGGTTTTTTTTCATTACTGATCTTTTGATTTACTTTCAGCTGCTAAGTAGGGTTACAAGAGTAACAAATGTGGGTAGAGATATGAAACTTTATGTAATGTTTAGCTGCAAGTATGTGTATTCCATGATAATAACAAAAACATCTACACAGCACAACCAACTGACTGATGAAGAGCAGGTAGTAAAAATGTGGCAGGTACAACAGCAAGCTCCCAGTGTTTTAGGAGTCAAAGAAGGAGGAAGTATTATCAAATTGTTTCACAAATCCTGTCAGTGTAAGAGTTTTCTGAGTAACTGTTTTCTCTCTAAAAATTCACATTACTTGAAGTTTAGCAAAAAATCAAGAGCATATAAATGAAATCTAGGTTTCTCTAAATTAAATCAAAAGCTCCGATCAATTCTAGTTCAACCAAAATTTTGTCCTAAATTTAAGACAAAGACATGCATCTCATGGTCAAAAGTAGGTCCTCTACATCCTTTTTCTCCTAGTTTGGACCAGCAGTAACATAAAGGCTTTCTATATGAACAAGAGCTTCAAAATTTAACATATTTAGAACACATTTAGAAACCCTGAAATTAATTAAATTCTTGATATCTAATTCAGTGAATTCTAGGGTGGACCAGCAGTAATATGCAACATAGAAGCAACTTGATTCATCTCCTGTATCCAGAAACCAGATTCTCTGGTTCCAGAACAGTTAGTTTCAAAGTATCCCCAGGAACAGCTGAATCTATAGCCCTTTTGTGAAAAGGACAAAAAAACCAATAAAATGCTTTTTCCTCAGAAACCAAAAAACTGAGCAGCTGCAATGTCTGTACTAATCACAACCCAAACAATTCTACCTAGTAAATTACCTGTAACTGTAGTCATTCACTGGCTCAATAACACGGAAGGGTTTTGCCCTAGAACTCTATGGAAAGTCGGTGTCCAGGGCACTGTAGTCAGAAGTCAAGTGCCTCCTTCTCCTCACATGTCAGGTAAGGATGACAAACAAGCTCCTGAGGTCACTCCTGGATCCCAGGGTTGTCCATCACCTACCTAACCCCTGCCACTTCACACGCAGGATCCCCTCTGCTGCCGCCTAACCTTTCAACAGAAAGTCGAGCTGCCCCCAGAGGAAAGTTCATTGCAGGGACCCACCTTCGGGGCCAGACGTGTCCATCCTCCCCGAGCCCAGCAGCCCGATCCGCCGCTACCCTGCCCAGCCCCAGGGCACGCCCCGCTACCCGCACCCCCGTTCCGTGCAAACGCTGCTCAGGCCAGCTGCAGCACAGCCCTCAGCTGAGCTCAGACACTTTGAACCGAAAAACGCGAAATAAAGTAGTGGTTGAGGGTTTACAGCCCTCGGGCGGCGCCCAGCAGTGACCCAAACCAAGGCGGGGATGCAGCCGGGAAGTCCCGGAGCAAACCCGCCCAGAACCAGGGGGATTCGAGCCATCCCACACCTCTTTGCCCTGAGGCTACGGACCACTCCTTGTGACACAGCCCATATATTTGATTTTCAAATGAGAAAGCTGAGCAGAAATAAGGAATAGGAAGCCAAACTTTCAGGAAATTAATAGGAACTGAGCTGACTTTAACGAAGCCAGTTAATCAGAAGCTGAGAACCACTCCTAATCACTCTAATTTCCCTAAACATGCTATTTTCCCAATCTCAGTGGGACTGGGAGTGAGGTATTTTGACCCTAGAGCCATCACCTTTCAGACAACCTGTGATTAATCAATCATCCTTTTCATCCAAACCTCCAAGACTGCCTTTTGCCAATCTAATCTAATCATCATCTTCCCATCTTTGCAGTACAGTCACAGCCCCCAGCCACCTCCTTCCTCAGGTGTTTTTTCGAGCCAGGGGCGGGACCCCAGGTGGGGACAGTGACTGTCAGCAGCTGCTTTGGGTCTGCTGGGGAGACACCCTCGGAACACACCACCAGGCTGCACCGGCAGGGTTATAAATACCCACCACAGGCTGCTCCAAGATCCGCACTGCTCGGCATCAACCATCAGCGCCCCTGCATTTTCTGGAAAGCATTGCTGGTGTTGTCACTGGCCAGTGGGTGTCTGGAGACAGGGAGTGGGCAGGCACAGCAGTGTTCCATTCCTGGAACAGCAACTGAACATAAGAGGAGAAGGCAGGCTCGTAACATGTCCACACACAGAAACTTCAGCGTGGTTCAATCCAAGAATATCCATGCATGCATTTGGAATCATACTTTTATTACCAACAAATAGACACGGAGTGCTTGTTTTGGTATCAGTAGCACTTCTAAAAAAATGTTCACAATTAAATGGCAATACAGGAAGAAGGTAAATGTATTTTTTAATAGTTTATTAGTAATACAATCTATCCTGACCACCTTTCTAGTAATTCTCCATGACAGCAAGGCTGCATGAAATGGAGGGGTTAATGAGCTACAAGTTCCTTTGCAATATAGAAGTGCAGTTCTAGGAGTTTTGCCAATTTTAAGTACAATCAAATTACCAATATTATGTACTTGGTCTTTCTTTTCCTTACTGTGAAAAGAAAGAGACAAGAACAGCACCAAAATTCTCTGAGAATCCTCACAGCAGCACTGCTTTACACCTGGTGCACATCTTGTTCCCAGCCCAGCAACAGCATCACAATTGAGGTCTTTATGGTCTACCCCATAACAAACACTGATAATTCCTACTCTGGTTCTCATGCAGAATCTCTTGACATTACTAAGACCAGCAATGAGCAGATCTCTGTTTAGCTGCACAGCTCCACACTCAGCCCCAGGCAAAACCAGTTTATCCATTTGGGACAGTGCACACCTGTTGTTAGTTAATCCCCAGCTGACAAATTACAAAAGGGAGAATAACAAACACGTAGGTATTTAAAATAAAGTGTTTTCAGCATGACTCACCTGATAAACCCTTGGCACCTAAATGGATTAGAAGTTTATAACAGGAATTTCACCAGGATGTTGGCTCACTACTAGGGCTGGCTTCCAAAATAAAGTTACAAATCCCAAGGCATATTTGGATTTCAATAGCATGAACATACTAACTGCACTTACACTCTTGAGAAAAAATTCCAAGGCAGTGTCTGAGCAATAGAAAGGCTGTTTCATTCACTTACCACTAATATCTATCTTGTTTCATTATAAAGCACTTGAAAAAAGCCTTATGCCTGCAGATAATGTGTATTTCTTTCCCTCCATGGTGCATAGCTCGCTTGCCATCTAGTGGGCACAGCACGTGAAATAAAGCACAGCTACTCTCGGCAAGAAATGAGCAGTCACAAAATGTGTGAGTATAACAGCTTTGAATTAAATATTTCAGCTAGCAGCAGAAAATTATCATCATAGCTAGCAGGACTGCCTATTAGATTCCCTTGAATGCTAAATTTCGTCCAAATCCTAGGCAACCTCATGAAAGAAACCTTTTAAAAAACACTTTCTTCCATACCATATGTTCCTTTTAGTCTCAAAAAAAAAAAAAAATTATAGTTCATCTGATAATACTGCCAAGATAATTTCCAACATGAGACTATTGAGACACAAAACAGAAGCATCCAAAGCCCTCATCTTCAAGACAAAAACATAATCTAATGCTTAGCCTGGAGAAAGAAGAGTTAATAAAATGCATCTTGCACTTCCTTGATTCAACCCCCCCAAAGTACAGTCAATTAATTACATGTTTAAATTAAGCATGTGATTAAGTGTCCTCCTTGACCAGAGAGCTCAGTATCTTATTGACCTGTGAGTCTGAGTTACAGCTCATTTGCTTTGAAACCAGCCCAGGACAATGAACAGCAGGGAACAAAATGATTTTGTGCTTGCTTGCATCAATTTAAAAATGGAGTCAATCCTTTAAACGATCCAGAGCTGAATCAGACTGAAAGGGTCAGTAACCACTTAAAAGTTTTGTATCATTCTTTCAAAGGACACTTTGTGTAAGTTTCTGCGTGCTTTTGCATTGTCTATTTCAAGGGGATTAAAATACTTGAAAAATTCCTTATAAGAGTCAACAGAGGGCAAAAACTATCTATCAATCAGAAAAGAGAACTTGTAGAGTCCCTCTAATCTCCTGTTCAGAAAATTATATTCTGACTCTGAATGTAGCTTGAAATCATCAAATAACATGCTGTGTACATTTTTTTTTTCCTTAATCAAGTTAAACATCTGCTAATGACCACGGGGAATGAAATAGGCCACAGCTGGCTAGATCATGCACATGTGATTACTGCTTAGCCACAATTTGTGTAATTAGTTACAGTTGTACTAAGCTATTTAAAAAACATGTTAAAGATTTAATGATGAGCTGATATTAACAGGCCTTTACAGCATGCTCAAATCCTTCCCAAAGAATGTTTGAATATGTTTCTGACATATTTGACATGCAAACAGGACACATGCAGAAAATTATTGTACATCAAAATACTACTGCTTTTAAAGAAACACATGTGTTTACTCAAGGGAATACTTCTAAGCAATATTTCTGAGCAACACCCTTTTCTCATTACAATCTGTTATATAGGGCTGGCAACACATGAGGAAATTTTATTGTGCCTATTCATGTTCCAAAGCTTAAACCCTACAAGGGAGAGCTGGCCTTCGGGAGGGAATAAATATAAGCACTTCTTTTGAGTGAGTCCCTCGACAGCAGTTTTGCTAAATCTATGTGATTCTGCCTTTGGCCAGCATGGAATGAGCTGCTGGACTGGGGCCCAGAGAGGCACTTCCCAGCAACAGCTGCAGAAAACCAGGCTCAGGTGCTGGCAGCCTCAGCCCCAGGCCAGCCCCTGCCTGGCTGCTCCTGCTCAGGAGCACCTTAACCACTGCAAGGGGGACACCAGGACAGCTGAAATCCAAGCTGTCACTTATAAACAGCCAGTATCAAGGGTGACTGTGAGAATTATACATAATTGCACTCCTTCAAACATTTCAGTCTAACATAGGGAAGTGTGAAGTGAAGCAGAATGGCAGGTAATGAGGAAGGAGTTTTGTTTTCTCAATAGGCAACATTACAGTCAGAGCTCTCCTTACAAGCCAGAGGATGCCTGTTGAGCACGGGCAGCTCAGCTGGAAGGGTGACATAGACCAACACAAAATGTTAAACACTGTCTCCTATAAAACTGTGGAGGATTTTCTTCACTTGCCGAGTTCCAGCCTCTTTCAAATAACACTTCCAGTTCTGTTCCTCAACTTTTCCTTCAAAATTCAACTGGATGAAGCCCTGAGCAACCTAATGCTGAATTTAGCTCTTCTCTGATGGGGACTGGACCAGCTAAGCCACTAACCTGGCAAGTTCCCTGAACTATTCTTGAGGTGCAGTTTTTGCTTGAGACAAAGTACAAAGAACAGATGTAGTTATACCACAGGATGGGCTCACCACCAAAAAAATATTTCCTTCTTCATCTCTTCTGGCCAACAAATCCATATCTGTTAAAAGTAAGCATCAAAAAAAAGGTAATCAGATTAATTTTAATTCCAATCAGTTCAGAGAGCAGATGTGATTGGTGATCAGAACTAGACTCCTGCTCTGCACTCTTCTCCAGAGCAAAGACAGCAACTGCTCTTCAGAGTCCTTAAGAAACAATACCAAAATGCAAAACCTGAGAACTCAAACACCCAAACTTCAGTGTAATTGGTGAATAGATAAACTAGAAAAGTCTACATAAAACAATACATCTCACAACAGTATGTTTATTACAAATGCCTACAGGAGTATGTAGGCAATGGAGCGTGAAGAGGTATTCATTAAAGTTTCAGCTCTGCAAGCTATTAAACATTCTGTCCTGATCACACCAAACACTTTGGTGTGTTACTAGCAGACTACTGCACTCATGTTAAATTTGTAAGAGCATCCTTAAGCAACTTGTAAAAATGAAACCTCACTCAACCATTCCAAATTCCTCTTGTTTGCACACATCAGGGTTGACTCCAGCTAAGTCAGTAACATAACACTAATCTTTACACAATGTAAGATAAAAGTCCCCTATTAAGAGAACAAAGCCTTTGCATTTGAATTACAAGCTCAAGCAGAATCTTTTCCTAGTGAATTTGAAAATTTATGATAACTAGCAAAGGCCTGGATACTCAAAGAACTGGATTTGGCTGTCACTTTTCAAGTTTTGCAGTCACAGAGTAAAGTTAAATATCTGAACTATTTATGGTTATTTTTATTTTAATCTGGAGATAGATTAAATAATAGATGTAATCATTAAACCAAATTAAGGATTCTGCCCTGCTAGCTTCATTTCCCACTTAGGTATTCCTTAAAGACTGTTTTTCCTAAGTTTCTTTTTCTTTTCTCCATGGCTTTACAATTAGTATAATACCATATTATTTATTTCCATCTTAATTTTCCTTTTTTTTTAATAACTAACAGCTCTAAAAACACACACAAAAAAAGATTACCTAAAAACTCTTAAAAAATGTATGCACAGAAAGACTACAGAAACAAATACCAAAGGTCATACACAGAAGTAGGAAATTCAGTAGAACTTTAAAATATTTACATCTGCTTACAAGGTAAAAAGAAAGACCTTTACAAATGTATATTTTGAAATGCCTACAACGTGTTAAGTGTCGTAACAACTTAAACACTTCTGCCTAAATAAATTATCCATATTGTTTCTGTCTGATATGCATACTCCATTTACACTCACACTGTAATCTACTGTGACTGAGCTTAGCAAGCCAACTGGAAACAAACACCCTGAATCCTGGGAGAGCTCCCAGAGCTGCACAGCACTCAGGGGAAAGAGAAACGCTGTGCCCCTAACAGGAATAAAACACTCCCTGCTATACACTACACTCCCAGCTCCTTTAGCAGGAATCAGGGAAGGAAAAGTCCTCTGCACCTTCCTTTGGGTACCTGCTCCCTGAAATTTGAACACCAGCCTATTAGGGAGCAACATCCTTTTCAGGCACTGGCATATGGTAACACAGAAGTTGGTAGTGCCCGGTCTGTTTTCAGAGTTGTAACAAACTCTGCAGACAAAAGACTTGGGCATAAACAGTGTGACTCTTCCTGCCATGCTCAGGCAAGCAGCCACATCACATTTGACAGGATTGTTTGTACGAGCAAACACGGCTTAGACGGAACATCAGTGGTGGACTTGGGCCCAAAACAATCCATTATGGCCATAGGACAACATTATAAATTAAACTGAAAAGTAATTAACACCATACATACCAGAAGTCAGTAAAGACCTCACCTGGGAGTATGAAGAGTCCTGAAACCTCCTTTCTGCCCAGCATTTTAGCTTCATTCAAGAGAACACCTTACCACCCCAGACAGTAAATTGTAATTTTAATTCTAAAGGCATCTCCACATGCTTAAAAACATTTTTGCAGCTCTCAAAACCCTGTAACAACTTCCTCCCTCAGCAGAGTCCAATATCTAGGATTCTGATCCAAGTCCAGATTTTTATTGCTGTGATAAAGTGAGGGAAACAGAGGTAAAGACAGCGACCAAGAGAAGGGCAGCCAGCGTGTGAGGAGGGCAATTACACCTCACGCACTCGATACCCAGCGCCATAACCTAGTTTTAAATAACCCAAGGTTATGACATTCCCACAAAGCCCTTCAAGATAGTGCCAGTATTATTTTATCAGAAAGATACTCCAACTGGCATACTTTATTCTCACAATCTGGACAATTTATGGTCCACAAAAATTTACAGCTTCCCACAGCCTTCCTCACCACCCCTCTCCATGAAGGACTTGTAAGTCGGTTCACAGAGGAAAGATGACTGAGGGCAGTGTTTTATTGGGTGTGTATTTAAAACAAATAGAAAACTTCAGCGTGGAGCAGGAAGCTCGGGCAGTGCACTAGACCAGGACTCGGGAGAAAAACATTTGTGTCCGTTCCTGAGGGGGTCTCAGGAATGGGGGTCTCCCCCCTCTGCTCTCCCTCCTGAGGGTTGCTGTGGAAGGAAGCAGGGCGATCACCCCTCACCGCACTACCACCGCCAGGGCTGCGCTGATTCATCCGGACTAATTAATTCCTACAGAGCCCTCGCTTAATTGCTGGCAGGAAAAGTTTACCTCCGGCTTGGCGGGGCACTTAGCGCAGAGCTGCTGCCTGAGAGGACTTCCCTCCCCGCGACCCGGGTCGAGCTTTGGCAGCGGGGCAGGGGCTCGGCGGAGGGGAGCAGGGAGGAGGATGAGGATGGAGGATGAGGATGGAGGCGGCGCTCGGAGCGGGCGGTGGCGGCTCAGGTAGGGGCGGTCTGAGCGCTCCGCCCGCCCCGCCCGGCCGGGCCGAGCCGAGCCGAGCCGAGCCGAGCCGAGCCGAGCCGAGCCGAGTGCGGCGATGCGAGCCCGGCCCGGCCCTCCCCGCCCGCCGAGCCAGTCCTGCCGCGTCGGGAGGGCGGCGCTGCCCGGCTGGTTCCGCAAGTTTTTGACAGATTGTGCCCGGAACGCGAGGCTGCCGCGGCGCTGCGCTGCGCTGGGGCCGGGGCGCTCCGCAGGACCGAGGTCTCCCCGCCGGCACCATGTCCCGGGACCCCGAGGAGGTGAACAAGCTGACGGAGAACACGTACAAAGTGAGTGCGGGGCGGGGAGGGGCTGCCGCGGCCACCTTTGCCCCGGGGGCCGCGGGAGGCGCGGGGCAGCCGCGGCTCCTCACGCGGAAACGCAGCAAACTTCTAGCTTTTTTTTCTCTTTACTTTCTTTTTTTTCTCTCTCTCTTTTTTTTTTTTTTTTTCCTCTTAACTTTTTTTCTTCTTTTCTTGTCTGTTTGTTTTGTTGGGGTTTTTTCCCTTCTCCTTTTTTTCCCCGCTCCGGGAGGGATCCCGCCCGCCGCGCTCTGTCCGGCCGCTCCCCCTGCCCGCGGCCGGGGCTCCGCCGCAGCCCCCGGGCGGGCACGGCCGCGGCACCGCCGGGACAAGGCGGCTTCCAGCCTGGCTTCTGCCTCTCCAGCCGGCTCGGTTCAACAGCCAGCCCTAATTTCCTCGGCGTGTTTTGGTGATAAGGTGGTTTGGCGGTCCTGGTGGTTGTGGTCCTCTGCTTGAACCGTTTCTTCAGACGGGCCAGAGCCTAAAAGTGGCTTAACGATGAATTAAGTTGCTTGCCAGCGTCCCGAGCTGATAATCAGATTTATGATGGTGCACCCTAGCACTGCCTCAAAGTATCGACTGCTGTGGGTAGTTTATTTCATCTTGGGAGGCTTTTAAACTTTCCAAAATGCCTTGTTATTTGCAGAACTAAAAATATTTTGTTTATGTGCACCAGACATTTGTTCTGAACTCTTTCTCTCCCTATAAGCACACTCTTTCCAAAACACAGCAATTCTAATTGGGAAAAATTCCCTGGAGAATCATACTTTTGGTTGGGTAGTGAAGTAATCCATAGCTATATCTGTAATCCTCATTCTGTACAGTGTGTTGTACCAGAGAAAGCACTCAAATTTGCATGATTGAATGCATTTGCAAATTTAACTTACAGCTGCACTGCACTTGTAGCTTTGAGCCCTAAGGAAAGCTTTCTGATGGATTGTTCTATTTCACTATTTACTAAATTTTTCTGGTTTATTATCAAATGTTTTCTTATTTCTGAAGATATTGTTATCAGCATTTAAAGGTTTCCAAAAACATTTACTAGGAGTAAATTTTACTGTTACTTTTGTTGTTCTTCAACACGTATTTAAGTCGACTTTACCCCTTCCTTTAAGTAGTCCAGTTATACTAGGGTCATGTTGTATTTGCTGTTTATTTTCTTTGGATTTCGATATCAAATTCATGCAAAACTACTGAAAAAAATTAGATTATCTGGGTATAAATTTTGTCCTCTAGAACCAGAGCAGATAATCTTAAATAGTCTGGTGCTTTTTGCTATCAGTTACGTTTGTGGCAAGGCCGTAAGCAAACATAAATTCCCCTCTCAGAAGAGCACCCTGTAAATACAGGCTCACAGAGGAGAAACCTGGGAAGTTGACTGTTCAGGGCTGTGCCAACAAAGGAATGCTCTACTCCGTCTATTGACTTCCAGAATGCAGTCAAAACAGTTTTACAGAGGAGAGAGGAGATCTTCTGTGTGTTTTAATGGATATAATTTAAAATAGGCTTTAAAGGAATGAGAGACCTTTAAATAGCAAAACCTTCCCTGTTATTCAGTACTTCTTTCCTGGGAAAGTTTGCGATTTAGTTTTGTTTTCTTGACTGATTCAAAGGGATCTTTAAGATTGAAATAACCAGGAAAACCACAAAGGAATACAAAGTTAATGTTGACATTGTGATGAAATGTCTCCTCTGTAGGTATTTTGAGAGGTCTGGCATGTTGCATCACATAGCTCGTACTCACAGGCCTGGAAACCCTCCTGCCCTGCCCTCATTAAAAATTGAAACTTTACCCAGATAAGGTATAAAGGCTGCTTCAGATAGAGAATGGATCCGGGGCCCGCTTTAAAGCAGTTATTTCTCCATCAAGGTTGAAATCTTGAAAACAGTTGGTCACCCTTTAGGGGCAGGGAGCAGGAGCCTGTGTATTCAGCACTGGCTGGGACTGTAATCACAGCTCTGCCATGTAAAACAAATGAACACCTCTTTGTGCCCTGCTCCAGCCTGTGTGGAGAGAGTGCTCTCCTTTGTTCAGCAGTGCTCATGGCACTTCTGCCCTTGCCTGTGCCATCCCAGCAGTGCACTGTGTGAAGCACTGTGCTGGGATGGTAAAACCCAGAGCACTGCTTGGGCTTCTCCTGCCTGTAAAAAGAAAGGCTTGGTCAGGGGAAAAACCAGTTCAGTGCAGTGCAGTGATGCCATCTGTGCTGCAGGACCAAATACAGGCTTAAGACTTCTCAAAAAAAATCAAGTTTTGGGTGACCTGGAAAAATAATAGAAAATTAAATTGAATACCTTGCTGGCCTGCTATTTTCAGGGGGCTGAGGAGTGTTGTGTGATTTTTTTTTTCTTTCTTACAGTGCTAATCCACTGGATTTATTAAATACATAGTAACCTGTGTTATACAAAGCTTTAAAATATATTTTTACAGAAGTCAACAGGGGGCTGAGTAATGCCGTTTTATTTTTATCTTCTTCTTCCTTTCTTCTGGCAACAACACCAGAAAGTGAACACCTCAATGTTTTTCAGCTGACCTGACTAAATAAACAGCATAATTCACAAATGTGGGTGCACACACAAAAACCAGGCCTGACATATACCCTTTATGTAAGATCTGAAGAATCGCTCTAATGCATGATAGGAATGGCACGTGCACAGTGAGCCCAAGGGTGTGGGAGCCTGTGACTAAAGAGGGCCACAGCCTCCCTCCTGCCAAGGAGCTGCTCAGAGGTTCCCTGGTATGACACTGCCCTGCCCTGGCAGCTCCCTGTGGGGACGTGGGACGGTGTGGGGAGGCACTGTGGGGACCCCCTGACTCTCAGAGGGTCACCCCAGCAAAGTGGTTATGTGTCCCTGCAGCCTGCACAGGTTTTGTGCTCTAAGTGGGGAAAACTGTTTGGCATCCGGCTGTGACACACGGAGTGCAGGGGAAAGGGGACAGGGCAGGGAAATGCTGAGGTACAGACCTGTCCTTCTGCCTGGATGGGCCAAGGGCTGGGCAGGCAGCTCAGACTGTTCCTGTGGGGTGAGGTTTCCAGAGCTCTTGATAATGGCATGATTTGTGTTGCTCATCTTGGATTTAAGCTATAATTCTCTGTATTCAAGTGATTCTTACCCAGAAATTTTGATTATCAACCAAAGCACAATTTAAAAAAAACCAAAACACTTCTCTAAAAAAAAAACCAACCTTTGTGTTTTCCAGAGGCATTGAGAATTACTTTGGTAGGCTATATTTGTTTACCACAGAAATAGATCTGATAAATTCAGTTTAAAGTCCTAGATTCCATATTTCTATATTTTAAAAAGACTCACAATTATATTAAGCTACTGGATTTATGTATGAAACTTCAAATTCACCTATGGTCCCAACACAAGCTGCAGTCAGGCTGTTGCTTTGCATCCCTGCATTATAAATCTAACCTGGGGGAAGAGGAGCCTTTGGGAATTTGTATAAAATCCAGTTCTTCCTCAGTATAAATTATCTCTTCTGCCCGTATTTAGAGTTATGCCTACTTGAGGTCTATCCTTGGGCATGTGTTCATAACCTGAAAAGGTTTGTATTTGAAACACACTGATGGATGATGTATTAATGTTTCTCTTAAACAAGAAATGTTCCATCAAGACGACTAAGAATTAGTCATAAGAATTAGTCTTTTTGAATAAACACTGGCATCTTGATTTAGTCTTTTCCATTCTGTTAAACCTGTTTTTAAATAATATTAAGCTAACATACAAATTAGATATCTTAGCATGAGATGTGCTGAGGGCTCAACTGTGCCCTTCTGAAATCTGTGTTATGGATTTCAGGAGCTAAAGGAGGAGATGAAGTGCACTAATGTACAAAATGCTTCAAGTACAGTAGAGCACAGTATCATTTCCTTTTTGTACACTTTTTGAATCTTCTCAAGGGGGGTCTCAGACATTGTGTGGGAACACTAGAGACTTCTTAAAATTTACTCATTTTCAGATTGAGAAATAACAATTTAAACTAAATCACCAGTAGCTATACAGAGCCTAGCTATGAACAGCTGTAGTGATGGTGATAGGAGTGATGGTAGACATCAAGATCTCCTTTTCTCTGGTCGTTTTCTAATTTCAGAATTCTACCCAAATACATTGTTATTCACTCTTGCAAGAGTGCCTGCAGGATGTAAACTTGAAACTGCAGGGAGTCTATGCATTGTTTAGTTGTGTTCATACCTGCTGAGCTATTGTTCAGCGAGGTGTGTCTTTAAGTAAAAAGCAAAGCTGAGCATTTACAGGAAGGCACTTTTACAATGGCTGTCATTTGGTTTGAAGATTAGCCTTGTTTATGTGACTATCAGGAACTGGGAAGATTTAATACCCACACACAAGTGGAAATTCAGGGTTTCTTCCTCTTTAGCCAGCTCCGTGCTACCAGGCTGGATAACTCACCCTGGTTTCATGTGGTGAAAGGAACACAGCAACTCTTAGAACAGATTCTCTGAGGATTTAATGACTCAAACCACCAGAATAGGTTTCTCTTATGCTTTTTTCCCTTGGAAGGTCGCTTTTGCCAGCTCTAAAGGTCTCTGCATAAAAGATGTTTCCAGTTGCCTGTTTTGTAAATGTTTCCCTTTATTTCCATTCATCCTAAATAATAGAAAGCTGTAGGATCTGATCATGTGCCTCTTCTCCTCGTTAATTATTCTGTTCATGAGAGGTAGTGTGTCACTGGAATATAGGACACACGATTGACAATTAGGAGGCCCTGTTTGTGTGCCTCACTGTATGGGCAAATGATGTGTTGTGAACCACTTTATCCCTCCCAAGCTCTCTCTCATTTGATGATGTTTATTTGGATTAAGACAAAGGTTTTATTTGCATGTCCTTGTACACCAAGGCAGATAAAAATACTGTTATTTTCTGAGACTTTTGACAATTTTAAGTTCATTTTTCTCCTGATCAGAAATTTTTCTTTGTTCCTCTGTCCTCCTTTTTGAGAAGTTTTGAGATCTGACTTTATTGTATGACTTGAAATTCTGCACTGGTGTTCAGTCCCACTCATTTTTGTGACCTTTTCTTTGGACTAAAAGTAGAAGAAGCTATAAAGCTGTAAGACATGGTAAGAAAAAGTAGCTGTACAAATTGATTGGAGTTGCACTTGTCCCCTATAACTTCTGAAGTTGAATAAAATACTACAGTGATTTTAATTTATCTGAAATGTCTTGGTAATATCAAATCTATAGCTCATTCTGAAGAGGGAGTTGCCTGTGACAGTTTCCCTTTTTGATAAAGTGCTCCAGATACTTCTCCTGGACTTCAAAGACAGCCAGTGGTTACCTGTGGTTAACTGTGTAGAAAGACCACTAGAAGCATGGCCAGTTTTTTTGTTTGCTTTGGGAATCTAGTCTTCAGTAGAAAGGAAGAAGATCACATATTATATTTTTTTCCTAATGCATGAAAGGGAAATAATCAGAGAATTATTTCATCAGGTCATCTTGGAGACATGGCAGGGGGGTCAGGGAGAGTTAAGTTTGTCTATTGAACACAAACCCTTGATTGAGATGGGCCTTGCCCAGTGCTGGGAGGATCAGCTGATCCCATAAACCAATCTGGGAAACCAAGATTCCAAAGGGGAATTTCCATTGCCAGGGTTTTTGCCGTTTCTCGGGCGTTCACGTCCAGGGACTGGTTCTGCTAACAATCAACCTCTGTGGCCTGAAACCCTTCCAGAGCCTGCCTTGCTGATGGAGAAAAGATCCATGAGCTGTGCTCCTTCCAGCTGCTGCAGGCACTGGCTGTAAGTTGTTTCTTCACCTTTCCCAGTGGTTTCATGTACCTTGAGCAGCTGTGATGTCCTGGAGTTCTCCCTCGGAGTCCCCTGTGGTCCCCTGGACCTGCTGTGTCTGCAGAGAGGGGTCTGTGTCTGCTGGGCACAAACACCTCTCTGGGTCAAGAGGTCTGCTGACAAACAAGAGCTGTGGGGGCTGCTTCAGAGAGAGGAGCTGTTAAGGGTAATTTTATTGGGGTTTGTCCACTTCCTCCTGAATGGAAACAACTGGCAATCACTGGTTTGAAATCTGAATTAGAAGATGTCAGGGAAACTGGAATCTTTACCCCTAAATGCTTAAGACAGTCATTCCAAGAATCAGTACTTCAAGGCCAATAATTATCATGTTATTCTTAGAATTTTGGGGTAGGTGGCAATAAGGGGTTTTACTCTGTAATTTTTTGTTTTGAGGAACAGGATTAGCATAGGCAGAATCTTTCAAGATTATTTTCAGTATGGAGTGGCAATTCAAGGTGGCATTGAGATTCTTACTTGCCATGGATACATACCATCACGGTTCATCTTTTTTCCCCATATCCTTGAACATACAGGACTCTTTATCCTGAAACAATCACCTAATTCATCTTTTTTTTTTTTTTCTCCTTGTGATTCACTGACTCCATGTAAGTCAACAGACACCGTCTTTAGTACACAGCTGGGAAGAAATAGCAAAAAGTTGGAATAGGAAGAAACAACTTGCTCCTTGGAACAAGTGTCTCACAGTCAGTGTGCCTCAGCAAGGAGGAGAGCAACAGCCACAGCAGCAAATTCTGGAGCTGGGGCAGGAGGAGGGATGTTCCCAGACACCAGAGCCTGAATATCCATCCTGTTCAGTTGTTAGAATAGCCCTTGGCATTGTTGGCTCCACCTGAAACAGCTTTCCCAAATGATTTCTGGATGTGGTTTGTGAGTTAACACAAATCAAGGGCCTGGGGACAATAGCTGGTTTGTTTGCAGTGATTGCATTTGGGTGGGTGAGAGTTTAATGGGACAGACCAGAAAACAATCCCAGTTGCATTTAATTTGTACACAAAGGCAGTGAGGCCAGGTATTGTTGTTCTGTGGCTGCTTTTGATGTAATTTATGCTATACTATTATTGGAATCTAATAGTTTTATATATATTTTTAAATATCAATATTTTTTACTCGATATGACTGGTAAAGTGTTATTGGAGTTAATCCTTCACTTTTTGTGTTCAGTAGAATCCAGGTATAGTGCTGTCTTTGAAAAATAATAGAATTCTGTCTGCATGGCCTTGCCTGAAAAACAGACAAATGTGACAGTATTGCTGTTCTTTTGGGTCCCCCTGTGTACTAAACATAAATATTTTCATTCTGTTAGTAGTAGAACAGACAAAAGCTTGATAGTATTTCACTTGTCTTGAGTCTTGTATTTCCTGTAAACAGAAAGCATCTGTTTTGGATTCCTTGAATCTGACAGTTCTGCTGTGTAGTGAGTGGTGAGTGGTGTCATAAAAGTATTGCCATAAACATGGTAAGAATAACTGAATGGTGTCTACAGGAATCTCAGGATCTTCTTTTCACGACAGTATAATTTCACAGAGTAGTGTCAGAGCCATAGATTTGTTAGGAAGATTCTGGGGAAAGGAGGTTCAGAATCTGCAGGTTGTAGAATTTGCTAGGAATGAGAGCAGTCCTGCCTGGAGCTGCTGGATTTCAGATTCTGGTTGTTTCAGCCAGTAATTGTATTTGACAGTGAAAGCAGCTGCAGTGGGGTTTGTTTTTTTTCCCCTTCTATTTAAATAAGGTCATCGTTTTCATTTTCTTTCTGAAAAAAACCATGGCTTTGCACAAATTTCAAACAAACAAAAAACACGGCAAAAAATCCCAAAATGGCTAATTTCCCTAACTGCATCTGTAACACAGAAACCATAAAGAACATCTCTTCTTTACTTTTCTAGCATTTTTTAAAATTTATAACTCAAATCTTGAACCACTGTCAGAAAGTTGTCTGAATTTATAAAACAATTAGTGGATGAAGGTTTGTCTCTCATTCCAACATCACTACCATAAAAGATGGTCTTGCACAAGCTTTCATCACCCACTTGAAATCCTTTTGTATTATAAACACCCAGACTCCTTTTTACCCCTTGTTGCAATAGTTTAACTTTTTTTTTCACCATTTGTTGATATTAAATGCTGAGTTCCTTCCATCCTTTGTTTTCCTGTGTCTCTTAAATCCTCCAGTTTTCATCCATCCATGGACTTCTCAGTTGTGAACTAGGCCTGAGTGACACTGGGGTTAATACTGACACCCACTGTGGAATTGCCTTGGTTATAACACAAATTTTGTTTCCTTTCACTAGAATGTTATGGAACAGTTCAATCCCGGACTGAGGAATTTAATAAATCTGGGGAAGAATTATGAAAAAGCTGTTAATGGTAAGTTTTCCAGGTGCTACATTTAGAAAGAATGTTTAATTCTGTTAATTCTGAATGTTTAATTCTGAATGTTTAATTCTGAATGTTTAATTCTTTCTGTTAATATGAATATTAGAATATTCATATTGGATATGAGGGTTATGTATAGGCTTAATTCCCAAGTTGAACTTTGGATGTGTTTAATTAAGAGGAAAAAACCCCCAACTAACAAGCACAAGTATACAAATATATGCACCTTCTCTCCAGCCTTTTGGGGTTTTTCCACTGTCCTGGAGAAGTTGCATCACAAACACTTAGGCACAAAGCTCCTGCAAAATAAACTGAAAGTGGGTTTGAGTAACCCACATTGGAATACTAAGTGAAAAAAACTAAAGTTTTGTAAATTAGGTGTTATTTTTTTTCCTCTGAAAATACCTTTCAGAGATATTTCACATTCTTAGATCTGTTCTTGCTCACCTACACACGTCACTACTTAAGTAACCCTGAGTACAGAACAATGTGAATTAGTTCAAGTTGCAGGAGTGGACTGATTTGTTGTTGTTGTTGTCCATACTAATCCTGATGGTATCTTTTTCATTGAGTCAAAACCAGAATGAATTTGAATTTGAATCTAAGGACTAGTCTCTCAAACATTTTAGAATATAATTGCCTGCTTCCATTATTGACTTCACAGAAACAATCTGAGTAGGGCTTTCCAGGACTGGGCTCCAGACTCCCAGAGCCTGCACTGTGGGACCTGTCAGAGCCTGCTCATTTCCCCATGCAGACCTGTCAAACTGCTTGATATCATATTAAAACCATGTAAAATCTCTCTAATTTTGCCTCGCTCAAGCCTGTGGCACATCAGTCCTCTGAGAAATGGGATCCTGCAGAAGTAGTGCTTAGCCAAACAGACATTGAAATCTCTCTTCATGCAAATTTTAGACCTGGCTTGAGAAAAAGATAAAACCAAAGCCTGCTGGAGATGAAAATAGGGAAATGTTGACTTAATTGTGGCAGTGCTTAACGTGATGGATTAACATGTGGTTACCTAGTACCTGACCTTAGGAATTACAGGTAGTACCAGAAGGAATAACAAGTGTTTTCATATTCATTTGAAATATTTCTATACTGGTTTCTGAGGGTTCTGCTTTTCACACACTTTGCTGTTGATATGTTACATTTGGGCTCTTGTTACATATGCCTTCAAGCCTAGCTGATAAGGCATATCTAGCATGAATGCTTATTTTCAAATGAATATTTACAGTGTTGCAACAACTGTTGCAAAGTCATCTTTGGACTCTCATAAATTGGTAATCTTTTCACCATCAGCTCTGAGTGGTGTAAATAGATCTGTAACAAGGAGTAAATACTCTGTTGCTAATCAAACACTTTGCAGCTTTCCAAAAAAGTTGGAGTATGCTGACAAAGAACATAAAACTTACAAGAACTCCAGATATGTTTATAATGTATTTTTCTACGCTTTGAGGACAAAAGGTCAAAAAAACCTTCCCTTTCTGTAGAAATAATTTATATTCATAGTACTGGTGAAGGGACTATACAAGCAGGGCTCTTGATTTACCTTGGTTAGCACAGGGAAAATCACATATTTCCTTCCTTTTTAAGTGGTTGTATGAGGAGAACAGAGTGACTTGGGGCTGTCTTGACAAAACACAGATAGGAAGATTTGGACTGGCATGAAATCCTCTTGTGCAGGTGGCACACTGCTCCACCAGTAGCACCGGGATAATTCTTCTGCTCAGAAAGTTTGAATACAGAGCACCTGTGAGACAGTTCAGACAGAAATCACCCTTTTCTAATGCAACAGAGCCCCAAAGGGAATCTTTGTTTGATTTGGAAAATTTTCAGTCTTCTCGGTGAATATACTGTTATGCAACCAAAGATGTCACCTTACCAGAAAAAACTATTAAATACAGACCTGTAATTGGCAATTATATTCCTCTGAGAAAAAAAAAAGCAACTTTAGAGTCAACAGTGAGGCTCTGCTTGACTTTGACTTTAGGTCAAGAATGTACTACTAAAAAAATTATGACAAATAACTTCAATAAGTTATTTTTCACGTTAAAGCTTGCCAGTTTATCCTTGTTACTTCTTTTCTTTGTGGTGTGCAGATCAGTTCTAGGCACTGAAGATGCAAGGCAGCCACTGTGGACCTGTTCCCTGTGTAAGATTTCTCCCCACAGCCTCCCTGCAGCTTCAATTCCCACATTTCTGTGTTCATTCCAGTGAAACTGGCCTTGCTGTTTAAATCAGCCATAACCAGGAAATTATTAACTGGGAATAACTGAAAGATCATGGTGTATGTTATTGGTTCCTGTAACAGCCAGCTTTAGAGGGAAAGGATGATTTGTTTTTGAGGGGCTCCACATGTCCCTGGGACAGCTGCAGGTCCCTGGTGTCATGGCCAGTTGCCATTTCCCTGCTCTGCCTGGTCACCACAGGGAACCTCAGCACTTTTAGGAAGTTTGGGATTGCAGTTTGGGTTTTTCCAACAGTTTTCTCTGTACCCGGGAACTTCGCTGTGTCCTGACCAATGGCTTACGGCTGAGCCTTCCCACTAGCTGCTGGTTGCCTCTGGGTGTGCAGGGAGGTTAGAGCTAAATAACAGGCTGAAACTTCATTAATGTGTTCCGCAGTCCTGTCTTTGTTTCCTGGTTTCACAGACCAGCAGGGAGCACAGGGACTTTGGTAACTTTCTCTGACAGGAATTCCTCCTTGCCATATACCCCTCTCTTACTCTGTGCTCTGGATGACAAGACTTCATAGGATCATACATTAATAAAAATTGAAGATATTTTGATTTTTTTTTAACAGTTGTGTTTTTTTCACTCACCCCCAGTTATGGTAGTGGCTGGAAGAGCATATTATGATAGCCTTGCAAAGATTGGGGACATATCAGCGGATTCTCCAGTTTCTAAAGAATTAGGTAAGTGGAAACTCATTTTTTAAATTACTCCAAAGTATAACTTTTATTTTTGCTTTCCTGCTGGCAGCTCACAGAACAAATGTGAAGTAGATAAGGATCAGTTAAAGTATGTTCTACTTTTATATAACACAGATGGAAGGGATTAGATGCCTTTAAGGCATATTATTTCTCAAGACACAATGTTTTGACAAATTTAGTTCTTTTTTCCCTTCTTTGGTGAATATATCTTCATATGCATTCAAAAGCATGTATTTTTAGGCTCATATAATTCTAAATTAAGTAGCAAAAAACATGTATCTTGATTTTTAGCACAGAGGTGAATGTTGAAATACTTTTGCAACAAAATATTGGTATGAGAAGTCCTCATGTAGAACAGCAGTTCTAAACTAAAACAATTTTCTGGTTGAGTGTCATTGTGAAGGGTTCAGTTTTACTTCACTACTTTTGATCAAGTGTATCACTAAAAGATCTCAGGTGCATTTATATTTATTTTCTACTTGAGCTTTTGAAAGAGAAACTTTAGACTCAAAGACAGATTAATTTTACATTAATATAAATCCACTTCAAGGTCCATACTCTCTGAAAATAATTTCTGAATATTTGAAAGATCAGCAGCAGCACTTGACCTTGACAACTTCACTTCTGTAGGCTGAACAGCATAATTGCAGCACTGGGCAAGGGAGTACAAAGTATTTGTGATATTTCTGACAAAAGAAATGTCACTGCAAAGCAAAGAACTGGGACCTATACTGCAAAGAGTAAACATGTGTTTAATGCCTTCATTTGCTGTTTGACAAAAATAACTTGATGATGTGTCTTGCCTCTGAACTTTTGATTTTGGGCAATGTAGGACCCTTCCAGTGATGTAACTTGCATCTCCTCCTGTAACTCACCATAGTTTGTTAATTCAGCTGATTACCATGGATGGGTTTAGCAATTTTTTTTCATATCTCTGGAGAAGTAGAATTGAGGGGACAAAGCCCTGTTGGAAAGTGGGCACTGGTTTCTGTGTGGCTGCTGCATTTTTATGGTTTGCTCTGACA
Organism: Motacilla alba alba; assembly: GCF_015832195.1. NCBI lineage: Eukaryota > Metazoa > Chordata > Aves > Passeriformes > Motacillidae > Motacilla > Motacilla alba. The sequence continues at coordinate 9,789,873 of NC_052029.1, read as the reverse complement.
GCACTTGTGGGTGAGCGTTGAGGGCTGGGAGTGGTGGAACAGCAAACAGGGCAGAGCAAACAGTCCCGACAGCAGCGCCTCTGTTTGCTTTGCAGGCTGTTTACAGAAAGCAGAGCTGCTGCTGTCAAACTATAGAACAGTTTAAAAGAAATGGCTGTGCAGAGTCTTATGAAATAGCAGAAAAGGCACAATTACAGTTTTTGCAATGCAGCAGTTGGTCAGATGCATGGAAGCAACTGATCTATGACTTGTCGCTGTGGGACATTGTCTGCTTATTTGGAAATATTATTATTATTGGGTAATCTTCTGCTGACTTCTGAAAATAGCTGGTTTTCCCTGTTATTTGGACAACATGGAATTATGATGGAAAATGTATTTTTGTTTATCTGTGAATTCCATCCTGCAATTACAAATCTTTTTCAAGATAGACCATATTGAGAAAACACGGCCTTCTTCCCTGCTTTCTGTTCACCTTCTGCTTTAACTGTTACTGCAGAAAAATCTATTCTTCTTAAGGCAAACAGCAACTCTGGATTTCTTCCAACACGCTCTCTGATGGAATACTTAATTTAGAGATGAGGAAAGTCAATGAATGCTGGAAAAGGCAGGATAATGTGGTTAGGAGTCTGTGACAGATCATTTGCATTTTCAAGAAAAAGTCTTACAAGTTCTGAAGCTGGGCTACAATATTAGACTATTTACCAAAGAAATATGATACACCCAGGTGTCTCTAAAAGTATCCGCTTGAAAAGAAAAGTATTTACTGTACACTTTGGTGTTCAAACAATATTGCAGTGCATGCTGAGCAGTGTGGGGTGCGTAAGGACAGGTCAGACCTTGCCCATTCTAACTCCAGGGGAGCTGCTGCAGCCCCAGTGCAAATCTCATCCAGGAATTCCTTTAGTCTTGCCAAAAGACAAGTGGTTGACCACTAGCAGCTCTGTCATGCATAATACTTCTGTTATCTCTGCCAAATTAGAGGTGGTTTCACAGTTCAAACCCAAACCTGCTGGGTGACCTAGAGTGTATTCACTGCCAACGTGGTGTAAAGATTGGTATCAAACCACAGCCAATCCTTCCTCCCCACAAGGAAACACACAACATGGGCTTCTGAGATGAGACAGGAAAAGGGACACCAGTCCCACAGCAGGGGCCAAACAGAAACAGAATAGAAATAAAGGAGATTTTTTTGAAGCAGAGGGTGGAAAGCAGAGAGGCTGGAGAAGTCATGGGGGAAAAAATCAAGTAAAAATGCCAGAAATCCTTTCTTCTGTTGAATGAGATTGGAGCAGAAGAGGGAAATGAGAAGAAAAAGGAAATCTGGATATTCCAGCTGATTCAGAGCTTTTGTACTAAGTATCTCTATCTTTCAAGTCTGGTTGAAGCACTTTGCATTATTTTAATACAGAATAATTTAGGCAAATTGAGGAAGTAGAAGAATGTACTGCAGTCATAACACAATCCTTATGAATAAGGGATGAGTTGATTGAGTCAACATTCTTTCTAATTTTGTATTTCCCTAAATTTCTGAGCTTGCAGTCCCTCAGACTTGGCTATGAGCATTAAAAGAACAGAATCTGAATTAATGTGCTTCAAGCTATTATACAATATGGAATTTGCATACCTCTTGTCCTAGGCACCTTTTGGAAATCCCTCTAGGAACAAAAGATAGAAAACAAGAAATTGCATGTTTAAAAATGTTAAGATTTCATACTATTCAAATTTCAGCATACCACACCAGCACAAAATGCTGTGTTTCAATATTGCTGTAAAACCAATTTCACACAGACACTTTACCGTGGTGTTAAAATAGTAACTTTCACGTGTTGCTGATTGCTTTTGTCTTGCCCAAAACACAAAGGCTTGTCAGGCTTTGTCATGTCGATTTTTAGTGCTTATAATGTAAATAAAATCTCCTCTAGTAACACGGGCTGTCTCTGTAGGCTTCACTGGCACAAGGAATTGGGGAGTTATTTCCTGCTTGCCTGTGGAATTCTGCTTCTCATACCTTCCCAACTATCTTCTCCAGCACCTGCCAGTTATTGTAGCTACATCTCATTTTATATTGTGGGTGTAAAGTCCCACTCAGTTTGTTGTGTAGCAACGGTATCTACAGCAGTCACCCACAATTACATTATGGAGCTGTACCCAGAGCTTGTTGCTCAAGAGTTAAGGAGCGCAAACTATTAATTGCTTGTCCAAATAGAAGAAGAAAGAAAAATATTACGTTGCATGGTTGTGATCAATAGAACTAAATTGCAGAAGATCAGTATGTTAAAAAATAATCAGAGGAGACAAAAGTCTCTCCTAATCTAACCAAGACTGATAATTTATTTAAAGATTACTCTGGTTTACAGGCTTGTTTATAATAGTTGCATTGTGTTAAAACTTAATTGGAAACAGGTATGCAAGAGCTTATGCTCATCTGCAGTCTAAAATGTAAGAATTTGGGAAAATTTGGGTTCCTTTCAGAAGAATTCAGAAGAATTTGGTTAAAAACCACTACAAATGATCTAGAGAAGCAAGTATTGAAGTAAAAGATTGCTCTTTGCTGTAGCAGTCACAAGATAGAGAGAGGAGGGGAGAAAACCCCAAAACTTCTCATGGTGCACAGAGAAATTCTTTCCTGCCAGAGGGTGAGCCCTGAACTTAATGTTCCTATTAATGTTCCTCTCAAGCACAAAAGAACAGACTGTTCTTCAGGTGAAAAGACAGCATTTGAACACATTCACAAAACACTTTTGCCTGTCAAGTGGTGTAATTTTAGAAGTCTCCATAAGTTTGTCCACAACTGTCAAGTTGTGTCACTCTCCCTAGTGAGAAAACCAAGCAGAAAAAGAGAAAATCCCATGGTTTAGGATGAATGATGCTAGCTCAGCTTCCACTAAAATAAAAAGGGGAGGGAGGAGAGATGCTGGCTTACTTTAACACATATACATTGACCCTGTCAGCTGGAATCCTGTTTCACTTGGAAAGATGACACCGTGCACTCTTCCCTTCTCCAGCTCATTTCAGCTGGAGAGGAGAGATCTGACATCCTGTCCACCTCACTGCATCCATGCCATCCCTGTATCCCAGTGTGCTGCCTCTGGAATGGATTGTGTTGGGCAGAAAGGAGAGTGAAGTGTGCCAGCAACTGCAGAACCTTTAGCACCTCATCTGGTGGAAACTTCTGGGAAAGCAGCTTAGAGGCTGCAGTTCAAGTAGTTAGAATCAGGCCAGCTTTTCCTATGGAGCATTAATAAAAGAGTATTCTGCTATATTTATAATGGAATTTCATATGAAGAAGCCACTCCATTCCTGTGCTATAAAAGGAAACTACACAGAGAGCTGTCTTGAAAGGGAAATAGAAAGTATTTGTAGGACTTTACAGGAATAAGTTTTGTATCTTCCAGTTATACAGTAACATTCCAGGCTTGTGCTATACAAACCTCCAGTCTGCTAAAAGAAAGGTGGAAGGAGTCTTGAGTGTAAGTTCTGTAATATTTCCCTGCTGGAATATAAACCAGAAACGATGCATTCAAGAAGCACAGTGAACAAGAGCTGGGTTGTTACTGAACATAAAGAATGTGTCTAGAAACGGATACTGCAGTTTGTTCTTACAGAACTACCCAAAAAAGTGTGTTCTGTATACAACTATATTGTTGTAGATTTTGTTATGAAGACTTCCAGATAAGTAACACATTTTCAGGTTCTAGAAATGGCTGATGGGAGGAAGCAGAATATGAAAATACTCAAGGCCTTTGGTAAAGATGGCAGTAGTAGCACAGCAAAGAAAGAAGACAGATATTCATAGGATTTCAGTGACATTTTTCCAGCTATTTTTTCATGTTAAGTTAGATAATAGGCTACATTTTTCAATCAGTTTTAAGGTTTTATTCCCCACCTGCCCCAGTCTTACTGCACCTTATAAACCAAAGCTGATTCTCTGGGTTTTAGTCAGTGATAAGATGGGGTAACACTCCTGCAGCCCTGACCTGCCCAGGGTGGTTGTGTGATGCAGTTGGTGGTGCTGGCACCAGGATTGGTGTCTGGGCAGCTGCAGCTGGAAGAGCACCTGCCTGTGTGCCCTGGCTCTGGGCTTCAGCTCAGAAAGCCCTAATGATGCTCGGGAGCACACACCCTCCAGGGAAAAATGCATATTCAAAATACCTGCATTGAGTGAGACTTGAGATCTTCCTGCTGTGCCTCAGAGGCCTGAGGAGATAGTAAAGGGACTCCTTAAAGCATTTCTCACTGTGCTGGAACACTGAGCCTCACACACATCCTTCATCCTGCAGTGGAGCCCTGGGCAGGATGCCCTGCACCTCACCTGTGTGTCCATGCCATGTTTCCTGGGTTGTGGCCAGGTGTGGCTAGCCCAGAGGGACTCCAGGTGTGTTCTCCCCCAGCCTGAACCCCCCAAACCCAGCTCCATCACCGGGGGCTCCTTTGGAGCAGGAGGTTGTTCTCTCTCACATCTCTAAGCTCAGGATGCTGAGCAATCCCAGCCTTTCCTCACCACCAGCCCCAGGTGAAATAAGCCTGTGTCAAGAAAATGTACTTCTTGTGCTCTCAGTGAGAGGAAAAATGGAAAGTAAATGACAACTTTGTGAGGAAAATAACGTCATATTTGTAACTAGCTTGTAAATCCTTTAGTGAAAGGATATATTTAGTCTGTACAGTCAGCTCTTCCTGCTGAATTATTTCTCAACAAAAAAAATAATTCTGTATCCATTGTAGATGTCACTAACAGTCCCATGGGGCAGGGCAGGGAACCTAAACCAATTGTCTTGGACTTCTGAGTAAGAGAATTTTATCAAAACTTTTGACTCAATTTAGATATGGGGTTTTTTGGTTTGGGGTTTTTTTTGGTCACTGCTAAGACTGAAACTCAGTGGCAGTTCCAAACTCTGTAATGAAAGTTGCAGTGATTCCTTGTGGCTCATTGCATTTCACGTAACATTTATAATGATGACTTAAATATTTACCCTCTCTGCTACTGGAAACCCATAAAAACGCCAGTTTTTGCTGGTTAGCATGATCTGTTTGTTCCATCCCTGCTGTTAAACAGGGATTAGCTCTCTTGTATGATCTTCCTTAACTAATCTGCCTCAAACCAGCAGGGTTTCATCCAGGCAAGTTCAGGCTTGTGGCTCTATTGTAACTTATTTTCTTTTCACCTGACTTGTGTGAAGATTACCAGTCACTGCACCCCACTGCAGCTCAGGCATGAAAAGCTGAGGTATACAGGGCTTCCAAGGCCCTGTGAAAGACGAGTCTCTGACATACAAACCTTAATATATTGTGGGTTTATATGTTTAGGTAAAAAAATAAATAATAACAAAAATGCCTGCAGCAGACTTCATATATATTAGTAATGGAGTAACAGGTGGAAAAACAAGTTTGTAATTTTTCATGCATTATTTACATGGCATATACTTTTCCTTTTTCTTTTTTTAACATTAAAAATTAGTTTCTGTGCTTACCGATCATCTGAGACAAGCTGAATGTTTCATGTTGGCTATCATCTGTTCAATGATATAGTATGTTTAAAAAAATTCTAATCTCTGAATCTTTTTGACTAAGAGATCAAAACATCTTGTGAGAAATGGGAGAACTAGACTGCAGACTGAACTTTGCTGAATCTGCAGTAAAGTCACATTCCTCTTTAGGATACAATGTGAGCTAATGTTTTTGTTCCATTTAAAACAGGAAAATAGGAGCATCACCCCAAGAACAAACTCTGAGTAACTGGAAATCGAAATGGTCTTGTTAATCTCATAAGTATTCATTCTTGTCTAGCCTTATGTGGGAATAAGTCATGGACTAGCAGTTCATTGCCCACTTTATAGCAAGGTATGAACTGTGTGGTCCTTTCTAAAGTCACCTGTGTCCAGCTGAAAGAATTTGGCATTAATTTTAGTCTTGGTAAAGTATATTTAAAAAGCAACTTGATCCTTGGGTTTAACTGAATATGGCTTATAAACAGGAATTGACTTTCTAAGGTATAAAGAGTTGAGCAGTATTCTGTCTCTTTTAATATTCAAATATCCCAAAGCTTTAAAGAAAAAAAATCATTTTAATTCAAGTAAATAAAATTCTGTCTCCTATACTGGGGAAGTCCTTTGTTATGTGGTCCTAAACTACTTCACATGATCATCAATGAAGTTTTAGGACAAGAAAAGGATGGCTATATATAGTTCTGAGTCTGGGGTACAAAAGGAAATGATATCATAAGAGGTGCTAGGCTACTAGAATAGAAGTGAACTGTGCTCCATCCCTTCATTGTTTGCCTAATTATGAAATGGGAAAAGGATCTTTGAATAAGAGGATTCTTTGATTCTATTTGCCATGCTGAGAGCAATGTGTACCCTAATGACAGGGAAGTGCTCAAGAGAGCACTGCCAAGTATGTGTCAGTGAGAAACAGACAGGCACTTGTATGGGGAGGTTATATATGTACAGCAGACGTGTTCATGGCAAAATAAAGCTAATATTTGGGAAGGACAGAACTTAGTGTACAGCATTTGCTGTAAAAGTAAAATGCTGAAAGTCCCCTTTGGTCCTACAGATGCATCTTGTGCCTAGAAAGTTCTCTGTGCTGGGTAAAGCAGCTGTGGACTCCTAGCCAAGTGTGTTGGCTGTGATATAACTGGAAAGAATTAATTTGACTGGATAAAAACAGAGGCTGAAGTTTTAGGCTGTTTTGGATTGCATCATTTGGGGTTTTTTTTTTCACATGAATCAGATTAAAATTTGATTGTGGTCAAAGACACTTAGGAAGTCAGCATGGGCCAGAATACATTTTTCAGGAGCACAGCAGTGAAGTCCTGTGGGAAGGAGCAAGTGGAGCACTGGGAGTTCATCAGTTCAAACACCACCAGTGCCAAATTAGCAACAGTGTCCTGCACAATCTTATTTATTGCTTACTGCTTTTGTCTGGACGTGGAGGCAAGATACACAGACTACTTAGGCTTCTTGCAGGACTGTTTATCTCTTCTGTATCAATGAGACTGGGAAGTAATTACTTAGTTCCCTTAACCCTTAATCTGTTTTAAATTAACTAACTTATTTGCTTGTTATATCTCATAAACATTTGTGTTGTTCACAGCCTTAATGAGAACTCTGCATATTTTAAAATTAATCTCAGAATGCCATTTAGAATGTGAAGTTCTCCTTACTTCTATTTTTATTTTATTTACAGATTTTATTTATGTATTGCTCTAGCTGCCTCAGGGTATTATAGCTAGCACATAGAGTGGACTTAAAATACTAACTATGCTTTAAAATCTTTTATACTTATATACTTACTTATACTTTTAACTATACTTTAAAATCTCTTCCCCTTTTCCTGATTATTCTTTTTTTTTTCTCCTCCCCTTCACCTTCTGCAGTCACCTTCACAAAATGGCACTGGATGGTCATGTGTCAGTGCCATTTTGTAAAGTGAATTACAGGGAGATTCACTCCTGAATTCCTATTGCATGTTCGCTCATGCAGTGAGGAAAGGCAGACTTGACCTAGTCCTGTTGATTTATGTGCATATTGCTATTAATTCTACAGATGGGGGGAGTGTGTTAAAGCATTCTGGACAAATTGTATCAGAAGAAAAGTGCAGTTAGAGATGGGCAAGTTTTGCATTATTTTATCCTTCTTTATGATTTTCTTCCTTCATATTAAATTCCATTAAACCTTTTGGTTTCATTAAAGCCTCTTGTGCACAATTAAGTCCTTCCTATCATAGAATGATAAATTTAACATGTTTGAAGCTTGGCAGATGTTTTGTTCAATCATATGTATTTGTTACACTGTATTCCTTTGAAACTTCCTATTTTACTACCTCCTGGGGGCTACTGTTTTCAAGGGACTTTGTTTCTAACTTTCCCATGTCATAAATGCCTTTTTTCTGGGCAGAGGGTGACCTGCAGAAAAGAGCATCTTGCCAGCAGTAGCATCTGATACACACTTGGACTGTGCTGTCTCCATGTGCAGCTTTGACTCAGCCTTTCATTCTCTTGTTTAATAGAAATAATTATGTGGCTTCATCTCTAAGTCACAAAGTGAATCAACCTGCCCTGCATACAAAACAGGACAACAGGAGGTAAAGGAGTGATATAATTAAGAATTTTGCCTCTTCCCAGACATCTAAAAAAGTCTCACTATTAAGAGACTTGATTTTTTTCAACAGCAACCTCCTCTAAATAAAAATAGAATTATATTTCAAGTAAGCTGATGTAATTAATAATTTTATTGATTCTAATGTAGCTATTTGGTATTTAAAAGTTTAAGTGATTTTATAGGTAGCTGTTGATACTTGTTTCTATGACAGAACTCTATTGATTGAGTTCCATTTTTGCTTCTAACTTGAACAAATTCTTTTAGACTTCACAAGAACAGTCAACACAAGGTGAAAAGGTAAATAACCTGAACAATCAGCCAGTGCAAACACTGAGGTTGAAGTGTAACCTGCAGAAGTCCTGGCCTTACAATGAGTATTTCTGAGGGAAATTGCTTCCTTGGTTTTCATCTCCTGGGCAAGACAGCCTTTCAAGGATTTTTTTCTTGCTCAGGGGATGCTGTGGATGGAGAGATGACTGTTGCATCTTTTGGACTCAGTTGTTTTGGGGTTTTTTGTAACAAATCCAACATCATTAATGAAATTCTAGTCTGTATTACTTTCTCAATAGAAAATATAGATGCAACCCACATCCTTGGTTAAGCCTAAAAATATTCCACAAATTCCTGAAGTTTCAGCTTAAAAGATCTTTCTATGGGTGCACTGAATCTAACTGAAACTGAAATAAATTTACCATGGAACCAATACTGCCCATGGTCCTATATCAGATGATAGCTGTATTATGACACAGTTTCAAGAACTGTATATGAGGAATGTTTGTTTAATTTTTAAGTCATTTAAGATACTTGAGATGTTCTCCCAAAATCCTTTTCTGAAAGAGATTGATGTTTCTCTTCCCTACAGTGCACCTCTAAGGTAACAGCAAAGTATCAGGGCAAGTATCTGTGAACATCTACAACTACTTTTTTGTTTTCTAAAACAAAGTGGGAATATTTAATGTACACCTACTTCATTCAATCACAAAGATTTCATGTTCAGGGTGTGGGAAGATGGAAAGCAGAGAAGAAGTATCATTGAAAGACAAGTATTTTAGTAGTTATGTTTATCATCAAGACCAGGGTTTTGGGTTTCTTAATTAATTGCATAATGTGATGTCTAAAACTGGTTAAAGTTGACAGGATGGCTGCCACAAATTGGACTTTAGTGGCCTGGTGTCACGTGCTCTGTTCTGTTGTTTTGTTTGATAGGTTTGGGGGGTTGCCAATAAATGATGACGGGGTTAATATTTGGTTTTCAGGTATTATGAGCACTCATATATAGAATCTAATCATGAGCAGCTTTAATATAGAGCAGAATATTTTAATTGATGTGAGAAATACATGTTTGTCTTCACCTTAAGTAGTTTTCTGTGCCTTTTTGCAAGAGCCTGGCCTTAGGTTATGCTGCCATTAATCCAGAGTAATCCACTGTCTTTCTTAGAGCTATTCTATAATTCACTGTGCTGATTAAATGTCAAATATCATATTGAAGTTGTTCCATTTCCATTCTACTTGGACACTGTTCTGTGTAGGCTAGAGGTTATTTTGGCTCTCCTGAATTAGTCTTCTACAAAAACTTATATAAATTAATTCTTCTTATATAAATTAATTCAGGAGAACACCATCTAAATGTGACTAACCCATTATCTTAAACTGGCAATAAAGAAATATGATATATGTTCACTGCAAAAATGCTCTCTATTTATTCAAAGTGCAGAATCTGATCTATAATTTAAATCTTAATAGATCAGGGTGTGGTTACTGTGGATGGGTTCTTTTCATGTTTAGAATCAACATTTTGAACAGAAATGGGTGAGCCAGTACACGCAGTGCCTGTGGATTCCTGGTGGCAGGGAGGAGATCCCAGAATAAAGTATATATATGTATACATCAAGTATAAATATGACTTTTGACTGATGCACAGACCAGGAAGTCTCTGGTTGAGAGCAAAAGAAAATGCAATTAGGGACAGAGTCACTGACAACTGAGCACAGTGTTTAAAAAGTGCTCCAGAACACTGAAATAAACCTGACAAATAACCCAGCACAAACCATTTAGAAGGAAGTGCAGCTTTCAAAGTTCTCTCCAGGACATGTTTTGGAGTATTTTTCTGTAACAGAGGTGAAAAAGCCCCTTTCCAGGAGAGCACTCAAAGCCAAAAGGCTGCAGACAGAGATGGCCCCTTGCGTGCTCAGGTTTTCCATTGTGCCACTGCAGGAGAAGGCAACGCAGGCAGGGTGACAGGGAGGGGGACAGGGAGGGTGGCAGGGTGGCAGCCCCGAGCTGAATCAATGCCCCGCCCTGTCGGGTGTCTGTCTGTGCTGGAATGCAGGCCTGGCCAAGGATTAGCTCAGTGCTCTGCCTTGGCAGCTCCGAGTGGGGATTTTACACAGAGGGGGAATAAGTTTGTTTTAAAAGCCCAGAAATCTCTAAGGGTAATTACTTTGAGGGCCATTCCATTCTCTCCCTGAATTTCTGTAACTTCCCAAACAGCTCTCTAGTCTGTGATGTAAAACCAAACAAACTTTGTCACTTTGTTTGTATTTCTTGATAATTTTTCCTGCTTTCTTTTATCAACATTTTCCTTTTTAAGTTGTAGATAAGTATTCGCAAAACTCTTCTAACTTTAAAAGCCCATTACAGTCTAAAATGTGTCTTTTGAGTTGAGTTGGTGAAACAGGAACAGTAGGAACCAAAGTGCATTCACTTCTGGAGCCATAAAATAACACTGCTCACCTCCGTTACTTTGAGTGTTTGTGTAACTAATTGTATTTACCTTTCTATTGCATGGGAGTAACTAATTACTATAGCACCTCTTACTTCTCATAGTATTTCTATTGCTGTAGTTACCAGCAACTTTAAATATGAACAAAAAAACCACAGCACTCTGGGGGCTGTACAGAACTCAGAAAAACTATATATATATATTTTTTTTTAAAAAAAGCACTCCTGTGTCTCTGTGACTGTGAATTCCTTGCTAGTCAAGGGGCTGTCTGTTCTCACTGCATTCCAGTTCTTTCCTCTAAGTGTCCTGCAGTCAGTTGTGCAAAGAGAGGGAGGGGTGGGCACTGGAGCAGGACGAGGGATTCCTGAAAAGCCAGGAGAGACTCATGTGTTTCCTCCTGTACCAACTGATGTTTCCCCATAAACAACAAAGCAGACCCACATTTTTTAAGATTTAGTTGAAAATCTGCTGTGTCGTGCTGCTTCACAAGAGATGTGGTTCTCATTTCAAAGAAAGTAAGATTTTGATATGATGTAACTGGAGAATGACAAATTAGAAGGGAGAAAGGTGGTAAACATCCATGGACATGGGGATGCTTCTGCCTGAGAAGGTCACCAAGTCACCAGCCTGCTCTCTGGGGAGATGGGCTTGGATGTCTGTGCAGATGATAAGGAAGATGAGAAGGTTCTCATTAAGAGTTCTGTCATTCATTTATTGAGCCAATTTTTTAAATTATTGGCATCTTTTGGGAGCTTTTCTGAACAGCTGAATGATCTGAAGCATTGTGGGATGATAAGTTTTTGCTCAGGGATTCTCAAAGAATATGGATGGTTGAAAACAAAATTCATACAGCGGCATGTTGAGCATTTAATGCATCCTTTCTATTTTAGCTCAAAAAAAGGAAACTAGAATTGCATAAGATGGCAAATAGGAGGGACACACGGTCCCATGCAGTGACTGCCAGTGATGTGCAGGAATTACAGAACTGTGGTCACCCTGCCTGTGCATGAGGACAGCACAACTGCAGGTACCTGTGGCAAATCCAGGTGGGACAGCTGCAAGGGTGATTGAGGGGTACAAGGATCCCTGGAGGAGGTGTGCCAGGGAACCAGCCATCAAACTGAACCTGCCAGTCCTGCCATGCAAATGGAGCACCAGGAAAACACACCTCCAGTCAAGGCTTCCACGTGTAACTCAGTCTGTGGATCTGACCGTGGTCCCGCAGTTCCAGTTCTGGCAGCAGCCCCTGGTCAGGAGCTGGCAGCGGCGGCTGCTCCGATTTGGGTGCAGCCAAACTGGGCCCTTCCCACTGCTCTCCTCAGCAGTGCTGCCACCTCCCAGACGGGGCTGGCACTCTCTGTGTGCCCGTGCCAGGGCAGGGAAGGGCGTGGGGCTGACGTGGCCGTGAGCTGCAGGCAGGGTGATGTGGCTGGCCGCAGGCAGGGCAGCCCCAGCCCGCAGCTCGCACTGCTCTGCACGTACAGCCGCACCCAAAGATGCAGGGATGTTCCCTCTGTATCCTGCTGAAGCAGTGGAGGGATGTTCCCTCTGTATCCTCCTGAAGCGATGCAGGGATGTTCCCTCTGTATCCTGCTGAAGCGATGGAGGGATGCTCCCTCTGTATCCTGCTGAAGCGATGCAGGGATGTTCCCTCTGTGTCCTGCTGAAGCGATGCAGGGATGTTCCCTCTGTGTCCTGCTGAAGCGATGGAGGGATGTTCCCTCTGTGTCCTGCTGAAGCGATGCAGGGATGTTCCCTCTGTATCCTCCTGAAGCGATGCAGGGATGTTCCCTCTGTGTCCTGCTGAAGCGATGCAGGGATGTTCCCTCTGTGTCCTGCTGAAGCGATGCAGGGATGTTCCCTCTGTGTCCTCCTGAAGCGATGGAGGGATGTTCCCTCTGTATCCTCCTGAAGCAATGGAGGGATGTTCCCTCTGTATCCTGCTGAAGCAAAATGGAACAGTTCAGCTTTCAGCTGCTCACGGTCCTGCCTGGGCTGGATAAGTTCGTGCTGGAAGGCAGCTGAGCAGAATGGATATTCGGGCTCTGTTGAGAGGATGCTGAGGAATCTGCTTTGCCTTGGCTGTTGGTTAATGCAGCACAGGTGGGAATTCCTGTGTGGATCAGGTCTGTTTTAGCAGGTGTGCAGTGAGGGAACTGAAAGGTTGCTTTGTTGACTCTGAAGGTGCAGTAACTTAATAAACATTGAAGTTTAGCTTTCAGACTATGAAATGGATAGCAGCTATTTGGGTACTAACAACTTGTGTGCTATTCTCTGACTTGGCAGGAAAAGAGGCTCTTAACTAAACCAGCAGGAGCTGCTCTGGAGAGAAGGGAATATTTCCTGGCACTCCAGGGCCCTTTTGCATAACAATGCATGACTAGTTATTCTTCTATCACTGATGAACGGCTTGGTTTGTCTGTGGCCAGAGTGAATTATTCATTTCAGCTGCTGCGATGAGCAACAGCAAATTTCCTACCCCTCTTAAATATAACCATTAATGAGTATATTAGTTAAATGTATTTTATTACTGCTCTTTGTTAACTAACTTCAGAAGTCTAAGAAAGAAACCAATATAGTTGTGTGTTTATCAACAGGCCAAGTTCTGGTAGAAATCTCAAGAACACACAAGAAACTTAATGACAGTCTAGAGGAGAGTGTAAGTTAAATGATTTCTTCTAATTCATTTTGATTATAAAATTATAAATTACTTTTGCCAATTTTTAATAACCCTTAATTCATTTGTTTTTAAAGTTCAAAAAATTTCATAAAGAAATTATATCTGAACTGGAGAAGAAAACAGACCTGGATGTAAAATATATGACTGTAAGTACATTCAATTCTAAAACTCCTCTTTTATTTGTCTATTGCTAATCAAAGAATTTTTTTAGATGTTGTTTCCCAAGATTTAATTAATTGATACAAACTTTAATAGAAATGCACTTTATATATATAAAGATAGCCAAGATTTTCATGCTTAATTTAAGTCAAAAAGGGAACCCCTGTATGACTTCATAGCTCCTTATAAAACTACAGCAGTTGCTGAAGTCATTTGGGGTGTGTGAGCAATCTCAGAGATCACAGTCGTGTTTTTCAGTCCCTTACCCAGATACAAGGCTGAGTGCACTATGAAATTATGTAAATGCTTTGATTGCAGGCAACTTTAAAAAGGTACCAAACTGAACACAGAAGCAAACTGGATTCTTTAGAGAAGTCTCAGGCTGAGCTGAAAAAAATCAGAAGGAAAAGCCAAGGAGCACGAAATGTAACGAAGTATGAGCACAAAGAAATGGAGGTCAGTGCACTGTCTCTTATTTGTTTCTTTCTCTGTCAACAGAAAAAGTTAGTGGTTCCTCAAAGCTGGTGTGTGCTAAAGGCACTCCTAGAGTTCGTACTGGAGCTGCAATTGAGCTCTCACTGCTCACTGTACATATTCAGAAGTTTCTGGTTCCTAGATTTCATCCCTTGACCAATAATTGATCTGTAACTGCACCTTTATGCAGAGCTCTACACAGGGAGCCAGCTAAACTATGCAAATTCAGTAGTAATTTGCTACAGAGTCATTTCCCTAAGTAGGCAGTGCCAGTTTGTGTTATTGCCTTTCCTACTGCCCTTAATCCAGCATTGCCATCTTGAGGTGAAATCTGAAATGGCAAGACACTGAAGAGAAACGGTTTTAAAATTAGTAAATCAGATTCTCATTGTCCTGTGTCTCCTTGAAAATATTTACCATTGAGTTTTTTACTTGCACGACACTTGTACTTTGTGCTAGCCTATATTTGTTTTTCTCCATATCTGTTTTAATTTTCAAAGAAATCTCTGTGTATAACACAGTACAGTAAGTGTAGGTAACAGTAGCTGCTATTTCTTACTGCCTGTCTTTTAACCTGCTTTCATAAGAGTTCAGGTTTTGTGAAGGTTCTGGGTCTGAGTTCAAGGATTAGCATTTAATGAATCCTCATAATCTCAGATAAATATAGTTCAGTCTTTTTAGTAACTCATATCCCCCCCTCCTCATCACAGCTTTGTGTGAATAAATGGAGCTGCAGTGGTGCAGACAAAGGTCCTTAGTCTGATTTGAACACACACACCCCCCTCACAACCCCTAAACAAGCTGTTAATTGCCTGTAGGGACAATATACATTCACCTGATGAGATCAGGGAAGTCAGATCTGGGAAGGGAGAGAGGGACTCAGAACTAGAGCCACCCTATCCCACCCTGCCTTCCCAAAAGCTTTTCTAAGGCTTTTAGAGTTTACTTAACTAATTGGATGCAGCATCAAATAAAACTCAGAGGCTCTATGTGATTCTTTTTTTCCCTTTTCCCCTCAGTATTTGGAAACCGTGAGCTCTCGACAAAGTGATATTCAGAGATTTATTGCAGAAGGCTGCAGAGAAGCTCTCCTTGAAGAGAAAAGAAGGTTCTGTTTCCTGGTTGACAAGCACTGCAGCTTTACCCAGCACATGCACTTCTACCACGTTCAGGTCAGTGCTGTGAGCATAAACAGAAATGAAACTCCTGAAATTCAGGCACACAGTGAAATTCAGGCACACAGGAGTACTGAGTGTTTCCTGCAGCATGTAGACCAGGCTGTCAGAAACAGCTAAGGAGAACTGAAGTGCCAGACAAGTGTTGTGCCCAGTTCACAGAAAATGTTTACAATATGTTATTCTATGAAATGTATTGTAGCAAAAATCAGGGGTTACTGTGAATTTTTTTAAATCATGTATTAAGAAAAAAATACACGGACTGATCAGGTACTTCCAGCATCTGACCCTGCAAAAGAGTTGTTTTTACAACATCTTATTTGTTTCAAAGAGGTATTCCTTAGAAGAATCTTAGGAAATACTTCCATTTTGCTGGTGTAAACATTTTGGTATAATGGCAGTTATCCAGTAGATTTGTGCAATTTTATGACAAAGCCTATCTTTGACAAATACCTTTTAATTTGGATGCAGTGTGCGGACTTCCTAAAATCCAAGCTGCCTGGCTGGGAGGAAATCTGCAGTGATGCCACCAAGGTGCCTGAAAAGGTCAGGATGATGATAGATGAGATCAGGACCCCTGGTTCCACGCCGGTCTCGGGGACGCCGCAGCCCTCGCCCATGGTGAAGAGAAACGCCCTGGTATGCTGCTCCTCGTGGCCATGGGCTCTGCAGGGGCTTCCAGAGGTTCTGCTGGACCTCAGCATGGTGTATCTCAGCTGGAATGTACTGGGCTTGGGTGTGGAACCAAGATCATTAAGCTGCAGCTCTGCTATGGGGAAAATACACAGCAGAGAAGGGAGGAGCACGTGTCCAAGCAAGGCTCAGTTCTCAGCTGGCTGCCCTAGGCTTCTCCTGCAGAACTCAGCCTCAGGACTGCTTTTCTTCCAGCCATTCCATTTCCTACATTCTTGTTCATAAGTAATAGTAGTTACATACCCAGTAGTTCAATGTAAACTTAAGAAAAATGTTATTTTCTATTTTCTTTCCTTCTTCCTTTCATGATTATTAGTTTATTGGAATACAGTAAAATTCTCATTTCTGCTGTTTCGTATGCTGTGTCATCATCAGTTGTTGAATTTCTAAAAGATTAGAGTAAAGGTCTAGACAACAAAAATCTGGAGATCATCATGCTATTTGCAGAAAAAAGGCTGTTGTAGCCTTCCCACTAGCAAGTGTTTATCAAGCCTCTTCCAAACCTTTGTTCAGCAATTCCATAGGAACATGTGGGCTTTATGTCATGTTTAAATGTGTATCCTTCAGGAATATTTAAGCATTGCTCTCTAGAATTTAATCTTGCAAAAAAAGCTATTGCTGTTCCCTCAGTATTGTGATACTGTTGTTTTTGTGGCTCCAGATTGGAAATGATTTTTATCCTCAAGAAAATGCATCCAAAGTGCCCCCAGCTCCCACAGGCAGGGCGTACACGAGCCCTCTCGTGGATATGTTCAACAACCCTGCAACAGCTCCCAAAGCACCTTCTGAAAAACTGAATCACTCAGCAGGTGAGTGTCCCTGCCCTGCAAACTGGGTAAGTGGGAATGACATCCTGCAGTGTTCAAAATTACCTCAGGGCTGCTCTGCCTCTACTGTGATGTGAATTTCAGGATGTATAGAGGAGTAGGAAATGGCCTTTACAAAGGATTTATATCATTTACCTAACGGGAGAGACATGTGTTATGAGAATTGTTTGCAGTAAACTGCAGGTCGGGATAGGTGATTTCCATTTTAATTACTTTGTGTCACTGATTAACCCAACTTAACTGCTCTCATGGCTTGAAATGTTATCAGCAGAAGGCATTCCATGATTTTGAACAGGATACATCTGAGTGTTTCAGTGCCCACAAACACTGACAGTCTCACTCTGGCTTCCTTTAAGGGCATGTAGCAGTGAGGGAGAAATGCACATGGGTCAAAATGCACACACTCTTGTAGTTCTTTTCCTGAATTTAAAATCCTTACAAGATTTGCTTCCCAAGTGCCTAATATATTGATTTTTTATACTTTCTGTGATATGGGAAACAAGTAGGCCTAGACCACAGCATAAGCAATGCAGAACTCTTCAATGTGTAACAGAAATTCCAGCATTTCTTTTACATTTACAATATATTGTACTAGTCAAATAACATACAGTTTTAAGCCCTCCTTTATATTTTTTCTGATAAACATCTGGTGTCCAGAAAGTGCTGAGTATCTGCAAGTCTCCTCAATGCTGAAGCTGAGTACTGAGGCACATTTGAAAGTGTCAGTTGGATTTTATACACAGTTCCATTTTTCACAAGGGAAAATTTTCAAAGGCCTTTTACAGGTGGGATTGTTTAGTACTTTTCATGCCAAAAGAGGAAAGAAGTAGCCAGTTAAAACTCAAAGAACTTTTTCTGCCTGTTGTTTCCACTTTATTATGCTGGGTGTGTGCATATAAAAGCATGTGCAGTTAAGAACTGCATGGTGATAAGAAACACTGTCAGTGAGAGGTGTCCAAGTACAAAGTCTCAGAACTCCATTTTCACTTGAGTTTTCCTTTATCTTTTTCCTCTCAGATTACTAATTGCATTTATTTCTGTGTGTCTAATTTTTTTTTTCTTTTTTTGACAGAGAATTCAGATGATGCCAGTTTATCACGTTCAACTTCTGTTGCCACGGGATTGAATATAATGAAAAGGCAAAAAGTGAAGACAATCTTCCCTCATACTGCTGGAAGCAACAAGACATTGCTCAGCTTTGCCCAGGGGGATACCATCACCCTGCTGGTGGCTGAGGAAAAGGATGGCTGGCTTTATGGGGAGCACGACACAACCAGACTGTAAGATAATCATTACCACCTTGAACATGAAGTATAAGTGTGTCTCAGCAATTATGTTAGCAGACATTGGTAAATGGTTTTCAACCTTTTTTACTGGCTGTCACTGACTAGGGACTTGGGGTCTCCCTCTAAGGAAAAATCCCTGCACATATTTGGTTTTACACACTAATTTGGCATCATCAGAAACTGGTTTCTTCAAAAGTTAAATCTGTTTGCTGACTCTACTGTTGTGTTTTGAAAGATCTTTCCAATTTTATATCATATAAAAGACCTTTCCCTTTACAGAAAAGGATGGTTTCCATCATCATACACCAGACCACTGGATGAATCAGCGGAAGAAAAAGCCTTTGCCCCAGTGCCAAGGTAACATTTTGGGTGGCACTTGCAGAAATGCCCAGATCTTCACTAACATTTATTTAAAATGTTATTTTTGTGCTCACGTTCTTTGAGGTTCAGTAACATGTACTCTCTAATAGTCTGTAGTACAATGCCCTAATTATGGTAAGAATGTGTTTCAATGGTTAGACACAGACCCAAGGAGTGGCTTTAGAAAAGCCTTAACTCTCAGAGTCCCCTGGCTCCAGGACATGCACCATTGTTCACTCCCAGCTCGTGCACTTCTGTGCTTTCCTGGTGCCGAGGAGAAGTGCCAGCTGCATTCTGGCACCTGACAATGGAATTTGTTGGCTTCTGTCTTGCAGCCCTGCACCAATCCGAAGTGTTAGCTCTGTGAACCTCGTGGAGAAAGGGGAAGTTGTCCTCCCACCGCCAGACTACCTGGGGGCTGCACAGACAGACAGACGGATGGAGCCTGCCAAAGGAGCTGCGGTGAAAACGCCGACCGACAGAGCGGAGCAGGCAGGCCCGGTGAGTGCCCGGGGCAGGGAATGGAGGAACAAAATACTGCACCCTGCTTGGATGGACGGGCCCTTAAATGAGGCCCTGGGATCTCCTACCCCACCTGCCTGTGCTTGATCCCAGCCCTTTGACCCGTCTGTCTGCAGGAACATTGGGGTTTTGGGGTTGTGGCATTTCAGTCCAGCCATCCTAACAGCAAGGGAGAATTGTTCAGGGAGATAACTGACAACAGCAGGAGACCTACCCTGCACAGCAAAACTTCTCAGCCATGGAATCTGTTAAACATGAAAAGAAATTCTCACAGAAAGGAGTACAAATCCATCACCTCCAGTGATGTTAGAGCTGTGGGGCACAGGGGACTTAGAGCAGCATAAACTCTGTGATTGCAGCTGTTGCCAGGGGAGAGCTGTTCTAACTCCTGGCTATATTCAGCAAAGCTGCAGCTAAGTGAAAATACATTTTTATGAACAGATAATGTATTACAATGCTGTTATTTCTGCTATTTAAGCAGCATTCCAACTGATTCAAAATGAAGACTAATCAAATTAGGCAATTACAAGCTTTTTTCTTGCCGATTGTTTAAGTAAGTATTTTGCTGATGTGTATGTAAGGGTGATGTTTTTGAGACTTTCTCCAAAAAGCCACTTGAAGCAGAGATCACATTTTGAAGGCAAAAAAACCAAAGTAAATAAAATAAGGTTAGCATTGCTAAAATATGAGACACTGTACCAAAGTGAGATGCAAAGTTCCATTAGTCAGTGCCATGGGAAACTTTAGGAATCAAAGAATAATACAATTGGCTGCCAGTAACTAAAAAATTGTATTATTTATTGGCATGACTAAAATATTTTGTGTCTCAATACAGCATCCAAACAAATTTTTGGTTCACCTGCTGACAGATGTTTTTGCTTTCTAAGTATTCTGGTGAATCCTACAGTAGAAATTGAAGTGGCCTTTATAATCACTTTTGTAATCAAATCACAGACTTGTGTCTAGTTCTTAAAAGAACAGGTCACCTCCTGCCACCTGTCATTTGTAAAATTACTTTGCAAATACAAGAAGTGTGAAAGAAAGCATGAAAGCTGTTGCTGGCTATTTGTGAAGCTCCTCTCAGGTAGAGATATTACTCCATTTCACTATGAGTCATGTTTTGGGATACCTTTTTCTTTTTCCCACCCAATCTAAATATTCCTCCAGAAAAGATTTGCACTTTTTTGGGGAGGCAGAACAGTTTAATATTAGCAAATATATCTGAATCCACATTCAAGTAAGTGAGTTTATTTCTCAGTAATGAACACTGTGGTGTAGGAAGTGTGTAGTTTGTGCTGTGGTGTTTCTGGAACAGTGTTTGCTGTGAGGAATGAAGCTTTTCTGCTGCATAAAATCATTATCAAGAAATACTACCTAAATCCCAGTGTTCAGTTACTTTCAAAACAAATTATCTGGGAACTTCTAAAATTATTCTGAAGACCAGCATCTGTATTTTGACATATTTGTGGCTTTCATTTTTGAATGAAGAAGCCCTGAGCCTCAGTAATGGTGTAATGTCAGAATTGATGGTGGCTCCCTTAGCCTGAGTCTTGCTGTTGACACCTGCAGATCAACGTGGCCTTCAAGTGTGATTATGTCCAAAGCCCTTGGGAGGTGCCAGTCCAGCAGGGAGAGTTCTGTGCCCTGGACCAGGTGACTGACTAAAGAGCTTAAAGAATTACAGAACGTGTGAAATGGTCTCAGGATCCCTGCAGCGTTCTGCTGGGGGCACTCCATTCTCAGGAACAGTCACGTTAAGGGTTGTTTTGGTTTGTGGCATTAGGTCAGGGGGTTTAGGAATAAATTAAGGTTTGTGGACTAACATTCCTGTTGAACCAGAAACTCAAGAGGAATGGCAGATCAGTCAGTTGGCAGAGCTCTAATTAGAGCTGTACAATCTCTTTGGAAGCCAGAATGGAAACTAATAGCTCCTAGGAGTGGAAAACAAATACATCCTTATTGATAATCTAAATTTCTACAGGGAAAGCAAGACCAAAATAAATTAGAACTTCTGGAGTATAGAACAATGACCACTTCTGTTGAGGCACCTCCTAACTCACAGCAGCTGCTGTGACCCCATCTTAGGACAACTGTAGAGGAGAGCTGCTGCACTTGCAACCAAGTGTTTTGTTCCAAAGTCACTATTTGTTTTCATTCTTGCAGAACTTCCATGTCTTTCCTGCTTCCGTGCAAGTCCCCAAGCCCCACATCTCCATAGGCTTTGGCAATAAGCCCAACATTATACTGGGCTGCCTTGGACATTCATACAGGATTTACAGGCGTGTAAAACAGTCTGCTCACTGGGCCTCCTGTGCAGAAGCAGGAAATGATTCAAGGCATCTTATTTTTGTTTCAGAATACCCAGAAAAAATAGCTCAGGATTTTAAGAAGGAGAGATGAGGAATGGTTGTTGACAGTCAAACTGTTCCTGCTGTGCTACACAAGACAGTAATATGCACAACAGTATCAACTATAAAAAAAAAGACTTTAGTAGTTGACATAGTTTTGAGGAGGGTTTGTGTTCAGTAAGATTTAATTCAGGTATGTGTTCATTTTTCTTGAATTTAAGGGTTAATTAGGCCTAATTCTAAGGTCCAAGTCTATTTACAGCTGATGTACTTGAGCAATTTCATTGGAATCACAAGCCAAGCATGAGTTAAGAACCTGCTGAATGAGGTCCTGAAACACAGCGTGCCTGCACTGGAAAGCCTGACAGGTTTTGGTTCAGCAACTGAAATTTGAAGTATTAAAACCAAACTGGCCATACACAGGGTCTCTTCCTTAGCAGGACAGCAAGATCACCTGTAGCACATTTCTACAAATTCATGTGAATGTTCTTTTTTTTTACAGAAACCTGACATGAATGGCATTATAAAACCACCTTTTCTAAGGTAAAATAGTTTTACACTGATTTTGTTGTGTTTTTACATTAGCTTATTTTACTTTATTGATTATAAGGGGAAATAAGTGTGTTTATCATTATTTTCTCTGTGGCCTTTCCCAGTCACTGCTAGAACAATATGGCTAAAATTAGTTGCACTTTTCCTCAAGGGTGGCTTCAAGTGCAGCACAATACACAGGCCCTTCTCAGAAAAACATGTTTTTCCAGTAGCTTGATAAGGGAGCAGGACTTAAAATCCTTCTGTAACTGACTGTGAGGGTTAAAAGCAAAAATCTTTGAAGACTGGGAGCTATTAAAAAAGTCCAGATGTAAATGGGCATTAACATCCCATATTTTTGGCTCACGGAAAAGTGATTCTTCCTATGTAAATTCGTTTTAAAAATTCAAGTTAAACTTAAGAGTTGCACAGAACCCCTGAGTCTCAGAACCGTAACTTACTGTTTGACAGTGAAGGACCTGATGAATAAATTTGGGGTTGGATTGCAGAAAGCCTTCAAGTAACTTCATGCATTTCTTTTCAGTGGAGAAAACCCCTTTGCAACGGTGAAACTCAGACCCACGGTGACAAATGACAGATCAGCCCCGATTATCCGATGAACACACGGCTCAGACGCAGCTGCTTCCTCCCTATCAGCACCCACTTTCAGCAATGACAATTACTATCTCAACTTGTCCTAAAAAATTATTTAAATGTAATTACTGTACAGTAGACACATACTGGAATGGAGCTCTGATGTTTTTTAAACCTGTAGTTTCTAATGAGGTAATTGCTTTGGGCTAGTGTTTGAGCACTTGGGCTTGATTTTACAGTATGCCTTTTTTTGTAGTAGGAATTGTGAAAATACTGGAGATAGTTTGGATACTCTAGTGAATCAGAATAAGTGATAGCTCAGAATCTTTGGCATTCATTGCTTGGAAGCTGCAATGGTAAGTTCTAGAATATAAGCCTGCATATACCACCTAAAGAAGATAACAGTGATTCTTTTTTTTCAAACAGAAGAATGTAACTGCCTTATTCCAGAATAGAGAATTGCCTGTAAAAATGATTATATGTTATTTTGTGTAAGAAAGATACCTTAGGTTATAAATAAATATTTATCCCCTTATGAACAGACAACTTGTAATGCCTTGCTTAATGTTCACACACAAATTTCAAGTCAACAGAAACTCATTTGCAGTCTAATGTTACACTGTCAACACATTCTTCAATGATAATTTTGTCTTTAAAAACTGGTGTCAAAGTTAAGTCTGATAAAAGTTCATAATAAAGCAGTGCCATGTTTTTCTCTCAAATGCCAATATAAAAAGTTGTTTTTGAAGTTCCTCCATTACTGTAGCCTACCCCAAAGAAAAACAGCTTAAAGTTGAAAATTTTTTGTTAAGGAGCTGAGCAAAGGCCTGAGTGTGGCAAAGTGCAGTAGCTAAGTGAAACTGAGCTTTTAACTTCAGCCAGAGCAGAGCTGTGCCTGTGATTAATCCTTACTCTAAATCAATCTATTTTACACATGCCCATGTTTCCTGCAGCATCCCCTGGCTCATTCGTTTAGTGGTGCCTACTTCTACTACTATAAACAGTGAATTCAAGTCATGTGAAATGCCTTTCAGTTACTTAATATCAAAAAATAGTATATGAGCATGTGCTGGCTCCTCTCACCCTGCCTTTCAAGTTCAAGGCCGAGGACAGTTTGCAGAGCGCCCTGCACAAACACCCACCTGAAACACCAGCTTTTCAGGGGGCACCTCACACCTGAGCCCATCTTCTACAGCACAGCAGAGGCAGCTCAACCCAGCCTGGCTGAGCTTTCGGTAATTCAGTGACAGAATTCAACAATCTAAGATGCAAAAGCCTTTACTCAAGGCAGCTCACAGCTGGCAGTGTCCCAACCTCTTCCTGCCACAGGCAGAAGGTTCTGCTGTCTGTGAACCAACAGCAGCCCCTGCACGGAGCAAAATCCTCACTAATTAAAACAGGGCTCTGATTGTGTGTTAATACCTCTGTCTGCAGTGGGGGAGAGGAGCTGTTGCTATAGACACACACAGCACTTAAAACACTTCCTTCAAATATCTGATGCCCTAAACATGTACAGTCTTAAACATCATCTATCATCATCATAAGGATTCTGGTAAATACCCTTCCTTGTAGCTGGGATTACTACTCCGCTTTCAGACTACACCAAACATGTCAGTAACATACTTAATAATCCAGCCACAAGTTGAGGATTCCAAAAGGAAAAGCAGTTTTATTTAGTTTTCAACAGGTGCCACTAAACATGGAAAACAAGTCAGGTTTTCATGTTTTGCAATGCACATGCTCATAGAAGATTAAGTTTAAATTACATGCAAGAGACTAAATTCCTTCACACTTTACAAAACAGGTCTGAAGCAAATAAAATGATTGTACATGACATTTACATTAGAAAGAGTATGCTAACAGTTGTAGCTTCAGTAAGCACGTCCACGTTCAGCCCCTCAGCCAAAAGCTGCCCCACAGTTGGGGCATCTTCTCTGCCTCAGTGCAAGGCAGAACAGAATCCCAATTGGAAAGAATACAATGGCACACAAAACACCAAGACAGGTGAAGGTGTCCTCCAACACGCCAACCCTGCAAAAAGGGAAAACACACTCAGTCAAAGGACACTCAACAAGTCTGCCCCCAAGTCACCACTCACTGCTTTGGCAGACAGGAGAAACCACACCATTTTACAGAGCAAGATAAAGTACAAGGTTTGGGATTTCTTCCTGGTTTTTACTTCTCAAAACTGATCTCTCTTTACAGCTGCAGAGGAACTAATTATTGATGTCACATGGCTCCAGCTGACTCCCAACTCCATGACCACAAGGAAATTTTGTTTCAGCACAGTCCTATGACAGCAGAAATTTACCTCCATTTCAATCCCTGACTCCTTTCTGAAGTGCTGTATCTGAGCATCCCCCAAATTGAAGACAGACAAAAAGCCAGAGAATTCAGACTTTAGAAATTTGTGCAGTTACATTAAATAGTCAAGATTTGGAGTTTAGCAAAACACTTGAACAAGATGTATCCTCCTGGTACAGTGAAAGTCAAGGCAAACAGAGCTGAGTGACCCTGAAGTGCAGGCTGTGAGCAGTGCCAAGGCCAACAAGCTGCTGTTCCCCTGGGAGCAGTCAGGGACAAGCTCTTGGACGTGTAAATAGAGCGAAGGAAGGAAGGTGCAGGCTCAAGAGACCATTTCCTTACAGCAACTGCCTGAAACATTGCAACTTGATTAAACCTGGGAACCATTCCCCTTCCCCTCAACCAGCATCAGAAGCCAAAGGCTTTTCCAAGTGTTCTTGATATTCCGCTGCTTACGCAAGCTCATGTTCTCCTTAAGCTTTCCCTCACTTTAATGCACTTTATTTCTGTTTGCAGAGATAACAGTTAACTCTGTATCTGGTATAAAATAAAGGAACTGTCAGGTTACCATTGATCCCAGCAGTAGCTTTATCATTTCATGTCCTCAGATAAAATCTTTTAAGGCAACTAAAAAATGTAGACAAAGTTCACATCAGCACATAGATTCGAGTCTCAGCACACGAGTATCCCACAGCTCAGCGCTGTGCAGCCTGTGCTGGGCATTGTGGCTATTCCCACAAACTCAGCGTAACAAGAGCCATGGGGAGAGAACAGGAGGCTCTCCCAAAGTGCTGTGGAGCCTTGGGAAAAGAACAGCAGTACCTGCACTACTGAAACTCACTCCACAAAACATGGTCCAGCTCTGGCAAAAAGGGTCAGATCTGAAGTCCTGAGGAGTGTGTCTTGAAGCAGAACACTTCTGCAGAGCTCATCTCTCACTGTCTAGTCTCTCTGGGCAGATATTCAATTCAATATTCAAGTAATCTTGCATTGTTGTGGTAAAGCATATTGCCTGCCCTGAGAGCCGGAGCTCGGGGAAGTGCCATCTCCTGGAACACTCTGCTACTAGAGCTGGAATGCAAAGAAATTCAGGACTGTTGGGAACACACCAGTAACAGATACAGGGGCAAAAAGGACACTGCAGTGTTCAGCCAGAACCATCAGGTCTGGATGAAGCAGCTGAATTTGGCAATTTGCACTTGGGAAATGCACAAAATGCTGACCAGCCTCAGACCAAACAGAAACCAGCAGCACAAGCTCAGGAGGTGAGGCCTCTGCTTCTCCCCAGGTTAACCCAGGAACACACTGGGTGTATGGAGAGGCTCAGACACACTCTCAAGGTTTCTGAGTAATTCAAGATTCAGTTTTCACACTGCAGATCGACCCAAGACAGGCAAAGCCCCTTTTCCAGGCAGGCATTTCAATGACATCACAAATAACATTATTTGGAAAATGCACACAGCACATTACAGCTGCTGTATTTCTTTTCCTTCCACACACACTGAGCAGTTCCCTCCTGCAGGCACCCAACTCCTGCTTCACAACTGTTCTGAAATCCTCTCCTCATCTCTTAATAATTCCATATTCAGTTCCTGCCCTGAAACCTACGTTTGTGACAAGTAAGCCAGAGTGCTCAGGTAGGAGTATAAGCAGTCCATTGATGTGACCTTAAAGAATAAACACACAAATCAAACACAGAGGGATCAATGGGGTACTGCTGCTCAGCCCCAACAGTGACGAGCACAGCACAACCCATTCCTATCAACCTCTTCACCAGCTTGCAGGGCCCAGGTCCACTGGTCACCACATGTCCTTGACACTTTAAAGAGAATTCCTTCAAACTCTCTTCTTCTTAAACAGAGTTACTTGGAAGTGTTTTGTGGTAGTGCAAAATGCCAAGTTAAACTAAAACTAAAAATTAAAAAAATTGCCATTCATATTCAACACCAGATCCAGGGAAAAGGCCCAGAGAGGGACAAAGCAAGGCCCAGGGAGCTGGGTCAGCACTGGAGAAGAACAGGGACAGCCCAGGCCAGCAGCACAGCACAGCTCCAGGGACACTCAGCAGCAGCAGAGCTGTGCCTGCATGACCCCCACACCACACCTGATGGTTCAGAGCTCCTGCCATGTCTAACAGTGTGATTACAGCATTAGCCACACAAACACTTCTGGGCTTCTCCTGATTTATGTCAGCACCTAATTTTAGACGAACACTTACCCAACCACTGCTTAGCCAGTTACTAAATTTAAAAAGAAAAAAAAAATACTTTTTATAAGGGAGACTATGGATATTTTTTGCCTGTATCTCTTACCTGAGACGTGGAGTAATTAGAGACTCCATATTCAAACTGTGGATTCACTAACATAACCAAACATAAATTTTCACCACATAAAAGCTGATTATAACTGCACCACTCCCACTCTAAAAATAAAGTGGAAAGGTTTATTTATATTGCAAGCAGCATCTTGCATTTAAGCTATAACTGCAGCTGCCAACTCCATACAGTAAGGTCAATTATGCCCACTGACAAGTACTTGAAACCAAATTGTTTTTCAGATAACCCCCTTTTTCAAAGTAACTCTCCCATTAAGATCTTAAGTCAAATGCTCAGGATGAGAGGGTTGATAATGAGATCTGTGAGCACAGCATTGGTCTGATTTAACACGTGCATTTTTAGACTTATCACTACATCACAGTATTTAAATGTGGGCTTATCAGCATTTTTTAGACCTTACAAATACATTCAAAGGATCACCCCAGGTAACCAGAGACAGGCTGATTGTACAAGCTCTGCAAGACATGAAAATAAACTGCACTTGAGAAAACTGCTATCCTCCACACAGATCACTGACCAACCACCTGGAATTTTCAAATCATATCCCATCTTCTGCTACAGAGGTTGGCTGAGTTTCAAAGTTTAGATTTGAATGGGAACATCAGACCAGGGACAAGCATGGACTATAGCAGCTACATAATAAATCTTTTATTTTGAACATACAAACAAAACCAGCCAGAGATTCTTCATCATCTCCTGGCTAATGCAAGAGCAGCAGCTATGTTCAGAATGTTTAAATCTCACCTGCAGCTGCACAAGAAAAAGAATTGACAATTTTATATGGAACTACTGAGTAAGCACTGGATGTTTACAGTTTTGATTTCTGTGAACAGGGGCATCAGCTCCTCCAGCCTCAGCTTGATGGCATCTTGAATGGTTGTTGATCCACATTCACAAGAAGCCCAAATCTCTATGCAGCCACTGGCTTGTTCTCCTCAGCACAAGATATACATATATGTAATTGCAATTATATTTAAAAAATCACTTCCAAGTTAAGAGGCACGACAGTATTTACAGATTTATCTCAATTTCCTTATGCTTTAGGCCCCATTTCCTATACAGAGGCCTGGCTGCAGAAGCAGAGGAATCCTGGCAATGGGAGCAGCCTGTATCTAGCTGTTTGTGTTTACTGAAACGCCTCCAAACCACCAGCCTTCCCTGGAGCAGGAGCACCACTGCTTTAATTCCAGTTCTAATCAGGAGATCAAGGCTGCACACCAAGAGCCCAGCCTGGCAAAGGAGGCTGAGCACAGCAGCCAGGGCTCTCTGTGGGGTGCACATCCAGCAGGGTGAGCCCCACTGAGCCCTGCTGGGGCTTTTCCTCCCTTGTCTGTACACACAGCACGATCAGCACTGCTGTGGTGAGCAACAAACAAGGGCAGCTCCCTCCTCTCTCCCAGGACAACTCACTGCTGCAGTGAAATCCTAACTATCACACAAGGACTCCTCAAGACAAATGGTGACTCTAAGAAAAAAAAACCTGCTGTAATTTGGGGCCAGTGACAGACCAGGCATTAGAGACCAGATTACCATTTTTATACAGTCCCATAAGGAATACATTCCTGCTGTGCCTTATTTTTCTAAGAAATTAGACTTTATCAGATTAATGTGTTTTGATTATGACTGCAAATCAGGTCAGAGCAGTGGAACAAAACCCCTCAGAAGCAGCCAGAGCTGTGCTGTTCTCATCTGGGACCCTGCTGCAGCCTTATCCCTCCTCTCTGCTCAGCGAGCAGCTTCCTGCTCAGCAGCTGCTGCTGACCTGGGAAAGGTCCCAGCTCTCCCAGTCAGGAATTCCAAACTGCCCTCGTGGCATCTGCCCCAGTCTGCTGGATCAAGGCTTTCTTCTTCCCTGTCCTCTCCACAGCACTCTCAAAAAGGTATTGCAGAGTTTGCTTCACTCACAAGGCTCAGAAGGATCTCCAGCTTGCTGCTGGAAACCAAAAATCCTCAGGTTTGCTCACACTCTCAGACAGGCTCTCTTAACAGATGTGTTGCTGCTGCCTTTTTTTTTAATTCCTTGCATATTTAACCAGTGAATCTAATTAAATTATACTAAGAATATTTACATGCAGTTTAAATATAGTTGTGAATAACTATAGAAAGCCTGTATCCTGAGCAGCCTTTTATCAAAGCCCACACAACATCTGTAACCGGAATAATGGAAGAGCAGATCACCTAAGTATGAAATTTGGAAGGACTTGATCACCTAAGTGCAATTTTTCTAGAATCTATTTCCTCAGGAGATATGTGTGGAATTGACGAGAACAAAATTTCAACTGAAACCTGAGAAGTTATAACTTTGTCAAGTCAAAAAACCCCAATAAATTAAAAAAAAACCCATCACAACAACAAAAACCACACCTGTGGCAGGGAGAATGCCGTAAGACATCTCAGAATAAATACAGTTTTAATTAAACTTGTCTCATCTTCCAGTTGAGGAAGAAGCTTCAGTGTTGGCATAATTTGAGACCCACGACAATGCTGGAGCAGCAGATGCCCTGTAGCTGGCAGGGTGAAAGCTGCAGCAGTGTGAGTCCTTTCCCTTGCTCTTTCTCCCAAGCAACTGAATACAGCTGAAGAGGAAAATAAAAACCCAACAGGGCCCATCACAGGCTCTTCCCCAGATTTTGAGGGAATTGGCTTCTGCAATTATCAGATCAAGAGAATGTTTTTCCAGTTTTTTAAAAGGAACGTTCTTCTGTTAAATAACAGGAAAGCAAGCATTCCTCAGCAGTTAGTTATCGCCAACAACAAAAGAAAGAGAAAAAGAAAATGAAAGTAACCACAAGTTAAGCAGCCAGGCTGCATTCTCCAAGCTAAAAAGATAATTCCACAGCAGGATATCTGAAGTCATGCCTGTAATGACTCAACATGTACTCGGGAACATAAAATAGCTTAAAAGCGGGACTTGGCCAAACCTTAAATGTCAACTAGAAGCCATAAAGCTGACAAGATTGTGCAACTCAGTTTAATTCTCTATACATCAGGGCTGGGAGAAGAACACACACTGAGAAAACAGGGCTCCAACCACCAAAGACATTCTGAGAGTGCAAACAAGGATGGAACACATCAAAACTGCAGTCTGTAACTAGAAAGCAACAGTGACCAGTGATGAAGGAGCTCGACGTGAGGAACAGCTCTGAGCAAGAGACAGGGGAGTCATCCCTCAGATGGCAGCAGCGCTTCAGAGGGAGAAGGGCAGGAATGCAATTACCAGACACCACAGGCACATTACCAACTTCAGAGAGGCTACTGCTGGAGAAACTCTGTACTTTTATGACTAAATACCATAAAAAAAGCCTAAAGATGGACTGTACTCGAGCCAGCTTATTAACTGCAAGATCACTCATGACTGCAGTAAAATAGACACCAATTCAAGAGACCAATACTGCATATTTCTCCTCAAGACCATATATTTTAAGTTGGAAATGGTTTTGATTTCAATCAGCAGCACAAATACATGCCATAGGGCAACAGACTGCTTTGTATTCCCGATGGCAGAAATTCTCTTGATGGCCTTTAGGTTCCTCCATCAGTTACATCATCCCACAGCCACACACAAGGCTCTTCCTGGTGATCTAAACCACATGGACTTCTAAAACAATAATGCACCACCAAACCAGGAAGGTAAAAGGACAACTGACCTGGTAGTTTAATAACAAAGTTTTTTATGTACCATTAATAGTTTTTAGTATTTTTCAAGGCCCCTTCAACAACTTTTCTGTTCGGGGCAGTATTCATCGTGTAGCTGCACATTGCATTCATCATAAAATAGGTTTCCAGGACATGGAACTAAACTAGAACTGTGTTTAAGTTCTTGAGAAGTCAAAGAGGATTGAGATTTTCTCTAAAAGTAGCAGACAGTGTAACCTTCCAGAATATGAACCTGGCCCTTCAGGCTCCCATGAATATTTCCAATATTATGCTTTTCACCCAGCCTCCCTGTCCTTTTTGTGAAGTGATACACTATCAATTCCATGACTACTCAAAAAAAACCCAGCAATCTGAGATTTTTCCCTCCTACCTTGACACTTGACTCTTGTTTTAAGGACAATTAGGAACTAATACTGTAACAGGGCAAAGGAGACTGACACATCATTACTAGACACATTTATTCATCCTTGGGATTCCCTGATCCAGAATATTTCACAGTTCTCCTCATAATTTATTTTTTTCAAAGCCTCAACCAGAAACTGAGGATCCAAGAGTAAAGTAGGATTTTGTGGAGAGTATTTTACTTTAGGGGAAAGAGTCCACAATGGGTACTTCCAGCTGGGCATACCTGATGACTTAAGAAAGCTATTCAAGTGAGATCACTTAAAAACAACTCACAACAGACTGCTCATTTTCAAAAATTTGGCTAAAGTTATGTATTATATGCACAAATGGTTGTTTCAGAAGTCCTTCCTGGACCATCCTAGAAGCCTCAAGCCTGTCTGAGTTCAGCAAGTGTTTGGACAACACTCTCAGGCTCATGGTGGGATTCTTGGAGTATCCTGTACAGGGCCAGGAGTTGGACTAGATGATCCTGATGGGTCCCTCCCAACTCAGCATATTCTATGAACTTCCAGAAAAAGAAAAAATAATAACAACAAGAGCCTACCTATTTTAAGCTATTTCCAAGAGCACTTCCCCAGTGAAATGCTTTGAGCTGTCCTGGGGTCAGGGCCAGAAAACCTGTGTGTATAAATACACTGCCTGCCTCTCTCCAAGCCATGCACAACATCTGCCCTGTCTTCTGGCTGAGCTACAGCATCAGCATGTTGATGTAATCACTCAGGTGGCAGGATCTACCACATCCTCTGAACAGCTCAGCGCTTGCTTTCCCCCAGTTTAGAACACACACCTTCTAGATCAATAGCTCCAGCTGGTACAGGTTTTTCAGCCTTAACTAGTGCCATTTCAACAGGCACCTGTTTTTACATACCACCACAGGATACTTCTTATTTGAATCCACCTTTGAAGGCAGGTATTGACTCTCAAACACCAACTTTACCACTTGGGCTACAGCCTCTGCCATGTGACATCCTCTGCCACACTCACACACCAAACTGGAATCCCTTCAGCGACTCAGGCAGCTTTCCTACACCTTCTGAAAGGCAAGGAAGGGCTCAGACCTGCAGAGTATCAAGAGCCTCCTTGCAAGACACCCCAAGGGTAACTCCTGTACACTTTAACAGAGGGCAACGAGCCTGCATTTGAGTCACAGCTGGCCAGGCAGAGCAGTGCCTGAACTGCACCAGCAGCAATCCCTCTGTCCTCAGCCACGGCCAATATCCCAGGAAGAGAAGAATTGAGAAGTGAAAGGGACTACAGCTGACTTACAGCACGAGGGAGAAAACTGAGTGCCTCCTTCCTTTTTTATGGCTGTGATCTCCAAGGGGGAAGTTGTCCTCTTGCTGCAACTCCATGTAACAGCTGACCACTTTTTCTGGTTTTCACCAGTGCAGCAGACTGACATTTTTGGTCTGGTCTATCAATTTCTCTGCTCTTCTGCAGTTAAAGGACTTTTAGAGATCTTTTAAAGCTTTAAGACACCAATGTTTCCAGCCAATACTGACAATCACCCTGCCTGGTTTTGCAGTTTGTTCTGGGAATGGGAATACACACCACAACAGCAGAAGTTCTTCCACAGTACTGCCAGAAAACCAGAAGTGACTGTGGTCAAAGATTGCAGAGTTTCACAATAAAATCATGCTACTCACCATTACCAGGCATAAACGCATCAGAAAGGACTTCCTGTCATGCTTTCCCCCAAGAACTGACCTGTTACATCTGTTACTGAAGTGCCATTTCATTAAAACATCACTTACAGATCTTCCTCCATCTTAAAGAACAGATTCACGTTATAGCTCATGTCACGAGCCCACCAGGACAAGCTCTCACTACACAAACCAAGGCATTCCACTCCTAGATCTTAGAGCCTTTTCAGTTAATTGTAATACACAAAGAAAAGCTACTGAAAACCAAGGAACCACATGGATACCTCTACATTAAATAACAAAACCCAAGGCTGAGTTTAATTCCTCAAGAGCCATTTTACCTGCAGGCAGGACAGCCACCAACTACTACTACAGAAGTGGTGGTGGCAGGCTGTTGAATGATGGTGTACGTGCTCGAATAGTTTGGCTGTGATGTTGGTGGAGGAACAGGATACCCTAGAATAAGAAAAAAACCTCAATCACCACACGTAAGGCACACAGAACAATGACAATTTACAAGTGTGACATCAAAACATATGGAAAATAATAAAGAGGAATGTAGTCTTGATTAAACTCTATCAAAATCAGAACTGGAACACCTGGCACATCTAATAACAAAGCCACTTCATAAACCCAAGTATCAATTTAACCATCCCAAAAGGACACTGAGCTAATAATTAACTTCAAGATTTTGTTTCAATGCTGTTGAGCACCCGGGAAAAACTGTTTAAACAATGACCACAGCTTCCACTTCTGGATGTTATATATCAAGAATGCCCCACTCCAGCAGACAAACGATTTAAAAAAGGATAAATCTTCCTCTATTTTCAAGTTTTAATTCCATATACTAAGTTTCTAACTGGAAAGCAAGGTGATAGGATAGGATAGGATAGGATAGGATAGGATAGGATAGGATAGGATAGGATAGGATAGGATGCAAGCAGAAAGAGATAGTATAGGAAAAAGCCCCAACTTTCAGAAAGTCCATGTTGTTAGCAAAAGAATAAGTAATTTTAATGGCTGTAGATAAAAGACAGAAGGCTTTAACTGCTTTACTAAAAAAATTTAAATTATATTATAACAAAGGTTTTGAAATGGATGGTTAGATGCACGCAGTGCAATAAAGGCACAGTTTGCCCAGTTATAATCCATTTTGAGCTTATTTCCCAAGTTCTCAGACTTTCTTCACTCAAGCTATCCATCTGTGAAGTGTGGCAACCTCACTATTCAAACTGAAAATAACCACTAATACCTGTATTGCAGGAAAACAAGCTTCACGTTATCAACAGGAAAATCAATCTATAGCCTCAGGGTTCGACTCAAGGACGGGTCTGTGTCTTCTGTGTCTGCTGTGTGACTTCTGTAACTTTTGAAGCAATCCCCTTTCCTGAGAGGCTACTCGTTTCTTCAGCAGATGTCAGTATTAATTGTTAATGAAAGTACTGCATCTACTCACCTGACTAAGTCTCTCTCAGACTACTGAAGTGTGTCAGAAAAAACAAACATTAACCAGAGTACAGCGAAGTGCAGGCAAAGAACAAGTTTGGGGTCTGTTTTAGTGCCAAGCACAGCGGCGGCTCTGCCACTACTGCGAGGCAGGGAACCCGCGCGTGTGAGGAATGCCCGCAATCCCAGCGGGGATTTTGGGGAGAGCGCAGCACGAACACCCCGGGGGCCCCGGGGGCAGGAGGGCAAAGGAGATGGCGCTTGGGAACACCTGGATCGCGGCGCACCCGCTCCCTGCGCTGCCTTCGGCCGGGGGAGCCGCACGCGGCAGCGGCCCGGGAGCTCCCCGCTGCCGCCGGCCGGCCCCAGCCCGGCTCCCGAGCCCGCGGCCCCGGGGCACCCCCGCCGGGTGCCGGCAGCCGGGGGACCTCTCCACAGCCGCCCCCGCCCCAGCGGAGGGGCAGCGGGGCTCTCGGGCGCCCGCTCCGCACACCGGGACCCCCCACCCGCAGCCCCCCGGAGTCGGCGCCGCCCGTGACCCACCTGGGGCGGCCGCGGCGCCCGGGTAGGAGTACGGCGGGGGCGGCTGGAAGCCGGGCTGCGGGGCGGGGATGGCGCCGTAGTTGCCGTGCCCGTAGTCGTAGCCCGGCGCGCCCGGCGCGGCGGGGCTGTAGGCGGGGGGCCGCTCCTGCAGCAGCGGTTTGCTGTCCATGCTGGGCCGGCGCTGCCTCGTCCCGCGGGGCCGACCAGGAAGCGGCGCCGGGCCCGGCGCGCGCCGGCCGCCCCGCCCCGCCCGGGGGCGCCGGAGCTCGGGGGCGGCGGCGGCGCGAGGGGCCCGCGGCGGGCGGGGACGGGAGCGGCCCCTCCCCAGCGGCGCGCGCGGAGCGGCGGCCCCGGTGCTGCGCTCGCGGCCGGTCACGAGGCCGCCGCGCCCCACGTGACGCCGCTCCCCCAGCGGCGCGCGGCGGCTCCGGCGGGCGGCGCAGGGAACCCGCGGCCTTAAAGGGGCCGCGCCCCGCCGGCACCGGCACCGACACCGACTGCCCTGCACGGACAGCCCCGCACCGGCACCGGCACCGACTGCCCTGCACGGACACCCACAAATCTACACCGACACCGGCACCGACTGCCCTGCACGGACAGCCCCGCACCGGCACCGGCACCGACTGCCCTGCACGGACACCCACAGCCCCGCACCGGCACCGACACCGACTGCCCTGCACGGACAGCCACGGCACCGAGGGCTCTCTTGCTTACTTTAACTGTAGCAGTATAAATATTGCATAAGACTTTTGAATGAAAAATCTTAAGACACAAATGCGATTCAGCACTTCCTCATTAGGGGAAAGTTACTTCCTTAAAATGAATGGTAATTAACAAGGAAGAATCCCTCTTTTAAAGGGAATTTAAGAAGTGAGGTTTGGGAAAGTACGGAAGAGCCAAGAGTAGGATACAAACCCCCTCTGACTGCATTAGGAAAAAGGCTGCAAAGCAGTGAAATAGGATTGAAGATATCTTGACTAGGCTTTGGTTCACTGGATAAAGTTCCTTCTTCCTGAGTCATGCAGTAACCACAGGACTGAAGGACAGAAGTGAAGAAGGATATCTGTGTGTTTTCTTTCTCTTTCTCTCTCAGCCATTTAGAGAAGACCCAGGATGCACTTTTCACAGGCCACAGGCTGGAAGGGACGTTCCCATTAACCCAGTGCAAAGCCATTTATATTCAGCTGTCTTTGCAAAAGCTTCCTCATTAGCTCCTTACAGAATGGGAGCTCTATTGCCACACCAGCAACTGAACAAAGCAGGGCTCAGCATTGGACACCAGAGCAGAGAGAGTTCTTGTAGGGCATCCATTCAATCCTAACTTCTACATCAAAGGACAGGTGTAGCAGAGCCACTGACCACACAGAAGGCACGTGCTGCCAGTGATATGGAGAGCACTTGTTTGGTTTCACATGTAATGTCCTCCTTAAAATAACCAGGGGAAAACTGTACTGGTTGTAAATGACTGATTGTGCAAACCCCTCGCATATCCAGTCTTTTTGCTGCCATCCTGTAAGATTATAGACTGCAGTTCAAAATCCAAACTGTGAAAAAAACCCAAGAAATGCTCCATAAATTCTTCTGCAATCTAGTTCCCATGTAAAACAACTAAAATTTTGTTTCTACCTGCTAATAGTGGCCACGGGATGGAGTACACATCAATTGTATCAGTCACAACCACTGAAAATCTTGCAAAGCAAATTTTCTAAGATATAAACTGTACTTAGTCTGATAAATATGTTTTGCTACAATGATCAAATCATCGAAACATTACTAGTGAGCAAAAATTCTGCATTGAGGTAGGCCCCAGTCTGTGCAAGGGACCAAACCACTGCAGTGAGTCAAGTGTCCTGAGGGCTCAGCACGAAACAACCCAGACTGGATGGCTTTGCCTCACACAGGAATCATTCTAGAGAATTTCATGTGTGCATCAACCCTCCAGACCACAACCCACTGCACACCAAAACCATCTGAACCCGCAGCCCACAGGACCAGAGCAAGGCAGACGTGTTCTCCTTAACCAGCAACTACAAACTCCTCAGGCAAGACTCACAACAGCTTGGCCAGTTCCCTTTGAAAGAGATCTGCAATGCTTTTTCAAGTCCTGTACTGGCCTGCAAGACATAGGAAGGTCTGGGGTACTTTTGATTCAGATATTTGAATGGACAGGCATGGGAGTCCTTGCCTATCTTGTTAGATTTTCTGTCTCACTACAAAATGAGCTGGCATGTGATGGCAAAACCTAAGATGTACAAGCAAGCAGTTATCGTTTGTAGCAGGGCAAGTGCATGGTATCCTGCAATAAATGTTAAGCAGCAGCTTTGATGATGCCCAGAGAAGGAGGATTGTTACTGTGTTCCTACTGCACTGCCACAGATTGTGACAGAAAGGCCTCCTCCTTCCTTACACCCCAGGCAGGGCATTTACTGGTGGCAAAAGGCAACTCCAGGCAAAGGCTGGTTTCCCTCACTCCAGCTGCAGCCACTGCTCACTTGGAGCAGCTGGACAGACGGATGGATGGGCTCTGCCTGCACGAGCCCCTTCCAGAGTCACAGCATCACAGAATGGGGTGGGTTGGAAGGGACCACAGTGGCTCATCTGTTCAACCTTCTTGCTGAAGCAGGGTCATTCTAGAGCGCATGGCACAGGATGGCGTTCAGTCCTTGAGTATCTTCAGTGCAGGAACTCCACACCTCTCTGGGCAATCTGTTCCAGTGCTCGGTCACTGCACGGGAAAGTTGCTCTTCTTCATGTTCAGGTGGAATGTCCTGTATCGGTTTCTGCCCGCTGTCTCATGTTCTATTGCCCGGCACCCCCAAGCAGAGCCTCCTCCTGACACCTCTTTCGATATTTCTACACATGGATGAGGTCCCCTCTCAGTCGTCTCTTCTCGAGGCCGAACAGGCCCAGCTCCCTCAGCCTTCCCTCATGAGATCCTCGCTCAGCTCTGTGGCCCTCCCTGGATCTCCCGCAGGAGCCGCCCGGGCGCTCCCCG
This sequence comes from Motacilla alba alba, assembly GCF_015832195.1. Taxonomy (NCBI): domain Eukaryota; kingdom Metazoa; phylum Chordata; class Aves; order Passeriformes; family Motacillidae; genus Motacilla; species Motacilla alba. The sequence continues at coordinate 9,752,074 of NC_052029.1, read as the reverse complement.
ACCGGGCCCCGGTGGAGCCCCGCGGCCCCGGCCCCGCCGCCCCGGCCGTGACGCGCCCGGTCCGCGCCAATGGCGGCGGCGCTCGGAGCCGGTGTGGGCGCGGCGCTCCCCGCCGGCCGCGGCTCCGCGGGGCCGCCCTGCCGGGGCGCGGCGGCTCCTTCCGCCGGGAGCGGCGCCGGGCGGCGGGAGGCAGGTGAGGGGCGAGCCCGGGGCCGGGGCAGCGCCGCTCGCTGCCCGCGGGCCGGTGCCGGGCCGGGCCGGGCGGGGTGGGTGGAGGTCGGGCCCCTGCCGCTCTTCCCGGCGGCTCCATCGCCGTCGGGAGCAGTGCCGGAGCCGTGGGGAGGTGCCGGCACCTCCGCGCAGCCCCCGCGGGGAGGGCGTGGGGGGCGCCCGGGGCGTTTCGGGTCGCGTCCCCGCCGGCGGAGCCCCGCGCCCGCCTCCTGCCGCAGCCCGCGGGGAGCGGGGCTGTGCCCGGCCCGGGGAGCGGGGAGCCGGGAGCGGGGCTGTGCCCGGCCCGGGGAGCGGAGAGCCGGGAGCGGGGCTGTGCCCGGCCCGGGGAGAGGGGGAGCGGGGCTGTGCCCGGCCCGGGGAGCGGGGAGCCGGGAGCGGGGCTGTGCCCGGCCCGGGGAACGGGGAGCCGGGAGCGGGGCTGTGCCCGGCCCGGGGAGCGGGGAGCCGGGAGCGGGGCTGTGCCCGGCCCGGGGAGCCGGGAGCGGGGCTGTGCCCGGCCCGGGGAGCGGGGAGCGGGGCTGTGCCCGGCGCGGGGAGCGGGGAGCGGGGCTGTGCCCGGCCCAGGGAGCGGGGGAGCGGGGCTGTGCCCGGCCCGGGGAGCGGGGCTGTGCCCGGCCCGGGGCCGCCCCAGGCCGGTGGCGCCGCAGCCCCGCACGGCTCCTAAGCCGATCCGGCCTTAATGCCCGGGCGGAGGGCTCCGTGCGCGGCTGCCGGGCGGTGTGCGCCCTGCCGCGTCCGTGCGGCGCTCTGGGATCCCCGCGGGCTCCGCGCGGCGCGGCCGTGGCTGGACCGGGGCTGCCGGAGGAGTCGCCGCTCGGTTCGTGTGACACCCAGGAGAAGTGTGTGCGCGGTGTGCCTTGGAACACGTCCAGTCTTGGGGTGGTTCGCATCCTTCCACCGCCACGGCCTGAACTCGGGGACAGGGCCCTGCTCTCCCGAGGAACAGCATTGCTTCTATTATATGCAAGGAATTGCGATGTTTTTCTTGAATTCTGTAGCAATCAGTGATATGCCAGGCCACTGGAAATAATGATTACCAATATGTTTTCTTCATTTAAGCATTTCTGAAATTACCCGGCTGAGCTGCATTATGAGGAATAATCCAGCAGATCAGATTTTTTCCAGGCCCCTGAGATTACTTGATAATTTCTGCCTTCACGAAAGAGCACATAAGCCAGCAGCACTGAGAATCCTTCAAAATTGGGCAATATCTGTCTTCATCTTCTGCAGCACAGCCAGTGCAAAGGGGCCTAAAGTGAAGTCTTTAAAGCTTATAATCCAAAATGCATTTGGGATTTTCCCATGATGCCCCAAACACTGTCTCAAAAGTTCAGATGGAAAAATATGTAGAAACTCCCACTTGTCTTGGCTGCCTTGGGTATTTTAAACCAGTTGCATTAGCCTGCATTATTTTAGTTGTCCCATCTATGTTTTTCTTAACTTCATAATCTTTGGAATTTTCATCACCTTTTCCTGAACTGTCCCAGGTACTTTTCTGCCCGCCTGGACTGTCATTCCAGGTACAGGCCTTCATTTGTATCTTTGTCCATCTTTAAGAGACCCAAGCATCACTTTTCTTTGTTACCTGGCTAGGTAACTGTCATTGTTGCATTATCTATAATGCTTCCTTCACTGCAGACTCTCTAGTATTCTGGTTACGTAAAATGAAGTGCATAATATTGTCTTCTTTTATAAACACTGTTTTGGAGAATTTTGAGTGCTGATATTGAAGGGTTATTTTCACAGCCTTTATTTTCCCAGTGATACACACACTAATTTTCATCTCCTCTTCACTTTGTTCCATTATTCCATGTTATGTCCTTCTGTACTCCATTATAGGAGGATATAAAGAAGGTAAATGGTTGATCCAAGAGCAGACAAAGATTCATGCCTTCAAATTCCCAGCAATAACAGGGAAAAATGTGAAAACCAGAGAATTCATCTTAGTTATGCTACAACTAATAGGACCTTCCTCTGGTATCACTCATTCCCTGCTGCTGTGTGTTTTCTTGTCACTGTTACCTGTTCTTCACCTGTTGGATCAGGTTTTTAGGTACTTAGCAGCAGCAATTTTATGAAGCAAAGACTCCTGATTCTCCCTGGGATCCCAGGGGAATTTCTTGTGCTGTTCTTTGACACTGACCCAGCTGTGTGAGATTCCTCACAGTTTCACCTCTGCCATTCACATACAGAGTACAAGTCAGTCCCTATGTGCCACCTCTTCTGTCAGAAAGCAGGCAGGCAGCTCTCCTGAGGCTCTTGTATTAAAAGCAGAGTTGCCATTTGACAGCAAAGAAGCAGTGTTCCACACTGACTACAAGCAAGAATTCCTCTTTCATTGTGTGGGAGCTGAGTCCCCTTTCCTCCTTTCCTCTCCCAGTTCCCTGCTGCATAGTTAAAGGAGCTGAAGGCAAAGTTCAAAACATTCATTAGCAATTCTGACTGTCAAACACACAGAACTACTAAAATTTGTCTGTTTTGATGGCGTCTAGAAGGTCAAGTGACAGAAATACCCTGGCCTTTCTTCACTTCTGAAAGGACGGATGTGCACCTGCCTCACCCCTCTGAGAAGGGCAGGGCTGCAGTGCCCAGAAAATGACAGGTTATTATGTGATAGAACCAGAATGGAACTCAACCAGGTCTCTGCTGCCAAACCATGCTCTGTGTGTACTTAAATTCATCACACCTATGTATAGAGATCCTAAAGTTGGATCTGATCCGGAATGCTTTGAAAGAGGTTTCCTGGCAGGAGCAGGCAGTATGTCCATGGTTTAAAAGCAGATGTGTGCTTTTGGAGAAGCTGCCTTTCACATCCTTGCCTTTGTACCTGTGTAGGTGTGCTGTTACACAGAGAGGAGGCTGAGAAGCAGGGATCAGGGGATATCAGGGCTTTGTGGAGCTGAGATGAGCAGGGTGTGTAGCACCACCAGCATCACGAGCTCCTGAGAGTGGAGCTGCCTGCTATGAGATGGTCTGTTCTCCTTCATCCCAGCTCAGAACTGATGTCTGTCCCCAGCCTGCCAGAGCTGTCCTGTTTATTTCTGAGCTCTTGTAGCATGCACAGTAGAAGGATCTGGTAGGAAGGTCTTCCTTATGGCTTTTCAGGGACATCTGAGAGGTGTTGGCTGCACAGCTCTGACAAAGAGGTCTGGCTGCCACCTTTGCACAGGCTCTTTTAAAAAAATCATCCCTTACATCTTTATTTAATTTGACTGATGATGGCTCAGAGCATGACTGATCTGCAGCAGATTCAAGATCCATTTTTGTACCCACCATTTCCAGCAATAACCTTGTTTTTGTATTTCAGATATGGCCATGCCCAGTTCCCTTTTGTGGGCTGTTGACATTTTTGGGAGGGTTTACACTCTCTCTACTGTTGGCCAGTACTGGGAGCTGTGCAAGGACACCCAGCTGGAATTCAAGCGGGTCTCTGCTGTCAAGCAGTGCTGCTGGGGAATAGCCTGTGACCATCAGGTGTACACCTACGTGTTCTCAGGAGATGTTCCCATCAGATACCAGGAGGAAACCTATGAGAACCAGGTATGACAGGTACAGTACCTGTGACACAGCCACTGCTTGGACTGACAGCACGGCCTGCATCAGCTGTCTCAGTGTGTTTTTCTCACAGGAGGATTGATCAGTTCTATTTGTTTTCATTTTTTATCAGAAGTTTCTGAAGAGTATATATATATATATATATATATATGTGCCAAACACCAGGTTATTCTTGTAGTTAAATTCCCAAAGGAGTTGCACTTCCCTGCTCCTAGCAAAAGCAAGGCCAGTGTGAACTGCAGCCTGTTCTGTGTGAGCCATTTCAGACTGGAGCATTCACCCTTTTCACTGAGTGATTTCCATTTCTCCTTTCCTTAGTGGCAAATACACAGTCCCCTTAAGAAAATGTCCCGTGTAACTTCCCAGGCAACAAAGATCAGAAATATATTATATATGATCATATATTCTGATAATATATTATCAAAAATGTATTATTCTTTAAACAATCCTACTTCTTAGTGTTCCAAAGACTTCTCTAATAAAGGCATAACTTTCCATTAAAGTACAATGTTTCCAACTTTTTCACATAGAAGTGTTAAGGTGATCATTTCTATCTGATGCACTCCAAAATAATGTCTTTAAAACGGTGTTTTAAAGGAAATTTATCAAATTTGGTTGTGAGTTAACCAAAAGTTAATTGAGAGAGAAAATTTATGGATTTTCTTGAGCACATTTCTCTGATTTCTAATGGGCAATAGAATGAATATAAATTGGGAAGAGACATTAACTTACCTGCACGGGCAAAAGTACAACAAATTAATTTTATACATTATTTAATATTGATACAGCTTTTCAGCCATTTAAGAACGTAAGAATGTTCCTTTTGTTGTGTAAACATGTTCTTTAAAAATGCAAAATTTAAAATTTTGTTTGTTACTTTAAAACTTTCATTTTGTTTGTTCTAGGTGATGAAAAACGGAAAACAAAATACTAGAAAGCACAAAAAGAAATACTCTGCAAGAGCTAGCAACGATGAAATTATACTGAAGTAGTTTGCAGATAATGTGCAAGGCAATTTAGCCTTTCTAAAGAAAAGGCTAAATTTCTCGTAACAGCAAATAATATTTTGTGTAAAAATTATAGACAGATTTTGCACCACTCATTTTCCACGTGCCCTAAAATGTAAGATAGTATTACAGGACAGATTTTGACAGTATTTCTATAGTATGTAGGAGTGTTGGGGGGGAAAAAATGACAGTATTGGTGAAAATCCTTGTGTTATCCCTTCTGTAACTGATTCAGGGCAGATTAGGGAAAAAATATAAGATCCAGGGGAGATTTGCTGATACAGTTCTCTCAACACTGTTCCTGGCAGAGGCAGTGCTGTTTGTCTAGTGCAGACAAGATCAAGATATGAATCATCTTTCTCTGGGAGTAGATTAGAGATACCAAGGCCATCCATACAGCATTACCCTAATGCTGCAGTGTCATGGTGCCATACATCACCAAAGAAAAAAGGCCCAGTGCCTGGTAAAATATAGCATCAGATGGTCCTGTTTATGTAACTGAAAATGACTCGGTTGGGACAAGCTCTGCAGTCAGCCCTTCTTTGACATTTAAAAAAGCTTCCTCCAAAGGCTGTGTCAGGGAGGGGCTCATGGAGTGAACACTTTCTCATTCACCCCAGGAACTTATTCCTCTTCTTCTGCAGAAAATAAGAAACATGTCATGACTCCCTGTAGATGTGCAATGAGATAATGTGATCTCAAAGCAAATACTTTATTTATTATTTCTGGCAGCGCTGGAATCCAGTTGGTGGCTTTTGTGAGAAATTACTGCCCAGTGACCGCTGGCAGTGGAGTGATGTGAGCGGGCTAAAACACCAGCAGCTTGATAGTTTCACACTGCCTTCACCACACTGGGAGTGGGAGTCTGACTGGTATGTGGATGAAAATATTGGAGGGGAACCAACAGAGAAAGGGGTAGGTGAACAATACCAAAAAGAGATCTATTCTGGGAATCCTTAAATGGAAGGAACTTTTATAGAAGTGTAAAAAAGTCTGTAAAAATAAAGCTTGCCATACATACTTCTTTCTGGGAAATAGCTCAACTCTAATACAACAGAAAGAAGGATCTTGTTTGAAGGTTTTTAAAGTCTGTAGGAGCTTCTATAGAAGCTTTTTTTCTTTTGATCAGGCCACGAAATCCTGGCAACTGAATGTCATTGTTATTTAAGGTCTTTACTATGAAGTAAAATGTTTTACTGTGTCTTACTTGTTCTGTGTATATCACCCAGAGGAATTTGGGCATGATTCATAAATCATTCATGGAATTAGCTGATCTGTTAATCAGGGCTCTAGAGACACACAGAGTGACTTGTGCTGTGACTCTTGTGCAGAATTGCTCTGAGTTATGACTTCAAGTTTTCCCTTGATCCTGTTTTTCATACAAGAAAACCTCTGTTTGCAGGGCTGGACTTACGCCATAGACTTCCCCAGCACCTACACAAAGGATAAGAGATGGAATTCTTGTGTCAGACGCAGGAGATGGATCAGATACAGGAGATACAAATCCCGGGATGTTTGGGCCAAGGTTCTGGATCTCTTTTACATATTAAATACTGATTGTCTGAAATAATCAATTAGAAGTGCAGGGAAGTTAATTTTTTATGACTTCCCTGTTAGCTGGACTTGGATTCTTTCACTTCCAACTTGCTATTCTTGTAAGCATAAATGGAAAGCTGGGATTTTTCATGGAAACCTGTGGTAATAAGGTGCCAGATCTTATGGTGATGCAATTAGAGATGGATGCTCAGCTCCTTTGCAAATTTCAGACAACTTTTTAACTTCCTTTGGTTTTGTGACAAAGCACTGTCACTCAAGGTGGTACCTGCCTTGCATCATTCACAAGTTGTGTCCTTTATCTGTGTGAATAACTGTTCTTTAATAATTGTTGTTCCATTCTAAGAACATTCAGAATTTGTAATTTGTGATCTTTCAGCTTTCCAATTCTGTATGCACTGTTCTGTGAGTAAAAACTTCCTTTGCTTAAGGTGCAAAACACAGACTTCTCCATGCTGCCTTGGCAGCATTTCCCCTCTCTGCATAGGGAGGCCTTGAGTGAGAGGGAGAATCTCCCTGCTTAGCCACTCTAGGAAGTGATACATAACCAATCCGCAAGACACAAGTTATGCCACCAGCCAAGTCACCTGTTTGCAGTGTCTCCTCTCCTCAACCTTCCTTCCCTTTGCTCCAGATTGTGTCCCATGATGAACCAGACCAGCTGCCAGACCCTTTCAATGACATCTCCATCGGAGGATGGGAGATCACGGACGAGCCTCTCGGCCGCCTGTCAGTGTGGGCAGTTTCTTTGCAAGGAAGGGTATGTGTGTGTTCCCTGAGTTTTCTAATAAAAATTACTAGTTAAAAGGAGTTAAATATTTGTATAGCAAGACAGGATTGTTATTGTCTTACACTGGTGAGGAAATGCACTGCTTGTGCATCTGGCAGAGGATGAAAAGCTGCTTTGGGACTACATTATGTAACAACTTGTGTTGTAAATGGAAAGGCTTAGTACTTCTAGGGTTCTTGTTTTATGGAAGCCTTTAACCTCTATGAACAGGTGAACCTTAAAAACTGGGGCTGAATAGTAGTGTATTATATCTTGAAAAATGCCCAGAATGCTGACTGTGGTGCTGGGAACCAGGAGAAGGAGCCTTAGAAGCTGTCAGAGGTTCTGGTGAAGCATCGTGCTGTGCCTTTGGGGTGGAGAGACAGGGATGATTCAAGAGTTTACAAAATGGCTTTTTAAAGACTTACTGATTGGAAAGTGATCACTTCCTGACCTGGCAATGTGGCATCCAGCTCTGAAATGTCTTCATTTTATTTTCTATTGAACACTATATATCTTGCTCTGTTGTTGTTAGTTTTAGGCCTCCCATGGGGTCTCCTCTTTTGCTCAGTCCTGTGAAGATTTGACTCTCGCTTTTCTTCCTTCATCCTTACATCATGTATCTAATATTCCTTTGTGTCTAGACACTTTCTAACTTGTGTTCTCAGAAAGAATACTTTTAACAGCCTGAGCTTTCAGTCACATTTGGCACTACCTGGAGAGGCAAGCAATCCTGCTTACATTGTTTAAAATAAAACTCCCTGTTCCTCATACTTTCTAGTAACACGTGACAAGCATCCCAGTCTAAAGGCTTACTTGACTGCCATTGTAAAATGCTTGTATTTCCCAAGTGAAAGTCCCTGGGGAAATAAAGTATTCCTAAAAATGAAGATTTAGCACTCAGCAGTCATGCTGTGGAGCATTTGTATGACTGCCACAGGATACTTTCTGTGCTTGACCTTCCTATTTTGACTGTGATCTACAGAAAATTGCAGTCCAAGACTAGCAAATGGCTGAATGTCACCAAAGGCTGCACAGAGAATGGAATTTTCCCCCCATATTGTGACAAGCTCTGTTCAGTGAAAGTGAGGCCAGGCTCTCAGCTAACAGTAACATTTTTGTGTTATGTATTTGTTCACTCTTGGTTTATATAACATGCCCTGAAATACACTGAAGTGGTTTAAATGTTGAAATATACACAGAACTTGTAGCAATAGGTTACTGTACCCAATCCAGATGCAGTTCCATGATAAAAGCTGCTCTGTAGAACAGCCTCCTCCCTTAGTACATAAGGAAATAGCTTCAACTGCATAATCAACATTTAAAAAAACATATCTTTAAAGGTCAGAGTGCCGTACACTACACAAAACAATCCTCTTGTTAAAGGAGAGCTGTTCTTTCCAGTTTGTCTTTACTCTTGTCTCAATGGTTTCATTGTTGTAGTGATATTTTTTCCTTGTCTCATTTGTTTTTGTTTTTTTAAACTTGTCTAGGTATGGTACAGAGAAAATGTCTGCCATCACAATCCAGAAGGTTCCATGTGGTCCTTAGTCACCACTCCTGGTGAAGTTGTTCAGATCAGCTGTGGACCCTACGACCTCCTTTGGGCAACTCTCTGGGAAGGGCAAGCTATTGTGAGAGAAGGAATTGATAGGAATAACCCTCAAGGTAAAGTTTGTTAAATCTGGCTGGAAAACCCTTTGATTTGTATAGTGTTGAATAAGAAACTAACCTACAGTGCCTCCTGGGTTCTTTCTTTGCAGGAATTTCCTGGAGTACTGTGGAGTCTCCAAGCTCTGAAAATGGGATCATGCACGTCTCTGTGGGTGTTGATGTGGTGTGGTGTGTTACAAAGGATAGAAAAGTAAGAGGGCTCAGGTTCTGCTTTTGCTTTTTCCCTTCCTTTCCCTGTCTGCTGCTCTCAAACAGGAGTGTAGCTTGCACAGGAAGCATTGGTGATTTGAACTCTCTGTCCCCATGGTTTGAGGAATTCTGGTTTCCCTTGCTGTTATGGGAATGCTCTGTGGTTTGTGATAGTTGAGTTGAATTTAAGGAAGACCTTTTGCTCTTTTTTTTGGAAGGAATTTTCTGAACCCAAGTCAGACAGATTTGGCAGGTGGATGGGCATGTGGGTGGGGATTGGATGAGGAGCCTCTTCTAAGGGACATTAAGCATCAAAATTGAAGTCACTCCTGTTTCCACAAGGACTGAATTTTACATCAAAAGCAGCAGGGGGAGTATTCTCATCTACACTTTCCTGCATGATGCTATTTTTTTATCTTCCTACTGCAACTGTTGTCTCTTCATCAGTCTTTTAATGTGGGGGTTTTGGTATTTAATTAGGTAAGATATCTCTCATGTGGATGTGCAATTACTTTCTTACTGGAGTTTTAACTTAGAAAGATGGAATGTCTTAAGTTGGAAGGGACCCATAAAGATGATGGAGTCCCACTCCCTGCTCCTTCACACTGAATTCAAAGCCAGGCCTGAGCTCTGTGCTTGTTCTGTTGAGTTTCTCTGCTGTAGTGAGTCAATACTTGCCAGCTGAGCCATGGTAACAGGCTGTGCCCAGCCTGCTCCATCTGCCACATAAATTCACTGTAATAAATGGAGATAAGCTGGTGTATTTTCCTTCAGATCTGCCACAGGGCAGTCAAGCATCCTGATGTTATGGGATTCAACCAACAGCTTCTATGACTACATGGTATATGCTACACACAGAGGGAACTTCTGCCAGGTGCCCAGCCCACAGACACTTTCAGATTGGTAAAGTCAGACCTAAGGGAAGACAATTGAAAGAGCTGTACTGCTAAAGACATCCCCCTGACAGTTCCCTCTGGCAGCCCTGCTTCTAGGGTTTGAATGTAAGAACACTATTTAGAAGCCTATTCAGAGTGATCAGAAATAGCCTATGTGGTGATAGTAATAGAAGGTATTTTTCCAAGAGCATAAAAGCTAACTCTGTCATAGGAAGTCCTACAAAAAAATCTCCTTTTTTGACTTTTCTGGCTGCAGGTGGACACACAATGTGGGTACTATTGGGTGAATTGTTTTATCTTTATCTGATAAAGAATCAAGGAAGTAATTGATTTCATAAGACAATGTGGCAAGTCAGTGTTAGAGATTAAGACTAATCCACTAAAGAAACTAAATTCCTGCTAGACCAGAAGGAGAAAAATTTAGACTTTCTGTTGTTATTGTAGGTGTGGTTTAGAAGAGGAGTGAACTCACATAATCCTTGTGGGACAAGTTGGATTGAAATGGTTGGAGAAATGATGATGGTAACTGTAGGCTTAAACAACCAGGTAAGAGAGCAGGGGAGCAGCTGAGAGGGTATTTACATTCCCCTCTAAAGGGAATGTTACCTCTAAGGGGTATGTTCCTTCTAGTGCAGGAGCTGTTCACACGTGGTGAGGGCTCTCAGCAGTGCCAGTAGGGCTGGCTGGACAAGGGGACCCTGGGCTTAAACTGCTGGGAGGGAAAGAGGCTGAGTTCTGCAATTCTGCCCCAAAGGTGACAGCCAGCACGTGTCTTGTATGGCACAGGGAGGTGCAGACTGGTTTTGGTACAGAATTTTGTTCTGCATCTACAGTGTCAGCATTAAGGGAGAACACAAAAGGAAAATGCTGTGTCCAGCAGTTTTCTGTGCTTAATTCTGCACCACTGCACCTTTTTTGTATCTGATACCTGCTGCATTCCAAGCCACTTCCTTCACCAAGCTCTTTTCCTCTCTAGGTCTGGGGAATCGGCTGCGATGACAGAGCGATTTATTTTCGTCAAGGTGTCACACCAAGTGAGCTCAGTGGGAAGACATGGAAGGCAATTGTGTCTGGCAGAGAGAGTGACAGATCTCAGACTGGGAGCTCAACAAGTCTGCTCAGGTACTTCATGAAATACCTGCTCAAGACTTCATACGGCAAGGGTTTCAATGCTAGGAGATATTTCTTTACATTCAAGGGGTACAGACAAGGAGTGGGGAAGACATCTCTAATCATTATGTATGCCAAAAGACAATTGCATTTTTGCCATTAAAATTAACAATAAGCAGCAGTTGTTGCACTCAAGAGAAGAATCTCAAGCTCCCCCATTGGAATTCACTGCATGCCTGCAGTAAAGCATATTCCTCTGGGCTTTACTATCTCTATCTGGAACTAGTCTCTAATAAGAGAAGATGTTATTTATGAAATACCATGAAGGAATGCCAACTCCACTTAGGAATTATTCTTCCTGAGTGTCACTGTAGGTTTCTTTTCCTAGGGAGGTTAAATCAGTTACTCCCCCTGCCTGCTGGCCTCTGGGATGTACCACACATGCCAGTGGATCTGACTTGTTTGAGCCTGAGTGCGTGCTGAGAAGTTCCCTTTGGCAAAGACAAATCATAAAGTTAATAATGGGCTTTAAAAAATCCCATTTGTTATTTCGTATTCAGAAAATGGGATGTGTTTTCCTGAGAGTTGTAGGCAGCCAACACCACCAATTGTTTGAAAAGATCAATAAAATTCCTTCCTTTGTTTTGCATTTACTAGACCAGTTTGCCAGGTTTGTGTTGGACTTGTTCCTCTGATGATGGAATTTGACATTTAAAAGAGAAGTCTGCTGTTTCTCTCCTGCAGTGAAACGCTAAGTCAGTTTCTGTGTGTCTGCAATCTAAGGCCTGTGCTGATTTACAATGCTTTGGATGATAATTAATTATCTATTTGTCCTTCAGTGCTGGCTGTTTCTTTACTGATGATATTCAGAACCAAACAAGCGCGGTCATTCAGGGTGATGCAGATCCTTCCTCTGATACAGAGCTCCCCGGCGTGCCCACGAGCCCTGCCAGCCCTGCCCTGCTGGGAGCTGCAGCCGCTGGGAATGGCCCAGCCAGCCAGGCTGAAACATCTGCACGGCTGCCTGTGGATCCTCCGCACTCTGAGCAAGGAGAAGCCACTGCTGCTCCAGCTAGTAATGACAAAGATAACCTTGAAATGAACAAATCTCCTGGAAAGCCAAATCCTTCTGCAGAACTGCAGTGGATAAACATTGACTTGAAGGAGGCTCAGAAGCATCCGGTGCTGTCTGTCAGCAGCTTTGCAGACACATCCAGCCTCTCCTCCCTGGGCGCGTTCTCGGTGGGAGCTGAAGACCAGTACGGAGCCGATGAGCACCCGCTGTGGGCCTGGGTGTCTGGGGGAGGCTGTCTGGTGGATCTGCACAGCCCACTCAAGTGGTTCACTGCTCCATCAGGTACGGGCCAGTCACCACAGCATACCCCAGTTCCAGTCACAGCTCAACGTGCTCTTTAAGAAAAATGTTGGTTTGTTTTTTCCGAGCAAAGCCATGGTGCAAAACTTGTGCTAACCCACTTTCTCTTGCTGCAGTTTGTTAATAGGTTCATGTCTGAGCATAGTGCAGCAGCATTTAGCTGTAGAGCGCTTTGGGCTTGAGATAAATAAATGTAAAATTGATATTTTCTCTTGAGTTCCTGTAGTAATTTTGTAAAGTAATCTGTGCTGGACCTACATCTCATTTTTAATTGTACTGAAACTGCAGCTTCGGGCAAAACACATAATATCACTGAGCAGTTACAGGAAGGAGTGAAAAGGGCTCTCTTGGGAGGTGCAGATGCTGGCAATAACTGCCTCACTCTGCCATTCCTACTGAAATGGGTAAAATAAACCATGAACTGTGGCCTCCCAGTATTTAACAGTCTAACTTGTGATGCAGTATATTATCTAATTATCTTGCAGTTTAGTGACAAAACTCTCATTTTTACAAGGTTATGGCTTTAAAAGCTTCTCTATAATCTATCTAGTGATCCTGTTTCTATGAATCATTTACAAAGTTTGGCTGTAATACACTGATTCCAAATTATAATCCGTATAAAAATGGTGTTAGACTGCGTTGATCCAGTCTGGTGTTCAGAGGAGCGCCGTGTTTTACCTTTCACAGAACTGTGCTCAAAGCTCACTGGAGTTTATTGGGTTTGGTTCTGTCCCAGGTTTGTCATCATCTGTGCAGTCTCTGTCCCTGTCCATCACTCCTGCACAGACAGCAGCGTGGAGGAAGCAGATTTTTCAGCAGCTCAGTGAAAGGACAAAGCGGGAACTGGAGAATTTCAGGCACTATGAGCAGGCTATTGAGCAGGTAAGCAGTGAGGACGTTTATCTCTTATCATCTTCTAAACACATCTGGGAATCAATAATACATTTCTGACATACTGATTTGAGCTTACTGTCAGCTTTATATTCTTGCCCTTACTTCTGTCTATGACAACTTTCCTGGATTATTAATGTCTGAGCTCCCTGTGGGAAATTAACAGCTTGTCAAAGATGGAGCAGCAGTATTCATCTAAAAGCATTATCAGAGAGTTTTATTTAGGAAGAAACAAAGCATTGGTCAGCACTATTTGGGTACTGTGAGACCTCAACTCCTCAGAGAAATGGTTGCAGCAGCAGAACATTGTATGAATTGTTCCACCACAAGATGAGGCACCTTAATTGAAACAGTGACTCAAGGAGGTGAGCTTCCCTCTCTGTGGCCATTAGGACTAATTTAACTTGCGTAAATAAATGATGCAAACGTCAATGGCACCACATAAATAGCAGCAGTTTTGTTTGATGTTCCCTTTGTTATGACTCCTTGGCTCTTTTCAGATTCATTCATATTGTTGGTCCCTTCATTGCTAATTGCCAAATGACATCTAGAATTATTTGATCAAAAACATTTGGAGTCCAGGGGTTTAATCAAGTTTAAAAAAATTATGTCAAAAGCCTTTAAATTCCAAAGAGAGGCTGTGTTATAACGAGAGCAAACTTGAGTCAGTTACTACCTGTGTGCTACTGCATTCTTGCAGGGTAAAAATGCTACTACTGTCGTACACATGCTACCTCAGTATCTTTTTATCCACTTTTATGAGTTTCCATACTCTGGTACACTCTGCATGGGAATGTGTGATACAGGTGTATGAATGTATGATGAGGTGTGATACAGACTAACCTGCAGCAGACACAACTTGTGGGCACAAAACCAGCATTTGGGAGAAAGAAAAAGAGTGATGCAGTTTCTTTATTCCTTTTGTGTTTGCCTTGCAGTCGGTTTGGGTTAAAACTGGAGCCTTGCAGTGGTGGAGGAACTGGAAGCCCCATAAGTGGATGGACGTTCGAGTTGCACTGGAGCAGTTCACCGGGAGTGACGGGATGCGGGACAGCATCCTGTTCATCTATTACATGTACCATGAGGAGAAAAAGGTGTGTTCAGCTGCAGACCCCTGGGAGAGCTGCTTTTGGCAAAGGGAAGCCTCTGAAAGGGGAACAGTTTCTTTAAAGGAGGCAAATGATGGCACCTACTGTTCTGAGGTTTGGCAACCAATTCAAAGGTAACCCCAGGTACCAGCAAACCGCAAGCTTTTCTGGGCTGTGTCAAGGCTGTGTCAGAAACACCCAAACACAAACCAGTCACATTGCTTAAACCATCAGATCTGCACTAACCAGGAATTCTCATGGAAATTCAAAGTGTTCTTGATTGTGAAGAGCCCAGCTTGGCTGGACAGGGTCTTCCCAAGTAGGGTTAATGCCTGCAGGCAATAGGAAACAGAGGTAGGGCGAGGCTGGAAGTGGAATCTCATTCTCTCTGCGCCAAGAATTGATTCTTTGCTGTCCTTGGCAGGAATGCCTTGTTTGTAGACCTGAAGTGCAAAAATGCTGGCTCTGTGGAAGGTTTGCCTTAGACACAGGCTTTTTTTCTCTTGTCTTAGTACATCCACGTGTTCCTGAATGAAGTGACCATTATAGTTGAAGTGCTGAATGAAGCCAAGCATTCCTTTGCACTGTACACACCTGAGAGGACGAAGCAGCGATGGCCAATCCGCCTGGCAGCCGCAACAGAGCAAGAAATGCATGACTGGGTAAATCTGGGCATCTCTCATTTCAAGCTGGCAATATCTGCAGTAAAACATAGAATCCAGTCTCTGAAATGTCAGCATTACATTCAAACTCTTGAGGCTACTCATCTGTTTTTTAAATAGAGGCACCTGAGGCTTGTTATCTCCTCTGAAGTCTGCTTGCTTTCTGGTGCTGCAGTTATCCACAGCAACACCAATACTGCTTTACATTTTCTTCCTATCTCTGAAAATAGGTTAGGGTAGGAATGAGTTAGGAGTTGAATTAAGGTATGGTGTTCTTCTGCATCGGTAGAAGAACCATTCTCTGTTTTCACTGTTGCAGAGAGTCTTTTGTACAGGCAGACAGGCAGAGATACACTGGAGCAGGGGCAAACCTGAGAGATGCTTCATCCTGATCAGCTCCTGCAAACCACAGCAGTTCCAGTGGTTGTATAGTAATTTCTGAACCACTGAATTCTAGTGCCTTTTGAGAAAAAGCTGCAAATTCACTTTGCTGATTTGCAACATGCAGAGGTAAAATTTTGTTCTACAATACTGAGCATCTCTATGGGAATTTTTGTTCTCGCTGTAAATGGAAGCTTTTTTTTGCTTCTTGTTTTGTAGCTGTCTTTGCTGAACATGTCTTGCTGTGAAAGCAGACGGATTCAAGGCCCTCCTTCTCACCATGCCATTTGGTCAGTTACTTGTAAAGGAGACATCTTTGTTAGTGAGCCAAGTCCTGAGCTGGAGGCCGGACCCCAGTTGATGCCATGTGACCAAATGTAAGAGGCTTCTGAAGCTGTTCTTTCTGCATGGGATGCCATCCAGCAAACTGTCCTGTCAGTTCAGTGGCTTTGATGAGCTCTTGGAGTGTGTAGTTCACTCACAGGGTTAATGGCTGCCTTTCTACTCATGATTGCACGTGAAGAAATTCACCAAATCATATTTTAATTCTTAGATGCTGGAGATATCCTTGTGATTTCAAAAGCCTTTCTCACTGAGATCCCATTTTTTAAAATTGCATCTTTAATGTCATAAGAGATAGCCTAAACTGAAACTAAATTTAATCACTGTAATTGGAATATCATTTGAGCTTTCAGTTTTATCTGAGTCAAGAAATGTGAAATTTTCAGTCTTCCACAGACACTGCAGTCCAGGAGTAGTTTCTCGACAGCTTTTATGACAACTGTGGCAGTACAGTACTGCAGACTCCCCAAGCAGAACAATGCCATCTGCTTTCTGGGAGCTGTTCAGAGGGAAACGCTTTCAGCTGGCAGCTGCTTTCACTTAAGAGGTTGCACAGTGGTTGGACAAGTGAGCAGAGAAGGTTGCCTGTGCTGAAGATGATTGGGTTGTTGGTGGGGAAAGCAGACATCCCTGAAGGATGTGGTGTTGAGCAGTGTCCTCTCCTGGCAGGTTCTGGCGGCAGGTGGGAGGCCACCTGCGCCTGGTGGAGAGCAACAGCCGGGGCGTGGTGTGGGGCATCGGCTACGACCACACAGCCTGGGCTTACACTGGTGGATATGGAGGTGGCTTCATCCAAGGTACAGCCTGGCAGTGAGAAATGGAATCAGCAGTGGCTGATGGAGTTTAAAATGTAATGTCTTCGAGCTTTAGCTTTACTCTAATCCACATTGTTTATTCCTCACAGGACTGGCCAGTAGTGCTGATAACATTTACACACAGTCAGATGTGAAATGTGTTTACATCTATGAGAACCAACGGTGGAATCCTGTCACTGGATACAGCAGCAGGTTATTTACTCAATTTACTGCATTTATTTACTTTAACACTACTACTGTTACATGAAACAGGGGCTTTGTTCTAGGTTTTTGGAAGAGTTATTACACTTACTCTATCTTCAGTGTCCTCCAACATTCATAGTTAACATGTGATGGAAGGAGCAGTGTTTCTCAATTTTCTAATTTGTAATACTTCATTCAAAATGTTGTTATGGCAAAACGTTACAGATTTGTGCTTTGTGATTGCACAAGTGTGCCTACTTGCAGTATCTTTCACTATTAAGACCAGATAGAAAAGTTATTAGGATCTGTATATTCCTATACATACTGTCCTAAATACACTGGGTCCTTGAATAGTATATTTGACCAAAAGTATAGAAAAATACATATCCAATTATATGGCATTCACGTTCCAGTTTTAAGTGGTAGTGAAGAGTATCACTCTACAGAGAAACATTTACATGGTCCTCAAGTTTGCTATAGCTGGAAGCAGTTGTACAGATTCTTTCCCACTGTGCTCATCACTCACATGATATTTCTAAACAGAGATTAATGATGGCAGTGTTTTGTGTGTGAAAGCAGAAGTGCTACAGAAAGGCTTTTCTTCCCTCGCCTTTTAAACTCCCTTTTGTAAATGACCTTTCATTCCTTGTGCACTGTTCCACCACCACAGAGGTCTGCCCACAGACAGATACATGTGGAGTGATGCCTCTGGCCTGCAGGAATGTACAAAGACCAACACCAAGCCTCCTTCTCCGCAGTGGTCTTGGGTAAGTTCTGGCTTACAAATTTTTTTACAAAGAAGTCCAAGTTCAGCAAGTAGAATATAAGACTTGAGTTCAAGGGGCCCAGATTTTCTTCTGGGATTTGTTGTAACATTTAACCTTGTTTTCCCCATTAATAGCTAGCAATAATCTTCCATAGTCAAAAGAATGTTTAACACTGAGTGGGGTGTTTTGTTTAATGTGACTTGGATCCTTTTCTCCTCCGCTGAATTAAAAATGTTTGGGAACCTCTGTGTGTATTTCAAGTATGAGAAGGTTTCTAGCAAGTCGTTGCTCTCCAGAAGGTGGAGGTAAATAGAAGAAGAGGTGTTCATGGTACATTAGGTGTTGATTGTTACTCCCAGTGTCCCCTTTGCCCACAGGTCTCAGATTGGTACATTGACTTCAGCCCGGCGGGCGGCACGGACCGGGAGGGCTGGCAGTATGCTGCTGACTTCCCAGCGTAAGGAAACTCCTCTTCTGCCAAATCCCAGACTCCAGTCCTCACTCCTTCTCGTTTCTGGTTTGCACGTTAAGTGCCCTTTGGCAGGGACACAACACTGCCTCATTTCCCCCCTTTTTGTGGGCATGCTGATACTTGCAGGGAGGGAGGGCAGCAAGGTGAACTTGGCAAACTGTCACTTGAAGAATTTTAAAATCAGCAGTTGTGCCTGGTGGGCAGATGGAGGCAGTGCTCTCAGGCTGGCACTGACACTGGAGATGCTCTGACATCCTCATGAACATTGTTTAAATCTGTTTTGGTAGGTCCTACCATGGGCACAAGACAATGAAAGACTTTGTCCGACGGAGGCGCTGGGCCAGGTGAGGAACCTCAATATAAATAAGTTTTGAAGTTGAATCCTAATTGCTCATTAAGTCTACTTTAGTTATGAGGTGAAGAGTGTTGTCAACAAAACCCAATCAACAAAAGAAAAAGTAAAGAAACCTGAAACAAATAACCCAGCAGAGAACTGATGACCTTTAGCATTATGTCTCTAATTGTCTCTATGAGTAGTTACCCTCTTGGATTTTCTGGGATCTGTAGATAAAAGTCAGACAGTTCTTCTTTATATCTGATTTTCCTTATGGTAAATGATTAAGGAACAGTAGACACTGGGTATATCAGTACATATCAGGTCACTTGTAACTGCTGGTAATAGGCCTTTTATAGTTTCAACTTATGAATTCCACATACTGAATGCTGGGCCACAGATAGTCTAACCCCATTTCAGAGGAAATGTCCAGGTGGAACTCAGAAAACAGCAAACTGCCACTATGTTCTGTCAGCTGGGGAAGTCTGTGCATTTCCTGTTTTTCCAACTTTTCTGTGCTTTCTGTACTAGAGCATCTAATAGCTGTGCTAATTGATTGCTGTGAACTTACACATTGCTGGGTTTAGTATTGATGCTACAAAGTATTTTGCCCCTTGTACAAAAAGCTCTGAAGTTCTGAAGCATCAGAAGTGTTATTTCACAATATGCAGCAAAACAAACCCAGTCAGTCAAAATGGTGACTTGAAATAAAATAGGCAACTTGAGAAATACTCTCTAGTCTAAATACTTCCTCTTGTTTTAACTACCAACTGAAAATTGAAAACAAACAGGCTCTGGTAGGGTTGGATCAATAGGGTTGAATCTGGTTTTTCAAAACTGGAAAACAGTGGAATGTCCTAAAGTTTTTTAGGACATTTTTCATACACAAAATTATTGTGGTGATGACAGAGTCTAACATAATTTCCCTAATCACCAGCACTACTTTGGTGCAATTTCCACAGAAAAAGTACACAAAGTCCCAGCATGACTTACCAAGTCTGTCATTTAGAGCTGCTTTACCTCTGCCTACCTCAAGATAATACATAACCTTTTTAACAGACCAACCAAAAAAGAATTGTAAAGTTATTCTTTTAACCAAAGGAAGCAATGAGCTGGGTGTGGAGTTCTCCCTGCACTTTATTATCCTTCTGCTGCCCAGTGAGTCTGAGAGAGCTATGGAGCAGTGTAGCACCAGTTGCAGACTTCTTGGGTGATCTTGGTTTTATAAAGTAACTTTAAAAAATACCCAAACAAACAACAGAAGCTTTGAGAAATCAATATTAATTCAAACTCCAAAACATGATTGATTGTTAAAAACCTCTTTCAAATTAAAAATACTAATATTTAATGAAAAGCACTACCTGATGACTTTAGGACTGGAAGCCAACAATAGACTAGGAAACCAGTTATAGAAAGTACATACTTCTGACAGGTTTGGGCTTTTTCTGCTTCAGAAAATGTAAGATAGTCACCAACGGGCCATGGCTGGAAGTGCCTCCTGTCACCCTGTGGGACATCTCCATAATTCCCAGTTCAGATGCAGATGCTGAAGAAGCAGTAGCACTGTGGGCAATCAGTGACAAAGGAGACGTGCTCTGCAGGCTTGGAGTGACACAGCAGAATCCAGCTGTAAGGCTCCCTGTTTGTTTTTACTGCTTATCGATGTATTTAATGTAATATGCAAGTACATACAATCACACAGGGCCCTCTCTCAAAGCACCTTGTTACTTTTCATCCCTTTGTGTCCCAGATTTGCAAGTCCCTGTCCATCCGCTGTAGCAGTTTGCTGCCCACGTTCCTTATAATAGTGCTTCTCTTGCATAATCCACCTGAGCTTGTGCCACATCACCTGCAGGAGCCTCTCTCAGCTCCTGGCCATCTTCTCATGAAGCATTTTATTTCCACTTTCTGCACTGCAGCTTGGTTCTTCTTTTTTTTGTTTGTTTTTTGAAATGGTTGATAACAGGTGTATCCCACTTAAAGGAACTGCTGAGGAATGGACTCTGTGAAGCATGGTCCCACTCTAGTGCCTCGATACCAGTAGGATAAAAACCAGGAAAAACATCTAAGAAAATGCTTTAGTAGAATTTGGTGAAAAACGGCAAGAAATTGAAAAATATTTAATTTTTTTGGGCCCCCTCAAACAAACTGCAACACCTGATCTGTAAGGCAGTGCAGCAGTTAGAACTGGAATACTGTGCCTGGAATCTGAAATCCCATATCAGTTGTTTTTTGTAAGGAATTAAAAGAAAGAAGGCTCTAGTTCAGCTGTTCAGAGACATGTAGATACCTAAAATGCAGCGATTTTAATAGAAAAGGCTTTTCATTGTCCAACTTATAACTTGTCCAAGTTATTTTCAAAGAATTGTATATCCAAATATCTTTGAGAATCAGCAACCTTGTTTCTATTCAGTTGTAAAGGTATGTAAGATTTATTCTCCAGAACATTTTTCACTATGTTGGTTTTTTCTCATTTAGTAATAATCAACAATGTTTTGTCATGGAGGTTTTAAGCACTGCTTCACAATTCGTCTCCCATGATTTGTTAGGGAACATCCTGGCTGCATGTGGGAACAGATCAGCCCTTCATTTCCATCTCCATTGGAGCATTTTACCAAGTGTGGGCTATTGCCAGAGATGGTTCTGCCTTCTACCGGGGTTCAGTGTCTCCAAGCAAACCTGCAGGTAAGAACTTGTACTTTATCTTTTGCTCTGCTCCACTGCCATGTCTGAAAAAGCCCAATCTGTTTCATAGAGGCCTTTCCCATGGCTGTGCAAAACTGTGCATACAAATAATACAATAATCATAGCAGTTAATTTGCTATTCACTTGTGTAATTTAAAGTGTTCATTTGTAAAAAACACTCTGTTAAAAATATATGAAGTGTGATGTCATTCACAGCTTTCCTGCACAGCAATGTGTTTCAGCTGCAGACATTTCCATACCTAATTCTGTTTTTGCAATGCTTAACTCAAGATTTGTGACCTTTAGGTGACTGTTGGTACCATATCCCTTCACCTCAAAAACAGAAGTTAAAGCAAGTCTCAGTGGGACGAACATCTGTGTTTGTCTTGGATAAAAATGGTAAGGATTTAAAAAACTATTAGTCAGTGCTACAGAAAGTACAGCAGTCTGTACCAGAGTGATTAAAAAAGAAGAGGTTAAGTTCGAACTGGGCAGAAGAATACTGGTGCTCTATAGGGACTGGTATTTCATACTGAAGGATCTGGAGCAGCAGTGCACTGAAGTACTGCTTCTGAAGGCTTGGTAGTTGTATCTGATGGTGCCCTGGGTAACAACAGTCCAGCACCTGTGCTCTGGGGGGAATATACAGGTGAATGTCAGAGAATTGCATGGTCAGGTTTTGTCTGGAATCCTGCTCCAAAACAGATAAATCATGAAGCACCTTCTGTACAAGAAACAAGCTTTTAACAACAGATTCAGAGACCTTCATCTTATTTGCATTTGTTTTCTAGTGCCTAGTTCCTTATATGAACATTTTTCCCCAAGAAGTTTTACAAAACAGAGTATTTGCTATTTTTTACAAGCAATAACTATAGAAATACAAATTCCAAAGTGGAAGCTTCATTTTGTCCATCTCTGTAATACCTTAGCCAAAACTGCATTTCCCTGGAACACAGAAAGAATTCCTGGTTTATGTTGTTTACAGCATTTCAGACAAACAGCCATGCTGGGCTGTAAGCAGCACTCTTTGTTTCACAGGCAATCTCTGGTACCGACAGGGAATCACACCCAGCTACCCTCAAGGATCTACCTGGGATCATGTTTCAAATAACATCCGTAAAATGTCTGTAGGGCCCCTGGACCAGGTGTGTATTAAGCTTCCTTGTATCTCATCAGTTTATTAAAAATTATGCAGAACATAGTTTAGTAATTAAATGTTCTTCAGCCTTAGTTTTGTTTAACTTAATTGCACAAAATGTTGGTCTAAATGTTGGAATATGATAGCAAGAGAAAAAATCATGCCAGTGGAATAGTGATACAGCCAAGCCTTCTGCTGCAAAAAGCCTCATTAATTTTTTCCATTTTTTTAACAAGGCTACATATTTTAACAAGGCTTTTTATATATTTAATCTATTTCCTGCCAAGTCTTATCTGGCAATGTTTTAATTATAACACTGCTCTATAGTTTGTTTGGGTGTCTCTCTGTCTAAATCAGAGCATTTTCAGCCTACTGAAGAACAAGCCTGATTTTTGAAAGGGGTCAGGCAGAGATTTCACAGCTGGGAAGAGCAGCACAATTTACTGCCTCTCTCTGCTTCCTTGAGGTGTGGGTGATAGCTGACAAAGTGCAGGGCAGCCACAGCCTGAGCTGTGGCACCGTCTGCCACCGGACTGGTGTCCAGCCCCTGGAACCTAAAGGCCTCTCGTGGGATTATGGCATTGGGGTAAGTGCTGGGGGCACAGAACTGCCTGAGGTTGTACATCCCAATGTCGCTGGGCTCACAGAGGAAGGGAAGGGCCATCCTGCCCAGCTGGCCAGCATTAGAAAGCTTGGATATACCTGCAGGAAACGGACATTTTCCTTCAGGTTTAGGTTCCTTTTTGAAGTTATTTTAATCATAGCTGGGAAGTTGTTTATTTGCATTTGGTAAGTATTCATTTTAAATAGGTAATTTAAAAGTTACAATGGAAAAACTAGTGGAGTAAGAGCCATTTTAAAAAAAGTGGATTCCTTCCTGGTCTGCACATGATTATTCCTCATTGTTGTACCCTGTAATATTCTCAATGTTTTGAGAAAGACTATTTCAAGGTTTTGCCACCTTTTAAGT
This sequence comes from Motacilla alba alba, assembly GCF_015832195.1. Classification (NCBI taxonomy): domain Eukaryota; kingdom Metazoa; phylum Chordata; class Aves; order Passeriformes; family Motacillidae; genus Motacilla; species Motacilla alba. The sequence continues at coordinate 9,728,986 of NC_052029.1, read as the reverse complement.
TAGTGGAACATCTGCAGTGGCTCTGTTATGATTGCCTGACCCTACTAATCTCAATTCCCTGTGATAAAAATCCTCAAGTTTACCACCTCTTAACTCCCTGTCAGGGAAGTCTGTTGTGTTTTATTTAATTTTTACAAGGAGCCTTTTTTCTGATTCATCCCAGAGCAGGATTACTTTCCTCATGAACAAATAGAACAAACTAGCAGGGCACACAAAGCATCACATCACATACAGCACTGACAGGCTGATGTTTCTCCTTTTGAGTTTCTGTATCCCTTTTTCACAGGGTGGGTGGGAGCACATTACAGTCAGAGGAAATGCAACAGAAGCATCTCGGGGTGCTGTGCCTGACACCACCGAGGAAAACCCTGCGGCATCGAAGGAGGGAGAAGATGAGGAGAGCAAAGGGAAAACAGAACACACTAAGACCCCTCTGATGGTCAGTGAAAGTCAGGAATTGGACAGAAACTCTGTTACCTGTTAAATTGTTGCCATCTACATGTTCTAACAAGCAGTAGGCAATAGTTTAAAAAGAAATAAATGTCTACTGCTTGGAGAGAAAAACATGACATTTTTGTGCTAATATGTTTGACTGAACTGGACTTTGCAATGGGGTATTTTAAGTACTGAATCCTTCTACTGCATCTTGTGTAAAATGTGACTTGATAGAGTTCATAGTTTTGTCAAAGCAGGCAAGGTTTTTAACCACAATGTATTTCTGATCCTTTGCCATAGCTGCTACACACCATGCAAATGTGAATATCTGCACCAATGATCACTGCATTTACTTGTTTTTTTAATGCTCCCTATATTTCTCTTATATTCACACATCTTGTACACTGTCCTTGAGATTTATCTTTGAGCACAGATGAAAATGTTGTTTCATTTTGAATGAATGCAGGCAAACACAGCTGCTCCTGTTTGTAGAGGCCCTTACACGTGCACAGAGCTCTGCTCATGGCAGGGCTCCATGTCTAAGGATGGACTTGGGTCAGGCTCCCATCAGCAAAATCTAATTCTGCACAACTCTGCTCGGGCTGCAGTTACCAGGCAGGGCAATTGCTGCTGCCTTTGCTCCCAGTGTGTCAAGCAGGCAGCAGAACCCCTGGTTTCAGGGAGCCACTGCAGAGCCCAGCTCAGCTCTGAACTGTCACTGCAAGCTGGGAAATCGTGTTCCGCCTTCAGCTGAACTGACACTGGGACAATTGAGGTACACAGCTGCCTATCTAAGGAGGCTGGAAGGGACCAGACTCTGGAGGCTGTGTTCCAGATGTTAGCAAATTATGCTTTCATACTGTAGAAGCCAAGGGAAGGTCTTCAACTGACTTTACAGTGGTAGGAATGCAACACAACTTTACTGACAGCAGTGGAGTTTGCCAGTGTACACTGATGGCAGTTCAGAATGAAGCTCTGTTCTTCATTTTGAGAAAGTGATTTATTCATCCCTTTTTCCAACATGAAACCACTTTATATTCTCAAAAAACCTTTTTTTTCTGACTTATTTATCATAATTGGACAGTTTACATTCATTTCTCCTCTTTGTGTGTGACTGTACATGAAGCTATTTTTATATGATGAACAGTTTGGTGTGGTCTCAGTACTGTATTTGTAGAAGTAAAAATTATGTTTGCACGTATTTAAGGAATATATTTGGTATTTAATGCCAAGGAAAGCACTGTTTCCAAGTCCAAATGTGAATGAAGACTGAAGATGCTTTGCTGTTAAAAAAAGAACCTGTTGATCTTCCCAGTATGTGATTAGAGATTTCTGGTTTATACAGCATAAATAATGTGTTGCATTAATTACCGTAATAGGTTTTGCATAACTTGCACAGTACCTTGTCCAAATAAATAACTTTATTACATGTATTTTTTAGATAATTATTAGGATTGTATTTTTCTCTGCATTGTATCAAGATTTTTCCTTTTAATAGTCAGTGTTTACATCTCCAACAATCAACCTGATTGCATACAATAAGCTTTATAATGTACCTTTGCATTTTTCCCTGCATTGCCAAGTTTCTCTTACTTTACTGTAAAAACCTGGGTTTAAGTGAAAAAAAGTAGTAAGTTGTTTATGTTTGAGAACTAAGTATTTGCCTTCTAAAATATCATTTAGAAAATTATTTAATTTAAAAATATGTCATTGTTGTGGCTAGTTAAAATATGGAAAAGTGACTTTAAACTGAAGCAATTTTGAAAAATAAAAGTAATTTATCAGAAAAAACATGCTTCTCAATCCCTTTTGACATGTCCAAGAACACAGCACTTTTTACTTTGCTCCACTGTGGAACTAGCAGCTGTAATTCCATAAAAATGCCTGTGGCCTGTGTCCAGAGCCTGACTGTCCCTCGGGGATGGCAGTGTTCAGAGATGGGGTGACTTTCACCTGCCTCCTTGGCTGCTGTATTTACAGCTAGATATGATGTGCCATTTTGGGCTTAATATTTGAAATGCCTCTGGTTGCAGAAAGTCAAGAATACACTGCTCAGTCATTAAACTCTGTATGTTTAGAAGCAATACCAGCATAACTGGTTCCTAAAGTGCAATTCTTCACCAACAGCACAGTTAAAATACTGGATTTTAAACTTGCTGGTTCCCTCTTTCCACCGATGCAGCCAAACAGCAGTTCAAACATAACTACCCCACAGAAGCATTCCTGGATGTTTACTAGCTGGAAACTCTCAGATAATGACCTTTAAAGAATCCTACAAAAAAATTACCATAATCTACAAGTGCTTGGTCATCACTTACTGCGTGACACACAGAGCCACAGTTTGCACTGACCTAGAGGGTGAGAAATAACCAAATAACATCAACATCTCTTACCTGAGGAGGTGCTGAGTGGAATAACTGGAAGAAAAGGCCTTGGTGTTACTGACTGACCCATGGTGATCAGTGCACAAATACAGTGAGGATTAATTTACCCACACAGAGCTGCTGGTGAATGGAGTAAGATCCAGCACTGTAATGACAAGTTCAATCTCTAAGAGACTCTGCAATTCTTTCATTAACACTTGAGTACGAGAAGAGCTAAATCTCATTTATTTTAATGTGAAAAAAGTTCAAAACTTAGAAAATTCCAATTGAAGCAGGATCCAAATGTTTTCTCCAGTAAGGCAACAGGTATAAACTGTTGTGTTGTTCTACATCATAGCAATGGATGCTGGAGTGGAGAAAGATAATTCACATCCCTTCCCAGCCTATGTGGGAATCCTCACCTTTCACTCTGAATTACATTGTCATCCCCTCAGCTGTGCTGCAGCAAACTACAGACACATTCCAAACTGCACAGTGCAGCACAATCCTTTTGTGATGGATCTGATGAATCCTTCCTCAGCCCCCATTCCTCCTTGGACAGCCCTTCTCTGCAGGAAAGGGAGCAGGCCACAAACCATTACCAATCCTAGTGAAGCACGAGGTGCCAAATGTTTCCTGTGCCATCAGAGCAGCGAGCAGCAGCCTCCTGTTCATGGGGCAGGTGGGGAGGGGGAGCTGTGACACGGGGGCTCCGTGGGACCACACTTCCAACTGAGGCCATGCCAGCTTCAGGTGCCCCAGGCATGAGAATACAAGAGGAAATGAGAGTTCCTCAGTGACATAAAACTTTTTATCACAGAAGGGGATAGGGGGAGGGAAAAAAAAGAGCTTATTTTCCTTTTTGAAGAGTTTCTGCTTCATTTATTGTTTTACAGTATCAGAATCTAACACTAACCCAGAAAGAACCTGATCACATCACAGGCTTCATTAGCAAGTAATTTAAACTGGCCAGAGCATTGTCTAACTTAAGACTACACTAAAGCATTTTTATCATTGTCTTGGCAAAAGTAAGTAATTTGTCTCTTATTTATTATTTGTATTACAATGGCACCCAGACACCCACTAAAGAAAATCTCCCTGAGGCCAGATGCTCTGGAAACACAGATCAGAACTGTCCTTACTCTAGAGAGCTTACAATCTAAGAAAGCTTTGCAGATGTTTGCATCAACAGATGTTTTTATGCCTTGCAATGTTCAAGATTACCAGGGCAGATCCACCGAAGGTAAATATCAAGATAAATATTCAGATTTGGTGACAAATTTCCCATATGTGCCACTTCCGTCACCAAGTCAGTCAAATGCTGTCATCAATTTTAATCTTCTGTTTAGCACAGTAGATGAGTCATTGAAAGGCTGGTGAACAGAGCTACAGCCAAGATTCTCAACAAACTCCAAGGAACTCAGATGACACAGACCTTAAAGGCTCAACTCACCCTACTCCTGGTGGGATAATTTTCAGAAGTTACTAAATCACTATTTTCAAGTCAACTCCAGTGTTACAGGATAGGTTTCCAGACCCTGGCACATCACACAAACACATTCAATATGCTCTGAAAAATTCTGAGGGTTTAAGGTAATTTTTTTATGTGCCACATAAATTATAGTCATGAGTGTTACCTGTTTGTCTTTTTAAGAAAAAAAAAAAAAGGAGAGACTGGAGGCAAAAATAATCTCTTTAAATCTCTTGGTAATGACATGTATTACGATGCAAGAAGGAAAAACAATGACAGTAGTAGCTGGCAGTTGGTGTTTTGGCTGAAGTTATGAATCTATGTGGAATATTTCTGTAGATTTTCCTCATGGTCATCCTCCCCATGCTGCTGTTGATAATGCTGGTACAATTTGGATCCCCAGGCTCCCCCCATCCCTTCCACTGCTGGAAAGTGTCCGTTGGACATATTGAGTATGATGGAGGTCAAGGATTTGATGTAGTTTTTGGCCAGAGTGAGAGTCTCTATTTTGGAAAGCTTGTTCTCGGCTCTCACGTGAGGGATCACCTCCCGCAGGGCCTGGAAGGCGTTGTTGAGCTTGTGCATTCTCTGCCTCTCGCGCTCATTGCTTTCCAGCCTCCTCAGCAGCCTGTCCTTACTGCTCCAAGCACGCTTGGCTCTGCCTGTAGGGATCTTGCTGCTCTCCTTGTTTCCCCCATTCCTCCTTTCTTTGCGTCGCAAACATTTCACCAGTTCCTTTTTTCTCATTGCTGGCTCTTCGGGAAGCCCTTCTTTGTCAACAGTTTGCCTTTGTTTCTTTCCTTTGGTTTTAGTCTTCATGTTTTGTTGGATGGACAGGCATTAACTGTCAATGTGCTGTAAAAACATAACACCAATATTCAGCTGGGAGGAGAGCTTGCAGAGGGAACAGAGGACAAGTGAATGGAACCAGTGAAGCAAAGATGCAGTGAATCACCTACTGGTGAAAAACAGATGCCTCTACTTTCTTAGAAACAGGCCTCAAAGCAGAGAGGTTTTTCCTTTATCATTGTACATAAGAGTAAGTGGTCTCCAAGTCGATTCAGTCTTTCTGTAGAAAAGTGAACCACAACTGAAAAACTATGCAGAATACAGCAGTCGGTGAGGTTTGGTAACACATCGCCTCTGTCTGATCTCTTATGCTGCTGCTGTCTCCCAGCTCCTCACTCCCCCACGTTATAATAAAGCCATGCACCACTTCCATGTATTAGACAGACCCTCAGGCTCCTACTCAAAGTAATTTCTCCTTGAACTCCTGGTAATTGGTTTTTGTAGGCACAGGTTTCCACTGTGCAAGGAGTCCACTAGAGGGAAACATGGCACACTCTCAGGGAGAAGCTCTGAGCCAGGCACGTGTTTTCAGCTGCAGCATTTCTGTGTTGTGGGCTAGTCCCCACCACACACACAGAGAAAAAAAGCACTTCCCTCTTCCAACAAAAATCCAATAATGGCAGGGTTTAACTGCAGTTACTGCCCCAGATCAACAGCAGCAGAGCAGGCTATTTTCCAAGCTACCCAAAAAGACACAGCAATCTTCCTTCCTCTGCATTAGGTGACAGCACTGATATTTTACCTCTCTCAGCCCATATTCTGTGCCCACATTACATCTGAAGACAACAGCACCAGAGCAACCCTGCCTCTAATACCAACAATCAGTGTTACTAAGAGACATTCCCAAAATATGTTCTTTCCACAGTCTTCCAGTTCACGGAGTCATAAAAAGGTTTGGTGTAAACAAAATACATTTTTATGCTGATACTATTGTGTAGGAGCAGTTTGGGAGTTGGTGAGCCAATAAAAAAAATGAAGGAAAAAGAAGAACAAAAAACCTAGCCCCAGATGTGAGACTGTCCCAGTACAGCCTCAGCTGTAGCTGGAGCAGGTGGTGCTGTGTCCGGCAGGTCCCAGCTGTGCTGTGGTAAACAACCCCTCCTGGCTCGTTTCTCATTTCTTGAAAGCCATGTTCAGCTGCTGGCCTTGCACACTGACTCAGTTCTCTGCCTGTGAGGACATCCTGGCCCTCCCCAGGTTCCTCACTACCAAAGAGGCAACTTTACCAAACAGGACAGGAATTCACAAAGCAGCTGGGTTGGGGTAGCACCCAGGTGATGACAGCTCAAATACAGCACCAAGCAGCTTGTGTTGTGGGAGCCCAAAAAATGCTGGAGACTACCAGGTATCTTCAGAGAGAAAAGAGGTCAAGCAGTCAAGCACCAGTTCCTTCTGGACTCTTTGTGTAACTCACTTGGCAGAAAAGGCAGAGCTACAGGGCAGCACAGAGGAGTGGGAGCTTCCTTGCCCAAGCACAAGCAGCACTGCTGGGGAGTGCTGCTGTTCGGAAGAAAATAGCCCACAGGACTTGGTGAAGTTATGGAGACAACCAGGAGAGAAAGATGAAGAACCATGAGAAGGGAAGCTTCACCAAACTGTGAGAGCAAAGTAGTCTATAAAACTGCAGGCTGGGCAAAAGCAAATGGGGTATAATGGGATAACAAGGTGCCTAGCTGGCAGGTTTGTTCTTAGACTGCCACTGCTGTAACCTGGAGCAGTAACCTTAGAGAGCCCCAGCTCAGCTTCTGGGAGTCCCAGGAGGGTGTTATCAGTGTGCAAGGAGCAAACAGATTGTGGGGGGATCAGGAGCAACAGACTGGAGTGGTCAAGAGAAACCAAAGAGAGCAGCCAAGTACCAACACATTTAACACCCTGTGCAGCCATCTACCAGGGCTGGCATCCCTCTTCTGTGACTTACCACTCCACCCGCTGCTGAGAAGGTGCCTGGGGCCCAAGGGGCAACGCGGCAGAGACCCAGGGGAAGCCAGGAACAGCAGCGAGGGCTGCGGGGGCAACAGGGAGGGAACGCTGCGTGTCCTCTGAGCGAGGCAGGCTCTGTCAGCAGGAGCGTGCGAGGGGCCCGGCCCTGCCCCGGCCCGAGGAGCCCCGGGCAGGCGCTGCCCGAGCCCCGCAGGCGGAGGCAGCCGCAGGCAGGCCCGGCGCTGCCCGGGACACGTCGCTTTAGCGGCGGGGGCGGGCCCGGCGGGCGGGAGCTCCGGTCCCTCGGGGGGCAGGGACCCGCACACCCCGGAGGGGCCGGGCACGGCCACAGCGCCCCGCTCACGGCTCCGGCCGCTGCTCGGGGTGGTGACACGGGGGACACGGGGCACGGGGAGGCAGCGCTGCAGCGGCGAGGCTGTCACTGACACTGAGGCAGGCACAGCGCTGTCACCAGCGCTGGAGGGGCCGGCCCAGCGCCTCCTTAGCAGGTGGAGTGTCCCCGGCTGCAGGAGGACAAGGTCTGTCTCAGCTCTGTTCTGCAAGTTGTCACAGCACCCGTGTGACACAGGCCCACAGACACAGCACTGCCATCTCTTTGAGAACTTGCTGCTCATAAAGATTGCAAGTTCTCAAATTCTTTGATAATAAGTTCTATATAAGGTGACCGATTTAGTGCCATGGGATCTTTTGCATCTGTTCTCATTAATGACCACTGCCTTGGTCAAATTTCAGCCCAGTAGTTATATTTTACCTAATGAAATTAAGTCATCTTGATATCAGTTTCCCATTCCCAGGTCACAACAGGTGCCAGCACTCAACAGCTGCCATGAGAGGTGAAGTCTTCCACAAGAGCCTCCACCAACACTGCCAGGGCTGTCCTGGGCCATCCCCACCCTCCTGGAGAGCAGGGAACAGCAGCACTCTCCTCCTGCCCTGGGCCCGGAGAGCAGGGAACAGCAGCACTCTCTCCTGCCCAGCCCGGAGAGCAGGGAACAGCAGCACTCTCTCCTGCCCTGGGCCCGGAGAGCAGGGAACAGCAGCACTCTCTCCTGCCCAGCCCGGAGAGCAGGGAACAGCAGCACTCTCTCCTGCCCAGCCCGGAGAGCAGGGAACAGCAGCACTCTCTCCTGCCTCACTCTCCTCCTGCCCAGCCCGCAGCATCTCATCAAGGGAGCTCCCAGTGCACACCAGTACTTCATTCATTTACCAGGGGATTTTTGGTCCATTCAGCACATGCACTTAGATAGAAAAACCAGGCAACTCTTCTAGGAAGAAATTCAGTGAACACTGAGAAAACATGATTAACCTGTTTTCTGAATTTATAAATTTGAAAATCCCCATTCTTCCTACAGATCTCTAATTCTATGATTGAAAGTAAAATTCAGTATTCAGAATGACACTGTTTCTGTTTTAATTATTGCTTCTCTGCTGACTGTGTACACACTTTACCTGAAATTTTCACAAGGGTGATGATACTGGAAGAATTTAAAGGTGACTACGCTATTAGCGTGGACTCATCTGCTGGGACTGTGGCTTTGAACTTTTGGAACTCTCTCAACCTCAGGAGACTAATAAACATATCTTACAGTAGAACTACACTGCTGGCATCTGTTTAAAAATGAACAAACAGACAAAGAGATTATAAATATATAACTGTATTTTATTTTTAATATTAAATATTTTTAAATTACAAGCAGTTTCTTGAATCACACTATGCATGATAATCAATATACAGTAGAAATTACAATTTAAAAATGTACACAATTTAAAGACATTTTGACCTGAAATTTCATTAACTATGATATATTGCCATAAACCTCATACCTGTATTAAATTACAATAGGAAAACCTCATACCTATGATTTTGTTACATAGTTTCTCATTTACAAATAGAATTGAACATTATATATACACACACATCAGTACCATTAATCATTTAAGTTACACCTACATCTGTGCAAGTTCAAACAATTTCATAAACAAAACTAACTGTAAGTCATATTCAAGTTTCTGAAAAACAGGCTGCTGGTATTACAAATACTTATTTTCAATAAGTTTATATGATGTTTGACTCTCCTCTAGACTTCTTCCCATTTTGTACCAAAACCATTAACATGTATGACTTAAAGCTGAAGTAATTTTTTGAAGTAACTCCATTCTTATTTAAGGCTATTTCTTATAAGGCTAATGTACTTGAATTCCACCTTTCACCAACTCCAACACAAATAGCCAAGTCACTGACATCTGACAATGCTGACATTTTAGGATAGTGCTTAATCATAAAAAGTCTTTCTACCAACCAGCCTCCCCATGAAAGATTGAGTATTACAGAAAAATCTGCTAAAAATACTGTTAAAAAGAATGAGGCTTAAATGGCTTTCATTAGTGCATCAACAAGGATATGAAAAAACAGTTAAATATGCTCATTTCCAAGAAAATGGCAATTTCCATAAATGCAGTTATACACAGTGTATCTGCAGCTGGGGCATTTGGGAGAGTACAGGTGTTCCCACTGAAACTGGACACACTTGTTGCTCTCTTAGCTTTTCACTACAGATCCTAATGTTCAAACAAATTTCTTTAGGTGGGAAAAATCAGATCTTTTAAATATCTTTAGTAGCCAAATTGAGACAACGCCTTCCTTATTCAAACAATCCAGATATTCTACTAGAGAAGGAATTAATCTGTAACCAGTCCTCATAATAAACCATTGAAAATAGATACATGTACTTCTAAAATGGAGACCAGGCTTAAGTAGCTAGTGCAAGAAATCACTTAGAATGTAATGAATGATTTGGAGCAAATCCCCTCATTATAATGTAACATGTTGGAATTACTGATTCATCTTCATTGTGCCACTTAACTGCCAGGCAGATATTTAAATATTGCTAGTAGTTGATCAGATCTTTAATTATTATGTTTTTACCCCAAAAGATAGTTTATGCTATGCAATCCAGTCTACTGGATTACTGAAATTAAAACTTATGTTTAAGTGATCTGAGTTAACTTTAAATATTTATTTCTCTTCATTGTACAGCTAAAAAGGACATTACCTTGCTTAATATCATACACATCTCCTTTTGGAAAAAATGCTCCTTTGGCAATTCATTAGCAATGAGTCATTTGGACAAAGGAGTAAACTTTCACTTCCTGTGTAAGCTTTTCTTTAAACCCGGGAAAAGAATAAAAATCTTAGATTTCCATCAAGCAAAGGAAATTCCTGATGTGCAAGATAAACATCTGATTTTCCAGAATTACAAGAAAAAAAAAAAGCACAACCAAATGACAACATTCCAGAGGGATAAGCTTTTATTTAACCCAGAACTAATTTTTAAATAAAATGATTCAAAATTAAGGCTGAACTCCAGGTCTGACAAGTTTCTCACCATGTAAGGCAGACAAGCCCACATGTTCCCTGCAGACCATGATGGAGTTTCATTCTTACTATGGTGAAAATTTAAAGACCAATGAGGTACCCTAAATCTAGCTGTATCAAGGAGTTTAATGTTGGAATTAAGGAGTTTCTAAGCAATAGTTTGTGCACAAGGTCTAATACCAACATTTTAAAATATTTTCAGTAGCGCACAGCTTCCTTAAACCCTCTACAGTATATACTGTAAGCCTGTATTAAGAACTACTTGACTTTGCCTTCTAAATAATGTTTTGGGGAAAGGTCCATAGGAAAATTCAGTTCCTCACTTCATACTGAAGAACAGTTCTGACTAACTCTGAACCTGAGTGCCTCATCAGAAAAAGATATCTCAATTCATTGGCAACTTCAAACACATGATTATCTAAATCATTCCCTTTTAATCAGTATGGAAGCCATTCTGGTTTAAGGGCTAAATAATGTTGGAAAAAATCCAGTTAACATATTCTTGTCGTTTTTAAAACATACTTAAAAATCAAAATTAACACAGAGGTATACAAAAAAAGAAATCACATCTGAAAATATCTAGTCCTCCCATCTCCATATGATGAAAATTCTCTGGTGACTGGATCTGGACACAGAGCACTTGGACCACCATTATCTCAAGCCCTGCCAAAACAGCCACTAAAATACAAAGTACTTCATATTTCAGTGCATTTGTATTTTAGTACAAGTAAACAAATACAAAGCCAGGTAAACTGCTCCTATCAGTTTTTCTACAGATCTGAACTGCATAAGGCATTCCAAGAAGACAGGGATTTGTTTCTCAATTGAACTCACTCTGGAGTAATAATTAAGGATATCTTTTTCCAAGCAGTTTAGAGGATTAAATCAGCTAAATGAATGGTAGAGCAGGAAGGTTAAGCCCCCCACTGTCTTCCCTTCCCTACAGGCTTCAGAGCAAACCTATTGTACTGCAGCCTTTGTTCAGAAGGCATTTCAAGATGTACCATGGAGCTCTGCAGACATCTTAAAATGGATCTGGCCCTATAACGGGTGCAAAACTGGGCATTAACCATTAATCAAAATCTTAATTGTCATAACATCACCAAGAGGTAGATTTACCACAGGCCTCTGAATGGAGCCCAGATCTGCAGTCAGCAGAAGAATGAGCTTCAAAATTCACAGAATGTACAACTGAAGGGCCAAGCGTACCCAAATCCAGCCTACTGAAATTAGTCTTTATATAAGATTCATGAATTCCAGAGGTTTGTACAACCAATTTTTTCTCTTCTTTCTCCAAGGCAGAAATTGTAGCAAAAACTGGAAGGCCCTTGACTTTGATATAGTCAGATGCTATTACAGTTTAAGCAGTCAGTAGGATCATATGTAGGAATTAAGAGTCATTATCTCTTTCATCTAAAAATTCCAGAGTATATCATATATTCTTTTCCAGTTTCCTATAAAACATGAACACTAACAACCATTCTATAACCATTATCATTTTAGAAATGGTACTGAATATAAGGTTTCAGCAAGTCTAACATAATACTCAGAAGTTATGTACGTTTTACGAGTACCGTGCATAGCAAAAGGCTACAAAAAGGACAAATTAAACTGGATAACTGGGCCAATTCAACTTGTCTTATTTTCCTTGAAAGATTTAAGATTTTGATTCTGTACATCATCAGGAAATAAAGGAAGAATAATCCATAGTGCAATTGTAATAAGCAAAGTAATATGTAGTGATATCTTTTTGAATAAATATGGCTCACTACTGATCAACTATCATTCAAACAGTTCCATCAACACAGCCACCTGTTGCACAGGACAGGTATACACAATTCTACAACAGGTGTATGTTCAAATAGATAATGAACTACATGGAAAAATATAAAAAGAATATTATACAATCTCATACATAAACCAGACTGTAGTGTAATTGCTTTACTTGTTTAAGTTATCTGAAAAATACTTCAAGTACTTGAAAACAGCGGCAGAATCGTCTTTCAATGAAAAGCAAAATTGCACTGATTTAAAAATACATTACAAAGTTAAATACACATTCAAATTAATGTCCTGATTTAACATTGCTTTCAGTGTTTACTTCCATTTCTCAGTACTTCTTGATTACCTGTGTTACTCCAGGAGGATCCAGAGTTTAGATAAAGAAGTTTCAAACACAAAGTCTATGTGTTTTATGTATGGAGTCCAAGCACGTTTAAATTGATTTAATCTTTTTCTCCATCTTCGCTGCTTCCTATTAGGAGAGGAAAGGTCATAAGATACAGTGAGATTCTTCTGCACAACCCTCAGTTCTTTGTAAGACTCTTGCTAGAACTTGGCGTTCTGCTGTTTTGCCCTTCCAAGTTTGGGTTAATTTTTCCCTACACTTTCAACTACTGTAAACATTTGGTTCATTTATTCATAGACATCTGCCTCAATCACACAGTTCAATGTCACTTCTTAGGACACATAAGGCAACGCAGGATCTCCAAAATACTCTCTCTTATCTGCAAGTTACTAAGCACCAAATATTATCTAATCAATAAGCACAATACAAGAACAATACAACTCCATATAACACTGATTACATATTTATAGACATTGACCAGAAGCAAGGCTCTGCAATCAGTAATATTTATTTTTAATAATGCAATATGTTATCAAGATTATTAATATTATTATTTTTGCTTCTCCTAACCCTCAAAAACATATCAAAGGTTAAAAAGCTTTTGGTTACTGACAAGAAGTCTTGTTAATAAACACTGCCACTACTCAATATTGCTCTGAATGGATTGTTTGGCTCTCCTATAAAAGCTATCCTATTCACAGCTCTAGAAAACATGCTGCAGTCCTCGAGAGAATATCATGAATGCAATGTCTAAAAAGCAATATGAGAAGAAAACTAAACTGTAAAACAAGCTTACACAATAATAGCAGAAACATTATGTTCCTGGCATCCTCATCCTGTGCAATGAAAACACAATTGTGACTTAAGACAGTGCAATAACCAGAATTAATAACTGCCATAGTGTGGCAGGTGCAACAGCAGTGCGGCAGGACTGCAGAGGGTTCATTTATCCAAACACAGCACTAGGGTTTTTAACACACAAACTGAGACCACAATTTTGTACAAACTTGATGCAAATAATCCCAATCTCCATGGAAAACTATGTCTTAACTGAAACACAAGACCAGACAAACTTTCATAGTGTTAAAAATGTACTTTGGTATTTAAATAGAACAAGACTTGTTGTGTCTGTTCCTTTATCTTTACATAACGATTTTAATTTGTATCTTTAAAGTAATTACTATAACTAAAGCACTTACCTCCTTGCTCTATATCTGAATCTGTAAGATGTGTAAGAGAAAAGCTTGCTATGTTTGCAGGAGAGATGGAGAATCTGGAATAAGGGGATGAATGTGACCAGTTCTGATCAAGAGTCCGGGACGGTGGAGGTGGGGAGAAGTACTTTGATGGCTGAAGGGGTGGTTTAGAACCAATGAGACTATTAGCTGCCTTGGATAGAAAGGATGGCTCTGGAGAAGAGAAGTCATCATCCCACTCAAAGCCTCCACCTTGGGGAGGGGAAGGGAAAAAAAAAAGGAAGAAAGAAAAAAAAAGCAGCATTACAGTCATGTCATGTAAGGTCACCCAGAGTTGTACAAGTAGACTGGAAGATTATATTAACCCCAAACAAAACCTGCATCCCTAGGGTTCCAACCCAGGGAGTCACAAAGATTTGTCACCCAGTTTGGCTGCCTCTCAGGCAACCCTGGACACATCAATATATAAACAACCAGTATCACATCCCAGCTTAGCTCCTCAGGAACAAGGGAATCTGAGCCCAGCTGCAGCGTGTGCTTAGGATGCAAGACTGAAGCCAACATGGTCCAGTGAATTTACAGATCACATATAGTTTAATGACTTCTCATAAAAGGTTCTGTATAAAACAGTCTTGGCCCCTGCTGTGTATAAATATATTCATGTACCTTCTTCATCTGTTGAGCTTTCTGAATTTGCAAATCTGTTTAAGTAACCAGGACTGGAAGATGGAACAGGAGAGCTGCCAGCACCTTCCCCGTTCACGTCTATCCCACGGCTTCCCAGCTCCTTCGTTGGTGTTTCCTAAGGCAAACAAAGTCACTTATTAAACTCTTTTTACACACAATGTCTCCATGCCTTCAGATGCCAGCACCCACAAATACACTCCCCCATCCTGCCATCAAGTCAAATGTGGTATTAAAAGGTCTGTAAACTGTTACAACAACACAACAAGACTTTGAGTTACAGATTAGCACATGCAAGCACTTCTAAAGAAAGCTCCATCAAACCTATGCTAAAATGCACACAGGAAACGACTATTTAAATATTATTTACTATATAAAATGGTTTCATATTTGTAGGAACAAATACCTTCCAACTGAAAACAGTTCCCATATCAGCTTAACAAGGGTAGGGTTTTTTCCCCTCTTTAATAAAGCCTTATCCCAACATTTTATTTTTTTTAAATCCCCTAATCATGTTCAGGATAAAGAGCCAGACTTTGTACAGCCGGTATTGGAAGCAGCCAACATTTTATCAGTTATTGTAATAAAAAGTAAAGAGTTCAACAACTAAGAGCAGTTAAAACACAGCTGATTTTTTCCTTCCCCTCTGACAAAAGGATTACTATTCTACAGGCTGCCTAAACACAAATAAATCACCTCTGTTTTCTATTCCAAAACACAGTTAACTATAATATTTAGGTGCGTCATCATAAGCAACATTTCCAAAGCCTGACAATATGACTGCTCTTTTAAACTCACTGGACTAGTTTAGTTGCCATAATGCTAAAATACAACCCCCTCTGTATCCAGTTACACGAGTTAAAAATTGATAAAGCTGATAGGGAAACAAAAGTAACCTTGAATTTTATAAGCAGATCACTGTGTCACTGAACATGAATCCCACAGGATTAATAAAAATTAGGATTACCATCTAAATACTCTTCTCATCTTTGATAATGATCTTAGATAAATTTACCTTAGTGCTAACTAACATAAGATTCAGAGTTAGGCTTCAGTTTGAATTTTGAGAGTTTTTTTGTTTAATTATTGGCTTTTTTGCTTTCTTCCTTTCTTTTATAAAACATCTTAAAGACTTCAAACTCATTAAACAGATAAGCTGCTTCTATAAAGTTAAAACAATATTCTGTCAAAATCAAATAATTAAATCTTGTCCATAGCAATGCTGTCTCACATATTCAAATTAAATACATCTTATAAACAGCAGAAAAACATCACTAAAAGCATGTTCATTCAGCACGTGCAGTCAAGGGTCCAACAACAAAGGAGACTGATGATCTGGAAACCAAAGCAAAAATCCTCCTTCAATTCAGATTAGTGCAGCTATTCTAGCAGCAGCACAAAACTGGACCTACCCAAGTCATAAAGACCTACCCCAGTCATAAAGTCTTTTTTTTCCTTATATATAAATATTATTTTACATACATAAATTCTTACATAGCCTTAATATATAAAGAAAAAATAACCCACATCATGAACAAGCTGTAACCCTGCCAAAACAAGAAAGGTGCTTTTGTAATACCGTTTTCCCAAATATTAAGCAATTTATTCAACTGCTACTTGTTTAAACAAAAAAAAAAAATAGGCAGGCCAACAAAAATTTTACTTAGTAATTAAAAAGAAGGGTACCTGATCAAACAAATAGACTGTCACATCATCAAAGAATGTCACAGCCTTTTTCTCATCTTTCCAAAGTTCAGGCTGCCTTTCATTAAGAGGTTTTGGAAGTTTCAACAAGCTTCTCAAATGCTTTCCATCATCTTTTTCAGTAACTATCTCAGGTACTTGATGAACAATTTCATCTTCACTGTCAGAACTCAGACTATGCATATGAAAAGTCCTCATGTCATCCTCAGAATCACTGTTTTCATCTTCCTCATCTGCATCATCGCCGTCTTCTAAATCGAGCATTCCAGACACGCTGAGTTTGCCGAGGTACTTTCCTTCGATGTCTGGCTCTTTCAGCTTTTGTCCTTCCATGTGATAGAAGGACTTCTCACTGTTACTCAGATCTAAAGCCATGTTGTGCACAGGCTTTAAGTCTCTGTGTGAAAGGAGCTCTGAAGTGTTAGTGCCAACACAAGAGACACTTTTATGGGAAGTCTCAGATAGTTTTATTTCATCCCTCAGGTTACCTTCCATCACTATTTCCAGGGAAGTCAGAGTTGCCTCAGCCCACTCATCAGGACACCCCTGCATCCTTTCATCCATCTCTTGGATCTCTAAATTGTGGTTTAGTTCCAGTTTTGAGTTTTGATTATCATCACCCTGGTAATTCCTCACATCACACGATTGCTGTCTCTCTTCAAAACCACAAACCTCTTCCGTGTGATCCTCTCCTCTGTTGGAGGAAATAACACACACAGTCTCTCTGGACAGATTTACAGACTCTTCTGGTTTTTTATCTGGCTCAGAATCATTATCAGAAAAATAGGCTGAGTCTCTGTAAGAGTTTTGATTTCCACTCAGAAAAACCACCGGGGTTATTTCAAAATTGCTGTTCACTGCATCCAAACAAGCTGCAGCTTCTGACACAATGATGACTGGATTAGAAGGCAAAGCACTGACACTGCTCTCATTCACACACAGAGCAGTTTCCACATTGGAAGTGTCCTCAACAGGGACATGGGAAGTCCATTCTGGAGATTCCAGGTTTTCTGTTTCATAGCCACTGTCAGCAGGTTTATCTGGTGGCAAAAGTTTCTGAGGACTTTGAGCCTGTAAAGATTCTAAAACCTCATTTACATCTAAAGAATCCAAAGAATCAGGTGTCTCTAAGGTTTGTTCTACCGTTTGTATAGGAGATGGGCTGTCTTCCAAAAGACTATCCTGACTGGTACAATCTGAAGCAACAACAGAAATTGAAGTCACCTCTTCTGGAACATCCTTACAGTTCTCAAAATGATTTGATGTTTCTTGTATTTCCTCCAATAAACATTCATTTTTTTTAAATATGGGAGAACTATCTTGCAAGTTTCTTTTCCTATCTTCCTGATCACTACATTTTTCTTTGTTAAATGTTGTTTCATCAGACTTGAAAAGCATTCCCTGTTTCATCTGCGCATCACACTCATCTGTTTCAATGGCAACACTGTAATATGGACTGCTTCCAACATTATTATTTCTGGCATTATAAGATAGCTCTTCTTGACAGAGAACATCGGTGTTACAGGACATGACTTCATTCACTTCTACATTTAGAAATTTCCCCTCATCCTTCAAAATAGGAAGATTTGCACAGTTATCAGATGAATTATGCGCTGTGGGTGGACTAGAGGATGCCTGCATCTCTACAGGAGTCTGAGACTGCAAACTGGGATCTTTGTTCATTGTCACTGGGTTAAAATTTTCATCTTTCACTGTTCTAAGACTTTCGTGTATTAACGAAAAGACCTGTGCATTTTCAGCCAGCACAGGCTCAGGCTCTACAGAGTTTCTTTTTGAGGTTTCTAATATACTTTTTAGAACATCTTCTGAGTACTGCCCAAAATCATTGCTGTTTTTTTTAGGCAATAACCCTGTTAATAAGTTTTTCTCTTGAAGAAATAAGAAGTTATCAGAAAGTTCTTCTAAAGTTACCAGCTCTGACTGGTTAGAGATATTTTCACATAAGGAAACAGTTTCATTTTCAGAAGCATGATTAGAATGCTCCTTCTCAGAACAGCCTACTGCCTTTCTAGCATCTGTGTTTGAGTTCAAAACAGGCGAATCATTTGTTTCAGCAAACCCAAGTATTTTTCTATTTGTCAATTCTTCTGCTCTATCAATGTCATTAAATATACTCTGGAAAGGACTTTCTGGACTATTGGCAGCAGTCAAAAACTCCTCTTTAGGATCTGTATTGTAATGGAAGAAGTCCCCATCGGTACTAGATTCTTCAACATCAAGATCCCTGAGAACCGTGAAATGAGAACTTTTTTCTTGTACAGCTTCTTGATGATCAACTTCTGTGGTTAATACAACTGATTGGTTATCAAAATTCATGCTGCAGCCACTTCCTTTTTCCTCTAACTGGATATAGTAGTCATTTCCAACAGAAAGTTTGTGTGCATCAAACACAGGTAACACCCCAGGGACAGCAAGTGACGCCTCTTGACCACTTCCATCCTGTGCTCCTGGTCCTTGCTCTGAAAGTGACCTCTCAAAAACCTCCACTGGATAGAAAATACTTGTGTAGTTCATGGCTTCATCAGGATTCACATGACCACATTCGTCAAAGTGATCGTGTTTAGCTGCCTCCCAGATGTATTCAAAGCTCAGACCATGGCTTGTTTCAGTTACAGTCAGAACCTCCTCCAGCTCGTGGCCAAGTCTATCTCCTGTGAAGTGATCCAAGATTGGGAATGCAGAATTACTTGCTTCTCTATTTGAGGTGTTTGGTTTCAGAGCATTCCACTGTTGCTCAAAATCAATCTCTGAGTCCCTTTGGCTTTGCATGCGGAGGTAAGTTAAAAGTCTGTGCACTTCTTCTGCCGTCGGTCTCTTTTCTGGAGGCAGCCAACAGAACTGCAGAACTTCATACCTACACAAATAAAAACATTTTCAATAGGTTTCACACTGAAAAGGAATTTACAGAATTCAGATACCTAACATGCCTCAGAGTACCAGTATCACTGGCAGGAACTTCCACCTCCAGCAAGTCCTTTTACTCCCTTTATCTAGGATTTGATTGCTGAGTTTCCATGTAGCATTTTCAATGTGTTAAGAGAACTGAGTCATTTCAGAAACTTCAGCAGCTTTATGAATAAGTAGAAACACCTAAAGTTTACCATCTATCAGAGTATGGCTGCTCCAGACGTGGCTTGAAGGGTTTAACCTGCTTCTCCTTGATGACATGGGTTAGGACTTCCCTGTCAGAGAAGTCTGAGTAAGGCCGAGCACCATTCTCAAACAGCTCCCACAGCGTCACACCCAGGGACCTGCAAAAGAGCAGCACATGACTGGGCACTCTCAGAACTATTTTAGAGTGGCTTTTCTCAGAAAGGATATGCAAAGCATAACTGGCAAGAAGAAATAAATACTATTCCCCATTGTCTCCAGAATAACTTCAGAACTTAATTCATTTTGACAGAATGCTAAAAGCCTGAAGAATAAAGTTGCTTGAAGGCAACAACAATGAAGACAACAAAACACAGAAGGTCTCAAATAATTTGATCATGGAAATGCCCCACATGTAATGAAACATTATCTTTTCAACAATGTAAAAATAAAAAATATTGTTATATTTTTTTTACTATGGTATATAGAAATGAGATTTTAAAAACCTTATAATTAGTCCAAAAGGAGAGAAAAGGCTTTCATGAGAAATTGCAGTTATAGGTCAAACTGCTAGAAAACTCATCTTTCTTTCAGAGTTCATAGAATTCTTTATTGTCAAGCTGCAGTGGTCAAAAGCTGCCTCTGCTTAGTGCTGCATCTGTACTGTATCCAACACTAATCACATTTTCACTGAGTACAGTCAATGCTAATCTTCAGGGAATCTTTCTGTGCTCAAAATGCAAAGTAACTGACTCTGCACGTAGAATAATTTAGATTGGAAGGGGTGTCTGGAATCATCTAGTTCAAACCTGTTCAAAGCACTCTGCATAAGAGGCACTGAAGTATAAGTTGGAAACCTTAAGGCCCTGGCTGCTTGCAGTCCAGATGAACAGTATGAGCTGAGGAAGCCTCCTTGGAGGATGCAAGCAAATTAGTTTTTACATAATTTCTATATACCTTTTTTCTATATACCTTTTTTATACCTATATTTCTTTTTTCTATAATTTCTATGTATAATTTCTATGTATAATTTCTATGTATAATTTCTATATTATATATCATTTTCTATATATATTCTTTCTACTTGCTTTCTGCAACCCTACTTTTAAAACACCAAACAAACTCTAGTTTACTATTTAATATCCTTCAAATATAAAGCAGGAATTAACTACAGTGTTTTCAGAAATGTTAGCCTAATCCACAATTTCCATTATCCAAATTTCTTGGGGCTTGAGAACTGAAGTGGAACTTGGCTATTTCAAAAATGTTCATCCTCAAGAGTTCACCAGCCATTGTCTATCAGCTCTTTGGCAGCAGAAACCATCAGTTAATTGCTGCTCTCAAATGCTGCAGCAAGAACACAGCATTTTAATTAAAATGCCACGGTTCTACCAATTTCACTTCATTGGGCTCTAGTGGGATCATCTTTTTATGTCACTCAGAGCTGCTTATTCTTGGAAAAATCATTTACCATTTATTTCCTTCATAAACATCTGAAGGTATTTTTATTAATATAAAATGGTTATTAATTAATATAAATTAATCAATAGAATTATAAAAGGATGTTTATTAATTAA
This sequence comes from Motacilla alba alba, assembly GCF_015832195.1. Classification (NCBI taxonomy): domain Eukaryota; kingdom Metazoa; phylum Chordata; class Aves; order Passeriformes; family Motacillidae; genus Motacilla; species Motacilla alba. The sequence goes on along the minus strand of NC_052029.1, from coordinate 9,708,151 downwards.
TATAAAATAGATATTAATATACAAATGTTTATGCTTATTAATATAAACACTTATTCTGCTAAACATTTTTGCTTGCTCCAACTTTCTCTCAACAGATTTCTAAGCATCTTTGCAAAGCAGGATACAGTTTCAGCTTTACAGTGATTAGCCTACTGTACATCTGATGCATCAGGCTAATTTAAATATTATTTACTTCCTCATGTAACATTTGAAATACATTCACAAATCTCTCATTGAAATGTCTTAAAGCCTTCTACATACCATATGTTACTGTATTTATTTTGCTCTGCTGATAACAGTCTGTCTTGAAAACTTGTTACTAACTCAGGTGCAGTCCATCGTAGAGGAACAAGTTTCTTCTCATCTGTCTCAATATAATCTTCCTAAATTATTGATCAAAATGAAGGGAAAAAAACATTAAAAGGCTGAACATATATTGGATCAACTCCCAGACAGTGACAGTCCTTTCCTTAATACGTTTTTCTGTGGTGCCTATGTAAAAAAATTCTAATTAAAAAAAATAATCCTGGTTCCCCATGTAGCAGAGAAAAATGCTATGGAGGAAAATCATTGAATACTAATTTCTTGTTGAAGGTTTGGTATTTACAAAATGTTTTAAATAATGTCCTTAATTTTTCATGTCATTGATATACTTTAATATTTTGAATACTTTAATTAAGAAATTTGAACTTTTCTTTCAAACGTGTCTTAAAACACATTAAAATTAGTTTGTTCATATTGTAGGACCACTGTAAATAGGACCAAAAAAAGGTAGATTTAGCAGAAGAGTCCAGAAGCAAAACTCTACTCATCTCTAGAGAGGTACCTACTCTGGTACATTAATTCACTACAGTTATTTGCCAGCAATACTTTGAAAGGTCATTATTCAAATAAAGGACAATCAGTTCACAACTTTCAAGCATGCCTGCTGTAACCTTGGCCCCCGAATCCTTTAAAAAAGTGGTCCATGACAAGATTAACTCACCTTATACCTACTGAATCCTATACCATAATCTCCTACTTTGACATTTAAATCCGATGTAAGGAAGCAATTCCGTAAGGCCAAGTCACTGCAAATGCAAACAAACAAACAGTGAGACAAACCAGGAGGTCTTCAATGAAAATTCTAATGGGTTAACAGGAGTTTCAATTTTTAGAACAGTCAGGTCACAGTTTGAAGTATCAAATGAAAAACCAAAAAAACTATTTTTTTCGAATTTATAATCTAGAAGTCAAGGACTTATGCAGAGTTACAGGTTACAGTTGCAGGTAACAGGAGCAGATCAGTAACACAAAACAGGGCTGAGGACTCAGCATCCACTGCAGATACAGTTCAGCAATCCTCCGTGCATGAGCTATAGCCTGATCCCATAGACCTAAATCCTGCTAAAGGCTGAGGCAAGCTGGGTGCAAGAAAGGTGTGCTCTGGAGCTCCCTTCCTGATCCTCTTCTGAGGAAATTAAACCAGTCCCTGCACTCGGAAAACCAACTCATGCAGTGCAAACCCAAGCACAGGAACTGGGGAGAGTAATTTCTAAAATGCAACTGTGATCTAAACCAAACTTTAAGACAGTTTTTTTGTTGCTTACATTTTCATTAAGTTTTAGAACCTACACATGCCAACAATTGATTCCGTATCACACTGGAATACTGTGGCCACCACAGTTCTACACAAACACTCATCACTTCCAGAAAAAACAAACACTGATAGGGTTTCTCCTTAGAGAGGACGTATTGGACAAGATTTCTTTCATGGCCAGAAGGCTGTGATTTCCCTTGGGCACTCCCACTACTTCAAAGGAGAATCAGTTTAGAGCCACAAAGCCAAGCAGACTCTGCATTCTGGAATCCAAAGAAACTAAACACAGTGACAAGGCAATCACATTTAAGGCTTTCATACAAAACCCCTGGACTATTACGCTGTCCCGTATAAAAAAGTTCAAGCTGCAGTCACGTCTCTGGAACAGTGCTGTAGACTCTTAAGCATTCAAACTACACACAGCATTTACATGCAGTTATTTCACTCTGCTCACAATCCTCTCCTGGAGATTACGTGGGCTGTTCACATGCTACAGTGATGTCACCCCTCTTCACACCTATCACTGCGTGGCTTGCATTTTAACTGTCATAAGCAAAATCTATCAGCAATTCAGATTAAATAATAATTACAATATCATACTGAGCAACCAGTAATATCTTACATCTACAGTTAAGATCCTTAAGTAACAAACCCATACATTACACACGAGCCAGAATTACAGTCTTTGAAAAAGACCAACAGAAAAAATAATGTATTTCATAGAAGTCCTCCAATAAACAAATCACAAAGCTCTTGGATAGACACAGAATTTGCTTCCAGTTTCTACCATAAACCAGACCACAAATACTCATGAAACAGCACTGCTGCTGTAATAATACAAAGAGGCAGTTTTAAGAAACCCATCATGCAAACTCAGAAATTTATGCAAGTTTAATGAAGCTGGAACTGTGTCTGTGACAGCAAAGAGCTCAGCAGACTAATTGCTCAAATATTTCACTTTTCAGTTTCACACAGGGGACTAGCCAATTAAGTGCCCTGGAAGATTTCTGCCTTTGCTTCTGTTGGCTTAAAAAAGTCTCTGAAGTACAAATGGTCTGAAAGCCACAGCTTGTCTGCTACAAAGACAGATGATGATGTTTTCCTTCCCAGAGTCATTGAACTACACAGGTCAGAAACACATCTATAACCTTCAAGTATGTCCCAGAGCTTGCCAAATTGTTTAATACTATTTAAATAAATATCCTGGAAGAGAAAAATTGTTGGCTGCTTGAATTTACCACTAACAACAAAATCACTGATGCTGGAGCTTTACCACTTACTCTGACAGCATCAGGATAGTGTTGCTAGAAGTAAACATTATAATGAGAATCTTGCAGATCCACAGATTAATTATTTACCAAGTTTATCTGTACTTCACTAAAAATGTACTGTTAAATTGAATACCTACAGAGCCATGCTGCTGCAAGACAAGAAACTGATCCCTCTGTTAGACAGGTACAACTGGTATTACCTTCAAGTCATTTGAAATTGTTTAATAGGTTAAAAGAAGAGTTCTGTTCATCAGCCACCAGCTGAGTCCAGGCTTTGGGGTTTTTTCAGGGTTTTGCTGCTGTTTTAAACCTGCACCTTTTAAGACTTAGCTTTGAAAGTTCATTTCTCCTTGAAAACAAGATCTCTGCCTTTCCTAAGCAGCACTGATAAGCTCCAACACAAGCTCCTGACTTGCTGAAAGGGTGATGCAAATGCTGGTCCTACAGCAGAGAACAGACTGACAAAGTAAACTGTCTCATGGTACCCAAGGTTTCATCATGAAAGCCACATTTGGAGAACAATTACTCTTTAATATTTTAGTCATCTTAGAGGTTAATAACTTCCAGTTCCTTAATATCTTTACATCTAAAGCAAAAAAAATTTTTTTTTGTATTTTTTTGGGGCAACTTGTGTCATGAATGAATTTCCAAGCCTTTTGCAACTACTGCCATTCTTTCAGTATTCACTACATCAACTTTAATTAAAAAGAATTATATTAATTAAAAATAAATCTAGCATTTCCCCTGATGGAAACAAGATTCTTCTCCTAGAATGATTACTTTGAAATCTGACTACCTCCTTTAGTGAAGATTTAAAGGTTACATGAACAACATCAGTGAGAGGATACCCAGTCAGATTTTCCCTCTGAACTCAGCTTCCTCCTTACTGCATTAGAAAGGAGGTTTTTTCCCCATTTTTAGTAATACAGGCAACATTACCAAAGAAGTTCTAAATTTCTACAATCTAATAAAAATTCACAGCACATAAGATTCACGGTAACTGAATTTTAACATCCCTCCCTCCCTCCAGAATAAAGGAAATTAATTTGACTTGGCCAAGAATTAATCAAACAACTACATGTGGGCTGGCTTGGCACCAGGTTGTGTTCTTTGGGCTGCAAACCCAAAGAGCAGCTGATTAGCTTTCAGGCAGGTGGAGCTGAACACCAGGCACTGCAGCTCAATTAGCACCTTCATTAGCATCACACCTTCATGCCCCAGGCTATTTCACACGTTTGTGCAAACACAGTCTTCAATACCCCTGGATTTTCGTGAAAACACCCGGCTGAATTTCAGCGTGCATCTTGACTGACTGGCATTTCCCTGGAGCCTACCTGTGCACAAAGTTGTGTTTGTGCATCACAGCGATGCCGGCGGCAATCTCACATGCCATTCTCTGCAGCAGCATTATCTGAGACTCTCCCCTAATGTGCTCCTGCTCATTGCAGATGTAAGTTTTCAGGTCACCCTGTAAAAGAAGTTGAAGATATTTATTAGCCTTATATATTGGTTGAATCCAAAAAATTTCTTTTCAATAACGATCCAACTGACCACATTACTTATTTACCACATTTATGCTCAATAAAATAAAGCTCCTCAAGTTTCCAGTCTCCATAAAGGATCTTACAAAAGTCATCTAAGGCATTTGGTATTGTCCTTAAGGGTTTTTAATCTAATCATTTAGTAATTAACATGCTAAATCAGACTGCCACATAAAACCTGTCATGCATTAGTAACTTCCATTAAAAAAACCCAGAGTTTTATGAGCCTCTGCTTTTAAATGAGATGAGTTTTCAAGTGCTCCAAATCAGCAAAGCTGTCTGTCTGGAAATTTGTAAGGGGCTGGAAAGGAGAGACTAGAGAAGAGAGTTTCAGACATTGCCAGCTCACCAGAGCTTTCTATATAAAAAGCAGGGTAATACAGCCCATTCCAGTCAGAGAATTCTGATGATGGCAGCAGTTTCACTGAACCCAGGCAACGCTGAGCAATAGATATGTAATTAATGAGCCCACAGAAGCACTCCATAAATTACTAAAAAAAGAAGCTTTGAAATAGAGGAAAATAATTGAATACTATCCAAACATCCAGGAAATGGAAGGCTTATGTAGTAAGAGAATCCAAGGGAAAAAACAAGTTTCTCATGTCACTGTTGTTCATTTTCTCACAGTCTGACTTTCAATCCACCAGTCCTGTATTTTCGTTAATTAAAATACCGACTTTCTGAAAGGTTAACAAAATATTTTAAAGACATTTCTGTATTGAGACTGCACAGCATATATCACAACTTGTTTCACCAGCATTACATCCTGGGCTTTGTCTATGTCCACTGTCTTCCCAAATCCTGGGCCAGGAAGCTCTTGCCAGAGCAGAGTTCCAAACAATTAGGAAAGGAACAGCGTTTGTAACACACATAGGTTCCAAACGGCAGAGCCCAAGGAATTCGAGCCCTGAACTCCCAGCTGAGCTGACTGTAGGTGGCAGCAAGAGCCTGAAGAAAGCCAGACTCTAAAACTGTCATTCATTAAAACAGCAACTGCTTGCTTAGGGCTTGTCCCAGGTGGATTAAGTTCCTAGGATGCCTGAAATGCACCCAGGAATTACTTTTTAATTTTTAAATGCATTAGTAACAGCAGTGCTGTGTGACATCCCTTATTTAGTAAATTATTCATGTAGGCACATATTTTTGTAGGAAAACCAACTTTTATTAAATCTAGCACCTTGAAACATACTGGTTCTATGCTCCCATTCTGGAATAATTAAGGCTACCATCAAGGTTAAAAATATAGAATAGGAACTTTTGGTACTGCTCTAAAAGGACATTTCTTGTACCAAACTGGGGTGAACCAATGGGTCACACTCAGGGGGATGAACTGCCTTTCAGAAGACCCTGGACAAGCTAAAGATTGTTTCAACAGGGACCTTAGGAAACTCCAGAAAGACAAATGCAAACTCTCACAGCTGGGAAGGAAAAATCCCTTGCAACAGCACAAAGTGAGCAGTGGCCAGCTGGGCAGCAGCTCTGCAGGAAAGGACATGGGCATCCTGGTGGGCAGCGAGCTCCAATGAGCCCCGTGTGCCCTGGCAGCAGGCTGGGAGCAGCTCCTGGCCTGCACAAACAGGGCCAGGCCCAGGGGAGGTCTCACCACCTTCTCAGCACTGGTCAGAGCACACAGACCCTGTGCTCAGAACTGGCTGCCCCAGAGCAAGACAAACTGGAGTAAGTTCAGGAAAGAGGCACCACAACAGTCAGGGGTCAGAGCATTTCCCCATGAGGAGAGGCTGAGGGAACCAGGCTCATTCAGCATGGAGAAAGACAGACTTCAGCACAATGACTGCCCAGGACAAGCTACTGAAGACCAAGCCAGGCTCCTCCCTGTGGAGCATGGATAGAGGATGAGAGAGGACAGGCATGAGCTGAAACATGGACAGCTCGCACTGAGTGTAAGGAAAACAGCTTTTCACCTAGGGACGTGAACAGAAGTACAGGCTGCCCAGAAAGAACATGCAGTTTCCATCCCTGGATGTTTTCAGGATTCAGCTGGACAAAGTCCTGAGAAATCCATTCTGACCTCAGGATGATATTGCTTTGAGGAGGAGGCTGGAGACCTCCTGAGCTCCTTGCTAGCCTGAATTACCCTATGATGCTTCCCTGCCTAAAAGCAGACAGTAGCAACACAGCAACATTATCCCTGCACTATTTTGAGAGCCACAAAATGGCCCTTAATTGACAGACTTTTTAACACAGTAAATATCAAAGGTTATATATATCTGAATAAATGCAGTTCTGCAAAATTCACTGCAGAGACATCTAAATATAAAAAGCTCAATAATCATGCTTGAGGAAGGCTCTACTTTCTCTCCAACCTCCTCTGCCACTCTGCCTTTTCCCTCCTCTCCTGGGATTCCATGAAGAACTAAATTTTGCCTTTCTTCCCATCCTTCTCTGTTCAGCCATTTTTGTAAGTTTTAATACACTTTTCCTCTGTAACAGCCAGAAGCTGGGGCACACTTACAGTCAGTACTCTTTGGCAGCTTTCTGTTTGTGCAAATTCTATACTGGGTTCATGTGAGCACCCAAATGGCTGACATGACTTTCTAACCAGAAGGCACTGATGGTTTTAAAACTGATGATGGTGTTAAAAATGTGAAACAGTTACCAAATTACATCTACTGAACACATTCTACCAAATTGTCATAAACTGACAAATCCCCTCTTTATTGTTAAACCACACACCACTGATAAATCTGCTCTTTGGCTCATATCCTATTGGCCATGATCATTAAATAAATTCACTGAACTCTTTGATTGTGATGTTTTCATTGCAAAAATTCTTTTTTGACTAGAACATGCTTTCAAGTGACAGTACATAAAAAAAGGACCAATCACTGCAAGTAGACATCTTCTCCTAACAGCAACATCCCTGAAGTAAGCTACAGAGCATTCCAGGCAAATACTGCATCCTGCTGATCTCATCTGCCCAGGGAATTGCAAGACTTGAAGAATTTCTGTAAGAATTTGATAGGCAAATCAGCCTCACAATATACATGCAACTTCCACATTTGAATAACTTTCCTTTTACTCATAAATTATGTCAATCCATTAGAGGATTTGCTGTGCTGACAAAATGCTGGCCACACACAGGGCTGAGTAATATATTAAAGTTAATAAGACAGCTACCACTATTTTTAACCTGGCATCATTCTGCAATGTTTAACAGTGAACAGTTAACTATTCATAGCAGACTGCACCAACATACACTGCAACCAATATGGGGAAAGGGGCTGTTAGATCTTTTTGAGCATTTTTTTTTATATTTACTATTTGCTAAATAATTTTAACACAGGCAAAGCATAGAATTTAACAGCTTAAATCACTTGTGTGCGACTGATTCCTCTTGTTTCTTTCCCAGCTCTGCAAAGCAAGGGATCCAGAGCAACTTAGGTTACATTATAAAAGAGACTAAATGTTAGCCAAAACAGTTCTTGCACATGCAACCAGCAATCTTGTGTAACAGAAATGTATCAGGAGTTTCTGGGGCCAAGAAAACAAGTAAGCCAGCCTGCCTGACATTCAGCATTGCCACCCTGACAGCTGTGGTTTCTCTGCACTACAGTTTCCAATGCCTCTGATCAAAACCTTTCAATGCCAAGGAGCCTGGGAACTGATAATCCAACAGGGCTGCCTGAGCAGCCAAGACAAGGTCAACTGGCCCTAAAAAGGCTACAAACCCAAGCAAGAAAAGTAGCAAAAGGAGGACACGCTGTGATAAACTAAGAGTTTGAAGGAGTGGAAATAAAACAACCTCTGTACCTTCCAGACTGAGTTGGTCAGCAGAACAGCCACACTTTTTGTTACTTAGTATGCCAAATTTGCTAAACAAGGTCAACACTGCCATGTGAGCCTCAAAAGAACTGGTCAGGTGAAGATATTGAAACCTCCTATCCAACACAGCTCATCTTCTTCCTACGCTTTTTCAGAACTATTGAATTCTTAAACACAGAAGGGATTGAAACAAGTTTACTTTGCTGGATATACACAGACACCACCATAAGATACAGGAAAGAGCTTTAGCTCAGCATTAGAGCACTGGCAGCTGAACAGGACCACATTTCTCATCCTTCCCATTTGAACAACAGTCACCACAGACACTGGAACCTTTAGTCAACCACTTCAGTTCCACCTGTCCTTATGCTTTTTCTGCTGAAGAATCACTCCTGTGTGTTTTGGAAGCACTTCCATGCACCCCAATTCACCCAATTTCAGGGGAAAAAAATACAAACAGAGCTTTGAGATCAATTACTAGAAATCTAAAAAACCAAAATAATTGCCATTCCAACTGCAGTGACAAAAAAGCTTCCTGACACTCCCCTAAAAACCTTTTTACTAAAAGAACCTCTTTAGCCACATCTCCTATTCCATCATGCTTCCCTTACATTCCTTCCTTCCTGTCTCTTCTCTGCACTTTCTCCAACATTGCCACCTCCCATTCAGGCCCTGGACCACAACAAGGATCGGTGATGGACTGGGATACTGAGCTGCTCACTTGGCCCAGGCTCTGCACCAAGCTGCAAAGGGAACACTGTCCCATCTGCCCAGCCCCTGAGTATTTGTGTGCACAAAGAAAAATCTACCATCATGTCTAGGAGACACTCAACTCTACCAAGCAGAGAACTCTGTAAGCGAGCCAGACTTTAATATGAAAGTTATGTTTAAGTGACTGTAATATATAATTTTCTAAAACCAAGTTTTAGTTCACTTGGAATAGAATAATGAACACAGACATTTATTTTCCATTCCAAAGAAATTACCTAACTACACTCAAATTTGTAAAACTACCACTTTAACTGTCAAGCTTACTGCCCCCAGTTAAAGTGAAAATCTATTTTATCCCCTTAAATAAAATCCTCACCAGATTACTCTCCAGGATCATGACAACTTCTGGCATAAATAATGAAGAACCAAACAAGGATATTATTTTTTCCTGTATACCTAAAGTAGGGCAATCTTTAAAAGCTACTCCATCTTCGAATTTAAAGTTGGATTAAATCACATAACTATTTGGAAACATGGCAGCAACTAAATCTGATTTGGATGTATATCTGATAGACTCTGTGAAATGCAACTCTCTTTCCAGGATCCTTTTAAAGAAACTCCAATCTGAATAGCAGGTTTAAAAACCAGTAAGTCGTATTCTATTTCTACATTGAAAAACTATGAAAAACCTTATCTGTTAACCTTAGGCACAGAGTTTTTAATTGTTAGCCAACCTAGAACATTTCACTTTGATCACTCACTTTAAAAGTTCAGGCATTTCTTCCATTTGGAAAAGAAGGATTTTATCAGCATTTCTGCCTCATGAATTTACCACAGCTAATACGTTTGAGCAAAAGAGCAGCATGGAAAATATAGTTATTTAAGGTAACAGATTAATTGATATTTCTCCAAAAACACAAGTTCATGCTAAGTAATTTAAATTGCCTGAGGCAACCAGAAGCAGATTTCTGCACCTGAGTTTAAAGGGAAATTCTGCAGTAGTAAAACTGGTAAAAAAGATCTTGCTGAAATTTATAAATGCAAACTGTCTCATTTCTGAAAAACTCATTCCTTTGTAACATCTGTGCACTTCTGACATCATTTCTGTCTTGACTTTTCCCAAGGAACTCTGCTTTGGGTGACATCTACACAACAAACCTTAAAAGAAGCCACTGAACCAATGTTTAGACAGCCACTTGGACTCTGGGGTTTGTTTGGTTTTAGTAATGTGTTATGCCACTATAAAACAATTCAAGTCTTTCCAGCCCATGGATCCAAATTTTTGTCTCTCATGGCTCTGCACACCGGGCACAGTTCAAAGGCTCTGTACATGCCCCCCCTTCCTCACAACATTCAGGAACATTCCAAGGACTGCAGTGGCTGAGCAAGGCTCTGAGCTGTCCCTCCCATTCCAGGGACCATGTGGCACTGAAAGCAGGGGGATCACCTTTCAGTGTGTTCCTAGCTTTTCTTTCAGTGCCCAGGAAGCACAAGGCAGTTGCTTGGGGGATAAAAAGGGCATGAGAAAGGAAATAAAAGGATAAGAATGTAGGGAAAAGAACAGTACCATATGAGAAAGGATCAGGAAGAAAATGAAGACTGAAACTAAAAACTCTAACTATTAGAATACACACGACTGATATCAGAAGTGAGCCCACCATTGCATTTTAGCACAAAGCAGCACAGCATGGGTAAAATTCGGGCACTCTGGAGGTAGAGGAGAAGGCAGAAGGGAAGAAATTCTTCCATTTTCCTAAATTAACATTTTCACATAAATGCTAATAAAAGCACATTAGGATTGCAGACAGCAAATATTTTGGATGTGATGTTGGTGTGTGCACGCGATACTGGACTGTGATAAAAAGCTCCCTCTATGACACCCTCTGCCCTCCCAGCTCCTTGCTGAAGGCAGACAGAGAGACTGGGAACTCCATTATCAGAGAACACCTAGTTGCCTTTTCAGAACACTCCACAAGCACTTGGAACATACATGATGAACTGAAAAGAGTACAAACAAAAAACTGTAATCGTGGTTCCTCTAAAAATAAACAAACAAAAGCCTTCTAAAATTCTGGTTAATCAAAAAACAAGAAAGCAAAAGAATAATTTCATGAGCAAAGGGCAGTAAATATACCACACACAATTTACACTAGTGGAAAAACAAGTGCAGCATCTCATATAAGTGCACTTACCAAGTCACAGAACTCAAAAACTAGGAGATAAGGAATGGCTTCCACACATTGCCCAATACACTGGAGAACATTTGGATGCTGAAGAATGCTGGAGTGAAAAAATACAGTTAAAGCCAGGAAGATCACAGTAGAATGTAACATACTGAAATCCCTACCAGAAGTTTCAACACATTACATTGGAGGGGGGTGGCAGGAACAGAAGGTGCAAGTCCCAAAGCCACAGATTCCATTTGTACCTTTGTATTGCTGAAGTGTATCACTGACAGCAGCCAAAACTCACAGGATCTCAAACCCACAAAAGCCAGGATTGCCACATGAGAGTCACACTCATCCTCCCACAGCCCCTCATGCCAAAAATAAAAGCATGCAACTCATGAACTACCCCAAGGTACAGAGCTGGCTATAAGATAAACCTTTTTTTAGCCAGGTTAGTTCCCAGCCAGATCAGTTACTTTTCCAAAATTGCTCCAAAACCACTTGTGCCAATGCAGCAGAAGGCATGAAATTTCTTCTGACAAATGCCAACAACCTAAGCCTAGATGCAAATGTAGCCAGGATGCTAGAAAGCACCAAGAAGAGAAAGCTCTTCACTGACCAGTCTTTTACAGCACATCCAGGCAAGGTAAAGCACACAAAGCTATGTGAACACAACTTTTGCTCACTTTGGGTTGAGCGCGTTTCACATTTTAAAGAAAAACATTACAGTTATATGGGAGGGCAAGTAGAGACAGTAACACTGAACAAAAGCAATATCCATAATCTATCTGCAGCAGAATGAAGCTGTGAAACATTACTTACTAATATGGTTCTCCATTTCTTAAGAATTGTTCTTGCTCCTTGGGACCTGCACTTGCCTTTAACTCCTTCACTATTACCCTTGCTACACTAGTGCCTGTGTAGATCTCTCCAAGGAGAACCTGAAAGAGAGATTGTGTCTTAAATCAGAGGGGGAAAAAACATTTGTAGTCTTCCTGCAAAGAAAAACAAGAGCTAAAAACATGTTGCAGGAAAGATTTCCTCGCTTTTTTACAAACACAAACAGAGCTTTGACAATTAAATACACATACTTTAATCTTGACAGCTGATCTACAAGTCAGCTTTCAGAAAACGTTTTCTAGTGAAGACCACTTATTTACTTAATTTTTTTCCTAAAAAGAATTGGTAAAACCAGGAGTGTATTAAATCAAATCCATGGTAGTGAAATGTCTAGCTAGTGTCTAGTAAGAATCTACAGGTAAATTTAAAAAGCACAGATTAGTGCTGTGATTACAGCTAAAAAATGCATGCAAGGAAATATCTAATTTCAACTAAAATTTTTATGCTTTTTTTGTTTCTTGAGTAGCATTTTAAAGCAAATACAGAGGCCTAGTCACCTGAGAATAAGCCTCAATCTGTACAATATGAAGAGATAACTCCTCACCTTTCCAAACCAGCCATTTCCAATTTCCTGGATGTAGTTTAGACTCTGACGTGCAACTTGAGACTTTGATCCATCTGTCTCACAAGGAAACAAACGTAACACATATGAAACCACTCAGATGGCCAAAGTTAGCAACTGCTGAGGAAACAATGCAAGCTTCGACAGGATTTATACCCAGCTGGGTGCACACATTCAGCCCCAGCACCAAACCCTAGTCAGATGGACATAAAATAGGAAGGTAATGTGACAACAGCACTCAAGTGAAGCTTTTCTCAGGTCCAGCTTCTAAACCACACCAGAACACACCCCCAGTAAAACCACAGCAATTGTCCTGATGAAATATGAACTTACGTATTTTTAACATGAACTTACAAGGCTTTTAACACACTCAGCAAGAAAGCAAAAAGGCTAAGTTCTGCTTCCAATATAAAAGTGTATTATAGCCTGTATCTGGGTAGAGAAAATAACCTACTTACAAAAGTCTCTTATGAAAATAAAACAGAAAACCCAAGACAAAACTCATTGTTTGTACATCTTAACAACTACAGTTATTTAGTTACCATTACAAGAGAAAAGGTTTGCCTGCTTTATTCTTCAGCCCAACTGCCCTATTTGTAGCTACCATCTGGAAGGAGGACATTTTTCAACTAAAAATACTTCACATAAGAGCCCAGAGAGGACAACAGAAAGAGAAAAGAAAACCCAGATCTTGGCAGAGGATGGGCAGTAACAATGGCAGACCTCGTTCAGCAGAAGAGATTCAGCAGTGTTGACCCCTCTGCTGCCCAATGGGTGAGGAACACTCATTGATTTAAACAAAACCTTTTCTTGTCAGAGAACTCTAGCCCACAATTTGTTTCCATAAACTCCATTTAGAGCAGTATTGTTGTACTGGAAGAGCCAGAGCTGTATAAATCACTGTCAGTGTGCTCCTAAGCATGGCAAAGGCCACAGCAGCGCAACCACATTTTATCCAAGTACTCAGGCACATTGCCTTCCTTCTGGCAAAACACTTACTGTGACAGCTTCATTTTAACAATTATGGCTACACAGAAGAGCTGACAAAATTTTTCACTCATAATTTTCCCCAGCTCTGTAAAATACTGAGTCATTTGTATTAAAGGCACACTGAGAGTTTCTTGAAATTTGTACAGAAATTTTACTAGAAGCTTCCCTGAACATCTAATGATGAAGCAACCGAAGCAGTATGTAAAATTATGTGAAGTAGCACAATATGAGAGTAAGTACTTTAGGCTAAACTCTACTTATAATATGATAAGATGCTTAAGTTTCCTTTTACAAAAATTGTATTTTGAAGAATACATTCCAAAACCCCTTCCACACAGGGGGATGAAACCTAATGCTCTGTCTTACCAAGATCACATTTACTGCACAAATAGTCTACAGTGACATCAAGACAGTGATGCAGCTGAGCAGCAGCACTGCTGTCAAGTAAAGGTTTCACTCTATTTCTATTTAAGGGTGGTGGTTAAAATCCAATGACAACTTAGCCATGAAGAAACCCACTAAAGAGCAGAAGTCACTAATGTCCCAGGGTACTTCAAACCCTTTAGGTGTACAGAGATATAATTACAGCAATCTAGAGAGGGGGTTTTAAGGCAGTTTTGTGTTCTCTTAAGCTCTCTTAACCCTGCCACAGGTTAACTTCTTAGAAGTAATATTTCCCCTTTTATCCTTTACCCTACAAAATAGATTGGCTCAGTTGATGGAAATTTGTAACAAGTTATTTATTACAGTAAAGTCAAACAAACAGCCACACTCCATTTTAGACACTGAAAATGCCTACTTTTGTTTTTGCACTGAAAACCAGTACTTTACCTGTACGAGATGGGAACTGGGAGGGAGTTGGTAAAGCAATATTGGGAACTGAAAGAGTAAACACTTCTGCTGGAGACTGAACAGATGGAGTATCTTCTGCTGGAGGTGTAAAATCTATTTCATCATCAAAGTTATCTTCAAATTCCTAAACAAAAGAAGTCTTAGTAAACAAGCTGATCCTTGCCTTTAAAAAAGCACTAATATATTCCCTTCAGTTTGAATGAGCACTCCTAAGGAAGCTTAGCTTTTTTCCAAGAATGGTGACAGATATTTAGTGTTCTATTCCTAACTTTCCATTAATTGCTGTCTTAAAGAGATTAAAGCATTGCTTTTAATAATCAAGGGGTTTTTGTTTAGTTGGGTTTTTGTGGGTTTGATGGTTTGGGTTTTGCTGGTGTTGTTGGTTTGTTTCGTTTTCACTTTAAATGCTAGCCCTGGCTTTGAATGAATTACATGAACTGCTGAGGCCAAATATTCTCCATTTAGAAATGCGAGCAAAACTCAGTTTTAGGAACACAGATTACAGATGTTCCAAAAGTAACAATTCTCTGATGACAATTTCTCAAGAGTTTTGCTACAGTGGATATGGCATCTTCAGTACTCTTATTTGACAGACCCCACCTGCAGACTAGGAAAAAACAAAACACAGAAAAACAACAAAAAGGTTCTTTACAGCAGATTGTCTCAAAGGTGTAACTTTTACTACTAATTCTGATAGCTAGTTATTGTTTTGAAAAGATATTAAAGATCCTTACTGTAACAGGGGGCAATTAGTTAAAATAAAGAGCTATATCAGGACCCTCAGCCTGTAGGAATACAGTCACTGGCTGCTTCAGGAGAGAGGATGCACAGTGACACTGCAGAGCATCAGCACAACTAATCAAGTGCTCTGGACACCAGGATGCAGCTGAGAATATCACCTGTACACACAGTGATAACTTCAGGACTTACCTTGAAATCTATCTCAGGGTCTTTACAGCAGGAGACACAGTTTGCCAGCAGAACGACCAGGACTACCAGAGTGCACAGAGACAGAATCACAAAAGATGAAGGAACTTCTGCTGTAGCTCCTTCTCCTAGAAATAAACATGCATGCAGTATTAAATAAATATGTTGAGCACCCTAAGAAGTTCCTTCAAAACATATTATCCACCTGCATTTATTTAAAAATGGGAGTCTGAACATTTAATCCCATGGATGTGATCAAAGCTAAGAAGAAACTGAACAGAGAAGAAAACTGGCAAAATTGATCTGTGCTTCACCACCTGCCTGCACCATTCTGCACTTCTGTGCTTCCAGCTAAGAGGCCTCAGCCAACGTGATTTGCTGAAGTTAATGATGAACAGTGATAGCACCAAGCCTTGGGATTCTGTTTAAGTCAATAAATTTATACAAATATCCAAACACAGAGTAGAAATCTAGTCTTTTGGAAGATATTTCCCAAGAGCTAAAACACCTGACCTACAGGAACAAGCAGCTAGAAGAAATCCTCACTTAGACTGCACACAAATGTAAAATACATCACTACAAGGCAGTACTCTCTCTTTCAATAAATGCATTTGTGACAGTCTGCCAAGCACACAAATTGCTGTCACAAGTGCAATGGATGTAATCAGTTCCACATCATTTCTGTTCCTTGTGATTCACTAGGTGATTGTCTTCATTTCAAGAATTTTAGATTTCTAGCTGTTTTACAAACACTTCAAATATTTTTCCAAAATTTTATATATAAACATTCTACAACACATTTCCTGAGATTAAGTCAGGTTATTACTCACAGGATCAAAAGCCTCAAATGGCATTTTAGAAAAATCTTAAGTTATTGCCAGGGGTATTAAACCTATTTTCATCCCTGGTTTCATCTTCAGTAGAGAACAAAGACATGTGGTTCCCTAGGAGACCAGAGCACACATCTGGAGGAGTTGTTTTTGCTGTTGCTGTTTCTTTTCAAACAGGTACTGCCACAGGGATCAGAGGAGTAGTTGGACCTCATTTGATTAAAATTTATTTAGCTATTACATCACTGTCAGTTTAACAATGTCAGGTGACTGGACTGACTGGATTTTACAAGAGCATTTGAGTATCAATGGGAACGTCTGACAACAGGACAGGGTGTAAATGAAGCCTCAAAAATAAGAAAAGCAGAAGCTGATCACTTGTCAAGGGACACAAACCTGTCCACCTATGTCTTAAACCTCCAAAACACTGCAAAAATTGAGAGATTTGCAGAAAAAGCTTTTCATCATGTTCCACTGAACACTTACAGAATATTTACTTACTTTAATTACAAGTAAAGACTAAACTGACATAATGAAAATCCTGCTCCAAAGTGTGTCAGCACACTTCCAGAAGATCACATTTTCCACACAATTAGGACTTTTACCAATACAACAAATAAAAGTTAGCAAAAATAGAAGGTTTTCAAACAAGTGATTTCTAGTTTCCACAATAGCTTTGGCATTCTAACCTCATTAGGGACCGGGGATACTTCACTGCAGATACTGAGCATTGTTCAAACACAGGTCAACAACAACGTGAGGCCACTCACCAGCTTTTAGTCATAATTCTGAACAGAACAAAGCATCTCTGAAAAGGGCTCTCAACAGAACAATTTATATTCATTTAAATCAAGTCTTCTATGTAACACAATGGATATTTTTCTATTTCTTAGCCTCAACAAGAAAAAAGGGGAAGATAACAGCTGATTTGTGTTTACTTCCTCCAGATGTTCAGTAGCCTTACTTAGGAGACTAAAAATTACCTGAACAGCAAATATAAACATTCTGTGAAGTCATTAATTAGCTAAATTACTGTAACAAACACACAGAGGTAATACAGCTGTAGATAAAATTTAAGGAATTCCTTTTAAACTCCTAATTGAAATCAAATAACAAAAGGTAGCTTTACTACAAAAAAAAAAAAAAAAAATTACCAGGTATTACAAATTAAATGATTTTTCAGACATTTTTCCAAACTCATCAGACTTGATTTCCAAACAACTTCCTCACCTTCACCAACAATTTCACTGAAACAAGAAGTCAACTCACCTCAGACTATCTAATGAACAGATGCAGATTTTCCCTAGCGAACACCCAGGAACACATCACCACAATCACAAGATACTCCTCCCCGTCGAAGATCAAGACTCCTGAACCCCCTCAAATGTTTCATACATTGGCAAAGTTGGCCAAGCCAGCCCCTGCACACTGAACTCAGGCACCACGAGCACTGTCACGACTCACAGAAAGCTTTCCTGCTATTTGAGGACTTCAGACCAGCTCCTTGAGAGCAGGGTGTAAAGCACCTCAACTGCCAAGTGTATAAAACACTAAAAAATGCTATCAAACTTTCTTTTGGGCTTCTGGTACACTCTAAGGACTCTTTTGGCTAACAGGAATTTTACAGTGACTTCCTGTTCCCCACAGAAACTGAGGGGACAATTCCCCTCTCACCAGAACCTTCGGCTCCAAGCACCATGTCACCTTTCAGGTGGCCTTTCTGAGCAGCCTCTACCAAAACTCCAAGCAGCTCTTCAGAGCTTGCTTTACTTCCTTCAATTCTACTGTTTGTTTTCAAGAGCTGGCCAGGGGTTTGTGCCCCCAGAAGTTCATCTACTGCAAGTGCATCAGCTGGTCATGATGGTGCTTCTAGCCACCAACTCTCAGCCCTGCACTGTCCCAGCTACAGCAGCACAACCACAGCTTGTATTTATATTTACATAAACATTACCATGCTCACTCCAACTCAGGATCCCCACTTCTGACCCCCAGCAGTTACAAGTAATCATAGCAAATCATGCTAGCAGGATTCAAGCTCCTGATGACCTAATGCACAATAAAGTGAGACATTTATTTAACTCAAAGTGGTTTATTTAGCTCAAAGTGAGACGTTGAGCACTATCAATCAAAAGCTGCATTTATTGTACATGTTAGATACACTGCATATGTGTTCAGACACCTTATATGAAAAAGATAAGATTTTTGCTGGAATTCCTTCTGTGAAGGAAATTACCCATTTATCAAGCCTAAAGTCTAAGCCTTTCATGCAAGTTACACTGCTCCCCATAAGGTAACCATCTCTTTTAAGTGTCCTGGAAAGAATACAGAAAAGAAAAATATTGCTGCTGTTCATTATGCTACCTCCTAACCTTCAAAACCTTTCATAATTCTCTAGAAATGAAGCCATGAGAACGAGCAGCAATTAATTGGAGAAAGTAATGATTTTTTTCTTAAAGCAAATACAGCTTTGAAAAGGCAGCTAATCATTGATGGTCTGTTAAGATGGAAGTCATCTAAACTTCCAAAAGCACAAGGCAATTTTCACATAGAAAATTATGAACAGAAGCTTTAATACAAGAAAAATGCCAATTATCCTGGGCAAGTTTCTGCAACAGTTACAGAACAGCATTCCAGATGACTCACACAAGTGAGAGCCATTTACTAAGAATTACAGAACCCATCTCTGTTTGGATAAACTTTGAAGTTTCTTACATGGTAATTAATAAGTAATATTTTTAATTTGCAGGGGTTTTTAAAAAATTAATGTAAAGTTAAGTATTAAATTATGGCAACCTGTAATTGGGCTAAAATTTATTTTAGATGAAGCTATTTTAATAGCTTGCATGAATGCATATTCAGTGACAGAAGTTACTGATTAAGTATTGGAACAGGTCTTTGTGACAAAGTGCTGAAAATCTGCTGCAGTATAACCTCATTTGCACTTCTCAACTATTTCCATCCAGTGATTAATTCACTGGAGCTTAGTAAAATGACTTGGAACTAGAAGATGTTGAATACATCCTTTTGTTTGTAAATTGTGGAAGTATGAAGCAATGACATTTATTTTATGGTCTTGACTGAAAAAGCAACCAGCAAGAAATCCATTCTAATTAATGCAGAGGACCATTTTATAAAGTCATCACACAAGACTTCTCCTAAATCAAAAAACCTGTTAAAAAACACTATAAATTGAAATAATTTTAATATAAACCTGGATAAACTCCAATAAACACTCAATTTCATAATTATTACAGAAGTTAAGGTTCTTAATATCATAAATTCTGGAGAAGTTAATAGATTTACTTAGCATAGCAGTTTAAAACCCTGCCATATTTACTGTAACCCTATGCAGTAACAACCTAAGGCATCTTAATATCTACCCAGAAGTCAGAATCTGTTCTTTAGGAAAGGAGCCACCAAACATTAAAAAAAATACTCTTTCTAACATGCCAACAGTAAAAGGCTTCCTGTCAGCTAATACAAACAGTCTAGACTAGTTTGCTTTGGTATATCCAAACTACTTAAGGCAGAGGAAGAGGCCTGGATTATATCAGTATTAAAATAAGCAGGAGTTGAAGCGCAGCTGCGTCACTCTGTGTGCTACTGCAAGGTGAACTCAACATAATGCTTCACAAAGCTCTGTGCTAGGACATGTTCCATCCCAAAATGGCACCTAGATGGTCCTAAATCATCAACACAGAACACCAGGTATTCTTTCAAAGCTACACAGGATTAAATACATCTATGTTATTTACCCACTTTTTAAAGGTACAAGGTATCATAAACAAGTCAAAGCCCTGGCTGAGGCAGGTATTTAATTAGCAGCTACTGAAGCACATTCCTCAGCACCTCTGAAGATGCCATTTCCTAAGCAAGTTCTTCACTAAAGCCAAAATTTGAGCACAGCACATGTGAAGTCAAAGGCTGTACACAGGCGAGCACACGAACAGGCTCACTGAGGAAACAATGATGATGAACTGTGCTGGCATTCTCAGGATCAAGTACAGACCTGACAACACACCCATCAGTGCTTATTACAATGCTTCAAGGGCTGGAAAATGTTATTTTCACACAAAGCATATTTAAAGCAGCTTCTACAGGACAGGATTCCCTACACCTTCCTGACTTTCCTTGACATCTCCATTCTTCATAAGACAGTTCTCCAACCACCAAATGCAACACCTAAGCAAACCCAAGTTCTTTTTTCACTGTGACTGTTTCCCTTCTCTATCCCATCTCCCAGTCTGCTCCCAATACTCTCCAACACCCTCATGTCATCCTTTGATATCATTAATTACAAGTAATGAGCATGCCAACTAGCCAAATATTCCATCTATGTTTACTTGTCAAGCAACAGCCTCCACTCAGGACAACGCAGGAGCAAGTGTGGCTGCCCATACATGAGGGATGCTGGGCTGGCCTTTCTTCTGCAGATTGCAAAAGGCCAGGATGCCTGAACTCTTGATTTTGGTTCAATGTGAGTAATCACATTCTTAAGGTCTCCACCTTCATAAAACTGGGCTAAAAATGCATGATTCCACACAGTTCTAAGCATGGGGAGAAAGAAAAGTAAATGTATATTCCAGCCATAAGCGAGGGCACTCATAAAAGATGTTGATTGCTGCGATAAAGGCAGCGTAAGGCACAGATAAATTAAGCATTATTGGGGCACAGTGAACTTCAAGGGAGCATCTGATTTTAAGCTTTCAGCACAGTAGTTGCTATGCAACAACAGTCCCACTGCATAAGCAAGAGCCCATTTCCTTTCAAGAGCAGCTATATAACTGGCACTAATAGCTATAACTATTTCCAGCACAAATCTAGCATGACAGCAGTCACTTAAACTGTCTCTTGGACACACTCAAATTATATGATCATGAACTAAGATGCTACTTTATGACACCAAGTCAGAACAGCACAGTCTTTAAAATACTAATGAATGACCAAATCTAACTTTGTTCCCTAGCTAAACCCAGGGCACCTTTCATAAACTTTGTCAGTTTACTTACTCTGCTTTTAACAAATATTAAAGCAACCACATTTAAATGTGTAATATCACCCTAATTGATAGTGGTTTTGACAAAAGTGATTTTAAAAGCGTTCCCAACTTTCCTAAATAATGCTGTCATTCTCTTCTATGCCAGCAATTAAGTGGGAAAGTGCTATCGACTCCTACCCAGTTCTCCACAAGTCAGATGCAGATCATTATCTTTCCCTCATAAACAGCTTCTCCTGCATTTATTTACACCGTGAAGTCTTCAGAGGTTTGCTACTAATAAGCACAAAACCATACAGACAGAATCAGGCCTATACATTCAGATGGCCTGCAGGTAACAGGCAGACTACTAAGCCAAACCTCTATTCAAAATTATTTTAGACACATCTATTGTGTAATGCCTGATTTGTATGACAAGGTGAAGCACAACAGCACTGCAACTCCTCCATTTCACAACAAAAAAACCCCAACCAAACGCAAGCACATTCCATTCGTTAGCACATTCCTGTAATCTCAATTTTCTCCTGCTATGCTCCATTTAACAATTGAGCCAAAAAAAGCATCATTTTCAAGATTAAGTTTCAGAAGAAATGGGTGCAGTACCATTATTTAGTTGTGCAATGCTATAGCACAGTGGGCTTTAAAACCCTACATTAGAAGGGCATTCAAATCACCAACCTTCAACTGAGATACAACACACGCAAACAGAAGTTTTGAAGGAGTGTTATTTGCATTTCAGACATTCTTTTGAAAATAAAATGATGAGAATTTTAGTGTGAGAGAGACACTCCAAATTCCAATCAGCCCTTTGCTTTGAATGGCCATTACCAGCACAGTACCAGTACTACAGGAAGAAACATTCCCAAGATCTGAGATCTTCATTGGTTTGCTGTCCTCAACACAATGGCAGCACCGTGGTGGAATCCAAAATGGTTCCAAATGCCCAAAGTATTTCAGGCAGAGACTGGAAATGATCCTTCATTGAGCAAATCTCTAAGAACAGACACACGACACTGCTAAAGGAACTTCAACATTTCTCAGTCTACACCTGAAATTTCCAGCATTCAGATTCTTAGTACTGAAGACACTCAATTAAAGCACAAATGTTTACTACCTTAAAACAGTAACCTAGAACAAACTGTTGAAAATATTATTAACTGAAGAGTTGCTTCAAAAGTCTGTCTTCTCATGACATTATTGTTACCCTTACACTGGATAATGCAAATGTCTAATGCATTACTAATAAAAGTAACCTTCACTATTATGTACGCTTTTACAAAAGCACTTTATCACCTGATTTTTCCTTCTACGGAAAATCATACTTTCTCGATATATTCTTAAGAAAAAAGACTCTTAGGGACTTAAAGTTACAGCTATCCAAGTTACTTGTGCACAATTGTACTTCTTCTGAAAACAAGAAGCTGTAACTAACAGCTTGTCAATAAAACAATTTCCTGGCTAAACCTGAATTGTGCCACATGGCCTAAATCAAAGTCTGGCACTTGGAAAGATACAAGTAAAATGACAAGACTTCAGCAGTAGTGTGAGAAAAAAAACAAAAGTCAAGCACAAGTCTGTTCCCATATTCCTCGAGACAGAAATTGAGACATTTCATCCCTCTACTCGACTTGTCCATTACAATCCCTGCCTTACCCTACAACTCCATTATGGGGCAGGTGGGTGGGATGAAAGGCCAAGGAACATGCAGAGACAATTCTTCTGAAAAGTCAACAACTTTTCTTCTTTACAACAATTAACCACCAGAAAAAAATGGTAACAAAGACAGCACCATGGTCATTTCTTACAGAGTGTTCCTCATGAAATGATAAAAACGCCTCTGACACTCCTGCAACCCATCCTGAGTTCTGGATATATTTCTACAGTGTCAAAAGCCAGTTGCACAGTTAAATGTGTGTTTTGTGGACACGTGACCCTGAAATATCACTGTCCTATGCAGTAAGTTACAATATTTTCAAGAAGAAATCTTAGCTACTTCATATCACAACTGGATGTGCAATTCTACATCAACAATTCTTGGCAAATCATTTCTGTCCTCCCATTTGTCCTTAAAAAGAGTCTATCCTGCAGGACAAGCCAATATTTTTTTCAAACTGCTTTATCCTATGCTCCCCCTAAATATTTTACAACGTGCTTCAAATGAGTTTCTACATGTGGTTAAATCCACTCAGCGTGTTAGGGTGGCACATGTTACATATCCTAAGGCAAGAATATCCAGGGCAGTGCTGGACTCTCCTGGAACACAGCATCTCAGAACAGCACTGCTCTGATCCTCCTGCTTCTGAGCACTTGTCCTGGCCTGCATACTGGCTGAACAGTTAGCAACCAGCAAAACTCTGAGCTGGGATTAGTTTTACATTACTGACCTTATTCTATTATCCTACAAGTCATCCCAGTAATGTCAGAGAATTACTCACATAACAGCATACTGCTCAATTTTAATAAGGACTAAATATAGGCTGGTACTTCAAGTGTTTACAGAGTGAGATCTGTTTGAAGTTTCAGTGCTAGAATCTCATGTTTGCACAAAGGCATCTTAAGACAAGGCAAAAAATATCCATGCTAAATAATTATGTGCCTTATGCCTTCATGGCAGTGTTTCTGGAAAATCTGGGTAGCATTATCATCTTGCAAATGTGTCACTGACTCTTAATTGCATGTATGTGCATATATGTACATACACTCACCAAATTCTGCTGAGCACACTTTATTCTGTACTGCTGATGTCAATTTTGACAATTAATTCCTGCTCAAGCACATTTTTTTTCCATCTGCTATACCATTTCTGCAACAATGAGGCATAGGAGTTGCAGTTTGGTTTTTTTAAGACAGGATAGACCACAATAATTCAAAGTAGCATGAGAGGATCACACATCAACCACCAGAAAAGCATTATTTGCAGCATGGAAACCAAAATGACAGCATCTCTTTCTCCTGCCATTTGACAGCAATACAAGCCATTAAGATACAATGCCTTTGAAGAGAATAATTGCAGTTCACAGGAAAGAAATCCATAAATGCAACTTTCATGTGATGGGATTTTCCAGAATCTTGATTTTATAGTAGATGCCTTTCCAACTCCAATGTACAGCTGAGTTAAGAAATGCAGTTGAGAAAGGAAGCAGCAGCATTTTGTAAAAAGAGCTTATTAGATCTATTTCTCATCCCTATTCATTGCTAAAGGATCCCTGGGCAGAACAGACCATCAAGAAAGTGGTTGATTTGGGAGAAATGGATCTGGTCTACAGGCTGAAAGCTTAAAAGTCAGCACTAAAAAAATCTGTTACTATTTTCTACACATCTTTCATACCATGCTGCAGTGGTAGTCCCAGAAGAGTCATGTCACTGTTAAATCACTACAGTGATGTTTTCTTATCAGGAAGGAAACTTCTGTAAGTGCAGCAGTGTTGGACAAGGTGTTACTTTGTACAGCATTTCATACTGAAAGTCACCCAGAAGACAATTTACTGACAATGTGCTTCCCACCACTACCTTGCCTAAGCTACATATGGCACAACACCTTGCTACAGACAGCACTTAAAGCACACATGCAGGCTGAAAGGACTATCCTGACACATTTTGTTCATTTCTGCTTACAAAAGTTGACAAAATGTTTCTTGTATCTAGACGTTGCTCAAGACCTTTCATAACAGCAGTACAATGAAAACAAAGAGCTCATACAGAGCAACAAAAGCACTGAAGCTTCTGCAAATTGTATCCAGAACTGTATCAAGCTCCAGACACTGAGTGCCCAGACAAACAGAAAGACAGCCCCAAAATAAAACCTAAGGAGGACTCCAGTACTCCATGTGCTGTCCTTCTGCTGCAGAACTGCAGTGTTAGCACCGAAACACAACTGGGCTTTTTGCAGCTCTGGCATTACTCTCTGCCTGAGGTGCCTTTATCCCACGCAGATAAACCGTGTGTGAACAGCGACTGAAACCAGACTAGAGCAAGCATCCAGAAAATGACTCCCAATCATATTTACCTATCCAGAATGTTGGATCTCACAAAATCTTTTTTATTTTTATGCAGGGGCACAACCAGCACCCAGCAATGGGTCCTTTCAAACCAATGCCCAGCACCTGATGCTGTGCCAACAAACCTTCAAACACTCTCTGATCAGTGCTATCTTAATACACTGCAATGATACCTGGGGAATTATTAAATACACCCAAGCATTCAAGACATAAGAAATTGCTTCAGAAAGTGACCTCGTCCTATGAGGACTCCTTTAGTTGTAGCAAAGTCCAGACACTTTACAGCCACAGGCACAGAAAGCAAACCAAGCCTGTGAACAAAGCTCTGCGTGGAACATCCCTGCAGGCCAAAGTCAGGGTTGGCTTCTTACCTCAAACTCACACATACAAATGAAAGATAAATTTCCAGTTCAATTTTTTTTTAGTTCTATGATTTTTAAGTTCCTGGGACAGAAGCTATAAAAAGAAATACAGCGACAAGTTAACAAGTTAATCTCAAAAGGGGAGGAAGGCTAGACCATTCCCATGAAAGGCACAGACCACAACTAAAATCCCCGCTGTAAAACCAGGATTTTTCTTAACTTCCAGTGACCCAAGCTGCTAACTTGTATACACTTAGAAAATGGCTTTTCTTATTACGTGCAAGTCACAGACATTTTACATTGTACCAAACCACAGGCCACAACTGCAATTTGGCCCCAGTCTGACAGAACTCCAAGTAAAACACCAAGCCAAAGCAACTCACAAGCAACAATTTTCCCAGGAGAATATATGTACTACAGAGCTCATCTGAATGCAAAAACAACAAAAAAGTGACTTCATCTCAAAGTTTTAACTTGTCATCTGAGGCTAGCTGACTGAATATTTAGATACTTCAGACTCGTACAGCTGCATGAATATTTAGATACTCCAGATAAACATCTCTGGATACTATATACCAAATTCTAAGAATCTCCTGGATCCTACATGACCACGTCCATCAGCAGGGACTCCCTGCCACTGACACCCAACTGGGCCACTCAGTTCCAAGGCCAAGGCTCTCAAAAAGCAATCATGCAGGCACCAAGTCCAGCTCCTCACTTCAACTGATTGGACTGTGCAGTCATCACAAGTGTGAAACTGAACACACCTGCTAAAGATGCTACCACCTATTCAAGTTTTACAGGATAATAAAAGTATTTTTGAGTCCCTCTTCTTTGTATTTGCAAAGACTCCATAGAGCAGAGAGACAATGAAAACACTTTGTCTGACATTACACACACACTTGATTCAGATGCTCGGTGGAATTAAGGTCAAGTATGGAAATCCAAGTCAGAACTGAGAGCCTGAATGTACACGTAAAGCTTTAGCACAGTAAAGCAGCCATGGCAGTTTGTGATGCACTGTTTGGCTGCTAAACACTGCTGCAGAAAAGCAGTGCCCAAATGTCCTTCCTTGAGCCACACAGCTGGTAGTGGAAGTCACGTTCGGCTGATGCATTTGGGGAAAATCACCAACACTCTGCAGGTGAAAGACAATTTCAACATTTCAGCCTTGAAACTCCTTTCCAGCACAACTGCCCCAGCTCTCACCTCCAGTATAGTCAAACCTTAAGTTCAGAACTATCATAGTACATATCAGTATCCCTTTTTTCCACTCACAGAATAAATTAAATCTAAGTTGGGTAAATATTTTTAGGCAGTAGCATCTTCAACAGCTTGTTTTTCATATTTCCTATAATAATTGCTATGAACCTTACCAAGGAAACAGTTCAAGCTTGATTTTCTTTACCTCCTCTCCTTATTGTTGGGTAAAAATTAGTTTAGAAACATAACACCAAAAATGCAAGACAAATACAGAATATCTTGTCAATGCAAGCACTTGGAAGCCACACTTAAGAGCAGCATCATTCCTCTCCATCGGGGCCCTGGAACCTGACAGCTCCCCAGCCACCCTGTCTGGCAAACTTCCACTGCATGCCCACAAACAGGAGCAGTTTTGCTCAAGGAATCCAATCTAGTCTTGCTAGAACCTGCCCATCACCACTTCCAGCATTCCAGCTTCCTCCCCAAAGGAGAATTTATTATAAGTATACTTCATGAAAGATTCTATAAAATTCCTTACAATAACTGCAGGCACTTTCCTCCCTTTTCTGTGGATCTCATCTTTTCTATTACAAGCAACACACATAAAAATGTTTCTCCATTGCCAAAGAAGCAACCATTCTTGCTAGGTGAAGAATTGTGGGATTCTAAAGTAATTTTGAAACCAGTTAGCAATCACTCTATGAAAAGCCCATTAAATTCCTCTCAAGTTTTCAATCCATATGTATCAGACTAAGTGTTACAGTCAACTGCAAAACCTGCCAAGGTCCAGAACGGAGCCCACCACCAGCTGCCAGCCCCAGCAGAGGAAATCAAAGCCACCTGTCATGGGACACAAGAGAGACATTCACAATATGGCTGAATTGTCTTTAAACACAACCCATGGCTCTTAACCCTGCAAAATAACGTCACAGCTTTGTCTTCAGACAGGTTTAAAACCTGCCCAGAATGACAGAGAAGGTTCAAGCTGAACCAGTCTCATTGTCATCCACTGGGAAGATATTCCCAGGAAGGAAAAAAAAAAAAACAAAGGCCTTGCAGCTTTCCCAAGCTCCTGCTGCTCATACAGGTGATGATACAGGACACGTTGCAGCCTAAGAACCTGTTGCACCCAAACCCACCAGGCACACATTATTTCAGGCAGGAGGAAGTCCTCGCAGCAAAAGTGATGCCGGTGAAACTGGAAAAGGCACCTCATGAGGCCCTAAAGTTTCAATACTAAATATCCATCAATAAAGTAATCCAAATACATTGTCTCTTACACGGGCAAAGGCACAGGAGAAAGCAGCAGCTTCATTTCCTGGAGTTCACTGGGTTTCCCACGACAGCATCTGGACAGTTGGCTAAACTTGAGATAACACCCCATGTATACATACTGTGGCCTAAATATAACCAAAACCTACGTATAAAATTACAGTATCTCATTCATGTTGTATGAGCCCAATATCACAGCATCATAAATATTTCTCTTAGCAGTACTGCAGTTGGCACAGCTGATTCAGTCTTTTAAATTACAGAATTAAAAAAAAAAACAAACAACAACACTTCAATACTATGTCCTGCAATTTGTCCAATCAGCTTTTCATTTTGAGAATGAAGCTTTTTACCAGTGCCATGGAAGTTATGCTTTTTCCCCCATCTTTGTAAGGTATGTGCACAGTCCCCATAGGAAAGAGAAAACTGTATTGAAAAAAAATAAAATTGGACCTTTGACATTTCTTTTAAATAGAAAAATTAGCTGCATTTAAAGGAAAGTAAGACCCAGGAAATACATTATAAAATCCTTCACACAGAATTGATTCTGCTGTATTACCATACGGCTCAATGACAAATTCATATTGTTTGGATAAACCTCAAGTATTATATAAATGAAAAAATTATCATGTAACATCAAAGGAAATAAAGAGCTGACAGTTTTCTCTTTACCAGAAGTTCACTTTTACACAAAGTATGAAAGACCTCAGAGCAGGCTGATGGGAGTGAGTTATGAACAATTCATAATTGTTCTGGGAAGGAAAAACTGGGAAAGAGACACAGGACCAACAATAAAGGAAGTATGGGTTCCACTCCCAGTTTTGATACTTCATGCGGAAGAGCAGCCAAATTACCTAATCTCTGTGCTTGGTATCTTTCCCTCCCCACTCCTCCCTCAACATCTTGTCTAATTCAGCTGTACAACTCCTCACGGCTGGAAGGGAATCTCAGCACACATTGCAACCAACCCAACCCTAACGAAATTCAGTCTCAATACAATGCTGTTTGCAAGTCCCAATGAAACGCCAACAATAAAAATGAACCAAAGACACAGTTGGTACGTGTGAATCCTAATAAACCTCTGATCAGTCAGTCCTACGACTGCGAGGACATATTGCTTACTTTGTGCTTTTAAGACAAACAGGAACATTAGCAGGGAAATCGAAGGAAGTCAGCGTTACCTAACATACGAGAGAAATAAATGTGAACTACATGACTATTTAGAGAGCCCGGCCCGGGGGGGCCGTGGGGGGGAATCCGACTAATCTGACCGGAAAACAGGGAAGTGCCGTCTGCCCTGAAGAGCCTCCACCCAGGAACGGGAGTCCCGGTGATTCACAGGCAAAACCAGAAAAAAGCAAAATCCCGCCGAGCTCAGTACAGGTGAAAGCAGCAGCGCTACAGGAAGGTCTGCGCTAAACACACAGACAGAACGAGCCGGCGGCTCAGTGTCAGGGGTCTGAGCGATGCAGAGCGGGATACCGCTCACTGCCCGCGGCAGAGCCGCGACCGACAGCCGGGGAGCCCCATCCGCCCGCCGTGCCCTTCCCGACGCTTCGGCGGAGCCCTGCCCGCAGCACGGGGGAGGGACGGGGGCTCGGAAACCGCAGTGCCGCCGCTCCCGGGCCCCGCCGCGGAGCCGCACCCCCAGCCCCGCTTCCCCGCGCTCACCTGCACCTGCTGGCGGCAGCGGAGCCGCCTCGCCGCTCCCCACGAGCGGCCACAGCAGAAGGACGAGCCCGAGCAGGTGTCGCGGGCCGAGGAGCCGCGGGCCGCCGCCCCCCCGCCGCCCGGCGCTCCCGCCGAGCCCCCCGCGCTGCCGCATGCCGTCCGCTCCCGGACCGAGGCCCGGCGCCGAACGAGGGGCTCAAGGCTCTCAGCGACTCCGGGGAGCCCCCGCGGCAGCCGCCGCCCCCCGACTCCGCGGCATCGGCCCCGCCGCCGCTCCTCTCACAGAGCCCCACCGGCCGCCGCCGCCGCCATCTTCCGGGCTACCTGACCGCGACAGGGCGGGGCGCGGCGCTGATTGACAGCCCGAAGCACCAATCAAACCGCGCCTCGCGCTCAGGAGGCGGCTCCACTGGTTGGGACGGGGCTAATCCAAGATTGACAGCTGTATCAGCCAATCGCTCCCGCAGAGGGAGAGCTGGGGCGGGGGAGGGCTGCGGCGCGAGAGCAGCTGCGCGCGGATGCCAATCAAGCCGCGCTCCGAACGGTTGGAGGAGGGCGGGGCGGGGCGTCGCTCGGATTGACGGCTCTTTTCGCCAACCGGCTGGCAGGGTGGGGCGGGGAAGGCGGGATTTGGCCGAGCCCGCGCGCGGGACTCGAGGGCGCGGCGTGAGCGGCTCCCCCTGGCGGCTGAGTGCGCCCTGAGGGCCGGTGCGGGCGCGGAGCCCCTCAGAGCTGCCCCGGCACCGGCCCGCCTGCGGGGGCACCGGGCCCGGCCGGCCCTCGGGATCGGCCCTGCGGGAGCACAGGGCCCGGCCAGCCCTCGGGATGAGCCCTGCGGAGCGCAGCCCCTGCTGCCATCCCTTGGGATCAGCCCTGGGGAGCGCAGCCCCCGCTGCCATCCTTTGGGATCAGCCCTGGGGAGCGCAGCCCCCGCTGCCATCCCTTGGGATCAGCCCTGCGGAGCGCAGCCCCCGCTGCCATCCTTTGGGATCAGCCCTGCGGAGCGCAGCCCCCGCTGCCATCCCTTGGGATCAGCCCTGGGGAGCGCAGCCCCCGCTGCCATCCCTTGGGATCAGCCCTGCGGAGCGCAGCCCTTGCTGCCATCCCTTGGGATCAGCCCTGCGGAGCGCAGCCCCCGCTGCCATCCCTTGGGATCAGCCCTGCGGAGCGCAGCCCCCGCTGCCATCCCTCGGGGTGAGCTGGGCCTATTCCTGCTGCTCTGCGGAGCTGATGAGCCCCGGGTCACACACTGGGATGGGCACACCACGCTCCCTCTGCAGCCCGAGCGTTTCCAAGGCTGGAGGTGACCTTGTTGAATTATTGATACCAGCAGGGTTTAGAAATAAAGATTATTCTCGTTTAGGTCTGTGATTATGCTGAACTTGGAGTACGTGAAAATGAGGTGTCAGCTCTAAGCAGCATAAATGGAAGTGTTAATCCTAAGCAATCAGGACTCTGCGGTGAGGAAACAGGGAAATACCATATGACTGACACACCAGATTTCCGTTTTCCAAATAATTTAACAAAAAGGCTAATTATGTCAAGATTATATAATGACTTTGGGAGCACAGATTGTCCAAAGAAATGTACAATAAGTGCACCCCTGGGAACACATGAAAGGAAAGGTTTGTGTTCAAAGTAGTATTTGGAACATGGTGTCCAGGAAGACAAAAAAAACCATAAACCTAAATCCCCGCTGTCCCTCTGAATTTGCTCTACCATGGGATATACTTGATTCAAACTATTCTTACCAAGTGTGTGTTTAACCTCAGTCTGCTATCTTCTGTCTGGTTGAAGACACTAATTGTGTTACCAAATGACCCATATTTTTTGAAACATTCTAATTAGTTTTCCTTACAAAGGAAATATTTTACTTGAATAATAAAATTGAATACAATCGTCTCTTTTGTTGCTTTAGTAAATTATTACTAATTCATTATCCTATTTATAATGAATTACTTTCTAAAATAATCCCAGAATGTTTGTCTGGTTGTCTGTGGATTTCATGGATGGGAGGCAAAATGTGATCTCTTCCCTTTAAAATTAGTGATATTTTATATACAATACATAATATGCATGACATAATTTTTTCATGTATAAACAGCCACCATCTCCATTTAAATAGCTCTTTGCTATTGTAGTACTGAGGCTGGTGATGACAAAACTGGGTCTTTTTCTGTATGCACTGTAAATATCCAGTGGAAACATCAAGGTCAGTAATTTATCCTTCACTCTATCCCATCTCCCTCCCATGAGCATGGATATCAGGGCTGGGGCCCCAGGACATGAGTGTGGCTCCTTGCAGCTGAGGTTAGAGCCACACTGTGTAAGGATGGTTATTCAAACACCACCGTGTTTCTGTGGTGTAACACGGGCAGATCCTGTGTCCTGATCCCTGCAGTGCCTTAGGTCTGAGCTACTTCTGAGCTCTGCCACTGACCTCAAGCAAATTCCACACAGAAAAAATGTTGAGATTGATAGCAGCTACAGACATGAGGTTTAAACCTCCCTTTGTAGCCTTCCAGCAGGTCTACAGTGCAAGGGTGTTCTCATTTCACTGCTAAAAACAATTCACTGCATCTCAGCACAGCAGGCTGCTTGATTTCCCAACCCACCCTATCATAATTGAGTGCTGGGCCTTTGATGTAATTTTCTGATAAAACATCATGTTGTAATATCATCTGGGGCATTATGGCAGCATATCATTACAAGGACTTGTTAGAGCACTGTTCTATAATGATGGGACACTTAAGGTTTGCTGTGAATTAGTCACTGGTGGAAGCTAAATAACCAAACCTTCCAATCCTTTGTTCTACATATTAGTCACAGTTTACTCCCTATCTTCAAATGCACCAACAACATAAAAAAAACCCCAAAAACCAAAAACAAGGGTGCAAAGCCTCATCTCCTATCTCCATCCTCAGGAATGCTACATTCACTCATTTGCAATTTCTGCAATTAAACATCTGTGGTAACCACACGAGACTAATGGGATGAGCAACATAATAGCAAGTAATCTGAAAGGTACTTACAAAGAAAATATATTTACTTAAACAAAACTCTTCCTGTACACAAAATGGGACGTGTCACCACGTATCACTGCCTCGTGTTTCTTGATTATGCACTGTTATCATGGCCAAATTACTGAAGCTGCTGTTCAGCGTGGGAGGTGTTAAAACCTTTTTTTAGAGACAGATAATTGGATCAACTAAAGGATGTTGATAGTTTTATTTTCAGTTGGTTTTCTTCAATATTTTTGATAACATTATTCATGTGGAAGGAATATTTGTCTAGCAGTCTTAGTGAGCTGCCCGAGGGGTGTTAAAGGTCCTCAGTGTAACTGTGAATAAAGCCCCAAAAGATTCACAATTCATTTACTACAAACCAGCATCTCCAAGCACCAGGAACTGAGCTGATCACAGGACCCAGCTCTTCTTCCAGATCACTGTTTTGAGCACAAAGATTGGCTTCTCTATTTAGGAATGTTGGGACACACACTCTGCTCTCCCTCCCCACAAAAGAATCACATCTCCTGCTTTCAAATGTAACCTTTCTTTCCCTGTCAGTGCTGTCTTTTTGTATTTGACAAAGTGATTTGCTTCTCCACCTGACAGAGACAAAATAAATATCACTGGTTTTAACCTCCACCTTCAGCCATCACTGACCTAAAAGTGGTTTTATATAACTGGAGGCTTTTTTCTCTGTTCCAAAGTCCAGCATCCAGAATTTCACATTTTAAGGAAAATTGGCTGAAGAAAACTGCATTTTAAAGTTACACAGTAAAAGAAATGTTCTCGTTTGTGTCAATTGTTTTCTCTTAATATCTATCTGTCATTCTAAAATGGGTTTAGGTCAGAACTTTCTGATTTCTTCCCACAAATTATTAAACTTGCACGTGAAGAAACAAAGCTCTGGATTATATGATATTGCATATTTTCAATTGCTGGTAGAAAATTCAGTTTGCATTAATTTTTTAGTGTGTTAAATAGAGATAAAACAGCTCTTTTTAAATCCATTCCTTGTAAATCATTAAGGAATTACATTCTTCCTGGGAAATATTTAATGTTTGGATTTGCATCTGCCACTAACATCCTGCAAAATTTAGTACAGGTTTCATTTCTGTTGACTCAGGAATACCTAGTAGATTTTTATAAGCTTGATTAGGAAGGTTCTGCTTACTTTGACTTCAAACAGGTAGACTTTCACTGAGTTTTAACATTAAGATATGAAAATGGATTATAATTGTAAATGTGTCTTATTCAATTAATTTAAATTTACTTTATTTACTTTATTAAATTATATTCATTTCACTTTAGTCCACTGAACCATTACATGGAATTGATGTAGTTAGTTAAAAGAATTAATTTTTGTGAAAGAGAACCTAAGAACTCACTCAAAGAAGTGTAAGCACCAACATCAGTATAAATGTATTCTCAACAGGATTCCATCCTGATTTACAAAAAACAGAGTCACAAGTGGGTAAATTTCTTTCCCCACATGTTACTCTGATGATGTTGCCATCCAAATTGTCAATTCATGCCATTTTTGAAGCTGGTTTTTATGCCACTGGCAACTACCTAATGCTGAAATAAATTATATGTCTGTGGTGATAAATCTCTATTTTAAAGCTTCCTATACAACCTTGTTCCAAAACTGTAAGAGAGAAATGGTATGTGTCTATTCCCTTCTCAGGTACAGGAGATTTAATTAATTTCCATTTACACAAAAGGAAATGCAAAGTTATGATTTTTGTGTAAAGAAGCTGTTGTAAAACTTTCTCAGCTACATTAGAAATTCCTTCCACCCTCTCCTATTTATTTTTAGCAAATATTAAACTCAGTGGACTATTAAATTTTGCTCCAGATGCAGCAAAGCAGGACTGAATAGAGTGAGAAACCATTTAACCAAATGAATGTCTAATGTAGTCCTGATCTAAATATACATTGTATGTGTGTCAAGGGAAAAAAAGCAAAGCAGAAAGAACATTCTCACAAACAGACCAAGTAAGAAGCAGGAGATCAAACAACGAGGTTGCATTTCAGCATCTCCCATGCAATACTTTCATGAAGGCAGTAGCTGGGGAAGCTGCTCAGCAGCTCTCAGGAACTTGTCCCGTCTGAGATGGCTGAGAAAAGCAAATGTCACCCTGTGAGGCTCCGGGTGCTCTTACACTGGAGGTGTAGGTGACAACAACAGCACTTCTGCAAAGGAACAGCTCAGCACCACTTCTGCCTGAGTGTAAGGGTTCAGTAAAGCTGCCTACAAGGTACAGAACCAGGCAGGGCCTCTCCAGGCTGCAGAATGCTCCTGTAATTAGCCATGTTTAACTAAGTATTTGCTGACGTAAACTCTGCCTACAAAATGCCAAAAAAGCGTTATCTGCTTCTAGACCTTTTGAACAGCAGGAATCTCTTATTCACAAATCCTTTCAATGAAGAAAGACAAACTTTTGAGTGCAAGATAAAACATGATTTGCATGTCTGTCTAAATAGGAACTCTAATACTAAATTTTGATTAGTGTTATATGTCACACTTGAATGTGTCACCTGTTGAAAGACAGAAAATTGTTTGGAGTCCTACCAAACAGGGAATTCTTGATCAACCTGTCTTTTCCATTTCCATACCACTTTATACCTAACTAGACAAAACAATCAAGAAAAAGTCTCATACAAGTACTAGTTCTCATTAACATTGAGCAAGCTGAAATTCACTGAAGATTAAAGGACATTTTTTTACATATGCAGATACTCACCTTTCATTTGAAATAGCCTTAATAACCCAATCTTATGCAAGTGCTGTAAAATTAAACCAGAAATTACCTTAGACCACTTGCATTTCCTTTCAACAGTCTCTCACTGGCTTCCACACTCAGTTTTAGTGAAAGCATAAGCAAAGGCTTCAGGCTAAGGACCCTCTCTGTGTGCAGGGGGGAAGCTCATCCCAATTTGAAAATAATTTGTAATACTGACAAAAGGAATTTTTATAAGAAGCACTTGGATATGAAGGGCAGATCCAGAAAATGATAAAAGAACAGAGTAAGGGAGCTGCTAACAGAGAGACATTTGGTGTCTCGATGCCTTCAGCTGGAGCGCACACCTGGAAGAAAAGCACAAGGATCCAGGATTTAGAGGAAGGTGCAGCTCATTGCTGCACTGCAAGGGAAGGATGTAGCTTGTACTGAATTTTTATGCTTTCCTATGTATTTTTCTTATATTAATGAATGTTGTCTTCCAGAGCACTGACATTTCAACATGAACAATTACACAGAGGATTCATAGAGGTGAATCAAGACAACTTAAGCAGGATCAGGAAGAATCTTGTCCACTGAGGAAGGATCACAGACCAATATATCCTGTACGTGTAAACTGGAAAGCAAAATTTTTTATATTTTCATTATTTTTAATAATTATTGGTTCAAAAGATCACATTCAGAACAAGAACCATTTGTTCTGAACCATACAGAAGGTGACAATTGGTTATAAATTTCTGTGCTATTTGTTAATCATAAGAGGAAGAGGTATAAAATACATCAGTGCAAATTTATTGGAGAAAGCAACAAAAACTTATAAGCAAAGCTTATGCCACAGACAAGGAACAACTCATTAAAAACAAATATCAGATGCATTTTTAAAAACCTTGGCCCTCTTAAGAACAGCACCTTACTTTAAAAGTTTACTTATTAACCAGTTACTTACAAAAACAGACCTGAAAAATGTAGCTCATTTTCCTTATCCTTGCAGTCTGAGAGTCCAAAGATCATCCAAGAATCAAAGCCCTTCTATCTTCCACAATCCCTTTATCTTTTTAATAAAGCTAATTCAACAGAAACAGGTTTACAAAATTATTTACATTCTGTAGTCTTACAGATGAAGCTGCTTTTCAAAGCTTTGACCAAAGTGAAAAAGTCTGATCTTATTCATTAAATGTCAATAGTTACAATTTTGCTCTCCAGTCCCACAAAAGAAAAATTGGTCCAGATTAAAAAAAAAAAATGCATTTATCTTCAGGGGGAGCTGGTGTTTTCTTTTGATACTAAAGCAATGTAAAAACCAACAAATAAACTTTAGTGGAATGTTTATGGTATATCAGACGATACAGAATCTAAATGACTTCTGAAGAGTAGGAAGGGGTTTGATGACAATTTGCTGACTATATATGAATCTCATGAATCAACCTCTATATACACTGAGTAATCAGGAATCAATGGTAGCTGAAAAATGCATTTTATTCTTCATTTTTTCAGATGTAAATCATTTGAAGATGAAAGAAATTCAATCTAAAGGTCCAAAGCTAATCAAACCCCTTGGGCTGTACTATGTTCAGCAGGAGGATCTCTTTCATATCTGTACACAATACAAAAGGGAGGTGGTGTTTCAGTGCTGTGAACTCCAGAGGGTATAGTGACTACCACTGCGAATTGAGAAAAAACATTGTAAGAGATTAAACTACATATGAAAACAGTTATCAGCACCTTTGCCAAAAATTAAATTCCTCTGCAAGTGTGTGCTACCATGGCTTAGTAATTTTGACCATCCAAATGTTTTAGAACATGGCAGGTGACATACTGCTCCAAGACACTAGAAAATGCTCCTGTCACATCTGCTTGGAACTGCCTTTAATGCCAAAGCAGACTAGGAATTTTAAAGATAACAAACCCCCCACAACTTTGTGTCATAATGTACCATATAAACATGAAGAATTATTTCCTCTTGGGTTATGGGCATGTGCCATCAGCACACTGCTGGAAAAGTGCCTAACAAGCTGACAGCTTCTGAATTCCCCTTGTGTGAGCACAGCTCAGGTTATCTATTTATAAAGTCCTACCACAGGTGTTGCCTAGGGTGGCATATTCCAATAAGCAGCAGTTAAAGAGCTTTTCTCATTTTGATGCGACCCAGGTGCTCAGTTGTGTCCTATCATTCTTTCTAGTCAGTGCTCCCAATTAGAAATTTGGAGAGCCTGGCATCTGGCACAGGAAGACAACAGAAATTAACATTACCATTTCCCAGGGGTCATGGATTAAACATGGATTGCACCTGCTCTGCTTACTGCTGAGCTGGTAAAAGCAAGATTATCACTTTTACCCTTTCACTGGTTAAATTTTACAGCTTAACTACCCACCAAAGTATAGACCACTTTTTAATTTGACCCAAATATAATCCTCATTCCACACAAACCACTAGATATATTTGTTTTTCTTAAATATGTCTCAAAAGGCTGATTCTCTGAATGTAAGTACAGAAAATATTATTTTTATCCAGCAAATTAACACAAGTCATATTACATTTCTACACATTAAATACTCCTGTCATACTAGAAAATATTGCAATGCTCTCTGTGCATAAGCAATAACATCAGTGTGTGATATCTGGTTTTTCCTCTGGCTAGATTTGCATATAGTTGTTGGAGATTAGGACAGTTACAAGAGCTTTCCTCCTCACTGGCTGGTCCCACCACTGGCAAAGGGCTTGGACACACATCCCTGCTGCATTGTGCCTTTCTCCAGCTGGCAAACACGAGCCTGGCAGCCATCTGTTAACATTCTCCATGCTGATCTAGATTCCCTGCCCGGGCAGACCCTCTGCAGAGGAAATATCCACTCTGGGATTCCTGGTCTCATGTGCTGTGAGCCTTATCCTGTAGAGGAGGTGCTAATGGGAGAGAAAGTGGAGAAGTGTGCTGGTTTGGCTGGGATAGAGTTAATTTTCATCACAGTAGCTGGTATGGGGCTGTGTTTTGTATTTGTGCTGGAAACAATGTTGATAACACGAGATGTTTTTGTTATTGCAGAGCAGAGCTCACACAGAGTCAATGCCTTTTCTGCTCCTCACCCCACACCCCTGCCAGGAGAATGGGGTGCATGAGGAGCTGGGAAGGGACATGGCCAGGACAGGTGACCCCCACTGACCCAAGGGATATGCCAGACCACAAGGCTTCATGTTCCATGTTTAAAGCTGGTGGAAGAATAGAGAAGGGGGGACTTTCAGAGCGGTGTCATTTGCTTTCCCAAGTCACTGTTACATGTGATGGAGCTCTGCTTTCCTGGGGTGGCTGAACCTGACTGCCCATGGGAAGTGGTGAATGAATTCCTTGTTTTGCTTTGCTTGTTGTGTGTGAATTTTCTTCACCCATGAAACTGCCTTTATATCAACTCATGAGTTTCCTCAATTTTACCCTTTCAATTCTCTGCCCATCCCACTGGGCAGGCGTGAGTGAGTGGCTGCATGGGGCTGAGTTTCCATCTGGAGTCAAACCACAACAAGAAGGAAGGTCTCTAGAACATCAAACTGAAAGGCAGGAGATCCTGGATGTGCCCCACCAGCACCTGCCAATGACTCCCAGAGAGATCTGAACAGCACCAGTTCCAGCCTGAGCCCAGGCTCACCTCTGTATGCGCTGGTGCTGCAGCACTTATGCAGGTGGCTCAATTAATGCACACAGCTCTCCTAACAGAGCAAACTCTGAGTGAGACACACTCAGGAGCTCTGCCACAGATTGGTTTAATGTCCAAAGAGCTCACCAAGGGATATTGTTTCCCATATGTGCTCTAACTTCTTCTCTGCTCTGTCTTTCCTGTCCTTATCTGGAATGCACTTTGTCCACTACTGAGAAATTCAGTGCCTCTCCAGACGGCTCGGGCTATTTTCTTCCCTTAGGCAGAGTTTTGTGCTGCTGTATAGAACTGCATGACATTACAGAATACGAGAGAAAGTATGTTTAGTGCTGGACAGTGAAAACACAACGCTCACTGTTAGAGGCAAAAATCTAAATAAGACATAGATACAAAGGTCACCATTTGGAACACAGCATGTAGATAATAACTTACAGATTTGCTGATTCTGTGATGAAGGAATCTTGCATTTAATGATTTCTAGGTATATATAGATCATTCACATAGAGAAAGAATATTCATTCATTCAGAGGACCAATAAATCAGTTGTTATACACTGAAAATGGCTTGACAGCAAACACTAACCCAGTTATGTTTTATTTTATTGCTACTGCACAACAAGCAATTAGCATAAGCACTTGTGATAATTACAAATTAAAATATGCCATTGGTCATGCATTTTGTGTATGTAATTTTGAGTCTAATTCATCATCTGGCCTGGGAACAGCTATCATATATAGCCACATTTATTTACAGAAAGAGACTCTTACACTGCAACTGATTGTTTTGTGCAGTGATTTCAGCATAAAGGAGACACAGTCAAATGTCAAATGGATTTGAAGTAGAACAGTCTGTGTTCTCTGTCTACTGCATTATTATTGATATGCTTTTACTTTTTGCTTCGTGGAACTGTATTTGGCAGAAGGACTCAGACTCCTGCCTGATCTTCAAAAGAATTAAAATTACTGAGGAAGGATGGGACAGAATTGCGCAGATAGATTTGCACATGATAGACACCCATGTGTAAGAATGCATAAAAAAAATCCCAATGAAGCAATGTCTACATTAGTGTTACAAATTCTGTAAGCCTTTAAGCTGCCAGAAGAACCCCTCATTGATTGTGCCCCTGGTTTAAATGCTGCAGACTTCACAGCAGTTCCGGCCATTCACACAGGGAAGGGTCAGCCCCTGAGACTGATAAGATATTGCAGAGATTACTAGAAAGGAAGAAATACACCCACTTAAAAAGAACATGGAAGAAAACAGTGCCTTTCAAATGAAACTACAAGGAGCAGAAATCAGAATCTCTGGCTATGTTTAGAAGCACAATATGATCCTATTTACGCAAGGGCCTCAACCCAAATAAGTTGAGGAAACTCCCATTCCCAAAATCAGGGAAAGAAAATGTAACTTGCATTCACTTAAGACTCCTTTTAGACTTGCTCATCTTTCATTATACAGTTTTGTAGATAATTAGTTCCTAACTGAGAAATTAAAGATGAAGCACACTAAGAGTGAAATAAACACAGTATGGGAATGAGACGAGAACCTAAGGAAAATTTCATATCACGTTTCCTGAAAGTGAGCTTCTGTCAGAAAGATGATCATGACTGCATTAACAAGCCCCCTAGTTATTCCCAGCAACATGACTTTCAACAGCCTTTGATACACATAATGACAGCTTTGCAGCATTAAAGCTTAATTTGGGGTGAATAGAATTCCTCCTTGATTTTTCTTTCCACAGACTCTGATGCAAATAATTCCCTTGACACTGCTGCTATTAAAACCAGGTAGGTCAAATTAAAGCAGTTAATAACAAATATGTGTGGACCACAAGGTTTTTCCCCCTGATATGCAGGACTGTGCATAATTTTACATAGAATCAATTGACTCTTGTTAAAATACTGCATGGTTCATGTAACAAGAGGTTGGAATTCTTGATTCTACATAAATATACATTAACAGCCTTAAGAAGAAAATTGCTGCAAGTCAGAACTTTATGTATCTTTCAGAAATGAGAACTGGATCTAGGTCAAAACTGAAGCTCTAAATAAATATCATAAATAAATTGAAGTCTAGACTGTCTAGTTCTGTAAACAGGAAAGATTATTCTGTATTTTCTGTGACATGTAGTTCACATTATAATACATTTTGGAACAAAGAAGTGTGTGATCACTCATAAAGCATTTTCCCTAAATGCTAATGAACCTATGGTGAACTAAAAAACAGGCAAATATGCTGGGACCTTCCTTTCTGCTTAACCCTCAAGCAATCATCCCCTGGAAACTCACATTGTGCATCTTCAGGTTACAGGATGAGATGTGAGATATTGAATAAGGCTTCTCTATCCCACAAGCCAAATAACTCTTTGCACTGATTCTGCAGTCAGGACTTGAACCCAATGCTGACTCATGTGCATCTTACAGGGTCACAGCCCTGATTTGGTAATACTGCCTGGCAGTCAGAACAAGAGTTTCCATTGCAAAGTTCATTTTACCAAAAAAACAATGTGAATAGAATGCTTTGAAAAGAGCTGGATTGATGCTGCAGACTACAACAAGCTAAAATAGTAATTGCCTTGACTGTAGAGGCACCAAAACAACATGCTTTTCTAAACCCATCAGTCACCCTGAATTGGACCTGGGACATATATTGGCAGTTAGGTACTATTAAAATACTGCTGGTATTAATTACAGTGTCATTAATACTGTCGTATCCTTGCCATCTCTATTAAGCTGTCACACATACTGCTGCATGTGCAAAACTCCCCCTGAGCTGGAGCTGAAAGATGAAGTTCAGAAACAGAGCACACATTTACCCAATTTTCTTCATCAGTTTTTAAGTCTGGTAGTATTTGCAGTGACACTCTGCCTAAGAGCTGAAATCATGGACAAAACCTTATCTACCCAATGGGGCTTCCAGCCCAAGTAGCATTATACAGACTGCACAGAATTCCTGCAAGGAATCACTGCTATGAATCACACAAGCTGGGCTGTTTGACCAGCTTTAGGTAAGACTTCTGTTCACTCTCCATCCTAAAACTGCAGACACGAGATCAAGTGTTTATTTCAGCAGCCACTTCCCACGTGCAATTCTTCCCCCAGGTGAAACAACCTCCTGTCTCAGCCACCTTTCCACACAGGCAAGCAAAAAGAACTCTTAGAGATGCAGATGCCTTGCCAAGACAACAAGAAATTTCAGCTGGTTTCCTGACATTCTGCTGATGGGAAGAAGGCCTGTACACTTTGTTACCAGTAGGCCAAAAATTCTCTGCCAACCATTCTATCTTAGAAACTACTGCACTGGTGGTATGACTTTAAACCATATTGTCCTTTTGCAGTAATCAATCCCCAAACTCCTCTAAAGATGTGCCTCTGACCAAATAGCTCTTTAAAATTATTCTGAGCATCCAACAGCCCACAGAAATACCAATGGACATTTCAATACTGAAATTGCTGCTCCTATCCTCTCTATTGAGAAATTACCTGCTAATACCCTCTGAGAAATACTAATTAAGACCTACTAAATTGTTTTGCAGATACAATATGCCAGGTCAAAGCCAATCCTTTCTGTAACACATTGCAATGGAAAGGCATGAGAACAGCAATAAGGAAACATAGTCAAAAAATGTTACCAGACAACAGGAGAGCTATTGTATCTGAATTAATAATGTTGCAGTTAAAGAACTGTTCTTGCTACATGGAGAAAGGCAGAAGTTCAGAGCTGCTAAACTGTGAACACTGTGGAACTGCAGGCACTTGGAAGAGAACTGGGCTACTTTTGCTCTGATGGAATGGTTTGAAGATGAATCAGATACAAACTTATTACTCTTTCTCCAATTCACCAAACCTTTTACTGTCTAATTTAATTTTACATCTCTGAAAAATTAAGCATGATGCATTGCAGCCACTGGTAGTGGCTGAAAGGGAGAGCATTCCTTGAGCTGAACAGCCCAAGTCTCATCCTCGTGTAGGAGACAAGAATTGCTCCTCAGACTTGCTGCTATGCTTTGCCTTCGGGCTGCAACCACAACGCGTGCTGCCCTTAGCTGTTATCTAATCTAGAAATGCATAATATTTACTTTCTGAAAACAGTTGCTCCTGAGCCTATAATGGCAATTCTTCATTGTGCAAACATTTGGAAAATGCTTTGCATCACCCAGCTCTGTCTGGAGGCACTCCCAGCCACACAACTGGGTGTGTGCAGACACAAGTGACTGGGCCAAAAGAACTCCAGCAATGTCATTTCTCAACAAGTCCTTTATTTTTTGTTTGATGTTGCAGTCAGTGCCAAGAAGCAAATCTCTCATGGATTCAGGAGATCAGGTATGTAGGAGCATATTTCTCCCCTGGCTCTGCTGAAATTTATAACCTCAGTGAATGGCTTTGTGATGTGGCTAAAATAATTTCTCTGAAGAACCAGTAAGACATGAAGATTTGCTCAAGTAGATCTCTCCATAGGAAGTGCTCTGACTATTCTTATTGGCTGTGACTGCCAGAAAAATACTGGAAATATGACATCCACAGGAGAACAAATCAATAAGCACAAAAATCAGTGTGTCTGTACTCTTTCTTCATATTAACACTCCTCTAAGACAATCCTGAAAGAGTAGTCAGGGCCTGAAGACCTGTGGAGTCAGGGTATTCACACAGGCAGCTAAGCTATCAAATGTCTATTTTCAGGTCATCTTTGATTGTGAAAAGGGTTTGGTTATCATCTGGGCACAGCAGGGCACAGCCTCCCCCTGGGCCTCACTCAGGACATGCTCTGTCTCCCTTGAAAGTTGTCTTGCCCCGACAGAATGGCAATGCCAAAGGCAAGGTGAGATAGCAGAAGCTCATCAGCAACTCTGCTGGAACACGGAGAGGTCTTCTGCATTTCTGCTGAGAACAGAATATTCCCACCAATGCAGTATGTAGGGAGTTTGTTAGGGAAGACAGAAATGAGAGGAGAGGGAGACTGTCACTGAATGTTGAGGGAATGATGGAGTATAAAGCAATCTGTGATCACACTGAACAAACAAATTCTGTTTGGGTGAAAATAACTCGGACTAGGGATGACAAAAACTGCCCCAGCAGGATAGTGCTGAGGAACTTTTTCAGCCTCCTTCCTCTATTCAAACTTGAAGATAAATTATAAGAGAGGTAAAATTACAGGAAAGTAATAACTGCAATTCCTTGTTTAAGGAAGACTTTCACTTCCCAGACCTAAAGCAGAAAATTAATGCCACCAGTGATAGCAGAGCTCCATCAAAGACACAGGGATGGTATAAGGTGGTTTCCTTAAATAATAAATCAGCTAACAAGAGATGGTGTTTCTTGAGAATAAGCAATGATCCTTTGCTTTGACATTAGGCTAATAACATGTGGGATTGACAGATAAAGGAAGCAGTAGTATTACAGAAATACACAAGTCTTAGGAAAAAACAGAGTATATTTCTTCATGCAAAAAACTATTGAGGAATACATACAATCTCCTCCCTAGCATACTGAAATAACTGGTACATGAATTTA
The DNA here is from genome assembly GCF_015832195.1 of Motacilla alba alba. Taxonomy (NCBI): domain Eukaryota; kingdom Metazoa; phylum Chordata; class Aves; order Passeriformes; family Motacillidae; genus Motacilla; species Motacilla alba. Next base: position 9,663,631 of record NC_052029.1, on the reverse strand, counting down.
CAAGTAAAAGCAACCAGTGTTTAATGAATTTCAATGAAAGCTTGCCTAGGACTTCAGCCTAGCAAATATAATGTTTATATTCTGAAGTGTATTTTTAGAAAGTATACATATTCTAAAATGTATTTTAAAAATTCAGTATAGTGCCAAGTCTTAGAACAAATTAATTGTAGTAAAGCAAACAGAATGTGAGAAAACATACATGGTTTACCAGAGCAGAGGATATCAGACTGAGCTGGTGTATCTTGAGTAAGATAATTGTCTCTCTGGGATGAAATAATGCAGTGAACTCAGTCCATTGAAGTGCAAACAGATCATTTGATCCAGTGCTCTGCAGGAATTCATTACTGAAAGTGGAGTTGATAGGGATTAATATAAAAACAATGTGAAGAAGATGCTACAGGTTATAATAAAAAAAAATTACAAGAATGGAGCAAGTTACCCAACAGTGTTCCTCAGGGATCACTCTTTGGAGCAACACCATATAATCCACACTTCCATGGACTAGGAACATCATCAGGCCCAGCCTCAAAAACTGTGCATGGGATAAAAAGCTGGAGAGTATTGCCCATCCTGAGGAGGACCCGATCACCACACTGGAATTAGATGACCTTCTTGCCTGCAGTGATAGAAATTTAATAATGTGAACTGCAAAGTCATGTTCTTGGGATTCATCAGCTGGAAGCAACAGAGAAGGAAAAAGATCCGAGTGTTCTGATAGACTGACAGTGTGCCAAATCTGCCAGCACAACACAGCTGTGGAAACAGATAATGTAGTGTTCAGATGGGTTAGGTGAGATTTTTAGCAGAGAAGGAAATATTGGCACTTTTAGACACTGCACTGGTAAGATTTTGTGTGAAATATTTATACAGTTCCTGTCAACAGTGTTGAAAAAGATTAGCTTAAACTGGAATCAGTGCAGACTGGCTATTAAAGCAATTACAGAATTAGCAGTCTTAGGGAGAGATAAAAAGAACATGACTTCTTCAGTGTGACAGTGGAGGAATAATATGCAAGTCTTTTATAAATAGATCTTATGAGAAATAGAGTGGGAAAAGAACTAAGTTAAAGGTTAACATGACTGTGAGATAATTTTTTTATAATCTGATCAACAAAATGTTTAAACTGAAAAGTATGGAAAACACTTCTAGGCATTGAAGGAGATCACACTCTTGCATGGTCTTTCAAAGGGAGCAGCAAGGGCAAAGAACCTAAACAATCTTAATATGGAACTTGATATTCCCACAGAAGAGTTGCATGACTAAGAAAATGAGTCTGTGGGCAATCAATGTTTGGGATATACCAACAGAGGCTTGAAACTAGACTAGATCTCTCTTGTTCTGTATTTCTTGTGCGTGGATCCCATGTTTCACAGAGTTTTCTGATTCCCAAAATGTTCCACCAGCAGAGGACCAGCAGGCTCCTCCCAGCACATCCTCATTGCTGCACAAGTTAGTTTCTGAGATTTTTTCACATTTCTCTGAAATACTGGGCCTTTGCCAGTTATTCAACTTCACCTCCAAAAAATTACATCTGCCTGGGAAGTGCAAAATACATTGGATGAGACATAGCCAAATGATGTATTTCTCCTCCAGCAGCTGGGATTGCACCTGGCTGCACTGATGTGTAGAAGGATTTGTGTAGGTGTGTAGATGGACCAACTGCTCCTCTCCAGGGCCCTTCTGCAGCACTGGAGCATCCACAAGTGCAGTGTGGCTCTCCCTTTTCCAACATAATGCACTCTGTTCCATTGCCCAAACTAATCACTGGATGACATTTTATTCTGTACAATCTTATTGCTGAATTTTCATTTCTCAAGTGCCTGTTTCTCCATTCTCCCTTATATTGGTATAAATCTGGAATAACTGTCCTGTAGGCTGGCCCCTGCTAACTGAAATTAAACATGGGTTCCAGAGGACTGGAGAAACTTGAGTTGCTTATTATGTTCTTGTTAAATACCCTTTACCTCCTAAGACTTCTACTCAGCATCAGCTGCCCAGTGCCCATTCCCTGAGTTATTGATTCTGCTCTTTTATCACAGTATGGAATGTGATAAAGCTGTGACGCTGCGGAAGTTCAAGGACACCTTTTCTGCACCTGCCAAGGGTGATTCTCTGAAATACTGCAGGGTGTATGTCTGTATTACTCCTTTCTCTACAGTTATCATCTTCCCCACCCTGTGTTATGAGGAAAGAAAGCCAGAGTAGTTACATAACATGTTCTCAACAGGAAGCCAAATAATTGCTAATGTTGTGTTTGTTTTATTTGTTTCCATGTCAAACTGAAAAAAAAGCTCATATACCACTGTGAACTACCTGGCCAAATGTAATTCTTTCTTTTATGTCTGAGAAAAACCTACAACATCTCAAACATTTGTGGAGACAGTATTAGTAACAGTAGCAACAGCACATGTGCCATGGTTTGATCTCACTCTGTTATGTTGCTTTTCAGCCCTCTCCCAATGATATAATCTGACTCTGGGGCTCTCACACATCCTACTTGGGTTTTCCACCACATGAAATCTTTTCTTATTTTTCTGGAGTTTTGAACATGAAATTGTTATGAATAATTCTGATTTAATCACAAAATCCTGTGTGAGTTGTAGCCTGTCAGGATAAGGTGATTATTTTTTCTCTTAGAATAAGCATAATTCCAATAGGCCCCGCCTGTGCCCTTAGACACTCCTGTGTCCCAGTGGATATAACACTGCAGGATATTTCAAATCCCAAAAAACTGCTTTGTTTGAAATTGGGCTCTTCATTCATTTGAGGATCCAATGTCTGTCTACATAATGGAAGGCATCTGCATAAGGTTTAGCATGGGTGATGTGATTCAGGTAGTGATGCCAATGGGAGCTTTCCACAGCTTGATAAAGAACGAACACTTTAGGAAAAATCTTTCTGGAAAGTTGAACCTCCACTGCAGAGACATGCACTAGGGAAGATCGCAGAGGGATGGAGGATCAGATACGAGACACCCTGTCAGGATGGAAAGGGTCTCGGTTATGTCAGAGCAGCTCTGTGCTCACCTGAGAGAGCCAGAGGAGTCACAGACAGAGGTGACACAAAACAGCAGAGCAGCTGGAAGGGGCAGCCCTGGAAGCTTCCTTGACCTTGCTGCTGATATTTTGTCCCTCGATTTTTGCACTGCAGAGCAGAATTTAGTGTCCTATCAATAAATCCTCATAGCCATCCTCCCAGCTGACTCAGCAGTGTAAAGGGGTGGCTTTTTCCATAAAATACGATTTTCAAATAGTTTTAGAGGCTCAATTTTTTTTTTTTTACCTGATTACGATCTCAGCTGGTCTGTGCCGCTCGCACGCAGAGCCCGGCGGCTGCCGAGTGTTCTGCGGGGAGGCAGAGCCCAGCACCTGATCCCGCTGCCTGATCCTGCAGCTTCCCGGCCCGAGGGACGACCCAGCCATCCTCCCTTCCCAAAAACCCCGCGGCCGCGGCCCCAGCGCGGCAGACACGAGGTGGCGCTCAGCAGCCTCCCTGCGCCGGGAGCGGGGCACTCCGACAGCGGGAACCGCGCCTTCCCGCCGGCGGCACGGGGAGCTGGGCACCGGCATGGGAACCGCGCCTTCCCGCCGGCGGCACGGGGAGCTGGGCACCGGCATGGGAACCGCGCCTTCCCGCCGGCGGCACGGGGAGCTGGGCACCGGCACCGGCCTGTGGAACCATGCCTTCCCACCGGCGGCATGGGGAGCTGGGCATCCCCAGCACCGGGATGTGGAACCGCGCCTTCCCGCCGGCGGCACGGGGAGCTGGGCACCGGCACGGGAACCGCGCCTTCCCATCGGCGGCACGGGGAGCTGGGTATCCTCAGCCCTGGGATGTGGAACCGTGCCTTCCCATCTGCAAGTATTGGGTATTCCCAGCACTGGGATGTGGAACCGTGCCTTCCCATCTGCGAGAATTGGGCATTCCCAATGGCAGGATGCAGGGCTGGGCATTCCAAAGGGATGCAGAACTAGGCTGGGGACAGGCCAGAGGCACTCTTAGTCCTTGAGCAAATGTTTCCTACATCAATGCAAATCCTCCATGACTAAAGGCTTTAGGTTTTAAGAGAAGTCATATGAAGTGTAACAAACATATTAAGGAAACATAGTAAGAGAAAGAAAATTGGGGGAGGCAAGAGACACCTTAACACACTGATGTCAATCCTGCCAGAGCTTCTAAGTCACTGTTTGCAGGCTACCAGCCTTGTCCTGTTCTTCCTGCCAGACTCAGACAACAGCAGCAGAAAGGAGAAAGAGATGAGATCACCTCCAACATGTAGTACACAACAACATCTTGTTCACCTTTTCACTCTCATTATTTTTCTGTCTTCTGGTCATTCCCTGCTCCCTGCCTATTTATTTCTCTTCAGTCTCCATTCTCTGCTTTGGCTGTATTGTCTCAGAAAGCACAAAGGAAGAGGACTCAACAAGCCTGACTGACAAGTCCAATACTTTCATCTCCCCATCTTTGCCACCATGACTGCAGCACAGCCCCATTTCTGAGTGCAATTCATGGATCATGTCCTTCCCTGCCTGAAAGCCTGAAAACCAGCCTTTTTCTGAAGAAGGCTGATCACAGTGAAACAGTCTCTCAAAACAGTTCTTTATTATCATCACTCCCTCTGTTACTTCTCTTTGTCCTGTACAAGCAGGTCAGGCCATGTATGCTTCAGTCACATAATCATGTCCACATGCATCACATGCAACACGTGCTACCTGTGCTGGTACCAGCTGGGCGAGATGAGGTATCTGTATTTATTTATATTGTTCTTCATCTTGGAACAGGTGGTCTCCCTGATTTCTTGGCATCCCCAGCATGTGTGAGGCCCATTCTTTCATGCACTGACGTTTATGGCTGCTATAGATGTATGACTTATCCCTGGGTAATGCCAACTAAATCAAAATTATGTTTATGCATAAGAACTGCTTTATTTTTTTCAGGCATCCAGCTTTAGTGCAGGCAGTTCAAAAATGCTTTCCCATCTTTTCTCCTTAATACCTTGTCAAAATTTGATTAGTGCATTATCCCTTCTATTCTAGCAGGACCAGCCTTTAAGCAACAAAATTCACTCTTCTTTTCCATCCCATTCTTATGACATTTCCTCTTAGGCAAATCTTGCCTGCTCCAAGAAAAATAATCTAATCTGCAAGGACTGGCTGTAAAGTAGGTGCAGAATTCAATGAGTTTACACACAGTTAGCACAAACGAGTTCCATGCTTGTTGACTGCTGCATACCAAGAGTGTGTCATAGAGTGCAAGGTGCTTATTTGGGATTAATAATAGTCCACGGCCACTGCTCTGCATCACCCTACAGGAGCACCACAGCAGCACCACAGCCATTACAAAGCCTCGGATGGCCCTTCAGCCACTGTGCCCTTCAGCCTGAATGACAACTTTTAGACACCACTGAATAGCTCAGCTGAGCTGGAGGAAACAGTATTTATCCTTCTGCTTTGGTTTTAGTTAGAGTAATTTGCCCAGCTTGATCCCTCTACTGTTCCATCAATGATTTCCAACATACAGCACTCGTTGGACCATTGTAAAACAGAATACTCCACAGCTGACTGCTCCAAGAGCACAGTTTAAGTTACATCTGATCCAAAAGTGAAATACTATGCATCTAAAAAAAAAAAATCAGGAAGACCTCAGCTTCCACCCCATTGCTTCAGCCACTTGGGAATAAATCATGAACCTTTAAACACCATTCAGAGATCACAGAGATGAACTCCCACATTCATGATGACTTACCATCTTTTGAGTTGTCCTTTTGTCAGTCCAAACAATCCAAATGATTAATAAATCCCAGCATTTTCACAAAGGCCTGCTGAACACTCAAAGGTCAGAGCTGTCTCTCACAGTGGGGGAAGATGTGCTCGCTTTGCCACTGCTAATTCAGCTTTGGGAGGTGTGTAAGCCAGCCATAAACAGCTACTAATTACAATTAGGCTCCAGATCTTCACTTAGCAAAGATAAATCTGCAATGTGTTTGTATGTTTGTGTCTTATTTAGAAGAGTCACAGTGTGAAAAACCAAAGAGCAGGGTTGCTGACTGGCTGATTAGCAACAGCCCAAATCTGCATGATCTTTACCCACATTTTTACACCAGCTTAGTCTGTAACATTAGTTAAAACATTCCTCACTCCTGACACTAATCTGATTTATTTACATACTTATTCTTGCACTGCTTCAAATCCTACTACAAGATCTACCTCCCAGAGATTGGATGTGGATTTGGAAAAAACAATATAAACCCATAACCAAATAGGAGATTCATTCTAGAATTGAACCTCCCACTCCTTCTTTCACACAAATACTGTTATTCTATGCCATATAAAAGTAGCTGTTAGGGTGCTGTGTGAAAAAACAGAATGCTTTACATTTCTTACTTTTCTAAAAAAAGGCAAAACAGAGAAATTGTTCTTTGATTACTCTGTCTGATGCTTGAGGGTTGTTTTAAAGGTAATCTATTTATTCAAAAATGTAGTTTCCTTTAAACACCACAGGCCTTTTTTTCATGAGTCTTTCCTGTTCCGTAGTTCACAGAAAGTCACATATCAGGTTTTCCTGGAGAAACATGCTGAATGAACAAAATCATTACCATAGGTGGGGATTTTTAAAATAATTGTTGATCCTGTAACAACCAATATATTTGATTAGCAGCAGAAAAGCAATGACTGGCCTTTTCCTTAAAAAGGCAGCACCTTGTCCCATCTCCTGGACAGAAGGTGGCTGGCCAGGATGTTGTGTTTTGCAGCCAGGCCACTCCAGGCAGTCACACAGTGACGTTCAAGTGGAGAGGACCTGGTGTGCAGGGCTGTGACAAGAACGTAGCAGAGTTCAGACCTAACCCTGACTCTAACCCTGGCTCCAGTATGGATTTGTGAGGTGGAATATTGAGCTTTATCCCCACCCAAGAAGCCTCTTGCCCCAGCCTTGCCCACAGTTTCCCTGGTGGCCCTGCTGGGGTCACGTCAGTGCGCGGTGGAGGATGGAGGGTTAACGAAGCCCAGTGTCAGCATGTCACTGCTGGGCCTCAGCACCAGGATCTGGTGTCTGCACTGAAGAACGAGTCATTTTAAAAGAATGTAGGTATCAAAATGCAGGCAGTTCTCCAGCTACATACAAGTTAGACTATCTGTTTCTTGCTGATACAAATTTTCACACGCTAGGGGGGAAAAGTGCTGGTTTCATGCATCACTTTGCACTGGATTGTGTCCAGTTGCTTTACTTATCATTATGCAACTGAACCCAGGGCAATTCAACACCCAAGACAAAATTAGAAATACATAAACATATTTGCTGTTCTTTGCTCTCCATAACAATATTTGTTTCTCTCCCCAGCCCAAGATGAACTGCGCAGAACAAAATGAAGTTCAGAAAAAATCCCCATAATTTTATTTTTCTGAATTGAGTACTTTGCCATTTATTATTGGCTTGCATAGCAGATCAGATGGAACTATTTCAGTTTAAAATAAAATACCATCTTGATAGCTGGGAAAATTCATGCATGGACCAAATCTACCATAAGGCAGCCCTTAATCAGGCAAAAGCTGAAACTTTGTCAATGTAGGGATAAGCAAAAACTCATGACCAGTGTAACTCAAATTCTGTTTCTACTAAATTGAAGAATGTACAGAAAAGCTAAAAGCTAAACAAAACCAAACCAAACCAAAAACACCCTGACAACAAAACCAACTAGCCTGTATTCCAGTACAATTTTTCATCTCCAGAAATCATTAATAGTAACTGTAGAGTTCACACAAACCTTTCAGCCATTAAAGAGATTAGCCAAGCTTTGCTTATGGGGAAACAGCACCTTAAGTGATGGAACCCTTTGTGATACACTTACACTGAGTAGGATCTGATTCCTGGAATCATCTGTCTTGCAATTTAGCAGTTTGTAGCATAAGAATCTGTTCAGCATACACTGAGACAGTATCAACAATTTTCCCTTTCAGCTTTGACCTCTTCCTTCCATCCTTTTTTAAAGACAAAGCCTCTCACTTAAATGCCTGTGGCAAACTGGCACAAAGCACACAATAAATATCAGCTGTCCAGGGCCACAGGGAGGCTCAACATCAACATCAGAATTAGAATTCAGATAGTGCATCCAGGGTTTTGCATATCTCTCTGAAAAGCATAAACAATTTACACACGCAGGCAGGTGTTGCCTGCAGGCAGAACTGCAGAGGTGCAGGAGTGGGGTCCAGTCCTGTGCTTCCTCTTGATCCCTACCAGGGCAGGGCCTTGCTCCTGAACTCAGCCATATTCAGCCAAATGCCTGCTGCCACTCCTGGGCATCCTGCAACCATTGCTGCCTGGGGAATGTCTGGTTCCTCCTTCTGCTGACAATTACCATCTTTCTTTGGCCATGTGTTGAAATGTTCCTCTTTTGACTGGGAAGTAAATTTAAGAATATGGCTGATAATAACCACATCACCTTAACAGAAACTTCCATGTGTTTTAACAATGGTCACAAAGTATACTAAGATGGCTTTAACCATGATGAGGTACAGGATGAAAAATTTACAGATCTTGGTAAAAACAAGGACACTACTTAATTTTCAATTAAAGTAATAGAGAAACAAAGAAAGATTCAATTCATTCTAATGACCCACATCCTCTGTAGCTATCAGATCCACTTCGTTAAGCAATTTCCAAATGTTAATTATAACATAAGTTTAATGGGAAACATGTCTTATTGTGGTCTAGATTGTGTTGGCACTCAAGTAAATGGGAATTTTGCCATTGACTTCAATGGAAACAGGAAGTCTCATATAGTAGGCATTTATAAATTTCAGATATTTGTCCCCATAATTTATAAATGATGATGTTGCTTTCAAGACTAAATCTTACTCCAGTCCTAGTAGAAATCCATGGAATTTCTTTCTTTTGGACCCAGGAACACTGTGTTTCCTTCTGTGTATTGTATTTATTTCTGTCAGGCAAAGTTAATTTCATTCTGCAATCTGTTCTGAGACAACAGAGGAATGACAGCAGCAGCCTCTGAAAGAGCTGCGTCCACCCTCATCAGCCACAGGGACTGTTACTGTGCTGTGTGAGGAGGACAGGGACATGGCTGGGCCCAGACAGACTGTGAGGGTACCCAGGGTGAGATGTGCTGAGATTTCAACTTGATTCATTTGCCCAGAAAATATTTTTCTTATCAGAGAGACTCCTCAATGCAGAATAAAACCACCAGAGCAATTCTCCGAGCATCCTCTTCTTATAAAGCTATAAATACAAAAATCATAAAGTAAAGTCTGACATGCCACACACATACAGAACCTGTCTTTCCATGCACAGGGAAAAATTATTTTTATTAGCTTTTCATTCCTATAAAACCTTTGAGTTTCTCAGCATTGGGATTGTGGCCTCTTAACTTTTTATTTGTATGTAAATCCTCCCAGCTGAAGAACTTACAGAGAAACAATCTTTTGTATTTGAAAGGTTTTATAAGAATGAAAAGCAAAAGAAAGTAATATAAATAGGAGCACATAATAAATTTCAGTGTTGTCATATTTAGTGGTGCAATAAAAGCCCCTATTATATATACACTTTACCCTAATCAAAACACATTGAGAGATGGATTCCACAATCTGTATTCATCAAAATCCCAATCACTCCTTACCAGAGCTTTATTTAGAAATTTGCCAAGACTCCTGTTTCCTACAATTTCACAGCTGTAGAATTTACAATCCAATTCACCACTAAGCAAATGTTGCCTGCAGAAATGTCAGATAATACAAGCTATCTCAGAAAGATCTGGAATGTTCTCTGTGCTCCCCAGACCAGAAATAGCCATTACCACCAAAGAAAGATTCCTGTCACATATGATTCAAAGAAATGGACTTTAGAATATTAATTGCAAACATTTAGAAGTCAATAAAATACAGGTAGTATATTTGTTTGGGGAGGGAACCTAATTTTCAGTGTTAAGAAGAGTCACTTTGCCCAGGTTTTTCACTGTACCAGGAGTTCTACTATGATATTTACAGACAGATTTGTACAACTCAGCATTGGGTTTGCAGCTCCTTCCTAACTCTAGAAGTCTAATGTTATCAGCTGTGAGATAAAGGCAGAAATAGCTCTGTGCACAGATGTGCTCTAGGCAGCATCAGAAAATATGTCCCTTCTCTCAAGCTTGTCAAGACTGCACGTTTTCCCTTGCATTAAAAGGAAAACCAAGGCTGCATTTTTAGCAGCTCTATGGAGAAAAGACGCTAAGTCCTTGAGAGTTAAAAATTGGATTCATTTAAAAAATCCATCTTCCATGTATTTACCTCAAAAACATACCTCTTTCCCTAAACAGGCACAATCTGATAAAATTTGAAACAGGTGTGTGGGATGTGATCAACAGGAGAAGCTAGAAAGAATTTGGATTCTGGGGACTCTTTTGGGTATGGAGGCAGAGTGTATTCCCCAAACACAGAACTCTGTGTTTTTGTTAAATATAGCCCTAAACTCTCACTGTGCTTGAAAATACATGTCAGCTTTATCTGCATTGACCAATGTGTAATTTTACACCCTGTCAGTGATCTGAAAAAACAGTCTGAACACAAACTAGGCTGAGAGCCTGTGCTTTTAGAAAACCCTGGGACTGGAGTAAAATTCGTGGTCTTTTTCAGGTTTGTACTGTTGCTTTTGTGCCAAGATCACACCACGAGGCTTGTGAGCAGCAGCACAAGCACAAGTTCTTGCTGCAGGATTATTCAGCTTTGCTCAGTTATGAGCACAGTGGGAGGAACATACATGAACCTTAGAAACTAGAATTTAGAAAAAAAGCATTTAAGGGTCATAGAAAGACATGTACTTCTTGATTTTGGTGGAGACACTTTCCCACCACTGAGAAGGAACTATTAAGCTTCTTTTGTTCTCTACTTAGTTATAATAATTACATTAATAGTTATTAATGAATTGCACTACTAGCAGCAAAAAAAAAAAAAAAAAATTCAATACATCATCCTTTAATTCTGAGTTTTCTAATACTCATGCCAATATCCTTTAAACTAAATGCTCTGCCATATTCAGGTAAAGAAGTCTCTTATTCACTAAGTCTGCATGGTTCTCCTAAGAATGGTGCTAAAACCATCATGGGGATTTTGGGTCACCTGAGACACAGGATATCTGATCTAGCAGTTCCGTAGTTGGAATTTCCTTAGTAGCTGAAACAGTAGAGGACAAGCTGAATTATCAGATTCATCAGACAACTTAAAATGTTCTAAATTAAGTGGTGGTGTTAAACACATTGATTTTCCTTTGCTAGGCTGGAGTGAATGGAAACAAAGATCATCTTGAAAAGTATTGTTTCAGTTGAATTAATTTGATTGTAAATGGAGTCAACAATAGCTTTCATATGTCGAGCCTTTTTCACCTAAACACCCTTCAAAATAATCAGGAAAGAGACTACAGAGAAATCTTTGTTGCTTTAATTGTAAACATTTCTCATCTATAATTCTATGTTTTTTTAATCTCTTCCATCTGCTCCACATGTTCTCAGCATTCCCTGTACACAGACAGTTTAGTGACTATGTTAGCTCCATTCTGTATTTCTTACATCAAGCCATGTCATGCCAAGCAAGCATGGGATACTCAGCCTTACTCCTGCAGCTTATGGCAGGGCTGTAAATCTGTTGTAGGAACTGACCCACGGGCACTGCTCACACTTGGGACGACGTCAGATCTCCTCAGGGGAACAAATGGCTGCTCTATTTCAGTGGGGCTTACCCAGATTATTTTTAAAAAGCCAGAAAAATCTCAAGTTCTGCCCAGTCATGAGACAGTGTCTCCAAACAGGTTTTGCTCTCTTGGGAAAGCTGAATTTCAGGCTGTTTTCCTCCCCAGAGGCACAGCTGAGCGTGCTGTGCAGCGCTGGCTCCGCACTGCCCAGGGACAGCTGCGACCTTCCTGAGCTGTGGGCTTCTACTGGGCTTACTAGAGAACCTGAGCTAACAAGAACCAAAGCACCATGGCCTCATTCCTAAGTCTCTCCTCTCAAATCCCACCTCTCTGGCAATATCCCTGCATAGGTGATGCCCCACAGAATGCAGTCTCCAGGAGGTTTATGGATGTTCCTTTTGTGGGAAGGTGGTTACAGCATTTGAACCTCTAAAGATTGCACCTTTATTTTCCATTTTACTAATTGTGTTTGTTTCTCTAAGAGCAGCCTTGCTATTTTTGCCGTTGTTGTTGTTTATGCAGTTTTCCTTGAAAAACTCTAGGGGCTTGCTAGAACTGGCAGAATTAGGACACCAAGATACTAGTGCTGCCTGATTATCAGATCATGTTTTTTATTCTTCTGGTTTTAAAACTGGGTGAAATCCAATTCCACTCACTCAAAGGAAATCCTCCTTTTGGAAGATGACCGGCTGGCCACTTCAGCAGAAGATAAGTTTGCATGTTTTCCTTTTGTTAATAACACTGAGCTGTCCATATAGTCAGGGTCTAAATAGAAAGGTACTCTGCAAATAAATATAATTCTTCTGATTATAGAAGATGTCCAAGCAAATGCCTCAGAGCAGTGGGTCACAGTGAGTGACTGTCCCTCAGACCCAGCAGAGTCACTGCCCAGAAACTCCCAGGACTGCCTCTGTCAAAATGGAACAAATTGACAAAGACCAGGCTGATCATTTCAGTTGCTTGCATCCATAAAAGCACTGACACAACTGCTTATAGAGATTTTAATTTAAGAGTGGTGGCCCTATGCATCAGTTTCAACAAGGCTTAGAACAACTTTCAAACCTTATTCAATGGATGCTTCTCTATCCGTTTTGTTATACCTACATATTTAATAGAAAAATCTGCTTGTTCACCAAGTATCCATGAATGTTAAACCATGCCTAACTTTGTACTTTTCTCCAAAGCATGACTTGAATTCTTCTACTATATCTAATAATGCATACTCTTTAATTCCTATGCCAAAAAAATTCCATCATTCATAACCAGAAGCATTCATAATTTAAATGACTGTCTCTGCTGTTGATGGCACCATCAATTACAGGGTTAGGTGATGGGGAAGATCTGCACTGATTAACATGCATTTTTCAACATCAGTGCCCTGTAAGGTTTTATATAGCTGCAACTTTCAGGAAGTAGCTGGGATCTGGTATTCTGAAATTACCTTGCCATGGTATTCTGAGATAACAGCTTTGGAGCGTTTTTTAGTAAAGGCTTCACATTTCATTTAATAATCAAATTTCAGTAACATCACATTGGCCACAGAAGTAATTAACTTTCCAGAAAAAAATTCTACGTGACAAATTTTGCCCAGAACTACAGCTTGTACAGCCCAGCTCAGCATAGTGTAGGACATAGAATACATTCGCAAAATGTTCTTACTTCTCAAATTCAGCAAAGTACTTGGGTGTTTATTGTCCTTATCACCTGCTTACATCTACCTCTACTCAGAAAGGGACGAGCCAAGATGGAGAATTTGGGAATCAGCAAGAGACCTTCTGCTCTCACCATCTGGATTTTTAAATATGGATGTCACTGTATGGTATATCCAAATGCAAAAGTCAAATAAAATAATAAGTGAAATCCTTCAAAAATTGTGAGTTCTCTCAGAGAATCAAAAGTGCATTAAGCACCTCCCCATTTACCTCCTCCTGTGTGAGCAGGAGCTCAAGCTCAATTCCTCTGCAGTTCAAGGGCATTTTCTGCTGTAACAATGAACCAGGCACAGCCAGGCTGGAATTCCTGTTCCAAGGGAGACAGGCCTCCTGCTCTAGAGATTCACCTGGCCTTTTCTAGCCTTTTTCTCCTTAACCTTCCTGTTTAGTAAAATTTCTTTTAAAATGTATCCTTTATAGCAAGGTGCAGTCATTACTATAATTCAGCTCAGATGAAGGAGGCCATTACAATTCAAGGGAAGACTGTTAAGTGAATTTATAACTTGAATATAATAAATTCAATTTTTCATTCAGAGCAACAGACTTGAAGTAGTTTACTTTACACCTGACTGCAGCAATTTGCCAATAAAATCCATAGTAAATATGATGTGATTTGTCCATAAAGGGAAAAGAAGAACTTGCAATTGATGTATGGGTTGTCCTATGCTATACAATAAAGCTTGAAATCACTGGACTATCTGGACACTGATATCACTCAGGAGCTACAGCACAAATGCAGCACTGTATGGGAAGAACAATGCCTGCTTCTGTCTTTTCATCCCACTGATCCTTCAAATATTTGAACAGTGGAATCACTTCATTGATGCACCATTTGATTAAACCAGGCTTAGCTCTCAAATGCTCAATGGATTCTTGTTTGTAAAGACTTGATGCTTTCATATCCGATGCTGTTATGTCTCTAGTACCAATTTCCATATTCATTCAGCTTACTTTTCTATAGTCCCCATTCTAATTATTGTCAGTGTTGTTGGCAGCGTCTAATGAGGGATGAAGGAATTATTCTGAGTTCCTAGGTCCGGGTGTTGCGCCCTGGAGACATGAACTCCACATTTGGACAACACCCAAACACACATCAGCCCCTTATCATGCTCTAGCTTGCATAGAAAAGAAGCCCAGCACCCCAGGCTGGAAGGAGCTGGGACAAGCCCTGACCATTTCCCAATCTCAGCAAATGGAGGAGAAGGGAATTAAGGCACCCTGCAATGGGCACCTTTAAGTCAGATTGGGTCCAGGCTTTGCGCACAGAGAAAACATCTCTCAGAGTCAGCATCTGGGGCTTTTGAAACCTGTATATCCTTGGAATATTTATATATACCTCCTTGAAAAGCAATTCTGCCAAAAGACTCAAAGGCCCTGCTTTATTCAGCAGTTTGGGTACCCGATCAGCAAAGCACAGACAGCGACCCAGCTCCTGCTTGGTGCTCCTGCAATGACACAACCCAAGGAGCTGTTTCTGTTTATAGTGGGACCTGCTGTTTACACAGTGGGATAAGGACTATACAAGAACATACAGACAGGCTGAAAAACATCTGAGTTCATTTCAAACACATCTATATTTGAAAGCTTGCTGCAATGAGGATTATTTATAGTTCTTATAAACCACAGTCATGGAGCAGGACTGCACCAGGCTACGTAGTGTAAACACACAGACTAAAGTTACAACTCCTGTAACAAGGATCGTGGGGGATTTTACCAAACGGGATTTGAAGAACACAGCTCAAGAACAGAATATGGTAGATCAAATATTAAATAGAAGTTCTGTTTTCAGCATGTGTCTTTGCTTCCAGCTTAGCTAGAGAAGATTGCCTTGGCAGAATTGATTTTATTTTCCGCTCAAAAACCGTGATGATCCTACACATACCTTGTTATTGCTGTTTCTATTTGGACACTTTCAAAAATAATAAGCTTTTTGCTTCAGAATTAAGGCAAGAAAATTGATTATATAGGTTTTCTGACACTTACTACAAGTAATTTAAACCTATGGATGGAGTCATCTGGAAGTTCAAGTATCTTGTCTCTTTATGAATGATTGTATCAGATTTAACAGACGCAAAGTCCTACCATTTCAGAAATCGGTCTATGAGAAATACTTTCTTTAAAAAGAGGCCTTTTTCTTTCTGCATCACTGAATGAACATTTTTAGAAAGAAACAGAAATGGAAGTGAACTGGAAAGGTTAAATTCAGGAATAAAAGTTTTGAACTACAGCTTCAGAAATCACATAGAATTTACATCTGCCGCATATTCCTTTCAAATGTTGGAATCAGGATTGAAATTCCCATTTCAGATGTAGAGGACCAGAAGTGGTCTGATTTATGTAAACAATCTATTTGGATTAAAAATTATGTTTTCTGCATGTAGAAAAACCATGACTGAAAAAGTTTTGTACATTAACATTTTACAGGGCACTAGGGACTGAAAAGCTGCATTGCAAATTTTTAGTATCTCTGAAAATCTGCCTCAGAGGTTGAACCCCGTGACATTAGAATGATATCTGGTAAAAAATAAATTACTTAAATTTTGTGATTCATTCAAGTTTGCAAGAATAAGCCAGATGTTATTTGGTGTATTTCCCACATACAGCCTGCTTCCCCCACAGCAACCCTTCCAGCATTATTCTTTATTCAGCATTTCACTGGGGGAGGGGGGTTGTTATGAGTTGTCTACCGACAGTAGGTTAAGTGATATAAACCTAAAACCACTCACAGATATTCCCAGATCTCTCCAGGAGTTACATTCCTCAAATGACTGGAGCATGATGCATTAATATAATTACTCTAAATTATATCTACTCAGTTTCTTTCATCTCATGTATTCCCAAAGCAAATTACAAGTTGAATGAATTTTCCACTCTCACTGCTCACAAGCCATTTAACAATAGGTTAAACACATTTTGTCAGGTGATTCCTGTTCCCTGACTCGTGACCATGGATACTCCTATCAGAAGCACTCATCTCATCCATCTGAAAATGATCTCAGGCATGTAAGAGGCACTAAATCACCCTTATTTAAATTAAAGCAGGCACTCACACAACTCTTCACTGCACTTTTGTTGCTCTCTTGCACATGATTCATATTAGCACTCAAAGAAGAATGACAAGAATAGATTATAGAACAATCACAGAACTTATGATGACCTAAAATACAGCCTTTCAACCTGGGGAGGTAGCTTCAGCTTCAGATGCTAAAAGAATTAAAGTCAAAAATGGGAAGAATAAAACAACTCCATGCCTCCAGAAGGCAAAGAGCCTTAAGCAAAGAGAAATGCTGAAACCCAAGGGTTTGAAACTGCTTTTAGTGGCAGCCTGACAGGCTGAAAGGAATATCTTTTCCTTACTTTTTCATACTTCCCCAGTTCTTCCCCTGCCAAGTTGGATGGCAGCTGCAAAGTCCCTAACAGTATTTGATTTAAGGAAGCAAAAGTGACTAGACAGATGTTTATGCGATCTCTAATGTAGGGCTTGAAAAGAAAATGGTTGTTGGAGGCTGGTTGTAAATAGTTACATGATCCCCGTGCATTTCATCAGTGCACATGTTCTGGATCTCCAGTGCCTCCAATCTTACTGCAAAAGTGACTCCAAAATTTGCTGGAGTCTGAATACAGCCGAACAGACCAGAGCCATAAATCATTTGACTACATGTTTTACCTTTAAAATCGCAGGGCACAAAAGAAATTACCTTGTCAAAGTCTCGTAGAAAACAGAGCACACTTTTAAAGACTGCATCCTTATGTGCTTCACATAAAGTTCAAACTAATGGCAACAGCCCACAGGCATTAAGAGAAATAACAGCAATCGATGCTATTTTTAAAGGGAAGAGTGGGGGCGAGGGGTTAACATATGTGGAATTAGCTCTGGGCAAAATGAGAAGCCATTGCATCTAAAATCAAATGCATTCTCTGAAATAGACACCAGAGACCAAATTCCCATGCAGACTCCTGCAGTCCAAGAGTTTCAGCAGAATTTGGCCTTCCTCTTAACTTAGCTTCATTAGGTCATTTCATGCCATCAGTTTTTATGTTGGACGCCCTACGTACTGCACATCAGTTGTTGGCACTATGTAAACAATTTTCCAAATTGGAGGGGGAGGAAAGGGTGGTGTGTGTAAAAGGGAGAGGAATTTTTTCCCATTTAGAATAAAAGTAATTTCTCAAAAGAGTTTGAGGGGGAAAGTGGTATTTGTACCCCTTCTACCAGATGTCACCAGCGAAAACAAGAGCCAGTATTAAATATCTCTCCATCAAATTCTTCTTGAAATTTCTCAGCGTCAGCTGGTCAAGAACGCATTCAGAAAACAGGGGAAGCTGAAATCTTCCACAGCCATTCTTAACCAACAAAAGAATTATCTGTGTCTGAAACTGTTTCGTGGCAAACAGACTTGCAGAATTTTTAATAAGAAAAAAAAGCTTGTGGCAGTAATTTTTCTTATGTTTATATACTGCAAATGAAATAGCACCTCCTTCACAGAGAATATCTTTTGCAATGGTCTTTTGTTGCCTTTTGATCAGCTGCTTTCAGTGCTGGATGAACTAAGGTCTAGTAGGTTCCCTCCATTTGTCACTTCTCTGTCTGGCACCCTGATTTATTAGTGACTGGCTTCAGTGACTGGTTAGGTCTGTCTTCCATCTTAGAGGGAAATGCTTTGGAAAAAAGATGCCTTGATGCTCTCTGTGACATTAAGACAGTCTCTGCACCGTCACTTCTTACTGTGCCACCACCTCAAGCTGTGATGCCAATTGCACTGTCATCCCTTGCCACCCCTTAATCCTGGCCATAATGATACCTTGTGCTGTCATCCATATGACTTGTCTTTCACTGTTCTGCTACCTCAAGGCACAAGTGAGATCCAAGCTGACAGGCTCCTCACACAGCTAGGCTACAACATTCGTGGAAGAAAATTGAGATGATCAGATAATATCTATGGAAAAAGTAACTAGCACAAAGGAACACTGGGAAACAGCACTGGCCAAACAGTTCTAGAAAATAATCACTTCTCTGAAAGAGATTGAACACAGGCTGAAAACTGAAAAGACACTCTTCAGATATTATTATAGCGATGATGTTGCTATTGAAATTTTTCTCTCTGCTCTGAAAGCAAAGATCTTTCATGTAGGGCTCAGGGACTTTTGTCTCAGAGACAGCTGGGCAGATCCCAACCCCTTTGCTTCGTACATACCCGACTAAACAGGTTGTCAGAATCTTGCAGAATTGTAAGATTTTCTCTGGAAACAGAGCAGATGAAATACCCTCCCCCAACCAACTGTTCTGATGGATTGACATAATATTATTTTACCTCCTATAGCAACAAATTCACTGTGTGGTGGGGTTTTTTTTCCAAACAACAACAGATCAGATATTCTGGAGATAATATGGCTATTATTTCCCCTGATTAGTTTGCTATGCAAACAATACCTGAACAGTTAAAAGGATACTTTTAATTTTTTTCTTTTTGTTTGGTTCCCCAGCGATGAAACGCTATCACACAGAGTGACTACAGGTAAGATAACAAGTTATCACTTTTAAACAGTCATTAAAAACACCTCTTCAGAAGTTATTGTGTTTCATTTCATCCGACTCTTCAGATCAAGCATATCAGATAGTGGGGGCTTTTGTCTTGCCCTACATGACATGGAGAAGCTGGTGTTTTCTGCTTAAATCACAGGAAATTTGACATGACTCTGTTCTTTTTGCCTATCTGGCCACTTATCTTGTTTCGTTTGCAAATATCATATGTATTCTCTTGAGATAAAAATAGTGCAAGATGATTAGTTAGGCAAGTTCATTTGACACCATTCCCCCTTCGTGACGCTGAAATCTAAAATCTGTATATGGTATACAACTTAAAGTATATATATTCAAGCTCAGCTCTGCTGGAGTCACACTGCAAGTACTTTCCTCCCAACCTGACTGCTTCCTTACCCAGTCAAGAAGACCACAAAGGTAAGCTGCCTAGATCTTCTGCTTTCAAAGAAACACAAAAGCAAAATGCTCCCTAAACAGAAAGCAATTAAAGTATCTATTCTTATCTCAGCTTCCAGTATGTTGTATCTTTACAAGCTAACATAGAATAGAATCAGCATTTGGATCATAGGATGGAACAAGACAGGAACGACGTCCCTTGTCAAAAATGTTGTGGTTTTTAGGTTTCCCTTCAACTCTTCCCCTTTTTAATCCTGTCAGCAGTGAGAATTGGGTGAATGTATGAGCTCAAGGTTATATTGCCTAATGCTGAGAGGGGGAAGTATTTTGCCCAAGAATGCACTGGGACAAAATAATTCAGTAGTAAAAGAAAAGCAACCCAGCTGCCTGAGCCAGGGAAGGATCCATTGCCATCCGTGGGAAGGTGTGCCATCACTTTCTTAACCGTTTCGGAGATATTCAGAAAGGAACTAAAATTATTGACAATTTCTTCTGCTGCAAACCAACAGGTACAGAGGCAGCCATTTCATATTTTAGAGGAAGTTTAAACCTGTGTTTAGATCTCAAACCAGTGCACAGACTATAAATGGGTAGCACTAGTTGATTTCTTTCTTAGTCCGTGCTTAGACAGGAAGAATGATGTTGCTGAAGACCAGTTAGGGATTGATGAAAATATATTTCTATTCTCTTCTGGCTTTCAATAATAACCTTTCTATGCCTTAGTCCCCTTCTTTCACTGACATGAATTAAGAGTAACATTGCAAGTTTTAACCTGTAACCTGTCTGCACTGGTGTGTGCAGTTTACCAAACTGTAACTGCATCAATGCACTAAAAATCAATTAGAAATTCAGGCATTATAGCATTTTGTTAAGGGATACACATTGCACTGGCAAACTATTGCAGCTGTTGGTGGCTGAATGGGACAGAGCATTTTTCTCAAATGAAATGTTGCTGTGTCAGAAGAAAACACCTCCTCCACTCTGCTAAGAATGAATATTAAGTCATGATACTTCTGTTTTAAAGACAGCAATCTACTGAAATGCCAAAATCTGGGCAAAAATATGGTTTATTATAACTTACATGGAATGCAAAAAGAAAAGGACCTCAGGAAATACTGACAAAAACTTTTTCACAAAGCTCTCATGAAATGTAGTCTTTCAGTGATGCAGTAGACCAGCAAGACACACTTATCATTGCAACTAAACAGGAGAGGAACTTACCCTCCAAATTCACATGAGTAAAATTACTATTACTAATTCTACACTAATATTTTCCTTCTTTGTGAAGATCACTACATCTATTGATAATAACACTAGGTTTTTCACATTCCAGCTTACTCCAGATACAGTTCTAGGGGACATACCAGCCTTATCTCTTATGTGTGCTGTAAATACACTCTGGGTTTTACTGAGTAGTAATCCACCTCCAGGAAAACCCACACAGAAGTCATGAAGTTCTGTGGTGCTGGACATCTTGGATGTGCTCTCTGGGCGCAGCAGAGGCAGCAGATCCTCCTGAAGCCCCACGCTCCCGCGTGCAGAATTCCTCCCTCATTCCCAGCTTTCAGTGGAAGCACCTGCTCCAGACATCTGTTACAGCATGCTCCACTTGCCATCGGATGAATAATGTCTCCCCTATCACACACTGTCACTGCAGCAACTTCAAATAGAGCCGTGAAAGTAGGAGAGAAGTCATTTTAATGACCAAGTAACTCACATTTAATTTATTTTACAGTTCAACAATGGCCATCACTGACATCCTCTCTGCTAAAGATATTGAATCTGCTCTCTCCAGCTGCCAGGGTAAGGAATGGCTGCTCTGCAGACAGAAGATGCATATCATTTTTATGTCTTAAGATGACATGCCTATCATTTTCCCCTCAGATTCCTTCCCTGTGAGATCTCTTTCTAAGCTACATTACAGTATAGTCCCTTTAAATTCAAAAGGTCTCACAAGTGGTGAACAGCAATTAAAGGACCACCATTTCAGTTAGGACTGGCTTAACACTAAGCTGTCAGTGTGTAAACCTGTTAAAGGCTTAAATTTAAAGTTGGCCTCATCCTCCAAAATTTCAGAAAAAGCCTCAGCTTGCAGAATGAGAGTGTAATTTGTGAAGCAATTATCAGTCTCGCTTTTCTTAAGAGCTGCTTAGTAAGATCAGGCCAATTTTGCAAATATTCAAAGATCTGGTTTGTCTGTGAACTACTTACTCTTCTATGAAATTCTTCACCTAAGTAAGAACTCTGTGAAAATTAATGAAGAATTACAGGAGTTGTTTGTAAGTCACAGCAGCACCCTCTCAATATTTATTATTAATTGCATGTGACACATTGCAAAAATCCTGATTTAGCAGAATGTGCATTGTAGCAGAAAACTTCAAACTGGCTGAAAGGAAATATGACCACGGGCACAGAGTGATTAAAAAGGGAAATTATTATCCACTGTATCTGCTCTTCTGCTACACCAGGGAACAAGAGAAAGAGAGCAGGCTGATGCTTAAGCCATACATATTCACAAGGAATACACACAGTAGTAGTGACTTCAAAGAAGAATATTTAACAAATTCTGTTTCTTCCAGCTGATGATTCCTTCAACTACAAGTCTTTCTTCTCCATGGTTGGTTTATCCAGCAAAACTCCTGATCAGATAAAGAAAGTTTTTGGAATCCTTGATCAGGACAAGAGTGGTTTCATTGAAGAAGAGGAGCTGCAGTAAGTACTGTTCAGCTGCTCTATTTCTTTAAACAACAAAAGCCATAGAACTTGTTTGGTGTCCTTGAAGAAATGCTTGATGTTATTTTAAATATAAAACACAAATCCTTGTCTTTTCTTGAATCTGTGTGGATTCCCTCAGATAAAAAGAGCAGACATTACCTTATGGGACGTTTCAGAGAGCGAAACTCAAGCACAGCACCCTGTTGTATTTCAGGCTGTTCCTGAAGAATTTCTCTTCAAACGCCAGAGCCCTCACCTCAGCGGAGACCAAGGCTTTTCTGGCTGCAGGAGACACTGATGGTGATGGCAAAATTGGAGTGGAAGGTAAGACTTTGGAAAATTGATAAACTTTGTGGTTTAAAATGCACACCTTTCAGGCTGCATTTAAACTGGGGCATGACGAATACACACGAGTAGTTTGGCCTGATACTTTCTGCCACAATTTTTGTATGAGCAAATACTCTTTTATTTTCATAGCTTTATTCCCATTTGATCTCTGTTGCAGCAACAGAATGTTTAGGCCCAGTGTAGAGTCTGGTCTTCCAATCAATGATAACAGCTTTGGGGTTAATCCTGCAGTGTTTCTGATCCATAGACTCAATGTGCCAGATTCTAAAAAGACTCAGAACACCTGAACTTCTCAGAATTTCTATTTCAGCAGTGGATGTTCTGCACTTCTGGCCATACGACATTCCCATTTTTAAACACATCTCTGCCTAAAGAAACTTATTTCTTCGTTTCCTACTATCAAACACTGGCCACTATTACTGGGTGCTTAATTCACTAATGTAAAATATGACTGGTATTCTTTCTCAAGGCTGCAACTGCAGCAGGGCAGCACAGGATTCTGTGCTGGAAAATTATCTGATAAGTGCACATTTCACTGGGCAGTCCTTTGAGAAACTCAATCAAATTCCAGAAGAAAACCTCACAGGGATGATGTGAACTAGCCAGGATATTTCTTTTAGAAACTGCAGCACAGAAAAATAGGACATTATGCATCATGTATTAGAGATGAAGTCACCGAAAACAGGGCTGTCTCAGCCGAACTAGGACAGGTGGCAGTAACTCCAACAGACACACGTGCTAATCTTAGCCAGATTTGGGAGGAGAGAGAGATACACTGTTGGAGGAATTTGCTTTAGCAGCAGCTTTAGCAGCTTCTGTTTATGAGCCCCAAATAGGGCATTGTATTATGCAGAACTTGGCCCTTAACCATTGAATCTCCCATTCTGGAATTACTTCACTACAGATAATTTTTATTTGGAATAACAAAACAAAAAAACTCCTCTCACTGAGAGCTACAGGCTCCTCTTCCTTGGCTATTATCAGAGTTTGTAATGGGGTAAAGATAGTTTACCTTTAAGTCAGGATTTCCCACAAATACAAATTTGCAGACGCACTCCTCCTCTCTGCACTTACTCTTTTTAAGGAGTGAAAAATCTGTTACGCCCCCAGAATTTCAGTTTAGCAGTAGCTTGTGCAGTGTTATAATAACTTTGGGAGCCCTCCATGCCTAGGAGTTTCAGACATTTTTATCTATCTTTTTAAAGATGTCAAAAAACTACTTTCAACTAGTTTTATTCTCTACTTTTCTCACTTCCTTCCTTGACAGAATTCCAGTCTCTGGTGAAGGCATAAACAGCATTAGACCAAAGGCAACCTTGGACTGACTCTGCCAATTACCTCGTCCAGCAAGCACTTCACACTCAGCATGTGTTTGTACATTTTTATATTGTTTCAGGCCTTAACAGTTCACACACCTGATTGCTGAGAAACCTTGCAATGTTTTGGTCACATGGCATTGTCACATTTCCATTGTAAAGAAGGCACTTTGTGATTTTCCACCACTGAGAATGTTGATATTGTGGCTGGGAGAGGGGAGAAAACAATTAAAAAATCAACTAAACAAAAAGACCCTTGGGGGGAAAAGCTGCTTTTGAAAATTTTGTTTAGTTTCTCCATCCTCATACTTGAGCATGCTGCCTCACCAGACACAGTTTTGATGATTCTAAACCATATCATATCTTCTCAGGCTTAATCGTACTGATTTAATTGAGGTTAATTTCTGGTTAATTCTCTGATACTTGAGGAAAAGCAATGCTGAAAAGATAGCTAAAAATAATTCATATTAAGTCCCAACCCTGCAAATATGAGAAAAAAATTAAGACATTTAGGAGGAGTTCACACCCAGCTCAAAGCACAGAATAAGTTTGTGGGTAATTTTCCAGCATAAAGTAGTAGACCACAGCATGATTGTATCACCAGAACGTGTTTATGGCCTAAAATGTGACTCTCCCTTAAGAAGATTTATCTTTCATGAAATCTAAGGCAGCTGTGAGATAGAGGAGAAGGGTCTAATCCTACTCTGACACTGTCACAACTCATGGTCCCCTGACAACCTGGGCCACAGGCCTGGAGGTTTTTCCATGAATCATAAGCCTGTTGCTTATTGTCTCTAAACGTGTACAAAACAATAATATTTGCCACATCTGTGAATTTCTGTGTTTTCTACAGCTGAAACTACAGCCAATCTTGCTGTTTGATTACCCTAAAGCTCTTACATTGTTAAATAATGGCCACTACAAGTCTTTCATTTATTTTACGAATTATTATCTATATGTGCCATAATATTAGCAGTTTTCTCCAATCTGAAAACTAAGAACTAGTCTTCCCTTTGAGGAGTGTCTTACAGGATTTAGAGTTGGTTATAGCATTGTTTTCATTAATGGACAAAGTAAATAATGTTCATGGCTAAATGCAGACATCAGCAGGCTGAGTAGATGTTGTGCATCTCTGGCTGAGTGTGTCAGAAATTTCCTCACCCTGATTTAGCTGTTTCCTTCCCCATGTCCCATGCTGTGGCTCCAGCTCACAAGCAGACTGTAGTTTTATTACTCTTCACAAAACTGAATGATAATTATGATTTGGCAGCTGTTTTGAAGAAGAGCAGAAACAAAGCCTTTGGAACTTTTATGTAACAGCCAGTGTTGGCATTTCCATGAATTGCAAGATGATTATGTGAGGCAAGCACAGCTCCCTCATTCCCAGGCATGTAAGAGAGCCAGTTGACCGATTTAACATGGCTAATGCAAAAGAGGAATTCTAGCAATCACACTCACTGAAGCCTTGGCAGAATTATAATGAATATAAATCCTAATTCTATCCCCACAGCCTTTGATGTTAAATCTGGGCTTAAATTATACCTGCTGTTAATTGCAGCACTGAAATATTTTGCATAATGATGAGACTCTGGTTCCTTATACCTTAATTATTTCTGTGTTGAATTAAAAATGTGGGGCAACCTAGATCTGCAGCAATATCCAGATGTAATACATACATTAGCTCTTCACACTGCTGATCACTAAACTATCCTTCACTGGCTCACGAGCAGATGGCACATACAGTACCAGAAGTGACAGACCTGACACTGCATTCCTTGCACCTCTGAGACTCTCATGTGGAATGCAAGAAATGCAAGACTGCACAATGGCCCATCCTGCCTTTCAGAGATGCTGAACAACTGCACACCACTGCCTTGTGCTGCCACAGGGGGATGAAGCACTCCCAAGAATCAGGAAATCCTTTTGTGTGCTGCAATTTCATCTATGCTTATAAGAAAATCCATTTTTCTTAAATAGTGGCAAGAAGATGTGTTTTAAATCTTGTCAAAATTATCCAGCCATTTCATTCAAAGAAATTATAATAAAAATCCAAGAAGTCCCCAATTTAAAAAAAAGGCCCATAGGCTTCAGCAAAAATACCACCTACTCTCTATTAAGGTTTCTGTTGGCATTAGAATCCACATTTTAGATCCACATTTTAACCAATATAGAAAAGAACATTTTTCAACTAAAGGAAACAAATTTTAAAAATATTACGTTTTCTGGCAAGGTTCATTTTAATTAACTTGAGTCAGTGGCAACTTTCAGTTTTTTATGGAACATCATGGAGTGTTCTCTGAATTTGACAATGCAATCAAGCCAGAGAAAAACTATAATTGCAGGATGTCTATGTGAATGCCAGCTGAAGTACCAAAGAGATACATGATTGGTATCACAATGTTACCATAATTAAGGTACAGAACCAATGAGTAATTCCTGATGGAAAGGTTCTCTGGAGGTCTCTGGTCCAATCACTCCCTCAGAAGGGAGGGATGGAAGGACTAAGATGAGTTTGAGTACTGTCAGGGATAGAAGTTCTGTAACTTCCCTGGGCAATCCGATAAGTAAGGATTAAATTCTCTGCATCAAGCTGCCATGAATGAATTAAACAAATAAAATACCGCTGAGTACACAGTTAAAAACTAAAATTCTGTTAGAAATTGTTTGTGCTACATCAAATCAGAAAGAATCTAACAACCCCTGGTATTTTCACTTTGATCACCTGCTCTCAGGTTCAGAGTAAGACCATCCTACTCGCTATAACACTCAGTATAAAACTGCTTCATAGTTCCCAGCATAAAGGAGATGTGGTTTTTGTGTTTTACCTTCACTTAAGACAATTCAAGAGCAACCCAAATTGTGAGTGGTAGAGCTGAGCTCCACTAGGCCTGAAGACTGTGAGTTCCCAGACACTTCGGTCCCTTGATCACCCTGTGGGAACAGTTTAATCTCTAATCCTCCCTATACTTCTTATGAAATAAAGACATACTATGATCCCTTTAAGCAGGAACAAAACACAAAGAAATCTATAGTTCTATATGAGCTCCTGGAAAAAGGATACAGAGGGCCAGGTCATGATCTCAAACCCACCCTAGTGCTCTAGCCACTGAATTCACCATCTTTCTTAAACCAAAATTTTGGGTTGCCTTGAAAGAGGAGCAGAACCATGCATGAGATAAAACCTCATGGTATTTAGTGGAAGCTGGCTGCCCGCTAACTTCATGTTCCTTTGGAAATCCCAATCCAAAAGCCACTTGTAAACTTGAGATTCAATTTCAGCTCTCCAACTGCTTGAAATCTCAGTCATCTTCTAACAAGCAGAGAGCACAGAAAGGGCAAGGGGATGTCAGAACATTCATTGCACACATAGACTGGTACAGTTTCTTCTTTGAGTTAGCAGCCAGCCCATGTGGAAAATCTTTGATGCAGCATCATCAGAGGTGCCTGGAACTCTTCACACAAACACTGTGGGCAGAGGGGGCCAAGGCTGGATTAATTTCCTGGAAGGAGTTACTGAAATAGACACATCTTGATTAAATCCCTGAACAGACACATACCTAACATTTTCATGCTCAATTTTTCACATATTATAAAACATTTTAATAAGAGGATACTGGGGAGCATGACCTAAAGTGTTCACATTTATGAAACCTAATTTCCACATTCGTTTTCATCATCAGTACAGAAAGATACCATTATATTGGTCTGAACTTTCTGGTACACTTTCTGCAGCAAAGATCTATAGAGCACATCAGCAGCTGAGATATGGCTGCTCCAAACTTTTGATTCGTTTGTGAGCATGTCTTACACTCATGAAAACAAGAAAATCAGTTTTATATATCAAGCTTCAGAAGAGAAAAACAGATCACCACTCCAGTTACAATAGAAAAAGAAGGTACCCTTGGACAATGCCTTTCCGGGCAGTTACAAATTATTGACCCTAAATTCAAAGGAGAACTTCTGTCCAAGAAGAATATGCAAATATTTCACTCAATGGGAATCACATCAGTTCCATTACAATGATGTTTTCATCAGCTGTATTTTCTAGACACTGACTTCCTGCTGTAACTCCCAGGCTTCCAGAACAAATGAATTTTATATTTGCAATGATCTCCATAATGGACTGTAAAATTTAGCCAGCATAAAATAAACACAGTAAACCCCAATTTTGTTAGGCAGATGAAGTAACCTCTTCTTCTAAATCACCATGAAAGGAAAGTCCTCAGGAATTATCTCAGATTTATCAGTCTAGTCTGTTTATATTCCTGTTCTTTCAAGTGATTTGCTAGGCTAGATTTTTTTTCTTTTAAATACCTGTTCTTTCCTCTCCTCCCTTCTGATGAACTCCCTCCTGTTATCCTGTTCTCATCCTGGTCCACAGTTTTCCCTCACCCGTAGTTCTGCAGAGCTGTCACGGCTGGACTTGCCTGTCTTTGCTGCCACCTTCGGGCAAGTGGTGGTTTGCCACAGAAATACTCCAAAACTCTGCTATAAATGCTTTGTAATCTCAGTGTGGGCTCCTCAAAATGTTTACTTGAATGCTCAGTAATTCCCATACTATTATCAGATTTTCTCTGATCCCAGGCCATGCTCTTGATTATTTTCTAGGTACCCGACCCAAAGGCACAGCTAGATTCCCAATGGAAAAACTGAATCATTTAATTTATATTCCACCTGTTCAGGATAAAATGCCTTTAAAAGTAACTTGTTCAGTTGATATTATATCATGCAGGAAAGTAAGTTTTCACAATTTGCAATTTGCCACACAGCATGGGTTTAGAATTAACATAGTCAGTGTTCCTCTTAAAAATTCCTCTTTAGAAGAAGTCAAGGGGAACTGAGATAGATGAGGTTTTGTATTTATTTTCATGTACCTAATTTTTGAAAGACAGCAGCTTTATGTTATAGTGATTAAAGGATAGGCTTTGTTTTAAATTTTCTCATCACTCAAATTTAAAACAAAGCAATACTCCAGCCATGTATATATCTGTGTCAGTGTAAAATGTTCTCCCAATGGCTTTTTTACACCTCTTGCCAATTTCAACTATTCTCAAGGCCATTAAGTTCCAATAAATTCCATAAGATAACTGACTGGGTGTTCCTATTAATGTCCAGTAAGAGAAAAACTGTGGTTTAGCTGCAGAGCTTAGCTGCTGTTTGAAACCTTACAGAAGGTTGTCCTTTCAGTGCAGCAAGGAACAAGCAAATATCACTGATTTCACTGCTCTGTTTCCCTCCTGGCCATAACTGATCCGCTCTCCTGTCTCCTGCTGAGCAACTGACAACCTTCATTTTGTAAATGGACATATTTACTAAGATGGGCACCATGCAATTAATTACTGCTGAGCAAATGCTGGCAGGATTAGACTTTTATAGCTAACCAAAGCTTATATAACAACTTATTAAAAGTAATTTGGGCTGAACAAGTTTTGTCTTTGAGCTTGTACTTGTATATCAGATATATCTATTACAAATGTATCAGTATTAGTATGTTTTGAAGACTACTAGGGCAACTGCAGGAGTAGTGTTTCATGGGTAATTCATATCAGGATTGGGGCCTTAAAAGTCAAAGTCTGCTTTGAAGGTGTCCATTTCTAGCTATCATTAAACAATTAAAAAGATGTATTTTTTCATTTATACATTAAAAATTCATTTCACTAAAATATGTGCAAGCTGAGAGGATTTACTTCATATGGCACTAAACCTAACATATTGTCTAAAACACCATGCACATTCCTTTGGGATATAAATATCACTCTGATTAGCTAGCAGGTCTTGTCAGCCACAGTAACTTATCCCCTGGGGTATCTGAGCTGTCACGTGCCTCCAGGACTTCTGTAAAAGGTCAACAGGACTTAACTAAGGTCTATATAAGTTCTTCTCTATGTCATTTGAAAAAGAATTAAGCCAAGAGGTCTCTGCTGATCTTTTACCTGACAAGATTTTCTGTTCTTAGTTGGGGAAAACTAAGTGGCCAGGTGAGTTCAATCTTTCCTCTGGAACTTTAGAAGACACCACAATAATTCACCAAAAAAATGCATGGAAATATCCAAAGGTGCCCAAATGCCAGGAAGTTCTATAAATCCATTTGGCTTAGTCCTCAGCTTGTACACCTGAAGACTCAACAGGAAATACCAGTGACTCAGATGCACACCGTGTGTCTGAAATAAAGGGTGGAGCAGCTGGTTCCTGCAGGCAGATCACCTGCTCTGCCCTGGGACCTGGGCTCACCTCGGGGCCACCTCCACAGCTGAGAGAGCAAGAGCAGTGGCAACTCTACCCAGGAGTATTTTTCATTTTGCAGTATTCTTGACATGGCTCTTTCCAGTATCCTGACAGAAGCTGAAATTGCTGCTGGTCTACAGAGCTGCCAAGGTAATACTTATGTTTTAAATTTAGCTTTGGAGTTTATCTATCAAATTCCTTTGTCCTTGCTACCCCAAAGTCCCAATTCCAATGGAAACAGAAAACTCTGTCTTACTAAAAACAGAAAAAGAACTCAAGGTAATGGAAGAGATGCAAGTTTTAATTTTGGCCAACCAAGCTACAGCTACCCACAATCATTTGTGCACTGCAGCAATTTTAAGGATGAAAAAATCCAAAGGCTGAATCCTGCGTCAGAAATCCTGTTTTTTTCAGAGAATAATAATAAAACTACTACTGATTTCAATACAAGCCAAATATTTATCATCAAGTTCTACAAATATGTCTTTCAGTGAAGTATCTCTTTACAAGCATATGTTATTGCATGCTGAAGACCACAGTCATTATTTCGTTACCTTCCTAGTTGTGAGACATCATTGATGGAAAAATCCCATTTTTCTGATATAAACTCAGGAAAATCAAAGACTGTTACTTGGTATTTGTAATTACCTTCACTGTACTGCAAAACAGCTTGCTGCTTTTTGATCAAAAAGCTAATTTTTTTGTTCCAGATTTTTGACTACTTTTCTTCATCTCTCCTTATTTCCATCTGCTTATTTCAGCTGCTGATTCATTTGATTACAAAACATTTTTTGTCAAAGTGGGTCTCAACTCCAAGTCCAAAGACCAAATTGCCAAAGTCTTTGAAATTCTTGACCAGGACAGGAGTGGCTTCATTGAGGAAGATGAACTGAAGTAAGTAAATAAAAAAAAGTTACCAACAGGGTTGTGGTTTATCACTAAAAATGCATGACAAAATCAGAAATATTCTCTTTCCTCCTCCCCCTTTGGATGGGAGACAATCATGTGTTTGTGCACCCGTGTGTGAGTGCTAGTGCTGGTGCTGGAGGAGCTGCAAGTCAAATAACAAAGGCAAGGCTGGATCATAATGGGGAAACTCTGACAGCACTGAAAATACTTGTTTCATGTAGCAATAACTGACAGAATGTGAAGATAAAAATAGCAGTTC
This sequence comes from Motacilla alba alba, assembly GCF_015832195.1. Taxonomy (NCBI): domain Eukaryota; kingdom Metazoa; phylum Chordata; class Aves; order Passeriformes; family Motacillidae; genus Motacilla; species Motacilla alba. The sequence continues at coordinate 9,632,530 of NC_052029.1, read as the reverse complement.
TGCTATAGCTGCTTTTTATTATTGTAAGATTTTTTTACCAGACTGAATTCAAAGGGCCATTTTTCTCTCATCTTGCTTCTGTGACATGAATTCTACCTTCCAGATCACATTCATCAGACTTTGAAGTTAAAAGTAAGGTTAGAGAAACCCTTGCTGAGACTCTGCATCTTAGGAGAAAGAAGGAAGATAACAAGGGAGGGAAGATGAATCCTGCCACTACAGAGGATTATTTAATTTTGAAATTAAATATGAAACCAAGATGTCATCAAGGATTTTTTTAGGCTGTGAAGCAGCATCCTCTTACTTCCTTACCCTCACTCTTAACGAAGTTAGAGGAAGTTTTACCATTGAAATAGTTCTCAAGAACTGAATCAAGCTTGAAATTTTGCAGCTATTACCAACCCAAACCCTAACACTTTCAGCACTATGTCTCTCTCATTTGCTCTCTCACCTTTACCCAGACTTTTCCTGAAGAATTTCTGTGCCAGTGCCAGAGCTTTGACTGATGCTGAGACCAAGGCATTCCTGGCAGCAGGGGACAGCGATGGAGATGGTAAAATTGGAGTGGATGGTAAGACTGCCCTTATTAAAACGATAATACCTGCCTTTGAGACTTCCTAAAGGCAGCTCCAGGCACCTGCCCTGCTCCATGTACTGGATGTTATGGATCTGATGCTGAGGTGCTCAGATCTGCTGAGTTATAGAGAGGATCTGACACAGAAACAGGTCTCTATTCTGCCCCTGCCTAAAGTGGTCAATCCCTTTTCTCATCTGTGGAGATTTTTTCAGGAATGGAACCTAAATTCAGTCTATAATTTCACTGCCTTTTGCTAGTGAACTGTGATACAATGTGACACTTAAATGCAACACTTCCTTCGCCTTAAGTATCTATTGTTAGGAATACACAATGTGCTGCCTTTAAGGAATAATTATCGGAGGAAGTAGCATTAGTTTCCCATTTTAACTCTAAAAATCAGGAGAGAAAATTTTGGGCTGTGTGATTACAAACAGAGGTCCCATTGTATTACTCTTTTTTCTTCTTTTTCAGAATTTCAAGCACTGGTCAAATCATAGTCAGCAGTCAAGATAAAGACCAAGATACATGTGCAATAAACAATGGTTCCTATTGCAAACCTACAATTTATTTACACATTTTGTACCCTGAAAGGTTATGAACAATTGTTGGCAAGTGGTTTCATATTGCTGGAAAACATCTGAAGTGGTACAAGCACTACTTAAACCATGCTGCCAGGTGTTTTAAGCAGAAGGTCTGTGCCACTGAGGGACTGAACTGAAAACCACTCTTCACATCTGAATGTAGGGCATTAAAGATATAAACATAAATATTAAAGGGAGAAAGTGAAAGCATCTCTGTGGGCCATTGAATTTTCAATATTTGCATAAATAGCTAGCATATGTTGTAAAAAAACCCAGAATTAATAAAATGTCCAGGTATAAAACCTGTTTCTGGTAACCAGTAGCAGTGGTATTTAATCAAGAGGTGTTTTAATATTTCATATGTTTTTCTGTCATTCTTTATGCAAGTGATTGTATTTCAGTGACTAAGTATATTGCAGAAGCACTAATTAAGTCATCAATTTAAGACCAACTGGATCCAGGATTAATTTAGATTTCTGAAATAGCAATTCATTCAAAATTCCCCAAGGAATCCCTCACCTTCCTGCCCACCCGATGGCACTATTGTTCCACTGCCGAGAAGCTAAAACAGTGTTCTGTGTGCTTGAATGGATTCCAGAACACTCCTCGTGTCCCACCTGCCACTTCTGCAAAAAGCACTTCAAAAGCACCAGTCCCCAGTGCTCCATAAGAGCAAATGGGGGAATGTTGCCTAAATAATCAACATTCTGCTGCTTTTCTTCTCAGCACTGAGAATAACACAATGCCTACATCTCATAAGGCTATAAAATGCATCAATGTTTGTGGGGGAAGTACAATAAAATGGAGAGTGCCATAAAAAATTGCTAAGAAATTAATATTTTTTCCTTTAAAGACAGATTGAAATAGCAAGACAGACATAAGGAGTGGGGAGAACGCAAAATTCTGAGTAGTTTCTCACTAGTTGAAGTTCATTTTGTGCACTAGGTTGGGGTTCTGGTTGAAAAGTGAGGGTGTGATGATGTCACCACAATTTTGTCATAGTATAAGCACACAGAGAAATCACACTGGGCTACAAAAACGAACTTATTGCTAATAGTACCTAATGAAACATCACAGTAAGTCAGGGTTTTGTCTTAGATATGTGACCAAAATAAACACACAGCCAAACAGCCTTTTAAATAATCTAGATGGCTTTAACCATCCCAAACATCATACTTCCAACACTACAGTTGATCCTACATACTCTTTGAAAAAAATTTGGAGCTCTTGAAACATCATTCTTGGACAATAATCTTGCAAAAACTGATATGAGTGTCTCATACTGTATTTGTTGGAGGTATTCAAGAAGATGTTTCAATATTTGCAGATCAAAAATCTTAATTTCAAAATTGCCTGCTGATGGTATTGTGGTTCTGATGCACAATATATTTATGACGAGATATTATGGAGAAAGAAGGAAATATCAATACAATGTTGGGGAAATCTTCATATTACACAAAGTTAAAGCAATCTACAAGACTTTAATGAATACTCAATAATGTATTCATGCTCTATACATTAGCCAAAAATATATCTCCATTAACTCTAATGAATGAATCAGGTCCTAATATTGTAGAATTTTCTATAGGAGTGAAAAAAGAATCATCCATCAAGCAAATTGACATTCATTATTTCAATGTCATCTCAGAAGAGCAATTAAAAAAGGGAATTTTGCAGAATTAATAACTGCAGCCTGACTGCAGGGCTAAAAGCTCTCATTATTGTCAGCAAATGCTTTGTTTCTCAGCTGATGTTATGTTTTGTGTTTTCATTGTGCAGTATGGGTCACATTTTCAAGCATTGTACCAACATTAATGGCTAAATAAGAGAGAAAGGCACAGACAGCTCAGATAACTTCTGAGATAGCAGGCAGCTCCTTTATTTAACCACACTTACTTCCACCCTGATTAGCCTGCTAGGCCTACAAATCTAAGACAATTTCACCACTTACCATTCCATTAAGAACAGTAAAAAATTCATGACAAGTTAAGTCTGGTATCAGCTTCAGTGATCACTCCAGAAAGTTAAGAAGAGCTTGTGACTAGAGAGGTTTTTAGACCTTTCCTTCTTCCAGCATTACCACTAAGCAGATCAGAGGAGAAAAATACTGTTTTCTTAGCACAAGAATACACTCACTCAATTTCTTTTCCTCTCTTCCTCAAATGGGCTGTCAGGTACTGTGAAATTTCTGTTACTACTCACCATGAGATTTAAGAAAGCTCTTCAAATTGTGCCTCAGCTGGAAATACTGCTGTGTGATCAGAAACATACAGTCCCAAACAGCTCCTCCAGAGTGAACAACACTGCTGGAACCAGATATTTGGAGGTCTGAGACCTTAAATATGGGATTGCCTTTTGTCAATGGAATTTTGTCATATGCTTGGTGCATGTCTTTTGACAGTTTGTCTGAACCTCCCTTCTTTAGTCCATTTCTGCTAAACAAATGACTTTTGATGATTATTTACAATGAAGTTAACTCTAATTATGGGGTAATTTTACTTCAAACCTCACTAAGGGTTACACATCCTCCTTCTGCTGAAATTAATGGCTGAAATCCCACTGAAATCAATGAGAACAGGCAGTGAATACAGAAGAGGTTGGAAGCACCTCAGTTCTATTTGGTTTATCTTACCATGGTTCCTTACACTGTGGGGCACAGTGAAATGCAGCCATGTGCAAAGAGCCTTTGGTAACAGTAGAGTAGGACTGTTCTTATCTTTTACATGGCACAATAGCAGCATCCAGATTATTTCACAGCCTCCAACATTAGGGCACAGTTATTACTAAAATAGAAAGAAACCCTGAACAATGTAGATTTTTAAAGATGGCTCCATCTGACCCTGTCTATAATGCTGACAGCTGACAGAAACATGTCAGACAATTACATTTAGGGTCAGAGACAGAAAATTTCATTACCGAGTCTCAGAAGAACATCCAAGTGCTTTTAAAGACAAACACAAATCAAATGCTGTTGGAGATCTTCCAGGACAGTTTTTTAAGAGAAAAAATATGTTTATCAGACCAGACTCTATGAAGTAGTGACACTATTACTCAGCTATGTTAGTCTACTCTGCTGTCATTTTCAAACAGAAATCAAATTCACTCCCACAGACTGATAAGAACATAATTTGAAACAAGGAAAGTTCACAAGGGATTTCCCCTAACATGAGAGAAATACCTGTTTTCCTTTAGCTCCAGACCCACAGTGCTGTAGAATCTATCTTGTATCTTGGGTTCTCTAGGCCAGATCTCTGCTCAGTGCTCTGGTTAATGTCTTCTACCTGCTGCAGGGAAAGAAAGTTTTGTCACTGGGGCTTGGCCTTCCTCCTTCATTGTAGCAAAAAATCAAATACTACAGCATGTGCTCAGACCTCTCTGTTAAAAATTGCAAAATACTATGGTCAAGCAGCAATTCAAATTAAATGCTGTAATTATTTCTTTATTTCTATATGATTAAAGCATTTGCCCTAAGAGACAACTAGAAGTGGCAGGATTTATTTCATTTTGTTGTCAAGGTCCTTTTCAATGATTATAGCTGTGAACACACGAAGATTCTCTGCTGTCACCACTGAGACATCAACACTACTATCAACCACAGAGGTTACTGAGTATCTATCTTAGTTACTTCCAAACTCATTACAAAGGCAGAATCTGTTATCCAGGATCATGATACCATTGGCCCTGACACAACCAGGGCTGAAAGATGGAGTTGTGTGGGTTTGAGAATAGCTGCTGCAGCATCTCTTTACACTGTTGTAGCTGGTCTCAGGTTAACACCTCTCCTCTGATCTCACCTGAGACAACTGCTGATGTTTCTTCTGCATCTGCCACGGCTTTGGTTGATTGCCACTGCTAATTAACTCTGTACTTTATGCAAACCAGAACACAAAGAGTACAAGACTAGTCCACAACCTGTCAATGCTTTACCAAAACACAGCTTTCCTCTGGTACTTAGAGAAGTAAATAGCACTTGATTTGAAGACAATTGTTTTATATGTTTAGATTCCTAAAGAACCTAGAACCTTAGCAAGAACTTATCAATATGAATATTCTGTATTTCTCAGAATAACACCTTCAGGCTTAATTTTGGAAGTGTGGGGGAAAAAAAAAAAAAGCTTTAATATTATTTAATAAAGACACCACAGGTGAAAACAACACTAGATATGCAAGTACAAAAATATTCAGATAATCAACTCAATAGAACTTATAGATGTGTCCCGTAGAGCAAAAATAAAAATCCCCAAAATAACCAAACAAAAATTAAATTTTTTCTTGAATTTCATAGGAATGAGTGCTAAACATTCCTGGAAACTGTGCAATACTAAGATTCTGTGTGAGATTTTGAACTATTGTTAACTGCCCATTACCTAGCAGTTGTTGTTCTGGTTGATTTATTAAGGATTTTCATTATAGTGTTACATTGTTTGCATAGCATCTTTTAAAAAAACACTTCCAGAGATCTCTAGTTTTTGAATGCATAGGGTAATTACAACCACCTAGGCTAACACCTAACCAAGAAAGAACGAAAACAGGCAGATAATTTAGATGTAAAATAGTTTATCTCATTAAAATATCCCGTAATATACTAACCCCTGATTATTGCATTCTAATTGTAGTGGAGGGAAACCTGTACTTCAGATGAAGTGTCATTAATAAATAAATAAAACCCAGTAACCCTAGATTCCCACCTGTATCAATGTACAGTGACATCAACTTGATTCTGAAATTCAGCTCTTTTAGGCTTTTGTAGACCATCTTTCAGCCAGGATTAGCATAACTTTTGTTGCCAGCATTGAATTTCAAACATTAAAAGATCTCTTCAAAAGCAATCATAGCAATTATCTCACTTTATTTGAGTTCATATTCTAATATAATAATAATTCTGGCTATTCTACAACTGTTGAACACACATAAAACCAGCTCAGCACGCTGTGCTATGCCAGAGTGCATGAGGTAACCAGATGTCATTCTTTGAACATTTGGTGCTTATATTTTTAAACAATGCCCAAATTAGTTGCAGATCTATTTTGAGCTTGAGCGTTATATGCTCACCTTGATCTTGTCATTTTCCTCCATTTTAATTCCCTTGTTCTCATTAACTGTCAATAATTAGTGTTGCATGGCAAGTCAAACACTTACACAAAGAGAGCAATTCCGTGAGTACTGTGTAGGAGCCAGCAGAAACAAAGGAAGTTTCCTATGAAGGAACATCTATGGCACTGTCACAGAGGGCTGAAAAAAACCTTTTTCTCTAGAAAATCTTGGCAGTAAACAGAGAACCCTTCTGTTCAAACTCATATTACCTTGAGATGATCATAAAGGGGAAAATACAACAGAGTGTGAAAAGGTACCTAAGAGAATGAAAGTTATTTCAGGACAGTGCTGGGGAAAGCACAGAATGAACTTCATCCCCCACAGCCACCGAGTGCCTGACAGACCATAATACCATGGAAATCTCAGGCAGAAAGCAAAATGAATATATAGCACTGAATGAAGAAGGTAAATGGAAAGAACACCAAAAGATCTGTGATCAGAGCTTCAGCTTATACAAATCAGCACTGTTTAATTTGTTTTAATCACAAAATGCTAATTTACAGCAGCCCAGGGTTCTTAGGTTTACCAGTAAAGTGTTCTTCCAGGTCACTATAACAAATTTTCCTGCTGGAAGCAACAGAATGAGTGCTTGTCTGTTCCTGGACAGCTGCTATTTGGGACCAAAGGTAAGTCTGGATATTTGTGATTTATGTTTCTTCACACACAAAATAGGTAGCAAAAAGTTAAAAGTATCATTAAGTCATGTCTGCTTTTTGTGTTACTTATACCCTGCATTTGTCTATCCAAATTTAAACAGTGCTGTGGAACATTTGCTATGATTTACACTTTTCTCACTGTCATTAAACCAAGCAGGAGAAAACCCACTGTAGTCCATTAACTTACCTCAAGGCTTAGACACATTTATTACTCTGCCCTACAGTATAATTTTTACCTGTTGCTACTATAAAAATATTATGTCTTTGGCATACCATGCTATTTCCATTTGTTTAAAAATGAAACAATGTTCATGGAGTAAGAGAACATCCGTTTAGATGCCACAATTGACCACTACACAATAAATACTAACCAAAATACATGTGAGTTTTACTGTTCTCCGTCCTAGAATTTTGCCCATATAAACCCCCTTAAAGATGGAAACAGATTTTTGTCTGAGAAGGAAAACCTCCCATCTGCTGTTACAAATTTCCTTGAGGTTTTTTTTTATTCCAAAAGTAATACTCCTGAAATACATAATAAACTCCCATTTATTTATACCTACAAAATTCAAATTTTGTTATTAATGAAATAGATTGTGTAAGTGTGTTATAAAATGTATATACAACTATTTCCACACTAACAAAATCTGATTCCTTCTACCTATAGAACTTGCTACAACTAGTAAGCCTTTTATTGATTTCATGTAATTCAAAATATTCAAAATGGAATATTAAGTAGGCCAATTGATTTTATATAATCTTCCAAGGAATACTGATGACAAGATCAGTTTATTCAGCTTTACCTAGCTCATAGTTTTCTCTCGCTGAAGACACTGGTTTCTGTTTCTGGAATTCAGAAAATGGTCAGGAAATACAAAATGAAGCTTACTGCAGAAAGATCGTCCAAATTAGAAATGCTTTCCTCTACCCCAGTGACAAGTCATCTTTGTCAGAATGACACATTGGCACCTCTGATCTGTCATCTCCAACCTCCTTCATACATTCCAAAGGATCAACAGACCCAGGGAACAAACAAATTCATTTCTTTTCACAAGGATTTGACTGCTGGAGTCATCTTCCAAAGAGTGACTCTCAGGTGCAGAGGTTACCTGTTGACATGCTTGGAGCTGAAAGGCTGCTTTGATGGCAGAGTTGTACTTCATTAAGCACTAGTGGATTTATTTTTAAAAAACTGTCCTTTTTGTCCATATTATCTTAGGATATAAATAGAAAGAAAAGTTTAATTAGTTAAGGAAGAAATTTGAGCCAAGTCTCAATTCAAACATTTGATCCATGGAAGTGTAACCTAAGTAGTGGTTATTGTCACCTTTTGAATCCTTTATAAGACAGAGTGGCAAGCCAGAGCCAACATTACTTTTTTTGCCTGGTATCTCCTCAGCTATTTTTCCTTTACCTAGCTGAGAAAACTCTAAAGGTGAGCAGCGACTTGAGATTAATTAAATAAAATTACTGTGCAGAGCTGCGCCAGTAGTAAGTACAACAACCATTGTTCTAAGGTTTTTATTTTAATGCTGGAATTACACATGGATGGGCTTTACATTGATAAGTATCAGTTTTCTTTTTATTCTTCAGAGCTGTTGGGGGAGATAGTAGAAGTAACCTTTCTTACCTTTTGTTTTTCAACTGCATATATTGTTACTTGTATTGCCAGATTCCGTGCATTCCAGTAAGACTATTTATTAGATGAATGGTTACATAGAGTTTAAATATGTGCTGTATTTATATAGGTTGCAGGTAAATGATAAAATATTGATCATCAACTCACAACATGGTAAATGTAATCCATCTCATTAACAACCATTATTTCTGAACTGCTCTTTTTAAGGAAGTAATGTACTAAAACTTGTAATTCATTAAGGAATACCAGAGATGTCACTTTGATCAATGAGATTCATCTACTCTTGTTGACCTTATAGTAATCTTCAAAACACAGAAAAAACCAATTTGCTGTAAGATGCATTGGCATTTCAAAACTCTGTTTGCAATATTCTATTTTGCACAGGTTTAAAATGAGCCTTACAGACATTCTAAGCCCTTCTGACATCGCTGCTGCTCTGCGGGACTGCCAAGGTGAGCAAACAATTTAAAATCTCAAAGCCTCTTATTTGGTGTAACCTGGTGCAAGTTTTACTCAGTCCCAAAGGAATACTGAACAAGTGCATACTTTAAACAGATTTCTGTAATCTCTTTACTCAGCTGTCACAGCACGTTTGTTCATAACTGGTTTATATTGTCAATTTGGAGCTTATCCCCACATGATTTTGTTGGATGTTTAGTAGGGTATGGGGCAGTATTGCAAATTCATTCATTCTTTGACAGGCTTCACCTACTGATCATGTTTAGAACAATTAAATTGTAACAAAGTATCATCCTCAGACCATTTAGGAACACTGAATGCAGTGGTCTGGGGTTAATTTCTTTATTAATTTATTTTCAGCTCCAGATTCCTTTAGTCCCAAAAAATTCTTTCAGATCAGTGGGATGTCTAAAAAGAGTAGCAGCCAGCTCAAGGAGATCTTCCGGATTCTCGACAATGATCAAAGTGGCTTTATTGAGGAAGATGAGCTCAAGTAAGGATTTTGTTAACTACTTGGAGGATATAAAAAAAAATAAGCACTTTTTCCATTCCAGAACTTTCAGTAAATGTGAACACAATTAATGCTAAATGTTGATAAAACCATCAACAGATTGTGAAAAATATGTTTAAATAGATCATTCAGAAAAAAATCAAAGTAGTAATACCTGCCTTTTATGCTCAGTGTAGAACAAAAGAGCACACTGGGGCTGGATTTTCATAGTGGACAGAATCAATTCAATCAGGGTTGCACTTATAAAGCAGAAATAGAAACAAATAAGATTTAGCTTGCCAAACAAATCAGTGTTTTAAGGACTTGACTATTGTGGCAAATTTTTTAGAGATAGTTATCTGTTTGTACAACAACCATAAGAAATACTATGGTGTGAAAATCTAAATCCCAGTTGTTTCCTCCCAAGGTATTTCCTTCAGAGGTTTGAGTGTGGAGCCAGAGTGTTAACCGCCTCAGAAACCAAGACCTTCTTGGCAGCTGCAGATCATGACGGGGATGGTAAAATCGGGGCTGAAGGTATTGACTGCTTTAGGTACAGAATGAGGCACCTCAGGATGTCTGGAGTGATGTGGGATTCTCTTTTATGTTGATGCTACAATAATGTAGCCTCAGTGATTTTACTGAAACCCTTGAGTTGCAAACTGTTTAAGGGTGGAAATGGTCCCTGACCTTACAGGTTCATCTCTGCAGCTCCTTTTGCATGAGCAAGTAAAGTTCCTTAAGGAACTTTCCTGTTGCCACTCGCTCCCATATTTCAAGTTGTTCTGAAAGGAACTGCCCCTTATTTCTCCTCCCACTTACTCTAATGTAAGGCAGCACTGGCATCACTTGGAATACACAAATGTAAAATCAAGGACAAAAGAACCATCTACACACAGGAGAACAAACAGCTCATACATCAGCTCGTTTCCAGGAGCTACTGCCCCACAGAAATTCCACTGGGCACTGAAATCGTTCTCCATATGCAGCATGTAGCTCTGTATTTGCTCTACATACAAGGATAACAGAATGATCAAGTGTCACAACCCCAGTACAAGATCCCACAACAGGATCTGTGCAGGGATGGCTGCTCTTTATCTGCAGTGGCAGGTTAAGATCCAGATAGGAAGGAGCAGATGTTTAAGGAAGCAGCACACTGCACTCACCGTGTGGAAACACTGGTGTGACTTAATGGCTGCACGGTGCAGAAACCTCCTGATCTCCTAATTCCATATTTCTGTGCCCTGTTTTGGAGACAAAGCACACTCACAAAAGGCCTGCAGCTAATGGCAGCTTGCCCCATGAGAGCAGTGAGCTGCCCAGACGAGCATGAAAGGGGCTTAGGGAATAGCATGCAGGGAATGTGCCAGCGTGCAGATTCCCCAGCTCACTGCACTAGCAGAACAGAACTCTTCTGTTTCTTTCTTTGGAAGGAATTAAATCCAGTTCCTTAGGAGCTATGCCAGAATAAACACACATGATTTATGAAGCAATCTGTATATTAATACAGTCACTCAGGGATGGAACTGATCAGATACTCCAATTCATGGAAGCCAAACATTTAAAAGATCTTTAAAATAACAGTATCTTATTGCATAACTCAACACCCCAGGATCATACCACATGGAACTGCACAGTGTTTTTAGCTTTAGACTGTGCTCTAAATCAACTCTTCTCAATGTCTGAAGCATTACAAACAGTTAATATAACATACGGACTCGCTTTTCATTTTTTTAATTTGAGCTCTTAACTACTTCTTACTTAAATTCCATATAAGCCATTCCATTATTTTTTGCCTAAGATCAGTATTATGCAGAGAGGGGGCCAAAACTACCCTGAAGATTTAATTATTCCCTGTAAGTCAGCAAAACACCCTGCCTTTCCATGTGTTGTTTAGAAGAGGATGTTTAGGCAATGCCTCTTGTCCACACATTTCTTCCCTGGTCATCAGACAACTTTTTTTTCTGTTCATTCCTATTCTAAATCTCTGATAAGCCACTAATCCTTTACTCCAAATCCTTTCATGTTAATATTTCTTTCATGTAAATATTCTCTTATCTTTCACAGAATTCCAGGAAATGGTGCAGGCTTAGAGGTTCCAAAGGACCAAACCAGATAGAACTGGGATGTATCTGCAGGAGACACTCCCAAACCTTGAAAAGCAGGAGTCCATTATTTATCTTGACAGTGTCTGTTATTTTTTCACTGCCTTAGCAACATAATGAAACACTGATTACTGATTTTTTTTCATTGTGTGGACTATTTACCATGTTTTAACCTCTACTTTAGCAGACACTTTCCTTAAAAATATCCAATAAAAATTAATCATATACTGTAGCCTGTGTCTATTTTTTTGAATCCTATATCAAAACATGAGAATTCTTAAACCAAAAGTTGTAATCCCTCCAAGGTCTTAAACTTATCAGATCTTCATATATGGAACATCTTTTGAAATTATTGGGAATTCTGTTTACAGTAGCTCTTCTGGATTAAGCTTAAATTCTCAGAATACTCAGATCATCATCAAAGACTGGGAGCTCAGATACAGTTGGGAGATAGGTGAGGGTAAAATCTCTCACTGACTTCCAGGTGAAAAACAGTAATATATTTTTGCTTAAGTGGCTTCTGCATGAGGTTGTGGCAGTTTTAAACCACTCTTTTACATCAGCCAATTAATAGATGAGGAAAGCAAAAGCCACATGCTTTCCTGCAGAGAGAATTCAAAGGAAAGCCTATGAGGACTTGAGGTCATTTGAAACTTTTACAGGGTTTAAAGAAGCAGAGGGGAAGCAAGATATCTTCTTGGTGGTATTTGCTTGTTTTCTTAATAGGGAGGACTGGAAGTGTGGAGGAAGAATTTGTACAAAGGATGTTGAGAAAGCTCCAACTCTGCCTGGTGGGCTGGACTGATGTATTAAAAATGTCCCTTACAAATGCATCCATCTCTGGGAATGCTGAAAAAATGCCTTTTTATGAGCAAACAATTCATTCACTCAAAAGGAGATATTCAGATGCTCTGATGGAGTATTTATACCTTCACTGGCTTTCAAAACATTAGCAAGTTGTAGGTCACACACATGCAGTTTGCAGAGGCACCACAACACAACAGAAGCATTTAAGTGAAGAGAACAGTTCAGGCACTGCAGTTTCAATGCATTTCTTCCTTTGCTGCAAATGACTACATTCAAAATTAACTGCATTTCTTCTTTATCAAAAGTCTCCATGAATACTGGTAATTGTGCTCAAAAACACCTAACCCAGAATGGAACTGTTTATGAGATAACCCAGCTCTTCCTGGGCAAGAGACCAATGAGTCTGAATGGATTTGTGAAAAGGAGCAGGTATCCTTCAGAGCACCAGAGTCAGAGTCCATCCAGTTAACGCTTCCATGAGCTGGGCCTTTGCTCTCTCCCAGCCTGTGTGTTGCAAACCTAACAAAACAGCACTTGAAAAATTTCTGTTGATTAAAACATCCTCATTACCAAAGCAAAAGCAGTTCAATAAATTAAAATTCTCCTGTACTCATTGTGAAGAAAAGTTCATGCAGTTCCATCCTCCATGACAGCCTAGACATCTTAACCCAAAACAAATTCCATAATGATTCCTCCCTGATTCTTTCTCTGTACTCTCTGCAGCTGCCTACTCTTTTGGGAGCCAAGCAATGGCAAGCTAGACAAGAAAAACCATTGCCTTTTAAAAAAAGTACATATTGATCCACAATTATTAAGAGCTGACAATTGAAAACAGAATTTTGTATCATTTCAAGGAGTTTTAAAGCAGATTAATTTGACATACAAGTTGTTTGTAAGCTGGTAGACTCAGTACATTTAATATGATCATCACAATTTTCCTTTTATTGTACAAAAATAATATAAACTGATAAAAAATGAACACTGGATTTTGATGCTACTTCTTAACATTAAGAAATATGCTCTAGAGTGTAAACCTCTAGAGTATCAGTGACTTAAACACAGCTCTTTAGATTTCCACAAGCCAAGGATCTGACCCATGAACTGAGCATGGCCATTCTCAGAACATAAGATGGATGTCACAGGACAGTCACAAGAAATAAAGCGTGTTCTTGGCAATGAAACCACTCTGATGACAGAAGGGTCTTGGAGTAGTTCACATGTAAGTAACAAACAAACTGCTCTCCATTTCACTGACAATTAAGTGTCCTGACCTTGACTAATCATGTTACATCAGGCAGGCAAATGCCTGTAAAATAAAGAATTTTCCAGGTGCTGTTGCACTCTGCTCCTCTCAATGCCTCAGCCTTTGCACTGTGGACCTCAGCAAAGAAACTCAGAGGCAAAGTACAAATTCTTTTATTCTCCACTGAGATGCAGCAGGATGCTGGAGCAGGTCACCAAACAGAAAAATACACTTGCCCTATTCAAGATATTCTGAGATCTCTCAAACATCCCAAGTATTGCAGTTAAGGAATCTTTCCATGCCTTCCATCAGGAAAAAAGTACCTTAAAAACTCAGAAGTACAGCACCTACCCCAGCAGATTCAAGTAAGGGAAAACTTGTTGACTTGTAGGAAGAAACATTTAAAATTAAAACATCTTATCACTTCCCCAGGATCCTTGAAACATTAAATCATAATTTTGAATGGTCTTATAAAACATGTGATAGTAATAACTCAAACTGAATTTATTCACTGACAAAGATACTTGTCTGCTCTCTACCCTAAAACAAAACACCACCAGTAAAGCTCCTAGAGACATGGTATGTAGAATTCCCACTGCTTCAGGCAGGCCCCTGTAATTGAGAAAGCTCCTGGGCAGGGTTTTATTGACTGACAAGGAAGGAAAAATGAAATGTACTGACCATTTTTAACCCCCATTTAATGTATGGGTGCTCACTGTAAGTACATATTTAACAAACAGAATGGAAATAATAATCAATCTACTGCATTCACCACAATTTGACATGAAAGGCAGCAGTCAGCAATCAGCCATCACTGGCAGTCATGCTTACAGATTGCAAGAGAAGTTGCCACTGGTTTTCAGAATTGCCAGTTGTACATTGCATACAATTATTCACTAGACTCAACTACTATAAAAATACATTTTTAGAAAGAACTAGAATACCTATGATTCTCTTAAAATACAGGTCTCAAGAGTGCTGTTACATTCACTTTAAGTTCCTATTATGTTCACATTAAGTTCCCCCTAACACCTTGTGCCAGGGTACCGTATTTGTGAACAGTTAGAATTGAGACATAAAAAAAACCCAGTAGCTTTATTCAACCTCTAAGCAGAAAAATGCCATGCCTTAAATGTGTCAAACTGTGACATCATTCTTAATACAATTCTCATTTTTGCAGTGCTCAGAATGGAAATAATTAACTTATTAATACAATCCATTTTCTGAGCTGAAATTCTTTTAACTGCCTGGCCCCTTCCCCATCTTCTCTTCCCAGCTTTTCTTCAGATGCAGGCTAGTAACATTAAACAAACAAAACTATTTCAATATCTCAAGTTTTGCACGAAAGCAGTTTTTCAATAACTGCTACTCAGCAACTTTGTATTCTTAATCATAAACCAAGCTAGTGTGAAGTTACTGCCTTCCTTTATGAAATCTCTGGTCCTGCAAAACAAATGCATCCATTATTAAACCATTACTCACCACGACACCCCCAGTGCTGCTCACATTCCCTGACATCCCTCTCAGAAGTCGGGGGATGTGAAGGCTGTCTCAGCAGGAGCCCAGCTCCAGCTGCACTGTTGTGTTTTCCCACGCAGCTCCACAGGCCTGTTGCAGTGTTAACAAAGCGTGCAGACCAGGGATACGCAGGCATTGTGCTTTTTGCTGGATCACAGCATTATTTTGTAATTTATTTGCTAAACTAATCCCAAACTGCTGAGTCTACGCATTTGTTAACACATTTAGACCACATACTGTCAATGGAGCAGCTATTTGAGCTGTCAGCTGTATTTATTTAAAGCTGTCAGCTCTGACACCCAGAGTGATTTATAGTACACCTTTTTGTGAAGTCTGCTACTACACAGCTGATGGAAGCGCTCAAAATAGTATCCAGAAATAGGCTCAACAAACCAAAACATATGTCTACACAGTACTATTTCTTACTTCTATGTATTTTTAAAAACAAATTGGAAAGCACTCATAAAGTTGTTAATTGTTTGTCCCTTGATGCAGGGGTTGTCCTGCAAATTCCCAATGTACTTATGCAGCAGTTTAATTTTACATAATCATGGGCTGGGAATCACATTTCAAACTCGGGGTGATCTGATGCCACTTTGCAAATGTCAAGGTGTGGTGTTACTGCACATACAATTAAGAAGATGGGATGAAATTGGAACCACAATTGAAGTTTCTTCATGCCCTGCTAACGTGCACATTAGAAATGTAATAATTTAATTGAATTTGTTATCACTTGCTCATTGTAGATTCTCACAGATACTTCCACCAAAAGCAATGTCAAGTTACAAATTAGGTTGCACTGAGCAGAATTTTGTGTTAGCAATCACTACACATACATTAATTCCCTTCCTAGGGAAAGCTGGACATGGAAGCACCTTCCTCAGCAATCCCCCTTTACAGTGAGTACCCAATGCCCAGCTCTGTGTACCTCCACAATATCTCCCTTGCAGCAGTGTTTGTACTGCAGCAGCAAACAGGCACCCCAAGTGACAGCCCAGGATGTCCATCTTGCTAAGTCCTGAACAAACACACAGCTGAACATTTCAACCAACACAAGCAAAAATCTACAGTCACTGCTGGTTTTTAATTTTTTTGGTAAGAAATCATTTAACTTGGTAATCAATGCTACCAATTTTAAGGATTTCTTTGTTTGGCTGAGTGGTATAAGCAAATGATCACCTCTGATCAACACCTCACCTCTGCTTGCAGAAAAGCACAAGCAAGGAGGGGAATTTGGCTCCTTTTGTTTGATATATTCAATCCTGACTGGATGTTCCCAGAAATTGTCTCAAGTGTGCTGCACCCTTCAAATGGACAGACCTCAATGAAAGGGCTGTTCTGCACACACTGCTGAATTCTAACTCAGAGCTGTAGGGCAGGAAACAAGAATTACTCTATGTGGATATCTCATCCTGACACATTTGGCCTGATCCTTCCTCAGACCCTGCTCAGGGAAATGCTGGGGAGCTCAGCACAGCAGGGTCTTTCTTCATCCTGCCTTGCTGGCAAGGGGAAGGAGTCACCATCTGCTGTGACCTCTCTGAAAACACCACAAAACGAGAATGCAGATTCTCTCTGCAGCTTTTCCTGCATTTCCTACAGCTGTTCTGAGCCGGACTGTCTGGAAATGCTCTGTCTGCGGTGGGGCTCAGCCTGTCGTGTCACTCCTGCCTGTCCAGGAGGAGCTGCTCACTCGAGCAGTTTGGGTGAAATGCCACCTGTGCAGGCAGGAAAGGTGACAGCCAAGGTGGTGGTGATCTCTGCACCCAGGAGCCTGCACACATCCCCATGAACTCGCATATCCAAACTGCAAGCTGAGCCATGGCATGATGCAGGAGGGAAGGGATGGAGCTGACTCCAGTGGGATTTGCAGCCATGACACAAAGAAGTAGGGATGGGATGGAGCCGATCCCAGCAGCCCAGGGGGAAACAGCAGTCATCCCTCTCTGGCTTACACCGTTCACTTTTTGAGTGCACACATTAAATATTAAATTGCTGCAGTCTTAGAGCATCTCTATTCCACACAGTGCTCCTACTGCACTGGGTTGGATTCTTAAGGAATACACCAGCTGCTGAGGCTGAGGAAGACTACATAGATGATGCTACTGGCAATGAAAATAAACATAAACTAAGAGTGATGATAGGAACTGAAACAATAACAGAAGGGAAAAAATTACAAACTCAAGAAATACTGTGTTGTTTCAGATTTAATTCGGCACAACTTTAGGAAAGTTTACTGGTACATTCTTCTAAATGACTGGTGGAGTAAGATATTCAATTTTATCTTTTATACCTTACCCAGGTGTTTATTTAAGCAATTACGTAACCTTAGTTTATACAGATTCCTAAATTTCACACTCCTGTGGGGAGGAAAATGATACATCTCACCATGCAGCCATTTTTACTTCTAGTTTAGCTTACACTGAATTTTATTATAAGGGGAATTGAAAAGTAATAGAAAAGCTTATTTTATTAGTTAAACTCCACCATCTTAAATGTGCCAGATTCTGTTTTCCAGACAGAAAATGGAAAAATAATCAGAATAGACATAATATATCTATTTATGGCAAAAAGATTACCTGAACTAAGTGATGCTGCATGCCAATTCCTTCAATTTACTCAAACTTGATTTCATCTTTCAAATCTCGGATTCTATCTCTAAAAATAAAGCACTTCTACTTTTTGCAGCTGCCAGGTAGCTCTGAACGAGTCAGAGGGGAGTGAACCGTCCATGGTTTCGCGTTTCGAGCAGGGGCGCAGGGGCTGAGGGAACACCGGGCACGGGCTGTGGCTGAGGGAACACCGGGCACAGACAGGTCCCGGCTGAGGGAACACCGGGCACGGGCTGTGGCTGAGGGAACGCCGGGCACAGGCTGTGGCTGAGGGAACGCCGGGCACAGGCTGTGGCTGAGGGAACGCCGGGCACGGGCTGTGGCTGAGGGAACACCGGGCACAGACAGGTCCCGGCTGAGGGAAGGCCGGGCACAGGCTCTGGCTGAGGGAACACTAGGCACGGCCTCTGGCTGAGGGACCGCCGGGCACAGGCTCCGGCTGAGGGAACGCCGGGCACAGACAGGCTCCGGCTGAGGGAACACTGGGCACGGCCTCTGGCTAAAGGAACGCCGGGCACAGGCTCTGGCTGAGGGAATGCCGGGCACAGACAGGTCCCAGCTGAGGGAAAGCCGGGCACGGCCTCTGGCTGAAGGAGCGCTGGCAGGGGCCCCCTCTCCCGCCGTTCCCGCGGCCGCCGTTGGGGGCGCTGCGGGGCGCCCGGGCCGGGAGCGCTTCCCGGCCGCTGCTGCGCTTCCGGGGCGCGGAGGCGGAACCGCGGCCAGGCCGGGGCCGCTGGAAGCGCGGCGGGGCCGGTGCCGCGGCGGCCTCGGGCCGATCCCCGATGGTGTCTGGCGGCTGCCGGCCCGAGGCTCAGGATGGCGGCGGCGGGGACGGCCGGCCAGGAGAAGCAGCTCGCTCCGACCCTTCTCAGTTTCTTCATCTACAACCCCAAGCTGGGGCCCAAAGAGGGAGAGGTACCGGGGGGATGTCGCGCCCGGGGATGCGGGGAAGGCGCGGGGGTCCCTCCGTGCCCGAGGCCGGGCCGCGGCGTGTGCCGGCTCGGAGCTGTCCCTGCGGAGCGGCCCCGGACAAAGGCGGTCGCAGCTGCGGCTTTCCCGGCCCGCGGCCGCCGCATCCCTGCCTGGCATTTGGGTACCCGCGGGGCCGGGGACGACTGCCGCCCCCGTTGGGGGTCTGTCACTGCTTCACACGGAAAGAAACAGTAACCAGAGGAGTTGTCAGCAGTCGGGCATATGTTGTAGATGGGGGGCAGGACAGTCAGCAACTGTTTTACTGATGCTTTAACTTTGTCTAAAAATAACTTTCTCGACGTGGATACAATATGGTAGAAAGGTTACTGTTTAACTTAGTTACAGTCAAATTACTGCTAGCGTTTATTCGCCGTTGTGTTCCTTAGTAAGGAGAGTCAAGAAGCTCCAGTATCTAGCTTTAGATAACAGCGCGTTGTGTGGTTCCTGCTCAGCTTTAGCAGTTTCTGAACGCAGCAGTGTACCTACACACTTAGCAGTGACAGGTGAGGAGGCTGAGCGTGCCCTCAGCTCCTGTGACTCCGGACGGGGGAAGCTGGTGTTCTGCTGGAGGATGAGCTGCGGTTCGGTTCCCCCAGCGAGCTGGGGACTGGGCCGGCAGGAACCTCGTGGAGCTCAGCAATGCCCCGTGCGTTGGGTGGAATAATCCGGCTCACCGTGGCACCTCGGGGTGGACTGGTTGGGAGCAGCTCTGCAAAACAGGACCAGGGAGTCTGTGAACAACAGGTCCTACATGAATCAGCAGCGAGCGCTTGTGGCTGTGGGAGGGAGGGTGGCTCGGCAGGTCCAGCCAAGCCAATGCTTCCCCTCTGTCCAGCACAGTGGCTGCTGTGTTCTTCCAGGGATTCCCAGAGTAGGAAAAATACTGGCAAACTGAAAACGCCTAGTGGAGAACCTCTGAGTCAGTCAGGGGGTGCAGTCTGTGTGTACCAGAGGAGCCTTTGATAGCTGCATTTGTGCAGCCTGGAGGAGAGACAGTGTGGAAAGGGGCAGAGGGCAGTCTCACCTGCCTGAAGGATGGCGGTAGATGATGGAGTTTGGTTCTTGAAGTGAAAAAATGAGGATGGATGGAGGGAAATTCTAATGAGATAGAAAAAAAATCTTCACGGTGAAGTGATCCAACATCAGAGCAGGGCTGGAAAGTTGCGGGATTCCCATCTCTGGAGGTATTAAACACATGACTGGACAAGGCCTGGGGCAATCTGAGCTGCCTTTGAAGCTTGTCATGCTTTGAGCTGGCTTTGAAGCTCGCCTTGCTTTGAACAGGCCCAGAAGTAACTGGGGCCTGTGATTTCAATAGCCTTCAATTTACAAAGTACTTTGGCATATCACGGGATGATTGACTGCTTAAGTGTGCTTAATATACCTTTTATCAGTTATTACAGAAGCCCATTTTGGTACAAAATAAAATTCTGCCTGGGTTATTAAGGGATTGAAAAACAAGCAAACCATGAACTCAATATTCTTTGATTTTGTTTAAATGCATTTGCTTGGATTCTTTTTTCAAATTTTAGGAAGAAAAGAAGATTCTCTTCTATCACCCAAACGAAGTAGAAAAGAATGAAAAAATTAGAAATGTGGGGCTGTGTGAAGCTATAGTGCAGTTCACAAGGTAGGAAGTCTGCATGGGTGATTGTTTTGGCACAAGCACTGTATTTTAAATATCTCAGTTATATGTCTTCTTGTTGTGTGTATAAATATCTATATCTACTTATATGTTTTCTTTCCAGGACCTTTAGCCCAACAAAACCTGCAAAATCCCTACATACACAGAAGAATAGACAGTTTTTCCATGAACCAGAAGAAAACTTCTGGATGGTCATGGTACTTATGCACGTGATATGCATATTCCTAAAGCACCATCCTGCAATGTTCTCAATGCATTCTGCATTGTCTAATACCAGCCTGTTCCACTTCCTAGGTTGTACGGAATCCCATAATAGAAAAACACAAAGATGGAAAGCCAGTCTATGAATATCAGGAAGAAGAATTGCTGGTAATAATGAACTTTCCTTTTTTTTTTTGTAATGAGTTATGTTGTATTTTTGAGAGTACTCCCATCCAGAAATATCTTAGTTTAATTGTTCTTGAACTGCTGTCAAATTGATTTTATATGTATCTATATCTATCTTCATAAATGGGAAAAGGGCAAAGAACTTTTCAGTAAAGTTTAAAGAAGAGCACAAGACAGAGAATTATCCAGAGAACAGTTCAAGATCATTCAGTAAACACTGGTGAAATATACACTTTTAGCTTGGAGTAGGTGAATATTTCTTAGGATCTGTTTAGGATTCTTAAGATTCTTAGGATTTGTTTAATTAAGTTCTTAAATCTATGTATTTTTATTAGGTGCCAGTATACATGTCACTACTTTCTTAAGACTGTTAGTAATATTTACTAATAATCTGGAAAACCAAAAAAAGCTCATAACTATGATGGGATTTCTTGTCCAAGCTGCAGAATCATTATGTCTCTTCAATTGTATACAGGAAGGGTATTTGGCAGGGTGGGATAATAATTAAAAAGCTGGTTGGTTATCCTGCCCCTGTTCATTACAATGTGCATTACTTTTGTTCCTCTCTCTGTCCTAAGAAAAGGATTGGAGTCCTAGGGGCTCTATTTTTGCCAGATAAAATGATCTTTTTTTGATCCGGATTAAGATCTCAGCCCCATAAAACCTGCTGTAGGGTCCCACATTCTTCAGCCTTTGATTTGGATGAAGAGAGATCAGAAAGAGGATCATTTTCACTGACCACTGGCCTCAGGGAAGGGCAGTGTTTGTAACTGGAATCCTTGGCATGAGTTCTGAAGGTGCTTTTGGTACTAAATGTGATGGGGGAAGGGACTCCCTTTATTGAAATCATACTCTATAAATACAGAGACAACTCTAGATGCTGACTGACAATGCCATTAAACTTTTCAGAGCTTGATTTCTCTGATTTGTTCTTTGCTGGCTCTTTGAAAACACATGTTATGTGTAGCTCAGCCAAAATTCTTGTAATTCTGTCTCTGCTCCTGCTGATGTGTTGCTCTCTTTCCTGCAGGACAAGGTTTATAGTTCAGTCCTCCAGCAGTGCTACAGCATGTACAAGGTAGGGTTAACACTGGAGGCTCAAGGCCTTGTGCAAGACAAGAGCATGAGCATGAGATACTTCAATGACACTTAAATTCTTGCCTCTGCTGCCATATATACCTGGACTCTGCAAATCTAAATGTTTTTTTCAGTAAAGAAGGGATACATTTGGATTGATTTGAAGTATGTTAAGGAATGGGAGTTGTGTTGTAATCTATATTCATAACCAAGTTACAAGAAATTACTGTAAATGATTACTCAATTAACTGATTTTTTTCTCTTTAAACTGTTAGCTTTTCAATGGCACATTCCTGAGAGCCATGGAAGACGGGGGTGTGAAAGTGCTAAAGGAGAGACTAGAGAAATTCTTCCATCGGGTAAGACCTCATTTTTCAGGCACATACTGTGATTCTGCACTGGAAATAAAACACAAAAAAGTGGCAGCAATGTGACTATAAAACACAGGCAGTGGAAAAGATGTAGAGTCAACACAAAGTATGTGGTTACTCATTTTGTCAAATACTTCCTGCGTTTTTTGACAGAGTAGCTTCTTTAAGTGGAGTTGAACCACAAGTGTGGTTATGACTTGATGGAACAACTTAACTGTTGGATCTTTTTCTGACAGAACTGTGTTCCTTCTTTCAAAGTTCTGCTTTAATGTTTGAATTGGTTACTGTGATAACAGCTTGTACAGACCTGTTTGAGTGACTGTTGAAGATTCATTGAGGTTAGAAGGAATTTGGGGAGGTCATCCAGTTCAGCCTTCAAACTCAAAGCAGGGTAACACTGAATTTAAACTCTCCTGCCCAGTGCTTTGGGTGCTTGAGACCTGAAAACATCCAGGAGTGGAGATTGCACAATCTGCATGCACAGGCTTGAAGTCCTTTCATACAGTGAAAGAGTGAATAGATGAATTTTTAAAGTTCTCCTACCTACTCCACCCCACCATGTGGAATTAGTAGCCAATCCTAAGAAGACTTGAGGAAATGTTACATGCATTAGAAGTAGTCTTCAGAATGTCATTTCACAGCCGATGTTTTAGTGAAAGGATAAAAGGCAAAATGTATTTTTCACATAAGGTAACTGACTGAGTAGTCGGGTCTGGCAGAATTTTAAGTTCCTACATGAGAAGTTTCATCTCACTTGAAAAGTGCCTGCCCCCTTTTTTCTTGTTTGCAAGCAAGGAAACAGGACTGCTGTCAGCAGTTTGTACTTTTGTGGTATTGATAATACCTCTGATAATGATGGACTGTAGATACTGTGTAATGCTGTTTAAAATTTTGTTCTCTTAACAGATTTTTATAATGGCACAATGCTGTGACAGTGTAAACAAAAGTGCAGGCTTTGCTTGTGGATTTGGGGAGGGTCTTGCTTGTTTTTTGTAAGACTTGTGGTAGACTCCAGAATAAACACCACTGGCACAAGGAATACCACGATGAGCTGGTGTGTGCTGCTGTCCAGACTAAATTAAAAGTAGACCTTTGCAAAAAAGAAAGTAATAAATTTTTATTGCTAAAACAGAGAGACTTTCAAGCTGTGACAGAGATCTGTCACCCTGTTGGTCTGTATTTCTTGTGGGCATTCAGTAATGTGAAGTGACTGTAGAGGGAGCCATTGGATAAAGGATCTTCCACAGACCACTTGACAGCACATTTGAAATCTCTTGCTAAAGGTTACAGTCTATCAAGAAAGTGAATAATGCAAATTATTTATTCCATTACACATTGAAATCGTCTGTTCCTATTTCTACAACTGAATCTGAAATTAAATATCAGTAAGATAGGCTTTGCTCGCTTATGCTCTCAAAAGATCTTGAACTTTCCTTAAAAGCTGTTTTCATAATGGTTAAATAAGAGCAAAGTGACACCTGGAATCACATTCTTGCACTTACACATGGAATCACAGAATGGTTTGGGTTGGAAGATACCCTTAAGGGTCATCTAGGCCAACCCCCTGCTATGAGCAGACATCTTCAGCTAGATCAGATTACTCAGAGCTTTGTCCAACCTGGCCGTGAATGTTTCTGGAGATGGGACAGTCACCACCTCTCTGGGCAAGCTGTGCCAGTGTGTGAGCACCCTCATTGTAAAAAACTACTTTCTTGTGTCTAACATAAATTGAGCCTTCTTCAGTCCAAAATCCTTGTCACTACAAACTTTTGTAAAAAGTCTGTCCCCCATGAACGAGTGTGTCAGACAAGCAGCGCTGAAAGGACTGTTTTTTTCTTTGATTTTAGTCCAGATTGTTGGGGATTAGACTCAAATTTGTCATTTAAATCTACACTTTGGCAGTTTTCTGAATTCTAAAAGCCAGCTGTCCTTGTTCTCTCAGTACTTGCAGACACTGCACTTACAGTCTTGTGATCTGCTGGATGTGTTTTGTGGAATCAGCTTCTTTCCACTGGATAAAATGACTTACTTGAAGATTCAGTCATTTATTAATAGGATGGAAGAAAGCCTGAACATAGTCAAGTACACTGCATTTCTCTACAATGACCAGCTTATCTGGTAGGTACTTCAGTAATTCTTTTATGAGTCTTCAATTTCTAATCCTATGAGTAAGTGCCATAATAGAAAAGCTTTTAAATTAGTGACAGAGTTGGATGAAAATGAGAAAACGTGAGTCAGACTACCATTCAGTAAGGAAGGCATTGGTCTGAGCTAGTTAGAGGAAAATGTGTGATCTGAACTGCAGCACAAACATAATTTGCTTCTTTTCCCCCACAATGTTCTAGGAGTGGACTGGAGCAAGATGACATGAGAATTTTGTACAAATATCTCACGACATCTCTGTTTCCAAGGCACATGGAGCCTGAGGTAGCTGGGCTGGGGTTTTGAGGGGCAAGGTGGTTGGGTGTTTTTGGTCTTTTCTTCCTGTTTATCTAGTACTAAAGGCTAAAATACCAAAGAGAAATCTCTCTTCTCTCTGCCTCTAAGCTGGTTTTTCCTGTATGTCTTTTCCCCCTCAGTTAGCGGGAAGAGATTCTCCAATACGTGCTGAAATGCCAGGAAATCTCCAACACTATGGAAGGTAGGTCTTGTTTTACTGTCACCATCTACTGATTCTACCCCCAAGGGCAAAACATTTGGGAGGAGTGTGTGTGTTTTGAGTATATATTCCACACACAGTTCATTCCAGAGGCTCGCACAATAGTTGCTGCAAATGTAAAACTTGACCCTTGGAAAAAAGAGAAAATGCTTCATTAACATTACTGTATATTTATTTTTCTTCCCATTGTTCTTAATGCACTGTATGACAAATCTGAGAATTGTTTCAGTCATTTCTTTTCAGTCAAGCACTCCAGACAAAGGTGTAGGTTTAATCTAGGATTTGTTCTTCCTCTGTACTTTGCATGTCAGTGAGGAATTCTGTACTTAAGCAAGTGGGCATCATTATTTTGCATAATTGTGGGTTTGGACATCCTTAATCATGAGAACTCCTAACTGCAAGTTTGGAGAACATATGTTAAATTCAAGAAACTGAAATACAAGTATTCATCACATCTGACCTGTTGAATTATTTTCTAGGTTTCTTACTGGACCTTTAAATCTTAATGATCCAGAAACAAAATGCCGTTTCCCCAAAATATTTGTTAACACTGACGACACTTATGAAGAGCTTCACTTAATTGTTTATAAGGTATTACAATTTCCTCTGCAGTTACTCCACAGAATTAGGAATCTCTACGCAGTGAAGGTGACAATGATGTGAGGTACTGAGGAATTGTATAGAAAGGTGCATTGTAAGAGACAGAAACCTGGCATTTCTAGAAACAAGCTTTAAAGCTGGAATTCTTTCCCCTCTCCTGTACCCTGTACAAAACAAACAATTATTATGTTTTTATTAAAACAAAATACCAGCCTTCAGTTACTTTAAGTGATTTCATGCCTTGCTTTATATGGAATTAATCAATAAAACAAAACATATTTTGCTCTTAAATTAAATGGGAATTTCTTGCAGATATCTTTGTATAAAGTGCATTTTTACCAAGTCTTATCTTTCCCCTACAATTAAACAGTTAACTGAATTTTAAAACCATAGCTAAGCTGTGTTGTGTAGGACTGCCAAAAGGTTACCCTATTGAAGTGTTACCTTTAAGAAAGATTTTTAAATCTCTTCTTACCTGTGTGTGACCTCTCTGAAGTATTGTCATTTATTTGAGTTAGTGAAAATAATCTGTTGTAAATGGCTTTTTTGCTTTTGTTTTGTTCCAGGCAATGAGTGCAGCTGTCTGCTTTATGATTGATGGTAAGTACCTATTGGCATCAATTATTTGCCAAGACTTATATATGTAAAATACTTTGACATGCAGCTTGTTTTACTCTTGAAAAATACTCACATTAATTTGTTATTTAAGTCTCTTTTTCATGAGTGCTTTTATCAGTCTTTTACCTTTGTTGCAGTGGTAGAGTTAACTCGTTTTACACAATAAAATTACTAAATATTGCTTCAGTTATCCATATTCAAAATCACTCCTGAGGTTTTAGTCGTGGGAGAAATTTGTCCTTGGACTCTTACTGATGTTTAAAGAAAACAACTACAGAAACTGTACCTTCAGCTGTGGGAAGAGAATCTCACCTCTCCCTTTTCTCTGCCTGAGCCAGCTTCAATTCCACCCACACTGGAGTTTTGCAGAAAACTGGACAGCATTGTTGGGCCTCAGCTCACGGTGTTGGCATCAGACATATGTGAACAATACAACATCAACAAGAGAATATCAGGGTTTGTACCACACTTCTTTTTCTCATTAGTTGGTGAGAAGTTAGGTTCAATGAACTGCTTAAATAATGGTAAGATAAGCCCAAATTTTGAAAGCATTAATGGTGGATTTAAAGCAATGCTTGTCTACTTTTCTGCATCTTAAGTGTTTATAAAGTGCATGTTATTGCATATTTGGGTCTCCCTGAAGTAGCAATAGATGTTACTAATTTAGGACCAAATGTTTATTGCCTGGCTGAAATGGGAATTTTAGTGAGTAAGTTATTTGGTTGCAGTGGAAGCTTTACTGTTGAGGACTTTTCCAGAATTACTGCTTCTTGAAGTGTTGCCATATATAGTAGGTGAGGAAAAAAAGGTCTTTTATTTTTCTGTTTTGCAGGACTCAGGTAAGGTAATTACTTGAGGGGCAAAAAACAGGCAAAAGAAAAAGGATGCTAATGCTTTGGAAAATATCTTTCACTTAGAACTACAGCTGACTTGCAATAAAATTGCATTTATTTTTTGATAGATTTATTAGTTGGGGATGCAAGAACAGTATCCCATATGGCAACATAAATGGAATTCAACCAAAGATAGGTGTGTGAGTAACTCAGTCAGTGGTACCATCCCAAATCAGCAAAATCGCACAGGATAGAATAGGATGTGCTTGAAATTCTGCCAATCTACTAAATCATTAAACTTGGGGTTTTTAAATGTCATCTGGGACTGGCTTTGGCAGCTTTAGCTCTTTAAAATTTTAATGCCATGGTGTCCTGAAAACATGATACAGTTCCTTGACACTAATGCATGTGGGTGACAGAGAGCAGGGGTATCTGGTTGTTTGCTAAGGTGAGTGGTGTCATCACAGTATCTCCTGCTTCTAAATAATGCATTGCCTCAAGTACCAGTTGCTGCAGCCAGGTTTTGGTCAGTCTGACTGTGTTGTGACTTCTACAAAAAAATTACGGCTCTAGGTTTTTAATATTAACTTCATAAAAGAGGAAATGCAGGAAGACTGCCAAGGCAGGAGTTTGAAAATAGTCTCTTGCTTGGCCCACACAAATGATGTGGGGGGAAATCTAATTGCCTGGATCAAGAAAGAGTTTGTTCTCTTGGTTGTAACAAATAACAAAAACATGAATAGAAGATGACTTATTGCTCAAATTAAAGACTCAGGATCCATTCAAATCAGCTTGGACTGGCATAAGGGAGAGCAGCAGGAACAAAATGGGGCCAGGAAAAAACAGCTCATTAGAAAAATGCAAATTAATTGCTACTCTGAAGTGGGACAAGGCCTTCAGACTCCCCTGTGTGTGTTTACTGGCAGCCTGAGTGGCAGAAGGGGAAATACTGGCTGGTTTGCAGGCTTGGTTGTCTTTTGGGGGTTTTTTAAAGTGTGTTAAAATGAATTTCAATCCCACAAGTTTCTTCAATGTGAAGATAAGTCCAGGCTGTGTAAGTTAGCTTTGCACTGGCTCGCTACCCAGTCTCTGGGAAGCCTGTGCTTATAGAGCATGTTGGTATTCACAAATCTTTCTTTTTAAATCTTCCTAGGGCTGAGAAGGAGCCTCAATTTAAGTTTATCTATTTCAATCACATGAACCTGGCAGAGAAAAGTACCATTCACATGAGGAAAACACCCAGCGTATCACTTGCATCTGTTCACCCTGACCTCATGAAGATTCTCGGTGACATCAACAGTGACTTCTCCAGGTAATGCTTAACTATTAAATAGTCTGTAACTCCTACTGTCAAGCAGATATTTCTTCTTTGCAAAGGAGTGGCCCTTTCCAGTCCTTTTGTTGATGGCTGGCTGTTCATGTTTGGTATTTTGTGTTGGTTAGAAGTAGTCCATCTTAAAAATAAAACTTCTAGTGTCCTTTTAAACAAAAAATTAAAAGAGGGCCAGGGCCTCTATCAAAGAGAATATCTCATCTACTGGAGGCTTCAGAGTAGTCATAGGAAATGGGATGGGAAGCATGAGAGTCTGTCTAATCTGGGACAGCAGTGTAAAGGACAGGGACATCTGCTTCTGCCTGACACAGCTGGTGGCTTCTAGGGCTGAGACAATGGATGAAATGCAAACCTTGCAGTTACTGCAGCCCTGCTGATAGAGAAGATAAGTGGCTTCTTGCCAATGGGTATCACGCTGCAAGGTGGGAGAGACCCTCTGTCACTATAAAAGTTAAGAAAAAACATGACAATGCTGAATGATTGGGATGCCCCTAGCTCTAATTAGCAACAAGCTGTTTTCCCACTGTGCTTAAGGACAAAGTTTCCATTTTTCTATAAATGAAGAAAGTGTGTTTCATCATATTATGGAAGTCCTGGGTTAGTGACAGCTGTATAGAAGATATCCAGCTGTTGAGCATAGCTTAGGTCCAGGTTTAACAGTTCTGTGAAAGCTTGGTATCACCAGCCCATCTCCAGCTTTCAGTATTTGGTCCCTGTGTAGCCAATCCTCATTCTGTGAAGTGTGTCCTTACCAGAAGGGAGGAGAGGTGCTTTCTTCAGTGTGTTCACTGCAGGGTTTGGATAATGAAAAAATTACTGATTGACACATTTGGGCGTGTCCTAAGCAGCCATTTCTGAAGCCTTCGACCTGGACTGAATGATGGCCAAGTTAGAACTGGTGTTTTCTTTGATACTGCACAACCATAATTTCTGACATTGAGCTGTCCTAACAATTACAGATACAGTTGTTGAAGATGAACTTGCTACCTTCTTTACTTTTTAAAACTTCTTTCAGAGTTGATGAAGACGAGGAAATTATTGTGAAGGCAATGAGTGATTACTGGGTAGTTGGGAAAAAGTCTGACCAGCGAGAACTATATGTTATTTTGAATCAAAAAAATGTAAATCTGATTGAAGTTAATGGTAAGGATTGTTTCTTATTACCTTTAAATACAGTTACTCCTAAAATGTGTGTCCCTAGAGAAGTAATACAACCCATCTCATGAGAAATCTAGAGAGGGACTGATCTTTGCTGGAGCAGGTGAGTTTGCCTAAGGTTTTAGTCTGCCTACTACCAGCTGTGAAAGGACAGCATAAATATTCATCAGGCATTCTTAATTATTAATCTGTCATTCCTCCTCCTTCAAATAATAGAGGACAACACTGTGAGCTTAGTTTAGGTGCAATTAAAAAAGTGTATTAAGGATGAGAGATGAATATATTTACATCTATTTGTCAGTGATCCAGGGTTGGTTACTTACACATTGTGGCTGTCCTGTCAGTGATCCTCATCCATCGTGCTCTTGTTTCTAACGTGGTTTTGAGAATGATTTACTAGGACTAAGAGTGAGAATTAACATTAAGATGCAATAAGCTTTTACATACAGAGCTATTTCTCTAAAAATCTGTTTGAATCTTGCAGCAATGCTAGTGCTCTCCATTCTAACAGGAGGCAATGTGCTAGTTTAGACAATGGGAAAGAATTCATACTTTGCCAGGACCAAAGCCTAGCAACATTTTAAAAAGAGGAATGAGTTGTGTGACTTGGCAATCTCTCTGTAACTGTCTTTCAGCATCAAACCTACCATAGAGAAACAGTGAGTGTTTCTGTGCCTGATAAACCTAGGAAGTTTATCAGTCTACCAAATAACACAAAGCAAAAGTTTTGCAGGCTTGATTTATTGTAACAGAAGATCCTAATTCCTCCTTTCTCTGAAAAAGGGCTTATAATATACTTCCCTTAACTATATGTTAAGCCAAGTCTGCTGCTGTTGCAGCGTTTGATAAGAGGCCCATCATTTACACTTTCAGACAGTGGGAGATATCAGACTTGACTTTCTCCTACTGAAGAGAGAGTAATATTAAGTGTATTTCTACATTAGAAACTCTTAGGGCTTTTTCTGTTTGAATTTTATTAAATTCTCCATGACAATCCCCAGGGTTTTTCTTGAGGAGGTTTCTGTAAAATACAATACTGATGTTTTTTTGGTTTTTTGGGTTTTTTTAACAGAAGAAGTGAAGAAACTTTGTGCAACACAATTTAATAATATTTTCTTCTTGGATTGATCTGCAAAGGGCTGATTTATTGAAGATGTCAATGTCAGGCACTTGTTCAACATGAGAAGTTATTAGTCATATTATTGACTGGAATAATGACAATAGTAAAGCAATACTTGCTTTGTAAGAATCAAAATTTCTACTAAAATCTGTAAACTCTGACCATAAAATTTTTAAATTTTAAAAATGTTTATGTGCAAACTAATTAAAAACCAGTCTGAATTCATCTGTACCATTCCATTCTGATATGTTATGTGAATATTTTGCTGAAAAATAAAACTAATAATTGTTACACTTTAGAAGCATCTGTGTTCATTTGCATCCTGTAACTTCCTGCTAGTTTACCCAAAACTCTGGTGTAAAAGACTGCTCCCTCTGAAACCAGCAAGTCTTGTGCATACAGCTGAGCCATTCTTACAGCTTCCTACAAGTGTGGGTCTTCTGGGGTTGTTTTGTTTGGTTTTTTTTCTTATTTGATGAGTACTTGCTTGAAGCTTTGGCAGTTCCGAGCAGAGGATTTATTTCTTTTTCTTTTTGTCAGCAGTTGCCTTGGTACCTGTGGGTGCTGCCTTCTGTGCCTCTTTCTCCTCAGGCTCTGCTGCCTTGTGGGCCTCTCCACTTTGGTGAGGGTTCTCTCTTGCGGCCTCTTTTTTCAGCTGGAAACTTCTCCAGGAGAGGAGTCTCTCCCAAGATGACGAGGCTCGTTCCCTGAGCCTGACACTCTCCTGTAATGCAGCTGCTTCTTGCCTTTTTGCCTCTTCTTCTTTTTCAGCAATAAGTCTGCAGGAACAAAATTTGAATTTAAGGTACTGTAAGAGAAGGCAGACAGGTTTCCACTGGCTAAGCAACTCCAGCTCTAGTCACAGTATGAGCAGCATAACCTGCCACAGGGTAGAGAAGCAGAAAGCCTCTAATTACCCCCTCAAGTCCAAATATCTCTTAACTGCCTTTGCACAGAGCAAGAACCAAGTGCCAGATGACCAATAAACCAAGTTTGTAACCTGAAAGCAGCCTGTATTTGTTACTCCAGCCAGTAGCAGAAAGCACATGAGTTACATTCTGTATGTTACTAATGAAACCTGTGTGAGTTTGGTTTCCAGATACAGGATGCTATATTACTGTCTTGAACACACTTCTCATTTGCAATTGCTAGTGGAAGATAAAGGATAACAGTATTGCCAGACAAGATTCAACACTCACCTTTCCAGCTCCTCAGCCTGGATCTTTCTCAGCTCACCTAATTCAGCATCCTGGTTTTTTACTTCTTTTATTTTATCTCTCAGCCGTATTTCATGCTCAAAAGCAGGGAACAACTTAGTTGTGAGAAAGGTTTCCACCTGACACATCCAGAAACTAAACAACTCCTTTTGTTCATCTTTATCTTCTTTTGCTTCATCTGCAAGATGTAAATAAAACATGTTTATTTAACAGGGCACTTCTATTTCAAATGTGTTTTGGACTACATATTTCAGCTCTGACCCTCTGCAAAGGGAAGGTCTGGCTTCTGCATGGTACAGAGGATGAAAGGTGTGAAACACTTTGAACTGAATGGGGGTGGCCTTTTTCTGAGGCTTCAGTGACTTGGCCCTGGGAATGGCACAAAAAGACAATGAACTCTTCCCTTTAATCCTGTGATAAGAGTCTTCTGCAGTAACCTGAGGACAGTTCAGTATCTGTGACTCCTGTGCATGGGGGAAGGGATGAACAAACACAACCACCTGAAAGGACAGAGGTGTGTCCCTTGTCATGTCAGGAAACAGGCCAGCCCAGGTGATGGGCTCTGAACAGTTTTTCAGACGTGTAACATTTCACCCATCAGATTTCAGCAAAAGAGCTGATGACTACACGAAGATCCTTGTCTACCTCTGTCCTTGGATTTGAGTTCTGTAGCAGCAGAAAACATTTAACAAACACAAAAACCAACCCAGATGAGATCTGCAAATCAGCCAGAAGGATGATGGTACAGAAAACTACAACCCTCAACATATCCAAGTGCTCTTACTAACTTCTTTCTAACTTTTTCTGCCTGAATGTTGGCCTGTCCTAACATAAGGCATCTTATCCCAGCTAGTGGTGGCACACCACTAATAATAATTCTTATTTTAAGTAGAAGCAGCAGGACATGGCAGTAATACATTTTATTTGTCCAAGACACTCCACAGACAGGCTTGCAGCTTGAGCTTCTCATACAGTAAATACAAATTACAGCTTATAGATGCCCTGCAAATAAAATGTAACATTTTAAAATTGGGGAAACTGTAAGTCAGTACTCAAATGTCTCATTTAATTATGAAGTTTTCTTTTCTTTTTTAAAATATTCTAAATTTTTAAAAAATCTTCCTCCAGAATTAATGCTCATTTACTGCCCTCTTGTGACAAGCTGAAATCTGCCTACACAAATAAAACTTCACAATTCAAGAGCTACAAGAGATGTGTGTGTGTGTTAAGTCCCAAAACAGTAAGATTGTTTTACCTATCAATTCCTTTTCTGGACAGGAATCTTGTTCTTCTTTTACATCCTTGTTGGGCAATGACACATCATCTTTGCTTTCTCCAGGAGTTACGGGAAATGAGAGAAGAGTTTCTGATATTGCAAAGAAAGAAAATTAAAATTACTCAGCCTTTAATCCTGTGCATGAAATTCCAAGTTTGATCTTCAGCACAAACAAATACAGGTTGTCATCTGTCCTGAAAGTCAGACCTGTGGTTAAAATACTTCTGAAATGATGAAAAGTTTGTTTCTACTAAAGGGCACAATGCAGAGTTCAAGCTCCTGTTTCCATGCCCACATGAGTGGGACAGAACAGGAAGAATTAAGGTTTAAAAAGCCTTTTCAGTTATTTTTAAGGAAAAAGTGGTAGCTTCTAATTAAGAAGCACAGAAAATTCAGAGATTCCAACTTGCCCAGCCATCTGTGTACAGCAGATATGGAAAGCTAAACATAAACTGTGTCCTAACTGCCAAACTGAATGGAGCTGCCCTCTGTAACTGCAACACATCACCTGTTTCCATGATCAGCAACTGTGTAATTGTTTTGGAAGTTGCAGAAAAAGTGAATCTCCTCAAGCCACTTTATAGTTTTGTAGCCCCTTTTCACAGTACTCACCCAGTAGAGAAGATTGATGAGCAGGCTTTGTGTCTTCACAAGGTCTCAGTGGCTGGCAAGAAGTTTTAAATTCAGTTAATAAATGCCTGGGCCTGTGTTCAAATCACAAAGTGAAATCCCAAGTCCCTTTGAGTCATGCAAATTCCCATCTCCAAAGCATTCTGCTAGCCAAATGCATCCGGCAATCATGCCTCCCTCAAAATATTTATATTGCAGGAGTGTTTCACCTTTTCAGGTGTTTCCAGGTAACATTTTACATTCAATACCAGCCAGGCAAGTAGGATTATCCCATTTCAGAGCTAGGGAAAGACAGCCCTACAGAAAATGAAAGCTCCTGTTCTTTGACCTGTTCCTCTGTTCTTACATGTTGCTCTACATATTGTTCATCTATTGTTCATCTGCTCCTGAGTACAGAGCTCTGCTGCCTTGGAAATGTCATCCTTTACATCTGTATCAATTATACTTCTGCTGCACTAATGAAATGTAACACAAGAAAAATTTTAGCCTCAGTACATTTAAATTAAGGTGATTTTTTTCTTTTTTAAAATTTTTTTTTTTACTATTTTAACTGGACCACTTCACTGTGCAACTGTGTCACTG
The DNA here is from genome assembly GCF_015832195.1 of Motacilla alba alba. Taxonomy (NCBI): domain Eukaryota; kingdom Metazoa; phylum Chordata; class Aves; order Passeriformes; family Motacillidae; genus Motacilla; species Motacilla alba. The sequence continues at coordinate 9,598,271 of NC_052029.1, read as the reverse complement.
CTTGCAGGGATGCTGCAAGGGAATGGGTGCATAGGGTGGGAACAACTGGCCAAAGGATGGGAAGTGGTGGTGTACAGTGGCACTACTGGCTCACAGAGGCTGTGAAATGATGTTTGTGAATACTCCTTGAATTAATAAAAATACTTTCACCTTGTGCATAACTCCAAATAATAACATATCTAATTCATGTCTTCAACCACTCTGTATATACAAATCGCACCAGTGTCACAGGCAGCATCTCACAACCTACAAAATCCTTGTTCAGAAGTTTAGCAAAAAGAAAAAGAGGACAGCTCAACTGCAGGCAAACAGCAAGGCTTGCTGCACACAACAGCTGCAATGCCATTTTTACAGGACAATTTTAGACATTCAGCTTAATGCAGAAGAGACATATCTTTCACCAGCCCACCAATCTGTCAGTTCCCCTTCAGAAGTACTCCGTGTGTATTTACAGTTATCTAGGAAACGTGCACTGATGTTAAAATTTAAGGTACCAACAAACAGAAAAAGCAGAGGGGCCCAATCAAGTATTTGTTTATGCAAAAAGGGGAAATTGGTTTCCATGGTCAGGAAACAGAACATTTTCAGGGCCTGACTTCATTCTCTCAGTGGACACATAACAACATTGAACAGGTCTGCATCAACTTTACCTGGGGTGGAGAATGTTCTGTGAGAGACACAGCTGAGGTTTCCTTGGAGAGCTCCTTGATTTCAAAGCTACTTCTTTTCTGATTATCTTGAGCTTCTTTCTTCAGGATCATATCCTCAGTAACATACACCAATGCACATTCAAGAAGAGCTTCAAAAAATTCCAGAAAAACCATCTAGAGTCAAACAAAGGCAGTGGTAAATTAGTTAATTTTTACAAAATCTCTTCATTAACAGGCCTATGTACCTGAGCAAGCAAAGAACTCAGAAGTGGTAGTGAAGTCCCCCTGGCTTCATTTATCTAGTCAAACATCCCTTTTTCTGAAGAAAAACTGAAAACAGACAAAGCTCAAAAAATTCAGGAGAGGATATGATGAGTTACACTTGATACAAGTCATATTGAGCTAAAGCACTGCACTGATTTTTGTTGTATCTGGAGCTATGAGAAACTTCTCTAACAAGTAACTCACAGCTACAGCTATTACCTAAAACATATTTTAATTGCATGGGATGCTGCTAGAAACCTCAAGAGTGGGTTTATAATGGATTCCTCAGTAAGACTTCCACTGTGTGTTCAGTTTATCAGGCTCTGTTTAAAACAAATTCAGTTATGTCATTTACAAGAGACTGTTGCTAAGTAAGAGTTAATTCTTTAAGGGTGAAACCCCTCTATACTAGGCCAGTTCTCAGGTAGCACAAGAGTCTTCTGCAGTCACTACTTGACCTCACTGAGGTGGCAGCACCTCACATGTCATTAATCAGGTTTCTTGCATCACCAGATTTTCAAGATCAGTGGGTTCACATCTTAATTACTGATGCACCTTAACAGCCTCAGTGCAGTGATTAATGCCTCTGTGATCACTGCATATCCATACTGTCAGGCAGCTCCCCAAGGACAAAGCTATCACTAGCAGCACTCCACTGGAAACAGGATTGCCCTGCATGGATTATGGCACTCCTAAGGACCTCTCTGAATGGTCAAGTATGCTGAGACTGTGCTAAGATGAGGTAATTAAGAAAAAATAGAAGTACATGAGCTAAACATAAGCAGAACAAAGGAAGACAAATAGAGGCTCAAGTTTTACTCTGTTTTTTTTTAATAAATTAATTCCTTTTCCTCCTGTTCCAGCAGGTAGGACAGCATTCACAGCAGTTCTTAAAAGCAATTTTAACTGTTCCTGCAGCAATGAACTATGGGGTTTTTTTCCATACACACCTCCAGCTCCAGGTTGACACCATGGATGCCAGGTAGGGAGGCACCAACTTTGACAAATATTCCCAGAACTCTTGGAGCAGTTAATTGTTCACTGAGAAGTTTAAAATCCTGGGTAAGAATAAATATCACATGTTAACAGCATTTAAGTCATGTTCCTCATGGACCTAATCTACCTCCCTTTCAAGCCTTTGCCAAAATTTCTAGTGGTTTCAAATGATACTTCCACATATGTAATTAAGAGCAGAAATTCTAGTCCTATTGAAGCCAACGGGAATTTTCCCTAGACTGCAAAAGCAGTGTTACAAAAGAACCTGAGAAAGCTCATAAACAAAAATACAAAAAAATTACAATTTTGCCATTCAGTCTTTTCTTCATGAAAAAATTGCTCAGATTTATAAAGTGAAGCACCCAAACCCTAAGCATATCAGGGGGAATTGTTCTCTACCTTCATAGTAATCTTGATCTGTCCCCAAGTTACTGAATTTTAGTAAAGAATCTCATGCTCCTCTTGTAGCAAATACATTATTGAAACGGTTTATGGTGTTATTTCAATAGCTGTCAGTCTTTGAGTTCTAACAATAGGACATGTTCATATATATATTTTATAGATGGGGCAGAGGGAGACACAGTGGGGATCAGCAAAAATATTTATATTCCCTTAAACACATTTGTCTAGGATTTGATAAGAGTAAAAAATTTCAATTCAAATCCTGAAAAAGTGCATAAATAACAGTAGATAACAGTAGAACAACTGTTCCTTTACTGCTCCTTGGACAGTTTGCACAAATAACCTCACTCCCACCTTTTCAACTGTGCAGAAGCCACAGGGACTATTTTAAAAGGCTCATATAAACTGAACAAAGAAAGCACATCTAATCACACAAAACAAAAAAAAAATTAGATTATTACATCCAACATCCAGAGGAATTGCCTCAGCTTCACTGTGGGGTCAAATGGAGGTCTGGGACATGGTCTACAAAAATCTCCATATATTTCCCAGCATTTCTCAAGGTAGCGCATGGCAAAAGATGAGAATTCTTCATCAGAATATAAGATACCTTTCAAAATTAATTGGGAAAAAATAACATTAACAATAAAACTGCAATGCATGTGATACTAATTAATGAATTCTGGAGAGAAGAAATAGCATTGCTTACCTTGGACACAACAGGCAGAGGGCAGAACATACCTGGACATCATTTCTAAGAAACACTTCTCCAGATGAGGAACTTCATCTCTATAGTTGAAACAAAAACACTCTTGTTTGGGAAGACTCAAACTGATCACAGTGAAATAAATTTCACTAAAAGATGAAACTTACTTGTACTCTTCATGATAGATGTGAAATGCCAGGTGAACAAGGTAGGATACAAATGTTCTGAACCATAATCCATCATTTGGATCATGTACCTCCTCAGGTGGTCCATGTCCTGAAAAATTAAAAAAACCCCAAATCTCTACTGTTCTCATGTATATTAAAATGCTTATAGGCATATTGATTTGTCAGCCCTTCTTATCCTCTCCATCTGCACCTATCACAGTGTAACAACACTCCCAGAAGACTCACACCAGACAATGCAGTACTTCCAAACAAATTTCAAGGGAGAACTGTCCACCTGTAGCTGGATCTTGGACAATTCTCTTTCTAGAAATGCATCCACTCAGCATATATAGAAATAAATTCAAAGTTGATTCAAAGGGATTCAAAGTTGGGAGTTAAACCCTTCACATCCTAAGGACAGTGCAGGTCTAAAGGGATTTGATCAATTAACTGGCTCTAGGGAAGACAAAAAAATACTACATGCAAACCAAACTTAAGAACACTGGAAAAAAAATTGTTTCTCCTCTCTCAAAATTCTCTCTCTCTCTTAAATAGTAATGGCAAGACCAGGGGTGAATACATATTTTGAACAGATGGCTCTTCAGTGCAATTTTTAATGTTATATTTTAATTTTGTATTTTCTCCCCTAAGGACCAGAAGTGCCCAGAGAAGTGTAAAGTGATCCACTGAGAGCTCCCAGGCACAGAGGTACTGACTCAGGACCACTTAACTCCCAGAGCTGAGCTGCCAGGAGAACTTGTCACTCCAACTCTCCACAGCTACCCTGCTCACCAGGAATACAAACCTCTCAACAGTCGATCTATGTCAGCGAGAGTTAGGGAGGAGAGATGAAAATTGCAGTCCTTCAGAAACCTCCAAAACTGCAGCATAGTCAGCCTGTAAGTGCCTTCAGAAGGAGCACAGCCTAAGGTACTGTAGAAGTAGTAGGCTTTTCTCAATTTTGAAATATTCCTCAACACAGCCAATTCTACCTAAATAAAGCAGGATATGTTTTCAGCATCAACTCAAAGCAAGAAGAGATCAGTTTGTATTGATCCTGTAACTGGGCAGATAATTATTTGACCTTGCAACTTAGCATATCCCTGGCTAAGAATTCACAAAAGTATTACTCAAAAGCAGTGCTTCAACTCAGAAGGGTTTGGTGACTGATAAAAACAAATCATCCTCTGTCAGCAGACAAACCTCAGAGTAGCTAAAGCTGGTTGCTCCATGCCCTTCCAGATATGTTAACCTCTTTTTAATTAGCCTTTTTTAGTGGAAGCTCAGAAGAGACAATACTGTCTATTCATTCTTTTTGCTTTTCTGTTTTCATGGCTTTCAGATTTTCAAATAATTTTTTAATGGAAGGAGTTACTTTAACACAAATAAACCAGAAATGAAATAGTATGAAACACAATACAAGGGAAAACCGAAAGTATCAAACAGTAGACTTATACTTGTTGCAATTCTTGCTCTCTGTCTTCACTTGGGAACACAAGAAGCAGTGACGATAGATCCAAATCAATATCTGATCCCAGAACAGGAATCTTTCCCAAGGCAGTACTGATTATGGTCCTTTCTACCAAGCAAATAAAATAAGTTAGAACAAACTAAAACAAAGCTTAATATAGACACACACAGAAAAACAAAATGTGTATTATTCCTTCTTATACTACTGACTTGGAACAATAGATTCCTTCACAGCAAGAAGTAGAGATTTCACAACCAACAGCAGAACAATTGAAGAGCAATTCTGTCAAATCAACCCCAAACCAAAAGGAAATGCAGACATTAAAAAAGCTATGAAACTTTCACACAACACAGTTCCATTCATTACAAGATGTGGTGTGGATGTGCCACTCCAAGTGTCACTCACAGTAAACGCAGCATGGAAGCAAAAGCCATGACTCCCCTTTCTATCTAAATCTTTGAAGAAATATGTCTGGTCCTTGAGTATGTACAAACAGTTTCATATTATAGTAAAATGGAACAAAAAAATGTGAACTAAGTAAAATTTGTTTTGTTAAGCTGCTCACTAATGCCAAAACCCCTCCTTGGGCTCGTGGCTCTCAGGTTCTTGGCTTTCACAGCAGACCCTTGACGAGCAGGACTTTTCACGGGACAATCATTTATAAACTCTCCTTCAAAACGAAGACCATTCTTGAAGATAAAGATGCCCTACAGACAGATTAATTATAAAATAAATATAAAACAAAGATTAAAAAAAGAAACCCAAACCACTAATTCTCTCAATCAAATTTCCTTTTCAGAATCTTGGCTAAAATGCAATATATGAAATAAAATACAGCAAAATAATTTTTACTACCCTCTTTTATAATGCATTTTGTCACCTATTAAATATGTACATTGTTGGGATATAGGACTGACTATATATCTGTTTGATTTTGAAAAGTATTTCTCCCCCATATAGAAGGATTTGTTTGTACTCCTTAGGTGGCACATGTGGCACTCCACTCAGAGTTTTTTCAAAAGTCTGTTTTATGAGAGATTTTAAGAACTTCTCTGCACAAGGACAGCTTGAAATCCATTAACTCACACTGGAAGTGTGAAATTCTGACCAACCACTGCAAAACTCAAGATGCACCTATTGAACTGAAAATCTCCACAGTGAAATATATGTCTTTGTACACCCAAAACATATCTAAGCACAGAGTCAGCCTGTGTCCTTGGAAGGACTCCAGCTGCTTTCAGTGGACTCTCTGCCTTTTGTGTGGGAATGCCATCCACACTACAAACTCAACGTAGTTTGCTGTACAGAAATCTAGAGATCCACTTATACAGAGCAGAACAGTTTGCTCTGTTGTTGTCTGTAGTTCTGACCATACTCACCTTGCCATGCTTCTTGTTATGCACCCACTCTCCACTGTACACTGCTCCATCAGCATAAAGAAATATCCCATGTCCGTGGCGGTCCCCTTTTACAAAATCCCCCACATATTCATTCGATGGAGAATACTTAGACGTTTCCATTCTCTTCAAAAACCATGTGTGCATGCCAAAACCATGCTGAAAAAAAAATTGTGTGTTTAGAAAACAGGTCCAGACTTTGGCAGTTCTCTGAAATAAAAGCCCTCAGCTGATGGCTGCAGCACTTCAAAGCAGGGACAGAACTAGATCCTACAAAGGTGCATGGGAGAAGCACCCAGAGGATGCACTGCATCAACACGTACTGGAGCAAGCTCTACCACGGGACTCCTAAAGATACCCACCCTTCCTCCCTGAATCCTTCTCCTGTAGTGCTGAACAGCCAGCTGAGGAACACCACGCCACAGAGCCAGGATGGTCCAAAATGGACTCCTTGGCAATTTTACACAGAGGGAAAAGACAGAGCAAGTAACTCACCTTCTTTTTAGAAACAGAATAATAAATGGAAGGAACTGAAAATGCCACAAAATTGTTTCCCATCATAAAACTTCTCCAAGAGGGAACAGTGTGGTCTAGTATTTTACAGGTGACAAAGAAATAAACTGCCACATATACCTACTGCTGAAGTCAAAGCTCAAGCTAAGTCACAAACACTTCTTTAACTTTCTTTTTTTTAATTGAAAAACGTTTATATTTTCCACTAGGGAATGAAATGTTGATTTTATAAGACTAAATCAAAATCCTTTAACAATTTGAATATTGCTTACATAAGAATCAATTTACAATACAGAACATGTTTTTTGTTATCTCAACTGGCAAACTCAACTGGCAAAAATTGTACAAAGCTCCTTTGATATTGCACAAAACTCCTTATTTAGCTTTCCTATAGAGTAGTGGACAGATGCTGAACTACAGAAGGGTTTCTGGGGAAGAAGTTAATACCTGCTTGCCACACTCCCAGTCTCCTTCGTACTGCTGATTATCTGTCAGCCATACCATTTTTCCATGTCCATGTCGTAGATTTTTCTTCCACTGACCTTTATATGTATTTCCAGATCTGTAGCTGCAAAAAACGAATAAAAGTTAATTCATACTAAATTCTGTGCTGATCTTATAGAAGGTTCATGTGAAATCTCATTGCTAATAAATTTATAATTTATTAAGGCTAAATATAAGCATTAAATTGAAAATTGACTCACTGTGACATGGACACAGAGGTTTTATTGTAGCCATTGTTTACCTCCTACTTTTAATTTAGAAATCACTCAAAGTATTAACCAGCTCTTTTTCCCAAAAAGTCTTTGCCACAGCTATTAACAATATTTGTTTGTGTATAATTCTACAGATAAGTCATTTATTCATAAGGCAGCTTTATCTGCTCAAATCAATCAAGTGTGTTTGTTTTTCAGTACTGAATTGTGGTTTACCAAAGCTGATTTGGGACTTTGTCTTAAGCTATTCTTTTGTGTGAATGGTCAGTAGAAATACTGCACATAAAAATAAACTTCTAAAAGTCTGTCTTGTTATCATAAAGCACTTTGTACATTTTTTTATTCCTTTGCAGAAGGTACACACTACTATGAAATGACAGCATTTGTACCCACTTTAAACAACACAAGAAACTGCACCATAATACACAAAAATAAAAAATGTTGAGGGTAAGAACAAGTGTTATCATATTTACCGTCTGAATCCCAATCCTTCTCTAACATTATTTACCCAATCACCTGAATACCAGGAGGTCTGTTCCTGATCATAATAAATCACACCCTGAAACAAAGAGCATAGTCAGTTTAAACACCTAAATATTCATCTAGCTGAATAAAACACCACATACAAATGATATGATGCTTGTAATCACATTCTAATACTTAGGGTCACTTTGACTCACTGTACTGAATGCAACTAAAGGGATACAATTAAATAAAGAAAGCAAGCTCTTTTGATTAATACTAGATAAGACCTTAGAAAACACCAAGTGTTCAAAAGAAAAATCCTATTACATTACATCAAAGTCTACCATTTCTTCAAACCTCTTGGAAATACTCTAAGAGAGCTAACCTTAGCATCTTAATTTCAGTACTCAGTCTGAGGTAGACAAGTTTTCTGACCCATTCAGTCTTTTACTTCCAACAGTAGGTCTACAGTATTAACTGTATTCACAACCTCAGAAAAGCTCCCTAGGGAAAACCAATCTCTACACAGCATAAGACCAGGCAACAGAACAAAACACTTTTGTGAAACCTTTGCACAGTAACACTTGCTGTTCCTGAAGGTATCACCCGAGCCCATGCCCTCATTTAGTTCTTACTGACCTTTCCATGTCTTTTGCCATTGCACCAATTACCAATGTAAGAAATTGGATGAGTGCCACTCCTGAAAACTCCATATCCATGCCTAAGTCCATCTTGGATTGACCCTTCGTAAACACTGCCATCATTCCAGGTGTAACAGCCATTATGCATCGGCACATTCTTAACAAATATTCCCTGAAAGATTAAATTACAACATTAAAATCTAAGACTCTCTGTTTCCCAGTCTTCTGGGACAAGTCAGGCTTCGAACTGAAATCATTGCCACAGCTCTGCAGTTGCCACCTCTAATTACCAATTACTGCAACTTATCTAGCTGCCTTCAATTTGCACATCTAACTGGGTGCAACCGTGTTCAGTTATCACTTAAATTGTACTTTACCTCGTACTTTACTCCATCAGCCCATGTGTAAGTCCCTTCTCCATTCATATGCCCTTCAGAAAACAGACCCTTCAAAATGAAGAGAATAGCATCACTTGATTTACCCCAGCTGAAGCCTACAGTGACTGTAAGATTTTAAAAGAGTGACATGTTAATTCCCCTCCAACTAATAGCTTCAAATCAAGAGTTTTAATGCCAGAAACTAAACAGAGCTTTCAATGCTCTCAGTGCTCTTGAGAGCGAACTTACTCCGCTACTTTTATTTAAATTTATACACTCACCTTGTATGTATTTCCTCCCTCAAAACATATAAATCCTTCGCCCTCATAGAATTCATCAACTTGTTCACCTTCATAGCTACAAAGAAAACAAACTAAGGATGAAGATTTCAAGTCACTGCCAACAGATCTAAATCACATAAATGACCACACAATCCCATAAATGATCATACGAACAATCATAAATGACTTCTGATTTACCATGGTCTACACACAGGTCAGCTGATGCATCTTGTGTACAATAATGAACAACAAGAAAATTTTCAATTTTTTGGAAGTTCCTTGTAACATTCCACATAAATGGTGTTGCCTCAGACCCATATTTCCTTCAATTAAGAAAAAAACCCACATTGGTAGTATTTTCTACCTTACAGTCAGGCATGCTGGTATATGACACATTACATATAAACATCATAATGAAATACAAAAGGATTTTGTTAACATTGCCATTCACCTGCTTCCTCAGTTTAGGACATTCTGAAGAGATATGAGCAGCTTTAAGCAGTTAAAGGCAGCAACAACTAAGATTACATGATATCTTTTCCTTCACCAGTTATCTGTATACTTTAACAAAACCTCACTGAAGGTAAACAAAGTAAAAGAATGAGGGTTTTGGCAGGCAGAGAGCACCAGCAGCACTCTAGGATGCAAGAAGGCAGCAGAATTCCACATGTACATCTCCTAAGGTGCCACTGCTACTGGGTCTGAATAACCTGATTCTCTGCTTCAAATCGGTGTTTGTATGACACTGGCTACAGCAGAGATACTTAAATGAGAATTCTTGACTTCACTGCTGTATTTGTAACAAGTGTACCTTTTTATAATCACTTGAGCAAGAACAGGCTCTTCCTGCATCGGGGTAACAGGTGGGACTGGTGGTTCCTCTAGCCCTGCCCCTTTATCTGGTGCCTCTGGAATTGCCGGAGTTTCTTCCCTCAGTGAGTCACTCTGCAAATCTAGCGTTGTTAAGCTACTCTCAGTTGGGGTACCTAGAGATTCTTCTGACTTCTCAACAGCTGTCATTTTACCATCTTTCTTGGCATCTTTCTTCTTGACATCTTTCTTCTTGCCTTTTGTCATAGCTACTGAATTGCCTCAGTGCGCACTTCCCTTCTGAAAAATGAAAATTTATTTCTAACGTACATATTTTTAACCTATAAACTAGTTAAAAAACCCAAAACACAGACAACTACCAAAAAAACCCCAAAAAAACCCAACAAAACCCACCAACTCAAAAAACCCAAACCCCCAATATTTCTGTGATTATTATAAATGCATATATTAAAGTAATCTCTGTAACAGCAATTCTTCAAGCCAATGGTATCAGCTTGTGGCAGGCAGGCCACAAGGTTAACAGGGAGCAATGTCTGTGAATTACCTCTGAGTCTTCCATCAAACCACTGTGATAGAAGTGTTACCAGTAGATTTACTTTTGCCACACTGAGATCTCCATCTTTACCTGATTTTTAACTATTAGATTTAATTACATTGAAAAGTTGAAAGCCATTTCTCAAAGATATGCATTTGGCAAGTTCTGGGAAGTCACACCTGTACTACTATTATTGATTTAATTTGCCTTCCAAGTTATGAGTTGCAGACTGAACCACAGCACAGCATAACCACCAAATCTTGTCGTTATTCTGCCAGCTGAGAGCTACCTGAAGGTTACGGGACTGCCTGCAATCCTGTCACAGCCGGGTATGGCCGCTTGGGAGTGCAAGAACGCAACCTGCGAGTGCCGCAGCGGCGAGGCCTGGCAGGGACAGCCTCAACCAGCGCCCGAGCAGGGAACGGCGGGGCCGGGCCGGCGCCGAGGCCTTAGCGAGCCCTGGCTGAGGGGCAGCGGGGCCGGGCCGGGGCCAAGCCCTTAACCGAGCCTTTATGAAGCCCCGGCTGAGGGGCGGCGGGGCCCGGCCGATGCCGAGCCCTTCACCGAGCCCCGGCTGAGGGGCAGCGGGGCCGGGCCGGTGCCGAGCCCTTCACCGAGCCCCGGCTGAGGGACGGCGGGACCTGGCCGGTGCCGAGCTCTTTACCGAGCCGGGTCTGAGGGGCAGCGGGACCGGGCAGGTGCCGAGCCCTTTACCGAGCCGGGTCTGAGGGGCAGCGGGACCGGGCCCGTGCCGAGCCCCTCTGTCCCGCGCAGGCGCAGTGCGGCGGCGCTGCCGTAGCCATAACAACGCCGCGCCGCGGGCCGGGCCCGGCCGGGCTGGCTCCCACACCGGCAGAGCGCGGGGCAGAACCGCGGCTCCACACGAGCAGGGGGGCACAACCGCGGCTCCACACGAGCAGGGGGGCACAACCGCGGCTCCACACGGACACGGACAATTTGCTGAAGGTTCCTGGCCGCAGCCGTGCCGGGTACCACGGGCACGGCTCTGCCACGTTGCTCGGAGAAGCGGCGCGGAGGAACAGCAGCAGCATCATGGCCACAGCTCCATCAGCGGCAAATGGAGTGCGAAGGGAACATAATACATAAACACAGATTTCTTGGGTCAAATCTTGGTCCTACAGAACTGGAAGAGCGTAGCTACCTGTTTTAATGGTTTCTTATTCAAAAAGACCATTTCCTACCTGTTTTGATTGTACTGAGATAGAATTTGGACTGAGCTGACTGGCAGTGCCTGGTGAGACAGCTTTTTTTCCCATTCATTATCAGAAAAAGAATCCCTGTTCTTGAAAAACAAGTTTGGAATTTGGAAGGGGACGATGCTAATTAAAATAATGATGCCACACTAATAATTCTATTCAAACCTTAAACACGGAAAACTGGAGATTAATCATGAAATGCAATATTAAAGCTCTAAGTCATTATCTAACAAAACCCAGCTTTGGTATAAGAAAAAAATATTTAAACTTGGGTATAATTTCCATTTTCTCTAAAATTATCATATATGTGATGTATAAACATTGAAAACTAATATTTGGTTTATGGCATTGCCAGGGACTTGAACTCACATTCCACTTTATTTTCAGAATCAGTGTATTTGCAATAAACGAGGTTCAGCTACTCCTGATCTTTATATAAAAACGTATTTATTTTATAAAAGTTTTGACTGCTGCGCAAAGAAGTACAACACACAGTAAACTGCAATAAGACAGAAGTTATTTACATGAATTCCAGGATGTTGGTATTGATGACTCGACAGGCATAACAAGCAAACCCTGCTGAATGCCTCCAAGTGCTCTTGTTTCCAACTTGAAGACTGCGTAAAATTTTTTTACTCAAAATAAGAGAATCATGATAAAAGCTCAAAATATTGCCAAGAATTAAAATTTAAAATTTTAATAAACAGACACTGACTTATTGTGGTGAAATCAAGTCCAAACTGACTATGTGTCTCATAGTAGGCCTTCCATGGGGGCAGTTCCAGGGATGCTCAATCTCACCCATATGGGTGATCAGTTTTCTCATTTCCTGCACATTCAGTGCAGTTCCAATCATCACCTGCAAGCAAAGGAAAAAAAAAAGAATTCTTTCCTTTATTCCATTTGCCAGCTGACACAGACCAGAGCAGTACTTCAGCTACTACAGCAAATTCTGTACAAGGCACTAAAATAAAAATCACCTACCAGACAATCAGAAGACAAAACACAGCAAACGCTGGGTTCATGAGCCCATTAGTTTGGAACAAAATAAAAAAACTAGCAGAAATATTTCCCAAGTTACACTAGACAAAAACATGAGGAACAGAAGGAAGGATATTAGCTGTTGACACTCAGCAGTAAATAAACTTGCCCTGCAATACACATGCAGAGACAGCCACCTGTACTACACCAGGAATGTGGTATTTATTTATATGAACACAAACATCAAGTGCAGTACTTACAGACTTCCTGCAGGCTCGAGAAGCAAACATCTGTCTGACCCTGGAGGGCCTGCACATCACTCCAGGGCAGTCACTCAACATGAAAATCAGCTCATCTATGTCTTGTGGACCAAAAGTCCAGTTTTTGCTTGTTGGCAATGATACCAATTTAACTCTTTGAGTTACAGGAGCTGGAAGGTTTGCAAAGACAATAAAGAAACAGAGAAGTACAAGAGATTACTTTTTTTCTTGAGAGAAAAGCTGAGAAACTACTTTAAAATGTTAATATGATGTGATGTGCATATCTATAATGTTTAAATTTAATCTTTTGATGGATGTAATTAACTAACCAAAGTGGTAACTATGGCAGACGTCCTTTTAACATCAACCAAATAGTTGTTTGCAAACTTAAAAGCAGGAAGATCTACTGTCTAACAAACCCCTCAATTCCAAAGAACAAATGGTTTACGAAACTTTTTTGAGTTTATGTGACTGCAAAATCACTCAGGATTTACAATGAGAGAGAGAGAGGTGTCTCTTGCAATGGTAAGAGATTGATAATTAATAACATTTTAGACCAAAGAAACCTTGGGATATTCTGGAATGAAGACTATGGAAAAAATGTGTAGTGATTTCCCAAACAGCAAAGTGGTACCACACTGTGTGCATTTTCATTATCCTCATGTATAAGGGAAACAATAAGGAACTTGCAGGTTACAAAATTTGCTCAAAAAAACAGAGCAAGTCAGTACTAAAGCCACAAGGAAAACCATAGAAAATCAGTTCCTAATGCTATCTATTTATTTTAAATTACTAGATTTACCACTTGCCTACATTTATCCCTGCAGGTGTACTAATAAACCAAAAGTAACATATCCAGAAAATGCACATCCAGTCATGTAACCAAAGATAACTCCAGTCTTCAAAAAATTCTGTAAAAAGCTGGCAAGATAAATAATTTACGGTGTTCTATTAAATCATGTAGAGAGACCACAGAATCATAAGTCTTAAAAAACAAACATCCCATATACAATAAAGCATCTTATTTCAAATCTGATCACAGCCAAGGGAATTTTTTGCATAATAAATAAGATTAGTCCTTTGAAGGCTCTTACTTCCAGCAGTTCTGGTCCAAACTCACCATTTTCATTTATGACAAAATCAAAGCCATTTTTTCTGAATATTTCCAGGTTTTCAATCAATACAGTTTCATTGACTGCTGTTAAATTGAGATTTTGAGGCCTGAAAGAAAAAGATGGTGTTGCATAGATACACAGTGCAGAGCATTAAAGACAGATCTCAGAACCAACCTAGAAACACTTAATACAGAGCTCTGTTGTAAAACTTTTCACTCTGCTGTGTGAAAAAAAAAAAATCTCACTACTGAACAGTTGCTTCCAAGTGTTACTCAGCAGATGAAGTCAGCTGGGCAGCATTCCTTGCTGCAGGAACAGTCTCCAATATCCTACCAAACTGTGGGTTGCTATGAAATCCCCCAGGGAAATCTGTCTGATCACTGACTTGCTGCATAGCTACAACTGCATCCATGGAATTTATGTTTCATGTGAGGATTGACTCCTTGAAACACAGAATATAAAAACCACTTCAGTCTCAAGTGTTCTGAATGTGTGAAATGCTACATAAATATAAATCACAGATATCCTTCTGAAACATTGAATTCAACTTCAAACATGCTATTGTTAAAACACTGAAAATACTTACACTATCAGCTTCTGACCTTGGAGAACCGTGTGTTGTTGCAACATCTCAAAGTTGTATTTCTCATCAGTAGCATGTTGGTCAATTATGAAAAGATCAGAATTCAACTTTGCTATGATAAACCCTAAATTGAACTGGCCGATGATTTCCATTTTTGCAAACATTTCTTTACTGTATACAAAAAATATAAAGCGATTATAAATTACACCCTTATCAGTTACCATGTAAAACTTTAAAACTTCTGTTTCTCCCCTGCAGAACACACTTCATATCAAAAAAAGAAAAAAGAAAAATCTAATTTAAACAGGATATAAATGTTGAAAATCTGCCAATGACCTATGAGGCCGTTTCTAGCAGAACAAAATCCATCATTAAGACAGGTTTCCCCCATTTGTGATAACAAAATTAGAAGCAGGCAATATGGCAATAGCCCAGGTGAGTAACACTGAAGATGGCATCGTGGTTTTGAAGGCAGTTGACATATTTGCCTTCTTTTCACAATTTGAAAATTTTCCTAACACATTTTTTAAATCCAAATATTAACAGATCACAGACACTGACTGTCCCCTGACCACCTGAATGTAACTCATTTTTCCAGGTATGTCTCACCAAATTTCATTCACACAAGGGAGGACTATGAGCTGTGCAGTCTTTTCAGTGTGCTGTCATGAAATCTGGTGCTTCTCTGACTGAACTGCAATTTACAAGGCTGATCTAAGCCAAATCTATGAAGTTTTGGCCTTTTTACTTTCTTTTTCCATATTCTGTCTGCACTTAGTTCAAGTAGCTGCTTTGTCAGTAAAATAACTCATCAAATAGATTTTTTGTGACATTAAATAAAAAATAGATCCAAACCTAGCAGGTAGATGTAAGCCTCTTGCCCACACTCAAGACAGGTTTTTTATTTTTGCTTAACTAATTTTATTAATTGATGAGTAAAATATATTAAACAAGTGAAAGCAGAAATACCTGATCTCTTTTCTTAATTCATCTTCTGCTACTTTATTGTCCCCAGGACTAATTTTTGCTTTAAATCTTCTGTAATTTTCAGTTGCTGTATTTTTCTGTTGTTGCTGTATTACCTTTTTTACTTTTTCTGCCAAAACCTTCATAGAGAATTCAAGAGGCACAATTTTCTTTTTAACTTCCACCAGTACATCAACACTAGTGTTCTTCACTTCAGGATGTTTACCTGCCTTGGAATCATTTGTTTCACTTTTAAAGTTTCTGCTTTTAAAACGTTTTACTCTTGGGGAACTACTATTTGCTTCTTGAGAAAACTTGTTTTGATCAGTCCAGTCATTCACTTGATCTAGCTTGGGTTCAGTTTCCAAGACCTGAACATCACAGTCCAGTGACTTCTTACTGTATCCAGCAGTTTTAAGACATTCCTTCTGCATCTGTTCTTCTGTGCTACAGAATTCATCCTCTGAATTAATTGCACTTTCACTATCCATGCAGCTTCCAGCTTCTGGTGTACTACATCCAGCATCTGACTCAGAAATACTACAGAATCCAGAATCTGCAGTATCTTCCAATTTTCTTAAGTGTCTCCTTGGAATTGACACCTTTGAGTCCAACTTATGACAACTTTCAGCCTTCTTAGTCGAGACAGCCTTTTGAATCTTTACAGTACTCCCAGTGGTATCGATTAACCTTTGTCTAGGGGAACCGTGCTGCTGTTTTACCTTTTTAGAGCTTTGAAAATTACTTTCTGTTGCTTGATGGAGAGAGAATGACTCCCGTAATCTGGCAAGAGTCATTATTCTTTTGCCTTCATCACTTGGATTTTCAGTCTCAGAGTCAGACAGCGTGTCTGCCTGAGGCTTTTCTGCCTCTTCCGGAAGTGTCTTCTTCAAGTTACCTAATGAAATCAGAATACACAGCATTTCAAGATTCCATGTTAGCTGAAAACATGAATTAAATGATGTGCTTTAGGAACAGGAGTGAAAAGAGGTAGAAAAATTGCAAACAGCTCAAAGGAGCCCTGAAGCTTCAGACAATGAGTATAGGGCTGAAATGCATTAATAGCAAACACAGAAACAGTTACATCTTGAAGACATTTAATGACACTACTAAGAATGAATTTGTAGTCTCTTTTTAAACTGGAACAGTAATCAGTTCAATCAGCACATTTATTTATATTATCAAAAGAGTTTAATGACAGAGTGACAATGAAAAGTGAATTGCTCTTACACTTTAATGGTCACTATAAAATCCCATTGGCAAAGTGCTAAGGAGCTGGCACAATAGGCATTTAGAGTACATGGGATTTGCTGGTCATTAGAGGACTTCAACCTCATCAACTGCCAGTCCAACAAGGATTTTACTGAAGGTTAATTTAAAATAACAGTGAGAATCAGGCTACAACTGATTCTGCATGTCAGCAAAAAGAAAAATTAGAAGTGGCTCTGTTAAATGAAAGGAAGAGAATGAGATGATCTTGAATCGGGAAAGCAATCTTGAAAGACTACAGTCACAAGAGAATCATCAATTTCTGGAGGCAACATAAAAGAATCAAAGTTTAAAATCCAATAAACTCATGCTTAATTTTCAGATTTTATTTATGACCCCTTAACCATTCTTTCTCAAAGACATTTTCATAAAAAAAACCATAGGTCTCTTTTAGTATCTTGGGAGAAATCTTTTGCGAGCATTATCAATTAATTCTGTGTGAATTTTCTCCTCACAAAGTTGACTGTAAATCCTGCTGTGCTGGCATGTGTCATTTCCATAACAATCACTTAATAACTTAGGGTCCTTCTTTATTTTTGGTTTAATTTTTTTTTTCATTTCTTCTTTAGGTTTTTCAAAACACATTTTCCCATCTTTAATTCTCTGCCCTATATCATACTCAAAACTTCCACATTTTGTGTCCTACCTGCAATGTCCAGAACTGTCTGATTGACATTCAGTTTGTTAACATCACTACCAAACATTTCCATCAGAGAAGTCTTTAGAATTGCTAATAAAAACTTTTCCTCCTGAAGTAAAATTTGCCTTTTGTCAGGAGTTACATTGATATCAACACACTCTGGAAAAAAAAAGAAAAAAATAACTGCTTTACAAATAAAATGCAATGTTATTATACAGAATTAGTTCTGGTTTGTTTGCCATTTTGTCTGCAAATCAGATTTAACTGTCTCAACATCTCAGCAAACAAACACATGATACAAATTTTCTCATATTTAAGATGACCTCTTCCTCATCACTTAAGAAGTTATTTTTGAGTATAGAAAAGGTGGAGGGGAAAAACAGTGGAACCACAGCTAGATTCTATTTCTCCCTCACCAACTGAGCATTAAAAAATCCTCAGAGTGCAAGAAGTCATACAGATGAAAATGACAGTATTTTCTAAATACAAGCATTATTGAAGAATAAATTGTAATAGCCGTTACTGAAGTTGCTAAAAATTATTCAGAACGTACCAGAATCTACCCCAATGTTAAGGACAACAAATGGATACTGGTGTTTATTGTGTAAGTGATAAACTTCATTCACAATCTTGACAACCTGCAAAAAGGTGAAAAAACAATAAACTTCAAAAATACTATCTTCTATTTTGCATCAGTGTATATTAATTAATGTACTAAAGCATATATAGTATGACTAAGATCTTGTTCACTCAAATAGACATAACTAAGACAGAAACTTGAGACAGAGAAACTTCTACTACCAAGAAACAAACATACACATGAGCTACTGATCCTGAGGTTTTGAGAGAATACTGAGTTAGTGGAGCTGATGAGAGAAAACCAAGCCCCTCACCTTGGCTGGATCACAAGGACGTTGGTTGATGAAGAAGAACTGTCTGTCTGTTGTGCTCCTTCCAACTCCGTGATCACAACGGGAAATGAAGCCAGTGATACTGTTGGATAAATGATGTGAGAGTAAGGGAAATGGATGAGAAAAGCATGTTTGAGGGGAATGTATTCTATAAGGGGCTTAAGGAAACACTCTTATACAGCATCAGTGAATATGTAAATATGCAATTCCTCTCCCAATTCCTTGTCTGATAAAGGCTACTACAAAACTGCATCCCAATATCTACTATGCTGCTCTTGGCTCTTTTCAATACTATAAATCAAACCTTTTTATTTGAAATTTTGGGTTATGGTAAAGTGCCACAGGCAGCAGTGGTTTGTACTTTCCTAATTACCTATAAAGATTTTGTGGCATGTCAGCAGGGCTGAGTCCATATTCTTCACAAACAGCTTCACTAGGAGGAAGCTGAACAAAAGGAATAAGGCTCTGCAACTGAAAAAAAAGAAAAAGGGAAGGAAGTGAAACATCAAACCTATACAGATTTTCCCTTCTATTTTATTGTCATTTATTAGCCTTAAAATTTATTTTTTAAAATGGTGGGTTTTGGCTGACCAAGACAAACACTTAAAATATCCAAACTGAATATCCTGAAAATATCCTACTAGAAGATAATAGCACTGTTTGCTGAGAAACAGAAAAATGCATCTAAGAAATGCCTGTTTTCATTCCTTGATATCACAATGTGTGCTTCAGGTATTTCACAGACCCTTACATTAAATGTACACAGGCAGACCAATAAAATGGTTGACAGTTTGACATACATATGACCTAAACAAGTTTTATGCTAAAATAAAAGGCAAAAAGAGTAACAAAAGTTTCTTTTGAAAGGACAATTAAACTATTAACAAATGTGTTATTTGAATCACAAGCTCCCTAAGAACAGTTACATTTACCAGAAACATTGCCCTAGTCATGCCACTATTATTTTTCTGCCATTAGAGCAACTTCTATCAATTTAAGAATTCAACATGAAAAAACAGGCTATAAGCCAAACATTCTATTCAGATAACCCTCAATTTTCAACCACGCTTGGTGCCACGTGGCAAGACAAAGTTACATCTTCCCTCTCATCTTTCAGCCACAGCTTGAACAGGCTTTGAGATCTCTGTAGGGGCACTGTGGAGGGAAAAACTGTTTATCAACAGCCAGCAGCTATCAACCACTCAGTAGCCATGATGATTGTAATATACAGTTGTAGGAAGGATGTTTTTGAGCTTTTTTCATCTCTGCTCTCCTCTAGAGGATAACAATTATTTTTATAGCTATTCCTTAGAAAGAATCACAGTCTACAGCTTTACAGGGAAAAGCTGACTGCAATCCCATTTAAAGGTTATTCAGAATAAAACTTAGTTTCATAGGAGGAGCTAGCAAAAATGGATACACCTCAGTCTTCTGTCTCCAGTTAAGACTTTCACATCACACCGTTTTAAGGATTTTTTAAAATTGCTTGTTTTTGTGACGCAGTCAATTTGCTGACAGAACAGCTCTTAAAACTGGCTTCAGAGAGACATTAAGCCATAATCCCATCTTGTAAATAATTTCTAAAACATCTCTGAGCAGATCCAGGGCTTTCAGAGTCCGTGGAGGCTGCGGTGTCTCTCCTCTGTGGGCCTCTGGGGTGTGCTGCAGACCAACACTCCATCCTCTCACACTTCCTAGATATTAAAAATACAGCTACATCCCCTCTCTTTTCAATAATAAAAGCAACACCTGTTTTTGTCCAAATACTGCTCCAATGTTCTCCTTTAAACTGGGACTTCCAGCAGTGGATATCACACAGCTTTTTTTCCCCTGGCCAACTTGATTAGTGCAGTTAATCCTCACTCCTTTGGAAACAATACAGTAGGCCTGGAGCAGCTGGACCATTTTTGCATATTCCTATTAAAAGAAAAAGAAAGTTCAAATTCATATGAAATGTCTCTTTTTAAAACACAAATGTATAAACAAAGCATTCAATATCTGCAGGTCACAAAGGGGGGGAGCTTTATCCTTGAAATCTTTACAAATTAATTATATATATATATATATATATATGTGTGTGTGTGTGTGTGTGTGTGAAAAATAATACTTTAAAAATAGACATGATGTTTACAAGACTGATATTTAGCCACAAAACAGCAGTCCCTGGTTTTAAAATACAGATAAGTGATCATGATATGGATTCTTTCAAAATGTGAAAATCTGAGAATGCACCTTTAAATCCAAATATTGCAAAGTAGAAGAGAAAAGCATACAAGAAGCCTTTTATTATCTGATTAAGATGTAAGACAGGCATGAAACAGTCTGTAATCAGTACATGCCACAGAGAAGTGAATTTCATTCAGCAGTGAATAAATTCTGGGGAACAATACTCCCTTGAATTGGGAATTTCTGACCTTACCTTTTTGATGTTTCTTTGGAACTCTTTATGGCGCACTGGTAACGTATAAAACAACTGCTGGATGCTGACAGTCGTTCCCTGCTGCCGGGGGAAAGGAGTCTTCTGAGTAATTCTGCCGTTGTGATCAAACACCAAACGGGTCCCAACCTTTGCTGACTTATGACAGGTGAAAATGGTAACATCACTAGTGGGAGGAAAGAGGCAATGGAATTATTCCCTGAGCACCACATTATCTTATCTATTCCTCACGACAAGCAGCATAGAAACTACAGCAATACTATTAATTTTATTAAAACAACTCTTCCCCATAAACAACTAAGAACCTGCTCTTTAGAGTACTGGAACATTTCCCTAGCTACTATTCTTATTTGTATCCCTTTCATCCCTCTCTTATAAAACTCAGTGTTAAAATCTACTATTGCTGAACACTACATTCCTCATTCTAATAGATACCAGCAGCACTGTGTACAAAAGCTGATTTAAAATGTATAGTTGGTCTGAAAGAAATTTAAGTACAGCCTTAATGAGTTACAACCTAACAACCAGCACTTGAATATTACAGTGCTTTACATCAGAGGATCAAATACTCATGCAAATACACAATCCCACCCTGTAAAGATCTGCATCCTTAAGTAATTCTATATTTTGTTCACAAAATTACCAATTAGGTGCTTAGAAACACAGAATAATTTTGGTTGGAAACAACTCAGGATGTCATGCAACCTCTTGCTCAAAACTGACCTAACAGTAAGGAACTGGAAGTTTCCAAAGCCCCATTTTGTCAATAATGGTAAACTGAAAGGGTGCAGTGGTTTTGTGCATATAGTAACTTCCTACTACTAATAAATAATATTAATTACCTTAATGCACACAGTGAACTCAAAGCTTCACCTCGAAACCCAAATGTTTCAACATGTATTAGATCAGAAAAATCTTGTATCTTTGATGTGTAATGTTTCAGAGCTGGAAAAAGATATTTCAAATATATATTTCACTTCAAAGTGCCACTGGTCTACGCAAGTAGATTTTGTATGCATATCAAGAAGCAAAACACCTTCTGCATTATTCACTGTATTTTACATAACGATTAAAGACAAAATACTGCTTGCCTTCCCTTTTTCCTATAAACAAGATCTCTTTAAAATCCTCAGATGCACCTGCTATTTCACACTTACATCACAGATTTATTCAGCATTATTGGTATAAGCTCTACAAGATGCCTCAGAGCAGGACACAACACCTGCCTCTGCTGCTGCTGGACCTGGCACAGATTCTGCCCTGCCAGAAACCAGCTGCAGCCTGTGCTGTGCAGGGTGGACAGAGGACAAGCCCAGCCACCACAGCAGCTGAGGAGGGCTCAATGCACACCGTCAGAGCAGCACCAGTCACCAGGGAACAAACTGACCTAGCAGCAGCACCCCTGAACTTTCACTGCGCTGAACAGCAGCACATTGAGTTTCTGATCTACCAAAAATGTACAGCGAGCAAAGTTAGTGAGGAATAACCTATGGGGAAAAGATTCCCAGGTGTTTTATCAAAAAAGAAATGACAGTATTTCTACTGCAGTGGCTAGTTAGATTCATCAGACAGTCTTGTTTCTGCTCCCATTTTGTGCAATTCAAAACTAGCAAACGGAAAGTTTGACAGTCAGGGCAACGTCAGTTCCCCTTCAGCAAATACTAGAGTTCATAATTCACCTTCCCAAAGCAGCCACTTCCACACAGCTCAACTCCTTCAACAACGACCAGTGACTAAACATGAGTTAATCCACATGGACTTTTGTAAGATTTTCTCCTCTGTGATAATTTGTATTGCTTGTGCCACTTAAACAAGCAAAGAAACCAAGGACCATTTCTGAGTTACAAGAACTACAACCACAAGAGCACTACAGCAGATCAGTCTAACACTGCTCACGTCTTGCAGGTAACACACACATTATGTAAAAGTCAAGTGTCCATTAAATATGATTAAACTAAATGCCCACATCTAAATTACAAAAGAAATTCAACTTACTCAAGCCTTCAAAGTTTTCCTCTTCCACTCCACCTCCATTATCTGAAACTTCTATCAGTTCTGCCCCATGATCTTTAAGTTTTATATCTACAAAATTAGGACATAAAGTATTTTAATTCTTTATGTTCACACATGGTGTTTAGTATCAATTTTGCACTTGAAGACAATTTTTCAAATAACAGCTTTCCATGTCAGAATTGAATAATAGCAGAAAAAAAACCAAAGCTAACCCCTGACAGCTGTCAAAAGTTAGGAGAAGTTAGTCTGTAGTTCCAGGTAATTCAGCTTCACTGAACTTGTGTCTGAACAGAAGTTTTCCCAATTATCCCAGCCGCCATCCTGGAAGCTCTGGAGGCCAGCCCTGCCTTTACCCTGTGCTAGCCCAAGGCACCGGCTGGCACAGCCCGATCACCACTGCTGCCACACACTTTTTCAGTGGCCAAAGGGGCCACTAGAAATTAAATAACACAATCTCACATGCTGCTAGGAATGCAGCTGGAGTCTGGGAATCAGAATATTTTATTAACCTGAGGTGTGAATTCACGGCAAAGATGCTTGGCCCAGACAGAAAGCATTTGCCCAGATTTGTTAACATGCACTCGGTTTTGAGGAAAAAGACGTGCTTTAGAAGCCTGTGAAAAGCTATTAAATTCGAGGAAGAGTTACCGATGTTGGTAGCTCCGGCATCCAGGCTGTTCTCCACCAGCTCTTTCACGGCAGTGCCGAGGCTCAGCACGACCTGCCCCGAGCAGATGCGATGGACAGACCCGCGGTCGATGGGCCGGATGGCCCCTGCGGGCTGCGGGCTGGGGAGAGAGGGACAGCAAACCGCGGCGGTGAGAGCGGGCAGCGAACCCCGCTCAGGCTTCCCCAAGCGAGCCGGGAGGGGAGGCAGGAACCGGGGGAAGCCGGAACCGCGCCGGCAGCCGGGGTACGGCCCGTGCGAGGAGCGCGACTCCCGTGAGGGGAGCAAAGCGGCCTGGGCAGGGGGTGCGAAGGCGGGAGCCCGGGCCGGTGCACGCACTCACCAGGGCGCAGCCGCCTCCATCGGGGCACCGGCGGGGCGGGACGCGCCGCGCTCTCCTCAGGCTCCCGCCCCGCTCGGTCGGTGCCGGGAGAGCCGGAGTGCGCCCGCCCCACACGGCCCGCGCTCCCCGGCCCGGCGCCGCAACCCCGCCCACCGCCCTGTGGGGACGCGCTCCGCCGCTCGACGCGGACCAATGGCAGGAGGGCGGGAGGGCGATCCCGTAGCCCATTGGGTGGCACTCGTGTCAGTCACGCGGGGCTCCGCCAATGGGCGCGGGGGCGGGCGGGCCGGCGGCGGCGGAGCGGGCGCGCGGCGGGGCGGCAGCCGCCATGCCCGCGATGTACAAGGTGCGGCCGCTGCATAGCGCGGGGGTGCTGGCCGAGCACCTGCCCAGCTGCATGTACCCCCTGCCCAACCTGCACCGCGCCCCCGGCACCGCCGCGCCGCCGCAGGTAGGAGCGAGGGGTGGGCGGAAGGACCCGCTTGGCCTGCGGCCCGCGGTGCTCGCCCTGGCCGGGTCAGGCGTGCGGCCGCTGGGCCGGTATTCCTTCCGGTGAGGGCCCCAGCTCCTGTCAGGGACCGGGAGGAGCCTGTGTTGCCAGAGAGCTCGCGGGGCCGAGTCCCACGGCCTCGGCCCGCAGGAGGGGCCTGGCCGTAAGGAACCTTGCCTTCCGAGGCACCTCCGAGGGTTAAATAAAATCAACTTTTTCAGGAATTTCTCAGTAATGTTTTTAAAGCCTTCAGTAGTTCTCATTGTAACTTTTCTGGGCTCTCGCGTGTGTCCCTGTCGCGGTTTTTCTGTCTGAATGGCCGTGCTGAGCTCTCTGCCGGCCCCGGGAGGGTGCCCAGCAGGCCTCGTTCCGTCCTGCTGCATCATCGCTCTGCTGCCTCAGCTCGGGTTTCAGCCAGCTACACACCCTCCATTTCTAGTCTCAGTTACTTTTCCCTTAAATGAGACAAAAATGCAAAATGCTGTTGTTACATAGCTCTAGTTGAGCAGCATCTCTCCAGTGCCAGGAATGCATGGAATTCTCACAGGCCGCTTGTGGCCAGTTTTAGCTTGATGCCATCCAGGATTTGCTGTGCCCTCACCCAGGCTGATGGTGGAGACTGAGGAGTAACTTTGAGGCAGAACTTAACAGAAATGCTAACGAAATACCTCCCCGTTGCAAAGTATGGAATTGTGTACTAACTCAGTAATGGCCACTTAGGAGGTCTTCCCTTGTCTTGTCTTTGAGAATATTGAGTGGATATAAAAATTTTACTTGGATACCTTGTTCATCTCTTCATCCATGATCGTTTGGGTTTGTTTAATCGTTATTCAGGATGCTTAGAAACAGGCTATTTGAAAATTTTTCTTGAACGTTATTTTAAGCTTGTAGACTTAAAAGCTGCCACAGGAATATATTTTTCATCTTCTTTTAAAAGAGATTGTAAGATGAGATGCTTGTAAGGTAATTCAAATAAAAGGCTGCATTGGTATTCACATGTAATAAAGCCCATGGTCTTTTTTTTTCCACTATCATTTCTATTCTCTGAAACAAAGACTGAATCCACACAATATACCATCCATCTAAAGCTGCAAGGCTTTTTACTTTTATTAACTACCTGATTTGTCAAAAAGTTTCCTCGTTTGGCTGCTGTACTACAAACTTACCAACTTTGCTCTTCTGGGCTGAAAAGAACTTGACAAGCTGTCTTTGATTTTTCAGTCATTGTTCAGCACTTCACTGCCAGCTCTTTGTCTGATTTTGACTGTTACAGAGTTTGCTGTAACTAATGGTTTAGAAGAATCTGTTAAGCAGGAAGGTTTCAGGAGTTTATTAAATATGCCATCTCACCACACTCATACAGGCAAAAGACTACTGATAGGCATAAGCTCATGATATTCACAATGGTCTGGCTGTTTGAAGGCGTTTAGTCTTTCAAAACTTAGCCTTAAGTGAGCTGTGGACTGTTTTGACACTGAGCTGAGTGAATGTTTACGTGGCCTTGTTTGTTCCTCTCCTGTAGGAAGAGGCTGACCCATCACTTCAAGCACTCGAATCCCGCCAGGAAGAGATTCTGAAGCGCTTGTATGAACTGAAGAGTGCTGTGGATGGACTCTCCAAGATGATACAAACCCCAGATGCTGACTTTGATGTAACAAATATCATCCAAACTGACGAATTTTCTCCTTTGACAACAAATGGAGCAGATTTGGATCTGATGCTTGGAAAGGTGAGTGGAGTTGAGCAGCTACATTGGTAGGTAATTTCTCAGCATTCCATCTTCAGGGCTGGAAGGGGGGCATTAAAACCTGGGACACTCAGAACTCAATACAAAACCTACAATTACCATTTAATTTTGGCCATCCAGATTATAGATACAAACACTTATAAATATTAGTTCTATATATGCTCATTTGGATATAATTTCAAGAGAGAATAGTTAATTTTGAAATTTCAGCAGTTGTTTTTTTGTTACTGAACTGGAAACTTTAACATTGGCTTCATCTTGGAGTAGAATTTACCTGTCATATCCTTGAATTACATGTCAAGGAAGGAGAATGTTTGCACAAGTTTTAAATGTCCAAGCTTGAATTTATTTACTCAAATATCATTAGAATTTCAGATATACACATGCATGACTGTGTACATTTTGGTGTCAAATGAAAGCAATTATTATGAGTATGATCTGGAATATGTCTTACCTGCTGAATGTTTTACTTTCCATTCAGGATTATGGTGCCCTGAAAGATGTTGTCATCAATGCAAATCCTTCTCTACCTCCATTGTCACTGTTAGTGATACACAGTCTGCTTTGTGAGCGGTACAAAATATTATCAGCTGTTCACACTCACTCATCAGTGAAAAGTGTGCCAGAAAACCTCTTGAAATGCTTTGGAGAGCAGACTAAGAAGCAGCCACGTCATGAGTATCAGTTGGGCTTTACTCTGATTTGGAAGGATGGTAAGAATGGAATTTGTAGATCAATATTTTACAATAGATGAGAAAATGAAACTTGTGCTATAAACCCTTGCACACAGATGCCTCGGTGTCCCTGTGCTGATATATGGTGGATTTGAAGAAGCAGGAAACATTTTTGTTCTCTTTTCATAGCAGTGAACCATGCTGGGCCAGAAGAGGAAGATTCTTATTCACAGTTACTGCTGTTAAAATACACGTGGCATTGACAGGGTTATTTGTACCCTCAGGATTTTTTTTTTAATAAAAATGTTTTTCAGTTTCTACAAATAAGGCATCTAGAAGAGAAATTATGGGGGAGATTTGGCTGAATTTTTCAAAAAGTGATCTCTTTATCTCACAAGACTGAAAACTGTTCATCAGGTTAATGATATTAACAGTGGTGCTGGCATCACAAATCTTCATCATGGAATTACTGTTCTAGTTAATTACTATGTTGGATTCACTTTTTTTTTTTTTTCTTCTGTTAATTTCAGTTCCCAAACCCCAGATGAAGTTTAGCATTCAGACCATGTGCCCCATAGAAGGAGAGGGGAACATCGCTCGATTTCTCTTTTCCCTGTTTGGGCAGAAGTACAATGCAGTTACCTCAACTCTGATCGACAGCTGGGTGGACACAGCCATCTTCCAGCTGAAAGAAGGCAGCAGCAAGGAGAGAGGAGCAGTGCTGCGCTCCATGAATGCTGCCCTGGGCAAGAGCTCGTGGCTGGTGGGCAATGAACTGACGCTGGCCGACGTGGTGGCGTGGTGCGCGCTGCAGCAGACGGGCACTGCCAACAGCGCCCCGGCCAACGTGCAGAAGTGGATGAAGTCCTGTGAGAATCTGGCACCTTTCAGCTCTGTGATGAAGCTACTCAAGTGAGCCTGTACCCTTCACACTGATGTTGTTTTCATCTTACTCCACCTCATGTCTTCTGTAATGTTTGAGTCCTTTCTGAGATGTATTTTAGGTATTACAGTTGGACAGAGTCCTAAAATAATAAAAGCATTACAACTGCCTCTTGGGTGTGACCTTCCTTTTTCCAACTCTTGCATAACACGTTTGTTCAATGGCTGAGGTATGTAAATTAATCCCACGTAAATACAAGCTGTGCTCTTCGTTTTCCCACTGCGACATGATTCTTTTCTCAGGAGCCTTTGGTCAAGGCAAAAGGATAAATTACCTTTTAGGAACAGACAGCCAAATGAAAATGCATTGAAGTATTTTATGTAAAAAAAGAAACATTTTATATAAGTTAACACACAATCAAAGATAGTTCTTCCTGTACTTAAACAGGAGAGCCTTGTCTTGTTTGTTCGTCTTGCTCTTCAGAAAGCTGTCTTATTGTCTCCCTCAGCTTCTCTATTTCTTCTTCTTGCTGTCTCACCTTCTGTTGGAGGTTAGAAATAACCTGGAAATGAGAGTCAGTTTACTTCATTCATAGCTAAGCAAGGATATTAAGCCTTATTGACCCACTCGAATTGTGTTTGCAGTCCACTACAGACACAGTGCAGCAGCACTCAGCTATTCTGCATTCTTGTTACTAAAACTTAAATCCACAAAGCAGTGGGGCACGGAAAGGAAAAATGATTAGAAGAATCTGCAGATGCGATGAAAAGCTTTGAAAGCTTTTCTGACCTATAAAAATGCCTCTCAACTGTACAGTCTTCAGTTAAGTTAATGACCAGCTATCTCATTGCAAAGACACCAGAAATAATACAGTGGCCTAAATACTGTAATCAGAAAAAGAGTCTTAAGAGGAACGTGTGATTAAGTTCAAAGCCAAACACATGTAATGCAGGCGGGGATACAAAGGGCATTTTCTTTTTGTGTTCCTTTAGGCTGCAAGGGTTGGGGTCGCTGGCACAGGTTACCTGGTCTGTGGTGTGGAAGAGCTCACTGTCGCGAAGCTGAGCCGCTGTCGGGCGCTCCGCGGCTCTCTGACTGGTGAGGAGTTTCACGTACTTGGCCTGAGCAGGCCATTTCTTGTAGAAAGTGTGAGGAATTTGGCCAGTCCTTAAATGTGTAAGAACTTCTGTTCTTTCCATTTCTGTTCCAAATGGTTGGAAGAGTTCTAGCAGGATAACACCCATGCTGTACATGTCTGACTGTTAATGGGGTGAAGAGAAAGTTCTGTGATAACTGCTGTTTTAACTTAGTGGGCTTCTTTTTCTCATAAAATCATCATATGAAAAAGTTTCACAACAGTGAAGTTTCATGATTATATGAAGAGTATCATGACACTTCTAAACACAAATTCAAATCTATATATGTTGTCAACATAGTAAAAATTTTGCTTTAATAGCAAACAAGAAGGCAAAGTTGATAACCATGTTTCAACAAAAACACTAGGAGTGACAGTAGGAGGAATATTTATGTCTTTTCCTATTGAAAGGCTTGATTTATTTCTATTATCTATTGTGTTAATAGAGAAAAGAAGAAACAAAACAAAGTTCTCTACCTTGAAATCATAGTGAGATCCCTGCAGTTGTTCTGGTGAGGCATAGAGGCAGGTCCCCACTCCTGAAGTATGTGTCAGACCTTTGAAAGGGAATTGAAACTTAGCAAGCGTTGTTACCCTGTAACAGTTTAATGATTTTAATGCCATAGAAACTTAAACACTGAAAGCCATTACCCTTTCTTCTCTTACCATTTCTCAGTCCTGTCTGAAACCCCTGGTCTGCATCATCCCAAAGAAGGTCTTTGCAGGCTAATCCAAAGTCACCTATTTTTACCTGATGATCTGATCCATGTAGAAAGATATTTCTAGGCTGCAAATGAAGACAGAATACAATTTAGAAACATGTCTATATAAAGAATTACAGAATATCAGCTGTTTTAAAGTCTGTAAAATCCAGTGTGTTTCACAGGTATAAGATGATTATTTAACATTTTTTAGTAGTGGGAGAGAAAAAATAGTCATTGCTGATACCAAATCATGTGTTAGCAACACCATTTGAGCCAAAGGACCACATACCTAGAACAAGGATCTAGAAAAAAAGGAAGAAAAGCAAATCAGAAAAAAAACCAGATTTAGTGAAAACATTAAGTACTTTTTTTCCCCCCAACAGAAACTGGGAAATTTGCAGAACAGTAAACAGGAACAGGCAAGAGTGGACAGTGAATTTGACCAACTGATGTAGCAGGAAGGATGACTAAATATCATTGGGCTAGACATAATACAAACCAAAATACACTTTTCTGTATGATAAGCAGCTGCAATATGCCACTTGTTTCTGGGAAGCTGCTATAAAAAAAAAAAGCCAAATTATGACAGACTTGAGAGCTCTGACTCAGAAAACTGAAACAGGTTTTATCCATATATTTTGGTTTTAGGACCACTGAGGAGGAGAAATGCAAGCATTATGTACCTAGAAAAATTGCTCAGGTGGCACAAAGGAAATAGTTGGTCTTTTATTAGTGTATAAAGGAGATGTGAATAGTTTTAACAAGAGATGGGCAATCTCCATTATTTTCCTTTATTCAGTGCAGATCAAACTTAAAAGATGCAGCACTGTTGAACAAGTTGCTAGGCTTCTCATATCCAATGAAGTAAAAACATATCCAGGACACCCACCCACTGGGCTTCTGTTCTCAGAAATTCACACACTGAAAGACTTTCTTAGAATATTATGCCACAAATTACAGTCTCTGTTAGGTATCTGCAAAATCACCATTAGAAGAATATATGGTGAAACCCATGAGAACAGGCTCAAAACCAGGACTGCAGTAGCTGTATGGAATTGTGGAATTCTTTATGTAACTACCAGACTTTGGACAATAAAGCCATGATGATGCTAAATGGGAAGGCAAAATGAAAAACTGTTCACCCTGGAACAGCTGACAGAAAAATGAAAATTAATCCAGAGTGAAGATTGTGTGATTTCAAGTAGTTCCAAGCTTCCACATGTGAAGTTTTAATAATCATGATTTCTTCATACAGCTGCTGTATGAGATGCAGAAAACCTGAGTAGGAAGCAAAGTAGGAAAACACACATTCACCTCTTTGCTATTCAGGTCTATCAGTAAGCAAGCAACTAGAACATATTTTCAAAAGCTAACCATATGCAGTTAGCAAACTGAAGTGTAGTCAAAGGGCTTTGTTAATTTTTGTAATTACCTAAAATAATTTTTTTTTAGGTAATTAAGTTCCTATCCTGGTTAAGGAAAGACTGAGACAAAAGAAAACCAATCTGACTATGTCTGTTTCTGAAGGAAAATGGCTTCAAAGGAGAAAACAACTCCAGAGTTTAAAATCCACTTGAAAGTCAGTGTAACAGCACTATGCTGATAGTAAAGAAAGTATGGCACTGCTATAGAGGAGATTATGTATTTTCTCATATGTCACAACTAAATTCCTAAGAGCCCAGGTCATCTCTAATGCAACGATGAAGTTGTTTTCATTCTGTCATAATGTAAATTGTCTTTGTTTTCTTCAACCTCAAGTAATAATTTGATGAACTTACTTTAATGTCTCGATGCATCACTCCCATGCTGTGGATATAGCAAACTCCTTCCACTACCTCCTGGAAAATCTTCATTGTCCAGCGAACATCCACGAGATGGTATGGACCTTAAAACAAATTATTTCACCTGGTTTTACTGAGTTACGTAAGGTTGTGGTGGTATTCTTGTTGAATTATATTTATTTATGCTGGGAAATAAATTTTTAACAGAATGAGCAGCATATTTTAAATATGGATTTTGCCATGCTTCTCTCAATATATTATTTCTGAATCAGCCAAAAGTCGCTAACATCAAAATTCCAAAAAGGAAAGTTCAGGGAACATGAACATATATCCTTCTGAAAAGATTCTTCCAAACCACATCAGACAGTTATTTGATTATGAATTTAACAAACTCTTTACTTTCATGTGACCTAGCATGAAAAATACAGTTCCAGATAAAATCATAATAATTTATGTAGTGACATGGTGTCTGTACTGCTTTGCACTCTCCTTGGTTTATTCCTAATCCTTCTGCTGCTGTGCTGCCCTCTGAAATTCCTCAATCTCCTCTGGCTGTAGCTGTCTTAAATAAACTTAGCACCTCCTTGTTTTGACCATTTTCCACATTACTATTTTATTAAACTACATTGTCTCCCTGCTCTAATGAACCATATTGGACTTGTCTTTTTGAACACTCACCATTTACTCACATTTGGATTTCTATCTCTTCACGTCTAACCTATGATAATATTCACCTTTTCCATGAAAAGGTGTGAAAACAGCATTTTGCAAGCTCAAATGCCATCATAATTCTGTCATTTCCTGACCAGGAACACCATCATTTAGTTCACAAAAGCTAAGATATTATGATTACAGGAGAGATTAGTGGAAGTCAGCTGATAGTTTGATGGTAAACCTGTCTCCATTAAGGCAAACAACAGATTTACCTTAATAGTGATTAAAACCAAGATAAAACATTAATCACACATTTTGTTTTACAACCTGATGTGCATAGGCTGCTTTTATACAACCACCCCAGACAATCTACTGCTTTAAGAGCATTGGATTTGTTCTTCCAAATGTCAACAGTTACTGATGATTGCTTGCTAGGAGGGCATGAGAACCCCCTGGTCACTCAGAAACAGTCAATGTTACATTCTTTAACCTATTACAAATTAACCTGCCTGGATCAAATGATATAATTGTATTTTCTGCAGCAGATAAATTAGCCTTTAACCAGCTTTCTGAGAAGCAGCAGATTCTGTCAATAAAAAACTCAGTTCCAAATAAGGAGTATTGCCCAGACACTGATCTCCCCTGGTAACAACTACGCCTCAGGCATTCAGTCATTCTTTTTTGAAGAGCTGTCTAAAACTCAGGAATTTCAATTCTTTTACCAACATCTATCATACACAAATTCAATACAAGCTGCTATTCGATTAAGTGAATAAAGAATTTAATAAAGATCTGTATTATAACCTGCTGAAGTAAAATAAAATTAGATAACTGCACTTCAAATTACAAAAAAAAAAAAAAAATTTGCTTTACAATGAATAAGACAGTGATGAATCTTACTAGAAGTGTCCTCTGATCTCTTGTTACATCTTTTATTTCGGTCAGCAATCCAATCCCACAAGGATATTTCACACAACTGCATCTGTATATGAAGCATCAAGTGATACTCCACCTAACAGAAAAATAATGGTCCATAATTTTGCCATTGTAACATGAACAGTATTTCCTTAGTTTTTTTCTTTAAAGCAAATAAACCCAAAATTTATTAAACAAAAACAGGTACCAAAAGGACATCAAGTACAGTATTAGTAATCTACTGCACTCAAGAAGCAGATGCAACAATGCTATCCAGTTTTGGGGAGCTTGTTGCTTGTTTGTCAAATTTTAATTATTGTTATATGATAAATGCTAACAAAACTGCCAGATGTATCTTTGATATTCAAATTAGAGTTTGAAACCTTCTAGGAATACTAAATAGAGGTTTATTGCAGCTTAATCAATAGAAAATAGCTGAAAATAAAAATCAACTTCTTGATACAGAATTTTATGGAATACAGAATTGTTTAGGTTGGAAAAGGCCTTTGAGTCCAACTGTTTGATTTATTACCATAAATAAGCAGCTCAGTTTCTGGTAATGGACCAGTTCATCTGATAACCTGGACAACTCAAGCAGACACCTTTAAAACTGTGTTTCTTGCAAGAGGGAACTCCAAGTGCTAGCAAAAGCTTGAAGCATTCCAGAGCTGGCTGTGTTATACAAAACATATCAGTGGTATGGTATAAATGACAACAGGGTTTTAGAAGCACAAGTGATTCCCTGCTCAAATCTGCTTTTATCTCCTTCCCATGTACTCCTACACCGCATGGGCACCACATGACATACCAGAACACTTTCACCATTAACAGCTGCTTTACCTTTCATTAGTGAAAGCTGAAGATTTTCAATTTTGATGAGGCCGTTTGATGCATCAGTAGCACTTTTTATTCATGCAGGTACTCTGAAAGGACTCAAGAGGCCTAACACATGGAGCCAGCTCCTCTCATCAGCTTCCTCGTAATGATGTTACCCAGATAAGAAAATTTGTCAGAACTCTTGGCTCTACTTGCAGGCATTCCATTCTTCTAAATTTATTGTTATAAATCATTCATTTTCACTGTCTACTGAACTACTTTAAAAACATCAAAAAATTAGTCAGCAGATAAGGATGCTTAAAGAGAACTGTATTTACCTCAAACTCTCCACAGAGTGCTACCTCATTTTTGGAGCATCCTTCAGAGCAGGACTTGCTTTCAGAGCAGGACTCGCTTTCAGTGCTAGCATCTTGATCCAGACTGGAATGAGGTCCCCATGTTGAATGATTGCCCACATCAGTTGATAAACTGTTATCATTATTTACAAAGCCTCCTTGTAGTTCTATGGATAATTCACCTTCATTTGGTTTCACACTCTCTTTGCTACTGCTGTTTGTAAAGTCATTCCTTACATCCATATTCTGCACCGATTCTCTGTGCACATTTTTAAGACCGGTACTGTCACAGGATTTCTTTTCTTGTGAGGTAAGGTCAGCAAAGATAATTGAACTACCACTTTCCACACTCTGGATGTGACAGTGATCACTGAAAATAACAAAGGCAGAGAAATCCAAATAAGTACACAGTTTCATACCATCTATTTGTGATACACCATACTGATTTTTTCCCCAGTTGCAAACAGCATTCCCAAGTAAGAGTTCAGCTGCTTCTTCACATAAAACTCCAGGATTGCATAACTGTCAGTGCAGGCTCCAGCTGATTTAATACTTTCTACCAGCCGGTATTTTGGACAGCTGTCCCAGACAGCAATGTCTCAGATACACAGCTGAAGTTAAAGTTGAATATGTTACCACTGAGATTAGTAATACTCACTTGCTATTCTTTTGCTCCAAAACTAGTGGCTGCAAGTCCATTATTGTTTTACCTGTTGGATGCAAAGATAAATATGGTATTTCATAAAGCAAAGAATGTATCCACATATTGACTAAAAATTACCATTTAAGCTAGAGCACCTCACTTAATTTAACTTTGTTACCTGTGGATAGCTCTAGATTACCTCTATTTCTGCTGCTGCAAAAGGGGCTTGCTAAGTCTACTAAGAAGCTACCCTAATATGTAATTAATTTATCTTTAATGAAAAGAAAATATACGTTGTACAAAGTCAATAAAAGGGCTGCACTGGTCTTTCATAGATATCTACTTGGACTTCATCTTTCAGAAGTCAGCCTGTTCAAAGCAAGGGTTTACAATGTATAGAATAACACACAGATAAAGAGGCAGCTCCACAAGGCATCACCCTTCACATCACGCTGCTGCTGTTTTGAAGACACTTGATATCTTGGAAATAATTGTCATTAAAATTGCATTTTTATATGAAAAAGCTGTTTTGGCACACAGAAGCAAATACAAAACATCAATCTTGTAAGACAAGGGAAAACATTAAGTACCACAGAAGCAACCTATAGATTTCATTATGCACTTCATTACCACCATTAAATACTTAGGAAGGATCCCCAGCATTAAACAATTGCTTCCCTTGAGATTCTCTGGATCACTGGTTAAAAAGTTTTGCCTGTTTTACTCTACTGTCAACTTCCTATGCACTTATGCATTTTCTTTGGTGCTTATGGCTGGCTGGGCAACAAGTCAGTGACTTGGAAAGCAATAAAGTTATACAGAGCATAACCAAACCTCCCACTAAGAGAGGATCAAAAGATTTAATTGCTAAAGGCATTCCAGGAAAGGACTAGAAGGGACCAATGGATTAGGGTTACAAAGGGACCAAAGGACAGAGTGTGCAAAGAGCTCAGAACAAAGAACCTGAAGAGAAAAGCCAAGAAGGTGTAAAATGAATACAAAAGAAGATAAATTCTCAACAGTTACAGACAGTAGCTGATACACAAAAAAAAATCCAATTGCTTTGTCAGTGCAGGACTATGAAACACAATTCATCAAATTTAAAAAGTCTAACTTGGAAAGCAAAATAAAGAGTTTTTAGTGGGAGGGGGTTATCATTAAAAGTATGTATTTCCAGGTTCTTTTAGTTTTTCTTAGATCTTTTCCAGATCCGAAGAAAAGCATACTGGGATGCTTGTTCCAGTGTTGCTACATCTCTGAGACTTCAAAACATAGCTGCAAATTTGTGGGGTTTTTGTCCTATTCATCACTTTCCCCCCGATATCTGAGGCAGCTCATTCCTCAGCATTCAATCTTCTCCTCATCGACTCACCACTTCTTGCATTAAAAGGTTTTCACTGCATTTTACTGACCTTCACACAACTGTAAAATTCCTCCTCATATATTACCACAAGTAAAGCTGATGTTTCCACAGCTCCAAATTAACCACTAAGTAACAGATAAATTATTGGGTAAGGAGGGATTGAATGCACAGAAGGACCTGGTGATCACCTGTAATTTCCCTTTCTTTTAGTTCTTTTAAGGAGGGAAAAAATAGTCATTTTATCAGAGAAGTAATACTCTCCTGAAAATTACAGTACAGAGGTAAGATACAAGCAAGAATGACACAATGAGCTGTACTTTCCTTTTGGATGTACTGTTTGAACTTGCTCCATCCAAGCAGTGTGATAGCCTACGATATTGGGATGCTGCAGCCCAGCCAGCACTTTGACTTCTCGGAGCACCTAAAAAGACCAAAAACCCCACAGTGACACTCTTTACTCTGTGTGCTTAGTAAACATAAAAGGTAACAAAAAGTAAGTCTCTTAGAGAGATAGAATGATGAAATTGTTACAGTAACAGAAAAAATTTGAAGCTGTAAAACAAATTGATTTTCATCATGGCAGAGATTACCACATTCAAGTAATTAAACAGTTCTTTAAATGGACTTCAATGAGTCTCATTTACTTTTTTTCTACTAGGTACTGATAGGCTCAAACCCTTGGAAATTCAGAATGCATAAAAACTTATATTAGCTACATTAATAAACTAGAACAGAATAAGCTACAGAGAAGTTAAAACAGGGACAAAACACAGGAAGAAGAATACCTTCATGCAATCTCTTCTTGTAGCCTTCTTAATTTTAATTTTTTTAACAGCATAGAACTGACCATCTAACTTGTTTCTGACCTGAAAACAATTGCGATAGAAGAAAATTAGATGTTAATGTGCTTGGATTAATTAAATCCTTTTGAGCCCACTACTTTCTAAAATTTTATTTCTGCACCCCATTCCAGTGGAATATCACCTATACCAGGGACTGAAACTGGGATTAGGCCCCTGCTATCATACAGGGATACTGATAGGTCCTCATAACTGCTTAACAGGTCCTCAATAAATATGTGAGAGCACATTTGTCATTTCCACATGGCACATACCTCATGGGGAACCTTGGGCTGGCCATACACTGTACATACTTAACACAATTCAACATTGGCTTGGACAGTTTATGCTCATACTGAGGCTCATTTTTTAAAAGCAGTCACAACTAAAGCATTGGGGAGTGCAGACCAATCACTTCTGATGCTGCAGAGAGTCAAGATATGATGATTCACATGTCAAATAAGGAGTTTTCATTCACTTTAAAACGGTGAAAATACACAAAGTAAAACATCTGATGTATCCTGCTTCTGACAGACAAAACTAATTGCAACTGAGCAGCTTTTGAAGTGAAACACCAACTTTCTTCTAAGGTACAAATTTGCACCTCTTCTATTCAAAAAACATTTGGCAGTACAGCTAAAACAGTAACTCCAAATTCCAACAAAAAACTAGATATAAACAGAGTAGTTTTATATGGGAGGTAAAGAATACCTTGTATACTTTGCCATATCCTCCACTGCCTAGCCTTGCAACCTCCTCAAATTCATTCAAGTATCGTGAAGTCTGTGCTTCAAAGAGAACTTCTTTTTCCCTAATTGAGAAAAGTTAGGCTGCATTAAACTAAATTACAACTTACGAGTAAGATACAGCTGTACACATGCTTAAAATATTATTCAAGTTATGAAAAGAAGAAGAAAGTACTTTGACATTACCATACTGTAGCAGCCTGAGTTTCAGTAAATACTGAAAACCAGCAGACTGAAGAGCATAAATATGTGCTACAAATCCATACTCTGTTTTAACAGAAGTCTTCAGATTATTTCTTTTACATTGATGCCTGATAAATTGTTTTTCTAAACAGTGGCACTGACTGCAAGAGCTGTACTGAAGAACAAATTATCACTTCATCCTTTTGAGAGTTTGGAGAAACCTTTACCATTTTTTCTGTTTCAGAGCCAAAATATGAAATGTAATATTAATTAAATTCAGAGTGGGGCACAGAACTTTAGGGAAGGAGTTAATTTAGTGTTTCTACATGCTTCGAATACATACCCAATGGCAAGAGACTCTCCGTTACCAAGTTCCTATGAAACAACAAAATCCAACATAAAAACGTGCCATATAAAAAGAATAACATGTCTGCTGTGCCAGTGGCATGGACAGCTTCATCAAAACAGAAACAGCAAACTCCTTGGAAGAAAATGAGGTTCTGACAGCCATTCACATACTGCAGAGGGCTTCAACAAATTAAAGTATTATTATCCCACTGGTAATCTGTTAACATCTCTCTGCTGGAGAGATTACTGCCCTTTTAGAGTTCCACTGGCAAACACAATAAAATGAGGGCTCTAAAATGTGCTTAAAACAAAATTAACTTGCTTAGTTCAAGCAGCAAGATAAGCAGACAGGTCTGATTCAGCCTGAAGTACAAGTACACATACTATACCCTCCACTAATATAAATATCAGAATGATAGCATAACCAACAGTTTAAAGTTGAAAATGGATGTCTGTTAAAAAAATACTTACAACACCTTGCCTTTGTTTATAAACATTTTAACTTACTTTATTATTACTATTTAATAAGGTACAATATATTGATGGCTTCAAGAAGTGGTTTGCACCTACAGAAGCAGAACATGCCATCCCAAAGAGCTAAGGAGTTATTTTGTATAATTATTAAAAAGACCCAATCCAATATTAAAAGAATCCCTAAACAAAAGCTCCTTACTGCAGAGGTTGCCAAAGACATGCAACAAAGCTTACCCCACTAAGCACTTGTTGATTAGCTGCTTTCATCAGCTCAGTAATGGCTCTGTTGTGCTGCAGTCTTATAGTACTAAATTCATCACAAAAGACAAAAGGGGAGAGTAACCCTGTTCTTGTGAAAGTCTGACGAAGAACTGCACAAAGGAACAGAGAAAGATCACAAAAATATTAAATAAAGCCATCCAATAAGACCACATAAAGTTTTTCAACAAGAAATCTTATTTGAAAGACAATGTGACTGAAAAACTGAACAACCCCTCTAATGCTGCTCCCGTACTCTTAGCAATTTAATCCAAACTAGAGCTGTTCGATGGGAATCCCTTCACAAAAGACAATAATTTGCCATGCCTTCCAGGGTCACTGCATCTCCTCTGCCTCCTCACCTCAGCAGATGAGTTATACAAACATCCATCCATTCACTTACATTTTACTTTTGGACTAATTTTGATCAGTGAAAAGAAAAATTCAAAGCAGGTTTACAATTACGAGGACGGATTTATAATCAAAAGTGGTAATGTCAAAATTTTCTCATTTCCCTCCAAACCCACACACTTGTGCACATACTCATAACAGAGAATGAAGTCCCTCCCTTCCACCACTTCATCTTTTTCATATGGAGTAAAACAATTGTGGCAAACAAACCCTCATAAATGCTGGAGATGGGTGCAACTGTGAGGTTATAAATGGCATAAATTTTAGTTATGAAAAACACATTAGATTTTGTCTTCTATAGTCATGTAAAGGACAAAACCCTTGGATATGTTTTCTTAAATGCACTAACTATATGCCTAAATAAACAAAATGCTCATGGTAAGTCATATGCCAAGAAGATATTTTAAAATAAGTGCCAATTCCCTGAATGATATCAAGAGACTTTATGGCAAAATAAAGAACTTGTAAAGGAATTTACTCAGATTTTTCACAGAATATAATTTTGAAATATTTAGCGAAGATTCTACTGCAACTATTTCTTGATAAATATTTTATTAAATTCCTCTTCTACCAGCATTTTTAGACCACGTATAACAGTAATATAATCTACCCTGCTGCCCTTCTCATGGTGCAACTCACACGATCTAGCTGAATCAGAACTGTCTGATCCTTACATCTACAGCAATATTCTGTTACTGTTTTCAAAAATAAGACAAGTTGTCATTGCCAATTTAGTTGATTCAAGGTATTAATCTTCTTCACAGAATCATTCTTGTCCCAACGGGATGAAACCTACAGCTGTGTATTGGTACTACACAGTAACTCTACACAGAAGGACCTGGTACACTTTACAGTAAGGCAGTTTGAGAGACAGGAACGAATTCCTCTTACTAACTTCGGAACAAACCCCTGGAGTGAACGGGGTTGTGCGTGTACATGTGGCAGAGATGCTCCAGCAGTGACACCAGCAGCAGCTGGTTCTGGATGGTCGAAGTGAACTTCACAAATTTTTGCGACCCGTTTGCAACTCGCAGCTCCGCCGGCACATCCGAATCTGGAAGAGGATAGTCAGACGAATGAACTCTGGTCTCAGTACACACCTAATTACCTAAACATGAAAACAAGGTACAGCCACACAGCTCCATCACAACCCCGGCTCACAGAGGCAGCACCCGAGCTGCCCCTGAGCGAGTAGCTTTAAGAAGCTAATTAGGAATGTAATTAATTTTTTGAAGTGTGCACGGAAAGCAGCTACCCGGGGAGGCCGAGGCGCCCCTGCCCGAGGCAGGGGGAGCTCGCACGGCGGCCTCAGGGCAGGGTGCTGCTGAGGGCCTGCCCGCTCTTGCATCACCCCCGCGGCCGCCGCTGCCTCAGAGCGGTGGAGAAGGACGGAAGAGGAAGGCGACGCTTCCACCTTCCTTCCCTCCTTGCCAGCCGGGGGAAAAGGGGCGATTTCCCCGCTCACCCACAGGGCTGCCGCCGGCCCCTCTTACCGTCAAAGCGCGGCTCCGGGCTCTCCTCAGGGAACTCGATGGCGGGCACCGGTGCCCGCATAGCCGCAGCCCTCCCGCCCCTCACATGCCGGGCACCGGGATCCCATCCGCTGCGGCCGGCGGGGCCCGCCCGGCCCGCCGTGGGCGGCTCCGGGGGCCGGGCCAGCGTTTATGGCCGCTCTTTGGGCGCGGAGAGATAAAACATGAACCGGAGGGATAAACCCGAGAGGGGAACCTTCGGCCCGAGAGGCGGGGGCGAGCGGGCAGGAGCTCGTATCGAAGGTCTGCGGCGGGGAGCGAAGCGTCCCCTCCCCTCCGCACGGGGACCGGCACCGCCCGAAGCCCGCGTGGGCCCCGCGCCCGGACCGGGGGTCGCCGAGCCCCCTCTAGCGGCTCCCGGCCGCGGCACAGGGGCGGTGCCGGTCCCCGTGTGACCCGGAGGCGCTCGCTGCTCCCCCCGCCGCCGCCGCCGCCTCCTCTCCTCCCCCCGCCCGCCTGCCCGGCCGGCGCCGGGCCCCGGATGCAAGAGGCCGGCGGAGGGACGTCATTGTTCCCCGACGGACTGTAACAGTAGGCGGAGCGGGCCGGGCTGAGGCGGGGGCTGCGGCGAGGGGGACCCGGCAGCGCCGAGTCAAGCGGGGCCGAGCCAGGTAATGGGGCTGGGGGGCAGCGCCGGGCCCGGCGGCGGCCCCGGCACAACCCGGCGGCGCCGCGTGCGCCTCCCGCCTGGAAATCAATGGGCCGGGGGGAGGGGCCGGCCCGGGAAAGGGAAGGGAAAGCGACCGGCGGGAGCAGCCGGCTCAGCCCAGCCCAGCCCACCGCGCCGGGGCGCGGGCCGGGCGCTCGGCCGCTGCCCTCCTGGCTGGCGGGCAGCCGGAGGGGGTGGGACCCCCGGGCGGGGCGGGGCGCCGTCCCCAGCACGCGGCGGAGGGACCCAGCCCCGCCGCCGCCGCCGCCACCCCCTGGGCCGGCGGGACCGGCCCCCTCCCGGCGCGGCGGTGCTTCCTCGCCCGCCCGCCCTCTCCGTTACGCGCCGGGGTCCCGCAGGCGCCCGCATCTCCTTCCTTCTACTCCTGCTGCTGTCGGCGTGGGGGACTCGGCGCGGGTCCCCCGCGTCCCGGCGCAGGCGGGAGGGCGGCCGGGACGCCCCGGCCCCGCGTCCCGCCGCGGGAGCGGCGCTGTGCCCCGCCTGGCCCCGCGTTGTTCCCGCTCGGCGCGGCGGTGGCGGCTCCCGCGGCCCCTCCGCCCCGTGCCCGGGGGGCTCCGCGCTCGCTTCGCCGCCCCCCCCACCCGCGTTGCCATGGGCACGGAGCCGCCGTTGGGCGCCGCCGCCGCGGTCCTGCCCCCGGGCCGGGATGGGACGCGGGCCCGGACAGGTCAGCACGGGGCCGGGCGGCGGAGGCGGCATGGCACGGGCGGGAGCCGCGGGGCGGAGGGGCCGGGCGGTGTGAGGGGTAGAGGAAGAAGGGCGAGGCGGGAGCTCCTTCAGGGCCGGTTCCCGGCCCCCCTCGCCCGCGTGTCGGGGTGGGTTTTGTTTTGTGTGTGTTTGGGCTCTTGCCGCGCCGAGTGCGGACATGTTGCGTGCGGTGCCCGTCCCTGCCCCTGCCAGCGGCCTTTTACTGCCGGTGTCCGCACGTTTTCGGGAAGCGGGACCCCTCGGAAGGGCGGAGCGAGGGAAAGCGGGTCGGTGCAGCGGGCTTGGCGCTGGCGGGGCGGGCGGTTCGGTTGTGAGCGGGCTCCGGGGCTCGGGGCCGCCCGGAGCGAGGCGCTCGCGGGCGCTCGCGGCGCCGGGCTCGGTCCCGCCACAACCAACGGCCCCGGGACTCGGAGCTCGGAGCTCGGAGCTGCCCCGCGCCGAGCGCTCCCCGCCGCCTGCTCAGCAAGGGTAAAATCATTAATTGCTCTCGCCTGTGCTGCCTTTAATTTTGTAACGAAAGTAAAGCCGGCGCGGGGCGTGTGTTTGTGTTCTGCGCTGCCCCGGGGTGTTCTTGCTCCCGGCGGCGTGTGCGGTGCGGTCGGTGATTGTAGCGAGGTGACTCTGCCTGGGCTTCTGCTGGAGTAGTTTCCTCCTGCTTCTTGTTTCTGCCTCGGTGTTGCCGTGTGCCGCTCTTGTTTTTTAACACTCGCTGCTGGAAGTGTTCGGTTTGTACTGAGATAAAGACTCGTACTC
Source organism: Motacilla alba alba (assembly GCF_015832195.1). Taxonomy (NCBI): domain Eukaryota; kingdom Metazoa; phylum Chordata; class Aves; order Passeriformes; family Motacillidae; genus Motacilla; species Motacilla alba. The sequence goes on along the minus strand of NC_052029.1, from coordinate 9,555,374 downwards.
CCTGACTGAACGCGGTTCTGTGGACGGGATCTTGTATAAAACCCTCCTGAGCTGTGATTTATTGTATGCAAAGCGGAGACCAAACATAAATATTTAGATCCGAGTATTAACTGATGCGTGTTGTGATGAGACTGCGAAAAAAGAATCTAAACAACGCTGATGCATCACTCCAAATGGGAGGAAAACAACTGTTTGTGCTGTTCTGCTCGTCAGTATCATACTGTGAGAAGTCTGATCTGGGAATAGCAGAGGGGGAAAGAGCTCAATACACATGGCAATGTGAATTTATGTTCAGCTGTGGTACAGGAGCAGAACCTGTATTTACAGTGAACAGTGAGAAAATATCTGGGTAATGTTTGTGCTACTTCATCAAAGAGATGTTACATCCAAATTAATTATATTGACAGATTTTGAAAAAGTGGTGGATCTGAGTTATTCTTGACATCCGTTGATATTTGCAGGTGTCTAGTGTTTGATACTGGTAATCAGTTGTCAAAACTAAATTAGCAGCACCAATCAGTGCTACGCAGTTGTCAAAAATAAATTTTAAAATACGTGAGGCTTCCCTCATTGGTCAGTATAAGGCCAAAGCTTTTTTGTGATAATATTCTTCTGTTTGCTTTTCACTGCAGTCTTGATTCTGGTTTTTGTCCTGCAAATAAGTTCATTATGTTGTTGAAACCCCTTCCCTTTCCATCAGGAAAAGGAGATGTCACCAGTATCTGCAATTTGGAGTCTGGATCTTACCTGAAAATCACTAAGCCCAAGAACTGTCATCTTAGTCTTTCAAATGGACAAGGATGTCCTCATTTTTCAGTCACATAAGTGAATTTTCCAATGTGTACAGAGTAGATTTTAAATTGAAAATTTAGAGGGGAAAAAAAAACCTAATTAAAGGTTCCACACATGATTTGTCTTTTTGTGGGACCAGAATTCTGCGATTTACTGTGCTTTGTTTAATCTACTAGAAGTTTCATCATTAGCAATCAAGTTGAGCCATGAATCTGAAACTGCTTCATGCTTTGTTCTCTCAGTTATTTTAGTGTTACTAAGCAGGTTATACTTTAAACCCTCAGTTAAGTTTATAGTTTCCCTAAACTTGAACAGGCCCTACATGATAGAGTACAATAGTAGTAAAAATTTACATATAGGAGTTGATAACTGATCATGTAATTATTCAGCAGCTTACTATGCTCACAACATTACATGTATTTAAAGGGGTACCTTCTTGAAACGTAATCAGCATTTTATAAAGGACTTAGTATCAGTTATTGCCTTTACTCTTGAAGGCTGAGGATTTGTTTTGCTTTCTTTTGCGGTCATCATTTTCTTTTTATAGTTTACATTCCTCTTTTGTTTTCCCCCGGCAAAACAACTTTACATAAGTAGAACTGAAAAAGATGCTTTTGAATTCAACTTCTTGGTTTATAAGTAAGCATTGTAAATGATGGGTGCAAAATACCACAAGGAATGCCACCAAAATCATATCTAAACAAATACTTCTTGGAAGGGCAGAAGAAAGCCAGGTGGAAATAAATTTGCAAGTGTTTTCTAGCTCTTCTTTCCCAAGATTTCTCAGAGCCGTTTCCCATGCTCTGTGTCATCAGGGGTGTGTGGTTCCCAGGAGCAGGAAGATGTTGGCCAGACAATTCCTCCTGGATCTCAACAGGCCAGCACTTGATTGTGCCACTGCTCACAGCTTCTTTTAAGAAAAAGATCTTGGTAACTATAGTGGTTTAAAATCCCATGAAAGTGTAAGGAATGCTATCAGTCGTTAACTCAGCAGAAGTTAAAAAAATATTGATGCAGTTTAGATAGAAAAAAATCTACTCTGTGCATTCAGTTGTGTGTTGGGTGGAGTTTTTTTGGTGTGTTTTGAGGTTTTGTTCCCTTGTTTGTAATCATTCTTAGCTGCTTAGTTCTTCAGGTTCTTTGAGGCTAAGGGGCAGGATTTCTCTTGGTCTTTCCTTTCTGGAATACTTTGGACGTTCTTATACCAAACAGAACTTTTGCCTTGTTTCAGATATGAACAATGACCATAGTTAACAAGCCAAAATCTTCAAAGTCTAAAAAATCTTCCTCAAGACGGTCTGACAAATCTATGAAACCCCGTACTAAAAAAATGACGTCTCGCACTGCAAGTTTGGGCCGGGTACCTCCTACAGAAGATCCAAACAAAGTCTCTGTGGACAAAGGTCCTGGGGGGCATATTTATTGTAGATCATCTCAAAAATCAAAGCCTTTTGCCCAAAGAGATCTAGGTAAGTGTCTTCTGTCCTTCCTCCTTTTTGTTAGACACAAAACCAAAGTAGAAGCAGGTTTTAGTTGTTGAATTGCTATAAAATGGATTGCTACAGCCAATCAAGAGTTCAGCCACAGACTTCAATCCTGTGCATCCCCTGAGGCAGCTGCAGGGATAGGTGTCGCAGAACTTGGGTTGATCTATTTACAATTGATTTGTAAAGTATTTATTTATGTAAAATCAAATAAGGGGAGCTTTTCATAATGCACAGATGTACCTAGGTCTCTTCTGTTCTGGAGAGAAAAGTACATTTTACCATGTCTATTCATGGCTTCCATTATTCACAAGTCTTTGAGTAATAACACTGCCCAGGAAGAGATCTGGTATCTGTGGGGTTACTTTTTGTGCTGCTTACTCGTGTGTCTGTTTGATTTTTCTTACTGCATAACCACAAGTGTAAGTTTGTGGTTTAAGTTACGATAAGGAAAAAACCAATAATTTAATTAAGAGATTAAAGGATGTAGAGATAAAGAAATTGGGTGCTAAAATCAGAGTGGTAGTTAGTGTCTTTTATTAGAAGAATTAAAACAGATGAATAAATTATTGTCCAAAGGAGTGTGTTGACTAGCAAATTCACGTGGCAGTGTTAAAGCTGTGCATCATGTGTTGGTGCACATGTGTTGGATATAATCCTACTTTTTAAATACCCTCTTTGAAACAAAACCAGTGCAACTCTGTTTGAAACACAAATTTCTTGCAGTTGTTAATGATGGGATTGCTCCGCCACAAAGAATTCTTTTTCCACCTGAGAAAATCTGTATGGATTGGCAACAAACACAAAGTGTTGGAGTTGGACTGCAGAACCTCGGCAACACTTGTTTCCTTAATTCTACTCTCCAGTGTTTGACCTACACGCCTCCTCTTGCCAATTACATGCTTTCACTTGAGCACACCAAGTCATGTGAGTATTTTCTAACACTGTAAATCTGTTGGACAGCTCCAAAGGTGAAAGAAAAACAGGGTTCTACGAAGAAAATTCTTAGTTGTTCTATTTTGCCTGTAGAAGCAGTTTTTGAATGCTGTCTTCAAGGTCAGAATGAAGGGAGGCATATAAAGTGAATTTGTTAATTTAATGTGCCACAGTAAAACTTTAAGAAAAGATCATTTCTTGCTTCATGTGAATAATGAAGTGCATTGTAAAGTGAGGCATTTGATGAACATTTGGCATTTAGGTTTCCTGCTGGTAGAAAGGTGATAAAATTTAGGATGTTGGCGTTGAAGATTCTTAGTCTTCACAGCTGAGATACTGCAGTGCACTAATACTGTGATAAATTATATGTTCAATGTTGACCCATTAAAAAGCCAAACATTCTAGAAAGCTCTACAAGCTAATCTTTTATGAACTCACATAGAAATCTGGGGGGGGACTGCATTGAAATTTAGGCTGATTTTATTCTAAATAATTAAGTTTGTATTTTTTAAAGCCTGGACTTTGTGTTCTTTGAATTTTGATTTTATACTTGACTTTATTAAGCCTAGGGGAGTTTCTTTTTATATCCATAAATGTGGAGTTATTTCCTAAGGCAGCTGTATGCTTTCTAGTCTGGTATCTTAATATGTATTCCTAGAAGTTGGATTGTGTTTTATTCCCATATATAAAAATTATTTCATTTAAGAGTCAGGGAATTATTGGAAGGAACCTTCAAAATTATTTCGTTCCGATCCTCTGCCATGGGGAGGGACACCTTCCAGTGGGAGTATTCCAGGCCAGGATGGATGGGGTTTTGAGCAGCCTGGTCTGTGATTTAAGAAGTTTTATTCTGTACAGTTTTGTGTAACAAAATGCCAGAAAACTGTTGGGATACTGACACCTTAGGAGAAGAGAATGTGCCACAGAGAGTGGACATTGCACCCACAACTTGAGTTATTATTATTTTGGGGTGGGTTTTCCTTTTAGCAATGTGTATTTGACTAGAATGGGATGCTTTCTTCTTTCACTAGGTCATGTAGAAGGATTCTGTATGATGTGCACAATGGAAAGTCACATCAACCAGGTCCTGTGTTGCTCTAATAATGCTATCAAACCTACATCTGTTATCAATGGCCTTAAAAGTAAGTAGTTTGATATAGGTTTATTTTTATTTTTTTAATTTTACAGTGAGTTATTTGATGCATGTAAATAATTTTGCTACTTTAAAGAAGAGGTATTTTAGAAATGTGTGTTTTCCTTCATTCTATGAGAAATAAATATATGATAACCTTCTTGTTTATTAGGAATAGGAAAACATTTCCATTTTGGCAGTCAAGAGGATGCACATGAATTCTTATGCTTCACTGTTGATGCTTTACAGAAAGCTTGCTTGAATGGAAGCACCAAGTAAGCATAAAATAATAAATTTAAATCTTTCCTAGCCCCTCTTACTACTTTATTTACTATCATGAATTAAAATCTGTGGCCTTGGTTTTCATAAAACCAAAAATTGTTTGAGGAATTAACTCTGTGCGTTCAGTCTTCTGACTTCTGACTCTAATTTATTTCCAGATTAGACAGATCTTCTCAAGCCACCACACTTATTTATCAAATATTTGGAGGATATCTAAGATCTCGAGGTACTTTTTTTAAAAATTTACTGTCTTTCGAACTGATCTGTGTCTTTTTGTCTGTCTGTAGAAAGGAGTTTGTAGTTTGACTAAAGTAATGTGTATTAATAATTTAAATTCATGCAGTTAGTCTCATTCAAGTGATGTTAAGCATTTGTGTTTTGATTCCAGTAAAGTGCTTGAACTGCAAAGCAGTGTCAGATACGTACGAGCCATTTCTCGATGTTACTTTGGATATAAAGGTGAGAATGTTTGTGAGCATGGGCTGAGATGTGTAAATGCTTGTAGAGCTTTGTAAAATAAAGTAATTTTGCTTAGAAACTTGTATTGTTGAAGCAAAACAGCTTGGTAGTGGATGGTGGTGGATTGGACTGTGTTGTTCTGTGGAAGCCATGGAAATACTCTCCATGTTTGGATTGGATTTAAGCTGGAAAAATAATAATTATGGCTAGACAAACAATGATATAATCATACTTCTCAATTATTCTACTTCAGTATGCATCTATTGTTAGACTGATGGGTTTGATTGTTCTCATTATTGATGCCAAGGCATACCACAGATACTGTCTGGCCCTGCAAAATTTATGTATTTTGAAGTGGGATCATTTTGAAATGAGGTAAATATTCAAGAGAACTCTGTTTCTGTCTCTTCCTTCACAGTGTTTGCTGGTTCACAGTAGGCCACTTAGGTATAAACTAGCAAGGTTCTCTTGTAAAGTGCTTGTAAGTGCTTGAAATTTTGCAGTTCTTGTGACTTAGTGTTCTACTTTCTTTCTACTCATCCAGGCAGTTACATCTGTCACCAGAGCTCTAGAACAATTTGTGAAACCGGAACAGCTGGATGGTGAAAACAGCTATAAGTGTAGCAAGTAAGATTAATATTAATTACACCTTAATACAAGATACACGTTCAGTGCAGTGCATGACTTGGAGGATGAGTTATCTCTTGACTTTGTTTAGCAATAAGACAGAGATGGCTTGCTGTTTCATTCAGTTTTGTTTACATAACTAATATACTGAAATCATTCAAAGATTGGGGAATAATGCACTTGTTTCTAAATTAGTCATTTTTATATTTCTGTTTGAATATTTGGAAATACATTATTAGAATTGTATTGCTCACATCAGACTTTTCTTCCTCATACTGTCTGTGCTGGGCCTTGTCAGTCTTCCTGAGTGTGAAGTTGCACACTCAGATACTCATGGCCAGAAGTTAAAAGGTGTGTCTGGTAAGTGGTGAGCTGGAGCACAGGGATATGGACAAGGACCTGGGGTGGGAGGCAACACCAGCTTAGTCACACACAGACCCACCAGAAGTTTAGTCGTTTTGTGAGCTTGAAAATAAAGGTTTGGTGTATGTACAGTGTCATTTCTGTTGCTGGCAAACTATTGTATTGTTTTCAGTTTCCTTTTTGTTCTCTACCATTATTTTTTCTAATAAGGATTACTACTGCCTGAAAACCTTCATCTCTAAATATAAGTTTCAGAACTTTATAAACCACTTCTTTATCTTCTTTATTTTTTTTCCTTATTCTGGGTGGCTTTCTTATTTTGTTTATTGGCTTTCTCCATCAGTTTGGAATTCTGTGCCTTGTATTTTGACATCTGATTTAAAAGAGGCAGTCAAATCCTTTCTGTTTGTTACTCAGCAGTGCTTTTCTTGACAATGTGAAGTGACATGTTTCAATCTTTGTGCTGATGGTTGCATTTCAGTATTTAGTCTGTACCTCCTTTGAGTGTGCAGTGAAACAAGCAAAATTAACCATTTTGTTTTGAAGGACTGCAGAGGGTTTCAGTCTTTCCAGGCAACCTCAGTACAAGAAAACTCAATATTGTCCAGTATTGTCTGCCTCTTGCAGAATGGCTGTTTCCTTCCTGTGATTTCTTTACCTTTTTTATTGCCTTATCTTTTTGACATAAGAAAGATAGATACATGTTCAGGCATTTATTTGGCTATCAAGAGATAATGTCCTAAATCTTTTGTTCTGTTGAGCTGTCCCTAATATCCTGCTACATTCTCTCTGTTAACAAAGCTGAAATGCAGTTTATGGATTTAAGGAAAGATCTAACATACGATACAAGCAAAATATCATTCAAATAGCATAAGCACGTGTGAGAGATGAAAACTTGTTTGAATTCTGGGTGAGAAAAGAATATAATGTTAGAAATATGTCTGTGCTTGTTTTAAAGGTGTAAAAAGATGGTTCCAGCATCAAAGAGATACACGATACATCGCTCTTCCAATGTTCTCACAATATCACTGAAAAGATTTGCAAATTTTACAGGTGGAAAGATCAACAAGGTATGTTTGCAGCTGGAATGCTGCTTTATCTTCTTGGAATGGGCATTTCCCAAAGATGAATACTCATTTTAAAGTTGTTCACATTTCAGGCAGTAACTACTGTGTAAGCAAAGTTGATATAACAACTTAGCAACCGTGGCTGTTACTTTCTTTTTTAATACTGGTAGAGTTCCTGTGTGACCATAAGAACATACCTTCCCCTTAAAGAGCTAATTCTGTGGAAAACAGCTCCCTGCAGCTTGAGTTATTAAATGTTGTTTCTGAGAACAGGCATTTTCAAGTGAATTGAAAAATATATTTATATAGTACTAGTCTGTGTCTTTTTCAGGCTGTTCCATGAAGTATTTCAGGATAACTTTTGAATCTTCTTTGTCTTTGTTTAGGATGTAAAATACCCTGAATATTTGGATCTTCGAGCGTATATGTCCCAATCTATTGGAGAACCCCTCATCTATGCTTTATATGCAGTTCTTGTACATAGTGGCTTCAACTGTAATGCTGGACACTATCTCTGCTTCATAAAGGTAGAGATCAGCTCAACTTCTAACAGGATAAAATTTTTGCTGACAAAGAAATTAAAATGTTATTGGTAACCACTGGTTTTAAGGGAAAACATTGCATCATGTGCTTTGTTTGCTTTGTTTTGGTATGCTTTGTTCTGCTGTGCTCTATCTGTGATGTCCTTTGGAACACATGCAATTCATCTGAAGGTATTCTGTCTTTGTTTGCAGGCTGGTAATGGACTTTGGTACCGAATGAATGATGCCTCAGTAGAGCTTTCTGATATCAAAACAGTTCTCAATCAGCAAGCTTACGTACTTTTTTATATCAGGTAATAACACCAGATGTGCTCAGAACATTTTTACTGCCAAGTTGCTGATACTTTTCTTGTTTTCAAGTCTTTTTCTTTTCACTCTAGGAAAGTATTACTATTTGTGTATTTCTGTCTAAGTGGAAATTCCCCGTGTCATTTATTACCTTTCGTTGCTTGACCTTAAACTTCTGCACTCGGGTACACTGCTATCTATCTGCTCACTGTAGCTGGCCAGTTTAGAAAAGAGGAGACATCATGGCCACAGATGGTGTGAGGCTGAATCATTGCTCTGGAAAGGACAGTCATTATCTAATCTTCAGTTCGTAGTCCTGCCTAAATCTTCCAGATGTACCTTTCATGTGATGTTCACTATTGCTGAGATTATGGGATGGGTTTAATCCAGGAATAGGCTGAAGGAAGGGCTGTGAGCTGAGGTGCCTTGTGTCCACAGGCGCTACGATCTGACGCTGGGGGAGCGAGCCTTTTACCTGCCCGCGCCCTCCTACCCGCGCTCCTTCCTGGGCCAGCGCGGGGCCAGCAGCAAGCAGCCTGCCTTCATGGGACCACGCCTTCCTCCTCACATGATCAAGGTAATTGGGAGGGGATAATAGCACCAAGTTATGGCAGCTTTTGGTGTAGGGTGGGGTTTTTTGAGTTTTAGTTTCCCTTCCACGCTGCAGGTTTCTTCACGGCCCTCGTGCTAGAGCCAGAGTTACTCAAACAGTGGCTAATCCTGTATTATGCAGCCATGCCACTTAGTTACTTTACCCTTCCAGCTCAGCTTTCTAAAGCTTGAGAGCTCTGCTCTTGAGACAATTTAAGTCCTGTATTAATGCCTGAATAATTTAAATTTTAAAAGTAGTCTATTAATGCCTAAATAATTTAAATTTAAAAAGTAAATATCTGCCCTGTCCCCATCAGTGTCACTTTAGTTGAGACAGTGATAGAATACAAATTGTCTTGCTCCTGAGTACTAGGAGAATTATTCCAGTGTTGCTGGAGAGTGTTTAAAAAGTAAAATAAATATTTTTTGAATAGCTTTAGTCAATGTTAAGTTGTTTGGGTGGGTGTCAAACTGATGCTCATTTGATACCAAAGGTAGGATTTACACACACCCATTGGACGTGCATGTATATTGGGAGGAAAGTGAGGTTTCTTCTTAGGTATTGAGGCAATCTGTAGAACTATTTAGCATGAGAATTTAATGTTGTAAAACTTCCAGTGCTGTGTGTTTGAACATATCCATCTTACAATCTCCTCAAATCCAGAGTTCAAGTCGTTTAAATGGAAATGGACCCTTAAAAGAGGATCCCAGTACTGTTGGTGTTGCTGTGAAAAGGCCATCTTCAGCTCCACCAACAGCCTGTGTTCAAAACTGGGCAATTTCCAGGCCTTCAATGGCAGACCCTTCCAAAACCCAGAAGATCACGATCAGTATTCACAACAAGCTGCCCCCCCGGCAGGCGGTGCCGCAGGCGGAGTGTCCGAGCAGCGCTGTGGAGGAGGAGGATCTGAAGCCCCTTCCTTCAGCCACAATTACAAACTCTTCTGCAGCAGAGCCTACCTCAAACCTCTCCACAGTGTCAGTTGCTACTAATGTCTCCAAGCAGGAGGTTCCTGATGAAATCTTTGTTGAGCCAGCAGTGAATGGAAACCCTAAGCTCTGTTCTGATAACATGGTCCCTTACGGTGCAGAACCTTCGGGAAAATCCGAGGAGTCAAAGGGCTTGTTCAAAAGGCATTGCAACGTCATATCTTCCAATGGAATTCTGATTGGGAAGGTGGTCCGTACATTGCATAATTCCCATTCGTCCTGTCAGAATGCTGAAGAAAGATCCCAGCATGAGCTGCCAAAAATTGATTCCCTAAATGGTGCTATTAGTTTAGATAATGAATATAAAGAAAATGGACTGAAACTTGATGATTCCACTTGCCAAGTCCAACCCATTAAACCTTCTGAGATTTTCTTCTCTAAAGCAAATGGAGTGCTTGAAGCGGTGAGTTGCGTTTGTTCATCTGCACTTTCTCACCTATGATATATTCAATATTCATGAGCCCAATGTGGAATACCAAGAAAACACAGCACAGATTCATTCTAACCCTTTGTGCTGTTATCCCACTGAATTTGCCTAACATATGACAATGTCAACATAAGAGAAGTTCAGGGAGATAATACTTCATAAGTTTCATAAAATCCATTTTTGGGGGGTGGGGGTGACGTGTCAAGTGGGAAGAGTGCAGGTATCTCTGTGATCTTGTGTAACATCTGATGTTGGAAGTTTGTCAGCAGTAGTTTTCTACTAAAAACAGCTTTGTCTTTCTCTGTGTTAACTTCTGTGTTTTAATTGTAGATGCCTAAAGCTTTGTCACCAGATCCTCAAGGTATCTTAGAATCACTTTCGTACAGCCAGTTGAACAGCTTGTCGGAGGAAAAGAGGTAAAATGACTACACTGATTAAAACAAGATTTCATACAAGTTTATTACTATTTTACCCATCTACTAGTAATACTTAAGAGATTTACGTGAGTACAGAGAATTCCACACTGTGCATCTGGTATTGCAAACATCAGCACTGGGCACACATTATTCTGGTACTAAATACAGGCAGATGCCTCCTGTAAAACTTTCACAGGATGTTTTTACATTTTTCTTCTGTTGTCTGGAATACTTTTTCTATTCCCCTTTCCTTTTTTTGCATCCTAGGATGAGTAAATGTAAATTCCCACAATCTGCTCTCCCACTTGGGAGAGTGGGAAATCTGTGTGTTTACCTTTTTTCTAACTGGGGGAAGAGCAAATACAGTTGTTCTGGCTATTGATGAGATTCAGAGCTGCAAGTGGAAGGAGCTGGATGTGTTGGGGATGGGTTTTTTAAGGCAAGACCTGCAGAACTGAGAGAAGGAAAACTTTCCATGGGAACTGAGGGAGGTGTAAGAATGGTTTTCTGAAGTCAATGTCTTTCAGAGTTTTGCATTAGCCACGTTTTGGGGTTTTTTTAGGAGATTTTACTCCTAACATCTTTTAGATGGACTTTTTCAAGTTAAAAATATGTTTTTATTTTTGTGCAGTGTCTCTGGACCTCAGAAATCTTCTGACAATGACGGAGTTACAGATACTGTAGTGATGGAAGCACTGTTTGCCTATGAAGAATCCAGGAAGGTTCCTTCCAACTTTAGCTGTGAGGTTGAGAAACTTTTTACTCAATCAGATTCTGAAACCATTTTTACCAAAGAAGAAGTTGCTGAAAGTATTATAACAAAAGCTGATAATGCACATCTCAATATCAATGGTCAGCACAAGGTTAGGAAAAAATCCTTGGACAATGAAGGTGAATTCCTTGGGCAGTGTGAGTCTGAAGACATCAGAGATAAAGACAAACTAAGAAGATCAAAAGAACCTGAACTCATTTCAAAAGAAAATCCTTTGTACATCAAAGGATCTCCTGAGAGCAAAGAGAAATTAGGGCAAATTTCCTCTGTAAAGCCTGACATTGAATGTAGTTCTAAAAAACTTGCATCTCTAGATATTACAGATAAATGCCAAGATACAAAGGACATTTCTAATAACTATGTAGAGGTACCACCCGTTAATGACTCTTCTATTACAAAGCTGGATAAAGTATTGGAAAGTCAATTTTCTAGAGCAGATGAGGGACTGAGTAATAAAATATATGAAGATGATGACAAACATATGAAAAAAAATAAGAAAAAAATCCATGACTCTAAAAGAACTGACAAGGAGCACTACCGGAGGAAGAGAGAAAACTCGGACACTGAGGAGAAGGAGAGGCAAACCAGAAACAAACCAGATGATCATTCCCACAGGAGGAGGAGCTCTCACAGCATGGAAACAAACAAGCAAAGCCGTCACAGGCAGGAGTATTGCAGTGAGAGCAAGTACAGATCCTCCCACAACGAAAGAAACAGTCCCAGTAATGGCAGGAGCTCAGGAAAATATTCTCGTTACAGATCCCGAAGCAGGGAAAGGACAGATCCAGACAGGAATAGGTATTATTATTCCAAAGGAGACAGACCTTGGATTAGAGAAAGATACTATCAGGATGAACCACGGAGATGGGAAAAATGCAGGTACTACAATGATTATTATTCCTCCCACGGAACAAGGGATGGCAGGGAGAGGAGGTCCTCTCATTGTGATAAAGACTATGACAAACTGAGCCAAGCTTACAGCAGGTCACACAAGGATTACCATTGCAAAAGCAGATGGGCTCACAGCACACTCTCCCGAGAGGAGGATGTGCATCACTTCAGCAGCCACAGAGCAAACTTCCACCATTGTTCAGTACCTCAGCAGCACGCGGAGAAATACTCCCGTGAAAGGCACGCACCTCCACCGGTGTCGGCTCACTCGAGTTTTGAGGACTCTTCCCGGGAAAACGAAAAAGAAAAACTAAGAAATGGCAAAAGAAAATACTCCCACCAAGAAGAAAGTGGAAGTGACATAGAAAAGAAATGCCGAAAGACAGATGACCAAAGAATCAAAAAGTATAAGAAGGTCAAGAAGAAAAAGAAGTCCAAAGATAAACATCGAGAGAAGGATTACAAGTAAGCAAGGATTCCAGCATAATCAGCAATTTTTTCCTAATTATTTTCTGGGTATTTCTCATGTCTGCCTTTTTTTCGTTGTTTCTAAGTAACTTATCTGTCATAATGTGACGGGATCATGTTATTAGGTTGGCCAAGAGAAGATAGGAAAGATGTTGCTGAATTGTGTTAGAACACTAGAGCTGGACAATGTAGACAGAATAACATCTGCACACCGTTCTTGATTAGGTTACAATTTTAATTTTTTTTTTTAATTCCCCATATGCTGTTAACAATTTGCGTGCAAACCACGACCTCTTGTCCTTCATTCTGAGGGCTTATTGCTGCATCTAAATTAACTTAGATATGCAGAAAGTACCACAAAGTAGCAGACACTCTGCAAGTCGTCACCTGTGGTAAATAAATAACATTTCATATATACATCAAGTGCCACATCTGTTTTTTTCTATTTTTAACTTGCATGTTTCCTTCAGACTTTATGATTTGGATTGCTCTGTGCTCCACTTTGACAATGACAATCGCAAACATAAGAAAAAGAAGAAAAAGAAGAAGCACGACAGGAAACTGAAAGACTTATTGGAATATTTAGATCCTCGTTTCCAGAAGAAAACATGGGAGAAGAAGGAAGAATCCCGTCCTCCAGATGATCATTCATGTGAGCAATACAGAAACCAGGGCAGTAAACAACCCTACAAGGAAGAGAAGCCTTCTGGTGCAGGTGACAGCAAGAAATACAGCTCCATGGCATCCACTGAGTATGTCAGAGGTAAGGGCCTGGGATGTTGGCAGGACTCCTGGCTGTTCATAACCATCTTTAAATGCTTGGGTGATGAAATCCCTGGGTTTTATCACAGCTTCCAAACAGCACTGTGGCAGGGGGTTGGAAATAGATGATTTTTAAGATCCCTTCCAATCCAAACCATTCTATAATTAAAATAAAATACTACAAACAGTGCTGGTTGCTCACTCAGAATAACAGGAGTTGGTGATAATACTGAAATATTGTTGGTCCAGGTGTAGCTCTGCCTTCTCCTAAGCACAGCTGTCAAACCTCCAGAGGACACTTCACAATTTAACACCTGGAGAGTGTTAAATTCCTGCTATTGTTTTATTCAGTTGTGGGTTTTTTCTGTTAGTATAGGCTGAACAATACATAGAAGTGGGCTGAGGAAACAGCTCTTTCCCAGTTTTTGATATTTGAAAAAGTCTGTCTGGTACTTCTTACAAAAAACCCAAATATGAATTTGTGTGCCTGACTGAATTTACACTGAGCTCTCAGCTGTTGCTTCTCATAATCTCAACTTGGGCTCACAGTAGATAAATTAATTAGTTTAAATTAATTAGCTCTAAAATTATGCAATGAAGATGATTGCACACTGCAACAAATTCAACATCTAAAATCAAACTTGACAACATTTCCCATGAAATTTTTGCTGAACAGAAGTGTTTATTATAGAAATAAAACCTTATTAAATGCCTGTTATCTGACATAAACCAGTTACAGTTACTGATGTATTTTAATAGAAAACCAAAACAATCCCCTAACTATTTTACTCAAAGCTAAGTGAAGTAATCCCTGAAGAAGACAGCTCGCTATCCAAAAACAAGTTTAATTGTTAAATTCTCTACATTTTTTACCTACCCACAATTTAAGAATTGGGTTAATGGTCACTGACAGTCCTGTTCATTTCTAGTTGTGTTGAAACTGTCAATATAGCACACAAAACAAAAAAAAATTGAGAAGTTTAATCTTGAAATTCTGGAAAATTAAAATCCCTTTCATGGGGTTTCCACACTTAGGCAAATTGCCACAATTAGTGCACTGAATTCTTGGACTGAAAAGTTTGCTCAAGGCAAAGGGGAAGTGCATTTGTGGAAAACTGATTGTATTTTAAGACACAGATAAATACACAAAAGTTGTATTCTAAAAATACAGAGTGGAGGGAAAGGTGATTGTTCACCCATTATTCTTAAATGAAAAAAAAAAATTAAGAACTGAATTGAGGTCTTTCAAATCCTAATGTTGTAAAAGGAGACTTCTTTTATGATACTCATGTCCACAATAACCCTTATTGCACTAAAGGGGTCTGTTCTAGCTGACCAGTCAGGAACTAAGCAGAATAAAATGCTCGTGCTCAGTAGTGGTTTGGCCTTGGTGATTCTGTGGCCAGCAGATGGCAAACTCGGGTTTTTCCGAAGTCAGGTTTAGTGAGGAATTCAGTGTTCTGCATCTCCTCGCTCAGGGCAGGGCACTGAGGCTGCTGCGCCTGCAGGGAAGGAGAAGGAGAAGGAGAAGGAGCTGTTTGTTCATTGCTGAACAACACAAGGGGGACACCAGGGCTGGCAAAAGCAGCTTGAGTCTCGAGAATTTTAGTATTTCCTCAAGTCCGTGGATGTTAATTAGCTCCATCTTCTGGAATGTCAGTCCTTTTTTTCTAAGTGGGTCTCAAGTAGTATTCTCTGATGGATGGAAGCTGCTTTCAAGAGAGGCCACTCTGGCTGTGTTTTTAGAGTATTGAATGTCTCAAGGTGGGGACAGGCAAGGGACCACTGAGGAATTGTGAGGTTGTGCCTTTTCACCCAACTCCTGTTATTTTGAATAAATTAATAAGGATGAAAACAGCCAGTGATAAGTTGTTTTTTCAGAAGAGTTTATACAGGAGGGGGGAAGGAGCAGCTTTGAAGCAGTTCTTTCCTACATGTTCTCTCCAGCAAGTTCTGAAGGTTCTGCTTTTGTGGCTGCAATTTGGTCAGCCTGACCACAAGACTGTTACTAAAACAATGCTGCTTTCTAGGCAAAACTTCAATTACACTGGATTCAGCCACGGTCCAGCTCTTGCTGTTAAAGCAGGTGGCTCTGGCCTAAGGCTCTGTACAGTTCTGCAGCCTTAGCCTAGAACTGGGGTGCAGCTGGATCCTGTCCTGAGGGAGCAGATGGAGCTGGGGCAGCTTTGAGCCTTGTCTTTTAGAAATCAAGCCCCTGAGACTTTAATGTTAAATGTCCCAGCAGGACTGACCTTGTTTCCTTTTTGTCTTTCAGATGTGGAGCTGACTGATGAAAGCCTTCAATACTCAGACTGAACCCACCACCAACCCCAAGGACTTCTGACCACCAACCCCCACAACCCTTCACCTTCAAAACCAACAACTTCTCATCATCAAAACCAACGACTTCTTACCTTCAACGACTTCTTACCTTCAAACCTGACATTACCAATAGCGACCATCAAAACTTAGGATTTATTATCAATTACCATCAAGACAAAATCCAGTCATAAGTGGTGCTTAACATTTCTGTACAGAATTTTACCATATAAGAACTTTTTTTTAGTTTTTAACTTGAGACTTTCTTTTTTAAAATATACTTCTAATCCAAAAGGGTGAAAACTTTTTACAACTGCTGAACATTGTAAATTACCACATAAATATCTCACTGAGCTGAGATAATGCCCTGGAATAGACCATCTCAAATGCTGCTTAATTACAGACTCAGGTTGACTTTATGTTATTCATGTAATGTTACTCCAAGTTAAGACATCTGGTGCAAGAGCGACCAGGAATTATAAAAGTTGCAACTGACAGTCTGTATATTTAATTTAAAGACTTATTTAAAACTTCACAAGTTTTGCAAGAGCTTCATTTTTTTTTTTCTGTGGTCTGACACTAGAAACTAATTTACTTCACATTTGAGTTATATTCAAGATCTGAAGAAAATCTTCTGGTTTTCGACATTGTGAAACAACAAATATGCAGTTCTGAATGTATCTCTCAAGACTATTTGTATATTGTTCCATATGTTTTTATTACATTTTCTTAATATACTGTCATTTGTCTTAAGTCTCAGTTGTCTGTTTTGTCTCTCTAAAGTGTCTAGTTACAGACAAATTCATACTGTGATTTTTATTTTTATTATTAAATGCTATCAAACTGTGATGCACTTATTATTCACTGGTCCTGCATCAGGAGATGAGTGGGGAACCTGTATTAAATACAGTTCATCTGAATAATCTGTCTGGTTTATACAAGCTGTGTTGTTCAGAGATGTCTAAAGTTTGATCTTTGTTTTTTTAAAGATAAAAAGCACTTGCCCCACTGTAAATATATAGCATGTAAAATTTATATAGTATATAAATACAGCAAAGTTAAAATGGATTTTCACTTGAGTTTTACTTGAGTTATTTAACATGCACTGTGTCACGGGAGCTGACAGCTGTCAGAGTGCGTTTGACACTCGAGAAGTCACATCCTGCTCTCAGTGTAGGGGAGAAGATGCTGTTGGTGTGAGCCAGAGAAGATCAGTCACTGGGACTGCAGCTGCCTGGACAAGGATGCTGAAGGCTTCTCCTCTCAACCTAAAGCTTCCAGAGCCAGGCACCAGGCTGGGAGCTCGGCAGGAGCTTGGTATTGTGTATGACAAAAAAAATCAAACACCACAAAACCAAAACTAACAGGAAAAAAAAAAAAAGGCAAAAAAGGGCAAGGTTACTGTCTCACTAAATAGTTAAAAGTAATCTTTTGGTACATGGGGAACACCATAAAGCCAAAGCATAATGTACCTGCATAATGTTCCTATGGCAACAGTAATGTGACTTACATAAAGTAACGTGGCAAAGTAACCAACATTCCTGTCCTGTATCTGGCTTTTTTTTCCTCTTTTGTCCTCTGGCTCCAAGGTTTGGTGTCTTGTCCTTTGTCTGATGAGTAACTCCAGCAGCACTGTCTCAAAGGAGTCTGTGTTGTTCTGTGCCTCCCTTCAGAGCCCCACAGGCAGCAGCTGCCCCGAGTGGCTCTGGAGCAGGGAGGGCACTGGGTGACACTGCCCAGAGCTGTGGAGCAGCAGCACCTGTTTCTAATTGCTAATTGAGGAAACTAATTAATCTACACCAGGAGCAGAGATCCGCTTCCCCCCCTCACATCTGACAAACTCCTGGCAGGGAACTGACAAAATAAAACGCCTCAATTTAGGGTGGCTCTCAAGGGAAACCTGCTTTTACTGGAGTCACACTCGTGGTAACACACTTTACTGAAACATTTTGCAGTAGAAGGGTTTTTTCTCTGAAAAAATTAAACCTGATAATTTAAATTACTGTGCCTCAGGGTAGGGAAAGGAGGCCTTTTACGTACAAGAGCAGTTTTAAAATTAAACCTTAACCTCTTAAGAGTCAGCTATTGCCTCCCATGCATTCCTGGTAAATGAGGAGACAGGACAGTTTCACACTTTATTTTTGAGAAAATTGACAGATTTAAGCAACAGGTCTTAATGATAAATGAAAACATTAATATTGCAGTGGCTTTACATAAGAACATCACCGTTATAACAATGATTGATACAGAATATTTGTCATGCAAATCACTTGTATACACGAAGTAATACTCATATCAATACATACCTGTACAGTATTTACATTTTATATTTAAACTCTAGCTAGAAACATTTTCCAAGAAAATATAGAAATGAAACTGGTAAGCCACAAGTCTTAATTTGTAGTATCTGGTCTACAACAGACCTAGCTTTCCCAGCAAGCATATCTACATAGATATGTAATAAATCTTAAAAATATGCAGTTTTTTTAATATATGAAGCATTATAAATGCTGCTCACTTTATAAAGGTTCCGTTTTGTACCAGTTTAAAATGGTTCAAAATGCTAAGTGATGCAGAGCTTATTTTGTCAGAATATTGTAAAATTTAAGTCAGTCCAGCTGAGCTTAAGTTTTGTGTACAGTTCCCTCCCAGCTGCACTGGCACCGTGGCTCTCAGTGCCCTGCAGCTGTAGAAGGCAGGGCCAAAAGCAAAGAGCTCAAGAATTCCTCACGTTTCAGTGCCACGGGAAGGGAGACTGTTGTCCCCAGAGGACTTTTCCTCAGCATGGCCAAACTGTAACAGATCCTGCTTTAGGCCACCAAGCAGCCACTTTCAGTAGCCACCCCTGGACTTGAAGCCCAATAAAAAAGGGAAAGGTTGAGAGATTTTTCTTCACTCTCGTGGATAGTACCTGATATGGCCAAAATTTTCACAAGCCACTTTGTTTTACTGGCCTCGTGGCCAGTGGAAATTTTGGGCCAGTTTCACTCCCTGTTAATACTGTTACAAAGAACATTTGAAATCAAATATAAACACACACAAAAACGCTATTCCATTAGCTTTGGTAAATTAAATAGATACACTGAGCACCACAAGTAGCTGTTTAAGATGTTGCATTTCAATGCTAAGAAATAAAATATTTCCTGCTATAATATCCTCAGTTACATGTTACTCTAATAATTATTTCTGCCGGATATAAGAACTTCAAACTAAATACAGCAAATGAACTGTCAAGGCCTTTCCTTCATGCTCATAGGCAGGCATCCTCACCTGGTTAAATAAATAGATTTCCTCAAAGGTGGTATTTTGGAAAATAAAAATTGATACAAAAGTGCTTCATGGCTTATTAATGCTTTTGTAATCTCACATTTCTCCAGAAATACTGTATTTGCTGCCTTTCACCTTTATGCTCACTAGTACCACTGATTTGGCTTGTCACTATTTGCATTACAAATCTACTTGTCCAAAGCTAAGACTTGATGTAGGCAGTGCTTGAAACAAAATGTCACTGCAGAACAGAAGACTCAAAACAAGTGCTGGCAGCAGCTCCATCGTTGTGCTGCTTAGCAAACACAGGACACACAACTTAATTAATTTCTATAAAGAGTTTAAATGTGTTGCATTAAGAAAATATATCCCCACACTGACACTTACTCAAGGATTCTACCTCCTCTGGCTGAGTTTTACTCCTTTGGAAGCACTAAGATTAAAACATTCACCCAAGCAATTCCACACACCCTGGGAAAAATCTAAAATGTAGGGAAGTTTACTTTGTTCTTTTCCTCTCAGCCTCTTTTGCAAACATGCAATAAAGCAAAACACTCACAAGGCCGACACTCCATGCAAAACAAGGCAAATCAGTAAGACAGAACAGTGAAACAGACTCTCCCCTACAGTTCAAAGGAGACTTCAGACAGATCAGCTTGGTAAGTCTGTGGGTTTGCCAGTGCAGCACATCCCTACAACAGACCCAAAGGTGCTCCTGTAACCAACAGGCAAAGCTGCTTTAACATTTTGGGTCTCCAACACATTCACTGGCACAGTAGGCACGGCTCAGGTTCAACAAGTTTGGGAAAAACTGAGCAGTAACAGAAGCAGCAGAGTCAAAAGCTCCCACTTTTTACCCCCGTTGTGGAATTAGGGGCTTTACTTTTAAGAACAATATGTGTGCTATCAACAGAAAAGCACTGGAGTGGAATGTGCTGCAGCAGTTGATGTGTTCCTGAGAGACCCAGCAGTAGGACCTTCACAGGTTTCAAAAACAGACACATGCCTGTGGGAAAGTCTAGCTGCACCAGGTAATCAATACTTTATTTTTTAGTAAAAATGTTTTTTTTCTTCAATTTCAATTGCTGTAGCACAAATCTGAAAATCGCCTTTAAGAATGCACTAAAAATACTGAACTTGTACAAACTTGCACAAACTCTCTATGTCCAAAGTTTGTTATCAAGCAAAGGAATGAATCCTGCTTGCTTCACTCTCTAGGGCTGCATCTTACAGGGACAGTTCACCTTCCTGGCTCTTCCCTTTAAAAGCATATGAAATTATGTGGGGGTGTTTTCACATGCAAGGCCTGAAATCACACAAGCCCTGTCATCTCTCTCCTTTAGTAGCAACTTAGTGTTTGATAATCAAACTACAGCATCTCAAACATAAGAAGGATGTTACTATATAAAAAGCAGATTAAACCAGTCATTAAACCTTAGTGTTTGTTGTGAGTGTATGAGCAGACAGGAACGAGCTTTAGCCAACTGGCAAACACCAGACCACATCTGGTACTTCATGTCATGGCCACAGTCTCAAACCTCTGCTGCTGGGCCCTGCCTGTATTTCAGTGCACACCGACAAACCCTCTGGCACCACGAGGTACCTACTGAGCTGCCAGGCACCATGTTTCTGAAGGAAAGCTATTTCCATAAAGGTAGGAGAGGAATCCTGAATGAAAGCTGCACTCAGCTGTTACTGTGAACACACACGACTGAGAACTGCCCTTGGGATTGTGAGGTTTCTGCTTACAGGAAAACGCAGTGCCAGGTCATGCTGTGCTCCACTGTTAGTGCTGCACTTAAGTGAGAACTCAAAAGTCTTATAACAACTCCTTCTTTTATGGGAAATGTGCTCAGGTAACAGGTAGAGGACATTTTAGTGTTAGCCCTGCACTCCTTCCCTCCCAACCCAAGTAAACTAGAGTTGTCACTAACATAAGGGAGAACAAGGCTTCCATGTGTTCAGTTGAATTAAGTTCCAATATAATAATTCTCTGGGATTTGAAACTTACTTCAAATTATATACCAGTAACTATTTACCCTGAAAAGTTCTGCCAAGTTTTTATGCCATAGTAAAATGTGTGTATATATATATATGTATATATATAAAATTTACAGTTGTCTTCATTTAGTTTGTCCAATTTCTTCTATCACTCCACAGTATGCTCAGTTATAGGTTGATGCAGGTCTGCAAGTTGCTGCTCATGTTCTATTTCTTATTTGCAATTCTTCTTTTCCTTGTTGCCAGCATATCATAAAAGGGATCCCTGCTGATACTTGCTCTGGAGGAGAAAAAAGGAATCATCAGTTTGGTTAATAAATACCTGTTAACTATTTCAATAGTTTTGAAAACTAGAACTTTTGTTCTCTCTTCCTCGTGGATGACTCCACACTCTTAAGATGGACGGCTGACTTCTAAGCACCACAACTATTTCTTTAGCACAAGGTTCCATTCCACTGTGACTCGTTCAGAGCTCACACCTTCACATCTTGGCCATTAATTATTTCTTTAATAAAGAAATAGTGTGGGTCTGCTTAGAAACCTTCCAACATAAAGTCAAGCTGTGGAAGTTTGTGTACATGCTTAAGATACATGTCATTAAGTTAATTATTGGGTGAAGTAAGAATCTAATAGAATTAGGTTTAAAGACAATTCACACAAGATTTTGCATTTGCATAGAACAATAAATCCATATTCTCCTCATTTGAGTTAGCAACAATATTTCCTTAGGACCACACAGTAACAGATTTGTATCTTGATCCATCAACCCCACAGAGCTCACTGTTAGTCCTCCAGGACATTGCCACATCACAGTTCTTCCAACAAGTTACAACAAATTCTCTTCGTATCACGCTCCGAAAAGAGCTTACACTTCATTTCTGAGAGACATTTAAGACTTTAAACTCACTTGATAGATTTAATCCACTCTTCCTTTTCTTCTGGGGTGGGAGCAGATATCCTGTACACTACATGGTTGCCTTCCACCACTCGACCGTCGGCTTCAGTTTTACACGCTTTGATTACCTGACCTTTATGACTGGGGTTGTAGAGCTCAAAGCAGTTCTGGAGGGTAGAAATGAAGTCATAAATTTAAAAGAACAAAACAAAACTGACAAATAAATTCATTTAACAGTACAATTACATTCCATATGGTTTACTCATCTTCATTTAAAAAAATAAATATGAAACTGTCTTACTGGTTTTCTAGGGTCTTCGACTTCTCTTATGCTAAGATTTTCTAATGGAATAATTCCTCTAGGTTCTTTGTCCTAAAAAATTAGGAAAATATCACATTATTAGCTACTTATAAATCTTGTTTACAAAGAAAATTCACCATGATATATACTCACTGTTGTGTATTCAAAGTAATACAGGCAATTATCAGTCAGAATAAACCATCTCCGTTTCCATGTTTTCACTCTTCCCCCTACAAACAAAAGGTATTCCAGAATTAAACATGTGCTGCTGTCAGGGCTTCAACAACGGGCAAGGAAATAAAATTAAGTTCTGCTTATTTTTCAAAGTATGGTTTAATTGCTTAATGGTAAATGGATCAGGCACAGATGAGTGAGGTTAAAGGAACAGTTACTGCAACTTGTCCTGAGGCAGCATCAGCTATGGAGGTGCCATCAGCCACGAGAGCCATGGGCAAGAGAGAGTGGCCAGACCTGCTCCCTCTGTCCAGGCCCTCACACGTGTTCACTGCACAAAAACACCAGCTCTGCACAGAGCTGGACACTGCCCTTGCTGCTGGGTGTGAGCGAGGCCAGCCCTGGGCCGGTCTGACACCCACACCAGCACTGGCTGCAGAACCAGCAACTGCATCCCTGAAACAGGAGAAACCCCCTCAACAGCTTGTCCTGGGCAAGGAGAGGGTCCCATCAATAAAATTAAAGGGCATTTTATCACCTTCCTGTCACTCCACTCATGAGCAGAGATGTGGCTAAGAACCTGTCTTTACCTTCAGATTTAAACTCAAGTGCCTAAGGTGCTCAGAAACATTAACAGAACAAATACAATGTTGTCATCAATGAGGAGCAAAACCTGTGCCAAAACATACCATAAGTATATGGTATATAATGTGTCATCTTTCAGTATTTTAAAAACATCTTCTCTTCGTGGGTTAATGTATAATTGAGTACATTTGACAGAAGAAATAGCTACTGCTCCAAAAATGCCAATTTTTCCTTCATTAACAGTTTAGACAACAGCAACCACAGAGTTCCTCTTCCCTACACCTGCTAATGTCACCCTGTAGGGAACAGCTCCTGTTTAGAAACAACAGTATTGTTCTGGCCCTCTCAGTTGTTTTTCTGCCAATGGCTGCTTCAGAACACTCTTGGCTTCCCACATTACATTATTTTAAAATTCATTTCCAAGAAGGACAATTGTAGATAGAGCATGCATATGTTATTAAAGGTTTAGATCCACCATAGTTATCTGACTTCAGGATTATGTCACCACCTGTGCATCATCCATTCAGCAGTGATTTAATTTCATTAAGCCAACATTTCAAAAGAGTTGATCTTGCTACTGAACACCTGTGCATAAAAGAGCACCACTGATACACACAAGATACCCAGTTTAATCCAAGTCATATAATCAAATTTAAGATATAAGCATAATTTTAATCTTTTTGTTCTGCTTAAGATAGCCAGGTTTTCGTTTAGTACAGAAATCTAACTCAAATTAAAAGACAATTCTAGGGATATCATGACATTTCTTGATACCAATCTACTGCATATTTGCACTGCAGACCAAGTATGTTGCATGTTGTACCTTCCTTTTGCTGCGTTTCACAACCTCCACAATAACCCAGTACTAACACACTGCAACATTCAATGTACTCAATAAACCTGATGTTTCCACCAGATGCACTCATATCTTAAGAAAAATTTAATCTGCAAGCAGGTGTGGTGAAATAAGTGAAGGCAAAAAAGTGCAAGATGCAGAAGCCGTGACACAATGAATGGCTGAGTGAACTGAGACAGTGAGGGAAGAACTGGTGGCATTTTAGTACAACCACTGTGACAGATCCTCGAACAAACACTGCAGACATGTTCAAACCGGCACGTAAGCCACTAGAGAATTCCCCATCACCTTGACCGAGAGCTGGCTCAAGTATCAGGAAGTGTTTGGGGAGGGAAGGATGAACTCAAGCTTGACTCACTGCCAGCCCCATGGAAGTCACGGGGACTGCCCGGGCACTCCCTGCCCGCTCCACAACGTGACTCGCTCTCACACAGCCCAGCACCCTGCCGGGGCTGTAACTCACCTTCTGCTCTCCAAGGTTAGCAGATCAACATCACTTAACATTTTTATGACCCTAAAACACCCTGTTTTTCAGGCTAACAGGTTACATCAGCTATCAGAGGTCATGGCTTGCCCAGTTCTAGCAGGAAAATAATTCAGGAGGAGAGAGAATGAATCCAACAGGGAAAGAGGTTACTATCACAGAGCAGACTGAAGTGAACAAAGGCATTTCTCATTAACTGTGATATCATGTCAAAACACAATAAAAAAATCAGTAATAACCATGTATTTAAAAGAAGACCTGTTTATAATGTAAGAAAGAAACAAGAGACCTAAAACATACACTCCCAGAACAATATGAATTGCCAAGCAGCAAACAGCAGTTGAGTTTGCTGAACGTTTTCCTGACAACATCCACTCTCTCAGGAAAAGCCAGATTTCTCAAACCTGAAACCTTCTGTAATCATGCTGCTTTTGAGGAAGCTTTGAGTTTTGAGGAAGCTTTTGTCATGAAACATCACCCAGTTCCAGGGAAGCCACAGAGAAGATTAAGTATTTCCATCAACATCGCTCTTACTGCTCCCTTCTCCCTAAAACAGCCAGTAGCTCACCGGGTTACAGCACTCATGGGAGTCATAGAAATAGACCTTAAGTCCCTGCTCCACCAAGCTATCAGTTACTCTTCCAAAGAGAGAAGAAAAAAAAAAAAAAGTGAAACAGAAAAAAAAAAAAGAAAGCAGTTAGGCAGGATTTTTTGGTGGGATAAGGAACTACTCTCACATAGAGGTCTCTGTATCCCCATCCCATTACTGAGTTTCAGCTGTCAACAGCACAGAAACTCTAATATAAAGCTCAAAATCTAATCTGTACTAATCAAATCTGCAGGGGTCACCACATCACACGTGTTTAATATGCCTTTACAATGGGCTGCAGCTCAAGCAGGTGGCTGATAAGACACTGTGGCTGTAAACTGCACATGACATTAATAGGTAAAAACACGTGATAACAAAACATTCTTGTCCTTGGCTGAGATTGCTGTAGGCTCACAAAACAACAACAGAGGGTTTAGTGCCATACTTCATCTTCTATTCCAGCTCCAAGCCTTTTAAAGATTAAGACTGGAAGGAATTAAGTTAGCAGAAGAGGATCAAGAAAACCAGAGTATGAATCCACAAACATTTACAGAAACGGAGAGATAAGTGACATACTTCTGAAAGATCATGCTGATTACAAAAATGCACAGACATCTCAAATGATGAAATATAGAAGTACGGTATCTTCCACAGTAGGTGGAAATGCAAGTAAACTACAAGAAAAGGCTACAAGGCAAAATGTACAGAAACAGGAACAGAAATCCTCTTCACCTTTGTAACTCAACATAGGATTTTATTTTCTTAACTCTGGGCAAAGTAAAAACCAGGCAACAAGGTAAAAGAAACCATCTATAATAAAGTGAAAAATAACTGGCAATGACTTAGGAAACATTAATCTCCAAAGTAAAGAAGGCCTTAAGGCTAAAGGCAGCAAGGTATCTAAAGTTAGAAAGCTCTACTCAAATCTTCAGGTCATTTATATAAAGAGTTTTACAGCTGAGAGATGTACAAACCAAAAATGTATTTTTTTTCTCCCGAGTTCATTTAGATAGCACCAGACAGAACAGACTCAGCAACTACACAGCTGGCTGGATCAAAGTTAGGTTTTCTTTTAAAAAGCATTTTCCCCTGCCCACAACACTGGCCCCAACCTGGAAGAGCCTCAGTCCCCACAAGGGCCAAGCAGGTAGCGGAAGGCACCGCTTTCCTGATCGACCAGCCCTGCTCTCTCAGCCCAGATTAGGGAAGAGAAACAACATCCTCCCAAGGACAGATGTGCTGGAACGAGCACCGCTGGCGGGACAGGCCCGGATGTGAAGCTGCTGGACCTTCTCCAAGCACTCCGTAACCGCCTGACTGGCAGAAAAAATTAACACACTCATGTGTCTGGCTGAAATCATTTCCTCTCCAGTTTGGGGGAATAATGTCAAAGTTTCCCTCTAACTAGAAGAAAGTATTACACAAACCAAGCAACTGGCCAAGCAAAGCTGTTTAAGGCAAGGAAACACCTTCCTGGCAAAACAGGAAGCTGTAACTTGGGCATTAGCAAAGAGAGCACAGGCAACAATTCCAAAATACTTTAGAGTGGATGGCAGAAAATTTCATAGTATCAACACCACTCATCATGCAGAAAAATCTGAAGGCTCACAGTGTGTCACACTACTCGAAGGAGGACTCACTAGCACTCAGCAGCTTTCAGTTTTGAACTTGCTGCATTCATTTTCATTACACCATACTTCAAACGATGCAGAACTGAATGATAATTTAGGCCTACCAAGATAAAGATGTCTATTTAAAGGCACTGGCTAAGTCTAAATAGATAAAACCAGAATTGCTGTCTGGCTGCCAGGTTCGACACTCGGACTTAACGCTGTCACCTCTGAACAATTCAGAGCAGCAAATTCTCCAAAATCCTTCTGTACCCTCCCAGCCTCCTAAAATCCAGGCTAGTCTCTTAGACAGATGAATTTTACAATATATTAAAGTTTCACGATATCTATCTTCTGCCCAGAGAAAAATCAATACAGTAAGGGATGGAATACTAAAAAAAGGGCACAACTACATAAATGGGAAGAGCTGACTATGAGAAACACCAGACACAGAATACTGTCTTGATATACTCAGAGCCTGCAAGTGGACTTGGTCACATTTATAGTTTTATATAAAAACTTTCTATTTCAACTTCTATGTTTTATCACAACTGAGCACTTAAACCCTCATACAGCAGGAGTTTGTCTCCTTAGCATGTCAACAATACAATACACAAGTTTTTAGTATCAGAAGCTTCTAGAACTGAAGGAAACCACACCCATTTCACAAGAAGTGCTTCCCAAGAGAAAGGACTGTAAAAATGCAAAGGATGTGGATTGAGACAGGACTCTGAACATACGGTTTAAGACTCCTAGCAAATCTCCTTCTCTCTCTTGAAGGAGAGAAAAGAAATAAAAGAGAAAAAAATAAAGAAAAGAAAAAAGAAAAAAAAAAGAAAAAAAAGTACTGTCAGGTTTATTTCTGGTCATTGCATCTAAACTAGCAGTGTATTAGTCTGTACCAGTCTGTGTCTGTGGAAAAAATGCAGTCTTTCACAGAAGCACAGCTCCAGGCATTCCCAGGCTGATTCACCAGAGGCTTCTGGACACGTTTCATTTCTTTATTCAAATAACCCTCATACCGTGGGAGTGTTACGTGTAACACCCTTCTGCTTCACACACCCTTTTACTACTGGGTTTTCTGTGCACTATGCCTCATCTGCATCCTACACACTGAAGACTCAGACTGAGTTTTCAGTCCTGACCTGTGGTTTATTGACTTTGCACCAGAGACAGCCTGTGCAGAAGTTCCTGGCAACTCTCACTTACTTTCAGTCATCGCTTCCTCAATTTCTTTGTTCCTCTGTTTTTTATTAGATCTCTTTTCTGGGCAGTTTCTTCCACAGAGGATGCTGTCACTCCTCTACACACACTCACACTTGCCTGCACTCCCGTTATGTGTAAGTGCATGAGGGAGCACTGGCAACAGCAACGGGCACAGCATGGCCTTACACTCCACCTCTTCCCCAAGAAGCACATTCCACCTACACCAGCTCGAAAGGCTTTTCTGTCAACCATCATCTCATGCTACCAAATGGAGAAAAGCTGCAAGGTCATGTTTGAAATTGTGCTAGCTGAGCCAATACGGGTCAAAAAGCAAGAGCTTTGCTTCTTTGTAGTTAGAAAAGGAGCTCCAGAGCATCTGTAGCACAGAGGTCAGAATTCGACACTGGGGAGCATGTGAATGAATTCCAAATGCTTCCTTTTCACATCCATTTCCTTCCAGCACAAGCATGACCACCAAGTTCCAGGTGCAATCAGCACTGTGGCCTATGGCTCTATCCAGGCTCCACATTCACCATCCTCCCCACGTGCACCCCAGCACACATCAATTTCCACACTTCAGGCACCATTCTCCAAGTGCAAAGTTCCTTGCACTTCAACACATTAAAGTGGCCAACAACTGTCTCTAGGGAAGTGTGTGCTGGTGCTTGAATTTAAAAAATTTATTGTCTTGAAAACAACTCTTAAAACAAAGTGTCAGTCTCCTTTATATAGGAAAAAAAATCCCTAAGGCCAAGTGAAAAAGTGAATCCCATCAACTTTACAGGTCTGTAAAAAGAAAGGCATCTTACAGTGCCAGGAGACTGAACTACCTGAGGTGTCTGCAACCCTAAATTTGAAGCTCATTTAAGAGTCTATTAAATAAGCTAAATGTATTAAAAAGGAAAACAAGAAAGAAAAGGAACAGCTTTTACAAATATGTAGTTCAAATGTAATCAATCTTTCAATAATCTATTATCATTGATTAACAAGTAACAAAAACTCTCTGAAACTTGATGACAGAGTAAGACATGTTGTTTACTCTCAGCAGAGATTATTCTTTGTTATGTTCTTCCACGAATGATAAAAGTGTGCTGAAGTCATCCTTATTTTTCTGCTTTGCATGTAAATGCTTTCTTCTTTTGCAGAACACACCTGCATGTGAGTTAGACACTGACATGCCAGTCCCTCAGAGCACCACTGATGACTGTTAGTGACACTGAGTGAAAAAGCAAAATGCTACAACGAATCTGATTAAAAAAAAAAAGAAAAGAAAAAAAGAAAACGCCAGGAGGAAGGAGAAGAAAATAAAAGAATGAGCAACTGAAGAAGAGGGGACTGGAAAGCAATCAGATACGTACCTCCTAATGCAGAATAAGCAGAGACAGCCAGTCACAGAACAGAAAGGTGATAGGTCATAGGCCATAAGGAAAACAAGAAGGCACATTTAAACCACTCATTAAAAAATCATAGCCAAAACCAAACCAAGAGAAACTCACAAATAATATGGAAAAATAAAGACATACAAAAATAACTATTTGAAGAGAAATCCCTTTTTTGTACACAGAAAACTGTGTTGAAACATCACACACAGTTTTCTGAAATGACCTTATGGAGACTCAGTTGTTATTTATCAGTCACAGCATGTGGTAAATACCATGTGGTGTTTCCTTTTTGTCGATGAGTTTTTATTTCTCAGATCTCAGAAATAAAACTCCAAAGTTTGAAACGAGATTGCTAATTTGGGTATGCAAAATAAGAAGTAACAGCCTTCAGACGTAAAGGAGCTGCTTATTTTGGGTCATACATTTTTAAACACAAAGTGAAACCTGTTACCTTCACAAGAAAGCAGGAAGACACGGAGCAGCAAACATGCTAACAATGGACAAACATACAGCAGCAGAACTGCCCTTGTGACTAACCTAATTTCAGCAGCCAACCTTCTCTATCTGGATTAAAAAATGTATGCGTTAGATCATTTCCATCATCCTCTGGAATTTTAAATGGCTCATTCTTAATACTTTCATATAAATTCTAGAAAAATAAAAGAGGAAAAAGACCTCATTAATAAATGTCTTAACAGAAAATGCAACCAGGATATCTTACTGCTTCTCAGACTATCAGTATAAAAAGCACAGGAAATACTGTCCATAAAATTCTGGACCACCCCCTGTCTATCTTTGTTTACTACTTTGCTCAAGTTTGATTTTAAACTACTTCATCTATAAGCAAAGTCTCTCTTCAGTACAAATTTTTTAAGCACTCCCAGCAATGACATTTTTATTTTAACTTCAGCATTTAGTACTTTGAAGGTTTCAAGATCAGTTTCATTCAGTACAAGTTTTGCCAAATTAATCTGGGTTTTCATAAAATGGTGTAGCCCATAACACTGCCTGACAGCAGTTATTTTTACTGATTTCTCAAGGAGTGAGCTCCACAAGATGTGGGAAAAATGAGAGGCAATAAAGAAAAAAATAATTTTTACAATTTTTTCCTGATAGAAATGCTTCTTTTTTCATAAGCAGCCAATTCCACAAGAATTTTGCCATAAGCAAACTACCGAGAGATACACAGAGCGTTTTCTCTGAAACAGCCTGCTCTCAACAAAAGGTTGGATATAGGCAGAACTAGCTCAAAGTAGCTGTGAATAACAAAAAATGCTTCTTTCAGCTACTCAAATCATTACACATGCTAGAAAATATTCTTTTGCCCTCCCTTGACAAATTTGCCTGAGAACTGTTGTACACACTTCTAAGTCTGCTATTAAAAACACAAAGCCAGGCTTTGTCCTACCCAGCCCAACTTACCCTTAGCAATTCCTCTGGAAGGTCTCCACCTTCATTAATTCCACGATTCATGGAGATAAACCTCTCCACTGTGGGTTTATCTCGCACGTTGTGGTTGTGCAGGCTGGTATTCAACATAATGATGGCAAAGGAAAGCACGTAACATGTATCTGAAATCAGATTTGAAAAATGGTTTATCTTCCCATGTGTTGTGTGTACAAACCAGTAAAATTAGTATACAGCTCATCCTGACTGATAAAGAAACAGTCAAAAAATCCTGAACACTGTACATAAAAGTATAAAATCCTTAAGCTGTTGAAGTAAGCCCAAGAAGAAAAAAATGTTACAATTCAAATAAAAAACAAGTATAAGAAAAACTGCATGGGAATAAAAAAAAATTAAACTCTTATGCTTATTGCTATCACACTAAATTAACATTTCACTTGGAACACTTAAGTGTTGGGCAAAATGTTCTCTGCACAGATTTTGCCTAAATCATAGTGGTGGATGCTATAATAAACCTGGTCCATCAGCCTCCTCCTACTCAAAGTACTTCCAAAGCTCTCTCCAAAGAGAAAGAATGGTCTCTTCAAAGTAATATTCTGGCTGCATTTAAAAAGACTGAAATTGACATTGACTCAATTCCTTGGCATACAGGAGTAGCTAGCACTACTGGATAATATCAGAAGATGACAAAGGAAATCTTATCATGCCTCTTGACATGGTTATGATTATAGTAAATGCTCCCAGAATTCAAGCACAAGGTTCTGTGTAAGAAAAAGCAGGATGAAAACCTGCTACAGAGAGGGAAAATGTGCCTGCATCTTTAGCAGTTTGTTATCAGTAGCTGTTTTCCCCTCTAGCTGTTACAGACCTGCTTTACACCAACCTTTTCCCATCCTATCTGTTCCTTAAATTAAGTGATCAAGAGCAATCTATTTGTGTATACAGCCAAACAGAACAGAGTGCCAGGGCATTCTGTGCAGTTCTGTGATGTTTTATAAATGAAAATGCATTCTGACCATAAGCTTGCACCTCCTGGATTAGTCAGTCACATTTTATCATTTTTCAGGTATTTCTCATTTCACACATTGTTTTACCCCTAACTTCCAAGTGGCCATTATCTCTTTGCATCAGATGTAGAACATACCCACACATATATATCAATAAAAATGCTATCTGGATCATACAAGCACTTAAGAACTCCTGTGGTTTCCTGTGACTGACCTGTGGACTGGAAGACTCCTGGGTTACAAAGGCAATAGCGTGAAGCAAAAGCTTCCATCATACGGTCAATTTTTTGAGCCTCTCCTGGGAGTCTGAAGCTCCACAGAAACTGCCTACAGAAGGGAAGAATAGTTGTTAGACTCATTCCAGTATTTATATATCAGGTTTTTATTACAAATAATCCGAAACAAACGGAAAAAGAAAAAAAAAAAAATCAACGTTGTCTATATAGAATGTCCTAGAAATATGTTCTCAATCTCTCGACACACAAGTCAGGAGCTATTATAAAGCAACATGCACAGATGGCTAGCCCAGTAACTCAGCCAGCAACACTGCATGCTATCAGGCAAGATAATATGGCAGTTCATATTCTGAGGCTCTCTCTTTTTTCCAGACTAGTAAACAATTTTCTGTATGCATCCCATTTTTGCCATGAGAATGCTATGGGGGGAAAAAATGAGTTCAACCCTCCCTGGGTTTCCTGGCTACAAAAAGCAATGAACAATCAGCTAGACTTTACTCACAATGTAAAAAGACACATTATACAAAATATTTCTGGTGTAAAGAGAGAGAAACAAGGAATACAGATAGACTTAACATATTTACTTAAATTCATATAAAACCTTCTAAAAATGGTAACAACAACAAGAAAACTCCACTGCTTAGAGAGGTGCTGCCTGTCTACTGCAAGCTCACCCTACAAGAATCAGACCTAGGCCTTAAAAAAACTACTTATGTCATCATTTCAGTAATTTTGTAACAAATGCAGCAGATCTTGCTGCTGTGCTTAGCAGCATAAACTGAAATACAGTTTACTTTTGTAACTTATTACTTCTACATAGAGATACACTGGAATGCATACAGGACAGAAGTCTTCACAAATTTATTTTGGCACACTGTGGCACTAAAACGTTCCAATGAATTTCATCATTTATTCTTTTATCTCTTAGCAAAAGAATTATCTGAATTAAACCAGGATCTAAACCAGCAAAGTTACATGCTCTGCCATGCAAAACAAGTTCTCGCTATTCCCTGTACATTGGATGCCAATATAACAACCATTTATTCCTGTCTTCATTGGTTTTCATTTTAGGACATCATATTCAAGTGTCACAGGCCATCTTTAGCTTGTCAGCTCTATGTACTGTCTTTTACTCACCTCGTGCAAGGTTCCAACCCAGATCACGAATTTTGTAAGCTACCAAAATACAAACATTTAATAGTAGCAGCTGCTAAGGAAGAATAAAGTCAAACCTAACATCAAACTGGGTAAAAGAGACAGGAATACGAAGCTTTCCAGACAAGCTTCAGCAGCCACAGAAAAGGCTTCTTTGGCCCAAGCCTCAGGCAGCTCAAGTTATCATCACCACATCACTCAACCATAGCAAAGCTGTTCTGACTCCACATCACAAGGCACTGCACCAGAAACAAAGATCACACGGACATTTCCATTTATCTGGTGTCAGGAGGGAGTCACTTGCGGCAAAAAAACAGGCAGAACTGTCTAAGTCAACCTAATTTGATCAATCTGTTACAGATTTTCACCAAGATGAGAAGGGATCTCACAAGGTCACTGTATGCAAGCATCCCAGATAAATCAAGGGAACTGTTCATGTAACAAGGGAAGAAAATAAACTAAGATATCACACTTTCTTTCACATGACAAGTGGGAAACTGAGGCAAGCAGAAGGAAATCACTTGTTTCAAAGTTTACCTCTCTGTGATTGAACATAATCAGTGAGAGCACGGGTCATTGGACTTCTCCCCCTCCTGCCCAGAAGGACAAGTTGAGGTGGAGTAAAAGGAGGAAGAAAATTACTTAAGTAAAGAGTTTATTTATTTTTTAACCTATCTCTGTGCTAAGATATAAAACAGGTCTTCAAATGTCCACATATGGCAGGCACGCCGAGGATTAACAGCTGTTTTAGTTGTTTGTATTTGAAAATAACCTGAAATAACCAGGAGTTTTCACCCTCAAGGGCAGCACACACACAAGCCATCAGAAGGGTTAAACAGAGCTGTCTCTGCTCACTTGCACAGTAATTTGTACAGTTGTGCTGAGCTGTAGAGCAGCTTTCTGACGAATAAATCAACACAGTGACTCATATAAACATGCAATTTGATAGAGGAAGCTCAAGTCAAAAAACAGAAAGAATTTACTCACCTTAAGGCTTGTACAAGATTGAGATCAGCGAACTCATGGAGTTCAACAAAAGCCTGAAGAACTTTAATATTAAATTCATCTCTATGAAAGACAAAAATGAAAATAGACAATTACAATTTTGACCTTTAGAGACTCGTTGTCTCGATCTGCTTCCAAAAATAAATAAGGAAATAAACAATCATACTGATCAAATAAAGCCATCAGAAATAATCTACACATTTATTTGAAAGGTATTTTCCTAGTTAACGCTAGTACTTTGCCCATTTTTGCTGGTAGGTTAGCAAAAGCCAGTACATTTGAACTTATTTTAGAACTGCTTGTTTAAATGACCTAAAAATAGCCTTGCCTTCTTTGCTTCCCATTTATTATTACTGTACCTGCCTTGATACAGGAGGATACCTGAGACATTTAATCAGTAAAAAGCCTGTTGCAGAAATTGTCATGAATTCTTAAAACAATGGTTAATGTAAGACTTATTTCTTTAGCCATACAACATACGATTAACAAACCATATTTTTTCCACTCTAAAACCAGAAAATATTGAAGCAGTATCTTAATTTATATACAAAGATAAGAAACAAAAATGCCTGTACTGATCGTATCCAAGAAAAAGAACAGCTTTTGGAAAGAGCTGCTTAGCATGTACTGTACTCTTATTCCATTCCCAAGAATTGGTACAACAAAGTTAACTAAAATCAGAAGAGGTTTTGAATGGGCTTCCTCTCACCCATCTCTTACATTGGTATGCAAATCATGAACCAAATTATGCTTTGTTTGGTACAAGGGTGTTTAAATTCAAAACTAACATTTAAACAAGTAATGAACATAAAACTATGTGGAAGGACAGAACTTGGCCCACACCATCACTGAGCTCCTGTGCCAGAAGAATAAAGGTTTCTAAACCTCAGGGTGTGCTTTAAATACCTCACCAGGACAGAATGCTGCGTATCAGCCTCCACCCGAAAACAGAAAGGTGTGCACCCACCAGGAATGATCTGTTGCTCTGCTGACTAACTGCATAGTCAGACTGACCTGCAACACTCAGGAGTAAATACCTCAAAGCCAACTGTTCATTCATTAGCATGTTCCTACATTGTTCACAGAAAAACACACCAGTTCTCTCAGCAAATCCAAGCAATTCTCATCAAATTTAGCAATGTACAATTCAACTGGGCAACTCCTTTTTGATGAAGTGGCATGAGAGTGTAATAAAGACAGCGCTCCAGAGGGGTTTGTTTTTACTTAAAGCAAATTATTTATTTTGTTTATAGGCATGCAGTACTTGTGCTGGGTACACCTCCAAAGACACAAGACAAATAATAAAATGCTTCAGGAAGCCACTTACAAAAAGAAGTGAAGATTTACCCACATAGAAAGAAACCAAAAGTCTTTTTTTAGGATGCAATTAATCCCTTATTTAATATAATTTCTGCTATATTTTTAAATGTTACCTTATTCCATTTCACCATTCATTTTTTCAGCTTGCTGAGTGCTGTAAGACTATAAAAGTCAGTAATATAGATTCTATCTCTTTATGGCAGAATGTTATATAAATATTTCAGTCTGTTGACTAACCTGGTCTTGTCTTCAGCTATATTTAGCTAGAATACAGAAGTAATTTATGATGGGCCCCTGAGAGGGGATGGCAAAGCAGAAGAGAATGTCCTCAGACATAATTCTGTTGTATAAAAACTGTTGACATGTCTACATGAGACTTCATAACAAAGATCTATTTTCAAAACGCTCATATTACAGTAAAAACTTTGACTGAACCTATGAAAGCCAAGGGAAACTGCTGAGCAAAAACCATGCCGTGGCTGCTGGAACCAG
This sequence comes from Motacilla alba alba, assembly GCF_015832195.1. Classification (NCBI taxonomy): domain Eukaryota; kingdom Metazoa; phylum Chordata; class Aves; order Passeriformes; family Motacillidae; genus Motacilla; species Motacilla alba. The sequence goes on along the minus strand of NC_052029.1, from coordinate 9,519,794 downwards.
ACTGAAGAGTGTGTCAAAAGGGACCTCCACAACCCATCACCACAGGAGCACATCCTAAATGAGTCACCTTTGAGAGCTCCTCAGGTGGCACTGGGACATGTGCCAGCACGTACAGACACACACTCCAACCCACTGCACTGCTGCCTCTCAGCTGCCTTTTTAAAATCAATTCCTGGGTTACACAGCAATGGAAGTCATTTGCATTCTGACTGTGTTTTGCAACAGTGTGCATAAATATGCACACTGCATGGTTATTGTACCAGGACTGATAAGGACAGGGTGCAGCTGCCCTTGCTTTGCAATGGGAGTGTGTGTGCAGGGAAGTGACAACACCAAAACCTGCTGGAACTACTGTCCCAGGAAATACCTGTTTTAATAAGTAATTCCTTTACAGTCCAATTATTCCTGACTGTAATTCACTCCTCCTCTGGACACAGCACTGAGAGTTACCCGTAGTGTTGCAACACAACTCTCAGACATTCCAAAAGCTTTTTGAATTCTGCACTACAGACAAATGTTTTGGTTTACTCAAAATACTAAATTATAGTTAATTAAATATCAATCCATGATGTACCTATTTAAAAATAACAACCTAACACAATACTGCAGCAGTTTTATATCCCCACTGTAGCTTTTATGGATCTCAGAGAACTCGAGCAGCTCTCTCCTGCAGCCTGTGAAGGGGAAGGGAACTACCCAAAACCTGTGAAAGTGCTTTGTAAGCTCAAGAGCAAAGTTCCCAATATTTTTACTTTACCTTTCACCGAGGTAATCTCCAATTACCGTTTTATTTAATCCTTCTCCTTTATAAAGGAACTGTGCAATGTCTTCTGCAGTGTTGTGCAGGAGGTCATTTTCTATCAGAAACTGTATTCCCTAGGAAAAGCAATTCCAGAGGAAAAGAAATGTTATGTCTTCTTCCACAAGCATTTAAGTAAACATCACTAGGAACATTTGGTATTAATATACCGACACAGACATACATATAGCACACTAAGAGTTACATTACCTACAGATTTTTACTTCTTTTAATAAAATGGTAAACAAATGTTTTTCAGTTAGATAAGCAATATTTAGTACTGGTTTTAAGATGAAAATGAAAATGCATTTTTAAGGCTAGAAGTACTAGGTAGCAGTTTGAATCCCTCAACCTTCAATATTTGACTTGAAAGATCAAATATTAATTGAATAATGATTGCACATTGCTCTTTGGAGCTAATGGGTGAGCTGGCCTGTTCCCAACATTGCATCAATGTCTGCAGAGCTGTAATCTGCAAAATCATATAATGAAGAGGTACATAGAAACTACTTAATTACCACCATGACACAAAATCAAGCATCTGGTATAATCTACAAACTGCAACCCAATACATCAAGCCACTACTTGCAGTAGGAAGTCACAGCTGAAGATACTGAAACCGGTTTAAAAGAGTTTGTGCTGACATTGGGATTATCAGTGAGTTCTGGTTGTGCTGGAACTAAACTATTCACAAAGGACTGGAGCTACACTACTCACAAAGGGCTGCTCAGTCAGCTGCTACCAAAGGCAGGTGGAGAGTCTTACCCCGTCCCTCAGAGGGTACTTGATCAAGCCCCAGGACTCCTACTCCTCCATAAATTACTGCCCTACAACTGGCACACGCTAGGGAAGCCCAGAGACTTCTCTGGAAAGTGGCAAAGAAAGGAGACTATGAGTTACACAGAGATCATGGCAAGGATGGGAGGGATGTTGTTCTGACACTGAGCAGGTCATGCAGAGATAACAGATGCAGATGTAGATAACAGATACAGATGCATGCTCTGTACAGCCCACAGACCCCAGCACAGATGCTGCTACTCCTGATTTCTTCCAACTCTAACAACACGCTGGTGTAAAGTAGAAATTGAAACTTTAAGGAGCCTTAATGTCTTGGATTCCAAATATGTACAAAAGAGGCTAATAAATTATTACTAATATCCTCTACTAGACTATTTTATAATTTCAAGAATACCAGTTTTTCAATTTCTGCAAGTGGAGTATTATTTATTTCATTACAACCGAAAAAAATCCCATTTTTTTAATATAGCATAGATGGCCCTCTAGTAACATTTAAAAGCATTATTATCCTTCTGTTTGATTAATTCTAGTTTTTAATAATGAAATGATTACCTGCTTGACAAAAAAAGGTCAGTTTTCTGACCTAATTTTACAGGGAAAGTAAACTGTGATGTTATAAAGCTTGAAGCTTTTTTTAGAAAGTCTGGAATGTAATTCTCTCAGAACAATTTCAACATCTGAAAAATTTTGATGCCAGGCTGGTACTCTGACAACTTAATATTTTGATAAGTCATTTCACAACAGACATGATTTCTTTGCAAAGAATATATCCATTATATCTTGAACCAGAAATTGCTGAGCTTTCCTCAAAACCGATCCCTTCAAAGCTTACTTGTACAATATTTGACTACAAAACATAGTGCTTTCTCCCATCCCTAGTTATACAAAAACCTTTCATCTCTGAAAATCAAAAGAGAATCTCTCCTCTGATATTAGAAATAGCAGATTGCCTTGGTTCAACACCTGGACCATATTATTCATGATTGGTATAAACAGACTGATCTGAATAGGTTTTTTGAAATTGTACAAGTTTACTGATAATGAACATGACTTGAAGTATTGAAAACAAATTTCTGTGCACAGAAGCAGACACTCCCATATTGAAAAAATCAATTTAATTTTCCTTTTCCTGGATTTCTTTTAATTATTCCTAAGATGTTAAAGAACCAGAAGTCAAACAGACAGGAAAAGTAATTTGTCTGGGACAACAACTTCAGTGTCTGGAATAAATGGCAAAATAGGCCAAGCAAACCCCCAGCACCTCCTACACTATCTTTTGTCTTGATGCAAATTTTCTCTCTGTAGACTGACAGGAGACAGATGACAGCTGTACCAATTTAACTTACCCACACAAAACTCATTGCTACAGACATTTTCAATATTCACTACAAATACTGCATGGATTTATTTTTTATTTTGCATCACTGCAATGAAATCTGCTTTGAATTTCATCGTTTTTACAGTAACTCAATTATAAATTTTGCAGTTATTTAAACCCTGCCTTTGTCACAGAGAATTCATTTCCTGGGCCAAACACAGGCAGTACCAACTTCAGCACGGCCAATTTCCAGCACAACTTTGTCTCTGCACAGGGATTCTTGAAGTGTTTTACAAACTTCACCATTACAGCCCTTCCCACAGGAGCTCACCAAACCCAAACTCCAGCTACAACATCCTGGAAGTACATAAAACACACCTATTTTCAGAGAGGGCAAGGAGAACTGCTCTACACACACACATGAATGTCTAATAGTTTTCAAATAGAAATGATAAAAGAAAATCACCTCACTGTGCTCCTGCTAATATGAAAATGTGAGACCTCTGTTACCTGGTTTTAAAGGAGGAAACTTGGTGGGTTCAACCCAAGTACTATTACCCCAGTTCTGTGGCATTCCTAAACCCAGAGACCATCTTCCCTCCTGTTTCTGAATGAAAAGCATCCTTTTCCCAAAGAAGCCCAGGAAGCTTTTCCCAGCACCAGAAGGATGCAGACATACTGCAGCTCTCTGTAACTTAACACAGCAGCTGCAAGCAACAGCACGACCCAGCTTTAGAGCAGACAGCTACTGCAGCCACCACTGATCACAGGCATTATTAAGAAATTACTGAGTCTGTTCACCACATTTAAATTATGTTACAGTAGCAGTGTGGCCACAGCATCTATTTATAGAAATAATTTCATCCAGCAAGAACCATAACAAAAAATAGTTAATGCTGGAATGAAAGCATCTGACATCATCCTGTGACTTTGCCACAAACTTCCAGGACTTGAAAGAGCTGGAGGACCACAGGAAACTACCAGGATATTTGGGGGTATTCTGCCCTCAACAGAAGAGAAGTTAAGCAGTCACCAAAGTGGAAAATAAAAAATAAAAGACATGGCAAGCATTTTAGAAAGGGTTCTTGTACTTGAGAGTTTCTGGCAAACTGGAAACAGTCTGAAGAACAGAAGCCATACTGTACTTGGAACATTTCAGAAAAGCCACTAAAATGTAATTGAGTTCAGTACAATTAGAAAGAAAACATTTCAAGAACACAGAAAAACAAATGCTAAGTGATTTCCAAGAAGACCTTAAAGAATACTCTTCACAAATTCAAAATGGAATCGCAATTACAAACAATAGAGGACAATAAAACAAAGCAAGGAAGATGAAATATGAAAAGCAAAGGCTAAAGGTCAAATACGTCAAAGAAGCTCTTTTAAATATTGCAGGGGAAGTCTGTAAGAGAATGTGCAGGTCCCCAGATTTTCCAGAAAATTAACAACTATTTAAGAAACAGAGAGGCACTCTAGAAAGAACTGCATTACTTCTTGGCTACATGCAGAGCAGATTCCTTGAAACTGGTAAACAAGCTTGTACAAGTCAAATAGGTACACATCTATATGTATATATATATATGTACAAAAATACAGATGTTCACACATGCCTTTTTCAGGAACAGGCTTTAGATATCCAAATAAAAAAGTCTGCATGAGAACAAAATTAAAAATATGGCAAAGGTATTTTGAAAGATAAAAATAGGAGAGCATTAAAGAAAAAGAAGTATGGCCTCACTAATAACCACATATATAAAAAAATTTATTATATTTGACATATCAACATAGAACACCTCTATCAGGTACAAAGCAAGCCAGGTCAATCAATATCTGGCATATTAGGTTGTTGATAAGTAACCTCCATTATCAAGGGTTTGTTTAAGTGAAAGAAGCACACAGCTGGCACCTGACCTGATGGCTGCTTCCAATTTAACCCTCTGCTCAGTGTGTTACAGGACATGCCAGTAAGCCCTACGAACTTACATTATCAGAAATATTTCTTTAAAAAGCCATAGAAGTATTTGTCATAGATCACACTACCAGCAGAAATTTGATTTCTGACAAGTGAAAAAAAAATTCTTTACCTTCTTAGGGTCCATGTTGAATTTCTTCCTTCCCATAGCTATTTGCTTATTTCTTTGTGTAGTTTTGCTACATATGGAGACAATGAAGAAACAACAACAAGCACTTACCAGCCACTCTTTTACAAAAAGACTTCTAGATGAGCTTTTAATTTGTTTTAGCTACTTGGTATTTTCTACTACAAAATTAAGACATTCACTTTTTATAATGGAGAAAACTATGATACTATTTTCAACTGCTTTAAGGAATTGCAGCTTCAGAGACCCATATCCTTATCAACTGGACAATAAAATATTACACTCTATCCAACATATTCTCTATCCAAACAAATGACACACCTGCATGGGATAAAGTCAGGCTTTATAACAGACTAAATAAAGGTAATCCATCATTTGTTTAGCATGGGAAAGGTATTTTTTACTTGCTGTTCCTGGAAGACCTGTTCCAAGGTCTTACTGAATCATGTCCATATGTTGGCATTACTTACCTTTCTTCTACACTAGTCAGATTATCAATTTCAGTCATAACCTCAGCAATTTCAAATTTTAATCTCTGTCAAAAGAAAGAAGGACAATACATTACCCTACATTAGAACATCTTTTGCAATCATCTGTCATATAATAATATGATCGATTAGGTTTAATTTTCTAATATTTGTTATTTACCTGAAGAAAAGTAAACAATCTTAGGGCTTCCTTAGGTATTTGAAGATTTTATCACAACTGAATGACTTAAAACACATGAACCTGCACTCTCGGTGTGTGCTTGTCCCAGAGGACCAAGACCAAGCTACCATTACCAATTAATAAGATTTCTTTATCCACATTTCTCACTCACTCCTATCCTGGATGCAAATCTGCTGTTTAATGAGTTTTTGATTACACAAATAAAATGTGGACATCTGCACATATTGCATTACATGAATTCAGAAGCTAATCTTTCTTAAAGCACACATATGATGCGTAAGTACTGTTCACTATTAGAAGTATTTTAAGTCATTTATATGCTTTTTAAACCATTACCTGAAATTCATATTTAGGTCTGCAGCTTATGTCTGTAACTTAATCTACTGAAGGAGTCTTCTAAGGATCTTTACAGTAAACCAATTACCTCAATATCATCAATCAGTTCTTTTTTCCTGCGACGAATATTTAAAAGCTCTTCTCTTTCTTCCATGGAGAGATCATCAGGCACTGGAATGGAGCAAAATGTACAATTTTTTAGCATTTGCATTTTAGCATTTGATACCTCATCATAAAACTTAATAAACTGATTAGGAAAAATAAGCTTATATGAAACATCAGGATATATCTTTTACATCATTTTCAGGAAAAACACCCAAAACAAATCAAGACAAACAAAATAAATGAAATCTAAATCTAATATCATTGTAATCTGCTTTATAAAAATCCTAAGTAAAGTAATTGAATGAATGACTACAGACAGAATCTATCTTTCAAAAGAAAAACAGACAATTAAAGGAATCTTGTTATCATATGATGTGGCAAGATTTGGTTCTGCAGCTTAATTGCCAAATTCAAGTTGGATATAATTCTATTTCATCAGTAACATGCCAAAATTCTTCATGCAAATTAATTATGATTCAGAAGATATGACTATCTTCCAGGGGAAAAAAGCCAAAGAATAGCCAATGCTACACACAAGGTATGTATCAGACATCCCCTAATGCCAGCAGTGCCCCTTCATTTGGCTGCTTTGGAGAGAGAGATGCAGGCAGGTACAGCCCAACACAAACCCTAACACCAAATACCTCCCAGCAGTGGGACACACAAATACAGCAGCAGAATCAGTTATCTAACACAAACACGGGCTTTGCATAACCTCTTTTAGGTGAGTCTGTAGTGTTGAAGTCAATTTTAGGTCTCTCCTTGGCCATGCTAAATGAAATATATGACCCTGCTGATAAAAATCAGTTGCTACTGAGGATGCAAATGTGTGTCTGTCACTCATCCTACCCTCGTCCTGCGTCTCTGTCTGACAACCAGCAAAGAGCAGAAATCACTAGCATGAAACCACTGCTTTTCTTTAACAATCAGATGCTCCCCAGCAAGAAACTTCTTTGGACAGAGATTACTTCTGCTCATTTGTACAGCACTAGACACCAACTACAAATATTCACCTCCTGTGCAATGACCCCGTAATAACAGTTCTAATGTCACCCACTTTCTTGGAAATAGCTCCTTAATTATAGAACAGCTTTTCCTTCCAGCTCAGTAAAATGGAACAACAATAGTAATTGATAAGGTATGTAAGAGCAATACACTACAAATGTAGTCATTTGGGATGGTCAAGGCCACTTGACCATCATTTAACAGATTGTAGCAACAGGATTAAAAAGAAAAGTTCAGCTTGAGAGGAGAGTTTTAAACACACATTTGGAACAGAGCTTCTGTTCAAATCCTAATAATGAAATACATTGATTATCTCAACATCCACTGGTTAAGCTCCTTTCCTTGCAGGATCCAAATCACAACAAACTCCAAATGGCGACAGACCTTGTTAGACAAGAAGTAATTATGGCAAATGATTTCATTTAACTACTCCAGATACAAACATGATTAAATTACTTTCAGTTTAGGAAATGACAGTCTTCAGTTGAACAAATACCAGACTTCAATATGTTTACCTGCTTATTCTCCTCATCAGAAAGCCACCCACTCCTAAAAATCTCTACCATGTGAATAGTGGTAGGATTCCTTTTGCATCAAACCTTATAAATGCATGTCCCTACATCACATCTTTGTCTTACATGTTTACTACAAGATCCTATACCACAGAGAATTAATGACTACACACACACTATCTACATAAATACACCACAAATATTCCAACTAGTTAACTGACAAAAAAAATTAATACTGCTACCCAATGTTGATTATAAAAAAGGTAAACCATATATAATCAGTCTCTTAGCTAGGAAGTACACTCTGAGATCCTTTAAGCATTTCTGCAGTATTGTAGATGAAATTACACTGCAGCTTTACAGTAGCAGTATTAGTAAGAGATGCTAAATTTTCAATTCTTTGCTGCAGCAAGACATTTTGGTAACTCTCACCTTTGCTGGCAACTGGAAATAATAATGAAACCTCAAACAGAAAATCATTTTGAAGCAATAAATATTTAGAATTCACAAACGGTGTTACTTTTTCTTCAAGCTGAGTTACAAAACCTCAGGATTAGCCACTCCCATGAGCCCTTCCTAAATCTGCACACCAGTGAGTTGTACTGCAGTTTCTTCTCCCTTATTGTACCATGCAGTGAAGGCTCTTTGGGACAGGTTTGGAGTATCTGGAACAACTGGAATTGCTTTTTTGGAATCAACATGCATTGTAACAGTTTTCTGTGCTCAAGCAACCCACAAAAAAAGAGAAATCAAACACCTCAGTGTTTTCCTACAGCACCCAAATACTGTCTGCTGTATTTTCCTTTCCTCTGATCACAGTCACAGTAGAGACAAGCCTCACAGTATAATTAATGATGCTGTTAGACAGAAAGGAAAAAAGCTAAATGGAGTCAGACTACATTTTGCATTAGGGAATAACATCAAGTATTTATCTGCCACATACAAGACAAGCAGTCTGCTGCAAAAGAAGATTCTGCACTTGGAGAGCACTTACATAAAACTGGACATTGATGCAACATCTGTAAATAATGGTATTTAAATTTCAGAGCCAAAATATTTCAGAAGAAGAGAATATTTCAGAAGAATAGAAGAGTCAGGATATAACTGAGTGGGAGTTACCGTACTGCTCAACTTCTAGAAACTCTGGCTATAGATAATATTTTTCTTCCCCTCACACTACCAGCACAGAGAAGGGATGATTGACTCACCAGGATCACTCCCAAGTGAACTGTCCTGTACTCACATGAATTGGCCTCTGTGTGATACTGAAGATGTCTGCCTCATTATCATCCTTCTACTGGCTGTCTATCACTGCCTCCCTCCTCCAGGGCTGCTCTTTATGCTGTAGAAAACGTATCAGTGGGAAACTCAATGCACCAAAAAAACGTTTCTGAAGAGATTTGACGTGGCATTACAGCCTGGAAGGTGTCTGCTCCAGAAGGTTGTGGGACTTCGTGGTTACTGTACCTGCTGTTTCAACTCTGTCTTAAAACAAAGGCTAACAGTATTTCTGTACTTCAATTAAGGCTTTTGAAATATTAACGTAGGAGGGTAACACACAATGGCAGATCAAAACATCTTCCCAGTCCCAAGCAAACATTGCAGGTAGATGGTAAGAGATTATCTGCTCTAGCAAGACCCCTCCCAAGGCCACCCTTTTCCCTCCAGCAAACACTTCTTTTTCAACCCTGTGTTCACATAATCCTCCACACAAAATAACTCATGGAGCATGTATTATGTATTTGTTCTGTAAAACAAATTTTCTAGCTGTCCTCTCTGAGTCACTTCTGTTTTTTGGTTTTTTTTTTCCCTTTCACCAATCTAAACACAAAGCAGACAGGATGGGAGGAGTTAGCATGAACATTTAAATACTAAAAAAGAACAAAAGCATTTCAGTACAGTGAACAAGCTACAGCTGCAGCATTCTTCCATGCTATCTTCTAATCTTTATTTAAAGACAATGTTCTAATGTAAGTAATTTCTGTGAAATCTTTTAGCTTACAGGGAGAGCATGTCCTTTTTCTAGAACTTCAGGCCTTCAGGTACTACTAAATAGAAAGTCAATATACTACTGATATTTTATTCATGAGGAATACAGTTGTTGAAAATACAAATTATATTCTTGGCCAAACAAAGAAACACACAACACCATCCATGTTGCAATACTACTCCTACCATCAACGGAAAAAAACAGAAAAATACTTAATATATTCCAACTTGGCCCATAGAATCCAATTCCTGTAACTGAACTGTATGTACTTAAATTAACATCCTGTAATGCAACACTTAATGGAACACACTTTTAATACAGTTCTGTTTACTACACCATGCTAGAGAAAACAAACAAACTGCATCCCACCACCGAAATCAGTGTATTGTGCATCAGCTGTGATGGCACTTGGTTCAGTAATTCTCCACTATGGATAGCCCAAGTACAATATCCAGAGAGCATTATCCCACAACTCTCAACATGAAGTATTTTTGAGCTAGCAAGTACCAAAAAACCCAAAACATTTAGAGATTGAGAAAGAACTGCAACAGATCAGCTTGCAAAGAAAGTTCCCACAGGTTAGTGAAAACCAGGAGCAAATCCCAGAATAGGAAACAGAAACCTGGCTCTTTCCAAGTCCATGGTCATGATATCGTTCTCTTTCTCAGTAGTAAAATTTAAATCTTTTCCAGCTCTCCAGCAAGAAGAAGCAAAACTCCTGTGTTTAAATTCACTCATTAGCCTTTTAATTGCCAGTCACCAGCCAAAGCCTAAAGCAATCTCACTTGACCCATTCAACTGACTTCAGAGCTCAGTCTCTCAAGAGGACACAGTAAAATATCCACAACCAGCAGAAAGCAAACATCTAACAATATCTAGCACAGACAAAACACTAATTCTGTAACCCCACTTACAAAGCAGCACAACACCCTGACTCTCATTGCTCAGCTAACTTCTTGGTTTCATAAAGACAAACATTTTCCTTCTTCTGTGTCAGTCCCAAATTAGTGGTCTTCAATATTTGCATTCCAAGCAAAAAACAATTAGATGGAATTTAATTTTGCTGCAGTTGAAACATCTTGCAAGTGTAAAGATATTTACACAACGCAAGGCTTTAAACTAAACAAACCTTTCCTTACCCATACACAAAACGAGTAGACATGTTTCTTCTGGCCTTTAAAATAATATACATTCATCTCTGAGAACAAATCTGATTGTCTCTGAACATTTGCCTCAACGGATATTCTCAGGCTATTCTCTCTTCCTTTCCCCCTACATGTTCCCGTTTTTAAAACTCGATTAGAGGAACATTTTCCAGCTTTCAGACAAGATGTATAAACAATGCTCCAACCACTTCTGGCTATTAAAAATTCCATAGAAGTTTTCGTAGGAGGACATCCTTCTGAATAGATTCACTTCACAGTGCAGAAACAAACTGTATCTACATGAAATTCCATCAGTAAAACCAGCTGGATTTGGCTGCTCCCTTAACTACCTTACTATGTGAATCTGCTATGTAGTCACTGCTGAGAATGTTCCAGCATTGGAGCAATGACACTTCCATTAAGGGGGGAAATAATCCTGTACACAATATCCTTTCACACACAAAAAAAATCACCAGTTGTTGGTATGAGGAATCTAGGACAGAATCCATGGCTTGCAGAGTTATTTTGAGTTTTCAATCACAAGGGACTCTGTGGCCAGAAATCACATTAGTGGCCAAGCCCAGAAGAGAACCTCCAACGCACATCCATCATTCTCATTGTTTAGCTCCTGGAAATCACACCATTACAAGATGTTCCTGAAAACATTTTTTCTTTAGGATAAGGGCATACTTTGCAGGAAAATTACAGTAAAGATATTATCATTTTGTGCTTCTAATAATAGGAGGGGGAACTGTAAAAGTATTAATATTATTACCATATAAAAACACATTTTCAGAATTTTAGAGGAAATAATTTCCCTCTGACACACTACACCTTTGAGATTTTTTCCTTTTACTTCTGCTGCAAAGCAGGTTTATTATATCAGTGGTACATACTAGTGCAGTTTTTTTTTTAAACAGACAAAAGCATAAAAATTGGAAATACGAAATACATTTTTTGTTCTATATAGAAAAGGTCCAGCAGGGTGACAGTACCATCAAGCGTGAAATCGTCTCTTGTAAAAAACAAACAGTATTTCTTATAGTCCATAAGAATTACTTCAAATAAGGCAAGACTATATTTTTGTTCTGGCCAGAAATAGCCCTACATAATTTGTTAACGTGTTAGTCTCTCTAGTCAAGCAGAAAGTAGGCAGCTGCAAAATTGTGCAAAATCAGGGTCCAGATAACAGCGATTTGGAGGGAAGGGAAGGAAAATTATACCTGTCTCCCAAAAACCACCTTACTTCAGATATCACAACTGACATGCCCTGCCACGGTACCTGCAGATGTTTCTCTCTGTGGAGTACAAAAGGCAGAGGAGTCAGCAGCAAGAGCAGATGTGTTTTACAAACTGCAGCAGAGAACACGAGCACCAGCAGCTGTGCAGGGGACTGGGGACTGGAGAGGCTTCCCAGAGCTCTCGCATGAGCTGCTAATCCTGCCCAGGAGCGATGAGCTGCCCTTCTTAACGGCACCAAAGCACAAAGAGGTGCTTTCCAGCAACTTCCCATCTTCACCTTCCCATACAGATATACCCACTGGAACAGATATATACAGATATACTCCACAGAAACTGCAGAGGCACCTCCCTTGCTTTTTAGCTCCTAATTAGCCTCTGACACAGATGCTGGCCATTAGAAAGCAGGGTGTGTTTAAGTTAATGAGTATTTTATTTTTTTTACTATCCCTGCTCTCTATTTTCATGAGCAGGCAGTGTTGAAGGTCATGACCATATTATACTGACCTCCTTTAATTCAACAGTGTGTCTTATTTCAACGTTTTTATGTATTTCCATTAGGAAACTAAATGTTTTGCAGCAAACAAGTGAAAGAACCACTTTCAATCACATAAAGGAGTGACTTGGGGAGAAAGAAGAAAAAACACACAGGGACAAGGTCTGAGCAAGATTTCACAGGTAATGAGCTGAGTCCTGTATGCTCCAGCACTACTCTGCCCGTCAATGCCTGGACCCTGTTTCTTCTGAGTTGTTTCTTTCCCCAGTTTAGCAGGACAAATGGTTTCACCAAGGGACCACAGAATTGCCCAAGACAACAAAGCAGGCACAGCAGAAACTCCTGGCAGCACAAAGGTACAGGGACAGCAACCCCCTTGAGGTCAACCAGGCCTAAAACCAGCTTAGCTCAGCCCCAAAACCCCACCCTTACAGGCTGTATTCTCTAAATACTAAAAGTAGTTCAACCTGATATTAATAATAGATAAGCATGGATTTCCTTTCAGAAGCATTTTTCTTTTGAAGTCACTCTACTCTTGCTTCAAGATCAGAAGATGCTTCTAGGCCAACTTTTCTTTCTAAAATATGTAAATACAAATTACTGAATATGAAAAGAAAGCTGAGTTTAACTTAAAATGCTAAGTCTCTTACCCAAATACATTAATACTTGCATTAATAATATAAAGTGTTAAAATATGCATATCCATGCATATTTAAGAAGTGCATAAAAAAATTTATGCCAGCTAATGTGGAAATTAAAAAAGGAGATGTTGGCCACACTGTGGTTTGTGTTTCAGAGAGGGCTATGAACAGATTAGCACAGATACAGGAAATACTATCCAACATAACATGTGCCTTCACCAGCATCAGTTATCAATTACTATTCAGGAATTCTGGTGAATCACCATTCTGATTTCAGTGTTACAGCTATACACTGTCACATTATCACATCCTAACATCACAGTCCCCTTCCAACATGGAAAACAGTAACATTGAAGTAATGTGGGACAAATGCAATGCTGTGCTGTGCCAAGCACTGTTAAGTAAAAATGCACAGTCCTGTATTGTCCTGCTGCCTTAGGGACAGTGGGGCATCTGTGCTGCCTTAAAATTTCCTTACTCTGCTTTCAGCTTTTTAACAAAATGACTGTATCTGATTTCTTTTCTGCACAGCAAATAATGAGGAAGGGCGATCAGAATCAGCTTTGTGCAGTAATACCACCATTATAAATACAGGTACCACTCGTCCAAAACGTAGTGGCCTCAAGCTTTTTCTTGACACTTCATCAAACCAACAAAATACTGTCAAACAGAAACAAATTTTTTCCCCTCCTCATTATGTATGCTGCAAGGCAGAACCTCAAAGATAAATAATTTCGGGAAAACTCAGTAATAATCTTCTCTCTGTGGAGCATTTGTATGTGCAAAACTGGAGAAACAAATAGGGAACTTAGGTAGTGCCACAGCTGAAATCAAACAAATTTTCTCTAATGTATGCATTTGAAAGCCTTTGCTTATAGTACATTATATTTATAGTATGCATTAACACAAATTTTCTCTTTACAGAGTGGAAGTCTGCAAATTCTGAATTTCTTTAGTACACTTTCATGGCAAGATTCAGGTCACAGAAAATTTTAGCACCCCCTGAGGAAGAGAATGATCCAGCAATAACACGTGGGGAGACCATGGATAACAGCTGATAGCACATTTTATATCCACTGGCAATGCAGAACAACAGCCACTTTTCAAGTGGGAGTCTTGGGAAGGAAATCAGGGCTCCCCCTCAACACTATATAGGAGGTGAAAGGAACAGATCACCATGCCAACTATGCACAGCATAGCTAAGTGTCACATTAGAGATATCATGTCTTTAGCTGAGACCCTTCATTCACTACACAGCAAAGAAAGGGCAGCAAAAGAGCAGTGGATTTTGCTTGCCTGCAGCAAAAAGAGAAAATTCTGAAATTAAAATGTGTAGATGCAATAGCTTTCCACAAGTAAGACCTTTTCAGCCACACAACAGAAGCAGGATGTGCCTTTTAACTTGGGGTGTTTATGGTTTTGCCCAATACAACTGTAGAGTATTACTAGACAGAATTATACAAAGAACTGCATGGAAAGGGCCTGGATGGTCCCATGGCTAATTTCTGTGACAGCACAGCTCAACTTCTGATTGAGCCAGGCATACAGACAACACTGACAGGAATTTAAAAATACTTCATCTTCAAGCAACTCTGGATGACTAGCACAAGAGAGTGGCCTGCTCAGACTGCAGATGGAAAATGGGTGGAACAAGTGGGAGCCCATACAGACTGGGAAGCTGGATAGCCTGAAATACTGCAGCCACTGCTCAGGATTTGGTTCTCTGGTCACTTCAGCGTGTTTAGGACTCCCAGCAGCTCTGTAGAGAGTGAGGCAAAGCTTAAACTAGCGAGAGGAAAAGAGCAAATGCTCCTCTGTCAGCTTCTTTTCCTTGTCAGTTAGGTGAGGACTCTTTCTCCCAACCATCCCAAGGAGTATGTGTGGATGAAAAGGAAAGCAGGGACACTTCATCTCCCACTGGTACACGACTCCCAGTAGTCCCTGTGAACAACTGGACTAACCAGACATGTCCTGCTGCCAATCTACACTTCTTTCACCCTTCACGATCAAAGCAACTCAGACCAAGGATGGGGCAACTCCTCCTGAAAGCAGAGGAAGAGACAAAAACATTGATTCCTTTGGCTTTTGAAATGGTATGAGAAGGAAAAAAGAATATGACTGTAGCAACGTGTTTCAGCTTTACCCTTACAGAAGGGCTGTGTTTCTCCAGTCACCCTGAGTTACTGGGAAGAGGAAGTGGTTGGCTGGCAGGTACCTACATTTTTTCCTAGGATAGATCTTGGAAAATAGACTTGAAAAGCAAACACACCAGAGTAGTAGCAGACATTCCAGTCAGATCCATTTCGAGGAGCAGCACGGAAAATTGACAGGAATGTCGCTGAGCAGCTGGAGGGGTCCTGGAGCCCAGACCCCGTGGTCAGCCGCCAGCAATACCCCCAAATCCTGCTCAATATTCAGACACAGCTCATCAGACCTACCATGTTCCCAGCAAAACAGCTGGGCTCAGACAGCCTTTCTGTCACAAATTTCCAGTAACATCTACTCTTGGCAATAAGGGATCTGCTCACAGCACTGCACTCATTAGTGAGGAGCATTAGCAGTTACTTAGGATTGCCGGCTGCTTCTAAAGCACACAATCCAATTTTCAGAAAAAGCAAGGCAAAGTTGATTTTTTCCCTTCCCCCATCCCTGCCTGACACAGTTCTGGAGTTAGATTTCAGAACAGTATTTATTGCAGAAGCTTTCTATTTATTCATTTTCCAAGATTGGTCGCACAGTGAAGGAGGGGGAGCCACTGCCAGATTTGAAAGCAATCTTCCTTCCCTGAGGAATGTCTCCAAAGGCAGCTATGGAGTGCCACACAGGACTGCTCATCTATCAAGTAACTGCTTCAGCAGCATTCATATTCACCCAAAACAAGACAGGTTCCAGGATGCACAACTCTGTGCACAATGTGATGTCTGATGTTGTGTAAGCCTCTGAAATTCCTGCAGTCTCCTCCAAAAAAAGTAACCGTGGTATCTGCTATGGAAACAACTGAGCTGCAGTACTTGGAGAGAAATACACTACAGCTAATACAGTACCTTGCTGCTTGGCTATCTTAGGCTTGAAATGCTCCAGTTTCTTACTGTTACATCAACAGGCCCATTGGTCACATTGCCTGAAGTCTGAGAGGCCACAGAGAGTCAGGAATTTACTCACAGATTTGTTGGGGAAGGAAAAGCAAAGCTTCATTTAAGACTGTGAAACATTTTCAGATTCCTAAGAAAAGAGTACACACAGCTTTTGTGAATTGTTGGTTGCCATCACACCATGAAACAATTAGCTTGACAGGTCACTAATTCTGATATAAAAGAGCTTTTTATCTGGCCCACTGATAACAAGTCTGTTGGATGGATCCACTTACCGTAAGGTCAAACCCCTGGTCTCTCATTCTTTGCTTGGCAAAAGCCCATCAGCAGTCATACCAAATCTGCCTCACCATGCTTCCAAAATAGAGCACATTCAACATCTGCTGAAATTCTTCTAAGTGCAGACATAAGTTATATGTTACAAAAAGAAAGGTTTTTCATACTCCAGGCAGACCTCCTGGCATTCTGATCAAAAACTCATTTGAATAAATAAATTCTTCCTATTTAAACGTTCCCCAACTGTTTCAACTAAATCTGCTGAAATATTACTTTGCCCTTTCTAAGCTGTTTTCTCTGCCCCTTACTGGCAAAATCACTGCATTCCTTCCAGAGATCAGTGAAAAATAATCTGAACACATAATCTTTTGTACTTTATTTTCAAGTAACTTAGTCATTTTTCTCAGCTAAGTACCTAACAAGAAAAAAAAAATCACATCAATACAACCTCAAAGATCTAAGCAGTTTAGTTTTATTACTCTCAGTGTGTCTGAGACTCAGCATTTTCCCTGAAAATGTAAGCAACTAACTGGGATTCAACCCTCAATCTCATTTTTAAGTCCACCAGCTCCCACTGCTCCTATTAATAAACATTTTTTCTAAGATTTCCACTTCATCCTGCCATGCTCAAATACTAAATATTTTTGTTGATTAGGAAACAATTAAGTAGGACTACGTATTTTAGTTCTGCAACCCCTCAACATGGCACAAAAGGTTACAATAAAAGATAACACTTCCAAATGGGAAAAACCAAAACCAAATCCTGATTTTTCACCTGTACATACCAGTTCCACTGACAGTGTGGTCAGATGCAGCCTCTGCTAAACACCTTTCCAAAGAGGTAGTGCCTTCAGAGCAGTGCTTTACCTGGCACAAGCTTTCATTATACAAAGACAAACTTTGTGTAAGACTGAAAAAATCTGACTCACATTAACATACTTGCAATTATCCTAAATTTGCCTTAGGGCAGCCAGAAATACCAAGCTATAACTTCTGTTAAGCAGTCTGTAGCAGCAGCGTCTGCAGCTCCACCAACACAGCTGACATACTGCACAGTGGGAAAACTTACTAGTGCAGTTCAGAAATTCTTCTGTGTATCACAGACAATGCAGCAGCGAGTACAAACCACCTGGAGAACACCATCCACAGGTAAACTATTGTTTTAATGATTTCCTGAACACTGAAAGAAGTGGTTGGTAATAAAAGAAGTGGCACTATTAAGCCGAGACTTCTGTGCCCAATAATTCTGACATGCACAAGCAGCAGTCTACAGTCCACCTTAAATCATACAAAAACTACTTCTAAAAGATTCTTCAATCATAGCATCTATTATATGTTTTTTAAATGTCTTAATAAAGTGGACCTTGAAACTTTGTTGAGGCAACTGAAGCTCAAGCAGAACACCTAAGTGTCATACTCAACTGACCCTGCAGATGTTTAACCAGGATCTCCAAATGTCCAGAAGCTGTTTCTGAAAAGTTATATTGCAATTCTTTAAAGAAAAAGGTTCAACAAAAATTAATTATAACAGTTTTTAATCAGGCTATTAAATTCCATTAGATCTGACTGCAAGTATTTTCTCATGAAGTTCACAACTGATAAGACAACTGGAAGCTTCTAATTTTTCTTTTTTTGAATTCTTCCACATTCTTTGTACCTCAAAGCAATGTCTTAACATACACTGAAGAACCCCAAAGCATAATTAATTACAAACTAACATGAAAGTCCTGCCATCCTGTGTTATCCTACCTAAAAACTTATGAAAATAAAACCTGAACATAAATTTTCCATTTTAAATGCCAAATTGGTCACTAATGAAATCTAGAAATACTTTATACTGACCTAATGATGATGTACATGCTTTCACTAAACCCTGCAGCATGCAACTCTGCACAGCACACATAATATGCTCGTACTAAATAGATGACATATTTTCCATTAGAATTGGCAGCAATGGAAAATGACAACTTATACAGACCCACAGAACATAATCACAACATTGTTCACTAATGTCTGCCACCACTGTTAACTCTATCCCAGAAAGTCTTGAGAGGAAGCTAGATATAGTACCAGAAGCTGATGAACTTCCAGCTGTAAGGGGGTGGGAGAGAAAGGAAGCAGACTGATTAGTTGAATAGATTTATTGTATGCACATATTCTATGCTAAAACCCTGTATCTACTTCAACATACACTTTTTTGAGTCATTTACTGTTCACAATTCAAATACAGGAAAATGCTATCAGACTAACATGTGTTTGTTCAGCAGGAAACCCTTTCTTCAAAATGTAAAATGAGGTAGTGAAAAGCCAAAACTTGGCTAGAATTGTTGTACTATTATTTCTCCAATGTGAGAAGGATCTTTTGATGTTCTCCCATCGCACTAGAAAAATCAGATCTCCCAAGTCCATATGAGCTCCAGAGAAAAACACAATACAGTAAGAGCTGCAGTGCAGTGTTCTCTCCCTCTCAAAGATGCAAGACATTATCATAGTACTTTCTTCAACTTAGCTAGCAGATTTTATTCTCAAGCCACAAATATTTTCTTAATTTTCCTTATAGTGTGTCATGAATACAGCCAAAACATCCTAAAGCAAATCTGTAAGCCAAGTTTCTCATTCTAGTTGCTGTACTTTAATGGTCTTTGACACTGGCAGACTCTACATAAAACCAGTTTTGCAAAATGCACTGGAAGTTGACCTGCACTTCAAGCAAACAATTAACTGAGAGATTCCTTTAGGCTCTTCACAATTCACATAAAGAACACAGCCTTTAAAAATTGGGAGAAAAGAACTCTGACTACCATTCTTACTAAATAAACATAAAATGTAGTACTGGTTATTTAATCCCTGCAAATGTCAAAAAAAATCACCAAGGGTAAAGCAAATTATTTGCATGGTATTCATTTAAAATATTGTATGCAAAAGAAGTACATCACAGATGTTTTTGCATTGCAGTTGGTTTGTGTTAGAAGTGTTCTGCCTTCTAAGCACAGAGTTTGTCCACGTATCACTTCCACTCTGAAGTTAAAGATCAGCTCCTACTTGCTCAGGAAGGAAAACAAGTTGTTGTTACTGTTCTGTTCTAGGACTGAGGGGCAAAGTGCCAGGCTATCCCACAGCCAACAGACCCACCATAAATGTTCATCCCTTTTTTTTGTTTTTCCTCAAAAAAAATTAATATTAACAACCAATTAAGGCACATGGAAAGAAATGCAGAATCCGGGTTATGTCTGAGATAGTAATTATGTTTTAAAATTCATGCCACTGTCAGCATTGATGGCTATAACTTACAAGTATTTGAAGTATCTTTCAGTCAATCAGGACTTATAATTTGTATACTATTGTTAATAAACTTCTTAAATTACACTAGTGTAATTACAAACTGATTGAGTAATGACAGTCAAAATTAAAGGCTTGGAGTAACAGTAAAAGAACTCTGAAATTCAGGCAGTTATTTGATGGACTCCCTCTGCAAGTTAAGTTCACAATCACAACAAAGATTTGGAAAGGAAGTAGATACCTAAAAGACAGAGTTGGAAGCACCAAATATACCAAAGGTAAACGAAATTCTATAGAAAAATATTAGGCTTCTTCCCTTCTTACATCCTTAGGATCTGTAAAACAAAAACTAGCAAAACACAACATAAGCGAAATTAATAAAACCAAACCTGTTGATCTACTCCAAGCTGTAGCATCGCATACTGCAACAATACTGTAAAGAGAGTAAAGAGACTAAAACCTGGTACTGTGAATGAGAAAACAGCATCTTCTTCCATTAAGCAATTTGAAAGAACAGACACCTTCCCATTCCAACCAGTTCACTTCATTTCTGTTTAAAAAATTAACCAAAAACTCTTAAATGACTTAAAGTCTACAGCAAAATCTGAAGGCGTTTAAGTATTTCAGGATGGGATTTATGGCAGAGCTCTGAAATGGATACTCCTAGTTCCTGTTGCTTTTACTGGAATACTTTTATGGAGAGTCACTTTTTTCCCACCCTACCCTTTTCCTTTACTGAATTTCCACACAATAACTTAGATCTGACCATCACCGGACATCTGAACAACAATAAAAAAGTTACAGCTGGGTCCTGTATTAGTCCCAGCTGCATTGGATTTTTGGCTGCCTTCAGAAAACAAGACAGCCAATAGGAAAACAGTAGGAGAATTTCTTTTAGCAGCTTACCTTCAAATAAACTGGTTTTTCATATGCTACTACAACAAACTATTTTTACTACTCAATGCAAAAGATGTTATTCTTCCTATTTTTCACCTCATTTCTAATTTTAAAAAAAATTAAATTAAAAGAAATTAAAACTTCCTTCTTCAAAAACTTTTACTACGAAATGCCAGAAAATAATCATCTCCATATGCTCTTTCAAGTCTAACATACCACAACGGATTGATCTGCCAAGTCCACCCACCCACAGGCTCTATAAACTTGAGAGTATTATTTGTATTTAATTTGGATTACCAATTTCACCCAACCTTTCCCCTTCATAACGCATGTTACTTTTCTAAGCTTACTTACTCAGGTAGAAGATACAAAAGGAAAATAAATAAGTTTTCAGCCGAATAAGAACAATACCATAATGCAAACTCTCTTTACTTTGAGTATCAGTGAATTCACAGCAGAAAGACTTAAACCAGTCTATTTTTTTATGTTTGCTCCTATAAAATATCACCTAATCTTTTAAAACATTCATGTGATACTATGTCATTTATTGGTACAAGACCAAGACTAAACACTGCAGTCTTTCCAGCTTACATTGCACAAAATGAGAGTGAAGAAAGTTACGTGTATTCTTATTAAAAAAAAAAATATCACTAGGAGTGGGGAAGCTTCCTCTCAGATATTTAAAAAAAGAAAGTTACTATATTTAATGCACAAAAATCCACTTCCTATAGCCAAAAAAATAATCAAATCCATATGCTCCATTCATCTATGCTTGCTACAACATGTACAGCAAACTGAAATGTCAGCTGCCTAGAAAGGCTGATCACGCATAATACACAGAATACAGGCTAAAGACTCAGCCTGAGATTCCCACAATTCTGAGATTACAGAATTAATCAGCAACATCTACACAAAGAATAAACTACTCCCATATACCTGGAACTTTCTAATCTCTCTCTCCTGTGACTGCAAATGTTTTCCTAGACACGAGAGCCAATTCCCTAAACTTTGCCTAGCCTTGGCCACCAGTATCAGCTACTGCTTACGAAATGGTTAATCTGCAGACTGTAAATCGGGGATGACAGCAGCACAACTGATAAGAGATGGTGGGAACACGAGCACAGATACTCTCCCTGTCCCCAGATGAATGTTGGATGCTGCTTTAAAATGCTGCTACTACACGACACAATAATGACTAAAAGGGTATAGTAGGTCAAAGCAGAATAGCAGAAGTAGTAAAATAAAAAGTCTATAAAGTAATACAGTTGCTTTTGAGTCTATGAACACATACTTCCATAATAAGGACTACTCATTTATTTACTTACATGACAGATACCAAGTGCAAAGTGAGTTTGCCCCAATTAGTATATACCAAGTCTACAAAATACAAGATTATAGCAAGGATTAGTCCAGCCCAATAAAGGCTCTTGAAGGCAAACAAAGCGCTTGTTTTGGGTGGGTACCAAGCAAACCCTTTCAGTTAAAAGAAAAGAAAAACCATTTAAAAAATTGAACCAAAAATATGAAAAACGTAAAGGGAGAGCCACAAAGCAGTGGAGAGGTGTCCATTCACCTACCCCACACAGTGAAGTCCAGAGATCTGTTCACAGATCTGCTACAACGGCTCATCAGCAGGCAGGGTTTGCACACAGCAGCTCCCGCCTGGATCAGAGCCAGAGGAGAACTGCACATGCACAAGAGAAGGGCCAGGTCCTTCTGCTCTCCAAAGAAAGAATGAGAATGGTCCTGTGCAGGACCCAGCCCTGTACTGTAGACGTGAGGAGTTTCATGGCCAGAGAACGTACCTAACTTGCAAAGTTCTTCCCCAGAAATGGAGTTTCTCCTTAACAAAGCCATCATCTCTTCTTATGGCCACTGTGGTTTAACCTCAACTTCCTGGGAAAACAACTTTCCTCCACATCCCCTGGCTGGGCAGCTACAACAGTGGAACAAAAACATGCAGCAGCTTTGCAAATTCAAAAATTTCATTTGCAAGTGGTCGAGGTTGTACTCAGAGTACACGGCCTGGTGGGAAAATTCCTCCTTGGTGCAACAGAATGACTGGGCAGGAAGTTCATTAGGACAAACTTACTTGAGTAAGAAAGACAAAAAAGGAAAAAAAAAACTTACTTGGAATCTGACTACTGAATATAAGAAACACTGCCTCAAGCAACCATAATTCCTTATTTTTTAGTAACTAATGCAACTACAAATACCCCTTTTGAGAATTCCCCCTCCCTTGTAAGTAAGGCAATGGGATTTGTTTATGTCAGAATTTGACTCTACAGACAACACTGATTGTGAGCTAAACAAGGACCTTATTAAGGAACATGATATCTACAGTACATGAAAGCAAAAATGTAACAGCAAATACACTCTTAACACTTGGAATTCAACGAGAAAACAGCATCAATGGTATTTTGCAACATGAATCAGATATTAAAACAAAAAAAATTAAAATCTGCATTCTAGAAGTTACACTAATGAGGCAGTTGTATAAAAACCTTAGAGGTGACTCATGAAGAGATTACATCTCACAGTTCCTCTTAGAGAAAACAGTGTGAGGCAGTTCCCTTACTTGCATATGCTAATTTTTTCAGCGTTTTTTTGTGCATGCATGTGTCTGAGAACAAGAGTGAGCACAAGAGACATCGGCCACATTTGTTTTCTTACCCATCAGCTCCTTCTGCCAAAGTACACCTTGCAGAGCACTCAATTTCCATCTAATTTGACTAAGCAGAAGATGTTCCTACAAGCTGTGTGAGAACTAGCAGCTGGATAGAAGAGCCACCAAAACTGATTCCCACAGTAACTGTTAGCTTCTTCCATACCCTGAGATCAGCAGACTCATGGTTCATAATTTTCACACAGCTTTTTTGTTTTATAAAGACACTCAACATATTTCATCTAAAAAATCAACACTGGTTTCTCCTTTTTTTTTATTAAGAACTTACTTAAATAAAAGAAGAAGAACTTACTTAAGAACTTACTTTAAAAAAGTCTAACCAACCCCTTGGGCATGACAGCAAAAGCTAGAAGTGACTTCAGATTCACCTTTCACAAATGGACCAATCTTAGATTCTTGTTGAAGAATTTTCTTATGGAATTCAGAAGAATTGTTAGTAAAATCAACAAAAGATATCCTCATTGGGACAATTTCCATTATGCTGCTGAATAACAGAATCAGTTTCAATTCTTCTATACACCTGGCATAAGATAACTATTTATTTTTATAATAAACACCTGAAAATGAGGCTAATCACTAAAACCACACTAAGAATGCCAAGCTGTTGAAAAATTAAATCAAAATGCCTTCAAATCCTAGATGATATTATGATTTAGATTTCCCAAGGTTCCAGCATGCAACATTTCCTGTTAACTCCATGTGATCCTACTGAATTTGTCAAACACATTTTTTTCCCAAGGAAATATTAGATAACATTAGTGTTTGCCTTTCAACATGTCAACTCTGACTGGAAAACCTACCCACTTATATCATACCTATTTAAAAGCACATCTCAGAAATTGAATGAAATTGTGGAAGCAGCTATGTATCACTTTATTTCCCTTAAATAAAACTTTGTATTAGCAAATAATGTGCTTAAAGAACCTCAGAAAGTAAAGAAATAAATGTGACACAGATGTTCACCAAAAAAAAAGGAAGAGAGAGAGAGAAAGAACAAGAATGTTTTTACTTCATAGCAACCAAATAGGTCAAGCCATTTCCTTCTTCAGGCAAATCTCAGAGGACCACAGAACACATGGTTTTCTACCAGATTTTGTACGTCTATCCCACTAAGAGGAAACACTGCTGTCCAAAAAAATTTGCAATACTAAGTTTTCCCATGAAGTTGTTGAAATTAAAAGAAGGAAGTCATATGCAATTAAAACCCATTTGCTAGATGTTAAAATTATACAAATGGCATAAATAAATAGACCCTTACTACCTCATTTATACACCTTTCCTGTACAATCTACTGCTCTAAAAGAACACACAGTGAAGAAATCAGAAATGCCAACAGCACATCTGTTCACACAACTTCTCTTTGGCTTCTATAAAACAAAGTAAAACACCATGTGTTCTTCACTTCCCTGGGATCCCTGCCTCACAGTTCTATACACTGACAGGTTCTCCTCACAATCCAGCTGCTAAGGATTTGTTTTTATCCTCTGTGAATGAAGCACATGGGCATTAGGTCCAAGCTCCTCACTAAAATTAGTGCAATTCTTTCGTCCATGCTTAAGTGCTCGTGAACTGCAGGGAGACAAACTGAACAAGAAAGCATTAACTATCACATTACTTCAAAAAGAAGGAAAAAATCCACTCAGATTCACCCAATTGCCACAAAATGCTAACCTGTGTGCTGGCTGGTCCCATGCAGAAGTCTACAGAAGATGTGATCCCATAACCAGATTAAATCTATTTGTGCATTCAAACGGGAAAATTAACATGGCATAGGAGAACACAGCTTATTTCATAAGTATGTCAATATTTTTCCATTGCCCTTTCACTGCCATTTTTATCACAACTTCTCTACAGACTATTTTTTACGAAGCAATAAATTACAACATCTCACTATTTACTTGTCAATAACCACTCGGGACGCCAGCATGTGTCCAAAGACATCAAAAAGAGGAAGTGGGTGGAAACAACATTAAGAGCTGTTTCAGACTCATTAAGCTTAAGATGACAATTACGTAATCTTAAGATGTCAAACAAGCCAACATTTTAGCTGGGACAGATGGTACTGGATCCAGAGCACACAGAGTATATGCTGTGAGTCACCAGTTTAAATACAATAGTTCCACTCTTATTTGCAAATTTGGTTATCCAGAAACAAGATGCAGAGAGGAAGAGAGTGTTAAAGCAAGCACAGGGTCCTGCAAATCTTCACCAAAAAAGTTGGAAGTAGAAAGATCATCTTCCAAATGAAAAAGCAAGTAAGACAGGAGGAGGAGAGAACTTCTTCAAAGAAGTGAAAAAAAAAAAAAACCCACAAGATTTCAAAAAGAAAAACACAGTAAACAGTACTAGAGGCAGCTGGCAGTACAAAGAGGAGGAAAAGAATGTACTGAGTACAAGGGGTCAGGACAAGTGTGGAAAGGACCTAGGATAAACCTCAAGGAGATACTCTGAATCCAGAGAGTGACTGCAAACAGCTCAGCTCGTTCAATGACTTCCAACAAGGAAAAGAGATGAGTGATAGTTTAAATGTTGGCCTTGGACTCAAAGATGGGGTGTATAAAGAATCAGACTAAACCATTTTTGCATTGGGAGGGAAAAGAATGGGGCAAAACATTGCAGCAGGTAGGATGGAGCTACAGTTTAAGTGAAATATTTTAAAGCTTTTCAAACCTTTATTGGATTAGGAAAAGAGAGACTTACAGGACAAAAAGATGGCAAGCAGAATCATAGAATGGTTCGGGTTGAAAGGGACCTCAAAGCACTTTTCATTCTACTCCCCTGCCATGGCCAGGGACACCTTCCACTATCCCAGGCTGCTCCAAGCCCTGTCCAGCCTGGCCTTGGACACTGCCAGGGATGGGACAGCCACAGCTTCTCTAGGAAATCTGTTTCAGCTTCTCTAGGAAATCTGTGCCAGTGTCTCACCACAGTCATAACGAAGAACCTCTTCTTAAAATCGAGTCTAAATCCACTCTCTTTCAGTGTAAAGCCATCACCCCTTGTCCTATCATAACACACACACCCTTGTACAAGAAGAAAATGGAGGAAAGCCCTTTTTTTTTTCATTTCCCCTTGAAAAAAAACATTCAAAATCCTAAAAAGAAAGAAGGGGAAGCAATAAATATGATGGGATTGATCAAATTGATTTGAACTGCAGAATATATCTTGCAAATCACTGTGCTGTCTCACCTTCTGCACCCCTTCAATTGGTGAAAGCTCTTGGAATTCCAGTGATATTAAAAGATTGCAATAGCCATTTGGTAACAGTGGCCCACAAGGAACCCACTTTCATGTGGCTGTTACTGTGATTCCCAGCCGTTGTTCTGCAAAATACACCCAGTTCCTGCCTGTAAATCCTACAGCCTTCTTTCCCAGCTGCAACAGTGCAGACAGACGCTGTTCCAGGCACACTGCTCTCCTAAATCCACGGCATGCTTACACTGCTGAGCATGCCACCAAATACCGTTATATAACAACACATCAAGTTTGGCAACCAACCACCTCTGGAAACTCTATCAGCAAAAATTTCACATTTTCTTCCAAGTCACAGCTAAAAATATCAAACATTAGGCTAAGAAAAACTTAACAAGTTACTGCAATTAACAAGCACATTTTCTGATACCACCAAAAATAACTAATACATACAATATAATTGATAATACTTTATTATGACATTTTTTACTGCAGTGGTAACAGATTAAATGGTTTTGGGCTAAAAATTAAGATCCTACTGAGCTGACAGGTAATCTGAAGAAATACGAGATTAGTTTAGCATGAAGAAATATCTATCTAGCAAACAAGAGACTTAATATGCAGCTCTGCTGGCTGGCAAAAGAACACAAAAAACTAAATTCATAAACAGACTATCTCTGTATCTGCCCTTTTTCACTCCCAAGAACCAAACTGAGTGGTCAAATCCAACACTCAAGTGCACTTTTATATTCTTGGGATTTCCCCAAAGTGCTATCTAAAATGACAAGCCCTTCTCTGAAGGACTTTTGGGACAAGTTTTATTTAAAACTACTGGTACAAGTTATCCACTTTGACGAGTAGGGAGTGATACATACTTAACGTTCTTCTGCACTAAAACACATTTGTTTATAATGAAAGAAACTCATAAAATAAGAAAACATGCACAATTAGTCTTAAATGCAAAGCAACTGTCTATAACCATGAGGAGGCCTCATGGCTTCTGGTATCTTTAAGATTTACCTTTGAAAGGTATTACAACATGGAAAGAAGAGATGAGGCTGCTCATTTGAATATATATTTTTAATCAATTTTAAAACTTTCTTTCTAAGAAAAATCTGGGTCATTTGTTACATTTAACAGCTTTTACCTATAAGTAGGTAACTGTTTTGCCTTGCAGAAGAACAGAAGTCATCCAATAAATCTGGTTTGGCAGCAAATCCACTCTCCCGAGTCCTCTGCGCGACGATCTGGTCTCTTGGTGCCTCTCCTAATGAAGGACTGTCTACATTCTGTCCTCATCACAGCCCCAACGTGCTACCTGGCACCACTGCTGGCAAGCACAGCCAGCAACTAACAGAGCTTGGCAACCCAACTGCTCTATCCCAGAAGAGCTTCGACATTCAGAAATAAAGCACAGAGTTTTGGGAACAGTAGGGAAACCTCAATGCCATAATTAGCGCTATAATTTGGTCTGTTTGTCAAGTAGAAGCAGGACTTCAACCTTCTGGCACGTGTGTTCAGAGCCCTTTGTAGAGACAGTGTAAAACAAATACACAGAAGCTGGTAAGTACCCAGCCTTGCAGTCTTTCTAGAGGAATGACACAGAATTGAACTGGGGGGAACTGAAGAGCTGCTGGATGACTAGAGTCAAATTCAGAAAACAAACAGGAGCTGTATGCTGTGCCCGCAGCACTGACTGTTTATACATTTTGACCTTTCACAGAGGATCACTCGCTCACTGTGTGACCACAGCAAGAGCACTATTGAGCGTGAGGGTCCCAGCCACTGGCACTGCCACCACCTGACTGCGAGCCTTTGAGAAAAGCCACTCAAATCACACAAGATGTAGCTTTAAACCAAGTGGGGAGAGGGAGGAGGAGAAATTTCTTGCACTAAGCAAACCACAGAGATATTTTAATCAGGACACAAAAGCAAGTTGAGCCAAACACCAACTGACTCGGATCATATCGCATCAATAATCCATGCACAGAGCCTCTGCTGAAATCAATGGGAGGCTTGTGTGGAAGTGGATTGTATAACATAAATGCACGGCCCTGTTTAGGGCTCCACACACAAAAGAAAAGGAGGTACTGAGAACAATCCCCTTAATTAGCGTTTCTGTTCCATCGAGTGCTTCTAAAATAATAAATTCTAACTTTACACAGCTCTGTTTTCATTCACAGTTTTTATCAGAGGTGGTGAAACAACTGACCCCATTTGACAAATAAGAGAACTGAAGCATAGGATGCAAATCAAACTGATGAGCAGCGCAGCAGGCAGAGCTGAACTGGGAATAGCAGCTTACCTTCTGAATCACACTTTAATGTCCTAGATATTTACATGCTTATCTAGTTCAAGTCTCTAATTAGAGTGACTCTGTGCAACCCTTAAATAATTTTGCATACTTCCTAAAGTACCTGTGCAGAGTGATAAGCTTAGCTGTAAGAGTCTCCCATTCAATAATGTCAATTTTCTGAGGATTTAGAATGTCCTGCATAAGTTCAAAACACTGGGCTGCCCTGGTCAGGCTCCAAAGGGAGCCTCATTGCTCAGGTATCACAAGTCTCATTACTCAACAGCAATAAAGAGTTTTAAAACAGGCTGTCAAATCCACACGTTTCCTGTCAGAAAAGGGGAAAAAAACCCCTTCTTTTTAAAGAAAAAAAGGGGGAAAGACCCAAACAAAATAACAACTTGCCAATTCACTAGCTAGAAATGACCTAACAAATCCGGGTGTTCCAAATTGACAGCAATCCCTAAGAAAAAGTGAGATTGGGTCTCTATTCAAGAATAGAGTGCAATACTTACAAGAAGTCAGAGTAAAATATCATATACACCAATTGCAAAACAAAATTCCAGTCTTACTTGTCTGTGATTGTTTTACAACAATACACTATAATGTAATTTGCCCCAAAAAAGCCGTGTGTTTATTAAAGTGATATTAGTTTCACTTGCATGCTAGAGGTACAAATCAGGCTTCACATATAGAATCAGCATTTAGATAAATGCAGACTGTGTCATCCCCAGGTCCTGAGTATTTGTCTTCCTATGGAAATCCAACTTTGAAATGCTTAACATCTTATGGAAGATTAATTCAGCAATATGTCCACTTTCTAGTTTACATTTTGCACGTGATTAAGTAATATATTACACAGGGTTAGTGCAAATAACAAGCATGTTCATTTTCCTTAACTACAGATGCAAGTCCATAATACTGTGAAAATAACATATTTTCAGTTAAATGAGCTTTCTGCTCTTTACAATTACAGCGTTCAACTGCTTTGAATAATAACTTTT
Source organism: Motacilla alba alba (assembly GCF_015832195.1). Lineage (NCBI taxonomy): Eukaryota > Metazoa > Chordata > Aves > Passeriformes > Motacillidae > Motacilla > Motacilla alba. The sequence goes on along the minus strand of NC_052029.1, from coordinate 9,489,923 downwards.
CAGGACTGGCTCGCTTTGTCTTTTGCTTTCCTTTTTCAGATTTTTTTTAAGAGTTAAGTCTATCACAGTCAAAAAAATGCAGAAATGTCTGCTGAGAAATGGCCACATTTCCAACCCACTGCTTGAAGAATTATTTTTCTGATTCATCACAGCATTATTTTTTCAAGTTGTCAAAACAAACACCACACCCTCTTGATTTCCGAGTTCTGGGTAATTATATTTAGAATTAGCAAGTAGCGCGCAACTATTAATCATACAATGCTTAGCCCTTACTTTACCTATTTAGAGATCAGCCAATGCATTCAGAGGCCGCCTGTTTAGCATCTGGTTTAAGAGATACCCTCGTCGCTCCATTCTGCACCACCACGGCACAGACAGGCACAGACACACTGAATACAGGGCAGGCCACGCAGTCGATCCCTCTGCCCCAGGGCAGGATCAGCTCCTGCTCAGCCACCATTATCGCTGATGATACACAAGAACTGGTTATTTCAGGCAGCAGCTTTACACACGCACTCACAAAACACATTATAAATTAAAGGAGGGAAGCGTGTGGCACGTCTGCAGTGCCTTAAACTGGGGCAGCGCGCTAGCCGGTCTCCGAAAGATAAAAAATACAAATAAAAGCTTCCCCAACATGCGAGTCCGGATTGTCTAAAAGTAGTATCTAGCAAGGTTAACGCCGCTGCCTTTGGAAACAGTTCACCTTGTTTAAACTGGCTGAACCACCCCGTGATTATCACCGAGCCTCCATTAAGATGACACACACAAACAGAGCCCTCGCAGAGCTCAATTACTCTTTTCTCCGCTCCTACACCACCAGACGCGTACTTTTTCAGATTTTGCCCCTTCCCCTGTCGCAGCGGAGCAGCAGCTGCAGCAGCGAGCACGGGGCTGTCACGGCGGCGGGGCCGGGACCCGCCTGCGCTGCCCTGCCGCCCCCGGCAGCGCCCGGACCCGCCGCGCCCCCGCCAGACCCTGCCCGGCCGCGGGACACAGAGCCCCCATTGTGGCCCGACCCCCGCCCGCCCGGGCACTGCTCGGCAGCGCCGACACAGCGGCTCGGCTCGGGGGCGCCGGGCGGGACGGGGCAGCACCGGCGGCAGGGGCCGCGGCCGCAGCAGCTCCCAGCGGCTCCTGCCGTCCTGCCGCCCGCAGCGCCGGCTGAGGGGCCGCGTTCCCCCCGCACGAGCCCCGCACTCACCGCCGCCACCTCCGCCACCCTCTTCGTCCATGTTGGGACCGCGGGCAGGGCGCTCCGCGGCGGCCGCGGCTCAGGGAGGCCCGGGGCTCGTTCCACTCGCTCGGCGCCTCGCGGTCGCTCCTGCTCCTTCTGCTCCTTTTCTTTCTCCTTCTTCTCCTCTTCTTCTTCCTTCTCCGCTGCTGCTACTACCACCGCCGCTCTCTCTCGGCTGCTGCGCTCCGCAGCCCGGTCCCTCCCCGCCCAACCCAACCTCAGCCCCGGCAGCCACCACCGCCTCGGCCCAGCCGCCCGCCCCTCTCATGTGACCCGCGGAGGGGAGGCGGCCCCGCCCGGCCCCTCCGCCGCCACCCCCGCGCCGGAGGGTCGCGGCCAGCGCCGCGCTGCCCGTTCCCCTCAGCGCCCCGGCCGAGCCCTGCTGCGGAGAGGAGCCTCCCGCCTGCCCTTTGCGGTGTTCCCTCCCCGGCAGGTCCCGCACGGCGCGGCCCCGCAGCGCCCAGGCCCCTCAAGCGACTTGCCCGGGGGCTGTCGGGGGTCGGGAGCGAGAGGAGCCTGGGCCGAGTCACTTGGGCTCGTGGCGGCCGAGGTCGTGTTTTGGGGTCTGCAAGAGTCAGAAAATGTCTGCAGAGCCCCTGACTAATTTTTGGAGGTCTAAAGACTCCTTTGGGGATTATAAAGGGAAGGGGGGGAGAGCTGGAGGAGACTGGAAGGTGAGGGCTGAGATGGCCTGAAGCACTGTACTGAAGGGGGACGAGGTGTGTTGAAGTCTCTGGAAAAAAGCCCGAGAGATCTGATGTTTCTGCATGTTTTCTGCTGGTTCTTGCTTGCTCCTTCTTCTTGTGTCCGGTGCTGGGTGCTCCCCTTGCCGCAGGGGTCACGGACAGCCTGGTGCAGAAATGGGACTGTGCCCCATGGGCGGTCCCATGGGGGTTTGTGTTGGTGAGCATTGTCTGTGTGGATAACAGAAAGGACTCTCCTGCTTACTGCCCTAGGAGCCAGAGCATCTGTGACATTTCTTTAGTCTTCATTAAGGACCTTCAGTGAGTTACCTACCATGGGAGTCGGGATATCAGCAGCCTCCAAAGTCTGTGAAGGTAAGCTGAAGTGTATTGGCACACATCACCCTTCCTTCCTTCCTTCCTTCCTTCCTTGACACCGCCCCTTATTATTTTTTAAAAACCGTTCGTGTCAAAATTTTATTGAGAAAGGAAGCTCTGGGAGGAAAAGGTCAGCCAACAGGAAAATATCGGGTTTTTCATTTTCCTTTTGTAGGCTGGCATGGGACAGAGCACCGCCTAGGAAGCTGTGTCAGGAGCACTCACCTCTTGACACGGCTGCTAATAGGTGGTTATTACAGCCCATTTTGCTGAGAGCTGAGGTTTGCCTCTGACAGCTGCTCTGGTGATAAAGTGTTTCACCTCATCTAAAAATCATAAACCTTTAAAATACTCCTCTTTGTCTTTCATATTTGAAATTAAATATTGTTACAAGTTTGGTAAGTTAGTTATAAAAAAGGATATGATTACATAAAACAGAAGCATCACCTTGGTAAGAGATTTATTTTGAAATTATGTCTATAAAGTGCCATTAAAGGATGGTTTAAAATAAGTCTTAGTGCAGATGAACTGACAGTGGGCTCTGAATATTTTTGCACTGAGCAAACTATTCATTTACATTAGTGGGGCATCTGGTTCATGAGAAAAATTCTAATTTTATAATCAATCACAGATTGTTTGCTCTCATTTAATTTATGCTGTTTTACACCTTTATATAAGCTATATGATTTTATGCCTTCCTTCCTTTCTTCCTTCCTTCCTTCCTGTCTGTCTGTCTGTCTGTCTGTCTGTTACAAGGAGAATTCTAGTCCAAAGTAAGAAGCCTATTCACTCATTCTAATAGCAGGGGAGCCTGAAGTGGGGAGGACAGTCCTCCTCCCACCCATTCAGTGCAAAATTCCTGTTGACTGCATGAAAGCAAAGCTAGTTTTAAAACTCTCCAAATTCATAGCAAAGTGAAAAATTATTTTGTGATGCAAGGAAGATATGAGAAATGTCTGTCCTAATTACAAGTGACCAGTTGCAATATTTTATAGAAACTTTTCGGTGAAATCCAATTCCAAACTCATGAGGTATGGAAAATGTTCTTTATCATGCCTTCATTATTAACTTGAACAGGGAAATTTTCAGTGTTTTGCTGAATATATAGCTTACTGTGTTGGAACTCTGGAATATATGTCATTTAATACCTTTTCAAGAAGAATCCGTTCTCTCCAGTCCTGCTTTAGTAGGATGACTTATTCATGATACATAGTACAAAAGAGTACTGAAATTGTAGTGTTCTCTCCAAGGCCGTGTGTCTTTGAAAGGATGGCAGATATTCCTTAAAACATTGTTTTCATGCTGTGTGTATCATAAATACACTTACTTTTGCATGGGCCTGATCCTACAAGTGTGCTAAACATAAAACTTAAATCTGTGTACAAGGTGCTTTAGTGGACAAAGCTGTTCAATCTGTAGGTGAGAGATGTTACAGAAACTTTTAAGATCAAACCTTTCACCCTGTTGCCTCATTTTCCTGTGTGTAAAGTAAAGCTCATGTCTGGCTGTAAACCTAACTAGGTCAGGAGTAGATTTTTTGAAGATGTGTAAAATCAAGTAAAGAATTACAGTCACAGTTCTACGTTGCAGCTATAGCAGTTCTACCATAGCAGAACTCCTCCCTGGTTTTTTGGCAATTCAACAGTAACACCACTATCATTAAATACAGGGTAATTCCTTACCAACAAAGATGCCAGGAGCAATACAGGTTACAATCTCAGCAAATTCCAAGACAAACTGCAATAAATTATTTCCTACTCATGTGAATAATTTTTTTCACATCTACTTTGTTTTCTGGAATTTTGATCATTCTTCTGTTTTGAAGTACATATAAATTTTAATTTTTTTCTTCATATTATTGAAACTTTCAATCAACAGTTTTCTCAGGATTCCTTGATTTTTTTTTCCCTTCTTGCAATGTCTTCTATAGTCTTAGGTCTATTTTTACCACCAGTATATTTTGCCAGTTTCATATCCACAAGTCCAACCTTCTGTGTTGGAAGAACTTTGTAGTCTGTCATTCATGTAAATAATAGTCTAATAGAAGGTCTGTTGAAATTATTTTTACTGGAAAATTGGGCTTTCTCCAAAACCTGCTGTTGGCAGGGTTGATTCCTCAATGATAAATGTGGTTGCTTGCTGAATTTTCAGGTAATATACTTTGTCTATTTTTTGTCTTTTTTTCATCCCCCTTTGGATAGTTCAGTAACTGTTCTGATTCAGTTTCCACTAAGAAGTAATTTATCATGTCATTTTTCATTTTAAGAGTTGAGGAGCACATCTGTTATGGCATTTGTCCCTATACAGAGAGTCAGTGAAGACAACTGAAACCCTTACATCACATTTTTGTGGTCTATAAAGCTCATTAAATATTAAGCCATTCCTGTGGGTTTCAGTTTGAACCAGATTCCAAGAGCAGTGAATGAAAATAAAAATTTTACGATTACAGATTTCATAAAGTTTTTATTTCTAATCAAAAGCATGAGCTATGAGGATGTTCATAGTAGCATTGTATTCAAGTATAAGAAATAAAATTCTGAATTTTCTCAATGCAGAAAGAAATGAAGTAACTGTTGGGCCATCAGACTGGATGTCAGTATCAGCCACAGGGAGATGGAATAATGCTCCTTACTGTTAGAAGGAAGACTCATCTCCATGCAGGTATTCCTGTTCCTTGTGTAGGCAAGACATCAGTAATTTGCAAGTCTGGCTTAGTGTGATTTCTGTTAGATTTGGTGAGATGGATAGTTACCCTGAAGGAAAACAGTTCATCTTAGAGACATGAACATCTCTACAGTCTTAATAATACATTCTTAGAGAATATAGATCTATTCCAAAAATACAGATACATCTGACATAATACAGGTGTTATGCAGTGTTTTATAATCTAGAATTGATTGGTTGATTTTGCAACTTGCTCACATAGATGTCTCCCATTTAGGAAAATGGTGCAAGCATTATATTTCCTAAAACAACATCTTGTTGATAGAATCACTGTCATTGATACCCAGCCATTGTATTAAAGAATACTTTTGTTTCAAATCTAGACAATCAGTTTTTATTTTTTAAGAAGCATTGCTTAATAATTTCCATGCAGGAAAGTCTTAGACCATCAGCATGTCCTTTTTTCCTTTTTTTCCCTTTTTTTTTTTTTTAATTTATCAGTACTTGAATAATCTGGTATTCTTAAACCCCTCAGGCAAACTCTTTGACTTCCTCTGCCTGGCAGATGGGTTTTAGCCATGTATTGTTTCTTAAAATGTTTATGTTGTCACACTGATCATATTTTTCTCAGCTGGAAAAACATTTTTGTAGAAAATCCTGTTTGCTGGTTGTCTCAAAGGTTTTAAACGTGCTTGTACCTTTCATTTAGGCCAAAAAAATTTTACATGCAGGTATTTTATATTGCTTTGGGGGAGCATCAAAGCTAAAGCTTAGCAAGTCAAACATCTTTTATGAATGGTGCTTTTTTGTATGGATAGGAAGCTAGTTCAATTAAAATAGTCAAAACCCCCAAGAATAAAGACATGTCTCTTCTAAAAATTTTGCAGGGGTTTCTCTCAGATTAACTTTGAAATCATATCCTGAATTTTATTTGCATTTCAGTTCCTATTCTTGACACATTTGAGGGTTTGTGGGTTTTTTAAGATTTCTAAATGAGCTTTATCTAGCCCTAGCATCAAATATTACTGGTTTTGGAAGGCAGTGGTTGTTTCCATTGTGTAACACTGATAGGGCCACTTATGAGTCATTGAGGAAAAAACACCAGAATGTCCCACTGAGGAGGACAAAATGCATCAAAAATTGCAAAGGTCCACCACCTCTGTAATTCTTCTGATCTGAAATACGCTTTGCATTAGAACTTGTTCTGCCTGTATTAATTATGCACAGCACTAGACACAAGCAGGATGCTTTCTAGCATGAAAGCTGGGCCTAAAATAACAGGAAAAGAGGACTTGGATTCAAAGAACATGGGCTGAAACAGGTCATGAATGGAATTTTGCATGAAGCTGGAGAGGGTTTTTCTATCTCAGGAAAGTGTAAGAACTTGATGTAAATTAACTCTTGAAGGAGAGTGTGCTGATTAAGGGCAGACTGTTCCCACCCTGAGAAGTAGCCACAGTCTGGATTCCCCTCTGCTGGCTAACTCCAGCTTGGCATGGTTAGATGTGTTCTCACATACCACTCTCCAGTCTCAGCAACTTAAAATTCCTGATTCATCCTACAGTGGGAGCTGCAGCAGGGCTGCAAACCATGCGTGAGTCCTGCTCTGGCTGCATGCACATGGCAGCAGCTGATGGATGGGAGCCCCCAGAGTTCCTTCTCCCTGCCTCCTCAGCCAAGTCCCAGCGGACCAGGGCTGGCATCCCCTGGCACAGGTGGCAGCCAAGTGACAAGCTGTACTTGCTCGTGACACACAGTGTTAGAAGGGTCACGCCAGGTGCTCTTGTTGATTCACCAGTGAGTGAAATGCAATGGCATATCTCCACATGAGCTGGCTCAAATCTTGCTGCTGGCTAGTCAGCAGTGCACAAATCTGGGTTTAATAAATATGGAACCATAAATTCAGACAGGAGCAGGAACTGGCAACTAATGATTTTGACTTATTGTGGCCTCTGAGCTGTTTGTGCAGCTGTTCATGAAGCCATGCTGTAAATCAAATCACTCAATCCAGATTTTTAAAGTTCTGTCTAATCTAATCATTTTTAACCAGAATTTTTCCATAGATTAAATTCACGCTCTGGACCCACAAACAGTTGCATTGGCACAATTGCAGCCCTGGTAGACTGTGACACACAGATGGTGTGGAAAGAAGGAAGGGAGGCTGGTAAGTTTGTCTGTGGGGACAATATCCTTGTATAATTATGACCTTGCTCTGAACCACAGACTCTCCATTAATTTCACTTTCTGATCCCTCATGCTCAGCCCTTCTCAAACTGAGCCTATACTCAGGCTCACATGCTAGTTATGTCTCATCTGTGCAATCCTAGATCATCTAATGGTAATAAATTGATCAAGATTAAATATGAACATGTATTTGCATTTCTCTCAAGTTAGTGAGCTGTGAGTTACAGTGTTTAGACCAAGCTTTATCCTGGCTTTTTACTGGCAGCAGGAAGACAGATGATATCAACTCTTAACGTAAAACCATCAGAAGGAAAACTATTCACCAGTCCTTGTTTTTGAGGGTTTTGGGTTTTAAATAACTTTGTACTGCCAAGTTGAGTTTGTACAAAGAATTTCATGCCACATTGCCATCCAAAAATTAAATTTATTGCATCATGAAATTGCAGTTATATACTGCTGAGAGTAGGCTTTCAGCTTCTCTCATAGGATATTTTTGAATATACCTGTTGAGTCTAGGGGAAAGGGGATGATTCTTTGTTAAAAGGTGATATGTAATATTTTAAATTCTTATGGTCTCTAGCCAGGAAAGGTCCCTGTTACAGCTGTTGCAGTTAGAAAGAAACAAATGGATCTTGGGCAGAAAAACATTATTTAAATCCTTACCCTCTCATGGTTACATGTACTGTTTTATACCTTTCATATCCTCACAGATGTAAGAATAATCCCATATACATCTATACCAAATAAAAAGGTTTTGGCATTTTCCTACCAGAACTGAAGTGTACTTTCAATTTGAAAAGCAGATCCTCACCTTAATTGTCTTTCCCCTGCTGTATTTCTCTTTATAGTCTTAAAGAAATAACAGCTTTTCTCTAGGCACAAGAAGATGTTAAGCAAGGGAGAGTCAAAGTGAAAACTTGGCAAGAGCTAAAACAAAGAATTTTTCCAAGGAAATGGAGTAGACAGGTAAAATTAATTCCTTATGTAACTCCATTTACCTCAGTACAGTTACAGGAAGGATGAATTTGGTACCTTATACCTCTGTGGTCAGAAAAAGATTTCTGTCATCTCAATCAGCACAGTATAAAATAATAATTCCTAAGAAACAGAATTGTAATTTGAGTCTGGTAGAACTGCCCTTGTTATTTTTAGTCTATTAATATGATTGTAAAAGAACAATACGTCTGCAGAACAACAAAAAAAAGTCTTCATAAAAAGATTAGTACATGATGATTTGTAGCTTACATCCTTGGTAACATTTTTTTGTGGGAAAGAGGAATTCATGACAGACTGCTAAAATGGGCAGGACAGCAGAGACAGCTTCTCTTTCTTGTAAGTTCCAGAAGCTTTTCTCCAGTTTGCTGCATGGCAACTTCAACTTTTTCCCTTCAGTCTCATCCTTCTCCTCTGACCACCCCTAATTCAAATTCTCCATTCCCTCAAGACTGATTGAGTTCCACTGTGTGTGCAGGGGCCTCTGTGGCTTCTCTTTACTGATGAGTTTTTTTAGATTTTTCTCCTCAGGCAGAAATATTCAGCCCCTTGGGATAGATAAAGGAGAGATGCTCAACCTCCACCATAATTTCTTTTCAGATTTTAAATTTCAGTATGTTTAAATTTGAGATGCTTTAAAATAATGCAAATTCACTGTGAGAACCCAGCCTTCATATGCCAATCTGTGGTACTAAAGTGTAGCTGTACCCAGAGATTATTTCCATTTTAAAACCTTATTATGAAACATCATCCTTGCCTCTCCCACCCCACTGCCAAATTCAGGAAATACTTTTAGTATCAATGTTAAGATCTTTTAATGCAGTAACATTAAAGCATTCATATAGTGTATTAGTGCAATGAAATTTAAGTCAACAGTCTGTCTTTTTTATCCTTAACAACTTGCAACTCTCAGTTTTAACACAGGGGAAGGTGTCTGTGTATACAAGCGTATAAAAGATGTGAAAATACAAAGGCATTTATTGAAAACAGACAAAACCAGGAAGATGATAAAATAGCAGAAGGAAGTGGCCTCACATATAAAAACTTTTGCTTTGTATAGCAGAATTTATCACTAAAAGCTCTGGCTGGCAGCTTGCCATGCTTTGGACTAAACAAGGAATGTAACATAAAAAAAATTGACTTAGTGTACAAAACAATAGAAACAACAAAGTCCTACAAAGTGATTAAATTAAACATTTTTTTGTTTCCTTTTAACGTGTATCTTTAAAAGTTTTGTTATATTTTCCAATAGCAGAAATCTTATTTGCACAGATGCAAGCTCTCCTCTTAAGGATGTCTACATCAATCAGGTGTGCCATTCAGCAGGATATGTGAAATTCCCAAATATCCAAATTAAACAGTGATGGTGAAGCTATACTTTGAAAGCAAATAATTTCATTTCACAATAGTGGAACCACTAAAGCATATTTTATAAAAAGTTACTTCAGTTTTAATGCACAAAGCTGCTTGAGAAAATGTGGACTGCTCAATGTTTTCACACTGGATAAAGAATACGTTTCTTAAATAGACTATGTTCTCCATTGCTTTTTATGTTAGTGGGAAAAAAATTTGAAAGCATTAGGGAATAACAGTCCAGTTATGCCTGAAAGACTTTCACATAGCAGTCTTTGAAATCTGCTGTTGATGGAGAACACTTCAAAAGCATGAGAATCTGGGATACTCAGTTCAGTTATTGTACCAGCTGAGAACAAATGAATTATTTTCTGCAAGGATGTTCTTCCCCCTGGCCTGCTAAGGCCTGCATTCTGCTATTCCTGCTGGAAGTGGTATCCAGTAGGACATGGATAATGAGCACAGCTGAATTCTCATGACTAACAAAATCCTGCCCCTGCTCTTTACTCTGAAAGGCTTTTCCAGAGCTCAGCAGTTAAGGAAGACTCCAAACCTGAAAAACAAGATGGCAGATAATTACAATTAAAACAAACAGCTAATTTTTTCAACGTCTTAATCACATTTGCAAGATAAATACACTGCCAAGTACTAGTTATGTTCTTAAATATTGTCTCATTCACAGTTAAAACCTTTTCATCTTGTTGTCAGGAGTGGTTATCTCCTCCATACATTAAATCATTCCATGAAGTATTTCTATGTATTTCTTATATTTGAATCTCCAGTGTCCTGATTGTTTCTGTGGAATTTCCATATTTACTCCCTACCAAGTACAGTTGCCTGGCAGTTCTTTTTCTAGCTGCTGCTTTTTCCTGAAATGGTGTGGACTTCCTGCATATTTTGTACAAAGCATTCTCTTCTGTAAATGTAATTTTAATTTTGTTTTAGTAAAGCTGTGATGTTCTGATATGAGTTAAAAAGAGATAAATTCTTCATATTCTTCAGCTAAAATAATGAAATGCTGCCTTGAACCTATTAGAAATAATATTATTTTTATTAGATCATGAAACTGCAAGTAATGACAGATAAATCAGTATTCTTATAAATCTAAACTGCTAATCAATAAAAGATGTTACTCCAGAATATTGACCATAGGCAACAGCAATGACTAAAGCAATATCTTTATCACAATGGGCTTTTGGGAGGTCTGTACTAATTCCAGAGTAACACAACAGCAAAGAAGGGTGTGCTTTTCCCATGCTTAATGCAGCACCTACAGCTACACACTTGGGGTGCGCTTCCATTCTTTCTACTGCACTTTTAATCATTTATGGAAAGCACTTAGGCAGGAATATATCCTTGATCTAAACAAGCAGATATTAATGCATGTGTATGTTTATATTTGAGTGTTTATATATAGTTACTACAGGCAGTCAGGAAAACTACAGTTTCTGTTTTATGTTCACGAAATGGTCTTTTAGCTCTAGATCACAATATCAGAGATGTTCATGCTGGGAGCATGATGAGCAAAAGACTCCCTGAATGCTGCTGCAAAGCTGGTTGGACATCCTGCCTTGGTTTCAGTCCACTTTTGAACCTTGTCCACTCACACTCAGCAGTCTCTTGGATAAAGGGAACTCTTTAATTTCCTTACAGGGCCCCTTACTAAAAGTTTAGACACAAACTCCACCTTTGAGTTTAGAGTCTGCCTCCATTGTTAAAACAATGCCTCCTCCCCTTCTGCTAACAATCAATAATTGTTTAACACTTCTGTAGTATTTCTTTACCCTGATAACAACAGCAACTTTTTGAGATGTCATTTCAAATATATCCCTGAATAACTGAATAATTGATCAATAGTAGTAGATAAAAATACTAAAATTATGTTTAACTGCAGCACCAGCATCAAGCAAAGTAATACAAGACTTATCATGTCACAAATGAACATTGTGTAGCTGTGAAAGGAAAAAAAATAGAATTTAGTACTCCAGGAAGTAAAAAAGTTACACTTTCTTATCATAAAAAGCTTTAATAACCTTGTTAAAAATTGCTTTGAGCAATTAATGTGAGGCTAAGATTAAAAAGCAGTAGTGAGCTTAAAGCTATGTAGAGTCTTATCAAAAGCTGTTACCAATTTAATCATTCAAACAAAGTAGCAAATGTTACCATTTTATAAACTGGAATTCCAAAGACATTTCTCTGAGAAGACCAGCCATATGCTATAACTTTAGACATGCTGTATTTTATTATTATAATTGTCAGATGGTAAATTCTGTCTCATTTTTTCAAGATAATACACCTAAAGATGGCTGTTCTATGAAGAGTACAGTATTTGGAATGTATGCAATAAATTTCAAGGCCCTTCAGGAACATGACATTGTCTCAGTGGGAATGGCTGGGAAGATTCACATTGACTCTGCTGTGCACAGGGCTGCACTTTTAACCCAGGCTAAATTTAATGATGTTCCCATAAATCACCAAGTCCAGGCATTGTAGCTCAGCTCACACAGGCAGATCCTCAGCTCCAGAGCTCTGATTAAGTCAACAGGGCTAGACATCAGTACTGATCTTGTGTGATTGGATTACAGGATTGGAGCTGTGATTTGTCCTGCTGAAACCACTCTAAGGTACTTAAACAGACAAATCCTACTATCAGATTTCTTTTCTTATTGATTACACTTTCTGAAATGCAAAAAAAAAAAAAAAGTAATCAAAACAACAGCAAGAACAAAACCCCTCAACCTTGCTTTTTCCACATAGCATTATGATAAGGTGCATGTAGAGCTGGAAGGACATCAGAAATATCTCTTGGGGAATAATAGTAAAAGTGTGAGTTTCCTTTTCCATATAAAGGTTGTAAAATATTTGTGCTTTTTTTATTTCCTCTGAGAATTTATTTAATTGTTTTTTATTTCACTATTTTGAAATAAAATTATTTGCTTTTCCAGTCCTTAGTTAACCCAACCCTCCCTATGGGATCTGAGCTACTTGACAATTTCTATTATAAAGGAAAAGCGTGTCAAGGTTGCTTCCTTCTCAAGTTTTAATTCATACCTTTTCATCCCACGTTTCTGGCAAAATAACCTATTGAATTAAACCACTAAGATGTTCAAAACACTTCTTTTTAATTGGTTGGTCTTTCTGGTTTTCTCTCCATGAGTTTATTCCTTGCTTCTCAGGTTTGTATGTTAGGTTGAGAGGAGTCACCTTGTGTATCTCATTATCTTACCATGGCTGGAATATCTGCTAGGAGGCAGAAGAGCCCTCCCAGGCAGACACCTGCTGAATTTAACAAACACATGTGAATAACAAAGATTGACTAGAAATATTGTCACTTATAAAAGGGTTCTTTTATACTAACTGTAGTAACAATAGCCATATATAAAAGGGAATCAAACCTTTGGACAGCGCTGTTTCAATAGAAGCATTCAAAAAAAAAAAAAAAAAACACTTCCTATGTGATGAAAGAGAAATGCTTGAAAATCCATTCAGGAATACCTACAATTCCTTCTGGCTACCTAATGAAAATATATTAGAATTAACTGTAAATTGAGCAAGTAGCAAAAAAAGCTTGATGAACTGACTGTAACAAAACATCCAGCGATGAAAAGCTCTGCAGGCTTCTGCTTGCCAGCCTTGGCAAGTAAGTAGTTTTGCTAAATAGAAGGAAAGCAGAAGATACAGCTATCAACTGCAAACGAATGATTATAAACCAGATAGAAAATGTGAGGAAGAGCTCTGAAAATTATGATTGACAGTGACAACACAGACCAGACAGCTTTTATTTTAAGCAACAGATTGTTGGGAACATACACCGTATATCTAAGTGAAGGACTTGAAACCTGCTGTAGTCTGTACAGATGTTCTCACTCAGAAAGGAGCTAGAGGGAACAGAAGATAAAAGAAGGCTGTCCAACTTCAAAAAAGGTTTGAATTTTTATTCTGTTTTGACAAGTTTTTATCCTAGTCTCTGATTTTCAGTGTGGTAGAAAATTCAGCATCTACAAACCTGACCTAAAGTGAGAAACACCTGAAGGGGTACAAGCGAACCTTTAAGAAGGTGCTATACAACATCATGAAATAGTTTTTGTTGTTTTAATCTTAAATGGTTTTATATTGAAGAAGACAAAAATTGGAAATGCTGTAACTGCTGTAGCTCTGGAGCAGGTCATACGTGCTTGCAGTCAGCGAGCAGTACCTGGAATGCAAGGCTAAGTTCTAAGAGGCCATTTAGGAATCCCTGCTGCAGAAAAGATTTTTTTTATGATACAAAGCAAGACAGGATTACTGAGCTCAGAAGGGTTATTTGTGAATAACTTCCAGCTAAAGTGATTAAGGGCTTCAGCCACTAGCCCCAGAAAAAACCAACAAAGAGCATCAAAAACATCCTGCTTGTCATTGCTGTTGGCTTTTTGTTCAGTGAGCAAGAGGTCTGTGTTGGTTTTGATCCTTTGCCCTTGGGGGCACTTTTAACAAAACATAATACTTGAAAGAATTCCAAAATGTGTTTGTTTTTTTTTCTTTTCTTTGAACTAGGAGGTTAAAGATAAATAAAGGAGTATTTTGATATGTCTAAAAAATACTTGTGATAACAAACAGACAAAGCACTTCCTAACGTTCAAGACTTGCAAGTGCACTTTACAAACACGCTCAGTTCTTGATAACAAAAACCCCATCCAATACCTTTTCTTTTTTTTCTTTTTTTTTTTTTTTTTTAATGTAAGGTAAAGCACTTCATCCTGCTTTAAAAAATCGTCTCTCTAAGAAATGTGAATATCTTCAGCATAATCTTTGATACTTGTGTTTGGTTTAAGGTTTTGGTGTTTTAAAATTTTGAGATGCTATAATATCTGCCAGGAAAAGCAAGAGCCAAGAAATGTACTGAAGAGATAAATGTTGTGATGAGTGTAAATTGGTACGAAGTTCCTCTTGCAGTCTCAGTTTGCAGAGAGGAAATTTGGGCTCCTGTACAGATGAGTTGCTCTTACAGAATTTTACAGTAAGAGATGAACAAAGAGACTATCACAAAGTCATAGGCCACCACCTTAAATCTGACTTCAAAGCATTTCAGATCCTAATAGGAAGAGATTTGGATATGCACAGAGTAGCATGTCTATTTCTGAGTTTATTTGCAAAAGTATTCAGAGTTCCTCAACATTCTCCATTGCAGGTATCACACCTAATTATATAAATATAAGCAAAACTATTGATAAACCATCTGAAAGTGATGACAAGATGAGTAATTAAGGCTGTGTCACACCACTGTCACAGTGGGTGGCTGGAACATCATGGACAAAGGTTACAGTTCACTATTTCAGGACCTGCCATACAAATTCCAAAAGCCATGAGGAACCTACAGTGATGTGCAGGGAGCACTGATAGTACTTTCTTAACCATGAAGGTCTAACCACATGCCAAAGCTTTATAAAACTTTATTACATTTATTATATTCAGTTTTTTCTTCTTTCCTTTTTTTTTCTGTTTAAATGCTTGTTTTGAGAGACAATATTATGTCAGCATTCATCATTGAGAAAAAAGTACATATTAATTTTGTACTCAAAGAGTATCAGCCTGTTCTTCAAGGTTGCCAATAGCAGTTCTTTTCAGAATACAGTTCATACAATAACATTCTCCCTCAAAACTATCACTTGTGGCAGCAAGGGATCCCCAGACCAAACAAAAGCTAAGTTTTTTGAGTCTAGAAGCAAAAGGTCACCTGAGAGCAGCTTTTGGAAGAGAGATCTCTGAAGGGTGAGTGGCTCCTTTTTAAATGTTTTTTTAATGTTCCACATTTAGCAGAGGATACATGTTTATTCTGTTCCCTTAATGAGAGTATTTCATTCAACAGAAACAAAAGCTCTGGCATATCTGTTAATATCATGGTGCTTTTAACTGTGCAGAGAAACACCCAGCAGTGTTTATCCTGGATGATGCAAGAGACTTGCTATGGCCATTACATGTATTTACCATGGTTTGCTTTCCCCTTTAAAATGAAGCTGTGCTGTAAGATTGGAGCTAGTTATTTAGGAAACATCTTGGAACTACATTGAAAGCAGCTGGCTTGTTAAGGCTTCTCACTAAAACAAAGTGTGTAAAAAGAATGTCTATTAATAAATACTGGTGGCTAACATCATTAAACTAGCCTTGAGTTCACATACTAGATTTCCAAGGTCAGGTACAAGCATTGAGCCCTTTTATCCTCAGAGGTTTTAAATTTGTTTGCTTTCTGTAAACACCCGTCTCTCAAATTGTTCCTCTGGAAAAGCCACTCCCTGTCTGACTTCACTTTCTCAGAAACACAATCTCTTCAAGTACATCTGTACAAGTCATACAGTGAAAAATTGGAATGAGAATCACCAAAACTACCTCTTGTCTTTTAAAAAAGATTTTTATTTCTGTTGTTAAATAGCTTGACAAAACCCATCCATTGGTACTCTGAGTTCAAATGTAAACAGTTACAATACATTACTGCTGTGTATTGATTTTGTACATTAACCTATTTGCAGTGACAATCCATAAGACAAGGCAAACTGAAATGCACTGTACTAAGATGTACTAACAATGCCATAACTGCAAATACTCCAAAGACTGATGTGGAACTCCCTCCTGTGGTGTGAGTGAGCAGCTTCACCCTCAGCAGCTTCTGGCAGCTTGGGGAGCACTCCCGATATTCCAAAGTCTCTATTCGGGTTTCAAGTCTACTATGGAAACTTCTCTCCCAAGTTAAAAGTGTCACAATACATTTTTAAAATACATACAAAGTTGTAAACATCTTTCTCTGGAACAAAAAAAATAAATGGTTTGTGCCAGCCTTCTCCACCTCCCCCATTGCAATTAAAAACTAATAATAATTAAAAAAAATAGGGCCAAAGACAAGGCCATACACTAAAATTGTTCTGCAGGGATGTCATCACAGTTGACAGGAAGTATTGAATATCAGCATTGAAAATTAGTCACCATCAGGTAGCAGAACCCATTTTCAAGAAATGGTTTCACTCAACTTCAAATGATGAATCAGGCACTGAATATTTGATTTCCCTACTTTTAAGAACAAAAGCTTAAATTACATTTAGGTATTATGTTTGATAATAGCTAAGATTGACTACAAACAGAAAATTAAACACTGATACTTCTGCAGGTTTGGGTTTTGACCACTTTTGCTGTCAGGTTTATAGCGATCTTCCGTGAAGAAGGAAGGAATTGCAAAACAGGCTATACATACATAGAGATCACACAAATAAAATAGACCTTTTCAAGGCAGATTTTCTTTGTGGAAGTCCCTCTGGTCATTTTCTAAAATGTTTTAGCTTTTAAATTGATTCCATCATTAACCATGAAATAACCATCTTAGTCTGAATCTTGTATTATTACTTCCAAAAACACTAAGATAATTGAGATTTTGGGATGCAGTAGAGGATTAATTTCAAAGTACAATAGGATTTGCTCTTACCAGTGCAGGCTGGTAAAGGATAGCATTATTCTAGCACTTCTGAATTTAATATTCTTGTTTTCACACTGCCAGGTGATTGATATCTATGACCTTGTAATTTAAGTATGACAGTTGATCATAAATATCAGTACTTTCATAGGCAACATTTGGTTTATTTTAAAGTTCCAGCAAGTGCAGCTCTTCCTTGAGGATTAGAGGCTCTGCAGTCTAAAAAGGGTTCTCCCCCCACCCCCAGTTACCGGCTGTGCATCACAGAAACAAGTGGCAAAGCACAATTTATCCTGTGCACACTTAGGGGAAAAAAAAATGGTTTCAAAATATTCACGTACTCTTTAATGTACTCTATAATTTTTTGAAAAGTTACACTAAGTTCTAACCTTAATGTATTTTATAAGCCCCAGATTGTAGCTGCAATTCTCAGCTGTCAGAGGTACCACATACTCAAATTAAATATTGGATTTTAATTGAAGCAGCTGTTTTGAAGAGAAAAAAAGCAGAAATATGTCACACTGACTACATACTGCTCTGTCAGTTATACCACCTGTCATACACCCTAATGAGAGACTATGGACTCTTACATCTCTACATGGTTTCTGTCAATTTGTTGTGCATAATTAATTACAGGACAGTGTTTCTGGGGTGGAACAAAATATCAGCATATGCTTATGCTGAGAAATTATAGGGAGAGAAATATGTGCATGACCAGGCCATAAAAACAAAAGGAGCAACCTGACAATAAGATTATATATTAGGAGAGTACATACAGGCTTGCTTCTTCCAAAAATTAAATGTGTATACCTGTAAGGGGCAAAGGTGGAGAGGAGAAAGGAAGCAAACTTTGGCAAAGTTTAAGAAAGTGCTGTTTTTACAGTCCTAATAATAACTTTTAAAAAAAAGAGAGAAATAAACCACAAACAAACAACAAACCAGCAAACCTCAAACAACAGCAAAACCAAACCCAACACTGAAAAAGCAAAAGGCCAAAAAAATGTCTACAGCTAGAACTGTCCCCTGTGCAGGATGATGCAGACACGAGAGCTGAGATTGCACTGGCTAAAAACCACACGGAGAAGTAACACCACCATCTCGACTGCATTTTGCACTGCAATGTCAGAAAGTAAAGAAGCATTTGCATAAGCATCCCAACATCATACTGTGGTAAAACACTTTTTATCTACATGCAGAGCTCTGTGCACACATTTAAAAGTATATTTTCTTTTCATAGCAGTACACCACATAGTAAATTTTCACTCAAGTGTAACTAGTAGGAAATTCTCTTAATATTGAGTATTTTCTTATTTCTTTTCTAATGGCAGAAATAAAACTTTGCTATGTTGTGCAGGAAGGATCTGGACACTAATCAATGAAATTTCAGATAGCACAAGTAGTTTAGTAGAACCCTGACATTTTGCTTAGAAATAACCTCTTCCTAGAGAAGGATGAGAGACAAAAATACAGAAATATGAAGGCAACTCTTGGTTGAGTATAAAGGTCCCTTACCCCTACTAAGAATGTTATTTTTCTGTACTGTAATAATCATCTGAGACAGCCCTAACAGCACATTAACTCAGGAAAGTTTCCCACATTGGACATAGTGAAGCCATGAAACTCCACACAAACTGCTTCTTGGCCAAGACACCTTCCATCTTCTGAGATGAGTTAATATCAAAACATCTGTAGGAAGAGAACAGTGGCCTAAACCACACAGTGTTAGATTTATCTGTCGTTTCAAAGGATGGATGCCATCCTTCAGGTTCCTTATTCTCTCTCCAGATAGGAAAAGCCATTTAAACATTGCCTCAGTCAGGGCAGGCAGTTCTGTTAGTGCAAGAACAGCTCTTTCGATCCATGGCCTCCCCAGGCTTAAAGTGCAGTCTATTACATGAGATTTTAACATACCAAACTATGCTTTATTTGAATTTCAGAAGGAATGTTCAAGTTAAAATTACCTTTTAGGTTTTAAGCAATAAAATTCAAGGCAAGGTACATAAAGTATCTCAAAATGGATTAAATCCACTTATTTAAGTATTCTTTGTATCTTATGGTCAATATACATATAATACACAACAAACATCCATCATTTCACTTAGCTGTATTATATTTAAAGTGATCCTGTAATAAGTGATGAAAGGCCACACATTCAGACAAGACTTTGCTTAAAACAGGACTGTATTAGCTGGACTGTGATGTGTAACACAATTCAGTATTCCAAGATCTCCTCCATGGGCTTGTCATCAATAAGGAGAAAACCCTTGGCACTCTGCTGTACACACATTTCAATTCTAGTTTATTGTGGTGTCTCTCATGTTTCATTTCCTCCCCTTTGAAATCAACATGAGAAAAAGGTGCATTAAAAACTGTGGTTTTATGCCTTTAGCTACTCCTCTTGCCTATTAACCTGACAATCTCACCTACAAGTTCTTGTAAAGAACTATGGTTCCCAAAACACGTCGTTCCCCAAATGACATACAGCAGAGAATGTTCCAGGCCAAAGCAGTCAGCTGTACAAACAAGGTCTCAAGTAACAACTGCAGGTACAGCTGTGCCAACTGATCCTTTGTACAGGAAGCCCAAGCACTCAAGTTTTGGGTGCAGGACTGTGTTCATGCACATCCTAAGGTAAGGCTCACCATACAGGGAGGGTATGGCTGTACCTATGGAGCTGCATAGAGATTTAACACGGAGTTGCACAACATTGTCATTAGCAATCAAGCCAGCTTAAACAGGCTCCAACCCCACCCAGCCTTCATTCCTCTGCCCTCAACTCTGCCAAGTGTTTTTTTGGGTCAAGATACAGGCAGACAGCAGCTTAACACCGTAACTCCAAGCCACAGACATTTGGGGAAGTGTCTGTTTCTGGTGTTCTGGGATGTCAGATTCACATCACTTCAGGAATCTTGAACCTCTGCAACACCATGTGTTAACCTGTGTTAATAGCACTCACTGCGAGGCTGATGAATTACAGCAGTGGAGATGAAAGTGGATGGCTTGACTGAGAGGGAACTGCTGCTGTCACAGTAATTACTTATGATACATAATCCAGTATTACTTCAGGGCTTTCGGTCACATCGTGACAGGTAATTGCATGGTCAAAAGTCTCCAAGTTAAGCAATCATTTAAATGCACACCAGGGAAAAGTTACTTTGTAAATTAAAGCAAGTGGCTTCTCATCTCTTAGAGCATCCAAAAGAAACAATCAGCCAGTGGGGATCATGAAAACACAATGTATCACTTCACATAAAAAGTAACAGATCTTATTTTCAGCACTCAAATAAGATTTAAAAATTTCAACACTTCTCTCCCTAAGACTGATAATCAGCATCTCATCTTCATAATCAAGGACTCCTCTACACACGTGTGCTAACAGTTCAATAACCACCACACTGGAAACTACTGGCTTTCCAGCTAAGTTCAGTTCAAACAAAATGCAACATCACTTCCTCTCTTTCCAAGATGAAGCAAGACCAGCTGGTAAAAAGGATACCTAATGTGAGAATCACTGGCATAGGTACCTCGTGTGTGAACCACTTTACTCCACATTAGGTCCTCACATTTTAAGTCAGAGTCAAGGGGAAGCTGAAAATGCATCCTAACCCACACACCAATACCTCCCTCTTTATATGAGCCTTTAGAGCACATTAAGCTGATCTACAGCAACGCCCCTGCTGAGGATTTTGGATGTTAAATTCAAAGTTTGACCTACTGCAGAATGAGTTTCTCCACTGGAGTGCCATCAGGACCCTACTCCTCAAAATTCTATTCGCCAGCAGCTCTATGGATTCCAGCATTCTTGCCCTGTTCTTTGGCAAACCTCATTGTCACTAGCCTGTCCCAAAGCCAAAGTCAACAGGCCCAGAAGCTACTACTGTACTTCAGCAATAACAATCACTCTTTCAAGGAAAAAAAAATTGTTTTAGAAAGTTGTTTACAGTGTCTATGGTAGCACAATGAAGCTCACAAGGTGGTGTTAAATTGGAGCAGTACCACCCTTGGAAAGGACCACTGCTGAGAACTATGCTGTATTGAAGACCACCCTCCCAACAGCTTTCCAGTTCAAAGTGTTCTAAGGACTGATACATCAGTTGCTGTCGGATACAGAGCAGGAATTCAGTTCTACAAGAAACAAGTTTCATTGGAAATGGGTATAAATAGTAGTAGCCAGAACACTCCACTAATACAAACTCTATAGAAAACAAAGGATCTGTGCTAATCAAATTGGGTTCTAGTTTAGTGTTAACAGCAGACCTGCAGAAGTCCCAGAGTCTGAAAATTATGAAGTTCTTTACACTCAGATGTAGCTATTCCTTACAAAAAAAAAGTCCCTATTCTTCCATCAGCCAGTTTAACTAGCAATTATACAACTATAGTTTTTACTTCAGCTAATTCTCACTAAAACCTGAACTGTAGCCTTGTCTCTCTTATTTTCTACTAATATTAAAAATAGTAGTTATTAAAATCTCAGTACTTTTTTACCTTCACTTCTGCATACCAGAGACCTGCTAGTGCAAAAGCTAGCACAAAGACTACTAGCTGTATGATGTGAAAATTATTTGTCACATACTGTATATTCATAAGCATTTGCTCATATCCAAGTTTTTGCTCTGAAGATACAAAGTTTAAGCAACAAAGCAAAAAACATGGTTTCTGATTGTTTGAGAGTCCCACAGCAGAGTTGTTCAGAGAGGCAACTGGATTAGAACAGGAATCAGGAAGTCCACCAAGCTCCAATGCTTTAAAAAATACAAACTGCAATTCATTCTCTTTGCTACTGCTCATTTCTAATTCCAGAAACCACAGGTTTTTATTATACTGCAAATTTCCCAGCCAGAATTGTGCAAAACATACAAAGTTGTCTCCTGGGCAGCCTGAGCTGAAGTCTCCAGAGATGCTGCAAGCTTCTTCCAGCCAGCTTGTTACTGAAATGCCACCAATGCAGTGAGAAACCCTATTGAGATTGTCTTTCCCAGAAGAAAAATGCAGATGAAATGAATCCTTCCAAGGAGCAGCTGCACTTGAGTTTGTCCCTGCTGATTCACTGAAGCTCAGAGGCATTTCCTTGCCAACAGAAGACAGAGGTATAGTATTAAAGAGAGAAAAATTCCTGGTGTTAGATAATTCTTGTAAACTGCTACTATGATTTTGAGAACTGTCCAACATGGAATGCACGTGTGTCAGATGAGCTGCTGGCTTGTGATGACCTGGGCCATTGTCACATACTCGTTTCTGGGTAAAATCTTCTTTCTTCATAGTCCTAGAGCACACAGCCACAGCTAGGATGCTTCACAACAGGCTGGATTTGAAGAAGAGCAACTGACTCTAGTTGCAGCATACAGTAGAAGCAGCACACCGAGTCACAAGTCAATGGATCTCAATGTGGACCTAAAGAGAAAGAATGCAGGAAGTTATTACACTGATAACCCAGTTTCCTGGTTCCCAGTGTACTGAACCAAAAATAATTAACAATCTTTCACATAAACAGTAACCCAGCTACAGAAAGTAACAGTTGTCCCAACAGACAAGTCTCCCTAATGGCTGCTTGAGCACATCCAGAGGGGTAGGAAGTATGCCCAAATACCAGCTGCCCTTCTATAGTTTCAGTTTAATCTGCTACAAGCTCTCTTTTGGTGACAGGCATGAAAGTGAGTCAGCAAACGAGCAGCCAGAGAGATTCGCTGTGTAACAGCAGCGTTTCCCTTCACCAACAGACACACAGGCTGGCACTGATTAGAGGCTTAACATGGAAGGTTAATATTAAAGCAATCCTCCTGTAAACAGAAGTGCGAGCTGAAATCAGACACACAACGCTGGAAAATCAACAAAGGCTTCCCAGAGGGAGCTGGTCAGACTGGCTGCCCCAGCACAGTTAGCGGGTATCAGCTGTAGCACAAAGGAAAGCTGGTGGTGTTCCAGGAGAACCATTCTGTACCAACACTGATAAGGAGCAAAGGCAAGGCTTTTTCAGCTACCAGGGTTACTAAGCTACGTGTACAACTCCTGGCCATCTGGCTCATTTTCAAGCTTCAGAATTTTAGGGCAAATCGCAACAACAAAAATAGGAGATGGCACATTTTGACCTCTTCCCATTTCAAATTACCTTTTACAAGTAACAAACCCCAACCAGACTTGTTTTTCAACCCTTGGCCACTGGCCAGATGTCAAAACTTTCATTACAGTTATGTTTACGAGGAGAAAGAGTGTCTGATCCTTGGCTAGAACAGATGTTTGTAGCAACAGTGCACAGCCTGTTCCTGCTGCCAGTTAAGTTAAAAGTAAATCTTTCATTTCATCACAAAAACAATGAAACTCCAACCCTACAACAGGTCAAAGCTGTATTTAGAGAGTTCCACGTTTTGTAGAAACAGGCTCAAAACAAGAGAGATACAAATTAAGCCTGAAGCATCTTTTTCATGCAATAACACTGCTATTTAAAACTGTCTGCATTTTCCGTGCTGCAATTGCTCCTGATTTCAAAAAACCCCAACCAACTGATAAGGAAATTATTTTCTCTGCTCCTTACAAGCTGTCAGGACCGTGCCATCAAAGTGCACATTTTCCCAGTTTATTCCCAGTATTTAAGTCAACCATGGCTTAAGAAAAGGCACAGGAAAGCGGCACGTTTGCAGCTAACGCGCAGAGCAAGCAGCTCAGCGGGCCGGCCGCGGGCAAGGGCAAGGCTCCGGGGCTGCATCCGTGCACAAGCGAGCGACACTGCCCCGGTGACACGGGGCAGAGCACAGCCCCCGCCCCGGCGCACGGACGGCCATTCGTTCGGGGGCGCTCCGCCGTTATTCGGGGGAGCGGCTGCGAACCGCCCCCGGGCCCGGCCGGTGACACCGGGACACGAGCCCGGCCCGGCCCCGCCGCCCCCGCCCACCTGCAGCCGCACGTTGAGCATCATGGAGGCGACGATGTAGAGGTAGGGGAAGTTGATGCGGAGCTTCCAGGCCAGGTCGAAGAAGATGAGGAGGGTCCTGGTGAGCCCCTTGCAGAACACGCCGTAGGACCTGGCCGCGGCCGACTGGGAGAGCCTGGCAGCGAGCGCGGACAGAGCCGCCGCCATACACCCGCCCCCGCTCCCGCGGCCGCGCCGCGCCCGGGCGCCGCCGCCGCCTCCCCGCGCTGCGCGTGCCCGCCGGGCGGGGCGCGCGGCCGGGCGTCAGCACCGCGCGTGCGCCGGCCGGGCTGCCGCAGCGCGCGGCGCTGCTGGCTGCGCGTGCGCCAGAGGCGGGCGGGGCGGGGCGGGGCCGTCGGAGCGGGAGCGGCCCCGCCCTCGCGCGCCACCGCCCCG
This sequence comes from Motacilla alba alba, assembly GCF_015832195.1. Classification (NCBI taxonomy): domain Eukaryota; kingdom Metazoa; phylum Chordata; class Aves; order Passeriformes; family Motacillidae; genus Motacilla; species Motacilla alba. The sequence goes on along the minus strand of NC_052029.1, from coordinate 9,465,696 downwards.
CCCTCACGCGCCGCCGCCCCGCCCCTCGGCCCGGGCCCGGCCGTCGGTATCGGGGTCGGTGTCGCGGTCGGGGTCGGTGTCGCGGTCGGGCTGTGAGAGCGCGGGGACCCGTGGGGTCACCGGGTCCCGCTGCCGGCCCTGCGCAGGGCACTCCCCAGGAGGCCCGCTGTGAGAGCGTTGTCCGGACACTTCTTGAACTCTTGTCAGGTTTGGTGCTGCGACCGCTTCCAGCCCCGCCACCCTCCTGCTACTGATACCCGACCTTAACCTCCCCTGGGGTACCGTGACTCAACCGGTTTTGTGAGGGCCTGACCCAGGTGTGCTCTCGGGCCTGCTCAGTGACACCTGCACTGATGGTGTCGTAGAACCATAGGCGGCTTTGGGTTGGAAGGACCTTTTAGGCCACACCAGTGGACAGTTCCACCCCCCTGCTATGGCCAGGGACACGTTCCACTGTCCCAGACACCTTCCTGCCATGGGCAGGGACACGTTCCACTGTCCCAGACACCTTCCTGCCAAGGGCAGGGACACTTTCCACTGTCCCAGACACCTTCCTGCCAAGGGCAGGGACACTTTCCACTGTCCCAGACACCTTCCTGCCAAGGGCAGGGACACTTTCCACTGTCCCAGACACCTTCCTGCCAAGGGCAGGGACACCTTCCACTGTCCCAGACACCTTCCTGCCATGGGCAGGGACACGTTCCACTGTCCCAGACACCTTCCTGCCATGGGCAGGGACACGTTCCACTGTCCCAGACACCTTCCTGCCAAGGGCAGGGACACCTTCCACTGTCCCAGGTTGCTCCAAGGCCCATCCAGCCTGGCCTTGGATGCTGCCAGCGATGGGACAGCCACAGCTTCTCTGGCAACCTGTTCCAGGGCCTCACCTCCCTCACATGGGGGAAAATTTTCAGCCAACATCTAAACCCACTCTCTTTCAGTGTGAAATGTCAGTAATGGTTTCTGGGTTTGGGTGCATTTTTTTGTTATTTTGTTGTTTACACAGCCATATGATGAATTCACAGAGCCAGCTACTGTCACAAGAAAATGCTTGCTCTGCCTTTCAGGCCAATATTTGAGTTACATAAATGAATTAAAAATACACTATTCAGGTCCAGGTTACACACAAGATTTTAAAACCATTTTGCAAACATTTCCTTGGAAGGTATTTGAGATAAATTACCATCATGACACTTTTCAAGTAGGCAAAAATGTCCCAACAGATGAACAGTTGACCAATATAGTTTTTGGACATGGCCCCGTTTTTTTTGACCTAGAACTGTTCTTTACAGTTTCCATTCAATCAACTTTCAATAACTGAAATTAAACAGAAAAATCAATACATCGACCTAAACTATTTATAAGATACTATTTTATTGACAAAGAATCAAGCTGATGTATAGAGAAAGAATAATTCCAGAGCAGGACATTTAGCAGCATTCCATTACTAATTGGAAAACCATGGAGGATACACAAAGGTTAAATCAGGAAGCAGATTAACTTTATATTTACCAGTAGATGTCTGCCAGTCCCATTAGTTCTGGCTCATGTTGCACATTGCAACAGATGTGACACAGTATCGATTTTAAAATCTTGATTAAGAGTAAATTACTTTCTGTACTAAAATAGGCAATATAATTACTAAATTAGGCCATAATAACAAGTTAGCATCAGTATTTATTTGGATCTAATTATTTCATTAAATAGTAAGATTGATAAAACACTCTTTAGCTTTCCAACAAAGAAATTAGCAGATAATGCAATTTAAAACCAATTGAAGAGATTTACCAGATTTTGTCACATGAAGATTTGGAAATTAGCTAATTATTTTGATAGTGGAACTAAACCTCAAAGGCATCCTACACTTCCTCTTTTGATTTCAGCTCTGTCATGGTGGTAAAATAATTTTCAATTTAGCTAAAACACTGATTACTTCATTATGTAGCAGTCCAAAACTATTGACATGCAATTTGCAGCTGATGCCTGTAGAGATCATTTTCCATCCCTTTAATGCCATCATCTCACTTTCGCTTCTCAACCCTGACTTGTGTTTTTCTGTTGCATCAGAGAACATCTTTATCTTCTCTAAACTGTTCATGTTCTCTTTCATTTGACCTAAAATTTCTTCTCAGGTATTCAGATATTCCTCTATTCAAAAAATGTTGTGAGTTAACATTACTGAGTTGTTACATTTTCAAGGTGTCCCCTTAAGCTTTCTCAATGTATATCCATAATATTTAGTAGTTCCTCATAGGTTTATGAAAAAAAAAATTCCTTTTCTTGGCTCTGCAACATGACACAGAGCAATCCTTGTCCTTGAGATCAGGTCTCGAGGCCTCTCTCCAAGAACTAAAAATGACACAAATGACACAGATAAACTGTGAACAGTGAGTGTGCAAATGAGACAGAGTTTAGGGTTGTTTATGCTTACAGTTCTTTCTTTCTGGTGCCTTTTAGATCCACTGCTATGTAAGCAAAAATTGCATTAACTGATTGCAAAAGCCCGAGTTCAAACAGGCACTTGGAAGAGGAGAAAAGTCAAATATTTTAGATTGAATAGAATGAAAGTTCAGTTAAAAAAAAAAAAAAAAAAGCACCAGAAAGTTCCAACAAACCCCTTCTTGTGAGTGGGGTTTTTAGGAGTGAAAGGAAACTTGTCATCAGCTGTGGTGGCCTGTCTGCCGCCACCCTGCCTTCCTTCCCAGCAGTGACCTGCCAGGACGCTCCCAGGCACGCCTCAGGGAGTTTATTGTCCCTGGTGACAAAAGCACCGAGTTTGTGATGGCATGGGGCTGAGAGCCCTCCCTCTCCAAAACCTCGTAGAAAATGACCAGCACAACACACTGGCTTGGCACAACACGACATGTGCGAGGGACAGTCACATGCAGGGGAGGACCCTGGCAGCAGGGACAGCTCCCACAGGAGCTGCTGGGTTATAACAGTGTTGCACACAGAAACACAGCCAATTTAAAAAGGCACAGCACAGGTATTTTTAATCAGTTTATTAAAGGCTGCCTCTCACAATAACTGAAAATACCCAAGTGCCAGCAGTAAGCAGAAATACCCCAAAATACCCAACTGCCTCTGCTGGTAAAACAGAAGGTGGTTGATATATTTCACTGTTAGCCTGGAGTGTTTTACAAACAGAAGAATTTTGTAATTTTATATTTAGGAAATGGGGAATAAATCAAATATCTTATTTTGAGAAGTTTTCCTCTTCACCAAAATTGCAACTTAGCAGCTTATCAGTATAAAATCACTGGGGAAAAAAACACTGTAGGTTTTCATACAATTTGTATATTCTATTTATGCTAAAATAAGCTATTTTGTATTTATTTATTATATCTATTACTCTTAAAAATTCTTCAGAATTTCCACAAATGGTCCCAGTGAGTAATAGGCTCCAGAATATATAATCGCTTTTTAATAATTGTCCTTTTTCTGTAAAAAAATGTGCATTTCTGTTTCAAGCGTTGACCATGCTGCATGATGAACCCCTGATTTGAATTTCTGGCTTTGATCTAATGTGCTATTTGAAGCTGTCTTTTTTTTTTTTCTTGCCTTCCACTCCAAGAGAAGCTGTTCAGTAGGGATGTGAGTCACAGCTGTGCAGCATGACAGGAGGAAGTAGGCTTCTTCCCATTCCATCTGTTCTCAGACAAACCAACCACAGAAGGTTTGGTCCTTTTTTAGGTCCTAGCTCTGCTGAAGTCCATAAGCTTGTCTGCAAGTCTGGAGCAAAACAAACACTAAATCTTTCTAAGGAAATCAGGGGCCACATCACAGCTTGTAGCTTTTGGTTTTATTCGTGTGAAAAATGACTGGACAATGGAAGGCAGCAAAACTAGTAATACCAAATGGGCTTATATCATGGTTAAACCTTTATATCCCTTTTCTTGATGTTTTAAGGCTCATTTCTGTGGAATGGTTGATGTCAAGATAGAAGTTGAGGGGTAGTTGCAGCTTACATGTCTGTGTGTTTCAGCAATGCCTCACCTCAGGGCATGATGTGATGCCTATAAAAGGCTTATTCCCATATTTCTGCTGAGGGAGTTACAGCGATAAAAAACTGGAGACACACAGAGAGAAGTCTCAGGTCCTTGTTTATAAATATATAATGATGCTTCTATTCCAAAAAGCTCACAGCCATATACAGGGATTACTGTGTGTAGTCCCACAGCCTTCCACAACAGTTGAAGCACTGTCTGTTACTGCCTGCTAAACCTGAGAGTAGGCATCAGTGAATGCAGAGCCTTATGTGGTTTTTTGTAACTGAAATTCCTGACAGAAGAGAGATTGATCAGAAGCTACCTAAAGAAAATACAGGACTTATTTCTGTTTTATACATATACCAGAGAAATCATCTAGGCTAGAATCACATGAATGGGATGCATTTCTTTTACAATGCTTTATTAATAATGTAAGGATTTACATACTAACATTTGATTTTTATGCTCCTTTAATCTGTTCTCTGTGATGCAGCAAATGCTGACATTTAAAAGTTGTGGTTCCTTTTTTATTGCTGGCTTTGGTTCCTCTAGAGCAGCCTGACTGCTATATTTGAACAGTGTACATATCACATGCAAGTACAGGGTTTTTTCAACACTCAGGAAACTAATCATGCCAAAACTGTTTGCCTGGAATATCTATCCATTGCTTGTGGATTAGAATATTTTCTGACATTAATTTTCTGTCATGGTACTTCCCCAAGTTCAGTGAAGATCCTCTGAATTTCCTCCACAGCAATAGTGCCGCTTTTCCCAATTAAAAATATGTGGTCCATTACCTTGACAAAGAGATAGCAACTAAAGAATTCAAAGATCATTAAGCAAAAAACCTGGAGTCTCAGGCAGCTGTTAGGTGAGAAGCTTTAAGTGGTAGCTACTGTCCAAACAGCTGGAATAAGTACTACTTTAAAAACAGGAGGGCAGAGGGGCTCAAAGAGTGACAGGCCAGAAAGGTGGATAACACCACAGGTGGAACTAGAGTCCAGGAAGGAACTTTGAATCCTCACTGCTGTCTAACATTGACTTCTTTCTACCAGTTACTATGTGCCTAATACTACATCATTAAATACCTGGGTTTTGCCACCAACTCAAATTAGGGTCAAGCCTTAATTACAATTCTTACAGACAATTATGTCAGCTATTTTAAGATGAAAAAGCATCTGGAAACCCTGTTTTCTCCAGTAAGGTCTCTCTGTTTTATGTGAGGTTTGGGGGGTTTTGCTTCTGGTTTTAATAGAAATTATCTAAAGAAAGTGCAATATGCTATTCCACCCTCTGACACTTCACACCTTTGCTTCACATAAAATTTTCTTTTGCACTTCAGTCCAAGCTCCGGTTTCCAGTGATTGGGAATTCCAGTTACAGCTTTTCACCCTAAACCAGTTTTTCCATTATTGTTGAGGACAGAAGGTTACTTTTGACCTCAGAATTGTACATGCTGTGTCCTGCACGCACAGGAACAGAACCACTGTCAGCTGGAGATGTCATCTGTGAGTAAGGGAGCACACCTATGAATCACTGCCAGGTGTTCTGCTTGTTTCCCTGTACAAAGTGTACACTGGGCCTTCTCTGCTTCTCTGTGGCTTCATTCACGAGCCGTCAGTTACAGAGCACAGTAATAGTTGGGGATGAAAGATACTACAAAAGTGCCAATAATTATTGTCTCTGTAATGCTGATAGTCTGTGTCATGGTGAGTAGAACTTTCTGGTATTGCATCAGCGTGACTACCCTGCCACTCCCCATCCACAAAGGAGAATAGTCCTCCCTCAGTGCCAGCACACACACAATGCACGCATTCAGGCAGTATCCCAAACAATCTTAAATAAAGATTTCTTCTTGTTGTCTAAGAAAAAGGCTTTCAACACCAATTGTAATGGTGAGAGAAGACAAGGTGATAGAGCGTGCAATAATATTAAGACTGATCTAAGCCTCAGCTGTATGATTCATGATTTTATCAGAGGTATGGAAAGATTCATAATGGGTTATTGTCACTGCCATTCATTATTTTTTCCATCTTACTCCTCTGTGAGGTACATTTGTAACTGTTCTGTATACAACTCAGCACTGCAGTCATATGTATCAAACTGAGAATTCTTCTAATAAGTTGTCTGTTATTAACTTCTCACTCCTTTGCCCTATGTTTCATGATAAGTTTCTTTTGTTAAACTAATGTTTCAGAATATTCCATGTTGCTCTCTCTTCTCGCTCTCAGGGGAAAATCCGTACCTGCAAAGTGTTGAGTATTTGTAGCATGATGTAAGTTATCTTTTTCTCTTTAAAAACAAACACACTGCATACTAGGTAAACCAAAGAAGATGCAAGAATAAAATGACATGTAGCTGGAATATCGTAATGTTTCACAATAGAATAATTATCATATCATGTATTTTAAGGAGCATGCACACTATTGTCTGCCAGGACAAATAAAGCTACTATAAGAGAGATATCAGCTACAATTTCAAATGCAAAATTTTTTAAAATTCCAAATGGCCTTTTCTATCACATCTGAGGAAATAAATATTTACAAATGTGTGGAGGAAAATTGTCTAAATATGTTGCCATTATCATCATCTACCCAAACTGTAATATTATTTTTAATGACTAACAGTAAGTATTTCTGTAGGTATTTTCTAATGTTGTCAATTATATACCAAATTCAGTATAAAATTGTCAACTTAAAACCCATTTAAACCATGCCCTGTGTTTTAACTTAAGTATTTTTTGGCAATGCAAAACAATTGATCCCAAAACAATTGGGAGGATGAGCACTGAGAAGAACATATGTAAAAAGATAATGCTTGTCTCATGACAGGATCATAAAAAAATTAGTGCTGAAGTGTTTTATCTGTTAAAGCCTTCATCCTTGTCTTTGTGTGCTATTTTGTAATTATATTGTAAATGCTGCTGTACCTCTTTTTCATAGGAAAAAACTCTAATCATCCCTCTGATATACACTGGATAAAAAAAGAGCCAGTGAAGGAAGAGATAGGTGGTGGAAAGTCAGAAGCAGTGTTATGCATCCCTGGAATCTTTCCACGTCCTGAGTCTGACATCAGCCAGACACTGGTGGTGCTGCCCTGCTCCTGTGCAGCTCTCAGAGCCCCCGGAGGCTGCGGCAGCAGCGCGGTGACCCTGCCCACAGCTCCCTTCCTCCTGGGGTACGGAGCGGGTGCCATTGGCAGCAGCGCAGGCTTGGCTTTACAGACATTGGACTCGCATGACAACTCATTTCAGATTCCATCTGTGAGAGGGAACACGGACATACGAGTGTTGCAAAAATAGCCTTGAGGTTCACAGTGGTAGTTAGGATTTCTTCTCTGATGGGAAATATCTGAGAATTATTTCTGCTCAATGAAAGAAAAATGAAAGGGAGTAACTGTCTTGGAATGCTCTGTCCACTGACCAAGTTGCATTGTATGGAATCAAAATAACTTAGAAATGTTCTGAAATTCTGAGGTGATCAATCACTGGAAAACCACCCCGATGGTGGTTTCATTCATCCTCACTTTGCAGGAGCATTGCGTGCATGGGTCCTCTCCTCACACTTCCTACCAGGAACAGATGGCAGCGCAAACAAAGGGAACAGTGCTTCTGTGCATCAGCCCAACCAGGACGTGCTCTGGCAAGTAGAGCTGTGGCAAGAACTAATGGTAGAAATTAAGACTCTTGGGATCATCAGACCTGCTCTGCTTGACTTCTGCTTCACTATTTCATGGAAATAACTGGTGTGCTTGAGGGAAAAAATAAACCCAAAGCTCTGTGAGGCCTGACAGTCCCTGGGTTCTCCCTTCTTGAGAAGGCTGGACGTGCACTGATCTGATCTAAAACTTGCCAGCACAATTAACGTCACACACAGGATAACGAGAGGAGGGAGGACGGTGTGAAGATCCATGGATGAAGGAAAACAATCTGCCTCTGCAGTGGTGGCACAGTGAGAGAGATGGTCCCACGGCAGGTGGCTGCCTGGGGAAAGCGGGCACCTGCCCACAGCAGCAGAGGGGGAGCCTTGCGGTGACCCGAGTTACCCGTGCTCAGCATGTCTGTGGGGTAAACACATTAACGTGCTTCAAGAGATGCCAAGAAAGAGATTGCTGCATGATGGGTGCCAGGTGTGATAGACAGGATACATGGTGGTGTCAAAGGCAGCTCTGTGTTCGAGAGCGACTTGTTACACGCGACGGGGCTGCTGTGGGGCGATGCCCAGCCTCCTGTCCCTGACCGGGCTGCGGGCTCGTGCCGGCAGTGCCAGCGCTGACATCCCCGCTCAGAACGGCTTCTCCTGAATACACCACGCACGGATCAAGGGCCGGGGCTGTGCTACTGCCCCCCGCCCGCTCCCGACCCGAGCCGAGGCACCGCCCGTGAGGCGGCCCCGGCGCGGCGCGGCGCGGCCCGGCCGGATGTGAGCGCGGCGCCGCTTCCTGCGCCCGCAGTCCGCCCTCTCCCTCCCCGCCTTGGGTGGTGCCGCTGCCTCGTCCCTGCTCCAGGCTCAGGGCGGAGGCGGCCGCCGCTCCCTGCTCCGCTCAGCAGCAGCCCCGATGCAGGCCATCAAGTGTGTGGTGGTGGGCGACGGGTAAGTGCGAGGGACCCTCGGCCGGGCCGGGCCCTGAGCCGCTCTGCCGGCCCTGGGGGTGTCGGGCCGCGGGGCGGGAGCGGCGCCCGGGCCCCGCCGCGGGGTGTGGGCGATCCCGGCGCGGGCGCGGCCCGGCCCGGCCGTCCTGAGGGAGCGGGGCTGCCTGGGGCCGGAGCCGGGGCCGGGGCCGAGCCGTGGCGGGCGGGCGGCCGGGGGCGGGTGGGTGGCGGCCGCGGCTTCCTGCTGCTGCTGCTGCCGGGCGGGGAGGGAAGCGCGGGCACGGCGGGGCCGGGGAGCGGGGGCTGCGGGGGTCGGCAGGCCGTGCGCGTCTCCGGGCCGAGCCCCGCGTCGCCCTGGGGCCGGTGCTCCGGGGCCGTGGTGGTGGCCGAGTGTTTCGCCTTGGTGCGGGCAGAAGCCGCCGCCGTGAATGAACTGGGTGTGCTGGGCTGTCCGGGCAGGCCGGGCCGCGTCCCTGCACTGCCACTGCTTGCTGGTGTTCTTTCATCACTGAAGTGTCTTAAAATAATTACTGCGGTTTAAATTATATGAGAAAACTAATACTGATTTGAAATACTTTTTTTTTTTTGTGAAAGTAACAAACTTACTGCCTTTTATGATCTTGATTTTTGACATATGACTTTTGCAGTAAAACTGAGTGAAATAGGCTCAACTCTGCAGATCATAGATGCTTTTAGGCAGAAATTGTTTTTTTGCCTGCAGACATCTGGTCTTGTAAGGCTCATGTCTAAAGGAGAATGACAGGCCCTTGAAATACAAATAGTTAATGATATGCTTGTCTGTAAAGAGCTGTTACACCTACAGTATCTTAATATGTTGTTACTTATATGTGAAACAAGTTGGGGATGCTTTTTTGGAATTGAGTTAACTCATAAGTTTAGCAATTGGATTTCAGTGTGAGGAGTGCTGGAATTGAGAAAAGAGTTTGTGTTTGGTATTTTTGAATATTCTCCACAATATTGTTCTGCTCAGCTCAGAGGGATTCTCTCTCTCTTCCTGGGTGTCAGAGCTCAGGGGAACATCCCAGTCCAGCTGGAAAACAAGACTTGTCTTATGCAGTTTGAGTTGTTTTTTTTTCTTTTAGGAGAAACAAAAATCCCAGTGTAGACTGAGCATAATCGGTATCACAGCAAACTTCTGTAGATTACAGAGGAGTGAAGTGTAGCTAAATGGACTCAGTGCAGTGGTCTGTAATTTCACATGGTGCCTTATTTTTGGAGTTATTTGTGTGTGTTTGGGGGGTGATTTGTTTTAAACAATGTAGAATCCCTGAAAAGGCAGCAAAGTATGGCTGAAAGATAAACCTTACAGTGTGCCAAATTTGTTTTGAATCACTGTGTATGATTTGGAGCCACATGAACATGAAAGTGGTATCTCAGTAAATCATTGTCATAGTAGTGTAATTCTTTGATGCCAGATAGGATAACTGCAGACTGCTCTTTTGCCTGTATTGAATTGAAACCCAACAAAATTGCTTTTCTGCTATATAGATATAGATAGATAGATGTATATACACACACACATATATATATATGGGTTTTTTTTTTTTTAATTCATCTGTATTTACAATGCTGTAAATAGATGTGATGCATCATGTTTGGGTGGGGAAAAGGTTCAGTCAACTTCCTCGTCTAGAAGTGAGAGCTCAGCACAAACCAGCTGTATAATGTTCTGTAATTCATTCAACAGAACAGTTCTTTGGGTCATTTGCTTTGTATGCCTTCCTTCTTCCTAGCATTTCTGTTGTTCTCTGTCTTGGAAATGTAGGTGGTGTAGTTCTACCTGACTTTTGTACATATGTGTGAACAAAATACAGTAGTTTATTTTCCTTTCGCTTTAGTTAGAAACAAAGCTTCCTTAAGGTTCTTTTCAGGTACTGTTGCTCATTTTTGGTAGCTTTGTATCATTCTCTGATCACAGTTTTTAAAATACATTTAACTATTTGTCTTTCTTTGTGCTGTTGCTGCTTCAAGAGCTCCAGCATTGCAGGTATTCTAGGAAACGTCTTGTTTGGCTTAGATAAGGCCAAAGTTTTAGTGTTCCTGTGAAACAATGCAGGTTAAAGATTTGCTTATGTAATATAAAACTTGGGTATTGTTTTACGTACCCTCCGCAAAGATCTGCTAGGAACAAAAATAAACAAAGCTTTAGAAGTACCTGTGGTAATTTTTTTAATTTGTTAATGAGTGGGCTGTTTCTCATATGTAAGTCCCTTTTTGTTCTTAGAGTTTTGACTAGTGTGTGTTTGGACAACTAACTTGACTAGGAAAGTGTGGCATGTGTGCTAGTTAGGCTATCATATTTCTTCCCCCCCTTTTTTTTATTTTGCTGTGGGGATTGTTGGGGAGAAAATAAATGACAACTGTTGCTTTGAGCTGTCATGAGAGAGAGTAGGAGGAATGTGCAGGACAGATGAAGAGCAGCCGCCGGAGTAACTGCTGGAGTTGCTGTTGATTGACACTTGAGAAAAAGCATTGGTGGAAGTTATTTTTAGCAGCTTTTGTTTTCACTCCAAAAAGGCAGCTGTTAAGTGGTACAAAATCTCCAGTGGTACAAAATCTCCAGTGATGTTGTGCAATGTTAGGAGAAGTTCTGTGTTTGGGAGAAATTACAATTACTAGATGCCACAGAAGTTGTCGCACTTCATGCTCCTTTGTTGTAGGCATTTTTTAATTGTGGAAATGCTGTAAGAGCAGTAATTTAGGAGTCCTTGTTTGGAATTTGCTTGATCTGAGGCCTTTGTCTGCTAAAGCTGTGCTTTTTTTTTTGTGTATGTATTGGCTTTGATGGCTGGGGAGAAGGGGAGGGTGTGTAGGGTAATTGGCTTCTTACTGAGTGTAGTGCAGTTTGTGTGAGACACTGAACACCTCAGATCCCTCCCATGCCATCTGGAGAAAGTGCAGTGACTGCAAATTTGGTAACTTGTGTTACTGAAAAAGTTCTTTAAAAAGTAGTTGTTTTGTAAGTACTGAGGAGTATTTGGGAGAGGGTGTGGCACAGTGAGTAATAGAGCTTATCTGAGAGCTGTATGTAGCTAAACCTCCTGTAGCAGCACTACTGAACTCTTGATCCGAGGGTGGTACTGGGGAAATCTCAGCTGCTCTTTAGTGTCTGAGCAAAGACCTGGGCATCCTGTCTGCCAGAGGGGTAGGTCATGTGCAGCAGACAGAGAAAGAAATGGCACAAGTAAAGCCTTTTGTGAAGGTTGTCACCTGTTTGCAGGTAAAACATGGCTCCAAGGAGCTCTACTACAGTGAGGAAATTTCATAAAACTTGTTAGCATAAGTGAAGAGAAGGTATGTTTTGTTCTTAGGAATTAATACATAGTGGTTATACATAAGTGGTAATACATTGATTCCTGGGTGCTACTCAGAATCAGAAAGGGACTCAGCGTTGTGTTTTGTTAAGGTAGTTTTGTTAAGCATTTAAAGCTGGATTTCTGCAGGCCATGTTTTTAATGACAGTCAAATGTTGCTAGTTTCATTTATGTAATAGTGGGTGGACAGAGCTGTGATTAAGTAGTTGCTAGAAATCTTATGACTAATCTTGGTGTTATTTTAGATTCTTAGTTTCAGCCTTTATGTATAAGGATTTAAACTTTGCCAAACAGTTGGAATTCTCTTTAGGGTAGTTGCTTCATTACAGAAATTAGTAGTCTAAAAAAGTTGATAAAGCACTTAGAGGATGTACTTTGTAAAGGTAGGCATTAGTGTTTATTTTTAAGACTGGTGACCATAATGATCTGATTCGTGTGGCAGTGAGCCAGAAGGCAAGGAAGGCAGGAAACCTGGATGGAGTAAGTCTGAAATGGGGCTGTTGAACATGTTTTTTCTTGTTTAAATGATCTGGCTGATTGGTGCTACAGAAACACACCACAGGCACTTCTGAACTTGGAATGAAATCTCTCACCACCTTCCTGTGCTGCTTTGATTAGCCAGAGCAGACTTGGGAGTTTCAGTGCAAGGCAGGCAAAGGAGCCTGGATACACGGAATAGTTGTCGATCTGCTGCTGAAAATGTTGAGTTCAACATTAATTTGTTGGAAGCTCAAATTACCTGTAATGACCTTACTGGAAGCTGAAGTGTCAGCCCAGACAGGTTCCAGAGGCGTGAGAATGTGTCTCTGTGCCTGAAGAGATTTCCCAAAGCATTTGGCTGCTGCTCCGCTTGGGATCCTGAAGGTTTTCCCACCTGTCCTTTGTGAGCTGGCCCAGCACAGCCGGCTGTGTGGTGTTGTGAGAGCAGCTCAGCAGCACATCCAAACTGATCTAACTCATCAGCAGGCAGCTAAAATAGCAAGTTGTCCTTATGGGGGAGGAATAACTTTCCTTAACTCCTTGTTCTGGCTTGTTAGAGTGTTAGTTCAGGAGCTAAGATGGGATCTCCTCTTTGACAGCTGTTAAACAGGTATCTGCGTGGTGAGCTGCTCCTTGATTGTTTCCCACACAGCTTTTTTTAAGGGTAAATCCATCTACTTTTGAGCACAAGAACACTTTTACAACAAGAGAATGTTCAGAGATTGTACTTAATGAGAACAGAATTAAATGCCTCCTTTCATGATGCTATTATAGCTTGGTAAAGAGAGTGTGTGCTGAAAGGAAAAAACCCGCAGACTGTGTGAGGAGCTGGTGTCTTAGGTGAGAAAACCAGGGTGGAAAACTGGATGGAATGATCGGAGTTGCAGCAGATAGGGTGTTATGGCAGGTATTAGCTAAGAAACATAAGGCAAATTATAATTAAAAATGAGTGTGTGGGACAAAATCCCAAATCATTTTGCATCCTGAAGTGTCTCTTCTGTAGCTCGGGCATTTCAGGTGATGTCAGAAGCTGCTATCAGATTCCTTCTTGGGCTCATGCAGTGAGGAACTGCTTAAAGTTGAATGGAGAGACTTCAGTTAGAGATTGAGCCGTGACTTATGGATATGACAAAGCTCCAATTCACTTGGGAAGGATTTAGTTCAGGAGGCTCATGAGTCAAACCTCATACTAATGACAAGATTACCAAGGTTTCAAAGTTACTGCTGACTGGCATTGAGCACATCGCTGTGGTGATAAAACATCTGCAAGACAATGCAGTTTTCCCTGCCCAGGAGCAGGAAGGGGGATCGGGCTGGGAGGCTGTCTGGCAGCATCCCTGGAATCTCTCACAGGGTCAAAGCATTATGCACTGCCTGCAAGGGAACCAGTCTGCAGTGTCACACTCTTTGCAGATACTATTTTGAAAAGAGAAATAAGGCCAAATTTCAAGTTTTCCAACACTTAATTGAAACTGTAACAAAAATTGAATGCTGTCATTAATCAAATGTTTGACTCCAGATAAGATGTGGGGGGGAGGGCAGAGAGGGAACGAGCTGGCTGCCAGAGTTTTAAAGGAATCCTGGAACAGAGCCTTGTCCTGCCCCCATTTGAGGCTCTTGTGAATTAGATCGGTAGGAAGAGGTTTGCTGTTCCAAGTTTTCCAATCCTGGAATGTAATTTATCTATAAATCCATTAATGAAATGTTTGAGTAGTGGGTGAATGCATGTGGGGAGTCACTTTGCAATAGCAGTAAATAATAGAGTTATCATTTCTATTCATTCCTTAAATACTCCAAAGTAATGATGTATTGAGAAATTATACTTTTCAAGCTTTCTTTAACTTCACTTATATGCAAGTATACAATTTTCTGGAAAAGATAAGAGTTTTGGAATTGTGTAAGGATATCTGGAAATACTTCTCAGTTTCTTTTTAATTTCAGAGAGTTGGAAGAAGGCCATCTTTCTGAGTATTCAGTCAGATGACTAGGAGATATTAGTGGTCTAATTAATACATGTGGATTTTTGGGGGGTTTTTGTGACTAAAAATTAACAAAATTTGGCAATTTATCACTTCACAAAATGGATGTTTATACTAGGTGTGTTTTCATTGCCAGTAATTTTAAAGCCGAGTCTGTCAGCTGTTTTTCTGCACAGTAGTGACTGGAGATGTTCAGTTGTCCTTAGGTGTCTGGATGTAATTAGTCTTCTTCCCCCTACAGGAATATTATTTCTTGTTATTCAAGATGAATGTGTTTTACATGTGAACTTTCTTTCTTTGCAGTGCTGTAGGTAAAACATGCCTACTCATCAGTTACACAACCAATGCATTTCCTGGAGAGTATATACCCACGGTGTAAGTACTTGCAAAATCCAAAGAACTCATTCCTGTCAGCTTCTCAGTGCCTGCTGCCATTCCAGTTCCTTACCTGAACTGTTTGATTTGGCTGCTAGCACCCCTCAGGTGTGTGTGAGGAGCACTTTGAGCTTTTACTGTAGCACAGTCACACCAGCGCTTGCTGATGCTCCCTCGGTTTTGGCTCTCTGTGCCCTCTGGGCACGGCTGATTAGGGACTAGCATTTGCTAACATTTTACCAGATGTTGTTCTCTTCCAAAATAGTGTGTTTCTGTCTCTAATGTTATTCATAATAAGCAGTCCCAAGGCTGAACAGCTTGTAAAACATTATATCATAGTCAGAAATAGTTGTCTTACATGGCTGGTGATTTTTTGTTTATTTGTTCCTTGCACTTTTTGTGCTACTGCCAATCCTGTGCTGAGCCAGCCACGGCTTTTTGGTTCCTCAGGCGAGACTGTGGAGACTCATTTATTCTGGTGCTTCCCTTTTTCTTTCACATTTGGATTTGTCAGTATCAGTATTAGTGCAGTTCTCTTTTCCAGGGCCTGTTGGCTGTGTTTTATGCATGTACAGCTTCTTTTCCTTTTCAGATGTCTATTTTCATCTGCCTATGCTGCTCTCTGAAGTATTGATGAGTTTTTTCAGACAACCAAATGCATTCTGATAAGGTTTATAGATTACTTTTGTTACCTCTCCAAGGCCTTGTTACCTTAGTTACTGCTGTTCCCTCTTTTTTGGTCTTGAATTCGAGTTTTTGCATTACAGTGTCTTGTGTTCCCAGTGAACTTAAAACCTTTGCACCCACAGCAGTGATGAGATAAAAATGATGCCTCAACTGGCCCCTGGTTATGAGCTTTGATATTGCATTGGAGGGGGTTTTGATTAGCAGCATTAATTAGCTTTTTTCTTACCTACTGTTGTCATTAAGGATTTCTTGGCTGTTGCTCCTGTATCTTCTGTTCTAAATCTCACACCATGAGACAGATTAACTTGCTGAATGTCCCACTAAGACTGGAAAGTGCTTGCTAAGTACATCACCTGCTTTCCTGCACTTGCTGGGATTAACAGTTCCTTTGGAAGAGCCATGACAGATCACTTCTGCTCAGACTAAAGCACGTCTGTTGTGTATAATTTTTTATTCCATTACCCAATATCACGCTTGTTATTTAAAGAACAATTTTACTGTCTCTGGGGAGGTGACGGATGCAATGAAAATGTTCCCTTCCCCAGTCTTCCCAGTTTTTCCCTCTGTGAGGGAAAAATCCTTGGGTGCCTGATTTTACTGCAAGCTAATGCAGCTAACTCTCTCTTTACTTTTAGTTTTGACAACTACTCTGCCAATGTAATGGTTGATGGAAAACCGGTCAACCTGGGTTTGTGGGACACAGCTGGTCAAGAGGACTATGACAGACTACGCCCGCTCTCCTACCCGCAAACAGTAAGAGCTGCAGGGTGAATCCAAGAGCAGTCTCTACAGCCTGCTCTAACATAAAGCATTTTTCTTTTTGAACAAAAGGCCAACATTGTCACACCTGGAGTTGTATTTGTTAGTAACAGTGACCCTTTTTCATTTCTTGTGCTGTAGCTGTAATTTATAATCTCTGGGGAGTGTGCAGTTGTAAAAAAGTTAAAATTTGCATGCCCTGGTTCTTGCTGGGTTTTCTGTAGTTGTAGCCTCAGAATTGTCTAGAATGCTTGATTTAAAATTTAAAAAAAAAACAAACCCTGAAACTAGCTCATAAAATCTCAGTGAATAGTCCCATCAGCTAGTCCATTGATTTTAAGGTTAGCATGCCTGCCAGAGGCAGGGTTTGTTTTTGTTTTTAGGCGATGTTTGGCTGCAACCTGACACTGTCACTGCTAAGCACTTGATATTGTTTAGTCTGTGTGAAGATGTTCTACATGTGAAAGAGGCAGCACTGAATGAAGAGATTATTGGTATTGACAGAGGCTGTGGTGTCCCAGCTTTCCAGTGTTCTTGAGCCCGAGGTTATTTTATTGCTTGCTGTAGTTTGTGCTGTGGCATCGATACAAATGTGCTTCTGTTTTCCCTGTGTGCAACTGGTAAAGTCCTGCCTGCATCCCGCATCTTTCCATGTTCAAGGAGAACACTGAAGTGATCTGCTTTCTTCTTTCAGTGTGACTTCAGCTACAGTTAATCTTTGTAAAGGTGGTTCTGTAATCTGTTTAGAGCAGTGGCTTTTACCTGGTGGAGCTGTGCTATAAGTAAAGAAAGGGTAATTTGCAGGGGTTTTTTGGCACTGATTACTCTTGCTGTTGACTGTCAAATATATGTTAAAGGCTAGTAATGTAAAATGCAAAATTGTTTCACTCTACAGCATAACTGCTCTCTTGAATAATGTGAATCTTATTTAAGGAACTCTGATGCTATTTTCAGTAATGTTTCCTTAATTGACTGCTCACTAACTTACAGGCATTAGGCTTCCCCATCAGTTATGATACACAGAATTCATAAGAATCTGCCAGTTGTGGGCAACTGTAGTTGAAATGTCAGAAATACCTGTCTATTGGAAAGACAATGGAAAGCTGGTTTTATCTAATACTTAAGTATTTATAGGATACTCAAAACTTCAGTTTTGCTTAACATCATAAAAATATTTTCCAAAAATTAGAAGGAGTTATGTTGAAAGATCTTTAGCAGGGACAGAATGTGTGTGACAAAGGGACACAATGCACATACATGTCTTCAGCCTGCCAAAGTACCTGTGGCTTTCTGGTAGACTGCAAAATAATTCCTTGTCTAAACATCTTAGGGAAGAAGTGTTGTCTGTGCAAGGATGTATAATTGTACAGTTGGATTTGGAGTACTTTTAGTTATTTGGATGGATTTTTTTCAGCAGAAGATGAAACAGGGTGGTAAGTCTTGAAGTTCTTGTGAAGACTTCAGATTTCAGACTTGTGCAGTATCAAAGATTCATCACCCCCACAAAACTAAGAAAAGGCACTGAGGAAGAGAACAGTGGCGCTGACGAAACCTGACTTTTTTAGGATCTGTGTTCAGCCTCTCTTTTCCTTCAGTGTGCTGTTTAAAACTCAGCCCTTGCGTGTTCTCATGGCCCTCCTTTCCCTGTTTGTGCACCTGAAGGATGTTTTTTGGGCAAGGTGAAAGCAGCAGGTGTTGGGTTGCTTGGACAGTGTGTGCTGAGATCAGCCCCCCAGCAGTTAACAGCTGGTAACTTCACAGTGAGGCGTTCGTTTGTATCTTTTTCTCCTTATTAATATTTTTATTTTATTCCTTAAAATATACAGGAATTTAATATCTTCTCCTTAATGCATTTGAAGTCTACTACCGTTTCCAAATATTTGGGGAAGGAAAAAGTTGGGACAGAAAAGGTGGTCACGTCTGTTTCCTCAGGAGATGAAACCAAAGAGAAATTGTTAGTTGGGTGCTTTTTGGGAGAGGTTTGATCTTGCAGGTTTCCCCTGACAGTGCAGAACTGGTTTCTGGGGAAGGCTGGTGTCTGCTCTGGGTGCAGGTGGTTGTGCTGAATTACAGGGCAGCGTCTCTCTCAAGAAGAAAATCCTCCTTGAGAATATCTGTGAGCAGAAATTGCTGACTGAAAACATTTTCCCTTAAATCCATTTGAGGAGTAACTTTATCTCCTACTGTTATTAGGTTGGAGGAACCAATGGTAAGAATATATCTTCCAGTCTGACAGATCAACCTATTGCCGTATGTAAAACTTTAAATAAACTTCAGTTCCAAGTTCTGTCATCTTGTCTTGCCTATGATAGTGATAAATTGGCCCCTATTTTTTGAACAAATACTTTCCTTGGAACTATCAAATTGCTAGATCTGAGAACTCTGTTACCAAATTCGTATGAGTTACTAAGATTAAATATTTTCTTGAAAACAAATAACTCTTTCTACTAGTGTGCAAGACACCAGTAATTCCTTGTGGTTACACTAAATCTTTTGATCTCTGGAGCTAGTGGAGGAGAGAATCTCCTCAAGTGCAGCCCTCGAGCCCCCACAAACCAGCAGAATTGGAAAGCAGAAGTAGTGGCCATAGTATCACATTGTTTGATGTTGTTTCTTTCTTCTTCTGGGACGCTGCTACGGAAACTTGTTGGGGTGATGCATGAACAACTGGGTTGCAAGTGCTTAGCAGTGAGATGTCAGCTGCTGACCTAACAAAAAGCCTTGAAATGCAGCACAATCAACTAACACTCTGCAATGCCTGATTCTGTAGCACCTTTGGTACCGGAATAAGTACGGATGCAGAGGTAGGTTGGGGAGAGTTGGGCTCGTTTGGGAGACATCCTACTGAGTTTTGGGTCATGCAGCAAGTTCACATCAACACAGATGGAGGAAATCAGTGTTGGGGTTATTCTGAATGCCTGCACACCTGGAGCCTGTCATCAGTGAAACCCGAATTGGATCTTGTGGTTACTATCAACACGTGCTCTGAAATGTTTCTGTCTGCTCTTACTTAGAATCTTTTGCCTTCAGTTGAAAAGCAAGATGTGCAAGATCCCTAAAAATACCCTTTTTTTCCCTGCTTTCTCATTATTTAGAAAGGAAAGGGAGGAACTTTGAGATTTTTAATGGCCTTTTCAATCCATTGGTTATAGAGAATGGTGTATCTTTTTTTACTGGCATTCAGTGGGAGTGAGTTTCTATAAGAAGTTCAACAAGCTGCTTTTGATTTGGGTATGGAAGCAATAATTGTAGAAATTCTTGTGTAATTTTTTTTTTAAATTTCATACCGTTGAAATTGGCCTTTGCAATTTAAGACTACTTTGGAGTTGTGCGTTAATAGCGAACACTTTGCAACATCCTGTGCTGAGGAGGTCAGTGAAGAAGAAATGACATTTAGAGGAAAAAACCCTTGGAAGGCATTATTAGTGTCCTAGTTGCTGGCTACTGCAATAGCTGATTATAAATTTGACTGCAATCTATTTGTTATTTCCCCCCCTTTCTCTCTGGCTGCTTGTAGCTGCCTGGGAATGGATTTCCCACTGGGAAAGCTGCCTCTGGTTATCATGTGCAACTGTACTGCTGGCCTTGCCTTTTGCAAGTGTGGCAGAGCTGGCGGTGTCATGGAGATACTGATGATATTGGCCTGCTCATGGCACTCTGCAGCGGCTTCTCTGTTGGGCTGACCTCTGTCACCTTGTTTTGTAGGATGTCTTCTTAATCTGCTTTTCCCTCGTGAGCCCAGCTTCCTTTGAAAATGTCCGTGCTAAGGTAAGGACGAGCTGGTACCGTTTTATTTCTGAATGTTCATCATACTGTTCACTCTGCAGCAGAGCTTGGGAAATATTAGGTGCTTTTTAAAATTGTTTTTCCCGCAGACCCCATGAAATGCAGTTTGGAAAAGCAGAAATCCATTTGCCTAACTTGTGAGTCATGGAAGGTCAGGGCACATGACACACTCAAGTACGAATTGTTCCTTGATGCACTGATAAGGGTAATTTAAGTGTTCAGCCACAAGGTGCTGAGATCACAAACAGGAGCTTTCTTTTTAGTACCGTTTGAAAAAAGGAGTTTAAAAACAAATGCGTGTAAAAATTGGGTTGATAGCACTTGCTCCTTGCATCAGCCATCCTTTGCTCGTGCTCTGACTGGGAGTGTTCCGTGTCCTCACACAGCTCATCTGCACAAGGAGGTGCCTCTGTGGGCAAGGGCGGGTCAGGGCATTTCTGCTTTCTGGTGTGTGAGGAAAGTACAGCCCTTAATGAGCTACATTTTTAACTATATGGAAATAGCTGTTGGCTTCACCAACAGTGATGTGCTCTTTTCTAATCCTGCCCCGATGGGATCTGGGTGCTCCCTCTGCTCCTACTGACCCAAAGTGAAGGACTGGAAGCTTTCAGCCGTGATGTTCCAGGGCACCCAGGGAACTCTGCCCCCACACAAGAGACCCCATTTTTCATTTGTCTTTTTCAGTGGTACCCTGAGGTGCGGCACCACTGTCCCAACACGCCCATCATTCTCGTGGGCACCAAACTCGATCTGCGGGATGACAAGGACACCATTGAAAAGCTGAAGGAGAAGAAGCTGACTCCCATCACCTACCCACAGGGCCTTGCCATGGCAAAAGAGATCGGTATGGCAGCAGGGGGTTATTGTTGGCTGGATCTAGGCTGTGTTTGTGGAAGACCTTGTACCTTAATTAAATGGAATGCCTGGCTTTTGTTGTGGAGCCAGCTGGGAGCAGTGCTCTGGAGCTGCTCTGTAACTGTGTCTCTGCTTCCCCCAGGCGCAGTGAAATATCTCGAATGCTCAGCACTTACGCAGCGAGGCCTCAAGACAGTGTTTGATGAAGCCATCCGAGCAGTGCTGTGCCCCCCTCCTGTAAAGAAGAGGAAGAGAAAATGTCTGCTGCTGTAAACTCACCCTCCCCCAGCCCATCAACCCTGTGCTTTGCTCGAACAATGGAGCATTCACATGCCAAGTTTTTCTGTTATAAATTAGTTCTCTTCCATCAATTCTTCAACCAATTGACAATTTCATGGTTTCATTTGTTTAAAGTATGACCCTTACCTTGCATCCTTCTAAGAGCAAACTCCTGAAAAGACACACCTGTGTAAAGCCTTATTTTTAAAATCCTCTTGCTCAATTAAATGTTGCCAAACTATCTGCTGAACTAAGTCGCGTTGTTGTGCTACAAACACTAAGCACTAAACTGTTTTTTAAAGATTCTTCTTGAAAATGACTCTAATTTCTGGTAGGAAATGCAAAATCTCTTTCTAGTTTTTCACAGTAAGTAACAGTACCAGGGAATTAGCAGAACATTGCGCTCTAATGTGTTTTATTCTGAACTGTTTTCCCAGCAGAGCCGTTGCCTCGTGGTGCATCCAGCACCCGTCTCTGGCAATGAGTGACACGCCTGAGTCACAGTGTAAATGCTTTATCGTTGGTAAGGGCTTGGTTGCAATCTAGTTCTTGCTGCTGTGATTGGAAAATTAACTATTCTTACTGAAGTGTATCTATTTGACAGCGTTGTATTGTGATGAATAAATGGAATATTGGGTTGGAGCAGGAGATAGTGCCAGACAGTATTTTGACACTGTACAGCTGACTTACACTACACTGCCAGAGTAGCTCAGCAACCATTTTCCCAGAGGTGCAGTAGTGGAGAGAGGTTGGTGTTCATGGGTAAATTCCTTTGAATTTCAAGTAGGGCATTCATGTAGGTACAATTCTGAATCAGTCATTCCCACTTTTATGTAGTAAATGCTCTTCTTGTAGAATCTCTTCTTATTGAGCAATATAACTTGTATTTTAAAACTTTCTGATTGATAGAAGTTTGCTTTTTTTCTTTTTTTTTTTTTAGAGTAGAATATTCAAGCATATCCTCATTTTCCTGTTATTCTGACCCAGTAAGTTATGCTTTCTGAGGAGCTTTTAGTCTATTAATTAGGTGTAAAAATCATGTGAAGCAGCTTTACACATTTTAGTAATTTTTATATTTTAAACCTCTGTAACTGACAAACCTTTCAACCATCACTGTTTGCAAGGTCCCCCCACTGTAACATGACTAATGCAGCCAAGTGTTCTTTCTGTCACTCCATGTGCAGCATCGATTGCGTAACGGTAACTTGGGTCTGTGAGGTTCTGTACTTAGTGCTCATGTTCTGTACCTTCTAAACTGGCAGGAATATGATGTTGAACTACACCTTTTCAACCACTAAAGCAAAATTTAAAAATAAAAGTTGCAAAATTGTGAAGTTTTTACATTGATCTTTTGCTAATGCAATTGGCAGTATGTTTTGCATGTATGACTTAATAAATCCTTGAATCATAAGTGTGGTAATGTTTGAGTTTCTGAGCAAGTGTCTCATTCCTGTGCCGCTCTGAGCACACATTCTTGTTCCGTGCCAGCAGCCCTTGTGTGCACGTGTCTCCTGAGGGCCAGTGTGCAAAGCCCAGGCTGGCAGTGCTCCCCTGAGAACCCGAACTCAACACAGCACTTGGCAGCTCCGTGCAGCTCCAGCTCCTGCTGCTGCGTGTGCAGTGGCCTGAAGCTGCTGGCAGCGGGGGCAGGTTCTCTGTTCCACTCCCCTCCATGCAAACAGAAATCCTTTTCCTCTGAACCGGTCCCAGTTTGTGCTTCAATGCTCCAGATTCCAGGCTTTCATTTAAAGCCCTGCTCTGTGTGTTGCCTCCCCTCCTCCAGAGTGGCTGCACCCAAGGCTGGGGCCCAAAAGCAGCACGGTCCCTCCTCTGCTGCCTGACCTCACTGCTGTGACAGCCAGCACTGGGACCTGTCACTGCACAGGAGCCAAGGTTTTCTTTAATTTTGTCTCCATATTGAGTATCACAGCAGGAACATCCACACAGTTAATTCTCAACCACATCATATTTTACTTACATCAATTTCTTTTAAATAAATGTTGCTGACCCTTAAAAAGGAAAAAATTAAAATAGTTACACACTAGAAACAAGGAATCCACTTTTCAAAAATCATTACAACTGGTTACATGTTCTTGGCAGAATCAGAGTGGTGCTCAGTAGCTGGAGCTAGAGCAGGTGACCAACATGATGCCAGGGCCTGAATGTTCTTTTTTTTTCCTTCTCATTAAGTAGTTTTAGTTAAAAATCAATAAAAGCAGTGATGTAGATCAACACATACAAAAGACAGGTAGATTAAAGAATATTGCACATGTATATCCAAGCAGCATTTAACCACAACAAGCCCTCCCCTGCAACCCTGGGATCCCAGCACAACCTGTAAGAAAAAATAGTGCAATCACTGAGCCTGCCCAGCCCCAGCCCCAGCCCTGCCCGGGCCGGGCTCACTCACCCTGCAGCCCTGAGCTGCAGCCCCTCGGCTCTGCCGTGGCCCAGGCAGCCAGGAAGGGATGGGGGAGCAGAAGTGCAGCTGCAGGTGCTGGATGAGGTCTGCAAGGCTCTGCTCTGACCCGTGGCCACCTGCTTCTCACACACATTCACCTTGGTCGAGCGTTCAGCTGCTGTGCCAGCGCACACAGGCCCGGCTGGAGCTTCTCATCCCGCTCCGTTGTGGAAAAGCCCAGCCTTCAGCACAGACACACAAGCTGTGCTTGCAGCAGCACAGCATTCCCCGAGCGCTGCAGAGGCAAGGGCACCGAGACCCTTGTTCATGTTACGCAATGTGAGAAAAGTACTGAAATCCACTTAAGCATGAAAGTGGAATGTGTCCTGAATACCTGAAACCTGCAGAAAGCCCCCCAGGACGTCCTCGAGCTCTGGTTATACTGCACTGGGGTCGTATTCCCGTGTTTGACAAGACAGACACGATCCGTGTTCCTGAGACAAACTGTTCAGAGCTTTGAGCACAACATCTGGCATGTGGTCTGTGATCATCTTGGGACTTATCAAAATGCTGCTGAAGACGGTTTCGTTTGACCATCTTGCCGTGTATTTAATATCTGAAGAGCACAACCTAGGGAAAAAAACACACCACAAATACAATGGCTCTGTCAGAGCTGGAACGGGCAACCTGGAGACTCTGGCCATGGCCGAGGGAGGAACTGGAACCCTCTCACAGCAGCAGGTGGGATCCCCGAGAGCTGCAGGTCTGCCCTTCAGCAAACAGCTGGAATTGCTGCCATGAAGCATCCCTGAGGGAGAACTGCACCACATCACACTGTGCTTTAACAGGGAAAGAAGCCATCAGAGATTCAAGTAATTCTGCTCCCAAAACCATGGAATAGAGCCTGAGCAAGGAGGGGGAGGGCACTGAACACTGCACATTCACGTGGTTCAGTCAATTTTAGGGAATAAGTCCCAGTGGTATCAAGAGGAGACCAGGCAATACATTCAATGCTGCACATAGGATGCACCAGTCTGTAAAATGAAATCCCAAATACATGATGGGGGCTCTTGTGTGCTAGGCCTACTTAGAAAAACTCCCATTATTAACTGCTGTGCTGTGGAGTAAAACAAATTAAAAGAAAAGAAATTAGCTCAATAAAGTAGAAAAGCAGCCATTGGGAAAACCTGCCCAGGTCAGAGGTGTTAAAGTATCTAACTTGTAAAGCCAGTATTAAAATTGTTAGAAATTAAAGACATGAAGCTTAAACAAAACATTGATCTACTGAATGGGAGGAAAGAAGTGAATTTCTTCTCCAATCCTTTTCTTTCCTCTCTGTAAGGGGCAATTTCTCTTTTCTTCTGTAAGACAGTCTTGTGCAAGTTAGAAATGCTCTGATTTCTGTTTCATAACATGAGAGGCTATCAGGGCCTGCCTGGCTTATGGGCTGTTTCAGGTTGCTTTGTCTAAAAAAACTCAACATCAACAAAAAAAAAAAAAAAAAAAAAACACACAAAAAAAGCCCTGAACACAACACTGCCCCAACAAAGCCACAATCCTCACCCTTCCAGCAGTTTCAGCTTTCTGGTGTCTTTGTCTCAGCTTCCTGCATCCACAGAAAAGCAGCAAGTGAGAGGAAAATCTACGGACTATGTGGGCACACACTGGGTACCGGGGCACTGCAGCTCTGCAGCCTGGCTGGGGCACACCACAGGCAGCATTGCACCTCCCCCTGATCACCAACACTCAGGGGACTGCTCAGGAACGAGGAATTGCTGCCACCACCTCTACCAGGACACCCTGCAGATCTGCAGTCTCGGGCAGAAACTGCCACCTGGCAAAGCTGAACTGGCCAAGTTTGGGTATAAAGTCCTCACTCGAGCAGCTGCAATAAACGGGCAGGATAAGGAGAGCAGTGTCCAGGGCTTGAAGTGAAACAGACAGAAGTCGGGAGGCACAGAATAGAAACTGAAAACTGGGTAATGTGCAGTAACAAAAACTGGGTACTGGAGATGCACACAGCTGGAAATGTGTACTTTGAAAGGAACAAGGAGCTGTGAGTAGACTTCAGGGAGACAGGAGAGTGGTATTCATCATTCCACTTACCTCTTAGAGCTGCATTCTTCAATAACATGGATAATCTTTCCAGGCAGATAGAGATGAGGATACTGAGGGGGTGAATTCAAGTGTGGCTCCTCCTCAAGGGCGTTGTACGAAGGCGACCGATGAACCATTAAACTCTCCTCGGCCAGGAGGGGCTGGGTCAGGGCATCCTGGTTCCTTCCATCCAGCTCTGTTGGGAAGTCATCAGGATCTCCTCCAAACACCTCATACCAACACCCCCGCAGCAAAATCTGGTACTGAAATCAGAGAGAACAGTCCAGTTGAAGTTTGGCATCCCTCCAAGTAACTTATTCTAGTTGTGTGCTTGCACACACTTCATCTGAAAATGCAATTAAAAGATTTAAAATTACGTTATGCACGTGCTCCCCACATTTTTTTGATCATGATCACCTTCCCAAATTCTCCCCACAGTAACATTAATCTCAGCAGTGTGGATCCTTAGCCTCCAGTAATACTACAGAAAACACTGCCATCTTTGCCAGCTGAATAACTCCATGTGGATTCTTGCTCTGCAGGTTTAACTTTTCTTGCACTTGTAACTTCTAACTGTCCATTATCTTATTCTGTATTTACAATGTCACACAGACCCTCTGCTCATCCCAAGGACTACATGGAAATCTTGGGGCATGGCAGATTCAAATTCAGATGTTCAAAAATTCTGAATCTTTAAGGCACACCTCTGTTCCTCCAGTACCACCCTGCCTGACACCACTGGACCCAGCACATTCAAAACTGTTTCCTGCTAACAGTAAAAAGAGGTAAAGAGTTAACACTGTAACAGAGAAATATCTGCTTTCCAAATGAATTCTGACAGTAATGTATAAGTAAAATCAGTAATTTGCTTACCTACTGGTACTAGCTATTACACTGTTAAACTAAGTAATCTTACTAACTTTTCATAATTTTAGCTGTTTGGGGTTTTTTTTCCATTTTTGTTTTTTAATAATTTCCTTTTATCAGCAAAACTAGCAAACAGATAATTTCAGGCCTTTGATGTTGTAAAGCAGTATATTGGGAGTCTTACTGAATCCTAATCTCCAACAACACAACTTTACAGGACAGGAGAGTAGCACAAATGTCACTGAATTAAATGCAAACAATTTTGTTCTGAAATTGTAACAATTGTAACTCTCAGTTTTAAGATCAGAAATACACACACCAGCAGTCCCTGCATTAAATTTGGGGCTTAACCCAGGTAACAATTCCACAATTTTAACCAGGAACTGCATTTGGTTACCTTGGGCCTGTTGCAGTTTGCCACAATTCTCACTATTCTTCTCTTTAAATCCTCCATGTTGGGCATACTTAACCTGTTTAAACACACAGAACAAAGTAAAGCAAAGTCCCCTATTGTCTACTATCAAACACATCTCCAAATATCAATTTAAAAGTATTTTCATCTCACCTTGCTACAAGGTCTTTTCCAACAATGACTGAAATGATGAAGTGCTTAGTGTAATCTGCAAGCGATTTGCTTAAAAAAAGAAAAAAAGAAAATAAAAAAAGCAGTTTAGATACACTAAGGAGATAAGCACACTTGAGGTTTAGGATGATCATAATAATTCAGTCAAATACAAGCATGTGGCAGCACCATTTGCAGTCAGTGCCTCAGTGAGTATTCAGACCTTCTTGCTGAGGGTGACAGAGTAACTTCAGTGCTGACTCTAAGGGTGTGTGGATGTCCAACAGGCCAAGGCAGACAAGTCAGGTGAGTATTTTTCTGCAACAGTTATTTTGCACTTTAATTGTACTGCCTGACTGAATTCCCCAGGTGTGTTTCATTCCGTAACACTCTGCCGAGAACTCAACTCCAGATGGAGCAAATGAATTTGGGTGGAGAGTGGAGAACATACAAACTCTTCCCACAGTCAGCACAGCTGCCAGCTAACACACCTGGCAGCTGCATGGCTTCCACAGCTTAGACACAGAACCAAGCAACAGAAGCCTCTCACCTTAGGAGCCCTCCTGGGGGAGAGAAGGCGTAACACCTCAGTGTGGGGAAGGAGTTCCTGAGCATGATGGCCAAGATAGACGCTGTCCCACCACCCAAACTGTGACCAACTATCACAAGTTTATATTCCTGCAGATAAAAAGACAAACTTAGATGGACGCAGAAAAAGCTGTGGGTAATTTTATTGATAAATCAAATTCTTTGGAAGGTAACTTACTGGGGCAATTGTGAAAGCCTGGTTTAAAATTCCATCATTTATTAGTTTTCGATAGATGTAATTTGCAGCTTGAGTTATTCCCTACAAGAGAGCAGTTCTGGTTAGAAGGGTGTCTCTAATCTGAGGTGTGATACATGTCTAGTTGAAATACAACACCATCATGAACAACAACGTTTTGCAAAGCTGGTCTTCTCTTGGACATCCTCCAGACAGAGGTCTGGCTATAACCCAGAGGTCTGCATGTATTCTATGTATGGGTTAAAAAGGTTTTGGAATATTTTATAAGGGTATTAAGTCTGACAAGGGGATTAAAAATTCTACCTTGCAGTGCCAGAGGCAGGATGCACCAAACACTGAAATAATTCATGCAATCCATCTGACAAGGAGAACATTCTTCTGTTTAACTAAGGATCCCAGGTGTTTTTAGCTGAGCTGACATACAAAGGTCCAGGCTGCACATACCTTATGCACAAACCCATTCTCCAGAACCTCCTCCAGTGTCAGGTCTTCGCAGTCTGCCGACAGATCAGTGAGGATGTCCTGTGAACAAAGCCTTGGTCAGAGCTCCCTGCAGGACTGTGTGGCTCCTGCTGCTCACCCCTGTCACAGGGACATCACCAGCTGGCTGCCAGGTGTGTGAGCAGCACAACACATCCCATCACTCACCACCAACCCCAGCAAAAACACAGCAAGCACAGCTCCAAGCCTGGCAACTGCTTCCAACTGCAGACACCCCATTGTGGATGCACCTCCATGCACAGTGACTTGGAATTACCCCTGCCTGTCCTCCCCTCTCTCTTCCAGTAGCACAGGGAATATTACCCATCCAAGGGCAGGGGGGCTTACACCTTAAACCTGGGAGACTCGTACCTGTGAGCGAGTTATTTTAACATGTGCCAGCCTTACACAATTTCCTCTAGGTTCTGGGAGTTCACTCATTTCTATAAAGCTAATTATTGATATCAGATGCATGATACCTCAAAGGACAAGGTTCCTCTCACGGCGACCACAATAGCTTCTTTTTTGTGATCCAAAGCAACAAAAAATGGTATCTCATAGATCTGGAGGAGAAAAATGTAACCAGTAAAGACACCAACATTTTGTAAGGGCAACCATTTAGAAGGGCAAGCTCTTATTGAGCTCCATCCTGTACTATGGAAAGAAGCTGAATTGGTCTCTTATTTGGTCAGTCTAAGTGCCTTTTTTTCAGTACTGAGACAGATTTACTTCAATGGTTTTGTGGCTGTTGTGTTAGATTAGAAAAGAAATCCACACTGAAGGTTTTCATTTGGTTTTGCATCTTACACTTCATAAATGCTGAAGGCAAACCAGACCCTTCAGCCCTTGCTTTCCCTGAATGAATCACTGCAGCTTGCCCAAAGCCTGTCCAGATTGTTTACCTTGTTATGAAAGCTGATATGAATGAAGTCTCTGTACTGCAGTCCTGTTATTTTCAGGATGGATCCAAAGTGAAAGTTATGACGATCACTGCCTGTTATTTCAGAATCTGTTGGTCTATTTCTGCAACTAACAAACATAGAAGAGAAAAACTTTCATGTTCCAGTCTGTTAGGTTTCCTTTCAAGGAATCAAACTCAGTTAAATTTGCAGAGGCCCTTCTGCCAGGGATCAGAAGTGCTTTCTTTTTGCAATAGCACCAGTGAACATTCTGATGCAGGACTGGCAGAGCCAACAGTGCAGTAAGGAAAGAATTCTTATCATTACAAGCCACTGAGAGAAAATACAAACAAGGAAAAAGGAAATTCCAACACAAATCTGCACAGCAATCTGATCTCAGGTTTTATCCACAGTATTATGTGATAATTATTTTCTCCAAGTGATTTGTATTTCAGTAGAAACTTAAAATAAATAACTATCATATGGATATTTCATATCACTAATTACAAAAATCATTCTTCCAGTCACAAATACCAGTGGTCACATACAGTAATCCTATCTAGCAAAATGCAGAATTACTTACTGACCATAAACATTTCTGAGTAAAGGAGTCAAAAGGAACAAAAAGGAGGCTGGAGGGACAGGGAACTTCTGCCAATTCCTTAGGACACAGAAAACTACTAATACACTTTCATTTCTATAGGTAAATCTGTGCCCAAAAGGAACCTCTAAAATGCCTCATTTTAAAACATATTTCATTTAATTTGAAATCTTCCTTTACCATTATGCTAAATGAATTTTTTATCACAATCACAAACTTTTCCCATGGAAAAAAAACCCCAATCTGTTTGAGGGTGGAAAGACACTGGAATTTTGTTTCTCTGAATCTCTGAAAGATAACTGCAGCAGTCAAGCTCATGTACACCCAAGAGTGATGTAATTTAATGCAACAAAAATACTGCTATTGTAACTATTTTATTTCTGCTCACACTAGTTAAATAGAAGGCAGCTGTGTGTTTTTAAGCTCTGAGGTCAAACCTACCAGTCACCATTGAGCTTACAGAGGGCAGTATATGGGTTGGTGTACACATAGTAGGGCCAGCCATAGGCAGCTGCAGCAAACAGCATGAAGTGAGCAGCATTCTCCAGCTCAACATCCAAATCATCAGTCTGGAAGCACACAGGGAAAGAAAAGAAAGCAGAGAAAGGGAGGAAGTTGTGTTAGGCAGCCTCAGAATAAAACTGAACACAGGCTAGAGAAAATCAAGGCATTATGAAATACACACTACCCAAAAGGAAAACCTCAAGGCCTGAGAGGAACTAAAAGCAGCCACTTGTATTTCAGGTGTGTTTATTTATGTAGCTACACAGCTCAAGGATCTTGAAAAGCTCTCATTGAATCAGTTTCTCCCAATGCTGATAGATTGATAAGCTCAATGCTGAAAACAACATTCACTGCAAATATGCTACCTAAGGATGTCCAAGGGAAGGCTAAAGAGTCTGCAGCAGAGCTCTCTGGTACAGACTTTGAAAGCACAACCCCATCACACAGGCTGCATTCCAAAGGAACTTGACAGAGCTCCTTTTAAAGTAAAGGAACCAGGAACTCCAGATTTTCTGCTTAAAGTAAAACTACACACATCTCTGAAACACAGGCTAAAAGGATGGGAAAAATTTACAAAGGCACTTTTCCACTGAAGATCAGCAAAAATCAGTTAGGAAACTAACCTCCCACCTGCAAGTATTTAAAAGATGCTATCTTTGCTTCTTACCTTGTCTGGGTATTTGCAGCAGACAAACAGCCCACAATACATACTAGCAGATTACCTTCTCAGTTGTATGCAAACAGTACCAAATATTCATTCTCCCTCTGTTCCCTTTCTCTCCCAACTGTTCATCAATGATCAAATGTCCTAAATGGTTCCTTTTTTTGCACTTAATTCCCCATTCAAAGTTCTACTAATGCAAAAGCAGAGAAATGTTTTTGACCACAAACTTACTGTTTTCACTGCATTTATTAATAACATACATTGTTACGAATTTTATTGCAGTGTTTAATTTTATAAAAAGAATAAAGAAAACAAAACAACAAAAAAAACCCCTCTCCAGAAAGAAGTGCATTTCAATTTGATCTGGCACCATTTCCTAGAACAACTACACCAGAGGCTCCACCAACCCCATCTTACCACGAGAGAAGATGGAGAATGACACAGGACTTCTTCAGGCTCTTTGGGGCAATTTTCCATTTTATCTTGCTCTTGGTGGAGCAGAATCAAACCAGCTGCTATGTCACTGGGCACCAGATCAGTGTCCTGTACAAAGACACGGAAGGCTCTGTAAAACCATCGCACAGCTGAATGCCAAACTGCAAACAGGAGCAAGGCTCTCTTACCGAGAAGTAGCTGCGGAAGAGCTCGGCGATGCTGGTGAAGGCCACACGGTGGTCGTCGTCCTGCACGATGCAGCAGCACAGCAGCCTGATCCTCTTCTCCCACACCCTGGTGGCAGAGCTCTTCACGTTGTACAGCAGCTGCCCCGACTGGCTGCTCTCCAGGTTGCGGCTCACACCGTCGGGCAGGTAGAACGTCTTCTTCCCCCCGAGG
This sequence comes from Motacilla alba alba, assembly GCF_015832195.1. Taxonomy (NCBI): domain Eukaryota; kingdom Metazoa; phylum Chordata; class Aves; order Passeriformes; family Motacillidae; genus Motacilla; species Motacilla alba. The sequence continues at coordinate 9,433,888 of NC_052029.1, read as the reverse complement.
GGGTCAAAGACAATGACAACTCCAATGATGGTAAAGATGATGATAATCCAGCTGCCAGACAGGAGGGAGCGGGATAACAGACTGAAACCAGACACTTCTGACAAGTGTGCAAGAAATCCCAACTCCAGATCCTGGCAGACGGAAACCGAAGCTGGCTATGGGATTCTGTACAGACACCTCTTGCTGCTGTGCTGACCTGCAGCTCTTTGGGAACCAGAACAAGGCTGCTGGCTCAGTCCACACAGGGCACCACACCTGGAACCACAGCCCAGTGCTTTGGAAGCAGCAGCAGCTCCATTTTTCACTACCAGCTAAGTGACCAGGTTACTACACTCTCCACATTTACCCAGTTTTCTACACTCCCGTTGCCCCTCTTACCCTTTCTCACCACCTTCACCCCCTTTCCTTCACTGCAGGACACGCTCTCTCTCCCAAGGCAAACAGCTTTCTAGAGAAGGATACCAACTCATTTTCCCTTTCCCATACAAGCTCAGATTTGTGGGGAGGCACCTTTACCTTGCAATAACTGTCCCAATGACACCATTTATCACAGTCTTCTCACACTGCACGCTGTTGTCAGACACCCACACAGCTCCTACAACAGCCCAGATGAATTCAGGGAAATAGAGAAGCAGGCGAGTATAAAGTATTTTGGGAAGTGATTTTCTTGGGCCTGGATTAGAAATGGTTCCTGAAATTAGAGAGAGAATTTAAAACAAGAACTGTTCATAAATGCACCTCAAGTACATAAAATCCTGTCTGGAAATATGAACTTTCTGGGCTTTACAGAAAGTAACAAACTGAAGTGAAACTATCAAGTTCTTTCATACTAATGGAAAGCTGTCAGTGAAAAAAAACAACAGTGGATTTATAGCTGTGATTCTTAGAATCTACTCCACTAAAACTCAAAACAACTCTAGCCAGAGACAGTTCTGCAGTGAACTTGGGGCAGCAGTGCTGTGCCCCACATAAGCCAGAGCTGCATCCAGGAGCACTGGCTCACCCACAGCTCCTCATGACTCTTGGGGCCTGCTTTTATTATTCTATTTAGCTTTCAGCTGGTTAGTATTTCATTTTCAGATCCTATTTTGCTGGGCTACAATGAAGGTTTTTTACTGGAGTTACTAAATAATAATAGGAGAACAAAAGTAGGACCATTACCAGGACAAATACTTCTCAAGCTACTTTCTGTATTGTTAATTTACTAATAACCTCTTAGTTTCAGCACTCTAAGGCAATAAAAAAGGGAGTAACTTTTGGCCAGCTCATCTCTCAAAGCAGTCTGCTGATCCCAGGGTAATGGGCAGCAGGGTGTGAGTGCTCAGGTGTAGACAAGTGATTTGTAAAGGCTGCAGAACAAAAACAACTTTGAGAACTGTTGCAATTACAAAGCTGTGGTTCACACCCAGCGATAAAGCTGTTTCAAAAGCCTTGGATCCAGAGGTTTGCAGAACCATTCCCAGGTTGCAGCCTGTCCTGCAGCAGTGTGGATGCTTACACAGACGCAATCAGATGGAACTGTGCTTCCTCTAAACAACTTTTCCTTTCTCACACCACCCCCAGGCTGTGAGGGCTCCAGGCAGGTTCCCTGCTGCCATCACTGCTCCTCAGGACAGCACAAGGGCTGTGCAAGACCGAGCACACCCGAACCCACGCATTCCAGCCACAGTCCAACACACCTCTCCCTTTGTTTTCCTGGAAATTCAGCCTCAGAATTACTCAATTTCTTAGTTGCAATGGCCTTGCAGCTGTACTTTCACACCGAGCAAGGTTCTTTCACCACTGCTATTTAGTTACACCCCTCAGCTCTGCAGCTTTGGTTACAGCCTGGGGCTAACAGCACCAAGGACATGGCTTTGACCCTGCAGGGCCCATTCACTTAAGAGCTGGACTCGATGATGCTTGTGGGTCCCTTCCAACCCAGAATATTCTGTGAAACTTTGATACAAACATCCCAGTCTGGCTGACCCTCCTCTGCAAACTCTAGGAAAACCAGTGGTCAGATTCAAGGCCAGGATTATCACCCACACCTCTGCTCTGTCATAGTTTCTCTTCATGCACTCTTAAAATTGCTTAAATGGAAAGAAGTATAAATACTTATTTACAGAAGCATAAATACTTATTTCAGTGAGTCATGAGAACCAACATATTAGAAACTGTGGAGTCTCATCTGTTACTCAAGACCACACACATATTTCAAATTAATCTTCTTAACATTACTTCAATGATCAGGTGCCTCACCAGAAAAAAGCTTTCCTAGCAATTTTAACCCAAAATGCACCATTTCTACAAATAATTAGAAGTCGCATTGAGGTCCTTACTTCTGTTCAGCCATTCATTTCAAGTTGTGGGTCCTGCTCTATTTAACAGTACTCAATGTCAGTTTTATTATGACATTTATACAGTTCACTTTTCGGAGTGTTTTTCCCCAGGCAGCCCACTGCAGCTAAGGGACTTTCACAAGATATGAATATGCCTATGCAAGGCAGAACTAACAGGATACTTCAATTGATCCAGGACACACTTCCCTAATTCCTGTCAGAGAGGTGGAGCACCGTTACATCAGAGGTCACACACAGAGAGCTTTCAGGATGCTCTGATGGCAACGAACCATTTTAGCTGAACTAAGCTGTTGTACCTATTCATTATGTTAGATTCCAGACTAACAAAGGTAATACTATTAAAGCAAATGTGTTGATGCTGTTGGAGTTTTTCAAGTCTGACTACCATTAAAACACTTGAAGTTTTTGGTAGTTTTTAAAGTCAGCTCCGGATTAAAACCAGACATCTATTACAATCCTACCAGATGAACACAAAACATCATTATTAACTATTTACCTTGCATACTGATGTACACAAGAGCACATAATGCACATATTATGGAAGCCAGAAGAATGATGAGGCCGAGCAGGTAGCTGTGCAGCAATCCTCCCCCGGGACAGTTAAACTGCCCCTTGTGAACCGTGTAAAGGACAAAAATCCCAATCCACCTGCCGGGAAGCGAGATAACAACAGTTAGAGGAGGAAGGGAGAAGTGCCTGCTGCGAGGTGATCACCTGATCCCCAGCGCTCGCCTTAATGAAAGCACTGCACAAAGATTAACAGCAAGGGACCTGTTACATAAGGAAAGTGAAACCGCTCAGCACGAATTACACGAACACTCAGCAGGAATTACACGAACACTCAGCAGGAATTACAATTCCGCCGGGTGCACACGAGGCGCAGGCTCCCTGCCTGGGGCTGTGTCCCTCGCTCGGCTCCCGAAGCAGCGCGGCTGGCGGACACCGAGCAGTCACCGCGTTCATTACCAAACCCCCGAGCGCTACTCGCGGCTTCAGCGCAGCGGGCGAGGGCGGCCCGGAGCGCAGCGGCAGCGCGGGCACCGAGCCCGCAACTGCGCAGGGACCGACAGCGCCCGGGCCGCGGGCACCGCTCGTCGCGCCGCTGAGCGGCCCCGGGGCGCGCCTTACCACACCAGCCTGACGAACAGCTCGAAGGCCCCCGGGAGCACGAAGTCGTCGCTGCCGATGGCCCAGCGCCGGCCGAACAGCACGAGCCCCGGCATGCTGCGGGTCCCGGCGCCGCCGCTCCCTCAGGGCCCGCTCGCGCGCGCCTCCCCCGCCCTCAGGCCTCAGGGCCCGCCGGGGCGGGCGCGGCCTCACCGAGCCGTGACGTCACGCGCACACCCCGCCCCGCTGACACCGCCCCGCCTCCATCGGGCGGTGTCGCGCACGCGCCTGGCGGGAGCCCCGCCCATCCCGGGGCGCGCGCGCGCATGGCGGGAAGGGCGGTGGCGCCCAGAGCGCGTGCGCAGTACCGCCCCAGGGGGCGGGGCACAGCCGCGGGGCGGGTTTGAGCGGTGACGTCGCTATATCGTGACGTCACACCGGAAACAGGGCTAATGTAGGGCCGCTGAGTGACGTCACAGCTGCGCAGGCACGGCCACTGCTCAGCTGGGCCCGGCCACGACAGCCGGCACTCACCGTGCAGAGAATGATGGCAAACGAACTGCAGATAAAACAAAACACACCAGCACCGAACCCTCCCTGCACCCGGCTGAAGACTTGAGCTCTTACAAACAAGCCAGAACTCAGCCAGCATTGCTTCCATTAGAGATAGTGCCCCTCAAAGCCTTAAAAACTTCTTATTTCAATACAGCAATGGTATGAGGCAGCTTGTCCTCACCACAACTTTTCATCCGGTCCCCGGCAAACAGAAAACTTTCACATTCAAGAAGGAAAAAATGAAAAAACCTCGAAATGTTTTCACCATTTCATAAAGTGTTTATTGAGGATGGTAACACAGGATAAATCATGCAACAGCTCAGTAAAAAAAGGGAATCATTTAAAGGATGAAGAATGGTAACTGGTGCTGCTGATTCTGAAAAGTTTATAAAAAAAATATTAATTGTCCAAAAGTGACATCGAAAACCACTTGAAGCTGAACATGGAAGTTGCTTATAAAGCATTAATGAATAAGAAAATGTAGATATTGTTTAAAATGATCACCCACAGATTTCTGTAATCAACAACTTAAACGTCTCCCTTTCCCACAGCTGTAATGGTGGAGCAGGGCTGGACAGCCAAGATATTTAACCTTCTCCTCCTGAACAACCAACACAGTCACAAACATTTCCCACTAATTAACACAATTGCATCTCTTACCCCTCAGGACCTGGGCTGCCAAGTGCTTTCATTATTGGGATTACCTTCCCAGACATCATGGCAGAACAGAAAGAGCCCGTCCCTGTGGCCTCAAGTGATCTCCTCATTGCCCTCTTGCCATCAGTCTGTTTTAGAAGGGGAACAACTTCAAAATGTGACTGTTCCCCTTCTAGCACCAGCATATGTTTTGAATAAGGAACTCCATGTCAGCAGATGGCACAAAGACTGGGCACCAGCACATCACATCAAACATCGGTGGTTTCAGATTTAGAGTTGACATATATTCGCCTTTTGGAAAAAAAATAAATATAGTGGAATGAAAACTGAATCAAAGGGAAAGAACAGATGACTACCATCCATCAAGGATGCACATATTTGTGCACTGAAAAAAAAAAAAAAGAAAAAAAATCAGTCATTTCAAAGAAAATCTTGAAAATTAAAAAAACGTTTGCACTTGTTCCTGGTCATAAACAATCTCACAAAAATCTCACTTTTGGAACTATTCCAATTGAAACCATACACTGAATTTATTAATACAGTATAAGTTTCTTTATGTAAAAAATCTTTATACATAGTAATAAAAAAGATAAAGGCAAGATGCATCAAACAGAAATCTGCTGGTTGTTTTTCCTCCGTTCTTACAGAGCCGCTGATGACTACCTGCACTATAAAGAGCTGTGTTTCTGACTTTCTGTCTCAAGCATCTTCACCTTTGCTTGTGATAAGGATTGTTCTGTCCAAGCATCCAACAGGACAGATGCTGGTGATGTTTTGGCACTTACGCTGGCAAACTGAGCTTCTTTCCCTTGAGAACTGCAAGGAGAAGTGGGAAAGAAAACAGTCAGCAAAACAAAACTGTGATGCAGGAGAAGCACACACTGCTAAAATGTCACAGGGACCAAAATCTTCCACACCAAATGGGTCCACTGCAGACAGTCCTCCTAGGCTGCCCCTCTTCAATACATCCTGGTAAAGCTAGAAGTAACAAATCTAACCTTGCCCTCTTGTGGCACCCTGGAGTTCCCCCTTTTCATCCTCAATAGACATACTAGCTCCTCACCACAGCCTCTTAAGAATTATGACTAAAATAACACAGCTTTGTGTTATATGATGTTATATAATGGAAACTTTCAACTCAGAGTATTTAAACCACTGAGAAAGGTGTCTGTAAGCACAGGATCTGCATGTAACAGTGTACATGGTCAGCAGAAGCAGGATCATGCTTATCCATGGAAGGCAACAGCAATATATATTTAGCCATACTTAAGTTTTTCCAAAAGTTCATCAGACCATTTATACATTTATATTCTACCCATACTGCAAAAAAATCCTCAAGTAATGCCCCACACTAGCAGAAAGTGTACTTGATAAATGAAGGTTATTTCAGAACTAATTTGCACACAGAATTAACGAGCTCGTAATGCTGATGTAGCAGACCCCTATGAACCTGTTAACTGCTACATTCCACAACCTGAAGCTGGAAGTTACTGTTTTACTTACCTTTTGTAACATACAAATAGAAGAAGTCACAGTACAGAACGGTCTGGACCACACCAGCAACAACAGCTATGAGGTCAAAAAATCCCTCAAAGTAGTAGCGCCAAATCCAGTTGACTAAGTACAAGGCACGGTACAGACCCAAGAAGAAAAGATAGTGAGTAGTGATGGTCTCTGCTTCCCCAGTTTTGCTGATCATAAAAAGTTGAGGGAGAATAGCAACCGATTCGAGATAGATGGAGAAGGTCCACAGTATCTGAAAGGAGAAAACCACAGGTATATCCAACTGTCTAACTGATAACAGCAGGACAGAAAATATTTGACTTGGCTCGACTTTTCACTCTCTAACAATGTTATGGATGGATGAATATCTAGTCATACAGGTCCAGTATTCTGGCAAACTTTCCCTGGTACAGGAAAAACTAAGTGAAAGCTTCATAATCAACCAGAGGATGGGAGGAGGGAACTCTCCTGGCAGGCAGCAGCCTCTCCAAACCAGCTCTCTGCTGAGCTGGCACACACAGGTTTGCTTGTGAGGGAACTTGTGTGCATCCAGTTCACATTACCATGAAATGCAGCTTACAGAGTCCATGCTGAGAAAGCTGCAGGAAAGATGAAGTCCCTTCTCCTGCCTAATGTTCTTCCATTTTTTAAATCTATTTGATTAAAGAATGACGTAACACAGAACAAAATTTAAAATATATTTCAAAGTGTTGCAATTCAAATTCCCTTACTCTGCAATAAATTAATTTAACCCCAATATAAAAACGCAGCTCAGTCCATGTAAAACAAGCATTTAAAGTTACTCTCTATTTTGTAGGAAAAAATTACCTGTTTGAACTCGCTGCAATGACATTTTTAATATAATTTTTCTGCAATTAAACACATAGCTGCATTTTAAATAGAATGCAATTCTTTTTTATAGTCTAGACCATTTGCAATTCCATAGAATTTAAGTAGTAGTATAATTCCTTTTGTTTTCACCAGGTGGCACCAACTATTCACAAACTGCATTCCTGGGGATTTTTTGAACAAACAGAACAAAAGGAATTCTTAATTAATACAGCCATCAGAGTGTACTGGGAAAAACACAGTTTTCTGCTTAATAAAATAATCTATGCTGATAACAGTGCTGTTCTCTTGAGGTGCCTTAAATTTGCACAGACATCTGCACCACACAGATTCACTGAGGAAAGGATTAGCCTGAACCTACTAAACATAGGCATCCTTCAACCATTTACTTGTCAGGCTAAAAATGCTCCTCCTCATGTTCCAAATATCATCTCCTGCCCACAATCAACTCACCTCCAGTGGAGAGAAGTCATGATTGACAAGAAAAGAGAGCCCACCGACAGGAACTATCAGGAACTCCACTCGGAAGGTGTCATGGTTCCCATCGTAGGTGGCCTTGAACTTCATGTAGATCAGGTACACGGTGGCGTACGAGCAAGCGATGTAGATAAGCTGAGGGCAAGGAAAGAAACAACCCCAAAACAATCCACAGAGGTTCCAGGATTCAACCACGCTCCCTGAATAAGCACTAAGATGAGTAAGTGTGGTCTTTTTTGATTCTATGCATTGTTTACGTGGTTTTGCAGGCTGTTGGTGGTGCTTAACTTTTGTCAGCAGAGTAACAATTCAAAATTAGCGATTCTGGGTTTTGTTGCTTTAAAGGCATCACGTGCCCATGGTTGAAGTGGCTGCCCAAAGGTGAAGACTCCAGAACTAAGGAAGTGACTGGAGAAGGAATGGATGTTCTGCAACTGCAGGGCAAGCACTGGCCCCAAACATTTAGGTTAAAAAATGTTAAAAATGTGCAGGTGCATACACACAATAATAACGGAAGGTGCCTTTCTACATTTAAAAAAGCCCAGCATGGTGTGGCTCATGTGGCAATTAAAAAATTCAATAATCCCCATTCAGACAACCATTTAACATATCATAAGTTAGCTGATTTGCTTTGGACCTTTAAACATCTCTAAAATCTGAAGAGTGGCAAATGGACACTGTTCTTCACCAACCAAGAGGCCCCAAAACCTACGAGACTGAGAGCAGCAATGAACCATAATTAATTTTGAGCTGATGCCTAACCATTGAAGGGTTATGGCACAGTAGACTTAATAGCTATTCCCTGCGGAATAAGCAAAAAGCTTCATCTTACAGGTGAGAAAACAGAACTAGAGAGAATTTAAGACTTTCTAAAGGTCAATCTGCCATCATCAGGACAGAGCTCATTGTCCTGGAGTCAACACAGTACAGCAGACTAGACAAATATTTTAGCTTCTGCCACTTTCAGCACAAAGATTAAACGTTCCTAACCATTTATCACATTAAAAAAGGGTTCTTTGCAACACAGAAGTAACAGATTAAAAATCCCACTGTTTGCAGATGCTATTAATCACTAAATGCTCTGCTCACAGACAAAATCCTACAAATACTGTATTAGGGGCTCAGAATCCAAAGGCTCTGCTACACAAGCATCCCAGCTGAGTGGAGATAAAGAACCACAGGACAGGATGCAGGGAACCTTTACTATGGGTGTAAACAAATCACAGTAGGTATGGTCATAGAGGACACTGAGAAAGAGTGAATGAATCCAAATTTCTTACATTACAAGCTTCTTCATCTCAAAAATCTCAACTCTCGACTTCTCAACTAAAGTTCTCAACAACTGTGTAACATTATATACTCCTACACAAATTAACACAAATTATATACACAAATTAACACAAAATTGTGTTGGGGCACTCAAGAAGCTTCATCTTGACACTACAATAATGGGCTGAGAAGACAATTATATCCATCAGTCTTTCTAAGCAGTAACCTTTGAAACTGAAATAGAGGCTATCATTTTGAAAGTTAGTATTTCCACACTCCTTCCTTTTCTGCTTAGGAGGGCTGCAGAACAAAGATGTGCTCATGGCCCTGAATCACAGCTAAGAAATAAATAAATGGCAAAACTCCCCTACCTTCTCCTTCAGAGCACCTAATGGTACCTTCCAATCAGAAATTACATATGGAAAAAGCTTCTGTTTCAAGAATATTTTATTTAATCCACAGCTCTTCATCTATACTGTTAATATTAGAACTTAAGCATACACATTTCACTTGCTGGAAAGCAAGTGTGAGTTTAAGACACAAAATTTTATTTTACAGTATTATTTCCCTAATTTATCCATCCATTTTGTGTTATTGATTATTTTAGTCTTTCCTCTTGGCAAAGTTATACTACCCTCTAAATTAAAGCTGAAAAGCATCAAGAAAACCCAAAAATAAAGGAATTGGATTAAAAAACATAAACATACTGCCCTCTCCCAGACCACTGCTTTATTTTCTTCTACTCAGCAGCAGAAATTGCAGGAATGAGTAAGTAAAAAACTCAAATTCAGGCTCACTGGCATTCAGTGGGCAAATGGCAGGGGTATAACTCACAGAAGCTACATTCCTTAAAGCTTACTCATGTCAACTTTTCATCAGCCTCTGACCAGACAGTAGCTGCAATTCTGGCAGTGCACTCTGAATACTAATGTACCTTGTAGTGAATAAAAGGAGATTTACTTGAGCTTTAATATCTCAAATGAGAAATACAGTTTATTTGAACCGTTTTTCCAAAAGCTTGTGCTTTCAATAACCAAAATGTCATTTGTTCTAAATGTCACAGTCCTGATATAAACAGTTTTTTAAAATTGCATGTAGAATGCAGAAAAGAAGCAGGATTTTGAGTCCATCTTCCACATTCTTTATCCAAAGCCCATCGAGACCTTTGGTGCAATGGGCCATTAGAAAAGGCTTTTATTAATGAAATTATGCACTCTGCATGCAACCTCACTAGCTTTTCTAACTCTTCAGCATACTCTACCTTCATAGATGTGTTATACAATGAAATGAATGAAGTGAAGAGGTCCAGGTAACGGGTAGTGAAGACCAGTGCAAACAGAAGCTGGCTTTTCCCAGAAATACCTAAAGTGATAAAGGAAATAATTAATCATTCAGAAAGCGATGAGGTGCTTTGAAACATTTGATGACCAGGATGAGAAAGGATATATCCTTTCTTTTTAAGCAAGTTGATCACAAAATTAGGACAAAATCCAAGTTCCCAAACCATACAAACAGAATTCTAAGCCCATATAGCTCAGTAGTGTGAACATAAGTTACCCTGTACAGGAAGAGGTGCTGGCACTACACAAGGTTTAGAAGTTACTCACAGCAGGTAGTGTCATTTCCAAAAATATCACCTGCAAGCTATCTGTTCTGTATTATCACTGGGCAAGGCTGCATTAGCTTTCAGTTCTCAGAGTGCTGTCACATGCCTCAGTACAATCTTTAGATGCTGAATAGCTGGAAAGGCACAAGGGCAATACAGAACAGACCCAGTGACAAGCAGAAAGTATGATGGCACCAGTAATGGGATTTTAGAGGAATACATAGATTTTAAAACATGAGGCAATTCAACTCACAGGCTCAATTGGCCACATGGTGAGAAAAACATCAAACAATCAAACCCACATGTTATTATGTACTAAAATAAAATTTTAAAAAGGAAGAGAAGTGAGATAAAATGTTAGACATCTATACGGTATCTTCAAAGCAACTTTCGATTCTAGGTCAAAGCCCCAATGTCAAAATGTTTGTTTGTACTTAACTTCAGGCACTAGAGCACAGTTAGAAGCATAAAAGCTTTGCACAGTCAGTCACTAAAAGCTTCTGAAAGCTGAGGTGAAGCATCGCTCCATAATACTGATGTGGTGGTGTGTCACAGCAGGGGGACAAAACAACCTACTCTGTGCCTCTATCTTGTTATTCCAATTATTCTTGTTTTCAGTCATCCAGGGCGAAAATAATTGAATCTGTTCAGCTAAGCATGCAAGTCTTCTTCAAAAAACAAGAGGGAAAAATACTCTGTAGGAGAGGCTGAAAATCCTTGTCCCTTTATACAGAGATACTTCTAGAAAGGCTTTTATTAACAGCACCATAAAGCAATTAGGAGAAGGCAATCTGCTATGGCTATTGAAGTCCTTTCTCCAGCTTAAGGAACACGGAATAAACTGCTCCAGATGAAGGAATTTAACCTATGAAGTACAAGAACGGCTGAAACAGTAACAATTAGAAAGGGGTGTGTTTGCAAATTTCTTGTGTGAAATGTCTGCAAGGTGAGCCTGATGTGCCACCGACAGAACAGCCCAAGTACAGTACAGGGAACATAAACCATCTCTAAACCTGCAGGCTGTAGAGCTGTAAAACACAAGCTGCAAGTATCATACACAAAACACACCATCCCCTCCAAAAAAAAAACCCAAAACAAACCACCTCCCAAAGTTCAGGAAAAAAAAAACCAACATTTGACATTTCTTGAACTACACCCGCATTGCACAGACAGCTGAAGCAGCACTCTGGGCTCATCCCAGTGGCGCTTGTTGGCATCACAACTTGCCAATAAAACCTCCCAGCAAGCAAAGCTGTCCTAAGGTCAGAATCCACAGGACAAAGAAGTCCACCTGAACAGATTACAGAACAGCGTGATACTACAGAATATAATTAGGCTAAATTATTTAGCATGCTATTTTCTTTTAGCAAATAACTGGGAACAGAAGAAAAAAAGCCAACCTAAAAACAAACCAGCATACAGGAGACATTAATTATTGATAACAGCTATAAATTTGGATATGGATATACTGTCATAAATACATATAATATACTTGACAAATTCTTCTAAGCCATTGCCAATCTTACCTCCTCAACCCCAAAGCTGTAATTTTTATTAAAGCTTTCAATACTCTCTGATTTTTGAATCTTTAGAATAATTGTGAAACCCTGAAACCCACCCTAGACCCAAGACTGAACTAATTTTCTAGTAAAGTAGGCTAGACTAGACTAGGCAAGGTTTAAATTGTAAACCAAAGGCCTATGAAGGGATGGGAGAAACATCTAAACTACAAACAAAAACAGGGTGAGGGAACAGGTAAACACAACAGTGGTACGACTTAGATGCATTTTAAAACTTTAGGAAATGTATCAATGTATGTCTAACAACGCTGACCCTGGCTCACGGCTGGCAACTGCAATGCACTAAGGCTACAATGATGCTATTCTCATCCTTCTACCTTTCTTTTTACTTCCACAAACGTTACTTAGTTCTTGAACTAAATAACAATGGTTTTATTTCTTCGTCCAAAGCTCTGGGCTCAAATTTGGAAGAACCAAACCTCTCTGTTTTGTTTCATCCTCACCCATGGAAAAACTCCTTCAACTTGTGCACTCCAGCTTGGCTGAAAGCCATAGCATGAAACTTTAATTCAGGTGATTTTCTCAGCCAGGCAGGAGGGCAGAGCTGAAACTGTAGTACTTTCTTATCAACTTCATTTTGCTGCGGTGAGTCAGGTAAGGAATAACCATCAGGAGCAGAGGCACTGAGCTGTGCAGTGTGCACTTACCAACTATGAACTGCACATCACAGCCACAAAACCTATTAACAAAAATTCTTCTAAGGAAGGTCGTCCATACTTTGCTATGGAAACTTGTCAGACTTTTAAAAATAAAGTAGTTCAGTTCTGTACCAAGTCCACATCACCCACACAACCACAACTCCTCTGGTTCTGCTAATAAGTACCACCATTAAGACTCCTGTGCTAACAATTTAAAAACCCAACCTAATTTTAAAGACAAATTTTCCAACCGAGAAAGAGAAGACTTTCCTTCAAAGAGAGAGAAAAAATTTCAAAGCTACCTAAAGCAGCAGTTTTTGTGAAAATACCGACAAATTAGCAGCAGCCTGTGGCAGAGTACTGTCAGAAGTTTTCATCTTAGCATATTATCTGCTCCACAATAGACACATAAAATTGAGATACAGCTACATTACCTAGCAAAAGTACTACACATTTTCTATCTACACTGCTTTTTTAGAGTATACAGCTTATAATTGGACAGCACTGCAACCGCAGGTCACCTTTAACACTTGATAAATGGCACAGAGAAATGCAAATCAATTTTCAGGCAGTAATTTGCACTGCAAACAACCTAATTTGACTTGAAATGGGTAAGAAAATACAGTCTGAACAGGACAATGTCTGAAAGCACAGGATTGCTCAAGTCTCATGAATTTCCTAATTATGACATGATGTCAATAATGGAGTTACCTACTGCATTCTCCATGGCTCTTCCTAATGATTTTTGAACTGTTGTTTTGAGTGGCAAACATTTTTCCAAACTCTAAATTTGGAAACTCAAATAACCAGACATGCAAAGAATTGTTTCCCTGCCAGCTCTAAAATTCTGAAGTCGAGATTTGATTTGCTTTCCCCTTATCTTTTCAAGCTATTGACTAAATAAGAAAAAAAAAATTTTTTTCTCAAGCACAGAAAACACAGACTGCTTCAAAGTGCAGATGAGCCTAGCCTTACCTATCTTCTTCAATAAGAGGAGTCACTTCTTAAGAAAGAAAATGGGGACTACGAGTCTTCAAAAAACAGCAGGCTGCAACAGAGGTGCACAGGCTGTCTCCCTCATTTCCAGCTGCTTTTACAGGCCTCCAGTTCTCCTGGAACAAAGGCCTCAGACACACACAGATGCAACCAGAAGAGAGGAGTCGGCACCATGTGGTTTGCCAGCTCTTCATGGATCACAGCCTGCAGCTCAGCCAGCAGTTAGAAGCCCTCCTTTATTTTCACAGCCTCTACTGCTTCAAAAGTGCATGATTAAAGTAGCAGCTGGTTTGCCTGTGTTTGCTTAGTCACCAATAACCACGAGGTATAAGTTTATTTAATTTATTAGTGGTTCTAATAACCATGCAATGTAAAGGAATGGCAGAAAGCCCTCTAATAAGGAGCTCTTTGTAGCTGCTTAACATTAACTGGTAACTACTTAGGGGTTATTGTCATGCATGACTTTACAAACACATGCAAATTTATATTTACAACAGTTTTATCAATAGAAACCTCAAGTGACAACAATGAACCGCTAGGAGGAACAGAATAGAGCCCCAAAAATAAAATTCTTTGCTCGTGGTCCTTTGAGGTATTCATGTTCTTCTCATTCTAGACAAACTTGTTAGGGCTCAGACACCAATCTCACAGCAGCAACACAAATCTGGATTTACTCCTGAGGATGCAGGCAGAACTAGAAGACACCAAAGAAACAGCCCTGACAAACACATTCTGTTTTCTTTTTTTCTTCCTTCAGGAAAATGAATTAAGCAAATATTTTTACTGAAAGAGCTCATGCATGTGTGTTTGTGTCCAGGGACACTGGACACTGGCTAATTTGGGAAAGGGGAGAGCTGTATCTCCTATGTGATACAGCCCTGTTTACTTTTCTGTCCTGGAGAAAGCTGTACCAATGATTGGTGTGAGGCTGCTTTCTTATGAATAAACCCCTAGTAGTAGAGATTCTCAATCACAACTGGCTTAAGGAAAGCAACATCAGACCACTTTTTAAGTAGAAAGATGGGACCAGGTCACATCGTACTATACTGTGTAAATAACCTCACATCCAAAGGTCACTTAAGAATCTCTTGGCTCAAACCCTATCTGAATTTCAGCCTTGCAATAGAATTTCACATTTTCTTTCTTCAGACATTAAATGGTATTCAGTTTTTAGATCATTAACCCTCTTGCTGTTTGTAATCTCAACTGCATTTCTCAAACACAGGACAAAGCTCTATTCAAGCTGGAGGAGGCAAGGCCTTCTCCTGCCGGATCCAGGCAGGATTCCTGCGATGCACTAGAGCCTGAGCCAGGTGAGTTCATCAGGAAGGTGCTCCTGTGCTCCATGACTTCAGGAACAATAGTTCTGCACTACCACTGCATGTGGGCCATGGAGTCACTTGCTTGACCTCTTTTGTAAAGTTAAGAACAGTTTTTACTTTAAGTCTGTTCAAAGCCAAAGCTATTAGTTTACTTTTTAAAAAACAAAACTATTCATTTACTCTTTTGTGCTACCAAGTGATTAGTTGGTGAATTGACATGACAGCATACAGAACCTGTACTTCCTCCTACCTGAGGTGTAAATCTCTTTCATTTCCCCATTCTCAGTTATTTCAGGTTACAACTTAAACTAATTCTTCATGCTTTTAACCGAAAACTTTACAGATACATCTGTTCAACAGTGCTAACCCGGTATTTGAACAGTATCATCAAAACATGGCAAACTGATTTCAAGAACAATCGCCCTCACTAAAGAAGGAGAAGCTCACTGGAGAGAAGGCAAAGTCAAGCTCACAGTCAAACTCCCGTGCACAACAAAACCGATCCACGTAACACACACCGCAAGGAAAAGCCCATTTTGAATGACAACAGCTCCCAGTTTTCTGAAAGAAATCAGCTACGCTGCAGTTATGGGAACTGCCTGCAATTCCCTGCAACCACCACACCGTACAGCCGAAGGCAGAAAGCGAACCACGGCACACGGAATTGGAGCACGCCCGCTCCGAACGGGGGGGAAGCGGCAGCGGGGGGCGGCGGAGCGGGGCTCGCGGGCCGGGACCCGGCGCCGCTCCCGCTGCCACGTCACACAGGCCCGCGGCTCCCGCCGGGATCTCCCTCCCGGCGCTTCCTACTGCAGCCGGGCCCGGCCGACAGCAAAGCCTGCACCGGCCCGAACAGCGGCGCGAAGCGCAGCTCGATTCCTGCACAAAAGCCAAGGACAGGGGGAGCGTGAGGCCGCCGCGGAGGGAAGGGGAGAGCAAGGAAACTTCAGAGGTTGCGAACCGCGAGTCAGCGGCGGCCGGCGCTGCACCAAACCGCGTACACCGGCGGCCCGGGGGCCGGGCGCGGCCAGGGCGAGCGAGGGAAGGGATGGAGGGACGGAGGGATGAAGGGAGGGCGGCTGCTCGCCCCGCGGGGGACGAACTGCTCCCCCCCGCCCGCCCTTCAAACCGGCCTCCCCATTCATTCGCCTGCCGCCGGGCAGTTACGTAAGGAAGGAGCGACCCTCCCGGACACAGCCGTAGCGGCGGTGCATAGGGATTAAAGTACAAATAATGGCAACCGCAACACCTTTCAGGGAAATGCAGCTGCCGCCGGCGCACCCCCACCCCGGAGCGGGGATGCGCCTCCTCCTTCCCCCTCTCCCGGCTGCTCACCCGCTCCGCCGGCGCTGGATGTGGAGGGGGCCGAGTCGCGGGGAGGTCAGAAGGAGGGCAGAGCCCCCTCCCCTGCGCCAACGGGAGCGACCGTCCCTTTTCACCTGCCCGGGACGAGTTCTGCCCGCCCGCCCCGGGGGCCCTCGGGGGCGCCCCAGCGGGGTCAATGCCCTCCCCGCCTTTCCCCGCTCCACCAGGGCCGCCTCCCGGGCCAGTGAGACAGGCGGGACCCCCCCGCCGCCCCGGCTCGCGGGGCTCTCCCCGGGGCGCGGCCCTTCGGGGGCGATCGCAGCCCCCGCGGCGAGTTCGGGGCTATGCTGCTCGGCCCCGGCGGGGCTCCCGCGGGGCTCTGCGGCCCGGAGCCACCCGGCCGGTCCCGCCCCGCGGCCTCCGCACGCACCCGCGCAGGAGCGGCTCTTCCAGATCTTGAGCAGCAGGATGATGATGGCCGCCAGGTGGGACAGGTCCCCGGTGAGGCGAAAGATGTTCATGGCGGCGGCAGAGGCGGCGGCGCAGCCGGAGCCGGGGAGCGAAGATGGCGCAAGCTCAGCGGGCACCGAGCGACGTGGCCCGGGGACGTGGCCAGGCAGCCCCGCGCCGGTGCACGCCGGGAAGCGGGGGGAGCGCCCGCCCCGCCCCGCGCCGCCCTCACGGCGGGGCCGCCCCGGCAGCCGCGGGCCCGGGCGAGCGGAGGGGAGCGGCCGCGGGACTCAGCCCTTGAGGCGGCCGAGAAGCTGATCTGTAGATATAGACAATAGCGAATATAATATATTTTATATTATATTTTATGATGTTTTGGAGGCCAACAGTGTGAAAATCTACATCAGCTACTAGAGGGTCCAGCGGAGGCCAGAAAGGTGATGAGTGTCTTTCTTAGGAGAGACTGTGAGGGCTGGGCCTTGTTAGTCTGGAGCAGACTGAGGGGGGATCTCATCGAGATACATAAATACCTCACTGGTGGGTGCCAGGAGGGTCACAGAATCCTGGAATCACAGGATGGTTTGGGTAAGAAGGGTACTTAGGAATCATCTCATTCCACCCCCTGGCATGGGCAGGGATACCACTCACTGGACCAGGGTACTCGGGACCCCATCCAGCCTGGCCTGGAACACTTCCAGGGATGGAGCAGCCACAGCCTCTCTGGGCAGCCTGTGCCAGGGGAGGCAGACTCTTTTGGTGCCAGACTCTTTTCCATGGTGCCCAGTGGCAGGACAAGGAACAGTGGCCATGAACTGAAACACAAGAAGTTTCACCTCAACACAAGGAAGAAATTTTTACATTGAGGGCCGCAGAACACTGGGACAGGACTGGTCGGTCAGGGATTCTCCCTCCCTGGAGACATTCCAAACCCAACTGGACACGTTCCTGTGTCACTGCTCCAGGTGACCCTGCCTTGGCAGGAGGGTTGGACTGGGTGATCTCCAGATGTCCCTTCCAACACTAACAATTCTGTGATTCTGTGTAAACTTCAAAGAAAAAGAAAAAAAAAGCAATTATTTCTTCAATAATTATGCCTTGAGAGTCAGCACACTGCCTCTTCAGAGTCCTTAATCCCTAAACAGGACATGACCAGCAAAGTTCAGTGGGCAGTTCAAAAGAGGCATCTCCTCTTAAAAACTCTCCAATGTTCTCTGTAAAAAAAACCCCAACAATCCACACAACAGCAAAGAAAAATAGGAGTAACTGCCCAGGAATAGGATTTCCAGAGGTTGTAAAAAATGGGTAACAGCTTATTCCAGGTAAACAGTGGTGCTTTGCTGGGCAGCTCATTTCTTTAAAATTGCTTGGTTTACATTGTTTCACAACCCATTTGAGGAAATAGCGTAAGGACTTTACTGTTACAGAATTATATAAAAAGTTCCCACAGCAGAAGGTTATGGACTGTTTGAAATTTAAGAAAAGGATTCTAACTACAATCTTTTAATTTTTCTGTTTAAAATGTGGCACAAACATTGAAGTCTTTAGAGAGCTTACATAATCCTGAGAAGGGAGAACTGATTAGTACCAGCTATTGAGTTTATCTTCTGTAAGTAAGTACCCACTGTGTGACAAAACCAAATTTACTTATTTTCAGAGATTAGGAATCAAAGCCTGTCCTCTTACAACACTGTGTTTACAAGTACAGCAGTACAACTCCTTGACAAGCTCCATAGAGCCAAGAGTGGTATCTCTTACCACTTCCTAAGAGAAGAGGTTGGATGTTGCATTTGGAAAGTTTTATAGCTCTGCACTCTAACAGAATAATTATTTTAAACAGATACTGAATAATTTTGGCAGCAAGTAATGTTTGATGTAAGCACCAGTGAGTTGCCTACTTGAGGATACATGTTAAAAACCCAAATATAGTACTTGGAGAATTTGTACTGTAGACGACAGCGTTTGGCAGAACTCCCCAAATCTGTGGTACCAACAGCAACAGGAGGGGAGAAAGTGCAAATTCGTAACTACAACATCAGCAGCTGCAGTGCTGAGGCACTTCTATCACTGCACACATGTGAGGTCTGAAAACACAGACATGTCTTACAGCACTGGCTGGACCAGCCTGCTTGACACAGGCTTGATTGAAATGTGAACATTTAATATGTCAGATCTCAACAATTCTGAAAGGGTGAATACTGAAATAAAAGTGGCTAATAGAAACACTGACAGATGCGTATCTGGAATCTATTTAATGGATACATTAAAGACAGAGAGCTGACACCCATTCTCTCAACCCCTGCTCAGTTCATGCAGTTCATATTCAGAACTTGTTTGTGATCCAAGTTGTTTTCTGACATCTGATTAATTGTTGAAACATGTCAGGCCCCAATTAAACATGACCTAGGGCAGTTTCAGCTTGTGCATCAAACCAGTGTGATTTTAACTACAGCAATGGCTATTCTTTGATAAATCAATACAGTTCACTTCCATATACAATGGTTAAAAATTATCAAGGAAAGCAGTACCAGAAAAGATTCCCCTGTTGTATCTGTGACAGATTAGCATTTTCCACTGTTCTCATATGTCTCCTACAGGAATTTACTTTTGTCTTCCCTCCTTTTCTCTTAGTCCCTCAAAGAGAAGTTTACAGATATTAAGTGAGATGTTAAGTATTTGTAAGGATAATTATATCAGCTAAAACGTTAGAAAATAAATGTTATTCTGCTGCCAGCAAAGCAAGAAATGCATCAATCACAATTCCTCCAGTTAATACTTCAATGTTCAGTCACTTGGACTCTGAGCTCTGAACATGCCTGTGTTCCTGCATCATCAGGGCAAGAAAATCCTCTCATTAATCTGGATTGGAAAAGCAGACTGATGCTGAACAGAAAGGGGCAGGAAGAGACAGATGGACATTTGTTGCTTTCTACTCATTGCAGAAGAAATGTAATACATTTTGTGGCTATCTATTTTTGGGTACAAATAAAGAACCAGATGTGAACTTTGATAAAAATATCCTATGGTGCAAAACTCCTACATGTCCTGATGCCAGGCAAGGTCCGGTGGGGTCTTTGAGGCAGTCTCATAATTTCTCTGTCTAAGGACTAGGTAGAAAGATATGGAAAGATGGTCTGATAATGGATCAGACTCTTAACTAAAATATGAAATTATGGATACCTGGATAGCCCCCAGGTCTGTTTTGCTTTCTGGCAGGTTTGTTATTTATCTGCACTTTCCAGCAGTATTCAGTATAACAATCTGAAAATACTCTTTCTGAGGACCAATTCCAAATGTTCTGGGGTACCAATAAAAGATTGGTGGATTACAGTGGATTTTTTGTTTATTCTTTGCAGACCTGTCTTTTCTATCCAGTTTTCCTCCTGCCTTACTGGAAAAGGAAGTCAGATCCTTCCCTTCCAACAGCACAGGAGTAAACAGTCCCTAAGGCTTTCCCACATCATATGGTGTGGATGAGAATATTTTACTAATCAGGACTATAAGGTTCTTAGCTCTCCTCATCCCATGCCTAGAGATCTTGTTTAAAAAAAAAAAACAAAACAAAAAACAAAAAACAACCCAAAACATACACACCAAAAAAACCCCACAAACTTATCAAAAACATGTAAATATTTTCACTGAAATAAAGATACACTTAAAGTTGTGTACTAGCCTAGAGTATCAACCTCTTTAGAGGAAAAAAAAATTAAAAAATTTTAAAAAAGGAAGAGATTATTAGAAATTTGATTTTTACTTCTAAGGAGAACAGAGTATGACAGGGGAACAAGGTACTGCAGTTTGCTGGCTGCTCCTCGACTGCCATGGGGGAATTGGCAGTGTCCCACTGCGAAGCAGTGTGGTGTCTATAACCACAACACAGCAGGAGCCAAAATACCAGCGGTGCACTATGGCCAGTTACCTGCTCAAGTGACACATTCCAGGTGACTGCTGATTCCTTGCTTCTTTCTGGGTGTCACTGGAGTGAGTCAGGCCTCTCCCTTGGCCCCAGGTGCGTTTGGCTGGCACACCTTGAGCAATGTCTCACATCTGCTCCAAGGGGAGGGCAGCCACTGGGACTCTGACAAGGTCCCAGCCCAATATGATGGGGCAGCAATTTGTGTTCCTGGAAAGTAAATGAGGGGGTGATGATTCCTAGGCACAGCAGTGAAGTGAGATCTAAACCTGCCACAATGCAGTACGTAATTGCCTCTGGAATATTTGAGCAGATTATACAGGGATATAAAGGGCTTCTTGAAATTAAGGAAGGATGCCTTTTTTTTTAAACAGTATCTTCAGAGCCTCACGCTGAGGAGCTGGTTAGCTCTGATGTGACAGATTGAGATCACTGGGAGTCAAACATTCCATGCACTGTATAAAACCTGACAACAGCCAGAATGCCAGCTTTAACAGGGACACTTTTCAGACACTGTGGATGGGTAGTTGTTTTCTTCCTTTTGGGGATTTAGACATACCACAGATGTGCCATTTACCTCAGTACTAGGTCACAGGGATATTTTCTCTCCTGCTGATCCAGAATCAGTAGCCCTTTTCTCTTTTCTAAACACAATTCTGAACATAAAGGCATCAGGCACTGAAATAATAAACCAACGATAGTATTTCTTCCCATTTGTTAACTCCTGAAGGATCCTACATTCAAGCACAGGAATGAAATGCCTCCTCTCACATTCTGCTGGACAGGGTCACCTGTCACAGGGCTCAGAGCACTCAGAGAAGCCAGGCCTACACCAGAGTTGTGACTGTCAGCAGCTGGATGGTGGGATGTGCATCCCACACGATGTATGGCACTGCCCAGCAATCATCAGAAGGGTCACAAGTGGAGAGGAGAGCTGCACAATAAGCAGATACAATTATTATCATGGTCTATATTCAACAACAGATTTATGCACAAATCTGATTTTTTTTTCTCTCTCAAAGATCTAAAAGAACTAAAGAGAATGTAGGAGAAATTAAGCTTGGTTTAAACAAATGTTAGCCACATCTACAAAGAGCAACATTTCTTTAAGAATCAAATCTTTACACGACATTTCTCTGTAGTATATTCTTCCCCTAAATCCTGATCATGCAAAAAGAGAGGGACTGTGAGACATTTTTCCATTAATGCATTCCAGTGAAAGTGATCACGTGCATGTTGTATGCAATACCCATCTGCAGAGGGTTCAGATGCCTGCACTGAGGGGTTCTATGGTTTGTTCCATGGAAGTAAAGTGTACATGTTTCAGTTTCCTCTGGCAGTGTGCAGGATTGTGAATGGATGGCAGGTCACACACAGATTACATACCGTGCATACTTGTGCTCTCTATGCCTTTCTCCCCTTTCCATCTATTCTTCCCACAGAAATTTAGTTTCAACACTTTTGATGGAAGTGTCTAATGAATCCCAGATTTTGTCAAATGGGCTTTTCCATCAGTGACCTTTACAAGAGGGACATTGGCAGGAGTAAAATTGCTTTTCTACAACACTAGCCATCCAAAATGCTCACACCATCTCATGAACCAAACAGCGTTGCAATCTCACAGTGAAAACAGTTCAACATTAAGTCAGTGCTCCACACTTACCCCTGCTACACTACTCTTGTAAGAAATAGATAAGCCCTTGACCAAATGCCAAAGTTCCTAATGTAATTATTAATTTAATAAAATATACAAATAATCAAGCAGTTCAGCTACTTAAAAGCACTTGTGCTTGAAAGAAATTACAGCACAGATGGCACAAAACAAAGAACTCACTCCTGCTCCAATTAAAAGCTAAACTCTGACTCACGTAATTGCAAACGGAATCACTCCCAGGTATATTGACAGAAGAAGATCACTTGCAACTCATATAGATTTTTGAAGGCCTTGGTAGAGCTAAGTCACGTATCTGACCTAAGCAGCTGAACTGGAAATGCTGACTGTCTTCTTGACATGAAAACACTCTCCTGCACCTTCGGAAGTGCACACAGAATTCAAGTCAGGCAATTTCAAGAAATCAAAAAACCTTTTACTACTTTCACATCTGAGTGCGGCAGAACTTTCTAATATGAAAACACAGATAAATCTTTATAATGCATTTGATCCACTTGGTTTTAGTGGGCATTTGCATGTATTTGTTTGGATTAATAAAACAAACTTCTTTCTTAAATATATACTTCAATCTCTTGTTCCCATGCAGAAAAGGAAACACAGCTGGAGAAGCTAGAATCTCACCATGAGGATTAGAGAAAAAAGTGCCAGGCAGTTTGCAGCAATCATAATTCTTTGCTTATAAAATGCAGGACTAAAGCATGTAGTATTATCTATAACATCATGTCACACTTGCCAGGGTTAGTTATAGGCAAAGGCAGTTCCCAAAGCAGCAGACTGCTGAAGGGGGAAGAGGGAAAGGAGGGGGTGAGAAACGGCTCTCACTGCCTACTTTGCCAATAACAAAGCCCTGAGAATCAAGTTAGCCCCTGCTAACATTACAGAATATATGGGACTGTGATGGAGCTGTTGCTCCCAACTGCAGCAAGAGCTCACATTCACCTTGCCCCAGCAGCAGCTGGGCTCTTCCCTCCAGCTCTCCCTCCCTCCCACTCCTACTGCTTCCCCACCTGAGAAAATTCCAATTCTACTTTCAGGGCTGAGAAGCCAGATGTAATGTTTGCCATAAAGAAATACAAATTACAGTTTGAAGGGCATTTGCCACGGTACAGCCCTGAAAGAAAAAGCTAAACTTTTCAGTCCATGCATTGCCTTTTTTACTCTAGAAAACATAAGACTTTTGCAATGGCAAAATGGAAAACTGTGCCATGTGTTCACGGTCTAAAATCATGTTGAGCAACATCAAAATGTATGTTCCCATGAAGAGGATTTTTAATATACCTTTTTCATCCCATTGTTTAAAATATTGAGAAGCTAAATATTGAGAAATACTGAGGCCTGAGAAGCTAATATTAGACACTTAAATCATATGCTGATAAAACACAGGAAAATATCTACGATTTATAATCATGAGAAAATCCTTTTTCTAGATCTTATGGAAAACACTGGATTGACAGTCCTAGTAGTGCATAGGCCCAGTGAACAGTTTCCCCTTACTATCCCCACTTCAACCTCACCTGGAGTGAAAGGACTGTCTCTTGATGAACATAAGCAGGTTTCCATGGTGCATTTTGTCACATGAAAAACTCACAGTATTGCCAATGCCCCCAGTGTCAACAGTTCTGTATTGAATACAAACAGCCATGGGGAAACTACGTTTTGTAGAGGTGCCTAAATTCTAAGAGCCTGTTATCACTTCTTGTCTGAGCAGGATTTAAACCAGCAGCTCCAAGATGAAGCTATTTTATTGCAACAGCAATAACTTTTAGTGCAGCTGCTAGAGCACTGAGAAGGACAGCCCCTCTGCAGGGAATGTACACTTGAAGTAAAAGAAAACCCAACAAAAGGACACAAGAGTGTGACCAAATTAGCCCATGTAAAAAGCACTGGGTATCAGACATCAGCCTCCAAATAACAGTCCCCTGCTACCTCTCCTCCCTATAATTCAAGTTCCTACCTAACACACAATCCTATATTTCAGTGATTTTCTCATGAGACACATAAGCCATTTCCACTTTTTAAACTCAAAATATTTGCAGGAATACTCTGTTACTTGTTAAAGCTATGGAAAGGAGATAGTTCTCATAATGAGAATCTTGCTTGTAAGAATTTAACCACTCTGCACTCAGAATTCTCAGAGCCTCTTGATTCTACTGTTCAAGCTGAGCTGACACTCTTTTATCTCCAGCATCTCTGTTGTAAGCTCCAGGACACTGAAAATCAAAGTAAGAAAAATATTAAGTCTTTTGACATGCCATGCTTTGCAATCTTAAAGACTAATAGAATACTTAAGCATTTAGTTTGCCTAACTGGAATCTAAACTTCAAGGCCACCAGTGCTCTTCTTAATTATTAGCCTGTCAAAATGTTAAAATCCAATGAAAATTAATGGCCATACTCTACTAAATAGAATTGTTTGTGGAATAAAATCTTATAAATAGCTTGGAACAGGCAAAACACAGAGTAAAACCAAGAACATGTTCCAAATAACAAAGCAGTAATTGATTGGTGTTACATGGAGTTTAAAATACACCTTTGTTATGTTTGGCTTTACAATAAAGATAAGATAAAGTGTTTTCCCCTTGATTAGATTCAGAGATAGTCTAACCAAGGTGCAAGACACCTTTGTAATACAGAAGAATTATTCAAGAATTGTTATTTTTTGCATTCAAAGCAGGAAGAGGATCCCACAGTCCTTCTTCCCTGTTACAGGTGATCTGTGCTTTTGTTATAAAGTTACCTCTAACTGAAAATATAACTTACCTCAAGCTCAACCCTTGAGGGTTCAGAAAGGCAGGTGCAGTGTAAACACAGCACACAGCCAGATGCCAAAGCCGCTCAAACAAGGAGCACCTGGAGAGCAGAAGGTTTTATTTCTTAGTGTCACGCTACAGCTCAGCCTAGAAGTCTTATCTACGCCACCCCAAAGAGGTGAAGCAAATTGCAACAGCTGAATCCTAATTACATTCAGCTCTCCAGAGATGTCACTTCCAGTTTAACATATACAACTCCAAAGAAAAGCACTTCATAGGGAGACAGGAACAATGGACAAGAAGCTCAACAACTCAGGTGATCTTTACCCGGAAAACTCCTCCCTTTGGCAGACCTCCAGAAGGAACAGGGCATATGTGAGAAGGAGCTGGGTTAAGAGCACTTCCCAAGTGCTTCTGGGAAGGCCTCCTCTAATTCCAGCAAGGGCATCATACCAATTTAGTTCCCCTTACTCCTATTTCAGCACTTCAGCTTCCCTCTCTCTCCTCCAACAGCTTATGTCTTGCTGGTGTCACTGGAAACAACAATATTTGCTGTCTGATAGGGATAAGTTCTCAACATTGTCTTGACTATGTGCAAACTCTCTCACCGTAACACATCCATTGACACTGCCCAGTATAAACTGAAATATGAAGAAGTAAAAGATTAAACCACTAAAGTATAGGTACTAATAGGCTTTATTTCCAAATAGGATGGGAATGGCCCTACAGTCTGGATAAAGATGCTAATCCACCCCAGTACTACCTCCTTTACCACTTGCAGCTCTGCAAACAACATTCTGCTGCACATAAAGGCTCTGACCTGAAAGTTCAGAGATGGAGACCCTTGCCTTACATTTAGGCAAAGAATATGGGAAAGAAGGAGTGGGAAAAGCTCACTGTTTCAGACTACCTTTTACACAAGCTAGTGCTTAGCACAGTGTAATGCTACTAGACAGCTGCTAATGCCATCTGACAGTCTTCCTCCATTACCTTTTGCTGTGGGTAAATCCAGCATCCTCCTGGCTGTTTGTCTTGGTCAGGCATGTTATTTGAGGCACGACTGTAGAAGTTGATTAGTAAATTCACTGTAACCGACCCCCAGAACAGAGGCCTGACCCTGGTGCATGCTGTGAGACCTCACACCCCGCTGGTGTGTGCCCCTCCCCTAGGCAGGAGCAGGGAGGACTCCACTCACCGCTGGGAGCTGGGGTTTGGCCCTCCTGGGGGGATCCTGCAGTGCTCTGTGTCCCTGGGCTGCTGGTCCTGGCTCCATCCAGTGCCAGCCCCAGGCTCTGGAGCTGTGCTGCATCCAGGTGCTCCCGCTGCCATCCTGTAACCATGGCGGCGTTCTCAGGGCCCAGGTTTGCTATTTGCTCGGGGGACAATGCCTGAGAGGAACAAAAGACAGAAAAATTGGTTTAGGCTGTCAATTATAGAAGGAAGGTAAGGAATCAGAAGTCAGCACTGCCTTGCATTCAGAATGAGGGACATTAGCCTTTAACATTGTGTTGCTATAAAAGAGCTCAATAGAGCTTAAAAGAATCCTCTGTATTCATTTACTTCCCTGACCACTCATCTATCTGTCACCTTTCTCTTTGATGGTGGAAGCTGACAGCTTGAGAAGCTTTCTATGCCAGCGCTGTATTGTACACTTCTTCAATATATTGTTGGAGTTTAATTTTCCAGCCATTTATTTTCTGATTTGCTCAAAGACTGATGGTATTGTGCAACCTCTTGTGTTTTCATTTATTTCCTCTTATATCTGCTCCCAAGCAACCTCAGTTGAACTTACATTTGACCTTTGATTATAGTTAGCAGTAGAGCAATGAGATGAAAAGACCCCGTGCTTTAATCTCATTATTAAATTTTCTTTTAGATTGAAAATCTTCCCAGTTTGTTCATAATAAATTTAAAAATTAAACATGGCAATCATAATCTTACAGTAATTATCTTATATCATATAGCAATTAAGCAGTTTTTAAAGCCTGCATTATTGAGCAGGCTGGTTTGCTTTAGTTCTAGTTAACATTCTGCAGTCACAAGCATTTTAACCCTCCTACACAGCAAGCCTTTTTTCTTGCAACAATTCTGCATCCAGGTTCTACTTTGGATAGACAAAATTCCTCTTGCAAGTAGGTTAGATGATAGAGAAAACCCCTGCCCATTTTTCATTGTCTACCAAATGGTGTGCTGGTTTAAACTCAGCAAACTCATGGAAATTCCTACAGGTTCACACATTTTGAATTGAACATCTTCTTAACTCACTTGAAGTCCACAATACAATGTAATTTTTCATAAATCAAAATCTAAATAATTTAGACAGCTGCAAAATGAGGCCATAAAAAACCTGTGTAAAACCAAAATCTTCTTTGAATCCTTCAAATACAGAAAGCTCTTCCAAAGAGGCACCCTGCTTTTTGTTAATCACTTTTTGTAGTATCATTACTGCTCTTACTAACAAGAATGTTGCTTGTTAGAAATTCTACAAGATGATATAGAGCTGTTTTGCAAAGAAATAGTTTCTGTAATGACATTTTAGGCTTATCTGAACTGTCAGTGGTACCGTGCACAGTTAGTGCTCAAGGAGTTTTTCTTTTTTATGGGAGCTGACACAGTTAACTCTCTGTTTAGCTCAACTGTCCATAAGTACATTGCTTGCCTGAGCATCTGAAAGAGACCAGCCCAGGCAGAGTATTAATCTTGTCACTAAGTCAAAGAAAGTCAGGGGCAATGATCTCAGGATCCCTGTTCTAATTTCTGGTCCACATTCAGTACTGCTGTAATTAGATGTAATTCCTTTCTGATCTGTATCTGCCTGCACAATCTGTTTTTCAGAGCTAACTTGGGAGAATGGTGCCAGATTTTAGGTTAATAAAACAGCTCTTGCACAGTCAGCAGAGAAATCTGTAGCTATTACAGCATCCTTGCAAATGTTAATAAACAGAGACAAAAATTCAGATCTGAATAAAATGTTGGAAGATACAGCGTCCATTCCCTGTTTTGTGATACTTGCTATTTCTTTGGGATGCATTCTGAAGGATGAAAAAAGCTTGTCTAGCATACTTCATGGGCATCACAAATACAGATGATACAGCTGAAAGTTAATGTTCCAGATCCTTGATGGTCTCTCACTTAACAGACCACAGAAAATTTTTTCCCAAAACCCGAAACTATAAATCAGTGCTGCAGTTTATTTATACTACAGTGAAAACAATAGAAATTTAGTAACTTCTTCAGTAATCAAGCTCTTACTTGGAAAATTTCAGGAGGTATATGTCTTACTGCTGATGGCTGGAAATATGGCATCAAGCTTTTATCAAAAGCTTTTAATTCATCCTCATTCAAACCACCTAAAAACCCACATAATAGAAACAAAACTTGATTAATTTTTATTAAATTTATTTTAAGGTAATATAAACTTTAAGCACTTACAAAAATATATATAATAAATGGTTTATTCCAGGGTGTTATATAGAGAGATGCTGATTCTATGTTTGTTTCTTTCATTATATTTTAGCATTACAAATCCTGTGACCTTACCCATTGACATAGAATGTACTCTACCTGAATTACTTTATCTTGGAAAAGAGAGTTATAAAAGCCTATAAAATCATAAGCAATGGTATTAGGGAATGCTCATTCACAGTCTCTTCTGATCCATGGTTAGGGAACATAATCATGCAATGGGAGTGACTTCTTCACCACTTAGGTGGTTATGGTGGGGAATCATTGCCACAGGCATTGGGGATACTAAAAATTCTGAGAGCTCAATGTGCAGTTAAATGATAACAGGGAAACAAATCCAGGAACAAAACTGGGAGTGACCTCTGGCTCAGGAGGTCTCTGAGGCTGCAAGAGCACTCTGGAGAAGTATCACTCCAGGCCAATCCTGCTCTTGTGCTCTTCCCTGGGCAGCCCATTCTTTCCAGGCAGGATGCCTGGGCAGCCAGAGCACAGCTCCTCCCACTACAGCCTGGTTCACAAAGAGTGACTGGGTCTGGAATCCCGACTGGTTTTGTCCTCCTTGATTTACCCTTTCCAACTTACAGGACCCAAGTAACTTCAGGCTGTGCTTCCCAAGGTCAGTTTGAGCAGATTCACAGAACCTTACAGAGAATACCACGACTTTTCCTTAGTGCTTCTGAAATTGCTGGATGTCTGTCCCTGCAGATGACTCCCCTCAGCTTTGTTACCTGCTATAGTACCAATTTCCTGTAAAACAGAGCCATTCCAGCTGGCAGCAGCACCAAACACGGATTCTGTCATCTTCTTAAACTGCCTCAGCACAGGGGTGCTACAAAACAACCGGCCAATTCTTGCAATTGCAGCACTGCAAAAGGCAACAAGGTCATCATTACAAGCTGCATTTACGTGGAGTACTAAATAGGCCTGGAATATACTTAAACCTGCTGTAAGAAGACTGTAAAACCCATTTTCAATTTGAAATATATGTGCACAGATTGCATACAAATATTTCAGGTTTTAAGCAAAAACCTGTATTTCTTGATACAATACTTAAATGGTGGGACATAAATGGCAGAGGAAAACTATAAAAGAATATTTTTAAACAACTGCTGCATGTTTTCTGCTTTTCTAAAAGCATTTAAAATGTAAAAAGGTGTCCTTTAGGCTCTGAAAATCTTGATGGAACAAAAATGGCACAATAAATTTTACCAATAGAGCTACTAATAAATATTTCATTAGATATAAAATGCAGTACCTGAATTCAGCAGTCCTTATGGATGTGATTTCTGTGGAGTTCAAAGCACAGAGAACAGCTCCTAATCCAACTAAATCAAAACTTTTTAATGTGCTGATGGTCTGGCCAGAGTCGTCTAAAAAACCTTGCAAAATAGCTCTTGCCTACAAAAGCAGTAAGATAGTATGCATGAATAGGGTAAATATAATTGAAACGTCTGTTACTAGATGATTAAAATCTTACAGAAGCTATGGAGCATAAATATTTATCCTGAGCCTCCCCAATGTATGGCCATGGCCTTCAGGAGGAGCACTGTCACCACCTACATGTGACACTAAAACAGGGCACTGTTACCCAACCACTTGCTAAATGCAAACGGTGTGAAAACACTCTGTACTTCTTCTGCCAGGTCACAAGGAAAGCCTTCACCACAAGAAATGGTGCTGCACTGCCCCACAGAATCAGTTACATTGCTACAAGAAAACATAAAATACCTAAGGGGATCAATATGTAATTTTATTATTTTTAATACTCAGGATGACTTGTCTTATTTAAGTGACATTTATGAGTGGTAGTGTTTAGGATTAATTTTCAGATATGAATGGGATATTGGTACCAAAGTGCCTTTGCAAGCCAAAGTAATTTAGGATGGTGCTAATTTTAAACTAACCCTTTAAAAACTGAGCCCATCTCAAGCATGTCACCAAGGCATTGGTGAAAGAAACCAGGGAAAGAAACAATTATCTTCCAAGATTTCCTAATCTATCCACAATGTTGAGCTTCAAATAACTAGCTTAACTAGCTGCCTAAGGTTTAGACAACTGAAATTCAGCAGGATGAATCTCTTTTAACTAATTACTCTTTCTGACAGCAGGAAACCACAAAAGCAAACAGGTTCTGTATAAAATCCTCCCAAGTGCTTCCTTCTTATGGTGCCCTTCAGAACAAGAATCTATTAAACAGATTTGTGATATTCTGCCAGAACTGCCACCATGCCAGCATCTCTGCAGCCACAGAGCCCTGACAGTATGGGCCACAAAGTCAGAAATATGCTGCCTATTGCATATATAAATAAAAGTTTTTAATTCTTGTTATGAAAGTCCTCTTGATATAACTAGAAGTTATTCAAGGAAAGGAAAATGAGAGAAGTATATCTGCTAATAAGGGGCTTCTAGGGCAATGGATGCCCGGGGTTGGGGCACACTACCTGTTCTGTGATTGTCCTTAGGAAGGACTAGTACTCCTAGCAGTAGTGTCTATTCCAGGGACAGTGTCAGAGGAGCTGCTGGCCTCCTTCCACTGCTAAGTGGACAAGTGCTAAAGAACACACTCATCCCCACCCAAATTAACAGAGATTGATGCTGTCTTGGCCATCTCCCCAGGGAAGCCCCAGCCAGGCAGACACCAGTGCTGACCTATGTGGCCACTTCCCCTTGGGTCACAGCTTCAGAAAAGCAGCAGGGAGTACTGTGGGCCTCTGGATCTGTTTTCTAGGCAGTTCCAGGACTTGAGTCCCAAAGAGCATGAATCCAGAGCCTTCCACCAGGAGTACATTCAGTAACTCACTCACTCACCTGGGTAAGAGTCCAGCCTGTTTGCTGACTAAGAACAGAAACGGTGTCGATGGAGCGCAGGTCCAGCTCTGGGATTTCCTGTGCAGTGAGTGCCAGAGCAATGCGGCCCAGGGAGATGATCTGGTAACTCTTCCAGTCTGGCAGCAACCCCCAAACCTTTAGATGAGAGTTATTAATATTTGTTAAATCATTAGGACTCTTCCTCTATACACCATTCTCAAATCCTTTGGTTCAAAAGTCCTAAAACATGAATATTCCTCTTTGCACTCAAAAGGCAGAGCTTGGGTATCATGAAGGTTTTTGAGGTTCTACACCAATAATGATTAGTTCACCTAAAACTACTGCAATTTTTACAGCTTGGACTTGTTGATGAGTCAGAATATGAACTGCTGGAAGTGTGGCTGTAGGAGCAAAACCACTAAGAATAAAATGGGAATCTGTGCCTAGATCCACACGGTTATACTGCCAAGAAAGCAGCACCTGCACTCCCCAGGCTTCTTCCCAGCTAAAATCGCTCCAGGGGACTGACTTTAAAATGCTTTTGTGACCAGTCACCCTGGCTCAGTCACTGACAAGGAAAGACCAAGTAGAGAATCAAATAATCCAGTCAAAGAACCAGTTCCCACAGTCCTGATTTCTAGATTGTGTTCATACAATGTTAAAATAAAAAGAATTTAGAAGTGTTTGTACAGATGAAGTTAAATTTATAAAGCCTCGTAAAAAACCCAAAGAAATAAGCAGGGGCTCTTCTAAACCAGTACCAATGTATTTAAACTGACAACTTCCCCTGCTTTTAACTTTATTTGTGATAAAGTTACAGTGATTGAAAAGCTCTCACTGAGTAGCCCAAAGGAAATTTTGGTATAAGGAAAAGTTCTGCCTGAGTAAAGAATAATAAAAGTCCATCAAGAGCTGAATTTTCAGGCCAGAACTGTCAATTACATTTCCCTGATAACAGCAGAAGACTGTAGACAGTGGTCAGTATCTCCTCGGATGTGGCCAATTGCCTTTACAGAAAATGACACTGGGTTTTGGCTGGAGGAAGTGACTTGAACAAGCCAAGCAGACATTGAAAAAAATGCTCACTTTAAAGCTCTCATGTACTTCAGCAACTCTGCTTTGTGTCAGTGAATGCATGACAGGTTTCTAGGATAACGTCATGCTGCTAACTCCACCTAAAAAATTAAAACTAAAAGCTCAGGGCTGGGCTACCATCTGAGTCAGAAAAATATTTACTCCCTTTTTGAGATAGCTACAATTCAAGTTTTGTTCAGAACATTAGAAAGGACAAAACTAATGGGGACTTGCTGAAGAGTATCTCTGCAGTTGCCTACTAAATAGTGTTTGCACCATCAGATAGACATGGAGCTGTACAATCTCCAGAAAATATAAAAATAGAGCTCAGGAATCTGGATCTCTGCAATCAAGTACTCCTTACACAGGGCTGCAGGCTCTCTGCTGTGCACATCCAGCACAGAGCAGCCTCAGCTGCCAGGGTGCTTCTCCCAGCTGCGACCCTCAGGTTAGGATTTGTTTAAGAGATGCATTGCTGGACTTGTACCTCCCAACTGAGTTTCCACCAGATCTTTTATGTTGGTTTTACAATGTCATAAAGGGTCTAAGCCTGGGAAACTTCAATCTTTTCCAAAGCAAATAGATAGTAAAAAGCATTAGCCCAATTTTAAAGCTTTTAATTCTCTTGCTTAAGAGATACATGAAACACATGCAGGCAAAAATGCCAAGTGTCTGTTTCCTGATCTAGGCCATAAAGTACAGAATTTGAAGTACTTCATAAATAGTATTATCTGACAGGACTGGGTGAAATCTCAGGCAGAATGACATAAATAACACAACACATGAAACTGAAACACTCCTTTGTCCTCATTCACCTAGAACTACAGATCCATACAGCTGTTACTGCTGCAGAGCTGGGGGACCTTCCACTTACAAGTGAGCTAAGCTTCTTACTTTCATTAAGATACAATCTGATAACTAGACTTTTTGAATTAGTTTGGAACAATGAGTAATTCAGGCTTAATGAAACCTTTAATCAAAGATGTTAATAACATAGCAGCATCTATGCATATAATTTCAAAGAGCTTTGTCTGCCCGGTCTCATTCTAATGCTTCATGCTCAGTGTAACACTATGTTGCATTTTGAAATTAATATATAGGAAGTCTGTCTTTGTCTAGCAGAAATCTGTACAAACACTCACAGACAAAATATACTGCCATTCAGTGCACTACAGATCAGTGAGTCTTTGAACAGAGCCAGAAATGTGAGTGTATCAACCTTGTTAGCAATTTCCCTACAACTGGTTTCACCAATATATTGCACTGCTGTAAAGAATAGTAGTTTTCACTATGTCAGGGGAGCACTGTTTTTATTTTCTTCTAGGATTACATTTTTTCCCCTTTTCCTACCCACCTGTGTCCATGCTGACAGAGGGAAGCTGACTTGGGAAGAATACATTTGCTGCAGTTGTCCTCCTGCAACAAGGCAGCAGAGACACAACTGCAGAGTCACCATCTGCTTTCAGAAATCTGTGCAGTGCCACTTCTCTTTAAGCACCTGCAGTTCCACTGTTTTAAAAGCTGAGCTTCACTGCTAAAGATTGCACAGTTGGCCTTATTTACTCAAAACCCATGGTCAGCTCCACTAGTGGCTGCAGCTGGTTTAAGGAGATGCTGCCCAGGCCCATGTTGCTCCCTGCTGCTGCTTCTCTCCAGAGGTGACAGCCTTCAGGTCTCCAAGCCTCTTGCACTCTGTATTGCTTGCTGCCAACTGCAACTTGTAGATGCTTCCCAACCTCATTCTGTCAGAACGATCTGATGGGACCTAAAAACAACTTTTACATGTTGGATCATTTTGACAGAAGGGGATTACAGAGTAGCCATGCAGAGATGGAAGCAGAGAACAGATAACCTCCAGCAGATGCTGCTGACAGGAAGCTGAAGCCAGGCTGGGGCAGTACCCTCTTCACCTCTTGAGTTTTCTGCAACCAAAACAATTTGTCTTATTGCACCCAAAGGCTTTTTATTGCTGAACTAAAAGTATGTTTGGGAATTTGCCCATTCCCTGGCAGCACAGGCAACCACAAAGCAGCAAGAGGAGGTCACCCCAGGGAGAAGTGCAATGGCAACAGGCATGGAGCAAAGTCTGACTTCTCTGCCAGCCCACTGTGTCTCAGGCAGGGCTGCTCAGAGCTCTCTTGGTGCAGACCCAGGCAGACTGCTGACCTGCCCCCAGCACAGCCCTCTG
This sequence comes from Motacilla alba alba, assembly GCF_015832195.1. NCBI lineage: Eukaryota > Metazoa > Chordata > Aves > Passeriformes > Motacillidae > Motacilla > Motacilla alba. The sequence goes on along the minus strand of NC_052029.1, from coordinate 9,399,366 downwards.
TCCAACTGTGCTCCTGGTAAAGACAAAATGTAGGTGGGATTTTTCCTCCGTAAAATTTCCCACTGATGGGTCTGTCCCTGCCTGTGACAAGGTGGAAAAAGGAGCTTTATGCAGCCAGTAACTGCTTTTCAGTCAGTTTTTGGGTTTACCCCACTGTAAGCTATATTTAGCATCCACGTAGACAGCTTAACATGCCAAGCTTAATTCTCAGCAGGGCAATCAACAGCCCCTAGTACTGCTTGCTGATTTTTCATTTATGAAAGGAAAGTGAGAAGCAAGCAGAAAAGTAATTCAAAAGTAAAACCACTTCACTTTTCCAGCTGCCAATAGCTCAGAGCTACTTGCCTGTTGACTCTAAAGCAAGGGCAATAGTCTTCCATCACCACCTCACATTATTTTTCCAATAAACCATAGATATTCTTGTGGCAGTAGTGACATTGACATAGCACAGTTATTTTAGAGCTGCATAGTTCAATAACACCAAATCAAATTACAGATTTAATTTTCCTTCACAGACAGGACAGTTACCTGCTTGGCTTTTTCCTTCAAGGCAGTCAGCTGGGAGCTGTTAAAACCTGAGACACCCCCAAGAAGTTCCACATTTTTGTCAAAAGTCTCTGGATCCATGCATTTCAGCTCCTGAACTGACCAAAAGACATTTGCTTCTCCTAATTTAATGATTTCATTTGAAGAAGGAGCTCTGGTTCTCAGGCAATCTGAAAAAGGTCAAATTGCAAGAGTTTTCATCAAAGAGACAACAAAATAAATCAAAGCAATATTGATATTTGAGAGAGCAACAGACTATGAAAATTTACTGCTGCTGATGTGATATTGATGAATTAATTATTTTGTAATTGAAGAATTAAAAAAATATTTATATTATTAATGTTCTGGATATAAACTACCAGTATGTTGCAAGTTTCTTTCAAGTCTAATTCTCTAAAGGCATCAAAACCCAGGCAAGGGCTTGTTCTGGGTTTAAGCCACCATTTGCTGGGAGCCTTGATTCAACAGGAGCGAAATGCAAATGTTTGGGATGACCCTGGTGGAAATTCACCAAAAAGAGCTTCAGCTGAATAAACATCACATGCAAACAGTGGATCCAACTCAACAAGAATGTAACAGACATGAGAGGTCCTTGCACTCTGAAAGGCCTGATAGAGATATATGTCTTGTAAGACTTGCCTGACATTTAAACAAGGTGAAGACAAGCTGGATGTGTCAGAGAAGCACGGTGCTTGTTGGTTATGTCAAGCCTGTTGTTAAAATGTCAGGATCTAGAGAGGGCTGTACACTTACCACAGCACTGTTTGGACAGACAAACTGCCTTTAAAAATCTTATTTACAGTCAGGTTCCAGGCCTATGCATTATCAAACCAGAGAGTTTCCATTGTGTGTTTTAACAAATCCTAGTCTTTGTTGACATAATCTACCTCTAATGTTGATGGAAAGCAGAAATAAGAATCCTAATGTGGTTGTTTACTACTCCCTCTCCTGTCACTAATTTAGGAAAACCTTATTAAATAATTATCTAAACCAAATAATCCCTACATGTCTTTGGATATGGTCATTACCAGTAAAAAGCATGAATTTCACAGATGCTGTGCCTCAGCTAAGCTCCCCCGATAAATAAATTAAAGCGAGGACGTACAAAGTAGATTTGTACTTTGAAAGGAGGCAGAGGAGGGATTTATTTGCATCAAAGGAAGCTGCTGTAGCGGGTAGAACACTGAAAAGATTGAATCTGTTGAGCAAATGAAAATGCTGCTCAGCTTCCACTGTACCAGCTGATCTTCTGCTCTCCCTTTACCTCCCTCTTGTGAAGCTGCATTGTTTCCCTTCCCCTGCTGCAGAAGGTCAGCTTTTCTCATGTAAATACTGCCCTCCCAGACACAGTGCAGCTCCCTTCCCCAAGTCATGAAAACCTAAGACTAGGTGTCCTTGAAAAAAAACCATTGATTTTATAATTTTTAACACACCAGATACGCTGATGCAATTAAAGATGGAAATACTAATTAGATTTTTGACCTGATGCCACTTTGCTGTTGTTTTTGCTATAGATTTAGTTTGATGAAAAACATATATATGTATATATACACACATTGTAACATCTCAGTGCTTGTGGTGAGAAACCTGAATTCTTTCTCCAGCACTGCCACTGCTCTCTGGTAGCACCTCAGACACAACAGTTCCCTAGTTCTGCTTTTCATGTTCCATCTTTCCTTAAGCACCTTAAAACCTTTGCTTTTAATCTTGATATAGACATAGATGCAAGAACTCTGTAACTGGTAATTGCTACTCTTATTAACATCAGCTAACAACTGGTTTGTGAGAAATGCAAAATAGCATTGGTGGCATGAAAAGCATCAATGTTATTCTGGAGTAATTTTCATAATACTCAATTTTTTTGTGATTTACAAATCAGCATTTCCTGGAGTAGCACAAACAATCCTTCAACTTCTTATCTCCCAGATTCCCCCCAGTTGAGCTCATGCACCCCAAGTGCACTCCACAGTCTTGGAACCAGGTTATCCTTTGACAAAGAGACTCAGCTTCATTGGCATTGCTCTTGCAATGCAGATGAGAGAGCTCTGCAACTGCACTGGACATGAGCTGGGCTGATTAGAGAAGTCTTTGGGATTCATGTAGATCCAGAGGCTTAAAAAAAGAACACTTAAGGACACAGGCATAGTCAAATACCTGTTGCTGAATCTTCAGTCCTATGGCCCATGTCTAAAGAAATATGGCTTATGATCTGCTGATTTACTTGAAGGAAGAGTGAATTTCATGCATACAGGTGAACTAACCCCCAGCTATTTCACCAGCTCAGTCCTGCTTTTTTTAGAGCCTGATGATCGTGTAATGACTCCTCTGATCAACTGAGGTCATGTTTTGTTTCAGGCTATGAAAAAACACAACTCCCAGAACTCCCTCCACCTCTCTCTGCCTATGAATACAGCACTGTAAGAGAAAAATTCATTTCCAGAGACAAACAGTCATCATACAGAGTTCTTGCCATACAAGCAGATGGATTTCCAGGGTGGCTCAGGGCTTGCTGAGAGCTTGAACTTCTATTCTGCTAGGCAGAAAACCAAGGGGGATATTTTCAAAGACAAAGGCAGACCAAGATCAAACTCCTTGAATATGTTTGGGTCTAAATTCCCACTGGTGCTTTTCAAAAGCTTCCCCCACAGCAGGATTATTTTCCATGGCACAGGATGGCACAGCTTACAAATTCTGCCTGGGTGAATGTCAGATAAGAGAAGAATAGTTGTTATTATAATAATAGAATATAGGCAGAGTATCTATCTTATATAAAGAAAATGATCCATTTGTCACCAGAGATTCTAATAGATTAGTTTGGTTGCTAATTAAAATACCTTTTAGATGATTACAAACTTGTCCATTTGGACAGAAAAAACACAGTGCCACCACTGTCAGATTTAAGAACAGATCAGTCACCATATGCTCATGTCTGGCAAAGGATTAACTATGTGCAATCTTCTGGCACAGTGGTAACTTGTCACCTTCACAGGTTTTTAATTCAAGGGGTTTCAATTAGATTACAAGGTAAAAATTAAAAAAATTGAAAATAAACAAACCCCTCTAACTCAAATCATTCATCTTTTTCCTTTGTGCACTCAGAAGGATTCCAGGAAATGCTTAATTATGCAATTCTGTAATGAAGGTTCCAGCAACTAGTGCATTATACAACTCTGATGAGCAGCAGAATGAAGACTCTCACTGTTTTGTCCCAGAAGTCTACAAGTTACTCAATACTTCACTTTTATCGTTCGGCTTCTCAGAATGCATTTGATGCCAAAGTGAACGAAGTCTGTTTGAATTGCACCATCTCAGCCCCAAATGGCAGCACTTTGCAGAGGCCCCCAGTGCAATACTGACCAGCTCTGCTGAGAGGCAGGAGAACGCTGCCAGTGCCCTTGGAGACTGACTCGAACACAGCTGACAGAAGCTCTTCAGATGAAGAAACTGGTCCAATTGTCTTTGCTATTTGTAAAACGATATCTGGGAACTTCAAAAGGAAAGAAAGAATAAGTAAGGCTTCTCTCCCTTTTAAAACAAATCAATTTGTAGAGAAAGTCTTGTGCAGACCATAGCAAAGCAGGGGTTGGTAACAGTTCAGTCTCGTCCCACTGTGCAGATGTTTCAGAAAAGAGTAATTGGCTGCTACTGAAAGGTCATCGGCACACATTTGAGGGGGAAAAATTAGGAACAAAGCAAATTCTGAGTGATTCTCCATCCTGTATGCCCTCCCAGCTTCTGGCAACACCTGAGCACTGGCTGATTGGTGTCTGTGTCCAGCCCCTCCTGGAGCAATGAGTGTCACCATTTTAATTCGGGCTTCATTTTGCTTGTCTTAAATTTGCCAGGTAAGTACATGAATTGAGGATAGGCACCCAATTAAATTATGAGAAATAACTTTGACCTATTTGACCTCTTTAGGCTTTTCTGACCTCTCTCCTCCACCCTGCTAGACACCTTCCTTTCCTTTGAAGAGACTATTTATCTGGTCAATTATAAGCATTATCTCCAGTGGAAAAGCTGCTGACTGTGCTCACATATTTCTGCTGAAGAATGAATCCCTCATTCCAGTAGAGTTTACTCCTATGCATAAAAAAAATTAAGATTATATGAACTAAAGAGGGCAAGGAAATTACAAAGTGCAATGCTGAGGCCATCAGATATTGTGACTTGTGCTATGCTGGCCCCAGGGCAAAGGGCCACATGAGTAAATGCTAATTAGATCAGTACAATCCTATTAATAACAGGATAAGAAACACAACTTTTATGGTTGGAAGGCAGAAGGATGGAGTAAAGAGCACTGCAAGGTGTAAAGTACTAAAACTGAGTCTACATCACTGTAAATGCCCCTTTTTTCCCCTATGTGACAATGTACAATTGTCATTGTACACATGCAACTAATCATTTATAGTAACATTACTCTCAAGAAGAAATCTCTTTGATGGAGTCAAGAATATGTGAAACCTTAACACAGGATTCCTTGACAAAATAATTATTTACCTAGTTCAGCATTCAGGTTACATAAATTAGACTGCATTATGACATTCACAAATCCCAGTTCTAAAATATATGTGACAAATTAAAATTTTTTAATAAAAGGATACCTTTTCAGCAAGGACATTTAATTCCTCTTTTGACAGCAGAACTATGAATGGTCCAACATCTAATGTTGTTTCTGCTGTCCAGTTGTTTGAGGAGCTGAAAAAATATTTTGAAAAATTATATTAATAAAGAACATTACAATAAAAATAATACTAAAACTTCAGTGGGTTTATGATACTTTATCATACAGTAAACAAAATTCTATGCCAATGTGATGATTCATTGTTACAAGCATCAGATTGCATTTTCTCATCTCTCTGGGCATAGGGCATTAGTGGAACTCACAATATAATCAGAAAAACCCTTCAAATATGGTGGTGATGGAGCTCTCTCTCAATAGTCAAGTGTTCTTAGCTTTACAGTGTTTGAACAAGGAGAAAGAATTATTTCTTTAAAAGAAAATTTACCTTTTTCCACTAGTTCATATTGCAATAGTAGTCTGCAAAATGGTTATCAAAAGAGAAGTAGAAACATCATCCACATCTGACAAATGTCAACCCATTTGGTGGGTGACTTAATAAAGCACTTAGATAAGTTATTTTCAGCCTGACAGCCTATAGAAGAGTGTAGTAATGTTACTAGCTCATGTTCCCACAAACAATTTTAATTGCTTTGTTGCTCCATTATGACAATGTTTAAATATCTTCAAAATTAAATTATATAAAATAAAGTAAAATCTTATTTAGCACAGTGCACCACGACTCAATAAAACTGATTTGTATCAAGATCAATGCAGGGATGGGATCTGCTGGAAAATACAGCTATCCTATCACAGAAAAACGGTGACTAGCAGGAAGCTGAACAGCATCCAACCTGATCAGGTGGATCAAGTGACTGACTTTGGGGTGAAGGAGTGGTTAGAAACTGTGCAACCAGGCTCCCTTTTCAAATGCAAGATACTTCCAAGGGACAATGCAAGACAGAAACAGTTTATTCTTGCCAGATAGAGGATGCCTTTGTTCTTTGCATGACCACTGATACCAGTGGTATGCCCTCCTAATTTGCCCTCCTAATCTGAGTCCTTAGTGACACCCAACACACTGCCCACTCTGCTGCTGCAGATGCTCGAACTTTATATCCGTCTGCTTCTTCTCTGCTCTCTCCTATTGCCACAGGTGCTTGCAGTCTTCTTTATTTGTCTTCTCACACCAGCACAGCAAGCACCCACTTCTATTTTCCCATTCTTTGGGTTCCTGCACCATTCTCTGCTCGTAACCCCTTTCTCTTGCCAGGCCACTGAGTCCATTTGCCTGCCCCTCCATAAACATTACACTTTCTCTCCTTTCCCTCTGGGACTTAAGTCATGCAGGGTGTCCCTGGGGTGGTATTTTGTTCCACAGTTATCACAATACACACAAGAACAGAAATGTCATTCTAGCGGACAAGAACTTGGGCAGTGACAGAGGCTGCTTTGTGCTGGTTTCACTGCAGTTCATCTGAGCAAAGCAAATGCTTGGTGTTTGCACGGCCTAACCACCAGCATGACCACAGTGGTGTATCCAATACCTTACCCATATAACTGAAGGAGTTTGTATTTAATTTCAGTCTTCTGCTCGTGGCTGAGCTGTTGGCAAAGTTTGAATTGATGTAGGGCTGCTGCCATTGCCTTCAGGGACATTCTGCCATGTAGAAAGGCTGGAGGTAAGTGGCAGATTAGATTTCCAAGGAGGTCAACATCATATTCATCAGCAATGGAGCTGTTCTGAAACAAGAAGCATTTGCCCTGTTGGCAGACCTAACCTGGGCTCTTGCCCTGTACCACTTAGCTGCATCACAACTCATTTAAGCTGTAAGGAACAAAGACACAACAGTTTGCACTGGCAACTTAATCTACATTTTCTGCTGGGACTGCCTTACATTTTTTGTTTTACCAATCCAACTGGTGATATTTCATAAGCACTTCTCAGAGCTTTCAGTATTCTTTATTCCATACTGAATCACACATAAAGAATGTGACCACCCAGCACCTGCAGAGCTGGTGCAGTTCTGTCTGGCAGCACAGCCCTCACGTGGCCCCTTGCAGCAGAGAGGCCCCAAGCTCTTGCTGTTAGAAGGCTGAGCTCTAAGGGGTTTCTCAAGCAGCTGCCAAAACACTGGGGATTATACAGCTGGTACTGTGTATAAGGACAGGACTAGCCACAGCTACATCAAAGAACTAGCTTCCCCTAAATATTGGGGAGTGCTGCAGCTCCCAGACAGCAGAACTCACAAAATCCTCCTGGTAGCACCACCTCTCCCATGGAGCTCCCTGTGCCACAACAGCTCTGCTTGGACTGGCACTGCCTGGAGCCAGGGGAACAGCTCTAGGTGCAAACTGGCCAGCTCCAGGCTGTCCTGGCCAGCAATGACATTTCATGAGAACACTTTGTAACATGCATGGAGTCAAGGAAAATTGCTAAGCAAGCTATAAAAAAGTGGGCTTAAGGATCAAACAATAAAATTGGAACAGTACATAAATCCCCCCCAAAAATACAGATGGATGGATGAAGAACTCATGCAGGTGGTGACTTTCTCCTCCTCCATGGTGTCTCCTCCTCTGCTGACCCCTCTCAGCCATACCCACCAAGCACTCCTGTACTTTTTGCAGGACAGCATCCCTTTTGTGAAGGCTTGGGTTCAGAAGGTCCATTCCAGTCTTGCCCAAACGTTCAAGGAAAGGGACACACAAAGGGCCTGTAACATACTCCAGGTACGCAGAACTGCAGAAAGAATTCAGAAGGTCTCAGAATGCAAACTGGACCTTCATACACTCACAACCATAGCCATGAAATCTGTGATGACAGAGATATTTAGAGACAAGGCTGGACGTGAAAAATCATAAATCAGACAGGCCAAAAAAACTGCAATTAACCCTCACCTTACTTCAATATCTGTCTTCTTCCAGTCCATCAGGACATGAACTGAACTTCAAAAAATGGCTAAGAATTATAAATAGCTGCAAGTGTATGAAAGTGCTCTGAGATGCTTTAACATCACATGAAACAATAGTTTACAGGTCAGAAGCTTTTTCCCTTTCTCAGTTTTATTAGGAATAATTCTCTGATGAATGAAAATGAGGTGGGTGGCCTGAGGACCACAAGTAGTTTTAGAGTAGGTTTCCTTTTTATCAAAATCAAAAAATCCTGCCAAATTTAAAAAAAAAAAATTATGTCCTTCTCCACACAGAGTGGCAGACAACCTTTGCAAATAAAGCCACAGCCCACATCTGCACAGGCCCAGCATTGCCAGGGTCTGTAGGCAACAGCACCAGTAACTTCTGACGTCCTTGAACAGCCAACATGCAATTCCTGCCAAATAACTGAGCGCTGCTGTTTATGGGAAGCCTTGCATTAAAGTATATTAGTATTTTATAGTTGTTAAATAGAATAGAGCCTTTTCAAACTGAATGCTTTTCTTATTTTTTTCAATTAAAAAATATTCCACAAAAAGAAGGGTTCTCAGTCCCTTTTATCCCCTTAGGCACATAGAAAGAAAGAGAGAAAGGGTGGAAGAGACAGAAAGAGAAAATGAGAAAGAGACAAAGAAATAAAAGGAAGGAATGAATTAACAAATTTTACAGATCAGGCATTCTCATACATACACAAGTTATTTTTTCCAAAGGATAAAAGCTGTCACTGAGAAGTTTTGCTAGCTTACACAAATGTCTTGAAACACACTGGAATGTTTCCAACCATACAGAGCAATATCCTTCAGCAGTATCCAGTGGTTTTGTCTTATACATCCACTCTCAAAAAGACCCCTAAACAAATAAGCAAACCTAAACCAGATAAGCCTGCCCAGGGGGGAAAATCCACCATTGTGACAAAAATGTACCATACTAAAAGACACAAAGTATTACCAACTTTCACTTGAGACAGATCTTGCCTACAGTCAGTGAGCACTTTAGATAAATCACTATTTATTTGAATCACCAGTTTCCTTAGGACTGAAGAGATTATTTGAAAAGTGCTCAGAATTAAGATGGACTGAGATGTAACTCACGGAAGTGCCAGTAAGAGGAAGGGAGGAATGGATGCATTGGAGACTTTCCAAAATTTCCAAGCCAAACAATTAACCTAAAGGCAACAAAAATTTAGGCTCTTAAACCTCTAGCAGTTTTGAAGAAGAAAAAAAAATATGGCTTATTTATTGCAACATATATATAAATTAGCATATATAAGACGACTGTGCATATTATCTTCAGCGAGCACTTTTATGTGGCTTGTTTTAGTTTTCTTTTTGCAGACATCAGAGATGAAATATTATATATTTGGGAACATGAGAACATTTGTATGTTTCTGAAACTTCTATGTATTTCCAAACAGATTACTCATGAATTAACAAGTCAGAAGGGCTGTAGGAATTTCTTGCAATTTGTAAGTGACAAATGAAATTGTCAAAACGAACTATGATAACAGACAAATTCACACATAAAAGATTTAAATAAAATATGCTAACAGACAAGTTGAGACATACAGGATTCTGAAAAAAAGTCCCAAAAAACCAAAGACAAAATAGAAGAAACCAAATTTTAATCTACCTAATTTGGATATTGGGTACTATGTTTATGTACATAAAGTCTTTTTTGTTTGTTTACCTGATATGGAGAAAGCAGATGAAGATTAATTTCAAAGAATTTAAAATGGTTTAAAAATATGTCTGTGTCCATACTTTCAAAGAGTTGACAAGTTACTCCTTTCACAAGCTGTCCTGTGCTGATAGGAAAGGAGAATTTCAATCTTATGAATATTTAAGCAGGATCTAGTCCTTACTCCCCACAACCCCATCCTAAGACACAGTTTCTTCACCTCTCCCATTTCCTGTAATTAAAAGGCTCTTGAAAGTAAAAATGCAAACAAATTGCAAAATATCAACGAAGCCTTAAAACACCCAAACCTCTGCAGTGCTTTGACCCTCATTTTGGTTTTGAAGACCCTTTTTAATAAGGAATATCCTGTGGTATCCAGGAATGAATAAACATAAGGTAATACATATTGTTTACCTCAAAGTTGCTCTCATCCCAAAACTAGTCTTAAACCCCATTTCAAAAGAGATACAGTCCATACCTTAGAAGGTCAACAGGAGAGTATTCCTTGGACAGTAATTCATACAGATACAAAGCCTGAAAATAGACCCACCATAATTAAAGGTAACTTTAGTTAACCCAGTTGTAAGAGACAATAACTACTGCAAGGTTTTTGTACTCTGAGCTCTCTTCTGCACTCTAAAGGTACTTCTGCGGTCCAGCTTGAGCAACCAAAAGGTTTGACATCCAGTTCAGCTGAATTTTTTCTTCACAAGACAAGCCACCACTGACTAGCATTATGGGATGATGTTAAAGCTGTACACAGCCCACAGTCACACAAAAACTTAGGACTGAAGGGAGCTCTGGAGATCATCTGATCCAACCTTTCATCTCTCTGGACATTACATGCAAATGTAATGTACTGTACTACATTACAAATGTAATGTACTAATATGCAGTACTGGAAAGATAAAATTTACATGGCAGAAACCTGGGGGCTTATATTCAGCATATTAATGCTTCCTTTTCCATAGCATTGTCTCATAGTGCTGCCTGGGCTCTAACTGCCCTTTGATGTTTATGTTGAGATATAATTGGGGCAGTTCCTTCCTTTTACCTGTGTTCCTTGAACACAAATATATTACACCACTTTTCCAATTCTCTCATCACACTACATTGCAGTGGAATGGGAATTGCATAACAATTTTTACCTGGCTTCTTCTTAGTTCTTTGTCTTTCAGCATTGCAGAATTATATCCAGTTTGCTTCCACAAACCAGAAAGAGAGACTTCTTTAAAGAAAGCTCCTTGTATATCTTTGACTGATGAAGAAAAATCTCCAGATGCAGCAATCTAAAAAGAGGAACACAAAAATACATGGCATTTCTGAACTGATGCTTAGATTTACAGGATTTGCCCTTCTTTCTAGTCTGTGTAATATTTCTCTTAAGAGGATAAAGGAAAAACACGACAGTATTAAAAACACAATGAAATAAGCAAGAGAGAGCCTTCAAAATACACCTGGTGTTCAGAAAAAAGGCAGTAGAACCATTAACCATTGAGCTAAAGGACTTGGTTTAATTAATGCTCTACATTCTGGTTACAGTGCTCTGGTGCAGAGAGAACCTGCCACAGACTGGAGTCAACAATCACCTTCCTGAGGATGCCCTGTTGCTGTGCAGGAGATAAGTCAGACAAGTACTGGGACGTTGTGCCTCGAATCATCTGAGCCAGCTCCTGGGGGCTCATGCTGTGCAGTGACCGGGTGCCAATTCCTGTCACCAAGGCGCCCATTTGGCTCACGTTGTGAAACGATAAAACCTGCAGGGAGGACAGCACGGGCAAACAGGAAGTTTTATTGAGACCAGCAGATGTATTTAAAAGCAAAAGTCAATAAATAAAGCAAAGTATTAATTAAATACTTAACACATTTCTTGCCTGGGAATACATTTTCTGTGTCTGTCCATGGAACAAATGCCTGAAGTTCCTCAGAAGTTCCTTTTCCTGAAACTTCAACCAGGACCTGATTCCTTGCATTGCAGTATATTTGAACATACAGCCTGGGATCTCTGATCATACAAATTCTGCTTAGGGCAGTGACACAGATAAAATATACCACTGCAAATCCAAATATTCATTCTCTCTGTTACTAGAGAATTACTTTGGGATGTACAATCTTGGATGCTTTTACTTGATTTAAACACATTTTTCAGGCCACTAACTAAATAGAATTCTTGCACTAAACTTTTCAAAATCCACAGTTATCGCTGAGAAGAAGCCATTTCACTTTTAAAAACAGAAGGTAGGAAAGCTGTTATCAGAGGTACCTTTTCATAAGAGAGGTATTTACTGGATAAAATCATAACTTGGCTCTTTGCCCACCCAGAGACTTGGTTTAATGTTGCAACAGCATTATGCACTGCTTCAGGTGACAGAGATTCCAGCTGATTTGAAGTTAGTCCAACCACAGCATCTGACAGAGATCCAAGGGTGTCATTCAATGTCTGATTTTGCATGGCAATGTTCAGGAGTTGAGATTTGAGCTAAATCAAACAAAAAGAGCAGATCGGAAATAAAAATCTGCCAAGAACCAATTTCCATTACCACCCAAAACATTAACTGGAATCTCTGGAATAGGCATTGGCAAATATTCACACACTTCATAAAATTTCAAAAATAGAACCACAGTTGTGAAAGGTATATGGAACAGGAATACGAAACAGAACGTGAAAAGAATAAGCACCCAAAATGGGTTTCTATTCTTTGCCTTCTCAAGAAGTATTTTCTCTTATTTCTAAAGTCCCAATAATTTTTCACTCATTTCTTTCCTTATTTAAAAAGAACATCTTTCCTCCTCTCTTTATAGGATTATGTTAGGCAAGAAGAACAAGCGTTGTACACACCTCATGAACCTCGGCCTGGAAACCTCTCAGCTGATTGCATTTAATCATTTGATGAAGTAGAGCCCGGGCCACAGCTGCATCCATCTGTCCCAGGTCATCATAAAAACAAACCAACAAACCCAGCCTAGAGAGCAGAAACACATTCTGACATAAAAGGTGTCACTGTTGGGCAACGGAAACACAGCTTGGTACCTCTCCTTGTGATCACAGCTTGAGCCATTTCTGTTTGTCATGGGGGCCTCAACCTGCAGTCTTTAAAACTTAGCCTGCAATGGGGGTATGAGAACATGCACTGGCCTTTGTATTCAGCTAAATCCTGCCTGGATTGCTTGTGCTTGAGAATTTACCTGTCCTGGTTCCATTTGTTCGTGGCTGGATTGTCCCACTTAATGACTCAATAGGATAATTTTGAAAATGATGCAGGGCTATTGTTAAGTCTCTAGAAGTGGCTTGCTGAGTTCTTATCTGGTTTGATTGGATGTTTTGAACTCTCAGTCCTGCTTGGATTCCACATGCAACACAACCCATTTTTGTTTCAGAGCAGCAGCTGGGGCACGACATGGCCTCTTTATCATTTTAGGATTAAACAAAGCCTGCTGTATTTCACATCAAACACAGGACTGGCCGATGGATGGAGATCTTCCAGTTCAACACTGGTCAGGAGAAAGCACACTGAGGCTCACTGCCCACTTGTGCCAGCACAGCAGTGTGCAAGGCAGGGTTTTGAACTGAGCTCATTTTCCTTCACAGTTCCCATGCCGTAATATTTAAGTCAACATTTCCATTAACCTTTGGAAAGTGCATACACAGCCATAGTTTTTTTGAGAGGAGGAGTCACACCACCATGGGGAAGTGCCTGTTTTAGGTGTCCTTCTGGCTTACACCTTGTGCTTATTTACTGCCTTCACCTGCAGCCCTGCAAAGAAAGAGCTCTGCATTGTGCATCACTATGTCTGATTTTGAACTTGATAGTGATGGGGATGAACTGGTTTGTAGGAAGCCTGAGTTTACAGCCCCGTCCCTGTAAACTCAGCCTTTGCTTTTATAATTTACAAAGAACAAGAACCTCAAAGACATGGACGAAGCCCAGCTTTCCTGCTAGAGTCCCTGGTTTTTCACAGTTCAGCGAGACAGGCACAGGCAGAGTCTGGGCAGTACTGTCCAGATGTGAATCAAATCATCAGTGGACAATGCTGCAGCACTACCACAAACTCAGTCAAATTCTGCAGCACAGAAAGGCTTTTAGTTCCTCCAGTCCCTCAACAACAACCTGCCAGCGATATAACAAAACACTGCTTCAGCAGCACATCTGAATTCATGGGAGATCATCAAACCAACATACAAATCAAAGAAACATCAGTAAGAGCATTTTTATAACAAATAATTACATTCTGATGCATTATTGCATAGCCACCAAAAGCTCTTCATCTCCTTTGGGATTAGCAGAAATGAATAACACTGCTTCTTAAAAGTAAAAGTGCATTTAAATCAACAGTATTGTTAAAATGAGTAACATAAACTAAGTGTGTCGTAAAAATGGAATGAATTAAGGATTATGGAGCATGACATTTCTCTCATCCATGAGAATGTGGCAGCTCTTGTGAGTGACAAAATAACTTTTAAGATTTCTGACACTGAAATTTAGAGCGTGGGCATAACTCTTCTCTCGCTTACTCCTCCGACAAGAGCAATGCTTCATGGAAGTCAGCGAGCTGCACTGCAGTAATGACAGGAGCTCTGAAGCCATAAAGCATACTCTCCATTAGTTTAAAACTCCAAGGTATCCCCCAAGGAGACTACAAATAATTTCAGACAGCATTGTCTTGGGACTAAATACATCCATTGATATGACAATGTAAATGTAAATGTGGAGTGCAGAGCTCTCTCATGCTCGCTGCGTATTTATGAGTAACAGCAGTTTATTTTGGTTTTTTATTAGTGTTAAAGCTAGTTCAGTGCAGATTTGACAGCCCTGAAAATTCAGTTTCCTGCTTACACACCCAATATCCAAACATATTTAAGCATGGCTCATCTCTACCCTGCAGGACAAAGAGGACAGCAGGACAGGCTTTACACTGTTTCACTTTGTGGCTTCTCTGGTGACACCCACGGCACTTTAAACCCACTTGCAGTCCCGCTGGCAGGAGTTGAGATTTCCTCCTTCAATCCTAACTGTAAAATGATTTCCCCCAAACACCTCCATGTTCTGTGATTCAAGCAGCCAAGATAACTCATGTCCTGCTGTCCCAGTTTATTTTATTGCTCTATGATGTGGTGGAGCTCTGCCCAGGTCCCCCAGATACTGCTGCAGCCTTCCTACAAATGCTACAGGCACCTCCTCACTGTGGAGCAGGAGACAAAGCATTAGCTAATTAGGCACACCTCCAAAAATTCATAAAGTAGCAATTCTTCACTGTTGTTAAACAGGGCTGGATTTCAGCCTAGATTTTTCCTCTGGAATGAAAAAGCTGCGCCATGCTATCAATTTCCATTTTCTCCTTAGTTAGTTGTTCCATCCATACACAGCCATAAAAGAAAAAGCAAAGCAGCCTTGCCTGTAGATAGTTGAAGTATTCCTCATATCAAATCCTGACGAGTTTATCCTTTCCAGGAGGGCCTGTGCAAGCTCTGGTGTGATATCATACACCGTGTCCAACTGCTTTGTGGCGTTGTCGTAGCTTATGAACAGTCTGATCTGACCAGCACAAACAAAACCATGCATCAGCACTGCGAGACAATGAATCCTATAAAGTCTGTGTCTGACACTCAAAATTAATCGAGCCTGTTCGTGTTATAGAGAAAGCAAGAAGATTTGGATAAACCAGTATTTCTGAAGGCAAAGTTGAGTGAGTGATTTGAGTGATTCTCTGCCAAAATGTCATATAATTTGAGGGACTTCTATCATTGGTCCCTTTCAACAGAAGTCATGGAAGTCTGATACAGATAAATAATTACATATTAATGACAGGCACTTTAAAAAGATAGAAGAATTTTGTAAACAATACATTTATATTTCCCCTCTGTAGTTTCTCTTTATAATTAATTAAATAAGATATAATGTTATTTTTCATGTTTAAGTTTGCATTTGTGTTCATATTGTTTGTAGCAATAATATATCCAGCCACACTTTGTTACTTACTTCATTGAGACTAATTTTCAGAATTTCTTCTAATGGGAGATGGACCATGTATCTTCCCAAAATCCATAAGCTTTCTGCTCTGACCCAAGAAGCTGATTCATTGAACTCTGTTTTGTACAAATAAATACTCACTACAATGTTCAGAAAGTAATTACTTTTCAAATATATTTTACACAGTATGTTGTTATTGTTAAATAATAAAAAAATCTGCAAATCAGAAAAGTCCTTAGCAGAGAGAGTCAGATTCCCTCCATTTGCTAAATTTTAGCACCACGCTTTTATGAGTCCATACATTTTTAAATGAAAATGAAATAGTATTTCAAGTGTCTCAGATTTTCTCATACAAAAACAATTAATGTTTTATGTTGTCAAAAAAGAGAATGGATAAAGTGTGGGACAGGAAAAAATTACCCAAAAGTATTAGATATGAAGCAATGTTTTCAAATTTCACTTTTCCTAATCACTTGCATTATTTAAGAACATCAGGAAGGCAGGATACATTATATATCTTATATATTATTATTGATGATGCTACTTATTTCAGCAATATGCAATAGCAATAATGGAGAAAATGAAAAATTGTTCAAATACCTTCATGGAAATAGGCTGACAAAACCCCAAAACACTGCACAACAGTTAAAAAATGGCATTCATTTAGTAACATTCTCCCAAGGATTGAAAATTAAATCAAGATCCAAATATCCCTGAGAAAAAAAAACCATATTTATGGACTCCATGGGTTCCCTGAGCCACAAAGACTGTTTTCTCCAGGGTGCTGTCATTTGGATGGCTCAGTGTGTGACACCTCTGAACACATTCTCAGCAGTGCTGATACTCACAACTCTTGTTAAAATAAAATCATCCGTGCACTTTGAAGAGTTTCCAGTGCTGGGGAAAAAAACCAGCCTGCATCTATCAGAAGCTGAAGGACTCCATTAAGTGTTTTTTTTGAAAATACAGATCTAAGCTCCTTAACTGAGACAAGATTATGATCCCAGCAGACCTGTCAGCCCTGCGTTTTTTAAAGCGATATTACCTCCCATTACCCAGAACATTATGAGAGTGGAAAGACATGACAAGAGAACTAAAGAAAAAACCAGCACCATTTAAGGATGTTGACTGTGGCCTTTAGCAGAACAGACTTGCAGTTACCAGCCATGGCAGCTGTGATCCCCAAAAACTGATCCCTATCCCAGGTGGTCCCAGTGCTACCCACACACAAGGTGAATAAATCCCCCTCCTGCAGGACTGTTCCTGCACTCTGCTGTGGCCTGGGGAGTGCAGATAAACAGGAGGAAGCTTTAGACTTCCAGTCCAAGTGTGTCTGCCCAGGGCTGATGGTTCAGGCAGTCACAAGCTGGTTCACCAGCTGGGAATCAGCCCACCTTGAAGCCCTGGGGATGGATTCACCACATCTGTGCAGCTTTTGGCAGGTGAAGCAGCAACCAGGGAGGAAAAAGAGGCACAGCAATTCCCAGTCCCTCCCAAGCTGTGTGATCTTCCATGAATTGAGGGTTCACCAATGCTTCAGACACAACTCAAGACTATGCTGAGGGATTTTCCCAGGACTGCTGAGTAGCACCAGGCAAATTCTGCACCTTTGCTTCCCCAGCAATACACTGGCACTAACATCACCTCACAGCAGCAGCATGAACCTCCTCTCCACAACTTACTGGTGTACTCTGGTATTTTGAAATGGCAGGAGACCCAAGAGGCAAATTTAGCTCTACTGAAGCAAGTGGGCATTTAACCTTTGATTTCTAGGGAAGGAGGAAGAACACACACATCTGTAAGTCTAAAATGCTCCCAGGACAGCTGTGCTGGGATGTTCAGTGAAACCCAAGCACCGGCTCTGATGCTCAGTGCGCTGCACAGCCCCCTTGTGGAGCCCATCCTGCCTGTCCCAGCTATGGAACAGCTGTTTCAGGCACATTAACCAGGCAAACAGATGCGGGAAAATGCATCCAATCAGGATTCATTAACTTTGGTTTTATCATGTCCCTTTGCTGATTGCATTGGTGCTATGTGCTTTCACAACGTCCTGCATTTCTTTTGTGTTTTTAAACAGTGCAGTGGATAATGTATCCTGAGCCAGAGCTGTTTTTCTCCTCTGAATAGGAGTTCAGAAGAGAAAAACACTTCTTGGCAGAGCACCTGGCCATCGTATCCCATTTCAGACTTAGAAACAGTACAGAGAGAAAAGACTGGAGTACTAGAAAAAGACTTTGTGTATAGCTCTGTGCAGAACAGAAGAAGGGTCCATTGGTTGCACTTGCTGATCCCGGAGGTCTTTTCCAGCCTTAACAATAGCATGATTCTACTCTACAAGTTCAAGCATCTTTGGAGAACTATTTGTCGTGAGTAACAAACACATTATATTTACTGTGCTCTGCAGAAAAGGTATTCCAGACAGCTCTCTTACACAGACCTGTGTTAACTGGGGAAACAATTCAATACAATGGGCAGGCCTTTTGCTGAGTGCTTTTTCTCTTATGATAAGCAAGAATAAAACACTTTGTAACATACCACTCATGTTGTAAGATTTCTGTAGAATCTGCTTCATCCAGCCATAGAGAGCTCTCTGAGTGCTTGCTGAGGTTCTGTCATAGAGGTCCTTGAACAATGATGATCTAAGTGATAAACAGGTTTTTCAGCTCACTAATGAGTTAACCATTCATTTTATTTAATGTCACATGGACAAATGATTTTAGAAACAGCATTCTTTACACATAAGCAGAAAGCTGTATCTGGAAAACAGACTGAGACCACATAGCAACCTCTTTTTAAACAGTCAGCGAATCCAACATAGCATGAATTGTGTCTGAAAAATAAATGGCTTACAAGTTTCTGAAAGCATCCTCCAGCACAAGGTTTGGGAGACTCCCAATGACATCAGGATGGAGATAGTTCACTGCTGACACACGCAGAACCTGGCTCAGGATATCCACACAGTCCAGGGCACTCAGAGCCAGGAAGCATTGATCCAGTGTTACAAGGAACAAGGTCCTGTTTACTCCTGGGCTTTGAAAAATTCTCTCTCTAGTCTTGCCCCAATCAAGAATAATATTTCCCATTTCCTGCAAGCAACACAGTGCTAAATCAACATCACTGATTAATTCAATATATTGCTCAATTTGAGGCCTGACAGAGAACACTCTACAAAGAATGATGCTGCTTTCATGAAAAACAGCTGCAAATTCCTGGTTGCATTATTTCAGATAATTCCTTTCTGGCATTGGGTAGAGACCAGCTTGAATTTTTTTACAAAACCAAAATGAAACCCAGAAAGATATTTCAAATGCCTGTTCGAAATATTAACAAAATATTAACAAAATTACTAATATTAACAAAATGACTAATAAAGATATTAACAAAATGACTAATTTCACCTTCTTTAGCCATCTTGGCTCTCTTTCCAGCCACCAAAAAGAAGATACTCCCTGAGAGTAACTGGCCCTACCTACCTACCTTAGGTGTTACTGTAGGAGGGTGAACTCTTCTCTGAAGATGAGTTTCTTGCTACTGATTACAGTGAAAATCCAAATGACTGACTTGGACTTGCAGCAACTTTTAGACAATAAGAATTAAATAAAATAAACTAAGTTTAACCTAAGAGGAGATGAATCCAATCCAAGCCAGGTAAGTAACTCCAAGGCCTGCACTGTGAGCCCCCTAGTCTGTCCCTTTCCATTTATCTAAACCACTGACAGCAGCTTTTCCTTTTCACATGTGGAAATTCCCTTACAAGATGCTCCTTTTTGCTGTTGAAGAGGTACTTCATTGCAGTTTGGAACTGCTGCTGATCAAGCTGTTGCAATTCAGACAGTAGTTGCCTGGGCTGGTATAAAAGGTTCTTCAGGTAACTTTTTATGGACATCTGGAGTGCAGAAAAAATGTAATATTTTAATACACATAAATTTTGTATATTAATATACATATTAAAATTATGTATATATAAAGTAACTTGTATATTAATTTATCTAATAAATATAAAATACTTTGTATACTAATACAAATTAATTGTATCATAATACAAATGAATATACATAAGTTTATGTAATATACATAAAACTCATACTATTGTACTTTTACTCTCTGAAAATCTGTGCTCAAGAAGAACTAAGTGCTTAGCTCTGTATTGTCTGTGCTGTCAATGATCAAAATAACTATTCTCCACACAAACTGAAAACAAAAATAATCTAAATGCATTCTGAAAGACAATAATTTTCAAATTCTATTCTTGGCTTCATGAACAAGTCCTCTCGAGGGAGCTTTTTAACAAAGATACCTCAGTTTCTCACTTCATAAAACAAGAGTAATAAAGCTTTTCTGCTTCACACAGCAGAGCTGTGAAAATGAAACTTCTAAAGAGCTAAAAAAAAGCCTAAAAAATATCAGGTATCATGTGCATATTACTCAAAAAAGGGAAGGAAATGTGCAATTAGATGGGAGGAAAAGTCTCTACCAGGTCATAAGCCAAAAATACTCTCTCTTGCATCAAGCTGCATTACCAGTTAATCTCATGCCTGTTTTGAAAAATTGAAGGGGAATCATAACATTGGAACAGAAATAAATTTAAGGCTCATTAGCAGCAGACTGGAGTAAAATTCCTCCTATTTCCTGTCAGAATTATTTCAGAATTGGTTTGGAATTTGAGTTGCAATTGTTCTTTGCTGCCTTTGCTTAACTTGCATTGCCACCACCAAATATTAACACAGTTCTTTATGCCTCGGGGTTCAGCCTGCTGAGAACATCAGGCTGCCAATAACCCTGACAAAGGGAAGAGGCAGTGGCAGGAAAATGTAGGTGAGGATGAGCTGTGACAGCGACACCGAGCTTGGGACAGGTTTCAAGCACTGTGGAGCTTCTGGGAACGCCTGAGGCTCAGGGATGGCACGGCTGACACTTCCCTGTTTCGGTGTGTAGGGGTGAGGGAAGGGCTCAGCTCTGATTAGCTGGGTACAGCTCCACTGAAAGCAGCTCACCACTAACCCTCAGCAGCAGGAGGAGGAACAACAACTCCTTCCTGCATCACTTCCACATCGACAATTTACAAAACTAGCCTTGAGAGGAGCTTTGAAAGGTGGAGGCATTTTGTAGGATGCTCTGGAGCCTCTCATTCCATAAGGAGCAGTGTGAACTACAGCCAGCCAAAATCTGGGAAAAACTCGTCATTTTCTGGGGAAACAGCATTTATATACATTGAACTCAGAAACAATTAGCATGAAAAATCTTAATTCCTGCTTTCCATCAGAGGAAAAGCAAAAAGAAGTTGTTATTATTTCTGCCTTGCAGACTCCTGCAATCTTTTGAAAAAGACAACCTATTCCTACTTCCTATTTAGCTGCTACACTGTAGGTGTATTAATTACCTCTATCATTGACCACCTAGCTTTGGCTACAGAGATAGGTTAAGTTTTTTTAATTCCTTTTCAAATAAAAATTTTCTTGCATCCTAAATGTCACAAACCTGTAGGCTGCTAAGAGTAAACATAACTTCCTGGGCATGAAAATATGCCATGACTTTGGTAAGCAGATCTGCTGTCCAGACATTAGAGCTGTAAGAGAAAACAGGATCAAAAATGCCAGTAAAATAATATAACAAGTTAAATAGCAGATTACAAGAGTAATAAATAAAAAGAGAAGCAAAGAGTGATGCTAACACCATAATGACAAAAGTATTCAGTTTTTTTGCCTGGCCAGAGTAATAGTTGATCTGTTTAATGCAATGAAAATACATGGTTCAATGGGGAATGGAATTAATTAGTTTTTTTCCCATCTAATTCCACAACCACCCACAATAAACTCAATTTTCCAAGGTGCTGCCATTAGTACCATCTCCAAGGCATGTGCTTTCTGGCACCCCATTATGCCTGTTCTGAGCTGCTTGCAGAAAGCACAGGGAGTAACTGCTGCCTTTCCTTCAGCAGAGTCATTAATTTCACTGTGTCTTCCTTACACAGACACTGATTTTCTCAAAATGTGTAGGAGTGGAATGGCCTTTGAGGCTTATCCTGCTCTTTCAGATTTGGACAAAATTTGCAAATCATTCAAAAGCTACCAGGAGCTGGAGAATGGAAGATGGAGTGAGAATGAAAGAAGGAGGTGGACAGACAGCTGGAACTCCACCTAATTTCCTTAAGAAGCCATTTGGACACATGTAAGCAAAGTTAATTATCAAAACTTCTGAAAACTGTAGCAAGCATTTATTTTCAGCCTCATTCTGTATTTTTTCTCTTTTTCATGACAATCAGGTTTTTTTCCCTGTTAACAGGAAATACTCCTCCCAGGAGACCTAAATCCAAGTAATCATACGAGCCAATTTAATTCTATCCATAATGTTCCAGTTTCTGTGGATATGAAACAGATCGTATCTGAAGTGCAAGATAATATTGAAAAATCAAGATGGGGAGAGTAATACATTACCTTTGAAAATAAAGTATATCTAGGAGGGCTGCACATGAAAAATGGAACATAAAAGTTATGGTGAGATACTGAGTTTTAATTCATTTTAGAAGCATAAGTGGGGAAAACTGTGTACATTACCATTCAGATATTTCCCAGCTATTACTTCCTCCTAAGGAAAAATTACAAATATATGTAATAAATTACTATTTTTAGATTATAATATAAAATGCTATAATGTTAAAATGTAGAGAGATCAAAGAAAAATACTAACCACAGCTTTGTGTAACAATGGAGGCAAATCTGTAAAAGATTATCCCATTATTAGAGGTTAATTTAATGTTTTGTCAATTGTGTTACACAAAAATACATTTATTGTATTCAGTGATTATATACACATATATAATTTCTTTGCAAACATTTAATGCCGTTTTGATTAAATTTATTTACAGAAAAACAGTGGGGGAATAAAGGCTATTCAAAAATAATCAGTCTTGGTGAAATTCTTTGCTGGCATAGCTCCATGAAGCCAAGAGAGCAGAGACCATGGTCCAGTCACTAAAAAGCACCCAATTTATTACACACAGCTTTTTCTGTGCCACAAAATACACCCCTCAGACAGGAGTTCTGGTCTTACCTTCAGAGTTCTGACTGTGAGTAATCTTGGCATGATTCATTGATATCAACAAGAAACACATCTTCAAAAGTCTGGACATTTCTTCTGGTGTTTTTAGAATAAAAGATACTTGGATTGAAGAGGAAAATAGGAAGAACAGAGTCAAAATGCAATATTCACCCCAAATTTCATAGCTATAAATCAGAGACAGCCTACGCTATGGAGTACAGATAGAGATCAGAACAATCCAAAGCTGCTTGCTCCCAAGTTTTTAATTTAGATCTCCTTCTAGGATAGAGCTACACTTTATGCAAACACAAGTCCATGAAGAGTGTGTGTGCAGACAGATTTATCTCCCTATAGCAAGTGGCTCAGTTAATTTTCTTCCTTGTAGCACCATTTATTTACCAAGTTACACTGGACCTAAATATGACTTCAATGAAGTTTTGTTAAAACAGGCAAACAAATCCTTTTAAAATCAGATAAAACAGAAGAGAAATTGAATGAGAAAGGAAATGATAAAGAAGCTTCAAACAAACCCTAAGCTTCTCCTAGCTGGTTAAGCTGCAGTATCACTGCAGGCTTGGCGTGGGACCCTCCATTTGCAGATCTCTGAACTCAGGGGTGGGACAGCCTGGCCCTGGTCCCCTGTCCCTGCAGGCTGCTCCAGGCAGGGACAGGGATGGAGCACTCCCCTTCCCTGCTGCCACATCGGGCAAAAAGGGAGGAGAAAACGCCCTTAAGCTCTTCTGAAGCAGCGGGAAAGTCACACAATTGGGAAACTGACCATGCCACTTCACCTGGATGGATCAAAGCCGTGGTCTTTGTACTCACAACAAGTGTCCCATCAAAGTTTCACCACCACCACCACAGACACAGCTTGTGTGGAAAGAGATGTTTTGGTAGCTCTTGCTATCCCTGATGCTCTGTGCTATGCAGCATAAAAATCACTGAAAGATGAATTGTCTGGAAGGGCAGTAATACGGTACCCAGAGCTTTTCACTGGGTTGTCACTGATTGCCACCAGAAAAAAAAATTGAGTTTCACAGTTGTCCAAAACAAAATGAACATGTTGCTTTTGGTCTAGTTCTTGAAGGACAAGGATACACACAGAACTAATGCAACGGGGTGGAAAGGAAGCAAATACTGGGCAAGTTTCACTCACACAGGAGTTTCTGCAGCCACATCCCCTCCTCAGCTCTGAGGGCCATCAGCTGCTTCACTCCACACTGCAGAGAGGATTTTCTTCCTGGCCCTCTGCTCAGCCTGAGAGTCACCACCCCCACAGGTAAAAAAACAAATTAATCTGAGATATTAGATGATGCCTTGATCCACAGATGGCAACTTCTTACACTGGGATTAGTCCCTGATTTAACAAACGACACACAGGGTCCCACTGGCCACCTTGGCTCTGACCATAAAGAGACTTTGTTAGGTTTTGTCTCCCTTTCCCTCATTTCAAAGGTTTATTTGCAAGACACTGCGTTTCTGCATCTCTTTTTGTTGATGAATTCTGTGCTCTTTCTTTTTTCCCCCTCTCCAAAGTTCTCTGCCACAGCTCGAGTTACAGATCTGAATATTTGATAAAAGACACCTTTTTTGGACTGTTTAATCTCATGTACCAAGGTACTCTTTTATAAAAATATCTTTCAACAAGCCCTCCAGCAATACCTCATCTATTGCAAATACTTAACTCCAATCTTGTAACAGGAGTGACTCAAATTGACAGATGATGAAAAATTTAAACTTTAAACTTCAAGAAGCTACCACTTCTGTCCTGTTCTTACACACACTGAAACCTCTTCCGGCTACTCTTTTGGGAGCACCACAGTAAATGTCTCTCATTCAGATGTATCTGGTTTCCTAGACAATGAACTTACTTGTGTTTGTTTCTGCCTGTGCCCTAATAATTTTGCAGTAAGGTTTGATTACTCTGCATAGGTTAAATCATGCTTCCAATGTCACTCCCGATTTGTTTATTCCAATCATTCACTTTGATCAGGGGAGTGTATTTTAATTAAAGCACACTAACTTAATGTACAAGGAGATTAAATGCTAAGGAAAGTGCTTTTTCATCCTTTTTTCATCCCAACTCAAGTGGACAATCAGCAGGGCACAAAAAGGGCTGCGGAAAGCCCTGCCTGGCAAGACACTCTCTGGGATGAAGTAGTTCATCTTTTGAGTGAAACAGGTTGGTTTGCAGCTCACAGCAACTTCCAGACAGTCCCAAATCGCGCTGTGGGGATCTCCTGCAGATCCCATCCAGCATTTCCCCGGAGATCATTCCTTGCTTTTGCTGTGATGAGATTCATGAGCCTTGCAGGACTCCCCGCTTGTGAGAAGCTCCCAGACTGCCTTCTCCTCTCACTCCCAGAACAGCCACCCTTCCATGTACAGAAATCCTAGACATTTTATCACTCACTCCATGCACTCGCTGCCTTATCTGAAGCTCGATAACCAGAAAACTGACCTTACAATCACAACTCGTGCTGATAAGCCCTTACGCTGCCGGTGCCCACCTTCCCCCTGGCACCCGGGCTCTGAGGGAAAAGCACCACATGCAAGGGGTGCGGGCTGGAAAGGGAGAGCGGGCAGAAGAGAAGGAAGGCCAGGACCCCGGAGAGCTTTACCTGCCCGTGCCGTGTGCGCCTCCTCCCCGGCTCTGCGGGAGCGGGGCGGCTCCAGCCAGGGACCCTGAGAGCGGGGCCAGGCCCAGCACCGCCCCGCAGCCTCAGGCCAGCCCAGCGCCCCGGCCCTCAGGGCGGGAGCGGCGCCTCCGCCCGGGGCTCGGCCCTCGCAGGGCACGCAGGAGGGGACGCTTCTGTGCCGAGGTGAAGAGAGCTCACCGAGCTGTGCAGGGGAAACGCACGGCTGGTGCTGCCCTGCTCCCCCATCCCAAGCAGGGGCAGGTGGCCCTGGGTCCCTCAGAGTATGGACTGACTGTACCTGGGAGCACCCGGCAAAAGAGGGCTGTGGGTTTGAGGGATGAAGCTGTTCCAACTTTGCTTTGAAAGTTTCTGGCTAACAGAAACAGAACAGTTCAGGCACTCCAAAGGGCAAAACTCTGCACACTGAGAGCACTGACGAGCGGCTTGGATGGACACTGGCACCCACACAGGACAAGGCAGGATTCCCAACCCCAGGAGTCATGAATCTGGACACTGGAATTGCAACACTTTGCTCTCTTAAGATGGCATCTTTGGGGCAATTTAATGAACTACTGAACTCACGAGTTTCTTTCTTTGGGCTGTGAGCAGCATTGACTCAGCACTTGCAGGGAGGAAGAAGTCCCTTCCCTCCCAAGGAACTCTGGCTTTAGAAATACAGGCATAGGTACAGTCTGGCTTTAGAAATACAGGCATAGGTACAGTCTGGCTTTAGAAATACAGGCATAGGTACAGTCTGGCTTTAGAAATACAGGATAGGTACAGTCTGGCTTTAGAAATACAGGCATAGGTATAGTCTGGCTTTAGAAATACAGGCGTAGGTACAGTCTGGCTTTAGAAATACAGGATAGGTACAGTCTGGCTTTAGAAATACAGGATAGGTACAGTCTGGCTTTAGAAATACAGGCGTAGGTACAGTCTGGCTTTAGAAACACAGGCGTAGGTACAGTCTGGCTTTAGAAATACAGGCGTAGGTACAGTCTGGCTTTAGAAACACAGGCGTAGGTACAGTCTGGCTTTAGAAATACAGGATAGGTACAGTCCTAGGGGTTATTCTGTTTATTCAACAGGACTAAGCAGGGGTTTCACCCTGCTGAATTTAGGCTTTGCAGAAAGATTTTCTTCATTATTGCTCATGTTTTAATTCCTCATCTTAAGTGTAAGAATACTTGGTTAAATAGAGTGAATAAAGTAGAAAGTCATAAGAAAGGAAAAAAAACCCCTATTGTTTACATTGCACCTTCTGTTCCCAAACCTCTCAAAGCCGTTACAAACTGAAAATCCTCAGTGACAGAACTAAAGGATGAGAGACATGAAATGCAGTCTCTTGTGTAATTCTTAACATGTGGGATTAAAACACTTAAATACCTTTGAAGAAGTTTGTCTTACTACATATTTGCTACCTTCGCCTAAATTAATGACACATTAAAAAACATTTTCCCACTACTGGAGGAGTACAAAATGAAGGTAGCAGCAGATAAATTAATGGATTCACTCCAGAGCATACATAACTCATTTTCCCAACAGACAAATCTGATTGCACTACGTGCCAAAATGCACAGCACATCCTGAAATGAGAGTAACACTGAGTCTAAATTACTGTTGAGAAGTAATTTGAAATGTCAGCATCTCTTGCCCTATACTACAGAATACTTTTCCACAGGGATGACTGACAACAAAAACCTAATAAATTGGCAGGAGAAATCATTAACCATCAGTATGAGGTAAACCTAACATGACATTGTTAAGCATCCTACCTGGCATAAAATCACCATTAATTATAAAAACCACAAAAAAAAACCCCAAAAAACCCCACAACAGACAGCTGTTTAGAATTCAAAAGCAACAGAAGTCAGGTCTCACTTTACTTACCTGAGGTTTCTCTGCTCTGCATGACATACACCTGCCAGGTCTATACTACTTATGATATCTCTTGTTTTAAAGAGAAGTTATATCCCAACTGCCAGAAATTACCCATTTAAACAGTTTTTAAAACAAGGCATGCTAAAATAAATAGCAATTATTTAGTGCTCTTGAAGAAAGGAAAATATCTCAAGCTAGCTAAAATGAAAATATCTCAAGCCCCTACAGCCTGATCCTCACAGGCAGTTTGACTCAGAAAATTTGCAAGAAACCACCTGCAACTTTTTAAAGCTGAAAACATTTGGCAACAACTCAGAGGGTTTGTTTTTAAAGCCATCAGTTTAAAATGCAGTTTTGACAAGTTCTACCATAACCCCTATAGCTGGAAAATGGCAAATGCAAAAGCAGTGAGGATTTATGAAGCTTTGACAGGGAAGAACATGAAGGAAACTCAACCAAAAGTGATACATTTTTTGTGCACTGCTATCCCATTAAACAATAATTAAATGCTGCTTAAATAAATGCAAGGTTGTGTTGCTACTGGAAGCTTGATATTCTCAACACAAAAAGCAGTTGCTGCAGAACAGCATGGCCATGGTTACAAAAATGAACACAAAAGTTAATGCAAAAGTAATCTCAAAAAAGTTTATTAGCATGATTAAAAACGTGAAGAATGACAGTAAGAGAGAAAGTAACTTAGCATGGAAGATTATCCATTTCAACAGTTGTATTCAACAAGTCTTGAACTGAATGGATAACTTTATTGCCAGATTTTGCTTGATTTCTTTCACAACAGTTCACACTGTATCAGTTTCACCATTATAAAGACTATTGCTTTGTTTGGATATGATCCCTGTTGCAGGTAAATATAAAAAAATATCCCCCATTGCTGCTGGATTGCAGAATGCAATGTTGGTTTAAGAGCTGGTAAAAAAGAAATACTCAGCTGAGGAGTCCATTTAAAAAACAACCTTTCCCCTCCCCCCCAATCACACTACAAAGAAATACATTATTATTTTGGCCTTTAAATTTCTTACATGGTATTTATTTAGCATGGCAATCCCAAAATTCCCTCCCTTTAAGTAACCATAAATCAAAATCCTCTTTCAGAGGCTGCTTCTTGGGTTAGATTGTGGAGCTTTACTTCACACAGGCTTACACTGGCTTGAGGACAAAGACAGCATCATCCAGCACGTAGTAGTCATTGTACATGTCACCTTCACAGAGGTAGGGCAGTCTGGTGAAAGCCTCGATGGCAAATCCAGCTTTACTGAAAACTTCTGGCAGGCTGTTCACCTGCTCTTCCCAAGTGTGCCCTTTGATTTCCAAAACTTCTGAGGGCTTTTCCCACTTGCCACCTACTGAGAAAACAGAAGAGCTTTGTTTCAATTATGAAGAAAACTTTATTGTGTGCTGCGTTTTCCTACAGAAAGCATAATTACACTAATTATGTTTCGTTCCACTCCACACAGGAGGTTGCAACACGACTCACAGACCTGTTGCAAGATCAGTTCCAGTTTATCCCTGCTGTTCAAAAGCAGCTTCTTTAAGGTTATCTTTTGTTACATTTTTAACTAGAAGTGCCAGGAGTGGCTAAAAGGTAACTGACATTAGTGAGGCTGGTGTCCAGCAGACAGGCACAGAGGTAATTACAGTAATTAGAGTCAGCAAGTTGAAAACAATGATTTGCTGTGAAGCTCTCAGCAGATCACCCACATTACAGTGGATGGCTACTTTGTGCCTTCAGTGGCCACCTACCAGCTGATCTGCTAAAGGCTGCTTAGGGTCATATAAAATTAAGAAGCTGATTAAGTAGCATGCTGGAAAATGCCTTGTTATTTGTTATACCAAATGAAATAATCTGAAGGATTATAGGTACTACTCTCAGGAATTCCAAATTTAAAGCTCTTCACTCATTTTCCAAGTAATGTCATCCACAAAAAACAAAAGCTTTCTGGTTTGATCTGTACCTTTAACCAGTTTGCTAAATGCAGTAGTAAACACCCTTCTAAACAGGAAGTTCTACATCTTGTGATTAAGACAGTTCTGCAAATCCAAACATTTCCTAAGTTCCTCTTCCTTCAAGAAGATTCATTTCCACAGAGATACAAGAAATGGCATCTTTCAACAAATTTAAGAACGTGCTAATGCTGGCGTTTGACTGGATCCTGTATGGTGTTGGTAAGACTTTTAAAAAATTTCTTATATTTCTCACTTAACAGCAGTTAAACAAGACTGAGAATTTTGTGGTTATGATTTGCAGCACAGCTACAAAAGAAAAGCAGTGAAAAGTTTGGCTGAAAATCAGGCTAATTTCTGCTATTGTCATACAACTTCCAAAGTACACAACTGCCAGCAAATGCTTTTTCTTCCAAAAGTCTGAAACGCTGCTGTAACCTGTAATTTCTGGGTCAAATCCTGCTGCACTCCCCTGCTTGGAACACTCCAGCAGCAGCCTGGTTTCAGAGCAACTGTGTTTGTCTGGGGGGAGGGTTTGGGAAGTTCAGCAGGCAGCATCTATATGACCTGAGGCCATGGAGTTCTGCTCTGCAAGGACACCAGAGCCTGTGGATAAGGTGGAAAAGAGAAGGGATCAGCTGCAGAAGCACAAGCTACTGCCTTTCACCACACAGGGTGCAAGTACACCCACAACTTACAATCTTCAGATTGCTGTAGCTGCTGTGTGGTGGGTGCTGCTGTGGAATGGCTCTGATATGGACCTGACACAGAATCAGTTTCACTTTATTGCTATAGAAGTCACAGACACTGCATCTGACTGGATTTAGTGAGAAAAATGGTGAAGGGACAATGCTAATTGTTCACCATGGACAGGTTTACAAATTGTGTCTCAGCAGTACACTAAGAGATGTCAGTTTATTTATCTTCTAGTTTGTTATTTTCTGGCAAGCAGAAAAGGATGCTATTTAGATACTACCTTTATTCTCACTGCAATAACCTCAATGCCACAGTTTAAATAACTACACTATTGTTTGAATAAAATTAAGTATATTAACACAGAATTCACATGGATTTCAATAAGGACTTTAAAAAAATCTTCCAGACTAATCATATTAAACCACACATTTTAGTTCCTTAATTAGAATGCTCTTCTCTGATTAACCTTCTTGTTTTCTCTGCACACATTTTTAAATGTCAGGACTAACAAGCACTATTATTCTTAGAAACCCAGAGTCAATATATATGATGAAGTGGAAGAATATCTAGGAAATATTGTGAATTCTAATCAATGTTATGAAGTTGCTAAATTATAAATGTCTTGATTTATGACATTTCCACTGCCTGCCTTCAGGTTGTCTGGTTTGACTCAGACCAGGAACAGTGGAGGAGAGAGAAAGCCCTGCAGAACTGCTCCCCTGAGCAACTGCACTTCTGTCACACAACACCCACCCCCACTGGCCAGTACCCCACAAACATGCAGCACTAAATCTCAGGCTAGAAATTGCACAAAGTATTCTTCTGGTCTTCTCCAGTGCCAAAGGAAACATTCACATTGCTTTGGATCTATCAATCTCCTCTATTTTGTCAAAAAATAGAAAGGCAAGCATATCACCCTGCAGATAAAAGTGTTAAATGAGCACATGTGCAAGCTGCAGGAACTATCTAAAAGCAAAGTTCTCTGAAAACAACCGTAATAATTTCAAGTTTGAAACACAGTTGGTTTCTTCCTTTCCTCCCATCTTTTCTTGAATGAACCAAAAGTAGTTGTTTTTTTCTTTTTAGACTGTACCTGGCTTTTTAGCTGTCCCTCACATCACCAACTGTTCCTTCCCAACAGGTGTTGCAGGTCACTGCCGAGTCACGGTAACACAGCCCGGGTTTCAGCAGGCTGACTCCTCCATGAACGTGTCCCTAACATGCTCTTTCTCTGCCTCTGGATGCTCCTCGTCCCCACAAATTCTGTGGTTCCGTTTTTTAACTAATACACATCAGGATTTGTGTACTCCTGAATGCACAGATCATCAGAAGTATAAAGTACATTCATCAGGAAATAACATCTTACTTCAGATAAAAGATCTGACTGTAGATGACAGCGCTGTTTATATCTGTGGAATAGCATTTTCAGACTCAGATTCACCCCTTTCTAAACAAACAGGAGATGGAACAGTACTAACGGTAACAGGTCAGTTGATTATTCCTTCTTGATGAAGCATCTTAGAAGAAATAAATTATCTTTTCTAAATACTCTATTTATACTTTCAATAGTGACATTTAAGATGGAAATACCAACAAACCCATTAGGAGTAGTGTGGCTATATTAAGATGTTATTAGTAAAACCAGAAGGATTCCACAAATAAGCATCTCAACCTCATTTGCTAATTAGGCTGTTCTGTCATATGATGAAGATGACTAGAATTCTAGAAAAGAAAGATGTTTTGCACTTATGCTGTCTAACCACACTCTACATCCTCTTACAGAAAGACTTTTGTGGCTGTCAGAAAGAAGTGTCTACTAGAAAATGGGAAGTAGAGAAACCAACATTTAGTAGAAGTTGCCAAGAGTGTGCAGGGCCTCAGACCTGGGGATTCACACTGCCAGCCTGAGAAAAATGCTCCAAAACATTGCATCACTTGCCTCTAGTTAAGAAAGTGATGAAATTTCAGTAACTACATTTCAGTTTTACATGTCTAAAAGAGAAAAAGAAAAAAAAAAAACCAGAAACAGCTGGATTATTACTTTCTTTATATTCCTTCCTTCCTCTAATTCCATTTCTGAACAGAAGCCTATGAGCTTTATTCAGATATACCTTTACAGGAGCAGAACACTGGATGCCATTCCCTCTCTACCCCTTAAGGAAAGGTTTGTAATCAAAACTAACAGGTCTCCATTGCCCTTGCAAACTTATGAGTGAACAAAAGGAAAATGATCTCATTAAGGAATTTAGACTGAATCTTACCCAGAAAAATATTGATGGTATATGGTTTTTTAATTCCTCAGAGAAAGGGAGCTGGAGTGCAGAGTCTTAAAAAAATCAAGTGAATCAGAACTGCCCTTTATTGTAACTCTCATTTTTAATAAAGGATCAGGGAAGCAGCTCAGCCGTGGAAAACTCATCTCCATGATCGTCGCCTCGTCCTTACTGTTCCTGTACAGCTCTGCTGTGCTCACTTCCTTTGTGGTCTACAAGGTAGGCTCAGAGTGATTTTCTGGTTTTGTTCACTTTGTAAATCGATGCAGTCTCCATAAGGGGAATAAAAACACATTTCTAGCTTTCATAACTATCATGTTAAAGTTTTAAAGAGGAGGTTGGTTGAAGTCCATGTGCTGCACACACACACCTGTGAAATCCTGTGTGGCACATCCTGGACTCTCAACAGCAACCACATTTACTTTTCTCAGTAAAGTGTCTAAAATAAAAGGTATTCTGAAGTTAAAATTATCCTGAGAGTATAAATTTCCAGTAAAAGTAATTTAAATTCACACCAAAGTATTTATGAGCTGCAGTAAAGTTACTGCAGACTGACCTTGCTTGTCTACTGATTCTCTTCATACATGTGCAGAAGAGAGACCTTAGTAAAATTTAAAAATATCAGTGACTTGGAAAAAGTTTTATGCTTACAGAAACAAACCCATTAAAATGCACATGGTTAGAAGTTATGTAATTATTGGGGTTTTTTTTAATCTAGAACAAAATTTGTGTTCAGATAAAAACAAACAGAGCTACAAGAGGAATCTTTAGATGATAATGAGACTTTGACAGGAGAATCAGGACTTCACAGACCTTACTGGTATGATATGGTAATATGACTCTTTCCTGTAGTGATTACTGTCTAAGCATAAAGACAGGACTGGCTTTTTCATTTTTGTTTTTCTTTAGAAGTGAAGGTACAGAGTGAAGAGTACAGGGAGAAAAAGTAAACAGGCCTTCTTCAGGGGAAAAACTGGATCTGTGATGCCATTGGTTTATTTTTGAAAACTAAGTAGTGTTTCAAGCAGGTCCCACTGTGCTCAAAGCAAAAACACTTGCAGTATCTACTACCAGAAGCTGAAAAAGCCTTCACACATGTGAAAACCTCTCTGATTTTTCCAATGGTATAAGCTGATCTAGTGAAGCACTTACCTCCAAACTGACACTGCAAAAGGGCAACAATTTTAACTACTCTGCTAACTTCTCATCTTGTATTTTAATTGCTTCTTCATTTATTTTCCCTCCCTCCAGTTAAAACCAAAGCTGCTAAAGAAAAGTGGGAAAGACCAAACAACAGAGAACTGTGTATGTTACCATGCTCTTTGCTTTGTCTGTGATTCAGAGCTTCTTCCTGTCTTTTTGAAGTATATTTGGCATCAAATTTGTGATTAATTGATGATTCCATTAAAGAGACATTCTGAGCTGCTAAGGCTTCACTTTAGATTTGTACAAAATTAGTTATCAACTTATATATTTAACTAATTTTAACAAATCAGGTAATTTATTTTTCACACATTGGATGCATGGTAAAGTTCATCTCTGTAAAGCCATCTCTAACACACTGTTTTCTTTAGGTTTTAAGTAAATTTTGCTCAAACTTCTGATAATTACAGGTTTTGCTATTAATCACAACCTCCACCACTGCACATCCTTGTATAAAAATCAGAAGCCATGCATTTAAAAAGCCATTAAAGAAGGTGTATGTGTTAAGTAATGCAATAATAATGTAATTTAAAAACCTTCTGCTTGCCAAATTGCATGTTTTTAAAATGCTACTTAGTAACATTCCCAAGACATATCCAGGTAAAAAAACTAAATTGAAAAAGGTAGAAAAAGATGTTTCCTCCAACTCAAAATGCTGCACTGAACCAAAATATTTTAACTCATTTACAGAAAGTAAATAGCGGGCGAAAAATTTTTCAAGCAATTGCTCAAGAACTTCAGAAGCAGAGATATGCTCAACACCACCAACAGCCTGTGAGTATCCACCCACCAAAACCTACATTTATGGAGAAAGAGAAACCAAAAGGTTTTAGGAGTTTACAGTATCTACTCCCTTTAAAGTTGACAGAGATGTAAAAAACGTATTCTGAATGACAGTAAAGGACATTATAAAGCATTCTAAATGGCCATATGCATACAATTATATATATATATTTATACATGTGTGTATATACACACACAGCCCTTTTTAAATGTATGCTTGTACATTTAGAATTAGAACTGCCATAAATTTGTATTTTGCCAAGAAGAGGTCAGGTTCTGGACTGTTTGGTAAAATGCTTGCAGCTATTAAGAGGTTATGTTTGAAAAGTACTGCTTTTTCAGCTCCTCTTGCTCCATTAACCCAGAGTAGGGGGCAGAAACATAACAAAACTATTATAAAAGCTCTGTGATATATTTAAAGGTATTTCCCTTCCTCCAGCACACAGAGCCTAAACTAAGTATTCAACATCACTGGACAAAGCCACACAACTTATGTCATCATTCTAAATTTAAGCCATTAAGTCTTATACAACAATAATTTTACACATGCCATGTAAATTATAAAAAAAACAAAAACAGAAAGCAAGACCAAAACATACAACTTTAGAAATCACACATATTTGCAAGCAAAGAAAATTGCTTCAAAATCTTGCTTCCAAAATCTTGCTTCTCTTGAGAAACAATGTGAATTCTTTCCTATTCTGAGCACAGACATCATTCAGAGATGTAATGAGGAACTAAATGACACATAAACCAAAGTCAAGCACTTCTCCTATATACATTTCATTTAATTTTCTCCTATATACTTCTCCTATATACATTTCAATGCATTTATTTCCATACAGCTCCAATCATTTTCCTCTCTAATTACCCCTTTAAAGCCTCCCAGTCCCTGCAGACATGACCTGGTCCTTGGTTTGACCATCAGATATGAAAATATGGGCTATGTTTTACTGCCCCCGTGCTCCCTGGGGATTAGGAAAAGCCAAGAGGATAAGAAACATGTTCTGAAGACTGTAGATACCACATGGACAAAAACAACTGGATAAGAGGGGAGAAAGGATTTTACTAAGACACTAAAGGGATGGAGTTTGCTTCAAAAAAGAAATTCTGCCTTTATTTCAAAAAAAAAAAATCACCTCAATAACAAAACACTTCTGCCCCTAGGATGATTTGGAAGATGACACTGTTTATCAGAACAGATGAGCACGTGCAGCACTTCAGATTTGTTCAACAATTCTCCTGCATGCAAAGGAGCAGGTGAGGAAATTAAGCTTCTTCACAGACTTCCTTTGCTTTAAAGGAAGAGGAGAAAACGTGGCAGGGCAGTGTTCTTCGGGAGTATTTTCTAAAGACATCACCAGAACCAAGTGCATTGTACCTCACATCTGTGTTACATATTCCATTTTCCATTTCCAAAAACCCTGGGAAAAGATTTCATCTTTGTAAGATAACTGCTGATGCTTCATAAAAGTTTCCCTTTTTAGTTTAGATTTAATTCTGTCTTTTTTTTTCTCTTTACATAAACTTTTATGTATTCCTGTTACACTAAAGAGGATGTGAAAAATGTTTGACAATTGACAGCAACAGAAAATAAACTCATTTCATGGGTGAAATTCTGGATTTGCTCATGTTAATGGGGTAGTCATTGATGTAACACTTACAGACCAACTGTAAATGAGCCTTAGAACAGTTTAAACAGAGCAAAACCTGTGTATTAGATAGGCAAGCAGAAAACACCGACAATATAAACACACACACCATCCTGGAAAAGCTCATTTGAGATGGGAGCATCTTCCAGCCCCATTTAAGAAAGTAATTGTCATTGTGAAAACATTGCTCCTCCAATACTAAAATTCACCTGCTAGGCTGACAACCCCCATCTCCCAGTCCCACCATCCCAAGTCAGGAATACCTGGAGCACCATATTTTGCCTTTACAAACCTGTTCAACATGGAAACAAGCACAAAAAATAACTACACTATCCAGTATATTTTTAAGTATCTTTTTCAGCAGTTACTACCTAGCCAATCTGCAAAATTAGCCCTTTTACAAGGTACCTGTTGGTATCAGGCATTTTCCCTTCTAAAGAACAGCTGCATCTGACAACTGAGACAAAGCAAGGGTCCATCTTACACACTACTGTGTTTCCAGCTCAATTAATAGTATTTCAGGAGGACAGAATACACACCTTTGCCTCCTCACCCCTGTCAATCCATTACAAGGATATGAACGTGTTCAACAAGGAAATTTCACACTCCCAGGCTCCCGGTGTTCACTATTTCTGAAGTATGGCATGACATTTTTATTTTAGAGAAACTTACACCAGTCCAGTCGTGTATTATCCAATAATGACTTTTTCTGTCTATATTAGGAAACACAAAGGATTCTTGTATGACTCTATGAGACACCTATTAAAAATGAAGTTGTGGTAATACTTGTTCTTAGTGACTGGTCTAATACCTGATGATTCACAGGCTCTCTTGCCAACTTTAGACACCTGCAGTACCTGCATTCCTGGTTGTCCTGCATGTTGAAATAAAACTGGAAAGCCCCAGAGAGAATTTATGGCTGAGCTCCTCTGGACTCTAGGTGTCACTGTCATTCCACAAACAGTGAGCACAGATCTGTATTTTAATTTCTTCTCCACCTTGCTTTGTTCTCTTAGAGCAGGTTCTATGTTATTCACATAGACAGCTTCCACCATTACTATCCCATTATGCTGCATGTAATAACCCATGTATCTCATTTTGATTAAAATAATTTCTCCACTTCAATCTATGGGATCTATCACTGGATCAAACACCTTACCTGCCCCAACACTTTTCCATTTGTTCTCTCTCTACAAAATTAAAAAGTTTCACTACATGGGTCCAAGCTGGTTTTAATGAGCTGCTACAAGACGTTACTTGAGCTGTGCAATGTTCTCCTCTTTGAATGCTCCAAGTATAATTTTGTTTTATATAAAACATATGTACATATCTATTTTTAAAATGCATCATGTAGAACAGCTGAATGAAAATACTGAAATTCTAAAATGGTTTTTGCATCATGAAGACAGTCTGGCAGCTAATTGTCTGTTTCTTTAGCCCACAGTTAAATTGACCTTTAGTGGGAAAGCTGTAACTTTTGTGTGTGTTTAACTGCACTGTTAACAGTTTATATGGGTCCATATCCATAGCTCTGGCAAAGGATTTCTACAGGAGGAAGCCATATTGTTCCACATTATAGGAGCAATAAGTTGTTACCAAATATGCTTGAAATATTTTACAGATGCCTAAGTCAAACACCAAATCTAAGACACACTACTTTTCAAAATAGTTACAAAATTACAAGCTCAAACACTGTATTTTAAGTAATTCTTCACCTGATGGCATTACTTCTTATACTTTTTTTTTCCCTTTTCCCATCAAAATACCACTAGCATGCAAAAATAGAAAATCAGATTCAGTTTGATGCATTTGTGATTGCCAGAACGCGATTAGTTCTGTATTTCCTGGGCATCCATGCCTTTCCACAGACAAGTCTTAACACTCAAGGAGAATCAGAACAAGGACTGATGAACATCAGCCCCCTGGAATTCAAAGCACCTTCAGGGTGCTTCAACCTGAATCCACAATCACAGGCATGCAAAAAGGTTTCTAGTCTCTTTAGAAGTTTAGTCATAAGGACAGATTTGTCTGAAAATCTCTCATATATTTCTTTAAAATCCATGTAGGGTAAATAATTGAGCTTTGGCACTGAAGTTTACTTTTTTATTCCTGTTACTAGTACAATGTAAATTCATACAATATTAATAGTGGTTGATACTTTGTAGGGGTCCATATTTTACTTTGAGACCTCATGTTGGAAAGTGACAGTTATCTTTCTATGGATTTTTAGGTGGGATTCATCTGGAACACTTGAAACAGCTTGACCTGAGTGGCTATTCAGCTTTAGACAGTTCTGGTGGTTTTGCTCAACTGGCCACTAGAGACAGCTGGGGTAAAAGGCCCTAATCAGGGACCAGTTTTCCCAAGTTGCTCCAACACAGCTGAAATGTGGTAACTCGCAAAACACGACCTGTGACTTCAATATTTGAGCTTTTTGTTGGTGGCAACAATGTATTCTGTGGAGTTAACAAAACAGCTCACATCGTGTGGCCTATTTACCTATGATTTCATACTTCTGAACATGCCTTCTACTAGTTATGAGTAAAAAATAAAATACAAACATGTCTTTTATGAAACATTTAATCTGAGGATACTAGATCCTACAAATGTTTTCTTTACCTGCCTAAAGAGCTGTTAATCTGTGCACTTACCATTTTCCACATAGGGGTGAAATGGCAGAACCAGTGCTAGGATGACTCTGCCTCTGGTTGGCTCCAGTACACTTCTAATGTCTTTTAACACCGTCAGTGGTTGATCACAGCGATCCAGCAAATTCAAACAGCTGATAACATCATACTGAAATCCTGTGTTCTGCCATTCATTTACACCAAGCACCCTGTGAAAGGAAAGAGAAAGAGATACAATCTGTTAAATAAAAACAAGCTGATTTCAGACAGAACTACTGAAGAGAAAAATTCCCTGTGGATGTGTTGATAGTGCAGGTAAGGTCAGCCATTTAGAGAAGAGACAGACATGATCCCTTCTGGTCTTTTGGAAAAGAAAACGGAATCAATGATCAGCGTGGCTGCATGTCCAGCCCTATGAACCTTTATAGTGTCTGATAAACATCAGGCAATAAAGGAGACAAAACCCAACACTGGCAAGAGGGATCATCACATGTGTTTGGTTTTCTGCTTTTGTACAGGCTAACCTTTTCCATAACAATCAAACAATAAAGGAATTGTCTGAACATTCATTAAATTACAAATAGATTGCTTGCTGTAATGCCTGATATAAAGGATGTAGGAATTATTTAGTCAATACCTGTATTTCTTCTTCTGAAGCTGCCATATCATGGTTTCAGACAATTCAGTGGCATAGATTTCTTCAAAGTGAGGACTCATAACTTTAGTGACTTCCCCATCTCCAGCCCCTAAATCTAGAAGTCTGTGGGATTTCCATTCAGGATTTATTTTAAGCAGTCTTTGAAATTGTTCTGGGGAAAACACAAACATCGAGCCCCTTCCCAGCAGCCTAAAACGTAAAAACAAGAAATGACCAATTTTGTACAAACTTTAATAGGACAGGCAGTGAAGAAATTTAGAATGTGCTTTGGCAGGAACCAGTCATACATAACAGTAGACAAGGTCACTGCTCAGATAAATTTTAAATCCAGTTCAACTTGCCTTGCACTTGTAAGAGATCAAACACAGAGCCACATGCAGTTACAGTGGTTAAGACTCCAGAAGGAATTTGATTAGGTAAGGGAGAGCTCATGGGGTGCAGCTCAAGTAAATGATTGCATTAAAAAAAAAAAAGGGGGGGGGGAAGAGAAAGAGTAGGAAAGATAAAGACTGAACCTTATTTGTCACATCTGCGGATTTGAATCTCTGCTACCTACCTTAACAAAAAAAAACCCAGGATGAAATAACAGAAGAAATAAAATGGCTGCAGACACAGAAGTATGCACTATGAATGAGGAATAGGATGTGGAACGAGGAGGGAAGACAGAAAACAGATTTAAAGAAAGCATGGGGGTAACGCTGCTGGAGGGGCAAAAGAGATTTTTTAAATTCTATGTTACAATGGCTTTTGCTGCTATCTGCAGATCCCGCATTCAACATGAAAAGCTGTGGAACAGAAAATAGACAACTCATTAAGGAATTGGTAGAGGTGACAGTTGGATTCCTTATGGATCAAGCCAATGCCATACCCGCCCATAATTGTTTGAAGACTACACAGTGACACGTTTCAGCTGTCATAGCAGAATTCAATGATGAAACAGTTAGAAGAACAGGCAGAGGAAGAAGAACTGGTCACTAATAGACTGCAGGTGGATAAATACTATTCTTTAAACTCCTGTTGGATAGCAGGTTAAACTTAAAGACAATGAACAGGGAAAAAAAAAGCAAACAGGAAAAAAGGTAAACAGAGACAAAAAGACTGAAAGAATAAAAAATGTGAAAAGGAGCTGGCCTAGGAAAGACTGAGTACTAAAACCCAAAGAAATAAAAAGGGCAGAGTATACAAAGTCACAGAGAAGAAACTAAGCAGGATATCAAATGTATCAAAATAAACAGAATATATCCAATTTAAGTAGAGCCCCCTTGCAGCACACATGTGTCAGTCCACACTGCATAATTGGCTCATAGCTATTATTCCTAACAGCATTATGAGGTGTTATTCAAAGCCCTGAAGAGCCTTTGAAAAAAAATGGAAGAGAAAGGAAGAAGAGACCAAAGGAACCTTTATATAAAGCTACACACAACTAAGAACACCACAGGGAAGCTCATAAAGTCATCTGAGTAGAAAATAAGGAAAAAGACTATTTTTCTAGCCCCAGTAGACAGCTCCTATTTTGTATCAGACTGTGCAAAAGTATGTAGCAGGTGCAGAGGTGGGGATACTGGAGAAATTGGCTAAATGTAACAAAATGCATTTTTCATAAGGTCAAAGCTGATAAGCTGTTAAACGAGTCTGAAGATGAGCAAAAAAGAGCCCTGCCTTGTTTGAAAAAAATAACTAAAGCACCCATGAACAGCCAAACTCCCCTGCAACTGATGCAATGAGAATAGAACAATGCTGTTTTATCTACTTTTGTTTTCCTGCTTTGCTGATGGTTCATAAGTCAAACACGCTCCATCAGAAGTTATCTGTTCCAGTGCAGCTTACACACAAATTGAGGTGCAATTGTTTTAGAGAATAAGAGAAAGGACAATATTCCACATTGGTGTCACCAGGCACAGCGCTTGGCCAGCTTTGCAGTGTTCAGAAATGTGCCACGATTTGCCATGGACAGGCAAACACTCTCCAGCAGGAAGAGTTTTAGGTACCACACAGAACACTCAGGATACAGCCACCAACCAGGACAACCACAACGGTAACTGATAAAAATGTGGCAGTAGGGAAAGGGCAAGGTGGGACAGGGAAAGAAAGCTGAGGGAAGAGACACAAAGAACAACAGCACTTTCTTAGAAGAATATTAACACAAGTAATTGTTATAAAATGCAATTAGAATCCTCTGAGTGCCTTGTATTAATTGCAATTACCTCCTATGTCCCCCATACTGGAAATGGTGTTCACCAGCTAAGAGGGCTGGGAATGATGAACACAGGAGGGCATTTCACATCTGACAGAGCAGCAAAGGGAAATGACACATTCTGAAAAGCTGCCAGATCAAGGGGTAGGGCTGAACACTTGAAAACTCTAAATCCAAACTGTATTTAGCTTATCCAAGGTTGAATTTTCACTTACCCATTGATGGATGTTCTAGACATAAAAAGGCTAAAAATAGAGGACACAAAAGAGTGATAGAGCTGGATGAACAGCCAGCCTGACTTCTCAATGCTGTTGTTTAAGAAGATCTGCGTTCCTTGGTCAAGGTAACTCTGGACAAAAATAGGCTGAAGGGATTCAGACAACTGTTCAGTGTTGCAGACATACCACTAGAGAAAGAGATAAAGGATCATTTTAAAAGTTCAGCAATGTAAACCCAGAAGTAGTAAAAATTAATACATACAAAACTATTACTGGTTTCCATAAATACAAAAATTTAGCTTTTTCTACAGTCTTTCCAACAAACTTCAGGGTTAAATTAACTTAGAATTGTAATAAAGTGAGGACTGATTACTTGCTAAGAAACAGTGCTTTTAGTTTTTGTCTTAATTATTACCCTGTACTTGGAAGATGTCTCCAAGGTAAATTCCCTAGAAAGCCAACATAGGTCCTCTATGCAAAAGTTATATTTAAAAAATTCAAATTTTTTTCTAATGAAGAACATCACTATTATTTTTCACTCTCCTACACTTTCATGGAGTTAGTGCCAGTCCTTCCCATAAAATGCCATTGTGTCTATTTTCTGCCATTAAGAATTATTCTCTACAGCCAACACCTTCTCATCTCCTCCTTAAATCTTGTAACAATGTTCCTTAATCTGACTGCATGTGTTCATTGTGCAGACAGGGAGCTTGAAGTATCCTAAAGTGAGATGTAGAGTTTTAGCAGAACCTTGTAAAAAATGCACGTGGAAGGACAGAAACTGTCAACTGGGGTAACTCCCCAAAGATTTAACACACGTGTGCTCAGACCCTGACCCCATCACATTTGTTTGCCTTGTTGGGAGAGGAGCATTCACTCAAGGCAGGTTTACACAGCATTCAGCACCGTGGAACTTGCAGTCATCACTGGAAGGGGACAGGATTCCTACTGCAGTGTGTGCAGCCCCCAGCAGCAGTGCCAGCAAGCAGAGGGGAGCACACAGCGCCCCAGGGCCCCTACGCCAGATTCATGAGCAGGGGCTCCATCAAACACTGGCCCAAAGCAGAGAGGAAAGACCCCAAGACTCCTCAGCTGAGCAGCAAACATGCTGCTGAGGTTTGAAAACCCCCTGCACAACGGGTGCATTTCTGGCAGAATCAGGCTCTCGACTGTACTTTCAAACACCCAGCTGGGTAGAAAGAGTGAGTGATCCTTTCCTCTGAAACACAGATTCTGAGCCTGGCACAGGGATCCCCAAAACTGATTCACCAGTTTAGGTCTCTTCTCACTGCAGCTCAGCACTTGTTAAATGAACCAGCATAGGTCAGTGATTCCCAAAAGGAATCCTTAGTGGCTCCTGAAAAACCACTAAAGCAGCAGCTTGTGTACTTTGTCCATTCGTTCAGAAGCCAATTCCAAGAGTGTGGCAGAAGCAAATGATCCCAAGGAGTTGAGGAGCAGGCTGGGATGTGTCAGCTTCACTCACAAGGCTGCTGCCTCCCTCCACCAAACAGGTTTGGAGTGGCTCAGATGATTTGCCTTTTGCAATGTGTTGCCAGTTTCAACCCAGAAGAAAACCTTTTCAAAGCCTTGGGAAACAGAGGCTTTGTTCCATAAGCAGCATGACTACACCTGAGCTCATACACCTCAGGCTTCTGCACTGAACTCTCACCTGCAGCTCCACTGAACAACAACAGTCCTACAATTCTTCTTAATATTGACATAACCACTGGCAGAAGAATGATGGTGACAACAGAGAAGCTTGTTTCCAAAAATTTGGTGTTGTTCACAGATCTCCAGTTTCTTCTCCTCAATATGATTTAGTGGGTATGGTGGTATTTGGTCAAAGGTTGGACTTGATGATCTTGGAGCCCTTTTTCAACCGTAACGATTCAATGATTCTATGAACTCTCATGTTTAATCTGGCCAATAAGGTTATTGACAACTACCTATATAACACTGGTGAATATCTGAGATTCTAACACATTATAAGAGAAAAAAAAAAACCAAAACCCCCAATCTAAATTTCAAATGAAAAAAAAAGTGAAAACCAGCTTAATTCCAGAACTACTTCATCAGAACAGAAATTGCTTTTGTTTTCCTCCACATACAACATATGAAAGGCCACTAGATATGTGACAAAGTGCGTGTCAATCTCTTATATGTTTTCAGATTATTGTGCTAAAACCTTTGTTATAAGAAAAATTACAAACATTGCAACTCTTGCCTAATATTAGTAAAAGGATGAAAAACTTCTTTTAGATAATTTACATAAAACTAGTTAAGTCAGTAAAACCACAGAGAGTCAAAGTACCAGCAGTCTGAACATGCAATCCTTGCTTACTCCACAAACTCAGTAACCATAAGTCTTACTAAATGTACTAAATAATCAATACCTACATTTAAAATCTATATCTAATAAAATAGAGATGGAGATTATCCACTGGAGACCATCTCCCTGTGAATGACACAGGCACCTTCACAACACATTTCCCTGACTTGTCTTTCTACTACAGCTTTTAACAACACAAAAGACTTTCAGATTTTCTTTGTTCCCCAGAAGGAAGTTCTTCCTGTAAACCTGAATTTTGCTTCTCTTTGTACTTATGTCCTGAATGATCCCAACAGCAGACCACAAGCATTAAATTCCAGGGATACATCCACCCAACAAGATTCTGGATGCCCACCCAGAGCACTAAGAAGGCTGCAGAAATGGATCAGCAGGAAGAATTATTGCCTTCCTTTGTACAGCAGTCCTCAAGTGTTTATACTACATCTTCTTCGTTAGCTCCGTTCTGCATATTTAACCCAGATTAAGCTGCCAGCTTCCTTCAGCACTAAGACTTTTTATTAGCCCTTCTAACTCCTGTCAGATTTTCAGCAGCATTTCGCCAAAACAGCGCGGATCTGAACGCATTCCAAATGAAATCTATCACATAACCATGGCACAGCAAGGGCACGGCCCCTAACTTCTCCACAAGGTACCGACCCATGCGGCCGCACTGCCCAAACACAGCACTAACCTTTTATCGCAGTCGGATCACATTGCAACAACTCATTCCCAGTCTGCCACCTCCTACTGCTCCAAGGCCTCTGT
This sequence comes from Motacilla alba alba, assembly GCF_015832195.1. Lineage (NCBI taxonomy): Eukaryota > Metazoa > Chordata > Aves > Passeriformes > Motacillidae > Motacilla > Motacilla alba. The sequence goes on along the minus strand of NC_052029.1, from coordinate 9,354,767 downwards.
GGGAGTCTCAGTTTCCCACTTCTTTTTGTTTTCCTCTAGATGCACCGGTACTAATTACAAACACCTCTGCGATTACAAACCCACCCCCCCGTCACCATCGCCTGCAAACTTCCCTGGAGCGCTCTCCCAGGGCTCACCGGACAAACGGGGGTGTGCATTGAAAAAAGCGGGGTGCACATCTACTGCCCGGGGCGCACATCCAGAACCCGGGGTACACATCCACAACCCGGGGTGTCCCTCTCCCGGGAGCAGCTCCGGCGCCGACCCGCCCCGCTGCGGGTGCCGGGACAGGCGCTGCTCCCCCCGCCGGGCTCGCCGCGACTGCCCCGCGGCGCCCCCCGAGCCCGCAGCCCCGGGAGCGCCGGGCGGCGCGTTCCGAAGGGAGGGCGCACGGCAACTTTCTCACCGCAGGACAGAGCAGTTCCCTCTCTTTGTCTGCGCTGCCGGCCCGCTGCCCCCTCAGCCCGCGCCGGGCTCCCCGCTCGTCCCGCCGATCCCCCCGGCGGACCCCCCGCCCCTGCCCGGCGGAGCTCCCCGGGGGCGGGGGGTCCCTGTGCCGCCCCCGCCGCCCAGCCCGGCACGACGAGGGAAGGGAAGGGAGGGGCGGGCAGCGCGGCCGCCGCCGGGGCTGTACCTGGTGGTTCTCCCTGGCGCCCGGGGCTGGCTGGCGGTGGCTGCCCATCATATTCACGTAGAGGGACCTGGATAAAGGGCTCCGCAGGTACCGGGCCGGGCCAGCCCACATCGTCCTCCTGAGCACCCACAGGAGCAGGGTGTAGCAGCCTAGCCAGCACAGCCACAGTCTCATGGGGAAGGGGCGCGATCAGCCCCGCGCGCCGCCGCCGCCCCCCCGCTCCATGGCAGCGGCGGCTCCGCTCGGGGCCCGCGCACACGCTCCGGGCGGAACGCGCCGCCGCGGCAGCGGGGCCCGCCCGGACGCCTTCGCTGCGACACGCCGGGGCCTGGCGCGCACACCCGCTCCCTCCCACGCCCTCGCCAATGGCCGGGCGGGGCCGCGCTGCGTTCGAACCGGAGCGGGGCCGGGCAGGGCGGGCTGGCGGCGGCTCGGCCGGGCCCCTCGGCCGGGCTCCTCCTTCGTCCCCGCCCCGGGCCGGCGGGCGGGCGGGCGGAGGCCGCCTCGGCGGCGCTGGCGCACGTGCTCGGCGCCGCCCTGTCAGCCGCGCGTGCGCAGAGTGGCGGGGGGCCGAGGCCGGGAGGCGAGGCCCGAGCCTCGGTGGTGAGCTGCCCTCAGCGAGCGGGGCCGCTCCCTCAGGGCCGGTCTGATGGCGGGGTGCAGCCCTCAGCGAGCGGGGCCGCTCCCTCAGGCCGGGCTGATGGCGGGGTGCAGCCCTCAGCGAGCGGGGCCGCTCCCTCAGAGCCGGTCTGATGGCGGGGTGCAGCCCTCAGCGAGCGGGGCCGCTCCCTCAGAGCCGGTCTGATGGCGGGGTGCAGCCCCGTCGTGGCCTGGCAGCCAGACCCCTCCGGAATCCTGGCTTTTACCTGGAACCTCCTCTGATCAAGCACTGATCGCATCCAACCTTGCCTGTCCTGGGAAATCGGCAAAACCAGAGCAACAACAGAATATTGCCAGAGGATTTTTGTGTGCAGTTCATTTTCACTGATGTTTAACCCCCTTGAGGAAAGGTTTTTGACTTGAGAGCTTTAGACAGTTTTCCACCGAAGATTGTTTGGGTTTTTTGGGTTTTTTCCTCTCTCCGATAGCTAGATGGGCTAGAATGCCTTTTTGGTCTGTTTTTGTTTGGCTTGGGATTAAGACTCTCCTTTCCATGCCTGTTCTTATTTGTATAGACAGACTAGTTTATTTTTTTCCCTCCAGGAATAAAACAACTTTGTAGTCAAAATCCAAAACGACAAGATAGATAAATTTGCTGCTTTTTAAACAGACATCTGCTCACAATATTATAAACCAGTAAATACAATTACTTCAGGTTAGTAACATGTTGTTCACAGGGAAACATTTTTATCGAATAAAAAATACAGCTAATTGATTGCATACCAAATAAATTTTAAAATTTGCTAGCTTTTGTCTTGGCACTGTTAGCATTCAACCTGGGTGTGCTTTAGTGGAATTTTTCAAAATTCCTACCCAGTGTTACATTTGTCATTAACATTCTGATGCAGTAGTTGTACACTCAGCATATTTTTCTCTTGACAAGCCATAAAGAACTCACTATTCATGCATATTTAGGTAATAATGTTGATGTATAGTCATTTGCATATGAGCTGGTGGAGTTGTAACCAACTGCTGGACAACCTCAGCAAACCCTTTGTGGGGTAAGCAAGCTTTGTCATTCAGTCAGTGTGCTGGGAAAGAATTGCCAGAAATAATGGAATCACTTTTTCTACTTTCTGCTCCACTATTTTGGAGAGCGTTTTTTCTTTGTCTCGATGGAAAATTTCTATAATCAGCTGAATCCCTGGAGCAGAAAAGGTCCCAAACCCACCCAAAGGGTTGAACCCGGCCGTTTTGCCATGCCCCCCCGGCTGCTGGAGCAGCCTCGGTGGCAGGGCTGGCTGCACAGCCTCGTGTAGTCTACAGTGTGAATCCTCAATTTTCCCAATGAAATGTGATGCCTCAGGTTTCAGCTTTTATGTTTTTCAGATTCTGTACTGCTTTAGTGTGTGGGTCTGGGCTTCACATTATGGGATGGTGAGCTCTCTTCACAGAGTGGGTAGACAAAACAATTCCTTCTCTAGCTGGAGACCAAGGACAAATGATCCAAATCTCAGGCCCAAGAGCACAAACAACGTGGGCTGAAGAGAGAAAAACAAGGATGGGACTTCATAACCTAAAGCTGTAACTGGACAATGAACTCCAATATGCAAATGGAGCAGAACTGATCAAAGTGAGAGATGCCATGAGTGGTCATGCATTTTGTGACCATTCTGGGTTCACCTGGGGTGAACCAGGGCTCACCCTGGCTGAGCTCTTGTGCTGCCCAAGGTGGATTTACTGAGGCCTCCTAATAAATCCCTACTTTATTCTTTAACTCTGTCTAGTCTCTGTTCTAGGTCAGCCTTCACAAGGCATCAAATGCAGTGGTAAAACAACTTTCTATTACTGAAACATTAGCAAGAAAGGGATTACCAGAAAGAGGTCTTTAAGGCAAACACAGGTATCTAAAATCCTCTCCCCCAAAGGTAACCCTGGAAGCCCAGCTGTGGGTCTCCCCAGACCTCCAGGACAACTCCCCCCAGTCTCAGTTGTATGTTCCTTTACCAAACCAGCTGGAATTCTTTTGCCTGCATGTACTACTGAGCCTTTTCCTCCACAAGCTGGCTTAGTTATGCCAGGAAGTGCCTAGAAGCACTTGTGGAGATGTGGCTTATCTGAAGTGTTCCTTCCCCTTCCTGCTCGTCCTCCTGCCAGCGCCCATTAGGCTGTGGAACTGTATTCAAATGTAAACACTCCTACCAGCCATGTCAACACGGTACAGTCATGAATTACTGAGCAGGTCCAAAACCAGGGCAGCAGGAGACTGGGAAGGTCTTTTTGTACAAGACCAGAACAGAGGTGGGCATGTAAGCTCCACAAAACATCATTTTCCCACACTTAAATATGCTTTGTTGTCATTTATTCAATATCTTCACTCTATCACTGACCATATATTATATTACCACTATATTAGACTAACATTCTTTAGTGTCTATTGGACAACATCCTTTTAGTCTGGCAGACATTTCTGCTTATTGATTTTCAATAAATAAAATTCATTCAGTGTATTAAGTTCCATATTCTCAGAATGTATAGAGAAACTCTAAGAATGAGATTCAAGCATCACATTTCACCTCCTCTGAGCTTACCACAGCATTTCATATTTTATACTATACACACACTTATAGCCTCTTTATCAGTTGTGAGACTATTTTAGACACTCTTAAATTATCCAGATTAAATTGAGGCATGTTTCCAGCAGTGGGAGTTCAAGCTCAGATACTGCAGGCTAATAAGGAGAGAAAGCAGGGAAACCAGCTGTTGTAAGACACCGAACTTTTGCCTTTGATCATCCTTTACTTGATTCACAGCCAAAACCAATCATGTGGGTTTAGCAGAAGATAACAAAGTTTAGTGGGTGACAGGGAAATGGAGAATAAGCAATGTCAGTCACAGCACAGTGCCAACCTTCTATTCCCATAGGAAGATCACCCAAATTTAAAGCACTCTTCCAGTCCTCTTTGGGATTGACTATTGATGCTCTAAAAGACATTTCTCCAGCCCTTATAGCAAGGGAAATAGGACACACAACTGGGAGAATAGTGCATAATAAATTTGGAAAATTATTAATGTTTTACATATTAAATAATTTCAATTGTATTTCTCAGATTTTTTTCTAAACTGGTTTATTCTACAGTTAATGTCTCCTATCTTCAGGCTGTCTTGCTTAGAAATCTTTGATTATGTGCTTTTCCTGTAGGAATTCTAGAGTGCAGCAGATTGTAGAGCCTATTCAAACAGTGCATTGAGTCATGTCACTCCTTACTCCTTTCTTATTTCAGCAAATTAATGGTAACTTTACCAGACATTTTCCAGAAAAAATAATTCTGATGATTTCAATGAATTCTTGATGTAATTTTGACTCTTAAAACCACTTATTAGATTTCCTGTTGCAGAGCATGGTACTCTTCCAGTTGTACATTATATTCTAATAACTTAATATTAGAAATAACTAACACAGTCACCTAACAAACCCTGTTTATGGTACAATAACATTATTTTACTGTATATGTTAAAATATATATTCCATGAAGATAGGATGAACATGGGAAAATTAGGAAATACAGAAACAATAAAGAAAAAAGAGTCTATTTAATATTATTACCAATTTTTAAAGGAACTGTCAGGGAGAAGACTGTTTCGTATAATGAATCAAAGATTATATTAACTTAAATTCCTTTGACTTCTGCTCCTGCCTTTCAGACATGAAATAAATACATACAATGCAGGAAATCTTTTCAAATTCAAAACCTGAATGCACAGGCTGTATCTGCTCTGGTATTTGTCTTTACCTGTCCACAGAGCACACAAGTGATGCTGTATGTGCACATAATGCTGTCAGCATGCACAATGCAAACAGGCAACAGCCTCTCTGACAAGACAGATAAAAACCAGATAAGGCAACTTCAAACTTCACCACGGTTCTGGCTTCTTACATTTTAACATAAATCTTCATATTTCTATCAAAGGATTCATTTGGATTTCTAAATATTTAATGATGATCTCCTGCTTTTTCATCCATTGCCTTGAAAGCACTTCATACTTCAAAAAAGGCAAGGAAATGATGTTATTTCTGCTCTGCAAGTTTAAAAGCCAAGGCACAAATGAATGGTTTTTTCAACTCTGGTATTTCAAATCTCAAACTTCTTCATTAAATTATGCTGGTGTCCACCAAAATGCAAAGCCATTTCTTACACTCCTTTCTCTTCCAAGTTACCTGTCACAGTAAGTGTAGAGCCTTGAAAATCTGCTTGCTCAGCCCTTTAAAACTGGGATCCACACAATGCTCTTGTACTTTCAAGTGGGACTCCCTAAGCAAGGTGCTACTAAAACTGTGTGTGCCCAGGCAAAACTAAATACAAAAATGCAGTGATTGTATTGTGCTAAAAGTATTTCTCACTACACTATTACACCGTGGATATACTGGAGGAAGAATCATATTGATTAAATGGGAGTACTGTAAACATGCTAATGAGTCTTATCATTACAATGTGTGAAATGAAGAGAGGACTCAATATTTCTAAATTTTGGTCAAAAACCCTTTATTTTATAAAAATCACAGGATTCATTTAAAATCTTAACTGATAAGAATTAATCAGAAATTAACTAACTTCAACTTGATGATTCAGAAATTAACTTAAATAGCCACACCAAATGAGTTAGCCATCGTAACACCAGTGAACAGGTAGAGCTTGGTTTAGTAACTGTGTGTGCCTACATGTGTCCAAGAGCTGAACCCTACATCCACAGACTAATGCTGTCCTTGCCACAATAACATTCTGTATGAGGCACTAACTACAGGATACCTTCAAAATTACTTTCCCATTTAAAGCCAGAAAACTGCACTGGCCTTCCACCAACTAGAGATTCTGAAAGCCAGTGAGGTTTTTCCATAGTGAGCAACACTGAACAGCATCTGAATCCTTTTTTTCTTCAGCCTTGCATAGACTTTCACAGGGTAGTTAATTACTCTTGGCTCTTCCCATGGTAGCTGTCAGATTTGTCTTGATACTGGCCAGCTAGACACCATCTACATTTTCATCTCCCAGCCATCCATGAGGGATGTCCACTGGGATCTTCCAGATTAACTTCAAAGATCTGCCATTTTATCAGTTTGGCAAAATTAATCCACCAACAGGCTTCAGAAAATACACTTCCCTGGAATTCCAGGTGCTGAGTTGGGATCCCTTTCCCTGATCTGCCATATCCCTTCTTCAAATGAGTTAACAGGAATCATTATATACCAGAAATTACTTTAAATAAAGTAATTAAGGATAAAACCCATTAACAGAAAGCAAATGAACTAGGAAAAACTTGTGTAGGCTCAGCATTAAGGCTGAACGTGAGACACAGAGACTGAATGAATGAAACAGCTCAAACTGTGTTTCATCTTGCAATTTTGCTTTCTCACATGAAAAACTCACTGAACTCTCTTCTTGTGGTTCAGCAGGAGATGCACTGACCACTGGTTCCATATTTACTGTGGAGCTGCCAGGTGGCTGTTCTGGATGGAAAAGGGAGTCCAGGTCAGGATCTGTAGGACTGCAATGCAGAGGGGAACCAGACAGACCAGGTAGAACATGGCATCATGGAGATCTAAAAATGACCTGCTGAAATAAATGAGAACACAGCTTTCAATATGAAGATTAACTTCCATGGTCACTAAGCAAGTTATTTTTAAATCATTCCCATTATAAACACAAAGACATGCTACTGTACAAACAATTCTAAGTAAAAGAAATAGAAATATCTTGTGTATTTTCTAATTCTACATACAGATATGTATTATATATTGTTTTCTCTAGGTGGGAGGAATTCAGACAATTAGCACAGAAAGAGTTAATTTTAATACAACCTAAGAAATCCTGTTCACTACTTTCCTGATTATGTAATATAGAAATCAATTTAAACAAATTTCATCCAATTACAGAACAGAGCATCCAAAAAGCTTTAGTAAAATTTTGAAGAGAAAGAAAGTAGAAGATGGAAGCAAACATTTGAACATGAAATTAATTTATTTGAGTTGAAATCTGTGCTCCAACTATCCACAGAGTGGGATGCTTTAGATGCTGAATGCTAGATAGAAGTAATGATAATTGCATAAAATTCAGGTGTGGTCTCAAGGGCCATTTGAAATATCAAGCCTTATTTCATTTGGTTTTAAAAAAATGATTACAAGATAATATAAGCCATAGAAAGAATAAATGTGAAATTAACACTAGTTTTCTTTTTTTGTAATGAATGCACGGCATTTCCTCATTTAAATCTTCTCTAATGAAAAATAAATAAAAGCATCAGCAAATATGAATGAAGCAAGAAAATACAGGAATTAAATGAGCTCCCTTTTATGATCAGCATGGTTTCTGACAGCTCAAAGCATGCATTTTGGCATTCATCTAGTAGGAATCATTATCTACTCGCATTCTGTTAATTATGGGATTCTAATTACTTAAATATCAGGAAAGTCAACTCAAGCTGAGAAACAGCCCCTAAGTGAACTTTCTCTCCATGAGGCAGTTTATGTTCCTTTCTAATTTTTTTTCTTAGCACTCAGGGATGAGATGAGAGACTCAGAACAGCTATGGACATGGTCCAAAAAAACCTAAAATCTGTGAAAAATCCCCCAAACCTTGAGCGGGTTTCTGAATAAAACCTAAGAGCTCCTCTGAATCATGAAAGAATCAACTCATGTCTCGCTCAGTTTAACAGAAAAAATGTTTGCAACCTCCAACAAAGCCCAGATTCTGTCCTCAGTACAGACACAGGCTCAGAAATGAGCACAGTTTATCTCAAACCATGTACATGCTAAGGCTACATGAGAAAACAAAAGCCCACAGGCTCACAAGTGAATCACTTAATCACTCGGGCAATTGCATTTGAGGCTGGAAATGTTCACTAGCAGGCCACTGGGCCATAGCCAATGTTTATTGGCAGGGACAATCATTTACCATTTGGAGTTGTTTACTGGCCTGGATCCAACTGCATTTCCCGTGCACCCACGGGGGAAGGAGCCCACATCATGCACAGCTCTGGCACAGCTGCCCCCAGGGACTGCAGGAGCAGTGCCAGCAGGGAGGCCACAGACACATTATTTAACCACCTAATGATGAGAACAGGACTCAGACACAGTTAACAGGATGCTGGGGCTTGCATTTGGCCTGCTCTGCACACTAAAGAGGATTGCAGTTTTCAGTGCTACCATTATTCCATCTTTACACAAAGAACATCTGCAAAATCGCTCACACTGCAATCCTGATTTGGTTTCACTGATTTAAGAAAATAATATTACCTATTGTACTCTAAAACCTTAAGTTATTGCAGGAATTATGAAAAAATATAATACACAAAAGAAGGAATGGGAAAATATTTCTTTAAGGGATTGGGATAAATCAAGAGCAGATCTTGGATTTTATCAGAATTACAGCTGAACAAGTAACTTCAGAAATTTCCACACCTACCTTTTTTTTTTTGCACACACAGGAATAAAACATACGTCTCCCAAAACAGCCCTAAAATCACTCTGAACAGAATGTCAGGTAGTTCAGTAATTCAATATGAAAGCATTAACAGTTTAAAGTGCTTTCAATAAATAATGAAGAGTTGCTGCCAAATAACTTTATTCTGAAGAACAAATTTGAAAAGCACTCTCAAGAGAAGCTGGTGGTAGTTGCAGTGGCTCTCCAGAAGAGGGAGGTTTTAAACTAGGCATATTTTCCACAGCAAAGTAAAAAAAATCAAGCCAAACTAAAAAAAAAACAAAAACAAAAAACAAACCCAAACCCAAACAATAATAAAAAAACATCTCAAGCCATACAGGGCATGCAGTGTTTTGCTATGATGATGGAAGAAAGGAAAAATCAGGACGTTCCATTCTGCACAGTATTGCTCAAATTTTAAAGATATTAAAAACCACTTTCCATGACAAAGTGTTTAACTACTGTGCAATGACCACATTTCCTAAGGATGTGGCACAATGTGTGAGCAGAGGGGAAGGATCACCTTTGCCCTGCTGCAGGACTTTGTCTAATTCCAGCCCGTTTCTCCAGTGTGACCCTCTGTGCTTTGTGTCATCCCCGAACTTCCTGAGGGTCCCTCCTGCCCCATCATCCTGGTCAGCAGGAATGCAGCCCAGGCAGGCAATCTCCACTGCCTTCCCCTGCCCACCAGGCAAGTCACTGAACTGTAGAAGTTGATCAAGTTGGTCAAGCATCACTTCCCCTGGCTGGAGCCATGCTGGCTATTACTGATGATTTTATTGTCCTTACTCTGCCTGGAGCTTTCCAGGATTAGCTGCTCCATCACTGTTGCTACAGTTTAACTCTCAGTTCAAGAAAAAGTAATAATTATTAGAAATTAAATTATTAAAAATAATTCAGAATGCAGCAAATAGTGTATAGACGGCGTATTCTGCCTTGTCCCAGTAAACAACATTGCTGGAAACTCTTCAGACATGTTTATTCAGGGCCCAAACATTTTGCTAATGCAGAATAAGGGTCCTCTGCACTATCTTCACAATTCACTGCCACTACACCTAATAAAGCAAATGCTTTCCAAAGCACTCAATAGATACTGCCAGCTTTGGAGGAGGAAGGACAGAGCTGAGATTGTATTGGTATGGGTCATAATACTTCATTTTATACAATTCACATGCGTGAAAAGCTTTCTTTTCCCCAAAACAGTTTGGGTGTATTTCAAACAGTCACTTGTATTTCATTTCTGTTTGTCCTCAAACAGCTTGGGCCTGGGGCAAGTGTATTTTAACTGTCTGCCTATGGCTGAAATATGAGATCAGGCAATAGGTTTTTTATATATATATATAAAAGTAGTTTTAGCTCAGTCAATGGTCTGAGAACAGTGCCAAGGGCAAACTGACTCTCTAGAAACATCTTTGAGCTTTCTGGTCTTCCTGGATTGTGTATCAACCCTGTACTCCATTTGCAAGCAAAGGAAACCCATTCACACACTACACATACAAGAAACACAGGCAAACTGCTTCATATTTAAGAAATTATTTTTGAAACGATGGGCAAGAGAAAAATATATTTCAGATGCTCTGATTCACTAATCTCAGCTTTATATGTTTTATGCTGTTCCTGGCCCTAGTGAAATAAATAAAATTTCAGCATGACTCAAGTGAAAACACAGGATTTATAGACTGAGCATTCCAAGTATTTCAACCTCTATATAATAAATTTATTGTTGCTATAGTCCAGGGGCTATTTACCAGGCAAAAAAAGATTTATGACTACTGTGATTTAAAATCCATCCACAAAGGGATGATTTCTCTGATGGAAAGGGATCAGAAATGCAGCTTTTATTTTTCAAATCTGAATTTCTCTGAATCATCAAGATGAATATATTCAGCCCTCTCATATCCACATCCAGTTCAACCTACCACTCTTCTGCAAAAATCACTCATCTTATTTGACATTATAATGAAGTTCATGTCCCCTTCACATCATCTCACTGGCTATCTACAGAATGCATTAAAATAAGCTGTTCTCACACATAACCTCAAACTTCAGCTGCCTTTGCTTCTGTCTGGATGGATTTCTGAAGACCACCTGTTGTTCTTTTATGTCATGCTTGTCCTCATTCATTTTTTTTAGGAAATTCCTCAAATATGGAATGTTCTCCTAACCTTAGGTGACTCATAACCAGACCTCTCTCTCCCTCAGGAGCTATCTCCACAAAAGTTCTATAAAATTGTGTTTATCCGTTCCTTTAGGGTTTTACTAAAATTTTAGGAGAGCTATGTAGCTCTCAGGATATTCACGTTGTTCCCTCAAGTAAATCCTCATCAGGACTGAATTTTCCATTTAGCCCTGACTTCAGTTATTCCTTATGTTGCCACTTCCTCCTGATGGTCATAAATACAGCCTGTGACCCTTTCAGTGTGGTTATTCCCTGTTAATTTATTTTTATAAAAGCCCACACATGTCCAACTAACCAGCAACCACAGCTTTCTGCTGAATTAAAGTCTCCAGGGACTGCAGTGAAATCATTAGCATGAGAATGGTAAGGAGTACTGGAGCCAAAACGATACATTCCTACTTGAGGCAAAGTAAAGACAAAAAAAAAAGAAAAGAGATCTGATTAACATTTTATATTATATATTTACAGAAGTAGGTTTATGAGGTAAACAAAATGCAAATGCCAGGACAACATGTATCTTAATAAGAGCTATTAAGTGAGCTCGGGATGAAAGGTATCCTCTGCTTTTCAAAATTAGGTAGATATCCTCATGTTTATTGTTTAATAAATTATTTACTCTTTCAAAAACATTTGTACTTCTACACAGACAAAAACAACTGATAAGTATTTTTAAAACGTTTATATTTTTGAAGTGCAGTTGATGCAAAGTAATTGCTGGTCAATTTTATTTTTAGATTACAGGAGTATTTACTGTTATTTTCTAAGATTTAAAGTATCCCTTTTGAACTCACCTTATATCAGGATGACCAGGTACATTATTCAGATTATAATATCCATAATGATTTAGTATTGTAACCACAACCATTGGAGCCAAAGATTGGGCAGGCTTGGTAAATAAAGCATTGGTACCAAAAACCATAGAGGAAAGTGGTAATCTAAAATATTTAGGGAAAAACAAATTAATGCACAACACAAACTTATTAGTGTATTAATTACAATTGTGATTTTAAAAAGCTTGAATCTTCTTAATGTGCAAATGCTAAATATCATGATCCTTAGATTCATCTAGTTCACACATTATAGCAGATCTACTCTCCTAATGAAATTTAAATTGATTTGGAAATTAAAGGTTACAAACCTCTATGGTGTGTGTGTATGAGTATATATATATATATAAAAATATATATACACACATATATACATAGACACAGCTTGGCCCTAATTCTGAAGTGACTTGCACTTAAATTCAACTTTGTGCACTTTGAGTAATTACTGAAGTTAAATTAGACTGAAGAGTGCATGGAGAATTAATTACAACTGAAGATTTTGCATGCATAGGCCAGAAAATGATGTAATTTTTTCCTCACGAAAGCAATGGATCTTCCATTTGAGGGGCAAGTTCTTTAACAGGAGTGAATCTGCACTTACATAACAATTGATTGAACCAACAGGAAGCTATGTGCACTTTGATAAAAATCCAAAAGATCAATGAGTTGCAATATGCTATTCTGCAGCAGGTTTTATCACTTTTATTTCAGGGAGATAAAGGAACCAGTTAGACTTTGAAATCTGCATTTTACCTAGCATAGGCAAAGCTTTCTTAATACCTTTTCCATCTTGGAAAGGCCTCATTCAGAAAATTCCATACATGATCATAGATGTATCTGGTTATCAGGTAATTCAATTGAAGCTAACAAAAATAAAGCCACAAAAACTGAAAGGATTTGGCTTATGCTATAAGAAAAAAGAGAAATTACCTAATAATCTGTTTAAATGACTACTGAAGGAACTGCAGGAAACTTTACTCAAGTTCTGATCTTCACTTATGCTAAGTTGTTTTCACAAAAAGTATTTCTGTATCAAGGATCCCAGATCATTTACTGTCTTTACTTTGACATAATTTATTACCAAAGAGTAACAAGGCAAACAGCATGTTTAAAAAACCAGTAATGACTGACATACCTCCTCTTGTGCTTTATTAAATCTGCATCAACAATATCTGCCAAAGGCAAATTGAACAAGCTAAATGAAGCTTGCACAATTACCCTAAAGAAAAACAAAATATTTTAGATGTTCATAGTTCTTATATTCATTTTATAGTGAAACTGTAACTGACATTCAAACACAAACACACCAACAGTGATATTCTGCAAACACACAAAGCTGAGATGTTCCTTAAAACATGATGATCTACCTGACAGCATTACCAGATCTATTCTTAGATGAGAATTAGAAATCAATATGTAAACCTAAAAGTGGGGTTTTTTTGGTTTTTTTCTTTTTTTTTTTTTTGCTGGATGCTGGTGTAAAAGGTCGTGAACATTTTGACAATAAATGTACATTATCAGTAAATGTTATTTAAAATGATCAGGAGAAAAGACACACCTCAGAAAAAGGGGAAACTGAAAATTTGCTCTTAAAATCTGGAAAAGACATGATCATGTGGAAGATAAACTTTAAGGTGGAAGAATTAGAATAGAAAGAATAGTTTACATGCACTCCTAGATCTGTATTTACAGTGTATATAGATATTTAACACACACATAGAAACACACACATACAAAGCTGATTGTTAATAAATAGCCAAATTAAACAATAAACAAAAATATTACGATTTCTGTGTCATTAAATTTGGGGTGTGATGAGCTTTTACTAACAAGGTACTTTGAACAACTAGCGCTTTAAACAAACAGTCTTTAGGTACCTCAGAATTTTTTCTTGGAGAAATCAAAACACATCTTCATCATTTAAAACATGCAGATAACGAAATTCAATTTATTGTTCACACAATTCAGTGTTAGAGTAGCCCACGACTGCAATACTGAAAATAAGAAAGAAAACGGGGTGGGGAGGGAAAGATGAAGAAAAAGAGGGCAGGAAAGAACATGGAGAGAGACAACAATGAAAGAGAACATGAAGAAATAAAAACAAACTGCTGTAACAGCATTCTGATACAAACAGCTCTTTATCTTGGAATAAGGTTTTCCATGTATCATTATGTACTTATGTGAAAATACTACAGCTTGGCATCTTACTACGGAGCACCAGCGGGAATGGGCTCAGTGCTGGCTTCCCAACACACACCTGAGTCACCCAGATCTGCTGCAGTGCAGCACAAGTGTCCCTGCAACACAGCTGAGGTCTGAGCTTTCCTAGCAAACAGTCCCTGGGGAGAGATTGTTTCCTCTGCTGAGCTCTTCCATGCCAGTGGAAAACATGAGATTCTCCTTCCCTTGCATCTCAGGTTAAAGTGACTGGAGGCATGTGCCTGCAAACCATACCTGCTGTTTGCATTTAAGGCTTTTTTTTTTTTATTTCAAGCAGAAAATGAAAGCTGAAACAAAATAAAGTGAAAGCCAAAAAAAAAAAAAAAAAAAAAAAAAAGCTGTAACTGGAGTTTCAACTTTTCTGGTATGTGAAACAGAATGAAAACCATGAAAGCAGAGGCAGAATCTTCATGGTAAATAAAAGCAAGAGTCTGCTCTGTTAGAAGTATTTTAGCTGTGTCTATTAACAGGGAAGTGGATTTACTTACATGTTTGTTGTGACATAAAATGCCAGCAGATAATAGTGTTCTTGCCCTAGTAGACACATGACAGCAGCAGCTACTCCTTCATAATAAAAGGAAAATAAGATGATTCTGTAATAACCAAACTTCTTCAATGAAGCATGACTAAGAAGAACAAGGCACTGAAAAGATAATATATACACATATAAGATGAAAAGGTACAGTATAGTGTCTTAGCATTAAGAGAGCTATAAAACAGACTTAACATAATTAATACTCTTTAAAGAAAAGAAAAACCACACAATGACCCTTTCTAAGAAGTTCAACAAAATACAAAAATAGAAACTGAACAAAGACAACTTTCTACTGGCTCATTCTATGCCACTTCTACTAGGTGCACTCTCCTTTCACTGAAAACTAGCCACTGAGAACTGCTACATCCTGAGGGAAACAGTTCCCCACAATGCCTAACTATTATTTAATGCTCATGATCTTTACTTTTGATATCCCTTAAAGTATTAGCTTTGCAGTATGGTAACTGTAAGTCAAGCATCTTGCCATGTAACTGCTGAGAAGACAAATTTCAGTAATTGCTTTTTCATTAATATTACTATTTTCATTGGCATTTATAGAAATCAAGCATGCTTTTTAAGTTGTCAAAGCAAGCTCACCAGGACAGCTTTAACTAAGCAAGTCAGAGGCTTTACTAGCAAGCAGAGAAAGGCAGAGGCCAGTGCTTGTGTGTGGCTGAGTTTTAATTTTGCCAATCTTGGCAAGGAGTAGATTCTGAGAATCTAGTGACTGGCTAACTCATGAAAATCATATTCAGTACTGATTATAGTATGAACAAAATTTAAGTTCTACATTGTTCCTCACTTTTCAGTTTGAATAGGACATTTTGTAATGAATTATGTTCTTTTTTTATATGGGCCTTTGTCACCATCTACACGTACATGGTTCTCATCTCTGTCACAAATATACAAAGGAGATCTGTGGATCTGTATAAAGATCCACATTTTCTCCTTTCTTCTGTGTTACAGAGATGAACTGTGTAATATTCAGATGAAGAACAGGAAAGAATTTTCCTTGTACAATTGTTCCCACACTCAGCTGCTTTAACATGACAAATAAAACCAGGATGCTACGGTCGGACAAAGCTTACCATGGCAAATGCTATTGTATAAAAAGCTCAAGATTTCTACTTGATCAGGGAGGTAAAACAAATCTGGTAGTGTAAGAAAAATATCTTGTTATAAGAAATTTAAAACATAATCCTCCCCCTGGCTGTTTTCAGGGATTTTGCTGAAAATTGCCTCCACTAGAAGTACTAAGGGATCGTGTAATGCCTGCTATTGTAAACACCATGTTCCTGTCTCCCTGGAATTGCAAAATAACCCTGTCTCAGGAAGTGCTTATGACTTAGAAAATTCCTCACTACTTGCACGTCTTTAAGACTGTGTGTTTGTAAGGAAAATACTAACAATGATGCAAATTCGGAGTTGTTTGTCTATGTCACAGCAACATTTTCCTTGTGGGCAGGTTGTGTTCTTCACATCCACTACCAGAAGGAACCTAAGGCAGGAGCTGAATTCTAGTAGAGGCCACTGAAGCAGTTCATAAAAAGGAGCTTTATTTTACAAGGGTCGGGTGTTTTTCCAGTAAGTGAAGTTCAGGACATTGCCATCAGAGAACTCTCTTATTGTATCTTGAGCTCAAAGGGACAAAACCTGAGAAAAATAAGGTCACAGCAAACCCTCTATGGTTCAGTGACCTTCTAGACAAAGAGTCTCTGGGGAGCAGAGAGGGACGCATTTGCTGAAAGATTGTTCTTTTCACACTGTCACACTGATTCTACCAATAAAAGTGATTGCTAGATATTAAGTGTAAAAGTATTTAAGCTTTCCTAACTTCTGTGGCTTCTGATTTATGTCTAAAGTTCAACACCTAACTGCCTGAGGTACAAGGGGAACCCCCCAAACTATTAAACCTGTGGTAAGGACAGAAGTTGAAATTATAGATGGCTAGGAGTTACAGAACAGAAGGTATGTTCAGGATCTGTGTGTTTTATATGCAAAAGCCAAAATGGGACCTGAAATTGAGCTGTGAATTCCAGTTGCATTTTCATTTATCTTATAAATATTACTTATCAAAACCCATCACAATTTAATGAATATAACAGCCTCATTTTAAAAAATTCTCCACTCCATCAGCACCTATGATGAATGTCAGGATACTCTCATATTTTGAGTATCCTAACTTTCAGCATCCAACAGGTAAACACAGAGAAAGTTTTTAAAGTTCTAGAGACAGAAGTTAGAAGGCAATAAACAGAGGAATTTTTTATTTACTGCAGACACGTATGGTCAAATTCTGTGGGTTATACTTTTGCTGCTTGTTTTCACACATTACTCTTTTGGGTTCTCTTTCTCTTTTCAGTTCATTATTCCTCCCCTCATCCCTGAATGGGCTCTTAAAAGTATGTCTCTCTTTCCCACAAATACTGCTGACCAAGAGAACAATCATCAAAATAAATGGGAATGTATTATTCTCCAAAAGCAGCTATTTAGAGTTTTGTTTGGTTTCCATGACTGAGATAACACATATTTTAACAATGCTTTTCATGCTTTATAATTTTTTTCTGGTATTTCGAGCATTTTATTTCAGAAACTTCCTGAAGATGAGCTTAGTCTTTCATTTGTAATGCACAGCATTGGAAAACAAAACAAAACAAAAAAGAATTGAGAATTCTGTAGATTTTGCTTTAGAAACGTTTGATCTTGGCCATGTTTTTCATTCTTTTATGCTTAGGTATTATAAGTACTGGAGAATATAAAACATTCATTCCTTGCCTACTCAAGTCTCACATTGTTTTAAACACGTTCCAGCAGCCTGTCTGTCTGCTCTCTCTACCTCTTACACTCGATCAGCCTGCACAGAGGTACTTTCTTCTTCTAGAGCACTGGGGAGTGAGATTTAGTACTCCTTTTGGCAAATGCCTTATGCCCAATACAGCATTTTTTCAAATGGATACTGTGAACTACTAAAACACACAGTTTTCATATTCAGAAAAAAAGTATGACTGCCTACCTGAGGACAAATAAAACCTGCTCCATACATGACACTTCTTACTGAGGAAGAAAGGACATCCTTAGGAATAAGGTTATCCGCAAAGATCATCATAAAATTGTTGTAGAAGGCTAGGTGGAAGACTTGGAAGAAGTTCATTGTTACAAAACATAGAAAGTTCTTCTCTGTCATGATCTGTTTGGTCAGTGAAACTACCGAGGCCAAGGAGAAAGCTCCATCACTGTTTTCCAGATTAGCCTCCTCCGTATGAATCTCCCTCCGCTCATACTGACTGGTGCTGTATTTACCCGTGCAACACATACAAGCCGTCGCCAGCGCCGCCACCAAAACAGCGAACGCCTGGAAATAAGCGAAGTTTTCCATATTATCCGACACAAGCCCGCAGAAGAGGACGCTGGTGGAGCCCATCAGCGTGGCCACCTGGTTGTACTTGATGAGGCGGAGCCTGCCGTCGTGCCTGCCGGAGCTCTCGGCGAAGAGCGCGCACTGCGCCAGCAGCACGAAGGTCAGCAGGCCGTCGAAGGCGCACAGCGCGACGACGAGGTGCAGGCCGCACAGCCAGTCCCCCTCCTGGTACTGCCTCCAGGGGAACCAGGGCAGCAGGAAGGCCAGCCCGTACAGAGGGGCTCCGTACAGAATGGAGAACTGGCGCCTCGCGCAGCACTTCAGCCGGGAGTTGTCCTGAATGTAGCCAAAGAGGGGATCGTTGATGGCGTTCCAGACCATAAACACAACCTGCCACAAGCAAGGGACTTGTCACTGGTGCCATTCCTCTACAGAGATCATGCAAACATAGCATAATTATTTAAAAGAAACCTCCATTCAGACAATAAATAAATACATAGAAAAGCTACCTGAGGAATAGATAAATACATACAAAAGACAGATAAGATAGATAGATAGATAGATAGATAGATAGATAGATAGATAGATAGATAGATGATAGGTAAAAAATAGATAAATACATAGAAAAGCTACTCAGAGTAGACTAGGTCTTAGAGTCTTAGTACAGATCATAAACACAACCTGCCACAAACAAGGGACTTGTCACTGGTGCCATTCCCCTACAGAGATCATGCAAACGCAGCACATTTATTTAAAAGAAACCTCCATACAGGCAATAAATAAATACATAGAAAAGCTACTCAGAATGGTAGTAGAACAGGTCTTAGAGTCTTAGTACAGATCATAAACACAACCTGCCACAAACAAGGCAATTTGTCACTACTGTCATTCTTCTATGGAGATTATGCAAACACAGCAGAATTATTTAAAAGAAACTTCTATTCAGACAATAAATAAATACATAGAAAATCTGCCTGAGGAATAGATAAATACATAGAAAAAATAGATAAAATAAATAGATAGATAGATAGATAGATAGATAGATAGATAGATAAAAACCAGATAAATACATAGAAAAGCTACTCAGAGTAGAATAGGTCTTAGAGTCTTAGTACAGATCATAAACACAACCTGCCACAAACAAGGGACTTGTCACTGGTGTCACTCCTCTACAGAGATCATGCAAACAGCACATTTATTTAAAAGAAACTTCTATTCAGACAATAAATAAATACATAGAAAAGCTACTCAGAGTAGAACAGGTCTTAGAGTCTTAGTACAGCTACTTAGGTCTTACTAACAGCTACTTAGAGTCAAAATAGACTCTGAAACAAATTCTCATAGGTGTATAGAAATTTTGAAGAAATAAGATTGAGTAAGTAGGTAGGTGATCAACTACACATGAAATAAACTGCTCTGAGACTCCACTCTTTCAAAACCTTATGTATCTGGGCTCTCATCCTGCAAAGCTCAGATATTATTCTCACAGTAAATTAATTCAAAACATGAGCTGGCCCATTACTTTCAGGACACCATTTACAACGTGAGTTACTCACATGGATAATGACTTGCAGGAAAAATGCAGTATTTAAGTACTTAAACAGCTCATAGGAAAGCACTAATGTCAAACTTATCTATGGAGCTGAGGTGCAAAATCAGTTTAGAAAATTACTTCAAGCTATCAAATGTAAAAAATCTTTTCAGCAATTAAGTCTGGAGATTTTTACTCAACAGACTGTAAATGATGTGCTTTATGTGCAAGTTCCGTTGCTTATGGATTAACTAAAGTCAAAGATAATTTACTGTTAATTAATTGCAATGATTCCAAAATTAATCTGTCATTAAAAGGGTCACTTCATTGTAATAACACTGACACACAGCACAACATGGTAATCAAAATATTCCATTGTACAGTACCTGTGCTACATGAAATCCTGTTTCTGAAATTTTGTATCGGTTTAGGAAAAGCTTAACGTAGTAGAAATTAAAAATGCTGTTCATCATTCCAGCACCTAAGGTAGTCATAGAATATGCCAGTGCATTAGCATGAATTCCCCAAAGAATCTTCATCTTCCAAGAGTACAGCTCTCTTCTTCCTCAAGTCACAAAAGAGAATTACAACAATTAGTAAATTTTTCCTAATTAAAATAACATGGGGGATTTGCTTGTTTCAGAGGTGCAGAAATGTATTGTCGGAGGAAAATGTTCCCATTCTTCCTTTTTTTTTAAAATCAGAAACACATTTTACTGAGTTATAAGACACTGAGTCCAAAATAATAAGTTATTAGGTGACAGTTCTAAGTATAATCAGTACTTAAAAGTCAATTGAACAAGTAGACAAAAATTTGAAAGAAACCCTTCCAAACCGATGTATAGAATCCACTTTAAAACCTGCTATTGCAAACACTCATCTTGGTGTAGAGTTCAAAGCAATTGCATATGTTTTAGACCTTTCTTGCTAGCTATATATTCTTAAAATTATGGACTGTGTTGGAATGAAGTGACTCAACTCCTTATGTGTTCCAATGCTATGAATGGCAAATGCAGCATGCACGTAGGTGAATATTTCTTTCGAAACAAATACCAAGTTTTAAAATATTAATTGTTAAGAAGTCATGGAGGCAATATTTTCTCCTAATAAACCATAACACAATTAAAACAAAACATCTTTATATTAATATTTTCATGGTATGGAAGACTGCATGTAAATAAAACAGCAAGTAGCACACACACCATTTCATGCATGCCCAAATAGCATAGATTTTCAACCCAAGAATACAGATTTCTTTAATCTACCATTCAGATATTCAGCCAACAAATTTTTAAGATGCTGATCTTTTCCATCAATTATCTTAGCATGTTTGGTGTAAACTGTGCCATGAAAGGAGCCAGCTCCAGGGAACCTCTACCTTTTAAAGCTGTTTAATAGCTACCTACAAGTAGCCCTTGACCATACATCATTACACTTGATTCTATAAGCCCCATACATAATTACTCCCAGGTATCTGTGTTTTAACTGAGGCTTTATTCATTTTTACATCTGTTGAAGGAAGCTGTCTGCTATTAATTTTGATACCTCAAGTTCAAATTTCAGCCTTACTCTGCAGAGCTTTCAACCTGCTTCATGCCAATAGTTCACACTTTGCTCCTCTGCATATCAACTACTTTACCGTAAATGCAATTTTCATATATCCATCAAAACACCTACTTTGAATATCTGCTTGATCAGCAGCTCCATAAGCAGCTCCCTGAACTCCTCGTAAAAATAACCATGGAAGAAACAGGAAATGAAAGCCAAGGCTCTTTCCAGCCTTCCTGTGGTTTACAAGGCGGCTGAAGAGAGGCTGCTGGGCAGGAAGGGAGGAACTTCCGAATCACCGGGCAAGGACCACACAAAAGCCACAGATCAGGTGGGGACTGGGGAAGATTGAACAGGCAGCGTTTCCATCCCCCCACCACGGGAAATGAACTCTGGAAGAGCAAGTAAAGTGTGGATGCACTTTTGCATATGTAAGATGCTGTGATATGAAACATGATGCAAAGAGTAAGTAACTTCATTTTATAGCTAAGAAAAAAGTCAAGCTGACAAACAACTGGAACCCTAGGATTTGTTTTACTAAAGCAAATTTATTTCTGAGAATATGACTGATTTTTAAAAATATTTGAAAATGACTATGATGTATATCTTCAAACTTATTTTTCTACACCTGTTAAGACAATACCATTTTCAAGGGACAAAATTTTGCATTTTTGCAGCAAGTTTGGTTTCACAATCTTTTACTGAGAAACCTAAAATGAAGGAAGAAGGTTAGTGAAAATATGTACAATTGAAATGTTTATTTTTAAAAATAAGTTTGATATTAATATGAAAGTCATTACAATGAGTATGTTATTGGCAAGTGTCACATTTGCTCTTTCAAGCCTTCACAAATACACTTAATGAAATTATTTATATAGCGGATATTAGGGCTTTTGGAAAGGTGGACATTTCATCTCTATTTCCACCTGGAGCACCCTGCACAGGTTATCAAAATGGAGAATTGGGAAACTTTACTTTCCTTCAAATTCCACAAGCACCAAGAATAAAAGTGCTTCACACTAACATTACCAGGAGTCATTTCTAAATTGTTTGACTCGATTCCTTCTGACACAAATAAAATATGGTCCCCTCAGAAAATCTGAAGGATATTTGAAATTTCTTCAACAAAAATCTTCTAAAAATGCACAAACTGGTCTCTAGTACCATGACTAATTGTAACAAGCAGGATCTGACACAACTCTACCCTAATTGGTACATCTAGTCATGCACCTTGTTTATGAAATAGGTTCAATTAGAAGTTGAGGTACCACACTTCCTTCCCCAGATGTTCCCTTTAATAGCACTACAATGAAATCATGCATGAGCATCCCCTCCCTCTTCTTATTAGTCAGCCTTTATATTGAGCAGGTTAAAGCACTGGTGAACATTCTGTGACTCACAGAAGGCAAATCGGTTTCAGAAATTTCTAGTGGTTACAACTGTGTTAATACTCAGAGGCTGAAAGAACAGGCTGTTGGGGCCAGTGAGATACGCTGTGACATTACCTGCGTTTCTCCCACAGCAGGATGACAACTGCTAAAAGAAATTAGAGCAAGAGACTAAAGAAGAAAAGTGGATTCCGAGAGATAATAGCAAACGTTGCCTGAGGCGCACTAGCTGACATCCTGCTCTGCCGTCCTGGGTCCCGAACCGCTGTGCAGTGCTCACAGCCCTGACAGACTGGTTGGACGCACGGATCTTCCTCATCCTTCTGACGTGACTGGCACCACATTAAGACGGAAACCAGAATAAACGCGCTGCCAGTCCCGAGGGGCGGCAGCGAGGGGAGACGCTCGGGGGTGCTCACAGAGGCAGCCGGGCTGCGGCACCGGCCGCTGCCCGCTCCGCCGAGCCCGTTCTGCCAGCGCCGAGGGGCCGCGCTCCCGCCGCCGCGGGGCTCGGGACCGCACCTCTGGAAGTGCTCGTCTGCTAAGAATGGGGAAGTTACACTCGTTGTTCTCAGCAGGTCCCTGGACAGTGAATAGGGCTCCCTCCGCTTTGTGCGGCAAAGAGGCGAGAGCGAGCGGCGGCCGTTCGAGCCAGGTGCGGGGATGGAGCCAGCCCTTTTCGGACTGCAGGCTCCCCGTTCCGCCCTTCCCTCCCGCACTCCGGCGGGGAAGCGGCCCGCACCTGGACGCCACACCGGGCCCCTCCTCACGGGCTCTTCCCTCAGCGCCCCCAGCGCGGGGCAACAACGAGCCCCGGCTTTCCCTACGCCAAGTCGCACTGTCCCACCCCGGCCTGGGCCAGCTCTGCTCCGCCACAAACCGCAGCCGACATCCCTCAGCAGCCGCGCCCCGCCATCAACGCCCCTGAGCGCCGGCGACCACCGCCCCTTCCAGCGGCACCGACCCACCTCTTCTGACGGGAGGCTGCGCGCCGCGGGGCGGGGCGCGGCTGCCTCGGGCTCGCCCTCTCTTTGCTCTCATTGGCCACTTGATATGAATTCGCCTTATGATTGGTGTAGCCTCCTATCGATCTGTGCGGCGGGCGGCTCCCCATTGGCTGCCCGCCGGCGAGGCGAGGGTGCTGTGTTTGAATCGCGGGAGGCGGGGGGCGGGCGGCGGCAGCAGCTGCCACGTTGCCGCCGGCGCAGCCCGGCCAGAAGGGGGAGAGGTTCGGCAAAGTCCGGAACCGCTCGGCAATGGCCGGAGGCGGCTGCTGAGGCGGGGAGCGGCTGCCGGCTCGCTCTGCCCCGTTCGGCGCAAGGGGCATCGTGGGCTGGGCGCCGCCGGCTCAGCCGCCCGTGAGGGGAAGGGGCGCGATGCTGGCCGACAGCCTGGTGGAGGAGTTCGAAATCCGCGAGGATGAGCCCTGGTACGACCAGCAGGACCTGCAGCAAGGTGAGCCGGGGCGGCGGCGGGGGGCGTGTGAGGGAGGGTGCGTAGCGAGCCGGGTGTGTGAGGGCAGGGGCCGCGTTGAGCGGGGCGGGTGAGGCAGGGGGCCGTGGGGGACCGCCGGGCGCGGGGTGCGGGAGGGCAGGGGCTGCGGCGAGGAGGGCGGCGTGGGAGGGCAGGGGCCGCGGCGGTGCGGGGCGCCGGGCGGGGCGGCGGGAAGGGCGCTCGGGGGCCGGGGGTGGCGGCGCGGCGGCGGGCGCGTCGCTCGTGCCGGGCTCGGAGCGTCGGAGCCCGAGATCCCCGCACGGCCGCGCTTCCCGCCGCCGCGGAATCGCTGTCACCGGTAACGACTGCGGCCGTCTTTGTCTGAGGGAAGGAGGTGCGGCAGCCGAGCTGAATGGTGCCGGGGTCCCTCTCCGCCCGGAGGGAGGGAAGCGGCTCCGAAAAGTTGCACCTTGCACGGAATGTGAAGGTGCCTTGTTCGGGGCTGGTGCTGGAAGCACCGGGGTCGGATGCGCTGTCGCGCCCTGTTGAGCTCTTTGTAAGGGCTTCCAGTCGATGAAGTTGTAGTCGTAGCAATGCTCGATTAGTTGGCAGGTTCTTTATTAGAAACTCTTTAGGTTTTCTTATTAAAATACCAAATAACTCCGCTACGCCTCAGATATATACATGTATAGCTTCTGTATGTAATTCCATCAGTAGGTCTTAAAACACTACATGCAAGAGGTAAATGCTGTTCATTTCGTAAATGAGAAAGGAGCCGTAAGAATACAAGTATAATTGCACTAAAAATCTTTTAACAGGCATGATACGGAAAGAATGTGCAATTTCCTTAAGAGCTTAGTAGCATTTATGACTGGTACTTTCTTAAGTTACTTAGTTCTACTTTTTGTTCTTAATCCCGAGTTTGTTTTGAAAGGTGAGTTCAAAGCTGTGGCTTCCTGCAAACCTGCTCCACGTCTTACACGTTTTGCTTTTATGTTGAAATACATTAATTCTTGGCATTGGTGGGTGCTGCTGTACTGTAAACCATAGAGAAAGCTAAGCAGTATTCCCACTGAGATCAGGTAGCTTACCACAGAAACTCTTTTTGAGACGGGGCCAGGTCTCTCTAATTGTATGCTATAAAAAATAGCTGACTGAAAGCTGTATTTAGGTACTCTTCACCCAAAATTGATGTTTTCCTGGCTCTAGGATACAAACAAATCAGTTGAAATAAGATCCTGAAACTGCAGTATGCTGTCACAGGGAAGAGAGTGAAAAGTTTGAAGACACGATTCAGTAATGTTTTTACTATGTCAGTGTTTATGGAGTTGAAGATCTACAAAGAGACTTCACAATGTATAACAACTGACTTCTTGCCTTCTTGATGTTTCTCTGCTTTCATCTTTTAATTAAAATGGATTAAATAATCACCAGTTGACTCTGCTGTCCATTTTTAAGAAACAGTATTCCATTCTAGAGGTTTAGTGCATTTTGGGGGTTTGGTTGATGTACCCTCAACATGCAGACACAATCTTTCTGGGGATTCTCTCTTTTTCCTAAATGGAAGCAACGAATAGCCTTGCCAAAAGGAAAAGGAGGAAGATAAAGTGATGGGCAAGTTGAAATGTAAAGAAGAAATTCCTTGCAGGAATGTTTTTTAAACGTTGTGCTGTACTTTATTTCTGCACTCTGAGGGATCCTCCTCCCGCTGCTGAGGCTCAGACACACGGGTGTGTGTAAACAGGGTAGTGCGTGCTTATCAAGGTCTCGTGGAACTCTTCACAACCCAAACAATCAGTGCATGTTTAAAAAACGATGAGTATGGTTATGAGAACCTAGGTTGTAAAACATTAGCACCCTGAAACAAGCTTGAAGTCCTTGTCAGTCCGTCTTTGAGACTTAAAATTAGGGTAGGGGTTTTGGAAAACCTTGACAGTCTTCCTATGTACCAAAGATTTTTGCCTTGACCCTTGACAATGGAGATGGGCTTTTCTGGCATACTGCTCATGCATAAAGTGCTCATGGAATTCTTGTAAGGATGGGAACAGACATCCTTCTGCAATGTTTTGCTGAAGAATGCTGACCTTTAAAAAAGATTTTTTTTTTATGTGGACTGCTCTTTTTGCATCTTGCTGTTACTCACTTTTACAGAACAGAGGGAATTCCAAATACAGAAGAGGAAATAGGAAACTAAGTAGAAAAAAAATCATTTTACAATTAAGTAAACTTACACTAGGCTTACTTTTACACCTTGCACAATTAGTGCCTGTTGCTGTTTAAAAGAATAGGCTAATTTTAGATTGAAAGTTAGCTTAATAATTTTGTTAGGTGGGATATGAAAAAGTAGAAGAGAAGGATTTTGGTACTGCTTTTATCTTTTTTTCAATGATGGTAATGCAGTCAGAAGAGATTGTGAAGCGCTGGTGAGTGTGGGCAGTTCAACATCACAGAAGACATCCTCGAAGTTTTGTTTAGGAGATTTCTGATGGAGCTGTGGAACACCAGTACAACTAATCAGATTTACTAAAACCAAGATCTTTAGATCTGCACACACGCATTTTGCATTATTAAAAACCTCTCTGCTTCCATCTTTATGGTGAAAAGGAAAAAGGCATGTCTGTCAGAATTTAGCTTTGCTTTACATAAATTTACAACAGAAAATGCAGTTTTGCTTGTAGTGTTCTACCATAACTCTCTCCAGAGAAATGTAAATTAATACTTTCCATTTTGTATCTGGAAAGCATACATGACACATCTCTCTTGTAAAATTTGCTTATTATAGGGCTTCCAGGTACTTGACAATATAGAAAAATTGATGCAAAAAATTCTGAATTTTAGAAGAGATGAAATTATTTCAGTACTTGCTTCCTCTAGGGTTAAGGTTTTATTGTATGTTGGAGCGCTCCCACTTGTATATTCCCCCTCAGAAACAAATTACCTTAATTATAAAAGTGTTTCTCCCATAGTAACCCATTTGTGCTTCTGCCAGTCTGACAAACAGGATGAGTGTGAAGAATGACATGAATTGCATTATTCACCTCGTATTCCAAGTACTGTGTGCTATGTACTATTTGATTAGTAGATGAGGGGGCATTTAGGAATGAAGCTATAAACTCCTAAATGTACTTAAACATGAAAACAAACTTTCACTTTGGGAAGGGAATGGTAGTAATTCCATTATGCATTATGTCTTTAACATAATCCTAAATCCTCTCTAAAGCTCTTTTTCTACTCTATTAAAATAAAAGAATAGGCTATTTGGTCTTTGCTTTGAATGATGCTAGTATTTTAAAGATGGTGGCTCCTAGTAAAGAGCTGTGCAGTACAAGAACTTGTGAAGCAGGACTCCATTTTCTATAGGATAATGAATTCACTGCATTTGAAGACTACGGTATTCTGTAACAAGATAGAACAAACAGCTTGGTGTTTGACTGGGAGTCATTCTGTCCACGGGTAAACAATGTGCAATCTGTTTACCAAATGGGAAAAATTTAAGCAGGATGCCTTAAGGTTTCCTTATCCAAATACTTTAAATCCTGCTTTGTAATGAGTAGTGCTACAGTGAGGAAGCGATGTGAGGATAAACTCCTTAGTGTAGACCAATATGCCCTGTGCCTTCTAATTGTACATCTTCTGAAACTGGAGAACTCCCATGCAGCGGGATTTATTTTAAAAAATTTAATATAAATAATTATATATTATTATATATTAGTATTATAATAATATAACATCATTAATTAATACAATAAAATATAATAATTTTAATATTGATATATTCTAATTATTATATAAATTATATCTTTTTAAAATAATTTAAGCTAAGAATCTGACCTTCAGGTAGGAAACAATGCATTGTGCCTGCAAATAACGTGTAAAGAATAGCACAGCTGTTGTTTTGCCAGAATTGGACTTGTACAACTTCACGGGCAAATGTTTGTGCTGACTTGTCCTTGTAAGTCTGAATTTGGTCTTTGGCAGATGTGTGGAGATGGAGTAATCATTTTGGACAGGCTGCCGAACTGAAGGTTAGCACAAAACAATCTGGGAGCAGTAATGCACGTGTTACAGTTCCTAGCTGATAGCTGAGAGGGGGCAGGAGAGAGGTAGCATAACATGGTAAAAAAAGGGCATCGCAATCAAATGAAAATGGAATGAATGTGTTTGCTTCTCTGGCTGTAACTACTGATGATGCAATCCCTGTCTCTGTTTATTCATTTAAGGCTTCTTGATGTGACTCAAAGTTTTTCTTGACTTTTCTTCTCTTTCTGATTAATGATACAAGTTCTCTGTGAGAGCTAACTTGGTGGTATTGCATGCACGCAGGTCACGGGTGGTGTGATGGGGAGGAGGTGGAAAATAAGATATTTCTAGAATCTGTTGGATCCTTGACATGTAGTACCTTCCACAGAGTAACTACAATTTTAGCATTAATACCAAGATTTATTACTTTGTCACATTATGTTAGCTTTTAAATTACACTTGTCTTTCAACATAGTAATACAGAATATCTAGCATTTCTGATGCTGTTGAGCAGATATCAAGCTTCCCTCTAGAACAGAGCTGAGTGTTCAGATGACTTATTTCTTAATTCGCAACAGCTACAGTCACTGCACCCTGGAGGTGATTGAAGATGACTGAAGTGAAATTGAGATGAAGTGCCTGAGAACAAATGACATTTAAAGTGATGTTTTGAAGCACATGAAACAGTTCTTGTCACCTGAGTTTATGAGCTTGAAAAGCAGAATAGCTGCAAGTGTCCATCAGTTTTATGTCTTTTGATATTATTGTTTCACCATGAAAAGCATCTGAAACCTTCCTTTAGCACTGTGATCCTGAGTGACCTGAGCTCTGGTGGAGGGGTAATGGGGAGGAACAGTCAAGTCAATAAAGAGTTCATCAGCTTTGGCCTGGCTCTAGACTGATGAACGTTTACAGGCTCTGCTGTGCTTCTTGCTCTGAGTGCTGTGAAGAGGGTGAAGCCCGAGAGACCTTGGGCAGAGCTGGTGCAGACTGGGCACAGACTGGGAGCTGAACATGGCTGGGTGTGTCTGAAGGGCCACGGAGGAACTGAGGAAGCTTCGTGACACAGGAGTGTTCCTGGGTCTCAGGGCTGCCTTAGACTGGCATTAGTGATGTTCTGCTAAGGTATAAGCTAACTTCCGTGTTGGGTGCTGGAGACAACTCAAAGCAGTTGTAACAGCAACAAGAAAATACCTCAAGTATTTGATAGCAGGCTTTAGAATTAAATTACATCGTTGTTTCTCTCACTTACATGCAAACATGATTTCTTTGTTTAGATCTTCACCTTGCTGCTGAGCTTGGAAAGACACTACTGGACCGTAACACTGAGCTAGAAGAATCCTTACAGCAAATGTATGCAACAAATCAAGAGCAATTGCAGGAGATAGAGGTAAAACATCTAAAAATCCTCTGGTGAAAGCATTAACTTATACAGTGTATAAGTTAAGATCTGAATTTCTTGAGATCTAATGGAAAATACTGAACAATCTTTCACCACTTCTGCTATTTTGAGAATTTGAGAACTCGTATAGGTGGCTCATACCTAGAACTGTTTCTCTGATTACCAGAAGCTTTGTGCCACTAAACATTGGATTTGGTTTCTTTAATGACAAATTACTGGTATTTTTTGGTTTTGTACAGAGAAAATACTTTAGTTATTTTTATTGCTAAACTTTTCTGATCTTGCCAGATCTTCTTAAAGATCTTCTGATCTTTAAATTTTATGATGATAAAGACATTAATAATTTAAAATATTACATGAGAATTAATAATTGCAGCACTGAAATTTAAATGCTGATAAGTGCAGAAGTGAGATTTAAGTAAAATTTGAATATATGTACTTCCAATAAACTGATCTGTGATAAAGGGAGCTAAAGTATATTTCAATGTAAAAGAAACCCTACAATGACCAAAAAAAACCCAACAAAAAAAACCCAACAAAACAAAACCCCACAAAAAAACCCCCACAAAAAACCAGAAAAAAAATCCCATTTAAATAGTATCTAAATATAGGATATAGTGGATATATTGCTCCATATTTTCCAGGGAAAAAACCCAAAAACATAACCATCATTTCAAAACCAGTCATCTTTAGGTAACAGAGTGGAAAAACCTGGCTATTTTTGGCAATTTCTTTTTTTTACTATCGCCTGTGTTCTTGCAGACCTGGCATTTGTCAGCATAATGAGATTTTTTCAGCTATTAGCGGGCAATGCATGGTCTCTAATAATTAAATTATTAAATATTCAGGACTTTGCTGACTGACAACATATTGAAAATGTAGTCAGCATTTCCATTTGGTTCTGGTGTAAATCACAGGGAACAGGCTTTGACTGGTATGTGCCAGATTTTTACAAAATCTGAGTTCCTTTGTGCTAGCAGCACTGCAATTAGAGATGTGCATTTTGCACTGCTGCAACTTCAGACTGAAAATGCTCACTATTGTAGTGGCAACAGGTAACTGAAAGAATCCTAACCTTAATAATTACAGAATTATAGGTGTCTTTAAAGTAGTCAACACGAATGCAGCATTTTTAGTAAGTGATGAGGAATTTCTGAGTGCAGGTTTGACTTGTGGGTGTGTTTTAGTTGTTACTTTTGTTTTGTACCTCATCTGTTGGCTCTTTGTTCTGTTATGTGCTAACTGTAATCTTTGTTGTCCTGTTCACTCTGAGATACAGTGGTTGGAATGGCTGATGTTTATATTACTGCCACAGCATTAGAAGATGTATTTACTTCTGCAGAGACTGAACATACCTCATTGCCATGAACTGGTTTTATAAAAAGATCAATTCCTAATGTGTAGAGAAGACAAACACTTCCAAGGTGCTATACAAATACAAGGTACACAAGGTACTTATATGAACAACCACATTTCAGAAAGTGTTTAGCAGAGTTACAACATACCTATTGAAATAACACACCAGAACTTTGTGATAGGCAGCTAACCTGGCTGATGGAGTGTAGCCACTCAATAAGCAGCTGTGTTTTAACACTGTCTAGAAATGTGGAAAATACATTATTGTTTGGCTACACTGATTTACAGAAACAGTCCAGTGCTGTTAAGAGTGCAGTATCCTATTGCTGTAAGCCAGTTTACTTGCTTAAGCTGGTCTGGTGGTTCAGTGTTTGCAGAGGACACCAGAGAGCTGCAGCTCCAGGAAGTGTCACCAGTGTCCTTCCAGCAGTGATCTGTAGTTGGTGTGTTGCAGGGTCAAGTACACGTGTGGTCAGACAAACTCAGACATGACAGATTAACTTTTTTCTCTCAATATCTTGCTCTACCAAGACTTTGGCAATGCTACTTTTTGAAGGCTTTTTCTGATACCTCTTCAATCTCTTTGCTCCTCTCCCTCAAGGAGAGCAGATGTGTGCTGGATTGTCCCATTAGCTCCCTCCAAGAGGAGAGGGACAGTGGGAGAACAGTTTTTGTGATGCTTCTGATGTATAAATTGTGCCTGCACCTTTTCTTTGCCCAGCTTGTTGAGCCAAAGGCTGTATTTGTAGCTGCTGTAGTAACATGCTGTATTCTCAGTCCTATCTCCTGTCTCAATCTTTTCTCTTTCTCCAGTGCCATGTAAAAGTAGCACAAAACTTTTCTTCCTCCAGATAAGTTTCTCTTGCACCTGGATTTTTGTCAGGAAAGGGAAAATGAACCCCTTGTTCAAATACCCAGAGAGACCTTCCAGTTGAGGAACTGAACATGTTAGCTTACTGGCACAAGGAATTGTTACAGGAATTCACTGAAACAAACGGGAATAAAATTTGCATATGTAAGGTATAAAGCAGTTCAGTCTATTATTTTCATACCAGCATTTCTGGCTCTTGTGGGATCACAGGATACACATGCAAGTGGCATATTCAGTCTCCATGCTTGATTTTTCCCAATTTTCAAGTGCTTGTCTCTGTAACCTACATGTGATCATTCAGCTGTTCCCTGTAGCTACTCCACTGAATTTCTGTACTAGCTTTTTCAGTGCAGTATATCCATGTAAATCTGTGGGACTCTTTTCCTATTAATTTGGATCTTATGGGTAGCAGAGTCTAGAGCAGGCTGAGAAATCATTCTGAAATACAGCATTGCCTTGTCTGTACTGGAAAAGAAGGGTCAAAGGCTGTGGTGTGCTTAAGATTACATCTCATATATTAAATACTAACACATTAAGCATTTTACAGCTTTGGACCATTATAGCTGACCTTTGTGCTGACACGTGTGCCACTAACTAATCACTGTAGATGTAATAAAGGCTGCATGGAAACAGCAACTTTATTCCTGCCTGAATCTGTTCTCAGCACTCAGACATTGGAAATCCTGACACTCTCCAGTTTTCATGTGCTAGAAGGCAAGGTGCTGCTTCACGTTAGGTGCTCCATTGTAGGGGACATAGATTAAACATGAATTTCTAAAGTATTTATTATCCTCTTTGGTGGTCTGGTTATACCAGGCTAACTGGACACCAGCCCTGGAGATACTGGAGATGGAAGGTGGAGGAAGTGATGCTTCACCCCTTCCATTCACCTCAAAGGTCTGCAAAGCCCATTGTAATAAGCAGCAACATCTCTTCGGGCACCAAAGCCTTGGCTCCTGTGCTTAGCCACACTTGTATTGCAGAAGAAAGTCTGAGGATCTGCAGCTCCTTCCTTTGGCTATAACCAATAGGGAAAGTTAATCTGAAATGGGTCACATTGAGATTCCACCGCTAATCTACGTTCTATTTTTGTGTAAATCCTCTGTCATGTGTGCACAGGCTACAAAGGGATCTAGCCAACAGCTATCATGTTGATCTTCTGCAAGTCTGTATGGAGCAGTTACTAGTCCTAGATTAACTTATTATCTGTTCTTAAATTGCCTAAAATGTAAACCCAACAATCTTTTAATGAGGTAAAAGGTTAAGTAGAATATTAGAAGTTTTGAGTATGTAATAGGCCTATGTAAAGAGAAGTAATTCTGCCTAGGAGTTTGCTGGATGTTCCTGCTTGAAGCTTAGTTTTAAGAAAGTAGCAGGTAGCAATACAGAATATATTGTAAAATACAAATTCTGTATAAGAACAAAATATTTCAGATTTAGGGGGTTAGACTCAAACAGAAAAGAAGTTTCTTATGTTAATGCTCATGTCCTGGGTGGGAGAATATAAGACACTTTTTTTAAGAGCTTTAGGTGATTGTGAACTGCTTAGACTAAGAATTCCAAGCTTTCTGACGTTATTCAGGAAACTAAACAGTGTGTGTAGTTAATTGTAAAACCCAAGAGGATTAAATTGAGAATACTTCATGTGAGGTTTTATTTTTTTAAAAAGGCCAGGAGACCTTTGTTTGGGGATTACAGTAACTGGAATAGTTCCCTGTGAGTAATTAAAGATTTGAATTCAATAACTTATACTTCCTGACACATACTAGCCACATACTGTCTTAAGAGTGACCACAACCTAAATTCTGCCATGCTGAACCTAATGCTGCTTCAGACTGGAAGAACTTGGGTCAGCTGAAAATATGTTTAGTTATGGATGGTGCTACCCAATAATTCAGTTTTAATGTTGAGAAGATTGTTGGGGCAACACAGATAAGAAATTTCTGTTGGAGCAGACTGCAACCTTTAGAACACGGCGGACGGGTAAGGGCCGTGCTGGAGCCTGAAGGCTCTATCAGTGCTGACTGCAGCACAGCCCCATGCAGGAGGCGTGGGCACTGATAAAGACAGCTGGCACCATCCAGCCCAGCTCCTCCAGGTAAGGGCTGCTTCATGAGCCTGGGGTGACCTCCGCAACAAAGGCAAGCTGCCTAGTTACTGATAGTGTCTCTTCAGCTCACCAAAGCAAACACGGGAATTTACATTTGGAAAACTCAGGAGTTTCTCTCCGAATGTGAGCGAAAATGCAGCGTAGGAGCTGTAGCTCGTGTTTCAAGAGTAAACCAGTAACAGCAGAACTGTCTTGCAGTACCTCACAAAGCAAGTGGAGCTCTTACGGCAGATGAATGACCAGCATGCAAAAGTCTATGAACAGCTGGATGTGACAGCAAGAGAACTGGAAGACACTAATCAAAAACTGGTTGCAGAGAGTAGAGCTTCACAACAAAAGATAATAAGGTAACAGATTTGTAGAGATTCCCTCCCCCCAGCTGTTAATACCAATAAGAGCAGTCCAGGTGTATTTGTGCAGTTACTGGGTGTCTGTCTCTGCCTAGTGGTGTTCTACAATACTGGCAAATTCAAAGGTTAGTTTTATTTAAAGGTCTTCTCACCTTTTAGCTTGACAGAAACTATTGAAAGCCTACAAACACACATAGATGACCTGCAGCGACAAGTGGAAGAGCTGAAAAAGCCTGGACGGGGCCGGATGAGCCAGGAGAGATCTGAGCAGCCAAGATCAATGCACAGTTTCTCATGCTTGAAGGAGCTGTACGACCTCCGCCAGTAAGACTTCTTACCTTACACAGTAAAGAACACTGAAACTATTTTAAGCAAAACTTTGAAACCTAAGACACGAGCACAGATACCACACAAGCTGGAAAAAAAATTACCTGATGTTCACAACTAGCAATGTATCACTGCTGTATGGTACTGACATTACTTCTGGCCTGCTTCTAGACCACACCAGTATCGGTGCTCCACTTTGTCCCTAGAGCCAGTATTGTCAAATGGTAGCCTAGAAAGCTTACAACAATTTGCATCCCAGTATTTTCAGTCACATAAAAGCAAACACCCAGATAATGTGAAAAACAAATTCACTAAATGCAAAATATTTCCTGTAACTTACTCTTTCCTTGGATGTCCATGGCTATTTCCTTAGCTTTTTCGAGCTTAAGCTGGTGAAGACACCTAAACTGGGAAAATGGTGCCTGGGCCGCTGGGCTGCCTTTTAAATGTAGAGCCATTTGACCCAGCTGAGCTGCATTAATGGGGCCATCGGGACAATCACCTGGTGACAGCTCAGACTAACTGCAAGCCTAGAGGGCAGTTCTGTAAAGAAAGCACCTCCTCAGACAGAACCATGGGCTCTTGTGTCCACATGGAGGTAATACTCTAGAGTAAATCATAAATCCAAAAAGAAGTTATTTCTTGACAATTCAGAAGATAACTGGATCCTTCAAGCTGCCAAAGGCTTGTGAAAATACCAGCCTCCAGCATTGCTTTGTCAGTTATGAAGCTTGTTTCTACATCAGTAATGACAAAAATTACAAGAGTGGGGTGCTGTAGAAAAAATTAGTGTCAGAAAGTACTGCGTGGTACAGGGAGGCAGTGCGTATTTAAACTTCAATTATAATTTAAACTTTCATTATTCTATCAGCTTGTCTGTAACATGAAACTGTTAACAAGCTGCCATTCTGCCTAAGCTGTGAGCTTGGTTCCATGGCACGTAAGTCCATACAAACCCTGTTCTGATTACTAAATCGACTGATTGGTTAGTGCAATGGCCCCTGTTAGTGCTCTGAAGTGTGTTAGCACACAGTTTAAATATGTCATTAGTTACCCAGGACAGGAAAACTTTAGGTGTGGTCAGCTGTACTTCCTATCTTTGATAATCCTTACTTTGTTTCTGCAGGTATTTCGTTTATGATCACGTCTTTGCAGAAAAGATTACTTCGATGGATAGTCAGCTAAGTCCTCTAGAAGAAGAAAATGAGAAGTTGAAGAAGGCAGTGACAGTTCTGCAAGCCCAGCTGAACGTAGAGAAAGAGAAGAGGGTGACCATGGAAGAGGAATACAGTCTCATGGTGAAGGAGAACTGTGACCTGGAGCGGAGGCTGGTCGATACAGACTTGTATCGGGCTCGGGCAGAGGAGCTGGAAGCCGAGGTAGCTGAAATGCGACAGATACTGCAGTCTGAAAACACACTCCATAATGCAGAGAAATTGGTGCCAGAATCCTTTTTCATTTCATTCAAGGAATCTCTAGACAGGGAGCTCGGTCAGAGCCCGGCAGATGATGGACTTCTGGCAGTGTCGGAGCTTGAGAAGAAGGCGCTAAAACGGAGCAGCAGCGAAGGGCTCCTGAGCAGCGCTGCCGGGGCAGACATTCTCAGGGGCCATGAAGAAACCTGTATCAGGAGAGCTGAAGCTGTGAAGCAGCGAGGGATCTCTGTACTCAATGAAGTTGATGCTCAGTACAATGCTCTGAAAGTGAAGTATGAGGAACTTTTGAAGAAGTGTCAAATGGATGAAGATTCTTTGAAACACAAGGCTGTACAAACACTGAAGCAGTATTCCAAAGACCTAAATGTGGGGAACACCCAGTATGATCTTTCAGCTAGCAATCAAGAATTCACAATTGCTGAGCTAAGTGACTCTTCCACAAATGCTCCCCCTGAATATAAAGCACTATTCAAGGAGATTTTTAGCTGTATCAGAAAAACAAAAGAAGAAATAGATGAACACAGAGCAAAGTACAAGACTCTCTCCTCTCAGCCCTAACCTTATCTGTTAGTCAAGAATACACTTCATATGAATGTCAGAAGACTCCTTAAACTGATGTGTTTCTTAAGCACTCAAAATGAATGTTTTGGATAGGCTGGTAGCCCTGTAGTTAACAAGCTAGTTAGTTATCAGCTAGATTCCCTGTTCCTGTGTAGCAGTAGATTTAATGTTTAGCACTGTCACACAAACCAGTGGTTTAAAGCAAAGAAACATCATAGCTTTCTGCTACACTACTACTTCATTTTACACTTCATCTCTGGCCAGAGCAGTGACTGATACTTGTTTCCTTAGTCCACTTCAGAAATAACAGAGCTAAGAACTCTGAATCTCTCACAAGAACCTGACTAAAGCTTTCCTTTGGTTCACAGGGATGATCTAGCCCTGTGACTACACTGATGGAGGAAATGAACAAAAGCAAAGCCCCAACCAGTCCCAGGGGCAGCATCTCCTCAGCTCCAGGAGGGGGGCAGTCCAGCTGATCTTGCTTTGGCAGGGTGGCGGAAAGCTGTGCTTGCTTTAACCTAACACCATGTTTTCACAATCACTAAGCTCTCCCACAGATTAGTATAAATGTCTTTCTACTAAGAAAGGATTTGAGGTAAAGTTTGTGTGGCTTTTTAGATACAATTTCCTTTGTAGGGCACTTTGTCTTAAGGCAAGATACTGTGAATTGACTCTATGTGTTACTTGAGACCTACGGTTCTCTGGTGGAATGTCTGCAAAGTACATTTTTAGATGTATTTGGTGAGTTAGAGAGTTGTTATTTAGCTATTTAACTTTAGACGTAGCCTTGACATAGTGGAGTAGCTTTTAATGTTGCATACCACAAACTCTTAAGTGCTTGAGGAGACAGGCCAAGTAAAACCTTACATTGTTTTGTCTGTTGCTTCCAGTGTTGGCCTCTCTTGACCTGTTCATGCTGCCTGGGGGGTGGGAGGATGGACACAACACTGCCAGCACAAATCCTACTGAAAACGGGACCATACTCCTGTTCTCCTTCTCCTTTTCCATTCCCTAATAGTAATTGATACAATACTTAATTTCTGAAAAGCAATGAACATGGAGAAGGTTGTTCTTCAGAACACAGAGAAATGAGGAGGAAGGAGGAAAGGCACAATGAAAGGTGACATCCTTCTTGTAAAGGGTCTCATGTGGCCAGCAGTTCTTGGGAAGCAGCTTCCTGCCGAGTTGCTGTGAGGTACCAAACCCTTGACCCAGACTGCTGACAGTTTCTCAGCTTCAGTCCAGCTGCTGCTGCTGCGGCTCTGCTGTGGCTCTGCTGTGGCTCTGCTGCCTCACACTGTTCTCTGTTCTGCTCGTCCTTCAGGTGCAGTATTAACACTTCATGTTGTGGGAGTTTCTCTAAAACACGTATTGCAGTCTGAAAATTATTTAAAAATGGGAATCTGAATCTTCTGAATATTTTTCTAAGCAAATAAATAATCCAGTCAAGCTGCATGTGTAAGTAGTAATTATATCCATCTGTGCCAATCAGGAAACTGAACTTGGTGCAGCTGGCACCTGCATTATCTAGTCTTGCCATCTTTCCTACAGAGCTCTGATGGAGTTCCCACAAAATTTGTATTTTAGAAAAGTAATGCTACATGGAAAAGAACAGGCCTGTCTAGGACAGAAATCCAGATGGAAGTAAGTAGTTTTTCCTCATTGTTGTGGTTTTTGTCAGTGCTGTTCAAAACAAAGACAAGGGCGGGGAAAGCAGAAAAGCTGCTCTGCCGTGAGGTTTGTGTCCTGTCACGGTGTCCCTGCCACCCATCTCACCCCAGTTTGGAGACTGGAAAGCAGTACCCTGAGAAAGACACAAAGTGGTTCACTACCAGTGTTCCTTACCACTGCAGGGACAGGGGCAAACCACACCTGCTGGGCAGAAGACAGGTAAAAGCAGTTCCAGATTTTTGGTTAAACAGGTGATCTTAAGTGGTTTATTGCTTTTGGCTAATTTAGAGCACTTCAACAGCAACAATTTCTATGCTTTAAAAATACCAAAAATATTTCCTGAGAACTTGTTGATTCTTCTGTACTGTACTCCCCCCTTGGCTACCTGTGCCATTGCTGAGCTCTGGCTGTCCTGCAGCACTTACCTGTGCAGGCTGTGCAATAAATCCCTCCAGGCTGGGCTCTTCTTAGGGCTTCTCCTGGAGCTTTCCCAGAGAACTTTCCAGCCACAGCCACTGGGTCAGTGCCAGCCAGGGCTGCCTGAACATGAAACACATCCCAGTTTTACTGATGCAGTTAATAAACTACACTAACCTATCAAATAAGGTAGAGTTTTAGCAGTTCAAAAATAGCCATTTTCCACCAAAATGTGAAATGCTGTAAGTATGGGGACAATATTCTTAGCCAATCTTATCTGGATTAACTACCTTAATCTTCTTATTTTGGTCAACAACTCAACTCAGCCTTTTCTGAGCATAAGTAGATGAAATCAATAGAATCCCCTTTAGCTTCTCATGTGATGGAAGCGGCAGCAGAGAGCAGGAGCAGCAGCGGCCGTGCTGTGCAGTGCCCACAGCAGATCCTCCTGCTGGGACTGCAGGTGAGGCCGGGTCAGGATGAGCCACCAGGGCTGGCTCCCTGTCCCTGTTGCCCCAGGGAGCTCAGGGACTGCCCTGCACTTTGCTCTCTGCCTCTATCCTTCCTCCCCAAGCCTTCAGGATGTAAAAGGAGCAGCTGCAGCTTCTATTTCTCCTTGGACAAATACAAGGCGGGGTAGAATTGACCTTTGAGATAAAATTTTATTTAAAAATTACACAAAATAGAGGTTTTACATGGTTGCCATGTGGTAACTACAGCTGGATGCCTTCCAGAGGGTGCCCTCGGTTACTTACCTTGCTCTGTCACATACAGTAATGCACAAGGTCCCTCAAACCAACCCCACACCAGCAGAAGAAATCCAGTAGCTGTTCCCCATGTCTCGGATGTAGGTACTTCTCCAAATAACTCATTTCACAGACAACAGGTGAGAACAATGGTTATGTAGTACAGAGTTCACAGACAGTGATTTTGTTCCCCCCTCCCAGGCCTGACATTCCCATGAACGTGACTACCTGCTCTCCGTGGAGAGGGCTGCAAGGGCTATGACAATGCTCACACTAACGTATGAGCATCCAGGGATTTAACAAAAACTGGGATGTTTGTAAACAAATTTAATTTATTGGCATTACTTACAAAATAAAGTTTTAGACCATGATTTTCCATCATGTCTGTGTCACTATATGGTTTTATTTTTTTCATAACGAAACAGAAGGAGAATTGCAATACATTAGAAATCCCAGATTAATCGAGCTGCAGACAGGGTCCCACGGTGCCTTCCCGGCGGCTCCCCCGCCTCGGAGGCCATGCAAACGCTGAGTCCTGGGCTGGCAGTGGCTGCCCGCAATGCCCTCGGGCCCAGGGCAGCTCAGATCCCGGCCTGGCTGCCGAGGCCACGGCATTGCTCCGGCTGCGCCACCCGCTGCGGGCTCCTCCTGCGTCCCCGAGATCACCCGACACCTCTGCCCCCGCTGTCAGGACTGCACCGTCCCCTTAAGATACCACATTCCACCGTAGCTCACGCAGCAGTCCTGGGGAGACAGGAAAGGCTCCGTTAGGCTGCTCGGGCCCTGGGAGGGGCTGCCGTGGTGCTGGAGGCACCATCCCTAGAGACGGGTGAGGAGTGTCTGCATCTGGGGCCGGGGATGTTTCCTGGTGACAGCGGTACTGCTGCGCTGATGCATGGACTGGATGATCTCAAAGGTCTCTTCCAACCTTGAAGATTCTATGATTCTAAAGTCCATAAAGTCTTGGGAATGACTGGCTGGCTCTGGGACAATAAACATGATCAGTAAGAAGCCCTTCTGCAGTGCACAGGAGAGAGCGTGAACCCAGGGCACAGGGTGGCCCAACCCCGAAGGACACAGGGCTTCAATGGAGGGGACACACGAGGAGGGGAAGGCTGAGAGCCACAAAGGGACAAATGATGGAGGCAGTGAGGAACAGCAGTGGCTCCTGAGGGAGAACCTGGGGCTCATGCAGAAGCCAGCTGAGGGAGGGCTGGAGGAGCAGGGCAGCGGAGGGGTAGAGAGGGGTGAAGCTCAGGGGAGGAGGCTGAGGGGAGCAGCAGGGCAGAGCAGGACAGTGAGGGCAGGCACTGGATCTGAAGCCTTTTAAGAAACCCTTTCTATGATAATGAAGTGTCAAACCTCAGCCCTGCTGTGACCACACGTGTGCTATGCTTGCAGCACCTCAGCAAAGGAGCACAGGAATTGGGTTATCTTGGGGCTCATTTCTTTGTGAGCACAAAGTCTCTGGAGTTCTGAGCTAACGGCTTCCCTTTCTTTTGCTCCAACCTCCCTCTTAGGTAATTCAACAGAGGCTGCAGAACTGAGGCTGTGCAGCTTAAATGTATCTTTGTTTCTGAAGTTTTGGGGCTCGTCCATAACAAAAACAAACCCAGAGGTTAGAAAGAGGGTTTGCAGACTGACCTATAAATGCAAAAATACAAATCCTGTCAGTCTGTTCCTCTGTGTATAAAAATGAGCACAGGCAGATGGGGAAATAGGAGTCAACAAAACCAATTTCACTTGAAGTGGAATCCAATCTCTTGTGGCTTAAAGAAGCCAGAGAATCTTCCCATTTCATTAAATCATACTTCTTAATTTTATTTCAGAAACAAAGGTAATTTCCCCTAGTCCTGTGACACATGTATTCAAGGCAATAAAGCCTGCCACAACACAAGGCTGGTCATCCACTGACTTACATAAAAACAGTGCCTGATGACTTAGGGGAAAGTATTTTTTCTAGAAATAGGTTATCTGTAGCAACAGCATCATGAAAAACTAATGCCAGTACATTGTCTAGATGTTCCAGGAGGGCTGATACTTGAGCTCATGTAGTCGCTGACAAATCCCCCAGCACAGGGAGCCAAAGGAAATATTGTCTAGCAGGCAGAAAAGTCTGAGCTTATTTTACTGCTAAGACGACCAGGTTCTTTCAAGCAAGACCAGTTTGCTTATTATCACAGCAACAGATCTGGAGTTCTTCAAAGATGCTATTATTCATTTGCAGATCACAATGTAATAAAGCACTTAAGCACTTGTCTTATAGAAGTGGGTGACAGTGAGCAAAGGCCCAGCCACAATGATTAAAGTATTACATTAGCTGGCAACTTTCTGCTTGGCCATCCTGCATCTCTTTTAAAGTCACGGCCTGTGTGGGCTGTACTTTATACCTTAAACTTCTTGAGCAAGTAAATGGTGCATCTTCAAAGAGAGATGAAAGGATTTAAATAAACATTTACAATGAGATGTGTTAACTACTACTGTGCCTGCTGGTTTTGGCCAGGGTTTTGCTCTGTGCAAAGCTGCACATCCTGCTAGAGAATAAAATCCACTTCCTTCTGAACATGTGGCACCGGTGCTCTTCAGCACTAACCAGCAGCTGTCAGTTGGTAACTCAGAGCACTGGGCAGAGCCCTCCCACCTCCTTAATGTTTAATTCTGCATTATTTAAAAAGAACTCAAGTACCACACTTACTACACTCTATTCTCTGCTGCTCCAAAATGACAGAGAGATTTGTTGCAATAATACAAAATAATGTGTGAGGCACTTGGAGGGAAAGAAGACAGAGTGAGACAAGTGCATTTTTAAGAAAACAAGCTGAAACACAGGCTTTGTCCATATTCCAACAACTGTTCTATCATCCTTATCCTTTGACAGTTCAAGGTAAAATATAATCCTTTGCTCAAATCAAGCATTAAAACTCATGTGTTAATTGGATCAAACCCAAAGTGAACAGAAGCTTACCTTTAACACTCTATCCACCTCCTGCTTGTTGAGATCCTCCCCACACTCCTGACTCAGCTGGCTCTGGATGACATTCCTGCGCACTCGGTAGTTTTTCGAAAAGATTTCAAGCAAAACTTGGCGATGCTTTAAAAGAAAATGTACTGTAAGCACACAGAGAACAATTATTCCTGTCTTTCTATCAAAACTGCACGTGCCTTAGTCTGCACAAAACATTCCCTGAACTACATCAGGGGATTCTTGCTTCATAATCCTGAAACCATCCCATATAT
Organism: Motacilla alba alba; assembly: GCF_015832195.1. Taxonomy (NCBI): domain Eukaryota; kingdom Metazoa; phylum Chordata; class Aves; order Passeriformes; family Motacillidae; genus Motacilla; species Motacilla alba. The sequence continues at coordinate 9,312,528 of NC_052029.1, read as the reverse complement.
TGCTGCCCTCCAGCAGTGCTTTATCCTCCAAGGGCTCTACAGGGGTCCCTCCAGACCCTGTGGCCACACCTGCACCTGTTCTGTGACCTGGGGCACCCCAAAGGTACACAAACATCGAAGAAGTTGCAATGTATTCCTCTCAAATGCTTGCATGGGAGTTCACATCACTCCAGGCAAGAGGCTGGCTAGTTCTTGCCTCTCTCCTATAAAAATGTACTCAGCCCATGGAGCCAGGAATTGCACTGCCCATCCACAGGTCGGTAGGCACCTGCCCCTTCACCTCGTTTACTCTGACAGCACTTAGAACTCAGCAGATGCTCACATATGCTGCAATCATTTCCTACTCTTAAGTATAAACAGGTACACCTGGTAATCTCTGGTTAATGTTGCATTATCATCAAAAGGAAAAAAACCTTTGGACTGGATCCTGGTCTGTATTGGAGGCCTGCATGGGAGAATCCTTTCGTCTCACAGGTTCAGAAATAGCCACTGAGATGGTGACTGACATGATTACCAACATGTTATGAGCTTCCTTTCAGCTGGAAACAGGTTGGTGGTAAAAACACCAATAGAGAAAGAGGAAAACTATCTGCTGTACCAGTTCCAGAAACATGGATAATAATGCCAAACACCCAATAAAAATATAGTGGGGAATGTCACTTTTTTGATCTTTACCTGATCATAAGTGTCACCAGCTTCCCAAAGTGCATAGACCTTTAGTTCATCTGGTGAGGCAGCAGTCTGTGGAGGAAACTGAGAACAAGAAGCTGTTAAAAATAACCAGCTATTAAATGAGTTCTGCTTAATGGTTCCATGATACTGTATCCCTGGACACCCATTACTGAATCAAAACCCTGGCTGCCATGGAATAATAACTGCTGAACCAACCCAACTGCTGTCCCACCCCACCCTGGAAAAGGTGCCTTGGCTCTGGCAGCCCTGTGCCTGCTCAGCACCTTCTCACAGCCCCAGTGACAGAGCAGAAACATGCTCTGTGTCACACCTGGGACCCAGAGAACTGGATGAGCACCATGGCACCCTGAGGTGTCTCAACGTGCCCAGGTTTGACTGATGGCTCTGCTCAAGGTGGGACACCCTGCACAGGGCACTGGTGCCACATCTGTCACACACCAACCACAGCTGGGCTTTCAAGGGAACTGCTGGACATACTGGAATCCCATGAACTGTGCATGGGGACAGCTTGCCACTGGTGGAGAGTTGGCCACCATGTACCAGAACAATCCCAGGGCTTGGACCTTGATGGTACCCATGGCAAGGTATCTGTAGATTCTTCCTGTCAGCAGTGTTTGCTTCCAGACCATCCAGAACAGCTGAGAGCACCAAGTGCATTCCAGGGTCTTTCTGGAGGTTTTTACCTTTACAGTGGCAGGTTTTACAGATTCAGACTCCATCCTGCAGTTAGCTGCTTCACTAATCCCAAATGAGCATTACTGACAAGCAGGTGCTTCTGCTGTACTGCCATCTCTGTTTTGGGGCAGACTACAGGACTCAGAGGACTGAACACTGAGGGACAGTGAACCAGCCATTTGCTCATTTCGGGCTCCAGCAGTGACAGTGGTTTTGCATGTTTTGTTCCCCCCCATGTGCCAAGCTGGAGAAACACGTTCGTTTTTTCTGAGGCAGAAGCCTCACACCCCTGCAGACAGGAAGGAGCACAACTGCCTCTCCCCCTAAAAAAATAAAATACCATCCATTTGCCTTAACATTTCCCCTTGGAGCAGTGACTAATGAGCACTGCTGGAATATGCCTTCACTCCTGACATGTCTCTTCCTGTCTGTCACTAACGATTTATTCCTTGCTAACCGCCCAGATGACCTAAATCAATCATCTATGAAAAGCTAACAAGCCAGTCCCAATTGTTCCAGCCTCCCTCAATCCTGGCTGCTGGTACAAACCAAACCTTTCTTCCCAGCCTCCCTCACCAGCCAAAAGACTTGTGCATCACGGAGTGAAAAGATCAGCATTCCTTTCATGCTCTGCCTCTGATCTTATTGCAGAGGGGAAGGGTTTTGTCCAGTGGGAGCTGCCTAGTGGGATTAGCAGCTTTGACTTTCAGGTTAGTCCAAATGGCTGGGATATAACAAGGTTTTACACTTGGTTTAGAGCCAGGATTCAGGCTGACTAGGCTCACAGCACCTGACATGATTCTCCTCCCATAAGGACACTTGCTTTTGAGGAATAATGTCTCTTGTAGGTTTTCAGCAGAGATAAAATCAAATACTCCAGCTTCCCTCCACACAACACAGCAGGAATGGCAAGTGCAGCAGGGCACTGGGGGCACCCAGGCACGACCTGCTGGGCTCGACAAGTGAGCCAGCACAGCCCCAGAGTGCAAACTCCTCCTGCCTCAGCCACGGGGCTGAAACACAGCTGTGTTTATCCAGACATTCTGCAAGGAAACGGCTTCCAAACAAACACAATACTTGGGAAGAAAAACGCACAGAATCTCCTCCTCCCAGCCAGCCTCCCTCTGCAAACTGCTGCAAGTGCTGCTGCCAACAGCTCCCTGCTCGCTTGCTCCTGTCACACAGCCTGGGAGTGGGAAATGCCATCAGGGATTCTTCAGAGAGACACACAGCACAAACAGTTCACTGCCTTGCCATCTGCTGTCCCTTTGCTGGTTTATGCCACCTTGATCTCCCCAGCCTCACCATGATAACAGTTCTCTGCTACCTTAAAATCCTTTTCAAAATATTTGCCCTGTGCCCCTTCCTGCTCTATGCTCCTGGAGCAAGTGCAGGGCTCTTGGGAGATGGACTCCATGCTGCCCCAGAGCTGCCACGTTCAAATGGAACCTCTCAGGGAGGAGCCCTGGGCTCTGGGAAGTTCTCACTCAAGCACTGAGCCACTGCCAGGCAGCCTCAGTTATAGCTACACCAGATGGAAGAGGCTGAGAGTGCCAGAAAAAAACTTATCAGCTGGAGAAATCCTAAAGGTAAACTGCTGATCTCACCTCTCAGGGAGCCTGGCATTGGCACCAGCCTGCAGGGCTCTCTGAGTGCAGGCTGCACTCCCCTCCTGTCAGCCCAGCCAGGCAGGACACACACAACACTTACATCATTTCCTGAGGCCTCAAAAATATCCTCAAGTTTTGGGCAGAACCTTGCCACTCCAGGGCCATGGGAAGGGAGCCATGGCAGGAGCCAGCACCCTCCTGTCTGCAGGAAATGGGTGTAGGTCCCCAGGAGCCAGAGCCCTGCACAGACACTTCCCATGGGGTGGGAGAGTGGCTCAGCCCAGGGCACAGGCACCGAGTCCTGCCTGCCCAGGGCTCCTCTCTTCTCTCCTCTGTCTGTCCCCTCTCCTCACCCTCTCCCATGGCAGCACCAGCTCAGGATTTGCTCTTTCCTGACCTGTGCTTTTCCCTCACACTTGAGGAGGGACAGCAAGCACAGCACCCTGCAGGCATCCCCAAGGCCTCAGCTACAGCTGGAGTGGCCTATCCTGGCTCCCCACAAATGCTGTTTATCTCATGCCCTGGCTGCTGTTGGTCAGCCCTGTAATAAATCCTGCATTACCCTGCTAAGGTTTCCATTGCCATTTTCAGCCACGTTTTCTATAATAGGTAAGCAGTCAAGCCAAGAGTGTCTTCACCCGCCAAAGAACATCATTTTAATTATCTCAGATCATTGATTTTTATCACCAAAGCACTTCCACTTACAGAAAACTAATGAGTAACTGTGAAATCCCACGCTGAACAACCCTCCAGGCTTTCCCTGAGCTCAGGCGCCCTTGCTGGGTTCTGACAAAGTTGTCCAGGGGAACAATCAAGAAACACCAAAGTTTCTGAGCCCATGCAAAGAGCAAACCCAGCCCCAGCACCTCTGCCATCTGCACAGAGCATCAGGGCAGGCTCAGGGCAACGATTTACATTGCTGCCAGCACTACAGGCTCATGCACAAGAGCTCAAGTACCGCAGTAAATTCTGAGTCAGCAGAACTAAAACGTGCAACAGTCTCCTCAAGAGACATTCCAGGAACCACTTCTGCACCTCTGCAGGTCTCCTGTGACAGGGTTTTCCACACAAGGAAGCTCCTGGCCACCTCTCTTCAGCATGATTTTATTTTGCTTTTTGAAAAGAGAAACGATCTCACTTCTCATGTGGATTTCTAAAATCCCCAAATTTCCAAAGCAAACAAGCCCCAGTCCCAAGGAACAGAGCAGGAATGACCTCAGCTGTTCACCATCAGCATGGCAGAGGCACACATTACACCAGGTGCAGGGGAGAGCCTGGCCAGCACTGAGACAGTTCCAGGCAAGCACCACCCCAGGACTTGGAAACTGCCAGGAGAGGAAGCAGCAAGCACCACAACTGGTGCTCTCCCCAGTGACATTTCCAGGCTGTTGCTCAGTTCCCAGGTGCCACAACATGTACTTTGCACACGACTGAACACGTTCCTGCTGCCCCCCAGCAGCTCCCATGCTCCAGGCTCTCCCAGCCCTCCTGCTTCCTGCTCTTTCGAGCAGTTCACATGTTCCTTCTCCTCTCTCCCCAAAGGCAGCTGCTCCCAGGCTCCTTCTGGTTGTAACCCAATCAGCAGTGCCAGATGTCTTGTAAAATTAATTTCCTTCCAGGCTCTTTCCCATGATGCCAGATTGCCTTTGCTCTCCTAGGCAATGCAGTGTCTCCCAGCCCTGCTCTGTCTCACGCAATCACCCAGGTCGTTTCCACACAGACAAAGAAACAGACACCTCTGCACAGCCTAGCAGGAAGCAGAGGCCAAGGAAACCTGCTGCAGATGGGCTTTGTCGCTTCCCAGAGGCTCTGCTGGGTGTGTCCTGCTGCTCCCAGGCAGTCAATGTCACCTTTTCTCTCCCAGCTGGGTCCCTGTCCCCGAGGGAAGGAGCTTGTGCAATTCCAGGAGAGCTGATGGGAATCTGGGGCTGCCTTAGATCACGTTAACAGGAGCAAGCTGGGACAGCAAATCACTGTGGCCACCACCTTGGATGTGGAAACAGAGTCCCAGGGACAACAGGGCAGAGTGCAGAGCCTGCCAGAAGCAGGACCCCAGACAGAATCCCAGCAGCTCCAACACATCCAGTATCAGACAGGTACTCTGAGCACATCTGTCCTTCTGGTCCATCAGCACAGGACACAAATATTTCACATCTCAGATGTTTAACTGCCCTCCCCCCATCCCTCCCCCAAAGCACACCACGGGAAAACCATACTTACAGGCACCAAAATCTGTTTGCAGCCAGTGTCCAACACCATGTCCTGTAACATTTTGTCTGAAATGCCACTGAACAAGGTATGTCCTGGAGGCAGACTGGCTAAGTGAAGGTTAAATAACCGTTTAAGCTCACTCAGGGTGAGTACAAATTGTTTCTTAAACGTCGAGGACACAAAGGCCTTCAGTTCCTGGGCGACCCTGTCGATGCAGCCCCCGGGCAGGTGGCCATTCACAGGGTCCATGGGGCCCTGGGCTGGGTGCAGGCCGTTGACCAGGCCGTTGTTCAGGCCCTCGTGGGCTGAGGTATCCATGGGCTCCTCCGCACTCACAGGCTCCTCTTTAATGCGGATATTGGGAACGTCCGTCTTGGCCGAGCTGTCGTTTGATTTCATCTCTGCCTTCTGCCTCTGGAACTCCTTCTCCAGCTGCCCATAGTTCTGCTTGACTTTTGCTTTAGCCATGTTGACCCTTTGCTCCCCAGAAACCAGCAAGGGATGAGCTGGTAAGAAACAAAAGGTACCATAAATCTCAGCAGGGCTCATAGTGAAAGGAAACCAGGAAACATCATGTGCTCACGAAATCTAAGGCATAAACCCAGTCTGTTGATTAGCTCTTACATTAGTTTTGGGGGGTTTTGCTGGATTTTTGAGGGCAGCATGTGTTTGTTTTTCTAAAGCCAAATGTTTGGGGAAGGGTATTCCAGTCAAGGAATCCAAAGCAAAGTGTGTTTGTTCAATCACCAAGGCCTTTTCCACATTTCAGGAAACCAAGCTCCAAACTGCTTACACATCTCCGCTTGTGACCCAAATATTTCTTTGTCCAACAACTCTTCTTTTTGTCTTTTAGATTCTCCAGTGGCTGGTGGGACCTGGTGCAGCCCCTGCCAGAGGCAGCACCAGGATGTCACCAGGTACAGGGAGGAGTGTGGAAGGGTTAGCAGTGAACCTGAACACCCCTGCAGCACGAGGTGCAAGGCAGGAGAGGCTCAGACCCTCTGCTTGGTGTTATTAACCAGTAATGGGGAGAAAGGGACAGGAAGGTGTTCTCTCCCATGGAATCCTGCCCTTCTTCCCCTCTCCACACCCAGCCATCCAAAGGTGAAAGGAAGGGCTGTGTTGGCAGCAGAGGAACGCAGTCCTTGCCAAAGCAAGAAGTGCAGTGTTTGAGGCAAAGGCATGCCCAGCACACATGCTGTTACCTTCTCTGCTGTTAGGCTCAGTAATCCTCTCCAAATAACCCAACACCTAATCCTTCTGAGCAGATCAGACACAGGGTATTGAAATGGATTCATATGCTCCTTTGTCAGTTCTGCTTACACTCTTCATTTGCTCCACTGTCTGGCACTGAGCCAAATGTCCAGTTAAAACTCTGCAATCTCAAGTTTTCACAATCTTTTAGGATTTTGGAGCAGCTACTTTAATACTCTCACTGGCATCCATAGTGGAGAAGGATGTCAAAACCAGACAGCTTCACGCCTCCTTACAGCCTCCTGCCATGACATTCTCCAGTAACTGCTTGGCCCTCAACCACACCAGAGAGCCTACTGCAAATCAGGGAAGTAAAAAAACCACCTCATTCACATTAAGTTGCATTAACATTAAATTGAGAGGTGAGAATTATTTGTGCACTGGCTCTGTCTGTCCTCCCTTCAGGAGCTGGTTACCCCACAAGCTGCTCTAAATGAGCAAGTGGGTAAGAGAACCAGCTGATTTTACAGTGTCAAACAGCAAGTCCCCAGGGCCACAGACTCCTCCTGGCTCTGCTACAAGGATGCCACAGTAGCTGGTGTCACCCCAACTTCAGTGACATTAGTACAGACCAAGATATGTCTTAAATATTCCAGAGGAAAATAGTAAGAAAGAAAATACATTAAACAAAACCAGACTCCACCACATTCAAAACCAAAGAGGAACTCCAAGACATCACTTAGAATATGGATGGGCAGATGAATACATGCAAGTGCTTCAGCATGATTCAAGCACAATTCCATTTACCTGATTGTGCCTCTTGTTTCTTTGGTGTCAAGTGCTCCTTTAAGAGATTATAGACCTTTTCTAATCTGAAAGACAAAGACACAGTATTCCAGGACAGTTTCAGTTGTTATGTCTGCATGCAGCCATGCCAGCTTTAGCCATTAGCTAGAACATTCCATCTCTCCAGGGAGCCAAGAACCAGGAATGATTTGAGTGATGCAGTAACACCTCCCACCACACCACTGCCTGGGCACTGTGATACAGATCACATTATTATCAGTGTCTACAGAACCCTTGTACTAAACAGTTCTCTGCTTTTAGCTTATTCCCCAAAACACAGTAAACTATTTACTTGGCCTGAATGCCCATCCACAGCATCTGTTGCCTCTGAACTATGTCTGGATGCTTCTTAACAAAATCTTCATCGTAAGGGAGCATGAACTCCCAACCTTTGTTTATTCTTGCCACAGACATGTGCTCTAGGAAGTCTTTCACATCTTCTGGGCAAAGCTAAAAGAAAAAGAAAAAGCATAAATAGCATGGAAGTCAGTTTACACAGGACAGATGCAGCAGGGAGCACTGTGCATGAGACAGGAGAGCTGGGCTGATCTGGTGTGTATGGAGCACCTCCATGGGCACACACCCAGCCAAGTCAGAGATACTCATCCTGCTCTGCAGCACAACACTTTCACACACTGTTAAAAGCCCAGGACTTCAGAGAGCCGTGGTGATTAATCACCCCAGAGTCAAATAGCTCATGGCATGTTTTGCAAAGAAAAGGGAGTTTCCAAACTGAGATGAAAAGGCTCTATGGGGAAGAGAAGCATATTCTACAATGTTAATCTTATTTTAGAGCTGCAGGCCAGACATGCTGCACCTACACATGCCCAGCTTTTATGCAGCACTGGTTCTTACATTCCAAAAATAGATGGTCAGTGCATAAACTGACTCCTGTTTTGTCATTTTAGTGCATTTAAAGAATTTGGGGTTTGTCCTTTTGACTTAATGTTTCTCATTCATTTGCCACTTTTAACAGACTGTTCAGATGCCTGAGTTGCTGTAAAGTTTTTACTCAGCATTGTAACTGGCAAATGCCAACAGAAGAGGTGCTCTTAAGACACCCAAAGCAGAGCAGCTCCTGTGGGCTGTGTGAGCACCTTCAGCCAGCTCAATTCAAACTGTGCCCAGCTTTCCACTGAAACACAGGAGAGGACACGATGCATTCCAGTGGCTCAGCTACAAGGCCAGTCTTGGAGTTGAAGAAACTCGTGGGAGCTGCTCAGAATGTTTTCCTCTAGAAAGAGTATTATCTCTACCTGTTCCAGATGGAGAGCAAAGCAGGCACTGTGAGAGGAAAGGCTCACAGCAGCAACCACTACCTACACCCACACAACGCCCAGCAACATTTGGCCAACTTCTCACCACCTTTGGATTTGGGAAGAAAAGGAATCCACTCACTTTTGTAACTGCTGCTACTTCCTTCCTCACAACCCAACGGTCCTGTGTGAACTTCCACATCTAGGAAGGGAACAAAAGAGGAAAACCTAATAACTGCATGTGTTTACTGAAGTAAAAAAATTTACTGAATTTACTGAAGTTCTGGCAATGACCCTGTTCAATGATGTTACCACAAAAACAGAACCCCCATTCCTTTCAAGAATGTAGAAGTAAGTGATTCTCAGCCAGCTAGAGGAAAAACATCTTCTGTCTCCTTCTGTCCTCAAACAGCCATGGATACAGGCCCAAAAGCTTTGAGAGTGCATGGTGTGCCTTGGCAAACCTGTGACTACAAAAGCTATGAGGAATCTCTTGAACTCAAACTCCATTTAGTCTCAAAACTAAAAAAAAAAAAAAAAACAAACAAACCAAAAAACAAAAACGACCAAAAAACCACAACAAAACAACAACAACAACAAACAAAACCAACATGAACAAACAAACAAAAAACCACCAAAAAACCAAAAAAAAACCCCAACAAAACCACTGCAGTGATGCTGGGACCCCAGAAATCACTTCTCGCATACCTCATCATCAGCCTAGAGACACTCTCCATGCACTCTTACACAGGGGCCTGTTCAGGCTGATGGCTGCTGCCCTTCAGCAGCACAGAGCCCCTACAAAGTGCCTGTTCCCTTCTTCCACCCCCATCACAGTCACTTACAGTTATGCCAAGATGTCCTGTCACTCACACACTTGTCCCCAGGTAGGGCACAGCCAGGTGCTCTGCACAGCAGCTCCTGAGATCCAAATCCTGAGGCAGCTGCTGAGGGCAGGCTGACAGGACTTGGGCAGAACACTAAACATGACCTTTCATTTCTTCCTGTCTCCATTTAAATAAGCTACAGGGTCTTTTAGTCTGTGTGTATTAATAATGTTGTTAAGAATCCAAAATCTCATTACTGACAATTTCTTCCTGGCCTACAACATCATCCATGCCTCCTTCTCTCCATTCAGCTTCTCTCTGCCCACAAACACACAAACCCAATCCACTCCCTTCAGGGCACAGGGCATTTCTATATTAAAGCACAAGAAGTCCATAAATGTTTTTTGAACTTATTAATTACTTTACTCAAATATATCCAGGGAAATAAAGTTCACTTTTTAAGCTAGAACACATTTTCTCCACAGATGCCATACAGCATTAAATACTATTTCTGAGTCTTAAAACCACACATTTCTCTTTGTCTGAAAGCCAGAAATATTGATCCTTTCTGTTTTCTAAGATTTAAACTTTTTCCTTCTTGTAGTATTAATCAGCAAATTATTTGCCTTTAAGATCAACACCGATCCATTTCTCATGGAAGGCATATTTGACATAATCCAAATGAAAATAATGTATCTTTTCATCCTAAATATTAAAACAGTATCCCTTACTTAACTGAGCACAATAATTCTGGTCCCTGAACTTTACACAGGATGTGTCACCTAATCTGCTGTGTCCTAAACACTTATGTCACTGGGTCACACCTGAATCCAGGTCTCCATATGGCAATGTCCTGGGCAGACATCAAGAGACAAGGAAAAGTCAGTTCCAATCACCATCAGTTTGATCTTACAGTAGTACTGTAATACCCTTAAAGTCTCTTGTTCGTCTCCTGTTCAGAGCTAAACCTCATGAACAAACTCTGCAAAAACACTCAGCTCTAACTGAAACAAATGAGAGCTGGGCTCTCATCAGACTTGCTCTGGTGGGGCGGAAGCCATAAACTGATTATGAACTTAGAAACCACTTAGGACCTTAATTCTTTCCCTGGTTAGTGAAAATAAACACAATGCAGAGGTTGTTCCTTTTTGCTGTGGTTATGTGTGTGTTTACAAGACCCATATTCATTTCAACTCCCATGTGCAGCTACTGCTCACAAAAGGTGCCTGGGAACAAAGTCCTTTCACTGATTAGCAGCCCTAGGGAATAAAGTCCTTTTTAAAGATCAACAGTGCATGCTCAGGGAGCACAAGGTTTACCCACACTGCCCTCCTGAGCCCTCAGTCCTGAGCCCTTGGAAATAGATCTGGAGAAACAAGCACTTCATTATGCAGGCCTGGCTGTTCTGCAAGCCTCACATCGTGGGGGCAATGTGATAGTGCTCTGCAGCATGTGCTAGAAAGGGAGGAATGCTGCTAATGACAGATGATCTGAACCTGCCAGGCAGACACAAAGTGAGCCTACACCAACACTCCCACGGCAGACTTGTAACAACACCTTCAGGATTAAAGCACAAACAACTTCCTTGGAGGAAACACCTCACTGCAGTAGAGCAGAAGAGTTTTGCAATGCTGCGGCCTCCCAGGCAAGCTTCACCTGTATTTTCCTTTAAAAGAAACAAACACTTTTATACTTACAACAAAATCTCTCCCTCTACAGAGCACTTCTGCAGGAACTCCACTATGGGGACTAGAAGTATCTTTCGGGTAGAGAACATCACTGTTAATTAAAAAGGAAGAGAAATTAGTTACTAGGTACTCCAGAAAAATGGCATTAGTGAAGACTAACATAACAAACATGCCCTCCCTGTTCTGCAGTTAAATTATACCTTTATCCAAAGCGTGGTTTTCATTAAAGGCATTAACATTGGTGTAATTACTCCACTGCAATTACACTAGTGCAGAAAGGCTTAGACCAGCAAAGCACAGCCTTGTGGCAAGCAGGTGTGTGCAACACAGCTACAAGCTCTGCTTTGTTCTTGCAAAGCCTACCCTCCCTTGGATCCATGTAAACAAGACCAGAAACATCCTAAGAAGTGCTTAGGCTAACCTGGTATGCAGCCTTGAAGGCAGCATTCAGCCAAAATGCTGATGTAGGGGTGAGACAGTTTTTTATTTCCTTCCCAGCAATCAAGGGTTTAACAGAACAATATTACAAATGCCATACTTGAATCAACAGCCCCAAGACCAACATTACTCTGTGTCTGTGTCCCTGTCTGCTTGCAGAGCCAGCTGGTGACATGTGTTACCAGGCTCTCCAAAGCCCCACAGCAACTCAGGTTCATGATCTTGATCCTACCCAGACCAAAGAAATGGGTCCCCACTCTCTGTTCAAAGCTCTGAGGTGTGCTGCTCAAACACCCCATCCACTACAGATCCTCACATCCTCCTCAGACTAGAGCAAAGAATCAGCTGTAACCTAAGAACAAGCTGAATGCTAACATACTGTCTTTTAACCTGCTCCCAGCTTCCTCCTGGAACAGCTGGAGAGACAGCAGGGCTGCTGTAAAAGCTGGTCACATTGCTAAGACAGGCCTGTACCACAATAGCTGAAACATCCTGCTGGCATACTTGGACTGGCAGCTGATGCCATTCACCTTAACACAGCTATTCCGGAGACTGTAAATCTCTGCATACAGGGCTCCACCCAGGTAAAAAAAAAAACAAATCACACTGCATTTTAGATTTCAATTCCCAATAGAATGCTCTATCCTAATAAACAGGAAGATGTTACAGACTCCAATTCATGTGGTACACTCAGTACACCCCCATGCTTGATTTACTGAGGGTGGTTTTCAGCTGGCAAGCGCAGCATCCACTGATGAACAGCAACAGGACTGCACAGAGATCCTTACAGGACTGAATTTTGCTAAGAGATACTATAGCTGACATTGGTTTCATTTTCTGTGTTTCTATTTGATGCTAATCCCTGGAAGAACTCGGAACAGCTCTCTCACAAAAGAACATGAGTGCAGACATCAAAAACCTGTCACAACTCAGATGCAAACACAGATTACATCACTGCTCAGCCACAATCCCACTTGGGACCGGTACTAAGGCATTATCCTTTCACAGCAACCCTTTGGATATGGATTAGCTGACTGCACTGAGGCGCAGACATGTAACCAAAGGTTTCACCCACGAGTTGGGCGCGCGGGTGTTTTGGGCCACGAGGGTGGGGACACAAAGCCCGCGGCCCCGGAACGGTCCCGGGGGGGGGGGTCCCGGGGCGATGCTGGAGGGATGCCGGGTTGGTCCCGGGGGGGTGTCCCGGGGCGATGCCGGAGGGATGCCGGGGCGGTCCCGGAGCGATACCGGAGGGATGCCGAGGCGGTCCCGGGGGGGCGTCCCGGGGCGATACTGGAGGGATGCTGGGGCGGTCCCGGGGGGTGTCCCGGGGCGATGCCGGAGGGATGCCGGGGCGGTCCCGGGGCGGTCCCGGGGACAAAGGCGGGCCGTACCTCTTGACCACCCAGTTTCCCTGGACCAGCAGCGCCACCTGCTGCACGCAGCGCAGCACGGCCGTGGGGTCGGTGCCCGAGCCCAGCAGACCCAGCAGGTTGGCGAACGGCATCACTTTCACTGCAAGGCAAACACAGAGTCACAAACAGCACTCACACCCCCAGGAACGGGGATTCAGCGTGTGCACGGGCAAAGGTTTATCTCGGGGAAAGAAATAAAGCCTTAGGTTTAGCCCCCTGTGCTGCAAGCATCATCTGTTTTGAAAATATCTGCTAGTGTTACAGCAGAGTTGACTGGCTGAACTGGTGACAAATTAATGTATTATTAAAATAACAATTAAAAAAACCCCAAGCCTGTGCCTTTGGCAATATCTGTAAGCAGAGATATCTGACAAGGCAGGATGCTCCTGAGGCAAAATGCTCAGGATTTGCTCTCATCAGAGAGTAGTCCTAAAGAGACAGAATCAAATTCCTAGGTGACACTCATGAAGTGTGTACCATTAAAAACTTCCCAGAAAATGCCAAAGTGCAGGCTGTACATGCTCAGACCCCCACATTCCAAGAGATACCTGCTGAATGTGTATCCAGAAAGCTACCATCAAATTAGAAATTTTTCTTAGAGTAAATTTATAGCAAGTGTATCAACAGTCAGATCAGCTGTCACTGCTCTTTTTAGGGAAAGGCTTGGGATTTAGATTCCTCAGAGAATCAGAGAGCCAGACAGTCTGTCTGATGGGGTGACAGAACTGGTAATACTGGGGAAAGCACCTTATCTGAGGCAACTAGAAGTCATAAAGTGAAGTGCAAATGTATTACAAAAGCTACAAACCATTCTTCATCAGGATCTTGATCTGATCAGCAAGGGGTAAAGTCCTCAGCTGGGCCATAGAAAGCACATTGCTTGGAGCCATTGGTTTCTCACTGCAGATAAACAGATTTGTAGCCCATGAAAAGGAGAATCCAGCCAATGTGGACTTTGAACATTATGTACAAACACTTACTTCTCTTCCTCTACGCTTGGAGGCATCAGCATCATTAAATATTCACTGGAAGAAAAGGAAACACATTCTTTAAAATGCTTGTCTTGAAACTTGCCAGGTTTAAGTACAGTAATTTCTCACTTTGAGCAAACCTGCTTGTGTGAATCTACAAAACAAACATCAGCCTGAAAAGAGCTCTCCCTTCCACTCCCACCTCCTCAGAACTAGTAAAAGCTACTGACATTCATCTGCCCAAAGTGAGAGTATGAAGTAAACGTGAGTCAGAATCCCAGCTCTTTTGTACAGCAGAGTGTCCAAACAGAGGATCTGCACAAGGAAATATATTAAACACAGGTGCTCTGACAGCCATCAGCAGGGTCATGTGAAACCCCACAGACAGAGAGAATCAGGCCAGCAAAAGCAAACTTTCTGTCCCACCCATGCAATTACCAGTGTCTGTGAGAAAGAATCAGATCCAAAAGACTCTTCAGAAGAGCTATCACTGATTTACTGATTTACAACATGCCAACACCATAACCAGAGCCAGACTCTGCACTTCACTATTGGGCCATGGCTGTCCCAGTGACAGGGAAGCACTGACTGCATTATGGAAGGCTCCTGTAGAGCTGCAGTCACCAAGAAACAGACACAAACACCTTTCAAGTAGTTTCAGTTGTCCCCACAAATCACAAAGGGAAGTTTTATAACATTTGCTAACAACAGAAGTTATTTGCTTTAGAGTGTTAATTTATATTATCCAGAAGAAGCCTTTGTTTTAAGTTTCCTTTGCAGTATTCACAGTCCAAATAAGGTAGGGCTGTGATAACGTACAAGAAGCTACAACCCTGAGTAAAAACAAGAGGTTTTAATCTCAAGGGTATAGGGAAACAAAGAAAGCAACCTCAGTAAGACGAAAGCTAGTTTGTTTCTGTGTTTTTAAAAACAATTCAACTTTTATCATGAATAGGATTTTCAAAGAACAGATTTTTAAAGAATATACCTGCTTATTACTCAGAAAACAATCCCAATTAATCAATGCCATTTCTGTAGGAAACCACCAAACCATTACCTGGGAGATTTAATTAATTCTGTGTTTTCAGCAAGGCCGTGACCTTGACTAAATAAATACTGGCGCTCGTGTTCAGAACGGCTATCCTGGAAACAGGGAAAAAACAGGAGTCATTATCACATACTGAAAACATACAAAATGCCAGAGAGCTGGATTTCTCATTCCAAACTATGATCACCCTGTCATCATTCCACCACTCAAGTGCTCCACCTTGCTACCTGATGCTCTGCTTTCACTTCCTTGTATGATGCTCATGTAATGTGGGAACATTTCCCTTTCTATGCCTTTGAAACTCCTGACAGACATGCACAAGTCAGCCAAAGAGGATTTCTCACACCTGACTCAATGGGTTTCCCAAGTCTTTCACAAAGTCCAGTTTAAAATCCAAGACCCAAGTGATTCTTGGGTCAGACCCCCCCCTTTATATTTGTCCAGCTCTCAGTTTTGAAGTGTGGAGACCCCAAAGCATTATCCAGCAGGAGATACAGAGCACTTCAGGGTCTGTTCCAGCCTACAGAGCTCCTCTTCATTCTTTTGATGATTCCCTGATTCCCATGAGCCCAGATTTAAAATGGTTCTGGACTTGGCTGACTTCAGGCCCAGTCAGCCTCCTCAGGAGCCAGCACACACACCTACCTTCAAGCCATAATAATGCAGGTGAACCCAGTGCTCTTCTGCCTGTCTCTTCTGCAGGAACTCATAGGACTGAACACGTCGCTGCCGAGCTTGTTCGGTCTCAGGGCGGGAGAATCGGACCTAGAAGATTTGGGCATCATTCAAAACAGCTTAAAACCCTTGGAAAAAACCTATCTGCATAACTGATTTGGTGTATCAGCCTCAAGCTAGGGGCCCTAGCTCCAGTGAATCACCCCTTGCTCTCAGTGCCATCTTTGTGCCTGTGCAACAAGGGTGAGTGCATCTGGCCTCCCCCACCCGAGCCCAGGTCAGCAGGACTAGCTGAGGTTTGCTGTCCTTTCATTTCACTCTGAACTGTCAAGCTTTCTTGTGAACTGTTGCCTGAACCAGCATAAAAAGGAAAATGTGGACATACAGTAATTTGCTTAACATCATCTTCAGCTTCATCCTGGGATGAATCACCACCTGCCAGAAAACACAGATGTAAACACGCCGCTGCAGTGGAAGAGCCAAAGCCAGTCTGGGGGCCCATGCAGGAAGAAAGCACACTGAGAACTCCCCATGCATGGGTTCAATCCCAGCCTGCCAAACTGTGCCACGTATGACAGCACCACACTGCTCATGTGATAGGATATCCTGCTGCCAAGGCCTTCCCAGTGGCAGTGGGGACACCACCGCCCTTTGTCACTACCCAGCACCTCCCATCCCTCTGCCAATCCCCCACACTGTGCTCATAAAAGTATTTAGGTAAAAAAAACAAAATCAGTGAAACAATCCAAGAAATGGGATAATAATGACTGTGTTGTTAGAATAAACAGGTTCAGACCAGAATGACTCTTACCAGCCACATTACAGAGAACTTGTATCTCACCTCCCCTAAGAAAACACAATTGTGGAGAGTTTACCTTCATTAGCAGCTTCTCTTTCTCGGTGTTTTGCATCAGCCTTGTCCAAGTAGGTGAAGCTTGGCCTCAGCTGAAGAATTCCATGTAGTGGAGTCAAGTGAAGTTCACCTGAAAAAGAGAATTAATGTTGGTTAAAATTGATTTTCTCCACTGCACAAGGACACAACTTTTCATTATCTCCCTGCCTCTGTAAAGCCACAGCTTCAATTGAGCATAAATATTTAATACAGCAAAACGTAAAAAAGGATTGAAGTGAAAAATTCATCCAGTGCTCAGGACTTCAAGGGAATATGAAAGACCTGTTTCTGTTATTTTGCCTTTTGTGTTGAAATCAGATCTTGTACAGAGCCACATTCTGGCACAGGCCTGACCCATAGTCCAGAAGACCCCTAGTAAAATAATCATACTGAAAACAATCATATTGTTGACATACATCATATTTATTGACAACATCCATATTGCCATCTCAAATGACCACCAGATCAAAACTCCGTCATGGCCTGGGCAGGTAAGAGAGGGGCAAAAAGTGCAGAACAGGAAAATGAGACAGACAAAATTAGATTAAGAAAGCAATATAAATAATAATGATAATTTCATTATTAAATATAATAATGCTACAAGTGCATATTATTTCAGGCCACCATGAACTGTTAAGATTCTGGAGGCATCTACAAACCATGGGTGTTCTTACATGATATTTACAATTCTGCTAGACTTACTCAAGGACTTTTGGGACATTGATAAGGGAAAATTTTCCTTTCTTTAAAGACTCATCAGTCAATTAAAACCGAGGCCAAAAAACAAGATCAAATAGGTTTTATCTTAGCACTGAAATGAGTATGTTTCACTGGGAGGGTTAAGCAAAAGAAACTTACCTTTTTTATAAACAGCAGCTGCATAGCGGGAAACATTACTGGCAGCCTGGGAAGAGCAGAAAGTTTGCTTGTCCATCAGCTTCCTGCAGACAGAGGAGGGCAGTGAGATGGCATTCCACAGGCAATGTGGCATGCAGGTGCCAAAAGTCTGAAAGCACCAATTCCCAAAATGGACTCTCAACAACTGCACCAGACAAATATCCATCACTTCTATCTGCAAATCTGAATTCATGATGCACCCCAAAAAATGCAGGCTACTCTCACGAATACTTGCTACAGAACAGTGTCCAAAGCAGCCCCTGTACCTGTACAGCCCCTGGTGCACACACAGATATCTGTGCTCACCCCAAAAAGGAAAGGAAGGCAAAGAGGACACCTACGAGGAATAGGTGCTTGTTTCGTCTGTACAGGTGCCATCCACGTTGAGAGCAATCTGCTCTCCCTTGCTGCGGCAATAGTTAGGATTCAAAGTATCAATGGCCATTTCGAGCTCAACCTAAAGAGTATCAGGGAAAGACAGCTAATTACCATGGCACAACCCCAAACACATCAATTAAAACCCAACCCCACACTTTCTACCATTTTCACAGGTTTACAGCAAATTTAAGTACATAAGCAGCATCATTCACATCCACAGGGCAAACGTCACACAGAGCTGAACAGCACGCAGATGGGTTTGGTACAGTGAGGTCACTTAAACAACGAGCTGGAGATACATCAACTCCTGGGTACACAAATGGGATCAGAAAAAGCAGAGTTCTTTAGGCAGCCCTGAAATACACATTCACTTTGCTGGGCTCCTTCCATGACACTATCAGTCTAATTTACTTATCAGCACAGATCAGGTGCACAAGCAACCTCATTCAAGCCTCCCCATCACCAAGGGACTATTCAGAATCCCTCATAAGATGGATCTCCTTCTAGTTTGGTATCAAGAATACAAAGTAACTCTGTCCTCTTCAGAGGCAAAGGCCTTGATTCTGCTAATTGGAGACTGCAGCACTCAGCACTGACTTGAGTTACTCCTGAGTTTCACTTGTCAGAGCACTGTAACAAGCTCCAAATCTTTAGTTATAAGAACTATTCCCCTGCACTTCAGCTTTAAATTTCAGACCAATGTCCAAAAATAAGCATCCTCCTGCATAATATTTCTATTTATATACTATGACAATACAGAGCATATTCTTCTTCAGGGTGTGTCAAAGCCCTTATAAATTTGTGTATCACAGCTACCATCTTAATTTTTCTTTCCCTTTTTGCTATTCATAAACTGAACTAGTTTCAAGTCCCTGGATGAGACAGCATATTTACAAAGGTTTGCACAGGGCTTACAGTGCAAATGTTTGCTGAATTTAATAAAAGACTTCATGAACACAACATGCATTCTAACTCCAAAGTTCACCAAAGCACTTCCCTTAACCATTTCCTAGAACCAAATTCAAGTAACACAGACGTCTACTGCTGCAGTTTTATAATAAGATATTGTAAAATAATAGCCAGATTTCTGGGATACATTTGCAAGGGCAATGATTGTGGCTTTGGCTATACCTGTACTGCCCCAGTGATTTCAAAAGGACTCCTGATGATTCACTGCCAGGCAAGAGAGAAATCAAGACTTGCACTGACACTGAAACAGAGGATGGCTCCCAGGCTCAGTCCTTCTTCAACCCTTCTCTGAAGACTGTGCAGACCTTTTCATTCAAGCTCTTTTCACACAAGCATCCACAGACTGAATTACCATTAGTAACTAAGTTTCCCTGAGTGATTCTGTTTTCTGTTAAAATAGTGGCTTTGCAACCATGATTTATAAACTTTTATTCTAAACTCTACCTTACAGACACAGTAAAAGACTCTTCATACCTTCAAGCACAGAGATCTGGTCCTGCGAGTAGCTGCATGGTTAGAACAGCTCAATAGCATAATGTGCTTTTCTTAAATACATTCTGCACATCATAAAAAAGCATTTACAGACTGGGCTCAAATGATGACCAACCTTTTGCTGCTTTGGTTTTATCTTCGCTGACAAATGTGTAACATCATCGTAGGTCATGGAAGCTGGGCGAATGGGATACTGGAAAACAGATCATTTCATACACCCCTCTTCTCTTAAAGATCAAAAAATTTCACAGAAATTAACTCAATTTCCCCTGTCCCCTCACATGCAGATCCACTTGCCAGATCTCAGAGACAAGACACCCAGAAAAAAACATTAATTGACTGATTTGTGAGTCATCAGGGGATCTGGGAACATGACCTAGAAAGTCTGTTGTTTTCCTCCCAGCCCTCTGCTTTTGTCCTTTCACAGCCCCATTCCCGCCCCTCACACACCACAATAACCTGTAACACATTAGCCCAGCAGAAAAAGAAAATCTTATCCCTCAGCATTAACTCTCTGTAGAGTTATTAGAAATGAAATATCTGTGGGTATACAAGTAAATGTTAGTTTAGAAAGTACAGGCACATGTTGCTGATCAGGAGAGCACACCCAGGTTTAGTCACATGGGTCTCTCTTCTGACCTCTGGGAATGCTGAGAGGACAGTGTGGTATCCCAGAGAGACCTCCCAGCCACAGCAGCATCCTGCTAAAGCTGCCAGGTCTCCAGCACACCCGCAGACCCCACCACCAATCAGCCTCACTCCTGCCTCCAAACTGAGACCCAAACAGGTTCTCTATATCCAAGTCTTGGCAGACCGAAGCTTTAAGTTATGCTTTTGGCATTTATTTTAAACAAACTATCACTGCATAAAAGTTAACTGAAATACCTGAAATAGATAGAGCTTCTCCAGTAGACTTCTGGCCAGGAACACGTCAATCTAAAAAGCAAAACAAATAACTTCCATCAGATGCCAACTTTTATTAAAGTATAAACCTTAGAGCTCAAATACTGACAACATTAGCTTTTCATTATGAACCCTAATATAAAATAGATTTGTGACTCTCCTGTCAAAAGTTTCCTTCCTGCTGACTTTGACATGAAATTCTACATTTGGCCTTTTTAAAAACCAAACCTAAAAATCTCACTACAAAGAGGCAGCAGACAGTGGCTCTAGCTGTTTTCCCTCTCTAAGGAAACTTGGCAAACAAATGTGAAAGAGGAATTTTTATCCTCCAAGGATCTGAAGCAAATCTGTTATCACAATTATAGAAAGAGGAGGAAGCTCTCAGTTTGGCAGCATGACTGAAAGGTGAGTTTGTTACTGGTATTTTGGCATAAAATCTTTCCAAATTAGACAAGAGACACCCACATCCTCAAGGTGGTTCAATACTTGCACTTGGCCATCAGAACTGAAAATGCACAGATGTTTCATGAATAAGACATATGGAAGCTGCCATTTCAGACAATATACTCCTGACAATTGCCACTCCTTTTCACCTTCTATGGATTTGCCCTTCCTTGTGCTTCTGGAGTGTCAACTCACATATCAAGTGACAAGACACTGTGGCTACTTCTTGGGACACAGCAGTCCTTTAAAGAAGTCCAGACTCACAACTCAACTCCTTACTCCAGCAGAAGGCATGAACACTGTAGATTCATGTTTAACAGATCATCAAAGTCATTCCAATTTTTTCAGCTCCCAGAGACATGCAATGGAGTTCACTGGAAGTACACAATGGTAGAAGCAAATTCCCTTCTCTTCTGCCACAGACAGATTAAAAAGGGTGAAAAATCTGAGATGCATCTACCAGCATGGACAAGACTATTCTGACAAAACAGATACCATGACCCATACTTGGCTCATGCAACATAATTCTTTGTACAGCCCCAGCCATTGGTTATAAGACAACCAGTGATGCTGATGACACATTGTTTCAGCAGTGTAGGAGTATTGGGAATTGTAATAAAAATAATAAAAAAATCTCATGTACAATCACTGTTGCCACAATGCACTTGTACCTCTTGTATAATTGGATCATCTTCTTCATTTGCCATGCTAGGATAAAACAAAGCTTTTTCTTGGCTTATTCCTTGGCACAACCTGAAAGAAAACAAGAATGTCATATGAATCATTTCATCTGTGTCACACACCACATGCGGCCTAGAGTATTGTTCAAGTTAACTTGGTTCCTTTCAGTGATAATCTGTTTAGTTTGTATTTTGAAGGAATGTATGTGTTTGCATGAACAGGTCCCTGATACTCAACAATCTTGACCAAAGGCCACAAAATTCTAGAGATGAGCAAATGTCTCAAAAACAGGTAGACTGCTCTAACTTCTGGGAAAGCTGCAGTTACTAAGAAGGCCCTGAACTAGTGCCCTAAGGAGGGAAAGACAGCCTTTTGCACTTGCATAAAGTGTATCTTTTTTACACTGTGTAACAGTAACACACAGGTAGCAGCTTTCCAGCCACAACTGGCCCTGCAGGGTCCCCATCTTGGATATTCCAGTCTGGGAATACCCTTTGATTCCATTTCCCCGACAAGCTGCAGCCTTGTCTCCTGACCTGCCACTCTTCAGACAGTACTGCTAAATGAGAGCTCCAGAACACACTGCTCAGCCTTTCCTGGAGTCCTCCAAAACCAGCAGAACAGATTTTTCTGCGTAACGACACCAACTCCAATGAAAATAAGACTCTGATATTAACTGAGGACTGGATACTCTGGAACAAAAGTTCATTATGTTCAGTCCAGTGCTGGAGTCAGTGTTGTGCCTGGTTGAGACCCTCTGAATAAAAAATGATCTCTCAGCTAAATCAACAATAGTTTTTCCCTGCCAAAATCAAACAAAAGGATTTACAAATTATCTGGGATGCCACTGCAACAATGTTATGTTAATCAGCCAGTACTGGTCAAGATAGGCATAAAAAAATAAGACTTCTCACAAACTGACCAAGGAATAAGTTTTAGCAACCAAGATGATCAGGCAAAGCAACAAGATCTGTGTTCAGGAACTCTCCCTCACTGTCCTCGCTCCTTGAGGGCAGCTCACTTCTTTGCTGGACCTTCTATGGAGGAAGAGAGAGAAACAAGCAGCATCCAGGATCAGCTGGAAATGAGGGAACCCAGCATCCATGACACATCTAGAACAATGGCATTTTTTTCAAATACTCAAGCCACCAAAAAATTTAGGCAGCTTGGTATATTTCAGCTGACATAAAGGCTTCTCAAATATCACATTAATATACACACAGGTATCTAAGAAACCTTTCAGAGAGGCTAGACATTCTGGATACAAGTGTTATTAACATCCATTCAGGCTTACAGTGTTTCTGCCATTCCACCTAGAAATGTAATTCCATATTTTTCACTTACAGAATCTCTGCTACCAAAAAAATGCCCCTCCCAGTACTGAGCTGGCATTCTCCATTTCTTTATGCCCAGCATGTCCCAGGGTCTTTGTACCATACATTTGTATTTGAAAATTAATGCCTCAGTATTTCAGGTTCCTATCTGAAGTAATTTTGTAGAAATGCAGAACATCTTCACAGCAAAAAGCCAGTACCTTAAGTACAGGCTGGGCTGTGAGCAAAACCCTGAGTATGTGATATCAGGCACACAGTTCCTCCCAGAAATACACACAAATATGTTTTAAAGAATGAGGTTTTTCAGTTCCATTTTTGCTTTCCCTGCTCATGTCCCCGGGTGGCTCAAAAGCTCTGCAGACATGGAACAACTGCAGTTTGCTCTCAGCACAGAGCTGACGGTGGGAGGATGCCCAAGGTGTGTGAGCACACGTGGTAACACCCACAAGGTGGTACACCTGGTTCCAAACCCTCCTTCCTCACACCCCTGAGAGAACTGGGAACCACCCTTCCCTTCCTGACAGCCTGCACGCCAAGTATCTGCTAGGCTTGTTCTCTTCTGAGAAAGTTATTGCACTTTTGAGAAGAGAAAAAGGATTCCCTGGGCTAAGGGGGGACTGAGAAACTCAGCCTGAAGGACCTAGTCTCTGGCCCTCACTGAACACTGCCCATGCAGTTATACACAAAATCTCTTTGTGAATCCACCTGTCACTGCTCAGGGGAAATGCTGTATTACAGAAACGACATTTTTCTCTTAGTCCTGTAAAGATAAAGCATGACTACAGATCCTTTTACTGGAAAGTGAGACTGACACATCTATAAATAGGAAGCAGTGTGTCCCAGCACAACTTATAATACTCATGCAACTGGAAGAAATCCTCTGAATCAGAATGAAGGCATGCAGACACAATCCTACGTCTGATACATACACAGTGTTAATTTCCACACTTTTCATATACATATATTTATGATACCACAAGAGTTACAGAATGGAACCAAATATTAAGAGACAGCAAATATGGTCAGCAGGTTCAAATCTCTTTTGGTAGAACCTTTCTGTTTTAAGGACTTTCCTTTAAGGTGCAAATCAAAGTATAATGTGGCTTATCAGCCCGCAGGAGGGCAAGAGACACAAATCTTCTCATTTCTCCTGCCAAGTGACCAATGCAAGGGCCAATCCATGAAACTGCTCGTTAGCTGCCCATAACACCATTGATGTAGAACCAATGAAGAAAAATGTTGTGGTTTAAGAACTGTAAAAATCAGTGATGAAGCAATTGAATCCTGCACCTCACTCTGAGCTTAGAAGGGCATTTGAGTATTAGAGATTTAATTTTATTTTACTACCAAAGACTTAAATATAACTGTAAGAAGGCAAATTGCAAACCTGCACATCATTTGATACACAGACTTTTAGTCAGGCCTGCAAGAAATGCTCCAGTATTTCATTTTTATTTAAATTTGTCAGTTATAAGGGACCCCCAAAGCGCTAATACTGAAACCTGAACTATTCTTCATATAATCATGCAGTGCCAAAGAAAGGCCAAGAATTCCTGCTGAATCAGTGCCTGAAAGTATAAATGGTGAAGCAGCACCGTGGGGAAAGTGCCATCTCCTGAATCACTACCACAACCACCTCTGGCACCCGGGCTCCTCTAGAAGGGGCTCTGAGCAGCCCTCTAGCTCAGGGCGGCCCACGGCACACAGTAAAATGGAATCTGCCAAAAGAAGCTAAAGCACCTTCCATGCATTTATGGCAATTCTAATTTTGACCCAATTACTTGCTTCATTTTCTCCTCGCCTGCAAGCAGCTTTGCACAGTCATCTTCTGGCAGTGAACCCAAGAGGGCTCCTCTGCAGCAGGACCTCTCTCTGGAGGTGAGGTCACCGAAGCACACCTTTGGGGTTTACCAGATCATGCATCAAGCATGAGCCTCTCTTCACCGCCTCCCCCCGTGTGTAGCACAGGATGTGCCCGGCCTGTGCTGCCCGGGGCAGGGGTCACTCCCGCCGCTGTGTGACACTCCCGGGGCAGGTCGCGGTGCCCGTCCCGTGCTCCCCGCGGGCAGCGCTCCCCGCCGGACGCGGCTCCGCGCTCCCGGCGCCCGCCCTCCCCTGACACAGCAGCCAGGCAGCGCAGGCTGCGGGGAAAGGCCCGCGGAGAGGCCCCAGCGAGCCGCCCAGACCGCGGGACGAAGCGAATCCCCCCGGGCGGGACGGCCGGGCTGGGCTGCGGCCCCGCAGAGCCGGTGCCACGCAGGGGCAGCCGCGGCGCTCTGGGGCGGGTGCGCCGAGTCCTTCCCGGGCGGACGGCACGGGGCTGCGGGCCCCGGTAGCAGCGGCGGGGCCGGCGCTCACAGCCCCCGGAGGACCGCCCGGCACCCCCCGGTCTGCTGCGGGCGCCGAGGGGCCGCGGCTGCGGCCGGACCCGGCCCGGCCTCCACGCGCCCCGGCCCGTGCCGGGTCCTGTCAGGGCGCTGCGGCCCCGCTGCCCCCGCGGTGCCGAGTCCCCGCAGTCTCGGCTCCGCCGTCCTCCCGGGACAGGCAGAGCCCACCCTAGCCCAGGCCGCGCTCCTCCCCCGCCACCGCCCGCAGAGTCCCTTGCGCGGGGGTGGCCCCGCGAGGGGCAAAAGCAGCGCGGCCCCGCGTACCTGTGTGCGGGCCGGGCGGGCGGCGGCGGCGCCGCTCCCCCGCTCCCCGTGTCGGTGGCGGCGGGGCAGCGGTCAGGCAGCCGCCATGTTGGTGGCCCCCGGGCCGGCACGTGGGGACGCGGCGCCTCCTCCTACCCACAATGCTCTCCCGGCCGCCGCCGCCGCCAGGGGGCGATGGCGCCGGCCCGCGGCGCAAAAAAAACACTGCTGGCAGCGGTGGGATTCGAACCCACGCCCCCGAAGAGACTGGAGCCTTAATCCAGCGCCTTAGACCGCTCGGCCACGCTACCGCCCTGGTTCGCGTTCTATTTGGCAACAGTTTTAGTCTATACCGGGTTTCTCCCCGTCTTTTCCGCACCTTTCCATCCCCAGCAGCCGCTCTGCCCACACACCCTTTCTACCCGAAAAATAAAATGCGGAGGATTCTTTTCAGTCCGTTCCCCAGCGGCGGCACTTGGAGCTGCGCGATGCACGCAGGCACGGACAGGCGGGAGCAGCAGTGCCCGAGCCCTCCGCGCCGCGCCCGCTGCCACGTGGATGCCACGGAGCAGCGCAGCCGCCTGCGCGGTACGGGCGGCACCGCCCGGGCACCCTCTCTGAAAGCCTAAAAAAAGTTCTAAATTCTAATTTTCCGTTGCAAAGCCACAGCTCACTGAATTTGCAATGTCAAAAGTCAGCAGTTGATGGGTGGGGGGCTGTTTCTTTGCGTCTAGCACAGGGACCAGCACGGCAGTACCCTGCACACTTGTGCAAACAGGTGGTAGCACACCTCAGCTGCTGTGCTCCATGAAACTGCCTCTGGGAGTCTCTGGCTGCATTTGGCTGAAAGTCTGGTGAGTTTTCTTAAAGAACTTATGCTATTTTCACCACTTAACTACATCTGAAGGGTTGTATTTTGAGAAAAATTCCAGATTCTCTAGGGTAAGGTCACACAGCCTTAATGCAGCTTGATTTAATTCTGTCCTTGTGGCAGTTCATTTAAATAGGATAGAGAAAATAAATCTGCTGGAGCCTTGCTGACAGCATCATTCAACCCTTTCCCCTGGCACCTCCCACAGCCTGTCCCTGCAGCACCCGGTGGTGCCAGCTCTCTTTCCAGGGAGCTGCTGAAATGGAAGCAAGGAATGTTTTGGTTGAGGTTGAAAGTGTCAAAAAAAGGTCTGATAGTCCAACCCCTGCAGTGAGCAGGGACATCTTCAACCAGATAAGGGAGCTGAGAGCCCTTTCCAATGTGGCCTTGAATCTTTACAGGGATAAGGCATCCACCACCTCTCAGGGAAACCTGTGTCAGCATTTCAGCACACTCATTTTGAGAGGCTGCAGCACTGCACAGTCTTGCTAAAAATTTCATTCACTGCCTGCAAGTATTGGGGAATTACAGCACACACATGGAAACATTAATAAATTCCTCTAGTGCTGCTAGTTTCACATCCTCAGTTCAGTGCTTTTTCAGGATGTGGGGTTTTTTAAGAACAGAGGGAGCTGACTGCAGAGCAGCAGGAGAGAAGGTAGGCAGACCTGAACTGGCTTCACACAGCAAATCACCTGTAACCTGCTCAGGCAGAAAAGTTTAGGCAAAGAGTCAGTTTTAACAGTCTCCAAGCCTGTGTGTGTGTATGTGTGTGTGTGTGTGTGTGTGTGTGTGTGTGTGCAGGAGGCTGCATGGAACACTCATTACAAACGGTTCCTCACTGGGTGGGCTGCTCAGCCCCACAGGTCCTCTTGCCCAGGCAGTGCAAGGTACAAACACCCTCCTGAAAAGTGCTTTTGTGCCCTGTCACAGCTGAGCTCAGCCTCTGTCCCTGAAGTGTTTCTGAGCCTGCCCACAGAGACATTTCTCCTGAGCACCAAAGAAGCCTGGGTACCCGAGATTATTCACATCAGCCACGTGTGACACAGAGAGGGGACAAGAGCACAGGCTGTCCCTCGGGGCTGGCAGTTGGGTCACCAGTTTTTTCATTTCACCTGGGCAACATCAGGTACAATGGCAGGACCTTTTCCAAATTAAAAAAGAATTAACGTAGGGGAAAACTCAAACTATAACACAAGCTACCAGGCTCATTACCTTGTTTTCCTGGCACAGGATAGCCAGAGAATAGCAAGGACCCAACACTCGTATCAAACACTCCCGCACTAAGGGCCTGGCCAATGGTTACAAAGCCCTGAGCTGTTCCCATGCAGGAGTTAGGTCCACCAACAGGAGCAACTGAGAGATATCCTTGAACTTCAACCTGAAAATACCCTGACTCACCCCTGGCAGCACTGCCCTGCATCCATCCTGAGAGGCTCAAATGAAATGCTGCCTGTCCAAATTCAGATGAGAAGTCCTGACTTGACCCATCGTAACTACACCTGGCTCTGTCAGCACTCATTCTACTCTGAGTGAAATTGCATCTGTGGGGAAGAGAATGAGATTCAAATCAGTCCCACAGACCAGTAGTTAAGAAACAGGCAACACATTTATTTAGACTTTATAAGCTATAAGAGTTTGCTGTCTCCATGGTTTCTGAAGAATGCTATTCTTACTTTGTTACACTTGCAAACACTCCATCTCTGTGACAGCAGCTATATCTAAAAACTCCAAAGGCTATAAAGCTAGAGCAGTGCCAAATTTCACCATTTTTCATCTTAGTGATTCTACAGTGCAGAGGCCCAGATGCTGCTTTTTTGTTAGGAAATTCTGCTATTTCACAGTGCCTTTGCTAGAGGATAATTTCACATTGTTTAAACTACACAGGTATAAGAAGTTCCACCTGTCTGAATAAAGCAATAAAAAAGCAACACTAAGAGCCCCCTTTTTAACAGTTTGAATCTGTATCAAACAGATTATTCTGGCACATAAAGGGAAATAAATCATAGCAAAAGGACAGTGTATCATTAGATGTTGTAACCCACATCAAATCACAAAGCCCAGGAATTTCCAGCCCATTCTCAGGACTAAACAAAAGCTAAAGGCATGGCCTCTGTAGCACCCTGCAAATGAGCCTTCCTGTCCTTACATTTTATCCTCCACTACAGACACTACATGTGTAATCAAATGCAAATCAGAGAGCACATCAATCATTTTGTTTTCTGGAGGAAAACAGATTTTGTTGTTACACATCTAATAATTTCCTCCCAGTTAGTTACTTCTGACTGTTGAAAGGGAATGAAATCAGGAATGGAATAATACAAACAACAGAGAGGATTTCTGGAAGCTTGCAATAGTAAGATTGAATTTTGGCAATTTATAAAGAAAAAAAAAAACCCAAAGCAAATACCCACAAGCAATGAGTAACACTCTACTGAGAAAAGTGACAAAAAGAAAATTTTATTTACTAGCCAGAATGAACCCAGAAAAGTGAATGAGAGGACTAAGTGATGCAGGCAAGCAATATTTGCTTGTCTGACATACAAACAAAGTCTTCCATCTCCCTGTCCTTACCCCAAGCAATATTCCCACTGACATCTGGAAACACTGAAGCCAGGTAAGCTCTGGCAGGCTGAGCCTCAGATTTATTTTCACATTTTAAAAAAATACAGGTTTTTATTTATTCATTGTGAATAGATTAAAAACACAGCATAAAGCAATATCAATGCAAAAGTCTTTAAAATAAACAGTTTTCCCTTCAAAAGAATGTCACAGAATAAGTTGTGAATATTTCTGTAAACAATTTCCATTTTCATATTATTGACAGTCCCATTTATTGCATGGCTAAATCATCTGATACACCTTAGGACAGAAGGTAGTCTTCATCACCAAAAAGCAGTATTTGCAAACAAAGAAATAACCATAATGATTTTTGCACTGAGTTGTGTGTACATTTACATACCAGATCTACACAGAGCTGTCAGCAACTTTAGCAACTACTGAATTTAGCAAATTAAACTACACTAAAAAGTGTCAATAATTACATCCTTTGCATGCACATTTTGGACACTTTTAGTCTCCTCCCTACATGGTTAGTGGTGTTGTCACACATGCTTCCTTCTCAAGGAAAATCTCAAAGATTTGGCATCACCACCTAATGAGGGAAACAAATAGTTCTGTCTGATTTGTAGTTCCTACACTGTATAGGTTCTGCACAAAACAGACTATTTAACTGTCTTCAGAGGTGAGGGGCTTCTTCACCTTTCACTGACAGCTGATACCTCAATGCTATGAACTGAAATAGCAAAAAAGCCACATCCCAGAGAGGTTCTAAGCATCTAAAGTAGAACTTTGGATAGGCACTGAAAACATTCATCTGAATTGCAGTCCTCTGGTTCTATTTCAGCATGTTAGGTACAAAAAAAATATTAGGTCCAAAAATCTGGTCATTTTAGTACCTCATTACGTAAGACCAGCTGAGATCTAGAAATGAGACATTCCTCCATTAATGGGTGAAGAGCTTTGCCCTCACTCTCAAAACAAAACAAAAAGGAGAAAGGCCATGGGCACTGCTTTCCCACAACCCCTGCAATCTACAGCAAAAAGATGTTGCCATCTGTTGCAAGGCTGCTCACCCCTACAACTGCCTGGTGATTACAGCACCAGCACCAGCACCAGATTACAGAGGCACAACATCCATGGGCAACTTTCCCTTCCCTCCTAGAAAGGATTCAAATTCTCCCTTAACCACCAGGAGTTGACCTCTTTCAGACAGTGGCAGTTGTTATTGACATCACCCTCAGACAATGTCTAAACAGCAATTCAAGATCCACTTGCCATAAAAAAAAAAGAGAAAATGGGAGCATAATTTGATTCCAGTGACAGGCACTTGCACAGGAAAGGAAGAACTGATTTCTGTTCCCTGAACAGCTTCTGCATTTTACAAGAAATTAATATCCTTGGCTATGCATGCAAGAAATCCTGATCAATCCTGCATCATCTCATGGCCTGCTTGGCTGAAGTGGTGAGCATTACAGGTCATTCAGCACTTCACAGGGGCTGCCCCTTGTGCACATCAATTTACACCTCAGGAGACTGCCAGGCCAAGGAGGCAAAAGCTTCCATCTTAAATCTCCTGCAAAATGACTGTTAATCACAACCAAGGAACAGGATCAGCTTCTGTGCTATCCACACAGATGGCACAGCAGCTTTGGAATAAAAGACTGGATTTGAAGAAACTTATCTCTATGCAATGATATTTCAACCTCCACCAGGTATCTGTCCTCCCCTCACTGATTAGGATTAGGCAAAGAGGACACAAATTCAAGTGTTTCGGGGTAGTACTGTTTTCTATTTCTAACAAAAAACTCTTCTCTAAATAGTATTTGCAGATAAAATACCATTTAAAATATACTTAAACCATGTAAATTGTTTTCTGTACATAGAAACAGGTGAATCAACATCTCCTAACCTCTTCAAACATCCACCTGGAAATGGTGGAAAACACGTTCTCATTTTAAGTGAGATGATCTAGCTTCACTGAGATTTGAGATGCCCCTGTAAAACTAACTTCAAATTACCCATATATTACAAATCTTGCTACTGTACATTATTGGACAAATATAAGATCAGTAGAATTTTATACAACGAAACTTCTATATGGTGCAAAATGTGAAAATGAGAGAGGTAGCTGGATGCCTCAGCTCACCAGGAACATGAACGATTTTCTAATGGTATAATATGCAATGCTGGTAATGAATAAAACATTCCACCCTGAATATCCTCACTGCCAATCTGAATCATCTTCTCTACCCCTCCCCAAACTAAGGATTCCATCTGAAATTCATTTGAGAATAAGTGTCCAACAATGTCAGCAAAATAGAATGGGACTACTTATTAACATCAGTAGCTGCATCCATAAACTGAAAATGTACGTTCATGTGCAAATTTGGTGAGATACACCAAAAATGATGAAGAAATGCTGAGAATTTAGGAAAATGTTTTTCTGTATGTGGAGAGGAGAAGAAAAATGTAAACACACTGATTATTTGCTGTGTAAAAAACTGGACATGTAAAACCTAAACAGTAAGACCTCATTTTCTTTTGTCAAAAAAACTAGGCCCTCAGTTCTAACAGTAAAAAAAGTAAAAAAGGTCCAAGTGTGTGTGTATTACAACTTTAAAACACAAACAGAAGTATGCTATGGCACCCTACATACTACTTACATTTAGATTTCTACCCTCAAAAAAAAAAATTTAAAACTAAAATACGAAAAAAAAACCCCACCCTGGTAACATCACATAAAAATACATCTTAGTAGCTGCAAATGCAGCAAGTTTATAACAAATTTATATACAAGGACTGCTTAATTTCAATGTCATTCCTCCATCATCGCCCAAGCCTCTTCTGCTTTTTGGTAGTACTGATTTGCCAGTCTGCCCTTCATGGCTTCCATGGCTGCTTCTGCTGCTTCTGTGTAAAGCTCACCTAGAGAGGAAATAGCAGCAGTTATATTGACAGAGTAAAGAAAGAATACGGCTTTAGTCAGAAGCAAATAAAGGACAAAGGGAGAAA
Organism: Motacilla alba alba; assembly: GCF_015832195.1. NCBI lineage: Eukaryota > Metazoa > Chordata > Aves > Passeriformes > Motacillidae > Motacilla > Motacilla alba. Next base: position 9,280,916 of record NC_052029.1, on the reverse strand, counting down.
CTGAGGTCAAACTGCAGGGCCGGATGTATGTGTGTGTGTTTTAACAGGGTCAGAGTTACATCAGCTGGGAATCTGGCCTCTGCTCTTCAAGTTATACAACTGGCTGCTGATGGCTCCCCAGTGTATCTGGGAGGACTGCAAACAGGACCAGCCTGTAGGAGCACCCCCAGGACAGACATCTAGCATGTAGGTTACACAGCAACCAAGAGAATGTTGTGTAGGGCCTTGGGAGTCATGGGTGCAGCTCAAACTACAAGCAGCAACCTGCAGCTCAGGGGAGTGACCCAGAGGAGCAACCTCAGAGGGAGTGAAGGTTGCCTGGCAGTGACTCAGTGTGCCACAGATTGGACCTGGCACCACCCACTACCCTGTCCCTGCCAAGATCTCTTCTTCCACTGTTACCAGCCTTGTTACACCCAGCACCATTAAATCTGAAGGTATTGACCCTCTCTATGTTTTGTAACAACTGAAGTAAGAAATCTATTTTTGGGGTACATGCTGGGGGAGAAGGGAAGGAAAAGCAAGACTATAGATAACAGAAAGAGGCCTCACCTGATCTCTGTGGATCCTTATCCAGGTTGAACCCTCCCATCATTAACATCTCTGCTTCCCTGGCCAGGAGCAGATAGCGGGGCTCATCCTGAGTGCCATCATATTCACCTCCCTCATCGTAGTCGGTCATGTTCAGCGCAGCGTTGTACCAGCGAAGTGCCTCCTTCCAATCCTGGGCTCTGAAGTCAAAAATAATGTTGATGATAGTTCTCTTAGGAAACAAATGTGCTTTGCATTGGAGATTCAGCATCCCATTTTGTACTGGCTTCTCAGACCTTTAATACTCTCCAAGAAAGTAAATGTTCTCACTAACTGTAATGTGGCATTAGGTCAACACAGCAAAATGAGGCTGGGGTCACTTTATGCAGGAATTACAGGAGAAAGTATCAGACTGAAGTGTTTTGCTGAACTCCAGAGCCTGAGCTTCATTATCAGTTGCGTGGTTTTGGCATTTATATTTGTGAGAGTAACCAGTTTAGAAAAAACCCTGAAGTTGCAGAGTCTTGTTTCATAAATACTTTAGAATCAGTTATTTTGCACACTGAGAATGCTCAGTTAAGTTCAATTAGAAGTTAATGTTATTTGACAGTGGGAAATTTAAAGAGTTTCACTGTTGTGCAAAACAGAAAACTCACATAAATAACAAAGACATGCTAAAATACAAAAGCAAAAAAATCATTGCCCCAGCCTTGTCTCAGTGAAGTATCTCCAAGTTAATCTACTCAGCCATGCACAGTACCTGTCTGCACCAAGATTTACACCTGTATCATATGCTCTTGCTACCAGAATCATGGAAGGCCGGTCTCCAGCTTCTGCTGCTCTCAGCAAGTAATTAAATCCTTTATTTCTGTTCTCCTTTGTATCCTAGTCAAGGAAACAAAACCTTTAAAATGCACGCTTCTAAAACCATCTCTTTACCATTAAATGTGGTTTCTCAAAGCCAGCAAGTATTTAGTATGTCTGAGAAATTGGCAAACCCACAAGAAACAAAGCAGCTGAACAGCAGAGGCGGCTTCGAAAGCTTCCCAAAGGCATGCAGTAATTTGCTGGCAAAACCAGAAAGAGGTAGCATTTTTTTTGCTGCTTTGTCCAAATCCTTAATTACAAAGTAATCTATTTTCTCTCAAGAGGCTACAGAACACCTAACTACGGTTTTCGTTTCATCTCTGTTTCCTGCTATTATGTTATTTTTACAATGGACCACAATTCTGCTTTTTGGCATCTTCCATACCTCGAGAGTGACCTCAGACAGAATGTGATGTGGCAGCTGAGAGCACATGAGGCCTAACCCGACGATGGCTTCCAGCTCCCCGCAGTCTGCAGCGTGCTCCAGGTGGAACAGGGCTGACTCCCGATCCCATTCCTTGTCCTTCTCACAGAAGCGCCCGCCTTCATGATAGCGAACCATGGCCAGGTGAACCTGGACACAACAGCACAGGAGAGACACAGCATGATGCAGGGATCTCATCCTTCAAAAGCCCTCAGCTCGTACTTTACCAGGTCTTAGAGAGAAGTCCTGGAGTAAGAGGAGGCTCAGGGGAAATCTTAGCACTCTCTGCAATTATCTGGAGACGTTCTAGCAAGATGGGGGTCAACAACTTCTCCCAAGCAGCTGGTGACAGGATGAGAGGATAGCCTCAAGCTGCACCAGGGGAGGTTCAGGTTGGACATTAAGAAGAATATCTTCATGGGAAGGGCTGTTAAACATTGGAATGGACTGCCCAGGGAAGTGGTGGAATCAGAGTTCCAGAAGGTGCTCAAGAAAAACTGGACATGGCACTTAGTGTTATGGGCTGGCTGACAAGGTGGTGATTGGTCAGAGGCTGGACTTGATGATATTAGAGGTCTTTTCCAACCAAAAAGATTCTGTGAAAAACAGGTTTCTTCCCACATCAAGAGGTTTGAGAACACCTAAGGCTCCCAGGATGTTCAGTAAGATTTACATCATGTTTTAGAAGTGGGCTTAAGGCCATACATAACCCCACACTTAATTCACATTTGCATTATCTGGAACAGTCTGGAGTAAAAGAGCCAGTCCATGCTACCAGTTTTCAGGAGCTCAGCTTTGCCTATGTGCAAGGTATGTGGGTCAGGCACAGCACACCCATCCCATCTATCCCCTCTGTGTGATGCTGCTGGAAATGCAGATTAACAGCAGGGTTCTTTCCAAAGGAGCCCAGAAGTTGCAAGGCCAAAAGCAGATGGAATTCATGGGTTCCTGAACACAGATGTCACTTATACAACATGGGTAGGTGACAGAAAGGTATAGATGTGTTATTTTCAACTGCACAAAGAAACGCAAGCAGGGCAACACCTCTATGTAAGTAATAAATAGAAGATGTTCCTTGTTAGATAAAACAGTATCAGCAGACACATCCCACCTTTCCAAGGACTGACTTCCCAATTTTCTTTTCAAGTTCTAGTGCATTGAGCCTCTGAATTTCTTGAGCAACACAGGATGGTCTGTGGATGTGGACTCTGGAAGAGTTGTAAAGATTCCACTTCTCCACACTGACCTGAAATACAAAATATACTATTATTTATATTCAAAATTAAAATTCCCATCCATATGGATTACCATCCAGGAATCAAAGCTTCTATTAATATTGTTACTTAGTGGTAAATACTGTATTTTAAAACACAGCTTTCAAAAGTCATGTTAGTAGCTGAATAATTGGCTATTACCCTTCATTAAAGAAATGGAGTAAGCTCCTCTATTTCTAATCCAAACATCAACACTTTGAAGAATCATTTTAAAGTTCTGAATCAGAAGAAGTTACTTACACAAATAAGCAACTGAATAGTCACACTGCAAGCACTGAAGTTATCCATGCACAAAAAAAAATGAAACCCATACTTTTCTGCCCAGAATTTCAGTTCCCAACACTTTAAATTCACTTTAATTCTAGAACTCTAGAAAAATGATATGTAACCATGCAGAAGATTACAGACAAATACATGCACTGGCATTTCTCAGGAGGAGCAACCCAAATGAAGACATTTTTGGACATAATGGATCGGTGGGAAACAGTAGCTGAAAATAAACCTATCACGACTAAGGCCTTTGCAGGTACACAGAGAAAACACAACAGGACAGGCTACTGGCACAGAGCTTCAGTCTGTTAGAGCTGCTTCAATTTTCTGAAACAGGAATATATAATAATTAAAAGGAAATTCTGAAAATTGTATCTAAATAAATTGTTGTCAATGCTCTGTTTTTTCTTTTCTTTCACAGCAGTTATTTGTTTAAGCTTATACCCAGGACCAATTATCACAGAAGTTATATTCTGTAAAAGCATATAAGGTCTGGTGTTTCCTAACTCAGGTGACAGCAGCTCTCTCCACTGTGTATCTGTTTCAAACACTGCATGTTATTAAGAAATCATACAACTACATACAGCATAGAATTTCAAAAGTAAAGTTCAGAAAGGAAATATAATTTAGCTAGGTAGAAAATAAATCCACAGAGGTGTAATTTTTTAAGTGAGAAACCCATGCATAATCACTAACTTATGACAGAGATCAGCTACAGAGGTTACAATTTGTTTCACAGTACTTTTTTAACAAGAAAACAAAGACAAAACATAAAAGGAAATAACAGAGTGGTAAACTGATATTAATAAACATTTTCTGTAGCTGAAAAGGAAGGGAAACCAACACCTGGTTTAGTGATATGGTTAGGTGGCAGATGAGTGGAACAAAGGACAAGCACAGCAGCAAACTCTGTCTGTGAACATTTCTGCTTTATTTACCCTTGCAGAGCTTCCCAAACTGTCTTCATCAGACTCCTGCCTCCGGTTGTTGTTTGAATGGCCCTACGTTAATGCAAAGATTTGCATCATTCAATTTGCAGCAACTGATGTGTGCCAGTTATGCCTCTAGACTTTTCCTACCCTGCAAAATTAATAGTGACAAGGACCAAAACTGTTTCCATTGGATCCTTTTCTTTCAGTGACATCACAATATATTAAGATATACCAAAATAATAAAGAACTTGGCACACATGGGTTTAAATCCCGTAAGCTGGAGATGCCAAATACCTTGCCAAAGGGGGTGACAAAAGGAGTGGTATCTCTGGAAGCAGTATTCTCTTTCTTGTCTTCTAATAAAATATCTTGTTAAGATCTCCAGGTCAAAAAGCATTTATTACAAAATTTGTATTTTAGAGGAGTAACCAACTAACCCCCAGGAATTCTAAACTTCCATAATATTACCTGACAACAACATTAAGTTCTGTAATATTTCAAGCCATACAAAGTAGAGAAGGTAAATGAGTCTGAAAGCAGATCATACTTATGGATTCCACACAACAAGAAGATGGCTACATGTCCTAAATGCAATATGTAATACCTCAAAAACCCACACAACAACATCTAATCCAATATGGTATTTGAAATTAAGCTACTCATTACAAATCATATTTTTCCTGTACGAGTGTCATTCCCAATATGAATAAGTAACTTTGCAACATGGGGGAATTTCTTTGTTTCCTCTGTATTCAAAGTCTAGGTCAGGATCAGATCTAGATCAGGAAGGATAAAAAAGAAGATTCTTCTACAAAAACATATGAATAGGCTATACCAACTCTGCTATACCCGTCAGGTTCTTACCCTCTCTCTATGATCCAGATCTTCTGTCTCACTTCTCTTTTCACTGGGATATCCACTGTCTCCACCATTTTCAAAATCCTACAGAAGTGAAGAACAGAACAGCATTAGCATTATACTTTCTAAGGATCTCAGCTTGACATTTCTCACAGGGCAAACACTTATTTTCAGTGCTCTTTCAGTGAAAAATATTGGATGCTTATACTGGATGAAAATACTCCTTCTAGCTCTGTCAGAAGGAGCAGGACTTAAGGATACATCAAGTACTCTAAGATTGTCTTCTCCCTTACATACATTTAAACAAATCAATGATTGCCATATTTTATCAAATCAAAAATCCACTAAATATAGTTTTCAGCTTCAGTGATAAACCAGTAACTGACAGCCCCTGGCACTAAGGCCCAGCACTGGAAAATGCGCATTGCAAACTCCTCAGGCAAGGTTCTCTAACATTCCATGGTACCAGTATTTGCAGAGACCTATTCCATAGGGATTCTTTAGCTCTAGTACCACAGCAGCTGGGACAAGCACCCAAGACACAATATGCAGGCAGTGGAACAGGCACATGCTTTAAGTATCCATTAAAATACAGCGGATGCAAATAAATTTCTGGGGGCAAAATAATGAATACTAAAATATTAAAGATAAAATGTTCTTCCTTTACTAGAAACAACAAATGCACAGAGGTAACATGATCTGCAAAAGAGAAATAGGCAGAGTACCTTTATGTGCTTTACTGAACAAAACCTTTGGGAAGTTCTATAAAGAGACATTTTATTAGGCAACTGCAGCCTCATTTTCTGTTGGAAAGACACTCACCCTTTTGTTGTCAAGCTGATCCAAGTTATCTACTTCACTGAACACAGGCCAATCTAGGAGAAAAAATATTTGCTGTTATTATAAGGATAACATGCTTGAGGAAAAAGCTCTAGATATCATAATTTTATTGCTGGTTTTTTTTTTCACAGAAGCATCTGTGCATTAATTATCTACATAGAAGTACATTCAGTTTTATTTCTGCTCAAAGAGGAGCACTAGAAACAACTGTTCTGGACTAAATCAACGCTGCTGTGCTTAAAAACAAAGTAAGACAAAACCAAAGTAAGGCAAGTCCAGTGTTCAGGTGATGTATGAGAGGTGATGTATGAGAGGATCACTCACTAAGCATGTCCACCTTGTGGCTGTGAGGGGTTGCAGAGGAGGGAGAGCAGGGCAGGGAATCAAATGCCACATCACTCATGCTTTCATCCCCGGAGTTTTCAGACAGGCGGAAGAGCAGCGGGGGGCGGCTCCCGGACACCGTCCTCACCCGGCTGCTGCCGCACTTCTCCTCTGTGCCACGGAGAATGGTTTGAGCAGATTCCTTGGGAAATCAATGAGAAAGTCCTGTCAATAATCCTTCTGTGAATTCTAAGCATGCTATACGAGCCAGTGTGAATGTTTATTAGGAGTCCTCTATGAATATACACAGGTATCCAGAAGTATTTGCTTTGGAAAGTTCTACACTGCAGCAAAATACCAAGCCCTGACATTTTTACTGTCAGAAAGAGTTTTGTTTAGGACTGAGTTTCATTCCAAGCGTTACATCAAGTCCCATTTCCACCAAAATCCACTGAAACTGAGATCAGTTTGCAACAAGCATCAAATCAGGTTTGTGAGATCCAAAATTTATAAATTATTTCAGCATTCTAAGATCTACTTGGTCCCAAATATACACAGATTTCAAGGTTCCCTGTTAATTAAACTTTTTCATCAAACACTTACAAGCAATTTTTTATTATAATCCAAGGCATCTTTCTCTTTGGATGAAAGATCAAATGGTGCAAGCCCCATGCTTTTGCAGATGTTGTTGCAGAAATGAGAATGAAAGAACAAGGCCATGCCTCGAACACCTAAGATATTAAAAAAAAAAAAGGGTTTACTCAAATTTTATATTACAATTTACCTATTAAAAGCTGAAAGTCCCAAAGCTTTTCCTAAAAAGTCAAGAGAGAGAAAATGCTTTGTAGCACAGAGCCTAACCCACTTCCATTTCAACACCTGTAAGAGCTTTTTACTCTCTACATGAGAGAGTGAAAGAAGTGAGAAAAATCTTGGAAAGCTATGCATGAACAAGATATAACAAAAACCTAATCCAAATGCATCACTGAGAAATGTGCCTAAATTTGATCCTGCTTACTAAACTTGCAGTGTCCTATGAACAATTTCATATATGGACACTTGGAACTTCAAAAATACACGGTGCCTACCTGTCTGCATCCAGCTGTATCCATTCCTGCAACGTGGCAAGGAAATCAAAGGCCATGATTATTCTCACAATGTAAAACCTACTTAATTACATTACTCGTTTAGGAGTAGGCCAGGAGATATGAGCCATGATCAGCTCTCATTTTAAGACTGCCCTTATATGACAGCTGACCTGTACAGGACTCCTTACAACAGGACTTGCCCAGCTGTTTGCAAGACCCTCAGAACTGTGTCAGCTCACCCAGTGCAGTGGCTACTCAGCATGGCTGGAAAGAAAGCACCCCTTAGTGAAACAGAATCATTGATTTTACCTAGGTTGCCATCTCCAAAATCTGTACCACTCTCTGTATGGATCTGAGGGTCTGTGTAAAGATCTCCAACTCCCTGGATATCAACAACAATGAGCTGGTGTCCTGAGCGCTCAAAGGTGAAGTGACTGAAGGCCTGGAAAGAACCATAGAAGATGTCTGAGAACACTCTCCCTTCATCTACTGGAAACAGCAACATATATTCCCCTGTTGTATATGGGAAAAGAAGTCTGATAACCCTATCAGTGAAATATAACTGGTATAAACATCATGATGAAAGCAGCAAGAGAGACCAAAAGCATGTCGTATCCTGTCTCTCCAACCTGCTCCAACTCACAGAGAGGCTAAAAAAGGCAAAGTGAAAAGCAGCAGCAGGCACAGGCAGGGGAAAGGAGATTGCTTAATTCCTCATTTTTGTACTAGAGCTTGTTTTCCACTATAGTCTTCACCTTAGGTAGTGGGGAGCTAGCAGAGAGAAAACCAGTGGGCTCTGAAGCCAGTGCAGAGTAACTTCTGTATAAGCATTCTGGCTGTGCCTGTGAATCTGCAAGCTCCGCATCTCTGGGACCCACTTCCTTCTGCCAACAAGCATTAGCTCTGCCACAGTTTGGAGAAAGAACCCATAAATAAATGTGAGCATCCCAACAAATTCTTCTTCCCCTTTGAGTGATCGCCCTGAGCAACTGCTCTGTGTCCACATTTGTGTATCAGATAATGAAATGTACATTTGAGCTCTTGAAAAAACACATTTCAAGAATCATATAAAAAGGGTATAAAAAGCCCTTCTCTTTGGAATCAAGTTGAGATATTAGGATTCTTCTGGGAAGGTCTCCAAAAAAGCGTTGCCAGGCCTGGGGGAGGTGACTGGTGGTGATAGACAAACATTTTAACTGCAGCAAATACCAGGGAACATTTTGTTCCCAACCTGTGAAAGCATAGCACTGATTCAGTGCACAAATGACAGCTCAGAACATAAATTCTCTGCTTACATTAAGCCTCATGACAAATACCCTAAAAACAGTGGAAAAAAATGTAAAGAACAAAACTCTCAAAGCCCAGTAAAATACCTCTTTTTTATGCTGACCACTTTGCATTTTTCAGTGATATTTGAAATTCATTTTACAAGATTCAAGAATCACTTGAAATCTGTCCTATAGATTGCATTTCTATATGCAATCTCAGATTCAGCTATTCAGAGGCTGCAGCTGGAAAAAAACATTTTTATATGCAAATGGACTAGATTTATTTACATGAATTGGATACCAGCCACCTCTTGTGTATTACATGAGGAACCAAAAGACTATTCAGTACATAGTACATGAGAGATCTCTTCACTGCCTCAATTTGAAGAAAGTTTGCAACATTTTGATGCCTGCAGTCGTAATTAGAGTCAAAGGGCTTAAGGTTTCCAAAGAGTATTAACCCTGTTCAACTCAACTGTAATCAACTCAAATCCAATAAAGAAGCACTCAGCGCTTGAAAGAGCAGGCCCCAAGTAAGGGGCAGACAAACTGCAAATAGAGAAATTAATCTGGCATTGTACTGCAGAGCCTGCAGTTTCCTTTCTTGGCAGTAATGCAAGACCTCTGGAGGGAGCCCAGAAATTCTCTGCAGCAGACTCCATGGAAAGCATTGAACAAAGCCTCACTTGTGGAGTTAGACGAATGTTGTCGTCTCGCACAAATCCAGAGTTTGAGTTGTATTTGATGTATTTTCCCTCAATGTAATGTTCCAGATGAAAGAGAGGCTTCCCAGGCCTGTTCTTCATTTCGATAATACAGGTCTGCACTATATCCACCTGGGGAGGGAAAGAAAATAAATAATGACTAACAGCATACTGTCTTCAGATCAAAGTGTGTGTGAATCCTCCAGCTGTGAAAACTTTCCCAATGCAAGAATCTGAACAATTGCAAAGATCCTTCTGTTTAACAAGGGGGTGGGGGAAGAGTCATGTGCTTCTCGAGTTGTTGGAGGAATTCCATAAATTAAAAGCAGTCATTTCAAAACAGCTCACTTCTGCAACAAACCCCTCTGAAAAAATTCTTAGCAAGTGCTGGCTTTCTATTTTATCTTGTGGGTACCTTTAGAGTACTCTGCAAAGAGTCTGCACCCAGAGAACAAAACATACAGTCACTACTGCACAACTCGAAGAAATGCATTTTCAGAGAAGGGCTGAGGGTATCTACTGTTCAGGTATCTCTGTATCCTGCCTCCTTTCTCCCTCTGTCCCACACACATTCCTAAAGCAGAAACCATCACTACTCTCACTCCACTTATGTATTTTCTCCAAAATGACATTCAAAACATCTAGATTTGTAGATTTCTCTCTGTGTGTTTCACTGTAGACCTCACCTTGCCATTAGGAGCCAGGTAGTCATTAACTAACCCTCATAGGGGAGGCAATGCAAATATCCCCCATATCAAAATCACTAATTTTGGCCATTAAAATTGCTAGGACTTCCAGCAGGTTTCCAGCTCTTTTCAAAAATCATTGCTAGTTACATGTTTGGGTGGGTGTAGAAGATTTAAGCATCTACCTTCCTGGAGCACTAACAGTTAAGTGCCTGCTGAGACTGCAGCTGGCAATAAATTCTGTGACATCGCTGGTTATCACAAAAGCAGCTGGGCACACATCAAAGAGAGCAATAGAAACATCATTTTATTTTGGTTTTCAGTCAACAGCTAAGGACAGTCAGACATTCACAAACACACAGCCCCTAGTCCTGGAAATATAAAGCAATTTCTGCATTTACTCCACTCAAAATCAGCTATTGCTTAACAGAAAACACAGAAGGGCAAAAGAATCTATCCAAGCATTTAAATGTGATGGAATGTGAACAAATAATTCCCTCTAAATTATGTCTGAAAACTAACCCAACAGAAGAACAATACTGCATTTTTGCTTAGCAAGATCTTTGAATGCACCTGTTTCGGTGGCTTGTGCCGGTTGTACTCTTCTCCCCAGAGTTTTGCTTCCATCTGCAGTCGAACATCCTCAAAATAAACATCCCTGCTCACACTCTCTATGTATTGCTTGGCAACATAATTGTAGGCACCTTTCCAGTTCTGAGTGTGTAAGAAGTTGGACAGCTTTTTTCTGAAAGAAAAATCAATCGTTGGTGAAAGGAAACCCGAGGACTTTAATTCAATCTTTCCCATTTCCTTGCCTGCATGGACAGAGCCAGGCTCCAAGATGAGCATTACCCATAGTCAGTTACCAGGTATTCTGCCTGAAATGTGAAGCACAGGAAAGGGACAAGGGAAAATGAAACATCCCATGGGAATGGCTGGGATGTGCCAAACTGTTTGGTTTAGCTGCAGCTACTTGTGCTCTGAACTTTCTCCTTTTCTCAATCCCTTTCCCTTCCTGTTCCTCTCAAACCCGGAGTATGAAGGGTTGGTGCCTTGTCAATAACCTGTTCTAATGTCAACAATTATTTTCTGAAGAAATTAAAAGGGAGTGGCCTTTCAAACATGAACTGAGACACCTCTCCTGGGATAAAAGCAATCTGCTGCTTCTCAACACACAGCAGTGACTGCTCAGTAACCCACATACTCCCAGAAGGAAAACTGCACCTGACAGTTGTCATGCTGCAACTTTTCCCTTTTGTTGACGTGCAAATCTTTAATCCGCAGATCCGTCCAAAGCAGGGGGGCTGAGGCGGGGGGGTGGTAGTGTGTAGCACAGGAAAACCTTGATAAGAAAGGATCTCCTGACTGCCAACAAATGCATTAGGCAGGTGCTTTAATTAGTAGCAGCACTCAAAACACTCAACCCTTCCCCCTTGTTTTTCTTCCTCTCCCTGCCAAGAACTTGGTGCAGAAGTCTTGGTGCAGGGGGCACTCTACAGGCAAAGCAACTTCATGCTGCCTGTCCTCCTGCAGGGATGAGCACACAGTCACAACAAGAGAGGCCTTGGAAAGAATGAACAAGGAAATGAGGTAAGAATTTCAGCCGAATCCCAAACCTTCACAGTTCTTCAAGGAACACATTCCTCTCCATAAAACAAGCCAGCTCATGTTTTTCTAAAGTCAATATTCTCAGAGTGGTTCATTGGGCCATGGGCAGCTAATCCTGTCACTGTCTTAACTAAAAACTCGAAGAGCTACAAAAATCTAGGAGAGAGCTCCAGCTGGGAAATATCCCTGTACCACTGACACCTATGGGAAACCCAGCAAGGAAGCTGACATTTAAGTTATGCTTTTTTAGTACCAGAGGTTAAGGCAAAACTGCTAACAAATTTCTGTTTATGGCATTACTCAAAATACTGTATAATGGGGAGTTTGGCAAGTAACAAGAACTAAAAGCCATGTCAGCAGGCTGAGATTTGTTACTTCCTAGGCTTCACTCACTACTGTATCCAGCTGGCTTTGCAGGAACAGAGCCACCAGCATGAACTGCTACTGAAATGCCAATGCCAAACTGGAGCAGTGTGGGGTTACTTTTCTTCCTTTTTGCTCAAGTTCAAAAGATCATATTTCCATCTTTCAGGAGCATCTGTCTTTCCAGAGCTGAAACAACACATGAAGTGCAATTTCTCTGGATTCCACATATAGGAGGAAGGGGGAATGTTTTTAAACACACACCTGCCCAACATTTTCCAGGAAACATTTATTTCCAGAGCCTGGAAGGGGTGGAGTAATCTCTTAGCATACACCAATTTACAGCTGGATGCTGATCCCCACAATAACATTTGATAACACTCTCCAAGGAAGGAAAAGTTCCTCCTCAGTCTTCCCCCACACTTTATCTTTCTGGGAAGCACAACTGTTAGTGTTCAAGTTCTGCCTTACTCAGAACATGATACTGGGTAAATGTGATCCAAAGCAAACTCTAGGAGGATAACCTTCTTTACCAATGGAGGCTTATCCAGTTGAGACTGCACCAATCAGATATTCTTTCTTTCTCTTTTCTCTGCCTAACTATAGGCCTCAAGTTGGTCTCCAGGCTGCACACACCTATGACCTCCTATCAAATTTTAAGATATTTTAGCACACAAGGGACACAGAAATTAAGTGGTTGTTACTATACTTCCATGAATATTTTGCCTCTCAGGGATGGTTGAAGTACAACATTCAGAGAACACTGTCCCTTCTGAACCCCCCTCCGTGCAGGTGGAGTCACACAAACAGGGATAAACCCCTCAGCAAAGTCTTTAGAAAGGAGCCAAGCTTTACACAATTTCCGCTACATTTGAATGAAATTCCAGTCACCACAGAAAAAATACTGCAAGGAGGCCCACAGAGATGAAGTGGGCAGATACTCACGTTCTGAAACACTCTCGCATTGCTCCACGGCCGAAAGGCTGGGGAAAAGAAAAAAACAAAAACGTAGCATTGCCATTTCCACAAAGTTGATCTCTAACCAGTAAAAGACACAACCATGACTTCCCCTTTATACCATGCAGAAAGCAGTTTTCAAACAGGCTCTATAGAAATATTTCCTCAAGGAAAAGTGAAAACCCACTGGTAATGTAAGCAGGTATCTGGGGAAAAGGCATTTGGATAAACTCCCCCTACCAATATCCCATGAAGAAGAAATGGTATGTCTTTTAAATAAGCTATCTAAATTGTCTCCCCAGTTGGGTGTCAGCTCTGTGTGACAGCCTAAAGAAGCTTCACAGACTTCATGCTCCCTGCATTTAGGCTTCTGTACAGGATGTGCCAAAGAGAGCATCATCTCCCCAGATGCCAGATACTCGACCAGCAGCACAGAGCAAGACAACTCCAACACACAACCAACCCCAGGACTCAGCTGGGAAAGGACAGTGCCTTCTACCCTCCCATACAGAAAATTAAGTTGGTTTTCATTCTAACAACAGAAATTATTTGGGAGCACACAAAGTAGTAGGACTACTGCCAGGAAGGGAAATTATGCCAGAAGGAAATGGGAGGGGTGACATGGAAGGGAAATCACTGGGAATGGAAAAAATGCCTCATGTTGCTGTCAGGGAAGGTCTGACTCCATTTTCTACTCTATTCCGGAGAGAAGGACACAAAGAAAAAGAGGTAGGTGAAAAGAACTACACTAAAACTTCAAAATTTCTATAAGGAAAACATCTTGCTGCTCCCACTGTTCAGGAACAGAAAGGAAATGACAAACTTGCTGTTAGTAAACATGAAGAACAGTGTGATCTTACTTGAGAAGCCATCTTGATAAGGACTTCATCTTCAACCCAGTCCCCAGTAACAGCATTGTACCTGCAAAATCAGGAGATACGTCTCAGAAGAATGCAAAGGGAACCCAAATCCTTCAATTTCCAGCACCTATCCTTCCTTTTCTGTAACTGGCTCTGGGAAGTGCTGCTGCCACTCCCACACAAAAGCTTCCAGTCCTCCCACTACACTCTGGCCCTCCTCATTTTGGGCAGGCAAGGAGAAACACATCTAGCTCTTTGAAGAGACACTAAACCCTCCTGTCAATGAGCAGACTCTAAAGCAGAATCTGAACTCTGCAACACTGCAGATCAGGCTTTATCTGCTTTGAAGTTGAACCTCCTCTGTGATGCCTGGGGAGCACACTGCGAGCAGAAAGGGCCTCACCAAGCCCTACACACTGGACAGGTTGTCTCCCTCAACTCTGAGCTTGCGTAAGCCTAGCTCTGGCTGGACATTTGCCTTGGGGCTGTAGAGAATGTGAGCAGCACCAGCTGTGAGACACAGTGGGGCCAGGAACTGCCCAGCACTGCACTGAGGGAGGAGCGAGTCCCTGCACAACCCTGTGACAATACAAAGAGTACAACTGTGGCTTCTCCCCACCCCTTTAACTCCCAACACAGTGAAAACCAAATTGGGAACCACAGCAGCTGAGTCATCAACACATGATTGCTTCCAGCCTGGTTCCCCCAACCTGCAGAGCAGAATTCATGCATGCAGACACCCCATATCCTCACTTATGTATCACCCAAGTTTGCAGCAAAGAAAGAGGTAAAAACAGGAGTACCACAGCCATCTCTTTTTAACAGGATATTGAGTAGCCCTAAACTAAAATTATCACTTATTTGTAATTTAAAATATGCAAACTATTTCAGGACTGTGTGGCTGACCAGGGACAGATGTAGTCTATGGGGAAGAGCAGCACTGCAGGACTGGTATGGGGTTGCAAGGGAGGCCTCCCCAAACACTGGTGCTAAGTGGTCATTAACTGGCCTCTAACCCCTAACCCTTCCTCCCAGAAACCTGTGTCAGTGGAGTAAATATTTTGGCAAAGCTCATGTTAAAGCACTGAAACCAGTTTCAGGGCCAAACTCCCTTTTAGCACGTAGACCACACTGAGCTATTCTGGGCTTTATAAGGATTTAAATTCCAGCCACATGCAACAATACTGCATGGACTAGCAAAATTGAAACTGCTATTTTGGGAAAGTTATGGAGGGTTATGTTGCTTTCTTGCCCAAACTATTTAAGATAAGTATGCTGCCTCTTTGTTGGGATTAATTTCCTTATTAGATTACATTTATGACATTAATAAATCAACCAGAAAATACGTTCCAGCCTTGTTTCCTGTCTACACAGTGAAAGTCCTAGATACTGCCTAGGTGGGACAGAAAGTGTGACAATGGTTTGCTGAAAGGTCTATTTTTTGATGATGTGCAGTATTTATACATTCCTGGGAGACTGAGTTAAGACCCACTCACTTTGGGCATTATGAAAGCTCTTCAGCCAGATATTCTGCACTACACAAACCCAGCCCTTGCACAGACCAGCAGTCCTATTGAATATCAGCATCCAAAGCAGGAAGACCCACAGACCTGTAACGAGTGGCATGCTCCGTCTCAACGTCCTCCAGGTGAAATTCTGCCCAGGGATCAGGCATGTGCTTGGCTTTCTCAATAGCATGTTTCCAGGTTTCCTGAAGAAGTTACAGATTGGCACTTCATTTATAACCAGCAGCAGCTCACAAAACCAGCACTTTCTAAAGCACATCAGGATCTCAATGCTATGGAGATGTGCAACTACAGAAGGCCCCAAAGCACTACTCAGAGCAGGTACCAAAGACCACTCTGACATTTTAATAATTTCACTAATAATGAAACCCAGCTCAGACATATAAAGCATAGATTTCAGTTCAATTTGCACCGGTGTAAAGTTACTGAGAACAGAACCTGGCACAGTATATACCAGATACAATTCACAAAACCTGTGCTAGTTTGCAGATATCTCTAACATGCTCTGCAAATGGCAATAAGGCACACCCAGATGATATTAATTCACTTTTTCCATTTTGATTTTTAGCTTTTCAGATGGAGCCGTATATGCTGGTTTTGCATGCATACAAGTAAGTATAAAAAAATCCATTAAAGATACAATCAATATGGATAAAGCAAGAAGTTCTGTGAACCCCAGGGTCCCAGACTGTGCTCAGCATGAGAAAGAAGAAATTAGAATGTTGTAAAAATTTATTATTATAACAATTCCAGACAAGTAGCTATTTCAATGTTCACCAAGTCAAGAGTAAAATATCAAAGTAGTTTTCTGGAGTACAAACAGTCTCTCTCTAGCAGCCAATTTGGATGCTTTACTCTTAGCATTTTGTTCTCTCTCTCTTACATTGTATATTTCCAAGAAAACTGGAGATATGATCCTGTGATGCCAAATGCCTTCTAGAAAGTGAGCAGGAGAAAAAGCACTCTGCACCCTGCCAATAAAGAAGCATTGAGTCTGAGATATTATTACGGCCTCTCTGGCTGAACTCCAAGTGTGCAGAAACAGTAACTTTTAAAATTTTGTGATTATTTTGGTTTTTATCTTCAGGAATTAAAATCAGTTTTTTATTAAAAAATACACTCAAAATTTGTGTCAGCAATAGCATCAAGGAAGTTTTTGAAGCAGCTAAGCTTTAAATGTTTGTGTTTATTTTGAATTTCAGCTTTAACTATGCATACCTTGCAAACAATTTAAATGCTCCCCTTTCTGACAACAGTTACATAAAATGAAAACAATAATACATTAAAGAAAACTACTTTAAAGGACATATTGAGAAAGATTTCCTACATTTTTCATAAGAAAATGAAGTTGCCTCAGGTCATGCAATGACAGCTCATATGGACCTGAGAATTTCCATACTAAAATACCTATGAGAGAAATAAGGAGCGACAGCAACAAGAACTGCTTGGTTGATCAGCTGTATCAAATTGTTATTGAGTAGATTCCACTCCAAAAGGTGATTTGTGTTCATGGTATATGATAATTTAAATAAGTTAATTACTTTTGCTTGATCTCTTGAGGTGCTTTGTACAAAAGCTGTATCCTAATCTTCAAACAAACACCAGTTGGATTTCATGGAAATGAGGTGCTAACAGTGCAATTTTTCTCCTGCTGGAGGCATGTGGCTGCCACATAGTGAAATTCCAGGGTAGAGAACACAGGATGGGTGTTAGTCCATTTGACAGGGACCTCTTTTAGTTTTGACTTGATGACTCTTATGGGCTAAGGCAATCAGTCCTCCCAAACAACAAAATAATGAACAAAAAATCCATAAAAGGAAAACAAAAACCCAACAAAACCAAACCAAAAAATCATAATGCATCTATTAGATATGGTGTTGACATTTTCTTTTTAACCTACCCGACCATGGTCAACCACAGAGCCATGCTTAGAACGATGTTGTGTGTCATTCTAAAGGATCCATGAGAGACATGAAAGTAGGAAAATACATGTGATAAGACAAATGATTGACAAAGAGTCTTGGTTCTCTTTGTTAGTTAAAAAAAAAAAAAAAACCCACAAAAAACTTCCAGTTAAAAGCCAGTCTTCAATTTATATTCCTAATTTAAGCTCCTTCTTAGAACATCTGCGAAGAAACCTAGTGAGGTAAGCTGGTAATTTTTTTAAATTGGAAAGCATTTATTAAAAGGGTATTGCCTATTAACTAGCTAATTAAACACTGCTGAGTCCTGTTAAAAGCAGAGAGTTAACTTCTCTATCTGGCTCTGCCTTTCATTTTCAATGGCCCACACTGCCTTGCTTTAGCTTTGAGATCTGACAGGCACACTCTGACAGGCCAGGCTGTGGGGTTTAGGAGGTCACCAGCCCTGGCTGTCTGCTTCATTGCACTGGAAATTACCATCCCTGCAGCTTAAACAGGAGATGGAGACTGCCTTGCTCCACATCTCAACACAAAGCAATTTATCTGTGACAGGACCTGCAGTTCCAAACTAGACATTGTAGAGACCAAAACATGGGTACAAACATTCTGCAGAAGCAAAATGACAGCTTAGGAAGGAGGAAATAATTGCAATTTCTGAAGTCCTTATCAGTTTTATCTCAGACCACATGACTCAGAAATTGCACTGCAGACCCAGAGGCAAGTGTTTAGTACATGTTAACATGTACACACAAATGAAGACTAAGCTCCCCATCAGGTCTTAACTTGCTTAGTTTAACATACCCCAACATCTGTCCCATTTCTATACTAAGCTTTTGCTCCTCACCTTCCTTAGGCATATGTACCTTTTATTGTTT
The DNA here is from genome assembly GCF_015832195.1 of Motacilla alba alba. Lineage (NCBI taxonomy): Eukaryota > Metazoa > Chordata > Aves > Passeriformes > Motacillidae > Motacilla > Motacilla alba. The sequence goes on along the minus strand of NC_052029.1, from coordinate 9,262,739 downwards.
CTATTAACTATCTTTGGCAAAAATGTCCTGCAGACAAGCCAGCTTCACTTTCAATGTATTACTCACTATGTTATCTGACTGAAATAAACCCCAGTATTTTTTCACAATTAAAGCATGCATTAGGCATAACCGAGATTTTAGAGTATCTATTAAATAAATGTTAATACCTATACTAAGAAATGTGTTAATAAACACATTAAATAGAGGAAAATCTAAAAGACATACCAGTTTAGCATGTAAACACAAATAACAAAACACAAACTGTGTTTATTTAGGTTATGTAAGTTACAGAGTGGATGTCACTTGAGGCTCCGTTGCCTGGCCTGATCTGTGTGAAGGAAGCTGAGTGAAAAAGGACACACTGCCAAGGAAGCACCAGCTACAGCCCCTCTGACCTCCCTGCAATGCTGTAGCTGCTGTTCATCCCAAAAAGGTCAGATACTGCTCGTGTGCACTGTCAGGAACTACTGCCAGTGTGATGCCTCATGCCAAGCATGAAAGTCAACATGTCAAAAGCTCCCTGAGAAGGAGCTATAACATAAAAACTTACCCTTACAATTTCATAATTTACAATTTTATTTGTCCAACTAAAAATATGACAGACTAGCAAAATTCATAATAAATTATCATCTGACAGGTCCCAATTTTTCTTACAACAATTGTATTATCTTTTGAATCTCCCAATCAACATACTGCATGGTAAATGGTTTGATCCCAATGGCAGTGAATTTTCTCCGGGCTGAGTGGAGGAAAATCTCCCCACTGAACTGAAAGGGACAGTAAGCAATTCCATGGCAGTGTCAGACTATTGGCTTAATGGAATTAACTGCAGATCTGGAAAAAACAGATGAGTATCTTAATTGAAAAGTGTTAGTTGAGAGATGAAGTAGTTAGAAAATGTCTCATGCCAACTAAGTCAAACCAAAACCTTAATGAAGACTGCAGCCAATACTCACCTTAAAGCTAAAGCTTCTGGGAGAAGAGCTTGAACTGTACTGCTCAGTTTTTGCTAAGCTGCTGTAATAATTGTCTACTTTGGCATTGGCAGACTTGTTAGAAACTGGATCATCAGTTATTGGACAGATAAAATAATTGTCTTCATCATCACTATCAGCATCAAGGAAATTCCCAGAGTCCACTGGAGTCCTTCTGGCATTATCAATCCCTTCCATGCGAAAAATAAGGTCCTCGTCTGCCATGTTTGCAGGAGGCTGGTTTAACTCCTGCAAGGACTGGAACACCCACTACTCCAATGCACATGCAAACAGGGGGAAGAGGCTGGGTGAGAAAGGAGAAAAGGAAAAGGTTGTTATTAAAAGAAAAAATAATGCATGACACTGATGTCAGCACACTGGCAGAAAATAAATATATTTGCATCTGGCTCTGTAAAAGTAGTCCTCAAGTACCTACAGGTAGTTTTGAACACCTCTGCTAGAGCTGCTGAGAAGCAGCATTCTGGTTTTAAACTGCTATAGGACTGAGAAGAAAGGAGCTTAGTATCCTTGGTTATCTCCTCCTCCAAATGTCATTATTCTTCCTTATATGAAATGCTGAGTTTCACAACATTAGTTTTAGAAATTTGAGAGAGTTTTACCTCAACCACCACAGTCAAATTTTCAAATCTTTTCAGGACCAGTCTTCTCAAGCTTATTCTGTACAAATTATCAGTCAAATGAATTAGAGAGTATTATAAAAATAACACAGAAAAATTTTCCACCATCCACAAGACTTAAGTTGGCTTTTAGCTTACATACAGCCAATGGCCCACAGGCTGCTGAAAGTGTAGCACACTGCAGAAAAATGAGGGGGTGGAATGATTAAGCCCTTGGAAGAGGTGGAAGTTTACACAGATACTCTAGAAATACTGGCATGTACAAAATAGAGGATTAGTAAGAATACTCAAAATTTGGCCCTGATGCTGGCTGAGCAATGGGATTTTAATTTAAAACAGACAGTTCTAAGTGTCACATTGTTTAGTTCTTCACCCACCCAGCAAAATCAGGGATTTTCACATAGCTAGTCTAACAAAACAACCATACACCAAGGTTTTCAGTTTTGCTTTACAGTTATTCCTTAGCCCTTTGCATTTTCAGTTTTCTTTCTGCATGAAACAGGAAGATGAATACACTCTCTACAGAAGTATTCATAACTGCTGACCTCACTCCCCGGTTACTGAGAAAGTGCTCACCACAGAAACAGTGCCTTAACATGAGGCAGCTTTCAGCAGCAAAATTATCTCACTGGTTACTGCTCTTCTGACGGGGGCAGCATTCCTACACTTCAGCCAGCAACACGGCTAATTCCAGCACTCCAGGGAGCAGCTGCTCGGGAACCACTGCTGGAGGAGCTCTCAGCCAGCTCACCTCACTTTGCACTGGAGCAGCTCTGGAGTGCTCACCTGCTCCTCCAGCAAAGACCACGGGGGAGCTGTCGATTCTGGGAAGGGGCAGTAGCACATACCTGGCGGGGGAAGGTGCCACTGCACACACACACACCTGGCGGGGGAAAGTGCCACTGCACACACACCTGGCGGGGGAAAGTGCCACTGCACACACACACACCTGGCGGGGGAAGGTGCCACTGCACTCACACCTGGCGGGGGAAGGTGCCACTGCACACACACCTGGCAGGGGAAGGTGCCACTGCACTCACACCTGGCGAGGGAAGGTGTCACTGCACACACACCTGGCAGGGGAAGGTGTCACTGCACACACACACACACTGGCAGGGGAAGGTGTCCTCAGGTGCCACTGCCATTTTCACTGTGATCCTCTCACCAGTGTGCACTGAGTGCTGGAGAACCCCTACTGCCTGTCACACACACAGCCAGCAGCTGTCAAACGATGCTTCAAGGACGTGACTAATCCAGGACATACCAGAGCACGGGACAGCCCCAGTACACCCAAGTGCTGTCCTGCACTCCCTTCTGCTCCTGCTGTCACACACATCAGCAGATCCATGGGGTTCAGGACAGTTTGAGAAGCAGCAGCAATGCAGGAATGCGAGTTTGTGCAGCACTACACATTCTGATTTCTGTGACTTGTGTAAATGAAATATCACCACATAAATCAGTTTCTATTTAAAGCTAATGGTGTTTATGAAAGTCTCTTGGTTTTCCTTGGAACCATATTTCTTGTAAAGTACTTGTGATGTTTACTTTGGGAGTGTATGTACCAATAATCATACTCACATAAAATGCTTTTTAAAACAGAATTCAATAACCACATTTTGAACTACACAAACACTGCTCTAAACCTCACAGTTTGCTTGACAAAAAGTCTTATAAAAAGCCTGAGCTTCATCCCAAGAGTTATATTCTGTGCTTCTGCATTATAGCACAGAAGTTGTACTATATAGGAATTTCTGTAACTACTGCTGTTGTGTTTTGATCATTTAATCTTTAATATCCATTACAGAAGTGTTCCTAAGGCTAAGCAACAAGGAGAGTGAGACTGCACTAAACCAAGCCTGCCAGCCTGCATTATCACACACAACTTATAATTTTAACTACCCACTCCAACCCACTTTGAAAATTTATTCCATTTTTAATCAACCTTGAACTATGTGATTCAAAATTCAAATAATTTAAAATACAGTTCTTAATCTGCTCTAGTCTGTATTTATTTTTGTTTTTCCAATGCGTGTTTCAAGTATTTTTCCTTCTCTTGCCTTTATATCCAAGAGCCACACGGCCAGGAGGGGCAGGTGAGTGGCAAGGACAACATGCAAATATGTGAACACAGATAAACAGCAGGGAAAATTCACATCACAGGCCTGTTAAAGCATGACTCGTTTCTTGTAGGTATCTGTTGCTACAAAGCACTGCTGGGTTTAATGAGACTCTTGGCCAAGGTTCTACAGTGGCCTCAGCATTTAAACTTGCTTTAATTCATCCCAAATAGCTGAGTGATAGGAATACTACAGTCAGCCAAAGAGGGGACAACTGGAGCATCTCCATTTCCTTCTAATTCACTGTTTCAGCTCAGACACAGCACCCTGCAACTCCTTAACACAGGACAGGGGGCAGGAACTGCCCTGTAACAGAAGTCTCAGCTTGTCTTGTAGAGAAGCATTAAAGCAAGCATGACCCAGCTCTCCCTGGTGTAATACTAAATCCCTTTTGGTTTAATACCACATCACTTAAAGCCATTTAACAGGATACCTGTAAGAGTAACAAACAGGTTTTTTTCTTAGAGAAGTCACCTTTCAGATTAACATTCTTTTAAAGTCCAGATTCAAAATTTAACCTAAATTTTAGGTTAAATATAGACAACTATACAGACTATGCACCCTAAGAAGTATTATCACCTTTATGAGCTACAGACCCAAAGCTACATAAACTTGTCCAGAACAACCCCACTAGATATGTTAATGTCCTATAGCATATTACAGAACTACTGTGCTTTCCAAACACCCAAGTGACCCCTGCAAAGTAAATGTCTGTTCTCATGTGCACCACACACTGCAAGAAAACAGGTTCAGTGAGTCCAGGTAAGAGCTGTGATAAAAAAACAAGATAAAAAACCCCAGAGATATCTCAACTTGCTGTCCATTTTTGAAAACCTTGTCTTACCAAAGACAGATTTCTAATGAGAAGCCTTTAACACAGGTCCCTTCCAGTGTATCACTACTGCAAACACCATGGCACAAGTCCCATTCAGTTTGCCTGCAAGCACAGCTGGGATAATAATTTTATTAGTCTGAGTGTTAGACAGCAACAATGCAAAATTCATGAAGCAAAGGGGTGAGTTCAACTGCACCAGCTCAGAATATGAAGCGTTTGAGACAAAACCCTGTGCAAGGACACAGAGCAAGGCTCCCAACACACCAATGGCTTTCAGAGCTGCAGGCAGCGAGGCACAAGAACAGCCCTTCCGAGTGAAGTCCACGCTGCTGCCAAACGTGCAAATAAACACTACTTTACGAGTATCCAAAGCACGGGGGTTGAAAAGGACAGAAAAGGAACCTCCAACTCCAAAATATCCTTCCATTGCCATTAATAGACCTGTCATTTCAACTGGCTTTAAATACTCTGCACAATTAGCTATCGCTGACTTTTTGTAGGCATTTGCTCGGTACCCCACGCTGTTAATTAACTCCATGCTTTATGCGCATTGAGGTATTTGAAGAATTCTCCGAACACGAACCGTCCTGGAGCCGTCCCAAGCTGTCAGGGGGGACTCAGCCGCAGTCAGCCCCGAACACAGCAGCTGTTCCACGGTCACAGACAGCACCTGGCACTTTTAAACAGCCTAAGCACCAAATTATGCGCGCCGTCGTGGAAACATAAATGGACGAAACGCAAACCTTCAGCACTGCTGCCCAATGCCACAGATCAGGTTATTTTTGGGCCCGCGCAGAAGCCTGCCCGCCGGCCTTTCGCAGGCTCTGACCACCCCACTGATCGTCATTTTCCGCAATTAAAAACGCCCTTCCCGCGCTTCCCGCCGCGGGCGCCGCTGAGGCAGCTTCCCACCGCCGGCCCCGCACCGCGACGGCACCTACCGGCTTGGGAGAGCCCGGATCCGCCGCGCACCCCGGTACGGAGCGACCCCACAACCCCGCAGCCCGTTCGAGCTGGCGCCCTGCTCAGGGAAGGCAGGCGGTGGGAGGAGAAGCCGAGCCGCCGAGGGGAAGGAGGAGGCGGGAGCCGGGCAGCGAGGCCGCCCCTCACCGCCCGCGGCCCCGGCAAGGCGCCGCCTCCCGCGCCCTCAGCGGCCCCGCGGGCGCCTGCCGCGCCGCCTCACCGCGCTGCGGCGCCGGGACCCTGCCAGGTACTTTATTCCAGTGAGAAAACCGACAAAAATCTGAGCAGAACCACCAGCTAGCACCGTTAGGTATTAGCGATGGGAATCCCGGGCGAGTGCGGACAGGAAGGAGAGCGGGTGTGCGGGTTTCACAGGGTAGGTCTCACGGGTGTCCGCTGCTCACAGGAGAGCCACCCAAATTTGCTTTCATTTCTGTTCCTGTTGGGCACGGAGCTGAAAGGAGGGGGTGTCCTGGGGCAGGTGCTCCCATGGGAAGCACCCCCTGCACGGCAGCCCCCCGAAGATCCCAGCCCCGAGGGAAGGCACAGGGAGCAGACGTGGGCAGCGACCACGGGGCCTGCCTGCGCTTCAGGTTGGTCTTGAGCTAAATTAAATTGCACTATTGCACATTTCCCAACCAGGAATGGCAGTATTAAGCACCAGATTTCACATTCTAAAGACCATGTTTTCTCAAAGCACCCACATTTGCATTTGTCCCAAAACACTGGTTTTCTGGGTTGGAAATGCCCATGTTTAAGCTTTTCCTCAAGCTAGAATTTGTGGAAAATTTAAACAAAACTCCTTATCCTTTCATGAGTTACATGGAAATTAATGTAAATAGGTTCTGGCTTAATTGTGTTACTTGGCAGCCTGCAAAGAGTCTGCCTTTTTTACTGCTGTTCAATTCCTTACTCATGTAAATAATCCTCATTAGTGCTTTTTACCATGAGTAGGGGTTACAGAACCGAGACTGGAAGATGCGAGTATGTCCTCTGTGACAGATGGATGGTCTCTTGCAGCATCACAAACAGAAAAATGCACAATCCCTGTGCTCTCCAAAGAGAGCAGAAAAACACTGCTGCTGAGATAATCTTCAGGAGGAAGATTACCAATATTTAATTAAAAACACACAGAGCAGATGCTCTGACTCTCTGCCAGGAAAACCTGCCATTACTTACATAAATTAAACTGTGTCTCAGCATGGGACTGGAGGGAGCAGCACACATGTGCTGGAACACCAACTCCAATTTGACAGTTCCTGTAATTTTGTCACCAATTTCCAGCACCATGCTGAGGCTGCAAGCCCTGGTTTGAGAATGTCAAGCAGACACTTGACTGAGCCCCTGTTTAATGCTGCTTCCTAAGGGCACATTTTTTTCTCAAATTCGTGCAGAGTTTAAACTGAAAGACATTTGCAATGTTAGCGATTGTGCAGAAAAATTCTTGAGGTCTTATTCATTTCCCAGCTGCAAATCACTGTGATAAATATTAGCAGTTATCAATAACTGAGCACTTTTGCCCCATGAGCACCAGAACCTGCATTTCTTCATTTTGCACTCTGCTGTCAGCCCAGCTGAGCACCCCGAGGAGAGCAGCACCCAGCAGGGCTGATGTTGGGATGCTTCATGGCAGGGCCTGGGAAGAGCACAGACTCATCAAATGAATTCTGAAAGCCTAGAAGAAGGCAGATGTCTGGTTCCCACTGTGTGAAATTGTGTTGATAATGGTTAAAAAATCACCACCTGCCATGGTAGGCTTCTGATAAAGGTGGAATACTGTAACTGGTGTGATACATGAGCACGACTGAACGCGTCATGAGAGCAGCTTGTTTTAAACTCAGCAAATAATGGAATCATGAAGGTTGCAAAAGACCTCCAAGGTCAAGACCAACCTTTTACTGAATCCCACCACACCCACTAGACCATATCACAAAGTGCCACGTCTGCTTGTTTTTTGAACACTTCCAGGGATGGTAACTCCACCACTTCCCTAGGCAGCCTGTTCCAAGGCTTAACCCACTCTTTCAGAGAATAAATTTTTCCTAATATCTCACCTGAACCCCCACAATGCAGCTTGGGGCCATTTCCTTTTGTCTTGTTACTTGGGAGGAGAGACTGGTCCCCATGTTGCCACAACCTCCTTTCAGGGAGTTGCAGAGAGCCTCCTTTTCTTGAGGCTGAACACTCCCAGCTCCCTCAGCTGCTCCTTGTAGGATTTACTCTCTAGACCCTTCACCAGCTCTGTTGTCCTTCTCTGGACACAAAATACTTGGCATTATTTTGGACTAAAAGGAGCCCCACGGCTGCCTTCTGCCATACATCCTCATGGAAAATGTTCTGCTCTATCAGGAACATAGGTTATTCCTTGTCAAGCTACACATTTCTCATGCCTTTAAAGAAGCCAGCTCTGCTACCCTGGTGCAAGGGTGTACTTATTCCCAGGTTTAAGCCTGGGGCTTCTCTTCCATTCTCTGTAACATTTTGTTAAAAGAACAATCAGTGATGAAAAATTAAAGACATGTTGAAATCAGGTATTGGCCCAGACATGTTGTATATTCTAGTTTTAGTTTTCTATTTATACATTATGTGTCTTATCCTTTACACTTAAAGAGTTTGATTCACTTTTTTGTTGTTTGAAAATACTAAAAATTAAATTTCAAATGGCAACCTAGGGAATCAGTGACCTGAAAATCCAGTATGTTGTTCTTCCAGTGAGTATGTTCAGCACTGCATGAATTTTTTCCAAGAGCACTATAGCTGGTAAAGTTTCAGTATGCTCATTTTAAATAAGGTTTCTTTTAGAAATCATTGTTCTAGGGAACTGTGGATTTTGAAAGGAAAAGGGAAAAGACATCCCATATGATATTGACTTGCAGAGCAATTTTATTCTGCATTTGTTTAAATCTGCAGATTTTAAAATTGCCTTGAAATCAATCAATTTCCTGACAGTTTTTGCCCTCGTACTCCTATGACAATCTGGTCTTACAAGGTGAATCAATTTGGTCATAAGCCTCATTCCAGTCATATGGGAGGTGCATGTAACACACACCTAAAACTTCCTGGAGTACCAATGCATGACTGTCTATGGGAAGAAGGGCAACGGTGGACATAATTTCTCCATATTGTTTTAATTGCATTGCATTTAGTCTTGATATTTTCAGCTCTGTCCACAAAGTAATTATACAAATGTCTCCTGCAGGCCTCCCAGAACATGAGAATTCATCTTTCTACTCACCAGTGACCGAATCTGGCTCTGGTTGCCAAAGCCAGCTCTCTCATGGAGGCGGACAGGGAAACCGCCTGCCCAGACCTTCCCGAGCCCAGCCGCAGGTAAGGAGGCACCGCCGCGGCAGGACAGCAATCTGTGCGGGCAGCCCGACCAGCAGCTGCCAGCGAGATAAGGGCGGCGGGGGCCTCCCGTGTCGGGTGGGAACGGTTCAGCTGAGGACACACTGCCATGCCCAGGGAGCAGCTGCCCGGCAAGGTCACTGGCCTCGAGCGAGCTGGCAGCTCTTGGGCAGCACGTGTGCTCTGGCGGGCCAGAGGCGACTGCAGCGGGCAGGGAAGGCAGCGGGTGCCGGATACGGGGCAGGACGGACCCTCTTCATAGCCGGGAGTGTCTGTACACCTGCTATCGCGGCTGCGAAGGCACCAGCCAAGGGCTGCCCTCTACCCTGCGGGACCACGGTACGAGCAAAGCCCTCCCGCGCAGCAGCTGGAGCTGATCCACCACAGCCGCGGCTGCTGTGGGGCACAGACCGCACGGTAGCGCCTTGCCGGGGTGCCGGCCGGGGCCTGCCGCGGACAAAGTGCCCCGAGGCGCAGCCCGATGGCCCCAGAGCCCCTAGGGAGGAAGGGGCCGAGGCTCAAGGTCCGGCCGAGCCCGGGAGAGGGAGCCGCAGCCCGCCGCGAGCCGCGGCCGGCGCCCGCCCGCCTCCACGTGCGCACGCGGCGCCGGGCGCGGGGCGGCGGCGCCACCTGCCGGGCGGGGGCGGGGACTGCGCTGGGCCGGGCCGGGCGGCGGCGCCGCAGCCGCGGGCACGGGGAGCGCGGGGCCGGGGCCGGCGGCAGCAGCGGCGCTCACGGGGCGCGGCGGGCGCTGCAGGCGGGGTCGTGCCGCGGACACGGCTGGGCAACGTACGGAAATGATGGAAAAGAACGGCGGCGGGGACCCCGTCAAGCAGGCCTGGCGGGCGGTTGAGCAGCCAGGCGGTAGCGTGGCCGAGTGGTCTAAGGCGCTGGATTTAGGCTCCAGTCATTTCGATGGCGTGGGTTCGAATCCCACCGCTGCCAAGTTGTTTTCGTCCCCGCCGCGGCGGCTCCTTTTCGCCCCCCCGCAGCAGAAACGCGGGAGCCGCCGGCGGGGGCGGCCCGGGCCCGGCACGCTACGAGCGGCACTGCCCGGGCCGGGCACGGCGCGCCGGGAGTGCTGCGGCTGTCGGTCACTGTCGTTAACATCAATATTATAGAAAGTTGTGGTATGAACTAGACAAAAAGGGTGATCCACTGTGTGAGGTTCTTGCTTTAAGAATAAAATGAGAAAAACTCTAATTTTCAGGGGTTTTGCCTTTCCGCGCTGCCTTTGCATTACAGCACCCCCACCCTGGCCTTTGTGGCCTGCCCTGGACTCCCCTGGAGGGGAGGTGCCAGTGTTCGCACCCTCTGCAGAACTCTCAAACCCATCCACGATTACTCCCCTCCAGATCATGATTTCTCAAGCTCTCATCCCTTGTCCTTTCCCAAGCTCTCTACTGTTCACATCTTGCTCTTGGTTTTTCTCTCTCCATGTTACAGGTTGGAAAGATGTACATGGGAAAGATATTTCTCTGATAATTCCCACTGTGAGTGGTGGATGGGAAGGAGCTGGACTGTGCTTTAGGTCCATTTTAGCTGAACAGTAATGTGAAAAGCACATTGTTCACTTTAGCTGCTGCAGGGATTTGCTCAGTACAACTGCCGTACTTCAGAAATTTGGTGCCAAAACTGACTTGGGCCTTGAGGAGCAACTGAACTGTGTTAGTTGTTGCCCTTAACTACAGGAGGTGAAGGAAGCTGTACAAAGATCCATGCAACCCATAGCAGCAGATTCCTCTACTGTGTCATAAATACACTTAACTAATATAACTTACTTATTAACTTCCAATTTAACTAAAATACCCAGTTTTGACCTGTGAAAAAACCCTACCAGCATGTACCTGCAGCTCTGCCCCAGGGGCAGGGCAGGGAAATTGTGCAGAGGCACAGCACAGACTTCAGCAATGTTTCAAGTACACTTTTATTTTCCCTCAGATGTGGTGCTAGAGCTACTTCATGAAATCACACAATGTGAAGTCTCTGTAAGCCCGGTGTGTGTTATTTGCAGTAATCTGTTCTGTCTGTGCCTTTGCTTGTTCCTCTGTTCCCCAAGGTAGTGAGCCAGGACAGAAGCTGTGGTCAGTCTTTCTTCCTATTTCAGCCATTTTTCTTCACTGGTGAAGCACTGCAGTCTGTCTGCAGCTCTTGTTTTTCCTGCAGGTTCTCATTTACATCAGCAATCAATTTGGAAAGTTGTTGTTTTGGTTTGAAATACAGGCAACAGTCTTGACTCTGGCTGTGTTTCAGTGATTTGGCAATTATTGTTTGATGTATTTTAATTTCTCTGGTCCAGCCACTCGTTTGTTATGATATTGTTTGTAAATTCAGAAGTAGCTGCCTCTTTGTTGCACTGTGCCAGGAACTGTTGTGGAAGTCAGAATGATCTGGGTAGCAATACTGTGACCGTGCAGTTTATGCAGGTCAGTGTCGTCTTTCTTTAAAAAAATGCAAAACTGAAAGGCCACCGAGTTTTGAAGAAAGAAAAACCAAAATTAAAGTAACAATTAAAGTAAGCGAAATATTGAGGAAGAGCTTATAACGTGAGGGTGGTCTGGATTCAATGTAGTGATCCACAGAATCAGCAAAGTCAAACTTCTGTGGGCGGTACCCCAGCTGAGCTCGTGCCTTGTCTATTCGAAAAGTGTGAGTTACAGAAATGTTCTGTACCTGCAGGGCAAAAGAGTCAACACACAAAGGTATGACTACACAGGCCACTGGAACAAACTGTGAATGGTAGCAAAGACACAGTTAAAGGAAATGTAAAACACAAAACCCCCCACAACATTATATCAATGCATGATATGTCCTATGAGTATCGCACACATTATTTTTAAAATTGTCCACTCAAAAGGAGATTCTTGAAAGCACAAAGAGACATGAAAAGATGCAAAGTAGAATCTGCAAATGTCACCAAAAATGTTCTGCAAGCGTTCTCTTGCTTAGGTACTCAAAGAGTCGGATCCAAGCCATCTCATGGTTTCCTAAAGGCCCAGCCAAGTCATACAGGATACTGACCCTTGGAAGAGAGGAGCTGAAGAAGCCTCTCTCAGATTGCAAGCATAAGCTCTTTGCAAAAATCATGGCAACCAAGCACAATATATTGCCTAAATTGTACACAGTGCATGTATTTGCCCTGGAAACTGGAGGCTGAAGTAGCACTGGTTGGATTTGACTTTCTACTGCCTGAAAGTCTCTCTCAGATGAACATGTATGGATCCCGTGGGAATTAAGGAAAGTTTACAAACGCAGACTTTACCTCATTTCTGGTCAGCAGTGGGGGCAGGTCAACAACTGGTCTCAGAATTGCATGAAGGTGTTCCATAAATGTGGCTGCATAACAAAAGATTTTGACTTGAGGTAAGAACAGGAAATTGCTTTGCCATTGTGATTGTGACCTATCTCACACTGTAAATGCTCGCTAAGAATAATCACAGACCTGAGAGCTCAGGGCACCATTACTAACACCATCTGAACAAGGGGCTGGATTTAATCTTAATTATTGTGCTTGTGGAAAAAGGATTTGGAAAAGAGGAAAAAAAATTGGCACAGATGTAGTGAAAAGGTCATGAGGCCTCATAAAAAATATGGCAACAGAGAACTCAGTTTGATTCTGAGTTACACTGGGGGGTTGATTCTGGAGAGAGCAAGACATTTACCTGTCTTGCAGATACTCTTCAGAATATTTCATAAAGTCATGGAGTTTTACATTTAACTTTTAGTATCATTAACTCCACTAAGTTATACATCTGTTAGGTCCTACATAAAACCTGTTTTAGTGGGACTTGAATAAGAGATCATTCTGGTTTCAATATACTGCACAGAGGTGAGTTTCACACTGCTGAACACTAGGTGAGCACACAACATATTATTTTTGTACATGAAAATGAAAGTTGTGGCCAAATAAAATAAAACAATATTATATTACAGTTAGGAATGAGAGTAACTTGAAGAGGAAAGAGAAATGTTGATAAAATATTTTACCTGATGCATAGACCCAAGAAGTAGGAATACGTATCCATGGCTTACTGCAACCTAATCTTTCAAACTGAAAAAGATTTAAAAAACAATGAAAACCCCCTGAAACTTTAAACAAGTTTTGAAGTTTCAATTTAGAAGATATTTATGTAAATATTTACTGTTAAAACAGAAAAATAAATCATGGCTCTTAGTATTTACTATTTTTCATTTTAAGGAGATGCCAGTTAAATGTAACCCACAGACATGATGTCCTTTTTGTATCTTAAAAGAAGGAATGAAATTACAATAATTAATTGAAATTTCATGGTGTCCTGATACCTAATTTAACATCATGACATGTTTATGGTTTTGAGCCTATCATTAACAACAACATGGTATTTTGAAAAGAATGAACAGATGAATACTTAAGATTTACATTTTTTTGCCCACACAAAATGCCCATTATTCCCATCTGCATGCCCCATAAATGAAGACAGTACCAGCTCAGGACAGGGTGCTGGTGTGGATGGTCCTTTGGTCTCAGGGAAGACATTTGCTTGAACAGAGTATTTTGGGTGGGCTTTGTTACAGTGCTAATCACACTGAAATTCAAGCAGGAATTAAACCCACATTCAGAGAGCTCCATGTGGAACTCTCACACCCAAAGCAAACATACAACATGTAACATGCACACAAAAGCTGGAGTTGCATACAGTTAAAGAAATGAATGTACTTGGAGATGAGTATTGCACGTACAAGGGGAGTTAGCCATTCAAAAAGGTTGGATTTTTCTCCATCATGAATGAAATACACCTGGCCACTCTGTTAAAGAGATAGAGAACAGATAAGTCAGTAGAAATAGCACTGCATATATATTGACTTCTTTTTCTTTATCTCACCCCTTATGAACAGCTTAAAAATAAGACAGCAATATCAAACATGAGTGGATGCACACACGAGCCACAAACTCTCTGCTCGTGTTTCATTCAGTGGTGCTGTTGGGTGCAGCAGAATTGGTGAGCAGGTGGCTTGTGTGGTTAACGTGCCTTGGAAGAAATGGTTCATTACAGATGTGCCTGCCCAGAGTGGCTGTACTGCCTGTGCAGGACACCACTGGAGCTGGTGCTGCGCCTCACTGGTGCTGCTGGCACGCGTCCACCAAAGGGGGGGACGTGTTCTGCTCCGGGTCTGGTTAAGGCTCACTGCAATCCAGAAGACTCTGTGTAGCCAAGCTCTACGTTCCTGCTTTCCTTTTGCTTTCAGGGTTTTAGAAAAAGTAGTTTAATCTACTTTGAACCCCTTTCTAATATACTCTCAGGGCAATGCTTCTAGGTGATAAAAAACCTGTGTTTACAAGGAGGAAAACAGTTGTGACTGTTTTTGAAAGCAATGAACCCAAATGAAATGTGCCTCTGTTGGCACATGGTATGGGAAGAACTGACCATCACAGTTCAGAACATTAAATCTGGACCTGTACAGGGGAACAGGATGAATCTGCCTAAACTTCCACTTTCATTTCCAACATAGCAAACAATCTTTGCTCATCTTCCAGAAATTATAAATATTGCATTTTAAAAATGCAAAGATGGAGACATTCTTACAGAACTGAATATTCCATCTCTTTACCAACACTGTGCCCCATCCCACATTGCTCATGGCACACTGGTCAGCTGCAAACACAGACAACGATGTAAGCTGAAGGACAATAACTCTAATTACCACTGTGGTTACTGTAGCTCAGGATCCAGTGGCAGGTTCCACTGTCACGTGAGATCTGTGGTGGTTTTACTGTGTACTTACTGCTATGAAGTTCTTTTCAGGGGTGAGAGCTTCAGCAGCTAGAATATGAGCCTGTACAAAATTCTCTACATGTATCCAGTTCATTTGAACAGTAGGGTCCCCAAACTTGAAGCTAAGTAGCCTTCTCTCAATAATCTTCTGTAGATATAAACAAACATGAAATCATAACAAAATGAGTTTTAGAATGAGGTAATGTGTACTTGCTTGTCCAGCTAAATGTAGGTTCAGCTCCACTTAAAAAAAAAAAAAAAAAAAGGAAATACATAAATAAACTAAAAATATTCAAGGGAACTGCTCATGAGAAACTGTCAAAAGATGTATTGCAATATGTCCTGAATTTACAAAAAATACAAGCCTGTTCTAGGGATAAGTAAAATATTGTATGGAAAGGTAAGTTACAGTTCTGAGTGGATCAAAATTATTTACAAAATTTGATCAAATTTATCAAATAGCTTTGGCTAGGAAAAACTGGAAGATACACTTTGGCTGGAAGGAATGCATCCCAGTTTTCATTGAATAGGTAAATTTTAGAAACTGCAAAATATGACATTTGCATGATGCCTTAAAATTGGCTCAAAACAATAAAGCTCAAAATCAAATAGAAATTTTAAAATATTAAAATTTTAAAGGGGCTAAAATAAAATCTCAGAATTAACTAAAAATGTATTTTCCATTCTTAAAATTATTTACAAGATAATAACATATAATTTGGCTGTCTGCAATATAATTTCCTACCTCAGCTACAAACAAAAAATATCTATTATGTGGTCAACTTGAATCTATTATTTCCTGAAAGCTGTGTATAACTTTATATTACACTAATTCTTTTAAAATAACTGGCTCACAGAATTCTACAGGGACCATGTTCTAAATGTCATCTGTTGGCCCTGCAATTTAAAAGCAAGTAAAATGTGAACACCTCAGCTGCTGCCCTTCAGTAACCTGTTGTACCAGAGGGTGCTTCCAACTCTGGAACCTCCTTTATTGGTCAGGGAAAGCTGTAAATAGTTGAGACTGGAAATAAGATATTTTGCTGTATCTCTTTTCATTAATATTTAAAACCATTTGGTGTAAGTTGCATGTAAACAGACATTTGAAATATCATGGATTGGCCTGAATCTTACAGTAATCATTAAATTATAAAGGTGGATTTTAATTGTATTTAATTAAAAAAACAAGGCTTTTAAAATCCACACTTTACAGATACAATGCTTGTTAAAAAAAGTTATAATATCCTCAGCAGATGATTGAGTTGTTGAATTGCTACCCCATAAGATCAGTCAATTTATAAAACAAATAAGGGATGCTCCTTTCAGCTTTTTACCCATATCATAGAAAACTCTGCAGGTTAAAGAATTCGGATGACATACTGCTAGCCTTGGCAAGTGTCTCTGCTCTTCTGGTCCATAGATTCCAGGTGGGCGAAGAACACACGTGTGGAGTATTCCACCTCCTGGAACATGGGAGAAGATCATTCTTAAGAGACCTTCACATCACTACTCTGGATCTTTGTTTGTATCACCCAAAGGCTGAGGCAGCAGAACTTACTCTAAATTCATTTCACTACCTTAAAAACAATACATACCAAAAGGTGCTGCATTAGGAGTTGGATAATAAGATGGAAGAATCAGAGCATGCAAAATAGCAAGAAAAGATTCAGAGAAGTCCTGCAAGCGTAGTTATGTTCTTAGAAAATACCAGATATTTAAAAATGTCTTTCTAATCAGTCCCTTGTCCCTGTGCCAGAGCAGTGAATGAATGTGTTGGCTGTGGTGATGAGTTCACTGAAGTGAGCAGGTTGTTCAAAAATATATTGGATAGTGCAATGAAACCAACCATTCCCCCACAAAATTATTGATGGGAAGCAGTGACCTGTTAGCAGTACAAGGTAGAGCTGAAAGATTATCTCAACAGCAGGTGCAGCTCCCACTGGAGTGAGGTAGAAGCTCTGGACAATTTCAGTGGGATCATAAAAATGAAACCTTCCCATGTACATCAGTTGGCCGTTTCATCATCTGCTAATAACTATTTACAGTACTTGTAAAGATATAAAATATTCAGTCCTGCTATGGCACAGAATCAAAATGGGATGTTTGGTTCTCTTTCATTGACAAATGCAGAACTGTGTATTGGTCCTGTAATTAGGAGAGGCTTTGATGTGAAGAGCTGCGGAGGAAATAAAGGGGAAAAAAACCCCTTTCTTATTTTGAACAAAATAATTTTGTTGGGATGGAGTTCCCATCATGGACTTTCTATCTGTTATAGCCCTCTGCAAGTATCAAGTGAAGAGTCTTTTCTGTAAGTTGTCCACAGCTAAATTTAGCTCAGTATCACTTGGTCACACAGAATCATGTTGCACTTTACATTAATTTGTTTTGCACTGGCAGTTATAGTATCTCACAGGTGAGCTTAAGTATTCAAGTGTATAACTGGCTTCCTCAACATGGAAAACTTTGGGAAGCACTAATAAATAATTCCAGGCCCTAGGCTCAGGTACCTACTTCAGATTTTAATATATAACTTGAGGGGGTGTGTGGTGTGTAACAATTTAATCAGCATTCGTGTTTTACTTAAGTTGCATGAGACAGTGACATTAAACACTTGTTTTTGTTTAATTTATAACCATCTTATTATTTTTCATTGACACACTGAACTTACTGCTACTGTGCTAAAACCTTTTACAGACATTGTGGGAGCTTTAAACCAATTTAAAGTCATTTCTAAATGAAAATACTTTAATTTGTGAGAGGGGGTTGGTAACTTAATTTCATAATTGCTGGGCAGTCTTGTCCACTAAGGATTGATACAGGACCCAGGATTCTGGGGAGGAACAAGAAGAGGAGGAGTAAATTCTACTATGAATTCATGCTCAGACAAAAGTACCTTCTAGTGAAGATCCATTAGCTGCTAGTACCATTTGTTCTGCAATTGATTTGGTTCTGGAATAGTGGTCAATGAGCTACAGAGAAAAAGCAAATATATTTGTATCTGTTCCTGAAATGGTGGGACAGAGAGGCATCTCTTCATCACTAGTTTTCACTTAGCAGATGGCAACAAATACCTCAAAATACAAGTTGTGGGGTGTTAGGCACAGAGTAAAACACATGAATATTTCTAGGGTAAGGAAGCATTTTGGTATATGCAAATCTGGTTAATTAATTTCAGCACATTTGAGAAGCAATAAATATATGTATGTTTTGAATGCTGCCAGGAATGTAATTGATCACTACTCTGTAATCTGGATTTCTTCTTCAGGTAACGGAAAAGTCAAAAGCCAGCTTTTGAAGGCATTACACTTGGTCTGAAGTATCCTGCTCACTTCCATGTGGCATTGTCCCAGAGAATGTGTTATTTAAAATGCTATTAAAAATATTCATATTTTATCTCCATCTCTACTTCTTGAAAGACTGTGAAGTACTTGATGGAGAGAGGAGGGACACAAAAAACAACGGTGTATGCAAAGCAGCCAGAAGTACTTTCTCTTTTTTAATTAACCGCAATAAAACCATATAAAAATAGGCTGCTTTCCCAGATCAGCTCTACCTTGAATATATATGTCATCCTCTAAGGGAAAACCAGAAAAATAATGAGGATAATAAATAGCTAAAGAGGCACCAAGCCATATAACAGAATCCTCATGTCCAGGTGGAATATCCCTAATATTAATGCGGCACTGTGGGAGTTATTTTCCAAAATCAAGGCCTTAATAGGAAAACAAAAAATATATACTTTGATGTACATAAAACTGATGTGCCAAGGTTGAAAACAGCATCTTTAAAGAGTGTAGAGTTTTCTTTTTTCTTTCATAGAATGACAGAATGGTTTGGGTTGAAGGGGACTTCAGCGATCATCTCGTTCCAACCCCCTCTTCATGGGCAGGGACACCTCCCGCTAGACCAAGCTGCTCAAACCCTCATCCCACCTGGCCTTTCTTGTGCCTGGATGCTTGCATCAGGCAAAACACTCCCATAAAAACCCCGGGCTTTTTCAGAAACATGGAAGCAAACAGAGAAATTTGAGAATACAATACAATGAAATACCTTGTCAATTGGGAAATACGGCAAAGATTCCTCATCCCCATCTTCAATGGGAAGCCCTCCAAACACCACGTTCACTGAGCTGGTGTAGACCAGCCGAGGGATGTTTTTCTGTTTGCAGGCTGCAGCAATGAATAATCAATTACATTAGTGGAAAATTATTGGGTAAAAAAGTTTGTGTACCATTTTTACTAAGAAAGTGTCAAATCTTAAAAGAGAAAATCCTTCCATTCTGTGACTGGGTGAGTTGAAATGCAGAACATATTTAAAGGGAAGACATCAGTGTAGAAGCAAGTGCATTACTTGCTGGCCCACCCTAAGCTGGGTGCCAGCACTGTGCCTCAGGAGAGCTCCTCCAGCCCGCTGGGCATCAGGACAGAAGTCCTTCTGCTTCAAGGGCTGCTCACTGCCTGTACACAAGTTGTTAGCAAGCAGGTTAACTACTACAAAATACACGGGGAATTGGTTAACTCCTTACATGGATACAGATTCCCACATGAGTCAAACAAGGTGTTGAAAAGCTGAAGTAGTTGAACTACAGTGCTGGCTCTCTTATACACCTTGTATATCACAAGAATATCACACCTTGTAGCAGAACTGAGCATAACCCCCCCGCCCGGTGACATGTTTCCTCATTTTCTGCCAACAATGTAAAGTACTTGGTGACAGACAGAGTGTGCCAAAAAGGCCAGCTGGCTGTCTCTAAATTGGATATGATGTTTGATAATGGCACAGTTAAATACATACCATTAAGGATGAATCTTGTTCCGTTAATGTTGACAGTTTCAATCTCTTTTTTATGCAACTAGGAAAAGAAAAAAAAAAGTGCATTTTATGGTAATAATACATATTCAATTCAATAGGGGGATGTTATAAATGTCCCCAAATAAATGTAATTTAGTGCTTTGATTGTTAAAAATGCCATTTAGACTGCTGTTTCAGACTGAAAGAAGTCTAATCATTATTTTTCAACTATATGTGTATTTTTCTTGTATTTTTACAGACTAGTCTGCTTGAAGCAAAGAAAATTGTTGTGCTTCTAAAAATATATATCCAGTTATTACATATCTTGCAGCAGTATGTTAAATACATGTGTTTCAGAAGCACTTTAGTGACCAGTTGCCTCTAACCAGAGCAATTCAAATTATGCATTGCTCAGTGGCAAACAACTTCAAGTGAGCTGTTCTATCCAGACAGGGTAATTACTGAAGTTCCTCTTATTAAATAAAGTAAGAAAGAGGTGTGTTTGTGTGTGTCTGTGTGTGTGCTCGTAACTCAAATTATAAAATGGTGACTCAGAGTCCTACATGAAGTGCATCTGTACAGCTTTTTACCCAATGGTGAACAATTAAAGACTTCAAATATTGTTATTGTTATAATTCAGATATATGAAGTAATTTATCATTTAGTTAAGGTTTTATTCCTGCTAGTGACCTTACACTTAGGAGATCCATGTGAAGGTTTAGGGAAGAGTCAGGGTTTTGGAGGGAACCAGCCTCCCTTGTCCTTCATTTTGTCTTCACAGTATTTCAGAACTTTTCAAGGCCCTTTCCATCTCAAACACCTTCCCAGGGGGCTGGTGGAACCTCTAATGGAGAGGAAATCACTGCAAGCAGCCTGCTTGCAGGTGGCACCCTAGTTCGCACAGAGCAATTTTCCAAAAGACCAGGGCAATATGAAGAGATGAAATCTGCCATGCAGTGTTACAGCATCAAAGTCTCTCACCCTCTGCGTGGGCAGTTACACAGAAAAAAAACAAAACTATGTGGACTCACCTGTTCTGTTCCTGACATTCCATAGGAAGCTACATGAAACACACAGTCAGCGCCTTCACAGACTGCCAGTATGGCACTGTAATCCCTGATATCTGTCTGCAATACACAAGAAAAGATATTTGGACATGAAATCGAAGCTGCAGGTGAGCATTTGTCATACAGTGGGTTAGCACAGAGGGAATCCATGTATAGAATGCATATATAGAACTGTACTTGCTGTACAAGTATCCTGGGACTCAAAACTGGGCACACCTCCCTGCTTGCTGATAATTATACTTTTCTTCCATAGAACCCAAAGAACTTTAAAGACATTCATTAAGGTTGACAATAGTCCTGTGTTTACTCTACAGGTGGTTAAACTTAGGCCTAGATGAAGGCAGGATCCTGAGGAGTCAGGAGCGAAACTGCTCCATGTGTTACAGGTTTTGCTGGTTTCCTTATTTATTTCAGATATACTAAAATCCATTCACCAAAACTCATGTGAGATGTTCACACCGTTAAAAAGGTTACTGAAATTTGAAATAATTGGCAATAGGTATTCGGATTCTGTGAAAACTAGGAAGACATTATGGAAAAGGCAAATGAACAAACTTTTACTGTGGGGAAGATAGTATTTATCATACCTGGATCCACACCACTCCACTGGGAATCATCCACAAAGGCTTGTGTATGTCACACAGAACAACAGAAGCTCCTATGTTGGCAAGAGCACATCCCAGCTTGTATCCACAATAGCCAGCACCTCCTGTCACCACCGCTCTCATGCTGATTTTATTGAGTGTTCCGGCACGTTTGCTCTGCTTGCAGTCAGAGATTCGGTGATAGGGAGTTGCTACTCCACTCATTTTTGGTTTTGTGTCTATGAAATACTGCCCGGCACTACCAGATACATGTAAAAATTCCTTCTACATGGAGAAAATTGCTCCATAGCACTCCTGGATGCAGACAATTTCAGGGAGTTTCATGTTGACAAGATCTAGTCACAGCAACAAAATCTGGCTTTAATGCAGCCTGCCTAAGAGAGATAAAGACAAAAGCAACCCAAAATTTACAGTCCCCAGTTTACTGCCAAGACAGACATCTGAGAGAAGTGGTCTTTCCAGCTTCTTTCTAAGTACCAGCAGCTAAACATAAATTAAGCACACACTGAGTGTGTGCAGTGCATTGGCAGTGCTGGAGTTGAGATAGATGACGATTTCAGGAGGGAAGAGGGACGACTGATCCTTATAACTTTAGAAGGTGTATCAGAGAACAAGGCTATCAAATCCCTTGCTTTCGAGGGGAACTCGAATAAAATAGCTGCTATAATATAGAAAGGCTTAATAACCGCATTAAGAAAAAAGTAACAGTGAATCACTTATTTTCTGAACGTGGGGGTTCTTGCCCTTCTAGGGGTTCCTCACCGGCAGTCAGGACATTTCAGAGGCTGTGGCCACCGACTCCCTCCGACACCCAGTCCCTGCCCCGGCCGCAATTAAACATTCAAAGCCACCCGAGCCCCGCCGGGGCTCTCAGCATCTCGCTGGCAATGGGCCGGGCGGCAGCGCAGGGCCCCGCGCTCGGGCCGGGCCCCGCCCGCCCCCGGCCTCGGGCGGCTCCCGCGGGCGGCGCCGTTGGGGCCGTTGGGGCGGCGCGGGCAGCGGCCGCGGGAGCCGCTCCGGGCACGGCCGCCCGCCCCGGGCCGGGCTGTCCGCCCCGGCCCCGCAACAGCCCCGCAGCATCCCCGGCGCCCTCTCTTCCCGCAGCATCTCTGACATCCTACCGCATCCCCAGGCTCCCACAGAACCCCTGGGTCCCGCTCATCTGGCGGCAGCTTTGGGCTCGCACAGCTTTGCTGGGATTCCGCTCATCACACAGCATCCATGTAGCCCACAGCATCTCTGGGATCCTACAGCACGTCACGGTATTCCTGGGTTGTCAGAGCATCCCTGGGATCCCAGAAGTGGTTCTTACCTCCGAGTGTCTTCGCACAGCTGTGACTGCTGCACGGAAGCATCCTGTCAGTAGTGAGGGCTCCGGTCACACTGAGGTACCTGTTGAACAGGTTGTTCAGGAAAAAAACACCACCTCCTGCCTGCTGGTTGGACAGTCGGTGGCAGGACATGGCTCATAGAGATGCAGAACTTCTGAGACACCTGCAAAACAGCAGGAGTTCCCAAAGAGGCACAAATACACAAACAGGCCCTAAGGTCCCTTTCCACCTGAGCCTCCCTGTGGTCATTTGAGCCTGGGAGGGTGTGAAAAGGGTCAGGAGCTGCAGAATTTGTTACCCATTCCAGGCAAAAGTTAAGCTTTGAACACATCTACCTCTTTTGTTACAGCTGTGCTATGTCTGAACATTTGTATTAAATTTTAATCACTTAAAGACACATTGCAGTTACGTTAGAGTAGGAGTAACTCAAACAAGAGCCATCTTAAACTGAGACTCACTTAAGGCCCACAGAAATAAGAGAGCTGGCTATTCCCAACTGGTACTGAGCATTGTTTTAAAATCTGAAATATTGCATCTTTAAGAAAGATAAACAAATGTACTGAAGCCAATTATTGTTAATCAGTGCTGGTATAACAGTGATGTGAAAAGCGTCCTACCCAAAATAACAAACCAGAGGTTTGGTGTTACAGGACTGAAATGATGGGACTCCACGGGGACTTACAAGCACAAAGCCAGTGAATTCCTTGGTTAGTCCTTACTGAGGAGCATCCAAGCAAGGTCACTTTTCACTCCTGTGAAAAGTGTTGGTGTAATCCAGGATGCATCCTGAGCTATTAGTCCAATAAAAGTGATATTAAAGATTTACAAATAATTAATTTAGAACCAAATTGAATGTTTGCATGCTGCTAAAATGCTCTCACTGGGAAGTAACTGGGAAGTGGTTTTCTGTTCTGGATTTCTAGGGAGTAAAGGCTTACATGCCTGCCTGCAGCACTTGCTGGCTCAGCTGCAGCTCTGTAGTGATAAGTTGTGAATTTAACTGGTTTTAATCAAACCTCAATAAAGGTCTCATATCTCTTCTTTAAGCTTCCTGTCAATTGCCAGGAATAGGAGACAGGTCTGAGCAGTGCCCCTGCTAAAGGAAGCTGTAGAGTGGGAGCTCACTTTGTATGGACAAGGACAATCTCCAAATGCAAATCCATAATCAAGCAGACTCTACTGCTTTCACTGCACACAGAACTATTTGTTTAGTGAAGAGAAGAAAACCCTGGAGTAAAACAAATCTTTGCTTACACAAGCTGCAGTGATAATTGTGGTTGGTCACACATCTCCTGTCACTGTGCATTGTCTTTTACCTGTAACCTTTATTCTTCTAGCATTGCTATTGGCTCTCCTGAATATCCTGTAGATTTAGAGTGAGAGAATCTCTATAAACTTACTGGTCTTAAAAATCCTGTAAAATGGCAAGAAAAGGCAAAGTGAATAATGAGTGGAGACAATCAGATGGCACAGCTGTTCCATCATTGTCTTCCATGACCCAATGGGGCAAATGCAGCTCTGCTGAGTCACGTGGGGTGCAAGAGAGGGAGCAGCTGCTCCCTGGTCAGAGCAAAGCTGGATCCCAAGGAAAAGCTCCTAACATCTGTAAGGTTTGTCTGGGCTACACCTGGTGTGTACATGTAGCACAGGTGGCTCACACAGTGCAATCCACACAAGAAGCAACTGATGGGAGACTTAAGAAAGGGTAGCTTGGCTTGTCTGCTCAGCCCAAAATGCAATTCCCTGAACACACAGTGTGTGCCAGCACTGCTACAGGGTTGTGGAGAATGTGACTCCAGAGAGCAGTAACAGTTGTCTGAATTCCACCTTCCAACAAGCTCCTTAAAAACAGGAGGTTATTGGTTCAGTTATTATTTATTATTGCATTGAAAGGACATGATTTGATTTACAAACACACATAATGATATTTATTACCTTTTTACAAAGCTTTAGAACAATACAACTATTTTACATAAATATGATTTTCACTTTTCTAATCACCTATTATTTATAAATATTTACTTTCCATATTTTCCCACTGTTTCCCAGGTCTCTGTAATTCCTCAGGCTAACTGACAGTAGCTGTAGCCATGGCTTCATCAGAAGAGTTGTTTAGTCACACTTTTCTTCACTGGAGCTACTGGACTTGTTATAACACTGTTGTCCTGTGACAGTTCCTCTTCTTCCACCTTCTCAGCCTCCTGAATTATCATTTTTAGAAGATGCTTCCCAGCATGAAACATCACTGAATGAAGGTCCATTAAAACTATTCCTGCACCCATTTGTGGTGAACTCCTTTGCTGTAACACTGTGTTGCTCTTGGGGAGCATTTCCTGATACATCCTATGTTTTCACTTTTCCAGTTGTTTTTTGTTTGGTTTTTTTTTTTCTTTCTTAATGAGGTCAGAGAGGTGTCATCATAGTAATATGAATAACAAAGTCCAGAGTGGCTGAGGAATGTACTATGACCAGATAATTAATACTCAGAAACAAAATGAAGTTTTCTGGAACAGGTGAGTGGTTATTTGGTTTCAGAAGAAAGAAAGAATGACAAAACTTAACAAAATGCCAAAAACAAACACCATTTTAAGGAATGTGTGGTCTTCTTGGCAGGTAGGTCTTGTTTTTAGGTAATGATCCACAGAATCAGCAAATGAGAATTTCTTTGGTTTGTAACCGAGCTGATTTCGTGCCTTGTCTATTCGGAAAGTGTGAGTTACAGTGACATTCCACACCTAAAAGCCAGAAGGACAGTTATGGCAGTGACTTTAGCATCCAACTTTCTAGAACTTGGATGAAAATATATCAACAATGGTGTTACAATGGAAACAGAATACAAAACAGAGTTGCAATGCAGACAATTCAAAGGGTGTATCACATCCTTAATGAGAATTTGAGTCAGAAATATATAAACATTATCTTTTTTTATATATTTACCTCATTCCTTGTCAAGAAAGGTGTAAAGCTAAAAACTGGCTTTAGTATCAGGTGCAAATATTCCATCACAGCGGCTGTGAAACAGAAATTGCTTCATGAGACATCTGGTTAACAATAAACGGAGACAACGCTGACATTATACATCCTGTAATTCCTACTGGCAGAAGGCACTGTTCAATTTATCAAGTACATTATGACTTTATGAATAGCCTTTAAACTTTATCTGCTATAAATAACACCACATGGCACAAGTGATTATTCTCAATTAAAATAATGTTAGTTTAAATCATTCCTACAATTTGTGCCCCTGCATTTTATAAAACCACTATGTGTCTTCATAGGAATAAAAAAAAATCAAACAACCCATAATAATTAAGACTGTATTTTATTTTTTTTTTACCTGCTATATGAGCCAGGAGAACAGGAATATGTATCCAAGGTTTCCTGTAGCCTAATTTTTCAAACTAAAAAGGGTGTAAAAAGAAAGAATAACAGAGAACTTATACCAAATTGAAAGTGTCTATGAGGCCTGAAAATGGAAAAAAAAATTAAAAGAATGTTGATAAAACTTGTACCTAAACTTTTTTTTCCCCAGCTAGTCTTCCTGTCAATACAGGTAGTAAAAAATGTAATTGAAGCCCACTACTCATTCTTTGGTGCCCACCTCCCACCCTTCATCTGCAATTGGACAGTAAAGGGGAGTAAAAGGCCATTTCCAAGGGGGAAGTGACCCAGACTGGAAGACTGAACTATGGTTAAATACAGGCCCAATTTTCTGCTGCAGTCATTTTCTGTGCTGGCATTGCAGGATCAAAGCTTTGGCATGCTCCTAGAATCCCAGCCTGATAGTTCTGAAAATACAGTGTTGTCTCTTTTTAGATTCTAAGGTAAGATTCTGAATGGTCTTCCCCTCTGTGCTGCAGCTGATGCCAGGACAAAGGGATAAGCAATGGCTGTAAGAGTCCTGCCAGATGCCAGTGGCAGAGCTTGCCATGCACTGCGGGTTTGCTTCACGAAATGCTCTGTCCTGCAGCAGGTTCTGGACCTCCCACCTAAATCCTCTCAAAGCAGTAAGGCCAAACTCCACAGTTACAGGTATCCAAAACTTCCCTTAACACCAGTGGAACTTTGGGATACGCAGGGAAAACAGGATTGAGTTTAATGTTAAGTAATTCAGTAATTTCTGTGCACTGAACTTCATTTAGCTGATCTGGTGTGTCAGCCAGTGACAGGACTTGTGCCCACACAGTGCTGGGAGCTGCAGGGCTGTGCAGAACCTACCAAAGGCACAATCCACTCAGAGAAGATGACATTTTCACCATCGTGGATGTAATAAGCCTGGCCACTCTGGTAAAGAAGCAGAGAAAAACAGTGACAAAACTGTGCATGGGATGGCATTTTCTGTCTCTCTCATACCTACCTACCTGGCATGATTTTGTGAGCGTGCACAAGGTGAATGTACTCAGAGGAAGCTGCCTTCACTGGGCTTCACTGTGGTGGTGGGGCTCGTGATGATTAACCATGGTGTAGTGTAGAGCAGAGCTCCGTTTCCCCATGTAGTAGCCCAGCTGTTGGAGCATTATGTTCTTCATGATGTGCTGGGCTCAGAATGACCTTTGTGAGTCCCACAGAAGGGGCAGCACTGATGGCATTTAACAAACTCAGCAACACCTGAGCACCCAAGCAAACCTGGGACTCTGGGAATGGCATCAGTCTAAAACAGCTGCGTGGCTTCCAAGTGCTGAACTAACTGAGAACACATGGAGAGGTGTTCACCTGTGTCAGTACCTGTTGTCTGTGTGTTCCTACTAATCCAAATGAATCTGGGACCTTCAGGAACTGTGAATGAAGCAGCTGCTGCAACACTGTCAGTTCTGTAATGCTTCACGGTCCTCAGATTGGTGTTGCAATTGTGACCAGTAGAATAAAAAGAAAAACCTTTAAAAATTGTCCAATCTCTTTTTGGAATTTTCAGCTCTGAAAATTCAACTGGAATGCCTCAGAATGGTTGCTCTAAATTTTATGCATCTTGGTCAGAACCTATTTTCAACAGAATAAAAGGATATATAGATTTGTGTAATGGTGAATTAATGGTATATTAAGCTAGTTAAAAATACAGTTTCGTCCAGTGACCCAGGAAATTATGTATTTTCACACCAAACAAAAACATCATCAAAATATGAGCGAAATGTGTTTGCACTTGCACTGTCTGTGTGCTTGTGGAGCTACACACCATTTTAGAGAATTTAGCATATGACATTTTCAACACCCTTTGATCTCAAAACATCAAAAATTAAACCTGTTTGAGAACTCAAGCTAGCGGTGATGATATTGTTTACTTACAGCTACATAGCCCTTCTCAGAGGTGAGAGCCTCAGCAGCCAGTAAATGAGCTTGCACTAGATTTCCTATGTGAACCCAGTTCATCTGAACGTTGTGATTCCCAAACTTGAAGTTAAAAAGTCTCCTCTGGATATTTACCTGTAGAAACAGAAAGCATGAGATAACTACATTATTCATTTATTACGCACGATTATATGATTCTGTCTCAACCCAAATACTTGGAATTTGCTGTATTTGTGTACAATTATACAAGAAACCTGTCACAAGAAAAAACCCAACTAGGGGGTGGTTTTGGAAATCAAAGATGGTTGCACTGATAGGCAGTGGCAAAATATAGTGACCTGATATTTTTTGGCAGAAACTAAAGTGCATATTTAAAAGACAATTTCCATTAAATGACAGGGATGCAAACTTAGTTCTTTTACCATGGCATTTCAGCCTTCTGCTTTTCCTTTTCACTGAGAAACCCAGCTGGGTCCTGGCCCGCAGTGCTGCTTTCCTGCTATTTGTTACCCTGCACCACATCACTTGTCCCCAAGCTTTCACCACATTCCTGCAGGAATGGTTAGGAACTGCAATCAAGGTGCTACCACTTGTGTTATGCCCTTACAACTACTTGTGGTGTCCTCCAGAGCTGACTACAAAACACATACAGCTACTCGAGGCAGGTGCCGCTGCTCTTCTGGTCCGTAGATGCCTGGCGGGCGAAGCACACACGTGTGGAGCTTGTCCCCTCCTTGGAGAGAGAGCAACAGGTGACTGTCAGACAGCTGTGACAGCAGCAAAGGGCTGACACATATTGGCTGAATTTTACACTGTCAAAATTAAGGCTCATTGTGACCATTCTGAGTGGTTCGGCTTCCTGGGAACTTGATTTCATGTCTGTGTGAAATTGAATTCAGTAGCCGTGAAAGACCTGAGCTTAGCAGCCTGAAAAACCTTCTTGGGATTCCAAGAAGAAACCACTGGACAGAACTTACAAATTGGTATTATCAGAACAACTAATTATCCACTGAAGAAAGGCATAGAAACAAATAAATCCTTATTTCAGTTAAAGTATGCTATTGATTAATGAGCAACCAAAGAAAGGAATGCCCATCAGCACTCCTAATGATAAAAAGGCCCCAGATGCTTTATATGTACCTTTGAGTAAAGTTCCATTAGCAGCAAGAACCATTTGGTCTGCAATTGCCTTGGTTCTGGAATAATGATTAAATTGCTATAAGGAAGCAGAATAAGATAATTATTGAATCTGTAAAGGCAAACTTATTGCTTATGACTGACAATATTTAATCTAGCCAGCTCACACATATCAGCCAGGCAAAACAAAACTAGAAATAGTAAGATGTAGTAAATATATAGTTTATGACAAAAAAAAAGACACTTTAGTGTCACAAGTTTAGCTTCAGGGTGAATTTAAGTCCATTCATATTTACTCAACTCACTTTTTGTGCTGAATGTACTGAGAACATCCACAGTAAACCAGCTCCTGCTCTCAGAAGAGCCTTTACACAATCTACCCTTTGGAGCACAGGAAATGCCACACCATCCCATGGACAAAGTACCTTTTCCAGTGGAAAATATGGTACAGTTTCTTCATCTCCTTCTTCAATAGGATTCCCTCCAAACACCACATTCACTGTACTGGTATAGATCAGCCTAGGGATATTTCTTTGTTTGCAGACTACAGTGATACACAAAATAAATTATTTTAAAACAAAAATAAAGAGAGAGAAATAGCTGAACTAGCAGATTATTTTTTTTAAACAAACATTACAATTATAGAAAAAAGGTAATACTTTAATTTTAATGTTACCTTATCATTTAATATAATATTATCTTTCATTCAGCTGGAATTTTTCATTGAATATGGAAATATTACACATTGTGGTCACCAAATGTTTCATGATGAGGTCCCTGTAACTATCATATCACTGGATTGCAGTCACTGGGTAGGGGAATTACCTCAGTGGGGAGAAAATTCCTCCTTGAGAAACCTTTCTTCAGCTATGTTCATTTTACAAACTGAACACCAAGGAGATGAGTAAGAACATTTGCTGTGGTACAGCCCGGGGGGCAGTGCTGCGGGGAGCAGCCACTCCAAGGCCACTGGGCTGCCCCGGTTCCATGAGCTGCCTCTTGCACCCCACTTTGGTGGAACACGAAGTCACACAGGAGCACGGGCCAGCTCTGCCCTAGTGCCACAAAACTGCCTTTGTCTCAGTCTGTTCATCAGTGACAAATGATGTGTTAACAGGAAAACATGCTCTGCTAGTATATAATCAGCTGTGCTTTAAATACGAAGGAAATTAATGTTATTTGCGAAACAAAGACTTAATTATGGATTCCAGTCCTGTGTAGCCAAGACATTGTAGCTAAATTCTGCTCCATATCTGTCATTGCAAATTTGAATAATGTAAATTTCCTTTTCATTTAACCACATTCCTAAAGTTGAAGAGAATTAAAAGGCAAACTCAAGAATTTTTAGAATTTACAGAGCAGTCTGTCCTGCTGGTTCATTGGCTCATTTTGAAAATAATAAATATTTGGGAAAAAATACAATAATAAGGTGTATTATTAAAATGTAGATGAGCAGTTCATGCTCCTCCCTGTGTCTTGGTTTGCTGTGAGCCTATGGAAATTTGACATGACATGTTTCTGTGGGTTTGAAGGTTGGGGAAGGAAGAAGGCAATATGTGGCAACCCTTTCTTCTAACTCGTTTAGAGTTTTACTTGCCTACTATTCCATTTCTGCATTTTTTCAGTAATAACACACAGGCAGCATGAAAATGAGTCTAAATAAAAACCGATTTTGCCATTTTTCTGCCTTTTTTTTTTCCCACTTGGTTTTTGAGGGAAAACCAAAGAGAAGGAGGCTTTGGTATTTACAGTTCACTCAGAAAATGTTCTTTCTGGAATTGAAGATACTGAAGGAGATCTACTGGCATCTTCCAGAGACAGTAGTTAAGAATCTGTGTATAATGAAAAGGGATCACAGTAAGCAGAAAGGATGGAAGGTTTTCTGTATTAATGTGATAAAATAATAGCCAAATATACTTACACACCTGTGGTGCCTGTTACCAAATGTTTATGACACAACAAACAGTACAACAGCTGTCATGTTATTTCTATGAGGAAAGAAGATAACACTTCTCCATTACATAAAGACAAAAAAAAATCAGTACATGGAGGAGAGCTTTCATTGGACTGCCAAGGTGTGAAGTCCAGGTTGAAAATCTATCCCCAGTTCAAACCAGTGGCAAATCTACCTGCTTTAAAGGGACCTGCACACTCAGCTTTACATCATGCTCTGACAGGAGGCAGAGAAGAGCCTCATTTTACTGCCTGATCTCTACAGGAAACACCCAGTTAGAAAGTTTTTTAATTCATTATTTGGCTCTGATGCAGAGAAAGAAAATCTAGGTACCTACCATCAATTATTATTTTTGTGCCTCCAACATTTATGGATTCAATCTGATCTTTCTTTTGAAGCTAGAAATAGAATTTGCACAAGATTGAATTATTCAAACAAGTCACATTTACAATATGATGATACAACTGCCAGATCTAGAATAGCTGAGGTCTTTTTGTGATACATGTTACAGTTCTGTCTGACATGCAGTGATTTCTGACAGTTCTCATTTTTATTGTATTGTTCAGTATATGAGCAAGGAAAGTTGAAAAATGAAAGATAAATTGCATCTAAAAGGAAATAATAATACTTCAATATTTTGTCACACCCCAGAATTACAGGCAGGGGTGATACTCCCTGAAAGCTTTCACAAGTTCTTGTTCCAGTGGCAATCTGTCTTGTTCCTAGAAATAAATTAGTAGGTTCATGATTTTTATGATAATACCTTCCTTGACTATCAGTGTAATTCACCATAACATATGGATTGTGGTCTGTTTCCTCATGACTGAATTCACAAGAAGAAAATGCATCACCATTAGTTTTAGAGCAATGCTGTCACTCTTCTTCAGACCAAAGAAAAAGGCTACACCTTCTTATCCAAGATCTTAAAACTATGATCTCATTTTTCTGAATACTTTGTAGTACATTACTTTCACACTTTGTCTTTTTTATTTAAGGAATACCTCCCTTATTTTCTGTATGGATGATTTGGTCTTTATAACAACTTCTGTCTGACATAAATATTGTAAACATTCATTGACATTCATTGTTATGTGCAGGCAAATTTTTTTCTTTCTCAAAAAGAACCAAAGAAAACTTTAGGAAAATGGTACTTGCTTGTTCCAATCCTGACATTCCACAGGCAGCTACATGGAAAACACAGTCAACCCCTTCACATGCTTTGAACACTGCTTCATAATCCCTCACATCACCCTGCAAAACAAGAAAATAATGGATTTTTGTCAGGTAGAGCTCCTACATTCTCTGTAGAACTGTATTAACTGCAGCTAGTATGAAAAATCTAAAGGCCTTCTGGTCTGTTTTTCACAGACAACTAAATAAAATATTATGAACGGGCAGAAAAAGCAATGACTAAGAATTTTGCCAGTATTTTGTTGCAAAACAAAGATGACTCTTGTTGGCTTCAATTATAATGCGTATTTTCACACTTAGTCCTGCAGCCTCCAGGCTGGCAAAACTTGTTTGACTTGAATAGGAGCAGCAACTGCTCGAGGGCTGGAGAATCCAGCCCCAGGGACAGTAAATCACAGCAGGAAGGGTTCAGCTGTTTGCCTTGGAATCACCAAATATTTCAAAATATTAGGTATTATATTATTTCCTGCAATGAAATTGATAGAATAACATAGAATAATGGATCGATTAATATTAAGAGCTAATCTAACCAGTCTTTAACTCTCAACTTCTTTCTCCTAAGGTTGCCAAAGTATTTCACAAATTCAGCTGACTTACACCTCCCACCCTCAATGCAATGCTACAGGAGCTAACCAGTATAAACAATATTAGCCATCTCCAAATCACTGCTCAGGGCTCAAACCTCTGAAGTCACTTATTAATTCATTTACTAGGACTCCATAGTTCAATTTTCCAGGCAACTCTCCAACACTTTGTAATATTTATTCTTTCTAAATTGATATATAAAAAACTCTGTTCTAGAAGATGATTTGTGAGATCTCGTGTCCCCTTTAGAAGATGTAAATTGCCATCAGTCCACAAACTTAAATCAAATCATGCAGACTTATAGCATTAACAAATCAAACTTATGGTGTTTGAATGGTTCTTCAATAATACTTTATCCCTATTCCACATTCTGTAGAAGCTGTTTATGAAATGGAACATAAAAACATCCTGAGTCAGACAAGTTCTACTTGGCCTGGTATTCTGCTCTGCCCAGAATCATCCATCCTCCTCTGCCTCCCTTCCACCTGCCCCAGAGGGTGATGTAGCCCAAAGGAGAAAACTTAGCATCACAGTGTCAGCCTGCAGGACCAAGGGCCTGTCATCCCTTCCAGCTTTGCCATCAACTTCCCAGTTCTAGCAGGGGGGCAAATGCTCTTACAGTACATGCTCAGAAAAGATCAGCTGAGCAATACCCTGGTTTAGCCAGACTTTGTGTGACATGACAGGAGCACCCAGAAAGTGCCCCCAGAGCCCAAGCCCAAACCTGAACCCCTGGAGCAGCTGTGAGAGGTACTGGGGAATGTGTTCTCCACACACAGCAGTGAGCTGTCAAATGCTGAAGACCTCTTGTGTTCCCCCTTTTTCCAGACATGGTAATTCCTTGAATTGTTCAAAATCAAAAAGACTCAGTGCTCATAAATGGGTGCTGCAGGAAGAGTGTGAACAGGGCAAGCAAATGTGGGGCTTTCCCCAGAGTGCTCTTCTAGTCTTGAAGCATTTTCATTCAGAAAATTTCTTGAGCCTAATTTAATTTCTCTATTCAGCAGTTTCCAATGGACGTAATTTTTTCTTGAGGCTTTGTACTTGCCTTTTACCCACTGCAGGAAAAGCCACATCATTTTGTTTGTACTGAACTGACTCCTCATTCCTGATGGCCCTCCCTTGTTGTACTGGGACAGTGGACAATGCCACTCACAGCCTGAGGAGCTCTCCCGCTCCTGAGTCACCTCTTTCCCAGCCTGGAAATCCCAGAAATCCCAGTTTCCTCAATCATTCACTGCATGGCAGTTGTTTGGCATTTGTGATTCCTGTTATTGCCCTGTCTTGGCTCTCACCTTTTTTCTTGAAATAATTTCCCTGAGCAAGAAGCTTTGTCCCTTCATTGGTCACAGTTTCCCCTGGGGTGCTGAATGGCACCTCATCACTGGTGACACTGGAGACACTGGGACCCTGTTTGCCAACCCTTAATCAGGTACTTATCAATGCAAAGACCTTTTACCAAGGCTTCCTCTCCTTGTCCTGAAAGGCTTTTCCATAAATGTTTTAATCAAAGATCCTTAAGAGGAAGCCTTGGTAACGAGCATTAGACATGTAACTCCAACATACCTTGAAAAAATCCGCTCCGGGTGGAATTTCCCATTTAGGCTTGCGAAGATCAAACAGCACAACAGCAATTCCTGAGCTGACCAGGGCACATCCCAGATTGTATCCCAGGTAGCCTCCACCTCCTGTCACCAGTGTCCTGCTGCTCCTGGGAGCCAGCAGCCCAGCAGGCTCTGTCCCTTGGCTCTCACAGGGTGGGCTGCTGTGGAGCTCTTCAGTGGATCCCTCTGGCATCACGACTGCAACAGAGAAGATCTCTTGAAAATTCCTGCATATTGCTTTGAGGTCTGGGTAATTTCAATTACTTTCATATTACAATGCTCCCATACAAGTTTTATTATCTTAGTATGTTTAAAATGTATAAATTAATAATTTTGGTGATGGGCTTTCTATGTATAATGTTTAATGAGTCTGAATACTTTCATATTCCAATACTGAGTCTCTTCCACCTACCCCCAAATTTCATATTATATAGAAATGAAATTACAGGATTTTAGAGCCATTATAATTACTTAACCTTAACAGCTATGATGGCATTTCTAAATACTTGGTTTAATCAAACATTTTATCCTTGAAAACTCATTAACTTCTGATATATTAATACCAAATTGATGGTATCCTACTAGTCAGGAAAATAAACCAAGACTTTAGATGAGGAATATGAGAAAGGATTCATTCTAGTTTTAAAATCAACTTTATTTCACATTTGGGTCTTCAGCAGTGATAAAAGTTTGCTACCATTTTAAGCTTTTCTGGTTATACATTAAATTTATTTAGTTTTCTGTGCAGTTCTCACTAACTTTTGACCATATTATTCTCAGTAGGGCATTCATAGACAGCTAAACCAACAAGGGGCAGAAGAGATAAGGCATCTGCCCTGTGGGTTCATCTAGTTGGGAAAACTGATTAGAATATCATTCTAGAATAACAATTCCATGGGAGTTACCCATCTGTACACCTTGTCCTGTATTGCAAATTAGTTTATTCAACATTGATCACTTGTCCACAAAATTTAATTTTCCCACACAGAGAGCCCCTGTTGTCCTGATTCCATGCTTGGCCTTTGCACCTTGGCTTATGCACCCAAACAAAAATCCAGAAGAAATCTGCAATCAGTCGTGTCACCGTTAAGTGGGAGCCCAGCTGAGTGCCTGCAGCCTAGTACAGGAATATGGACCCAGTTTCTGCAGATTATTTTGGTTTTCTCATAGTTGGAGAGCTCCTCACGTGAGAGGAGTCTCACGGGTAAGTACAGTTTGCTCTCAGCCATTTTCACCAGGCCTCAGCAGAGCTCAGGCAGAAACAGGGCAGGGCTGGGAGCTGGCAGCTCTGTCACCTCCAGAGTGACAAAAAATTCTAGAAAAGTAACACAAAATGCAGCCACAGCACACAAAATTATGGACTACTTTAGCCATTGCTTACTGAGTATTTTATAATTTTGTTTGTGATATTCTCCTTATTTTATATTTTAGATTTCAGACACAGGAAAGGACCATATTGCCCATAGTGTTACATGGTTTTAACACCAATGTCAGTTCACTCAATTCAGTAAACTGAGGGGTGTAACAGTGTAAAACACCAGCTCCTTATGTTGAAAAACATCCTGACATTTCAAAAATGAAAAATAATCCATGTTTTCAAACAAAATTTTAATTACATGTAATGTAATACAACTAAAACAAGTATGCTGTCCTGTTCAAGCAAGGAAACATAGATCTGTATCTCTAGAGTATGCTATGCAGGAGTCTTAAGCCATATAAAATTCTTTTGCCTTCTCTTCTGAGAAAAAACATCTTTTTATACACTGTAAGGAAAAGCAAAGTCAAGTTTATCACATATATTACAAAAAGACATTTGAGAAATGGTATATATTTGAATGCTTGTCATTAATATCTCCTTAAGGTTTTAATAAGCTGGAGGTTGCATTAAAAAGTTTGAAGTTTTCTAGAAATCTCTTCCTTAAAAAGCCCTAATAGCATTAGTATATTAATCTGCTTCATGGATTTAGAAAATGGTTTTCAAATTTTGAACATAAGCAATTTTCTTTTTGAAAATGCTTCTTTTCAGAACCAGTAACTTTCTTTTTTCTCTGAATTTATAGGAGCTATTCTTATTTATTAATGTGTTCTGCATGATGAGCACAGTCACATCTCATGCAGCACATGTAGTGTGAGTTGCTCTGAGCTCCCCTGCTGTCATTTCAAATATCAGAAATGTTCTAATTACTTCCCATAAAAAGTTAAAGTCAAACACATCAGGTTTTTAAAAATAGCTAAAGAAGTAGTAAGTACCCTTGGTAGAATCCTGCTGTCAGTGCTCTCCCAGGCCTTCCTGTCCAGGTAGGAGGGTGAGATGTCTCTGTGCTGGACAATTCGTGACTCAAGGGCATCAGGTGCTCTCAGGCAGACAGAGGAGTTCACGTGTGCTCAGGCCTTTTGCTGTTCCTGCTCCTTTGTAGCTGGTGGTTGGCTGGGAGCCAAGAAAGGGCAGGGCTTAATTGGTACATAATTTACGTTCCTTTTCAGGAAAAAAAAAATTAAAAATTCTCCACATCAGACTATTCTTATCAGGATGGTAGCTCTCACTTACCTGGTGAAAGTATAAGACACCACACAGCACAAATATACTGTTGGTACCATCATTCTGTAGATAAACTACTAGAGAAGGAATAAAAATCCTGTTTGGCAGTGCTACTCAGCATTTTCAGCCTGACTTTTATATCTCCATCCCCAGCCCAATTTTGTATTTGCAGAGAGGCTTAACTGTAGGCACGTGGGTTGTTCTCTGGCTTCCAAGATGAAGGTAATAAACTACCTTGTACATAACAGAACAGGAAAAGGTGATGTACTGTTAAATAATGCATTTTAAATGAATGATGAATTAATGAAATTATTAATAATTATATATGTGCTCTGTCCTAAGATTTTAAAGCACTTTTAAAACATGTGCTTTTGCGAGTTAAACAATGAGAAATCAAAGCCAACATTTTAAAATGGGTGTGTCTAAAATTAAGTCTCAAAACAGTAGTTAAGATGCTAAAGAAACACTCCCACATCTAAATATAAATTACTGCAATTTTCAATGTTTTCATGTTGGAAATAGCTCAAATTCATAGGTAACCAATTGCAATGTAAATGTAATTTAATGTTCGTGTGCTAACAAGAACTCAAACTGACACCTAGGCAGATGTATTTTCACATAACATATATGTTCTGAAGTCCTTATCGTTGGCATTAGAACCAGAATATTGAACCTGTCTAATTAATCTGCACTTCTTGGATTGCTGAGTGAGTGACGAGCTCAGCTCAAGAACACCAAACTGTCCTTTTTGAGCTGTCCACAGCCCTAACACCTTTTACCATTTAATGCAGTAAATAAAGTGTCCATTCTATCCCTGAACTATTCCAGAATCCTTCACAAGTCAAAGCAGCTTGTCAGCTTATCTAAAGGATATCAATCCCTCACTCTTCAGGGAAATTTAACAAAGAGCATTTTAACTTGGCTTTCGTTTCCACCTTGGCAAGAAGGGGACACCTCAGAGGAATTTTCAGAACTGGTATTTTGTACCTGTCCTTTCATGCTTATTCTCTTACCTTTAGTAAAGAAGGATGATCATATTTTATTCAATGCATCCTGCTAAGTATTTCTGAAAGAAACAGAAGCTACAGTTACCAGGAGAAAAGCTGCTGCAATAAGATGGGAGCTTGCTTTTGGTCTTGAATCACAACTCCATACTGCCTTTTTCTACTTTTTCTCCTATGACCATTCATAGTTCATGTAGGCACATAGAAACAAACAAAACTTCCAGTACTTACAGCAGATGACTATAAAATACAACGGGAAGGTGTCAGGGAGTTTGTCCATTTATTTACATGGAGGAGCTCCACATTTCTGAAATGTTTGGCTTATCAAAATGTTACTCACATCCAGACTGTAAAGCGATGTTGAAACGTAATTGCAGTGTTTCATAGAGGAACCCAGAATGCTTACACAAGTTCATTTCGAATCACATGCTGCTCGAGCCAAGCCTGAATTGGGTAAGGAGGATTTGGCATAAGACACACGAGACAATCTCTGTCCCCAGCATACAAAGCCTGGTGCCTGTGCTGGCTCTAACCCTGCTGGGTGCTGGACCCCAGAGGGTTTCAAGCCATGGCCCAGAAGGCAGAAGTGTGAGACCAGGTCTGCGTCCCGGTCACTGGCAGGTCCTGGGAACCTCACAGCTCTGCGCTCCCAGACCCCAGAACAGGAGCTGCGCTCCAGCTGTGGGGGGACCTGGAGAATGGTTTTCAAGTGTGGAAGATCCTATGCAGAAAGGAGCCTTTACAGAATAACCAGAGCATGAAGGGCTCGACAGAGGCGTGAGTTAAGATGACAGCTGGATATTTGGTGTGAGTCACAGGCAGGATGGGATGTTCTGGAGTGCCCAAGGGCAGAGGAATAGCACAAAACCAGAAGAGACTAAGCTCTCTCTTAAACCTACTCAAGGACAGGGTTTTGCTGAAATACCTGCCATACAAAAGATGCCCTCTTTTCAGTTACTTATTAAAAATTTCTGCATCTAAGCCCTAAATTAGTAGAGTTGTGTTGTGCTGTGTTTGAGCACCTGCTCATGCACTTGTTCACATGCAGATGCCCATCAGAGGCACTGACACAGCCTGAACTCAGAGTGGTGAAACTCCTCTGGACAGGGCACAGAGTGCTGATTCCCTCTGCAGCCCCAGAGAAGTCTGGGCAGAGCTGTTGTAGGGTGCAAGTACTTTTGACTAAGGGAACTTACCGTGTTGTGACTACAAAAACAACCACACTCATAACAAGGACATCTGAAACAGCAGAGAGCTGAGAGAAGGGAAGTGACAACAGTAAGATATTCACTCTTCATGTGAGAGAGGACAGAAAATGTTAAAAAGCATTTAAATCAGGTCTTGCAATGTTAATGGAAGAGAAAAAAAATAGAGCTCTCCTCTAATTATGTCTAGCTGTGCCTAGAATTTTTAGTCAAAAAGATTAATCATGGGATCTGAATTTGGGAAAGGAAACCTCAGAATATTTCTCATATAACCAAATGCTAAGCATTGGTACATATCAAATGTTTCTAAGGTATGAAGTCATCCTTAAGAAAGTTTACCGACACAATATTGGTACAACAACAAAAAATGCAACGTAAGACCCAAATTGTTATGATAATACAAAATTCTTCACATTCCTTGCTAAGTTAGAGGAGTAAAACACAGAGGCAAAGCAACTTACCCATGTCATGCTCCAAGTCCAGGCCAGAAGGGAAAGGAAGATGCAGATCCTTATTCCTTGCTGCAAAGCTAAGAGATCAGGTTCTTCTTAAATCCCTCCATTCTTCATTAACATACATAAATATTCTCACTCTATCCTTCCTTTTTCCTGTTTCTTTGTGTATTTGTGTTACAGTTCTGCATATTTCACTGTTTCCTCATGGAAGGAATAAAGCACACATAAATACAGCCTTGGAATGTGCCCCATAAAATGCTTTTCAAATGACTTTGTTCTCATTTCCTTTGCATTCGTGGTTACTTTGCATGTTACACAGATTGATTTACAGGTCAAATGAAATGATAACTCTGAGCCTGCATTGCCAAGTCAGGATGGAATTACAGGAAGAAACAAAGCAACATCTCACAGCAGCAACGAACATCCCTGCATCAGCCCTTGAGTCTTGTTAAAGAAGAGGACAGTTAATGCAATATTTGAATGGAAGGAATACAAATGCATCATAAATAAAAATACTGTGTTACATTGTACTGAATAAAGGCACATTTCTATACAATCAGCAGGGATCACAGCTTGGCTTGCTACACATGGGAATCACAGAGACAACCAGAGTGTTGAACAAATGATACAAATGCATGTTTGAAAGAAATTGTAACGCCAATTCCAACAGGTTTGCTAATTCTTACTCAATGTAGAAAAGCCTTGGTACCACATTAGGAGTGGCCATGGTGACAGAGCAGCCCATGTCACTGAAAAGAGATAAACTTGTGACTTACAATGTCTACCTAAGCTACTTATCAAATTCTGGGTAGAATTCAAGATTCTAACTGATGAACTCTCACGTGATATGAGTCAGAGATTATCAGACTCCTTATAAACTACTTCTGCCAGCACATTCACTATCTCAAACCTAAATTATCATTATTGTATCAGAGACAGGGAAGAAAAAGGTTATTTTCTGATGCTGGCAGATTTCTGGAATTGCATTTTCCCTTCTTCCTCTCTCTTCCTATAACTCATTTATTTATTTAAACTAATCAGCAAGTAAGTATCTCATAAGCATCTGTCTCAGATGGTTTCACCAAGGACTAAAGTTCAATGGAATGAAATATACATCTGATATACATCTGACTTAGATGCATTAAAGTGATTCCATGAAAATTCCAGTGACTTAGTCGTATTAACACATTCGGGTGCCTAAAGTCTTGGACGTTTGTAGTTACAAATCCAGATACAGGCTGACAGCAGCAACAAGCACAGAGAAACTCTTACTGAACAGGATTCTAAAGGACACAACACACACTGCCATTGCCTTCCTTTGAAGCAGCATGAACTGCTGGGGGTGACTCAAATTCAGGCATATTTGGATAGAGGAATTTGTCACTATGCCAAGCTGTCCCACCCTTGTCCTGGAAGCTGTCCCCTGAAGCAGCAATGGCTGAACCATGCACGGAGGAGTTCCTGAACTGTCAGCCCTTGCCAAGGGTTATGAACATCTGCACCAGTTAAACCTAGCTCAGCAGCTGGAAACTGGAAATTGTGGCAGCACAGGAGCTGCTCCACACAGTTCCCAGCTGAAGGGGGTTGCACACACACACGTGGAGGTAGCAACTGGTTCAGCCATTTGTCTTTAATTCACTGCTCACAAATCAGCACATTCAGTGAGTCACAGCAATGACACGACTTACAAACAAGCTGGCAGAAAAATATGCATTTGGTCAATTATAAAACTCCTCTTTTATTATGTCTTGAATACAGTGGGTTGCATTCCAGCAAGCACAGACCAGGAAAGCAATGACACGGAGCTGAGAGAGCGACACTGAAGTCACCAACTGAGCAGTACTCAGGTCAGCCCCACTGAGGCATCTCCTGAAAATGCCTTCCTGGATGAGCCTGATGAGAACAGGTAGGATGGGAGTTTCCAGGTAGGTAGCAAGGAGATGGAATCTGTATTTTAAAGGAAGGAGCTGCTCTGAGGAGGTAGCAGGGCTTGACCAGCCTGTGAGACCACAAGGCTTTGGCTGCACGGGCTAAACACACTTACAAAGGAAGAGAACTTGGATGGGGTGTCATGGCTCAGTACTGTCATACCTGACTATTTTACAGCTTCTGTGCTTACACGGAGTCTAACAACAACATTTGCTCCTTAGTTTTCATTGCATTTTCTTGAACAGGAGGCTTAGAAGGTCTTAGCTCACAGCAAGGAGAAAAGTGAGCTCAGGAGAAGGCTCCTGAGTTCCCAGCACCACCTGGAGTGTGAGATGCTCAGGAGAAGCAGAGAAACGTGCTGTGCTCTGCCCAGAAACAAATGCCCAGTCCAAGCCAAAACAAACAGCTCCGTGATGAGTATTAATGGAGACTGCCCCAAACTAGGGTTACAGATCCACTGACAATCAGCCAATGGAGACATTGTGTAAATGCAATTGTTTTGATCGAGTAAAACTTCTGAACACCAAATATTGTATGGGGGAAGGCTCTAAATGAGAGCTTTGACAACTGCAGTCTAACACATCAGATTGAAATATTCTGATGTTTATCCATATTTGCAAAATCCAACATGTTCATTATGATCTTAATTTGCAAAGAGCCTCTGACACCATTTAACACATCTGCTTAAGTGTGTTTCCTTTTAAGTTCTTTTAAAGTACTTTTATAGGAATATAAGACTCAATGCTACAGAACTGTGACATTTCT
The DNA here is from genome assembly GCF_015832195.1 of Motacilla alba alba. NCBI lineage: Eukaryota > Metazoa > Chordata > Aves > Passeriformes > Motacillidae > Motacilla > Motacilla alba. The sequence continues at coordinate 9,220,666 of NC_052029.1, read as the reverse complement.
TAAATCCTCCAAGAAACAAATAAGAAACCCTTTTTAGCCATACAGAAAGCTCATCCTTTCTACCTGGATTTACTGTTTTAACATTTCTGTTAGTAGAAATCCTCATTTTATCAGTGATCATCATCTATACCCCAAACAGAAATATAACGAATCCTATTAATTTACAATTAACATTTTTCATATCAAATCATCTCAGCAGTTACACACATGCACAAATAAAATCACAGAAAGTGAAGCATAGCACAAAGCACCAGTTCAACTGCAGCATTCTAGTAAAGGATGGCACTAACACGGAAGGCAGGAGTCACCTGGTTCAGAGCATACAACACTAAATAGACACATTTATGATAGAAATAATTTTTAATTCTTTATAGAGACAAAGGAGATAAAGGGACAGAAAAACACAATCTCCCATATCATAGCATATCCAGTGGCACACAAGAGAAGCACATGGCTCCTGAATAAATGCAGATCAAGTATCTTAATTCTGAAGTATGAATCCATTTTTATTATTTTACATATATTGAACACCTGAGATGAATTTCTAACCCTCTAAAAGACAACAGTGAACATCTACAAAATACCAGTGAGCTGTCATTACAGAAATCAGTAAAAAACAAATATATTTCACAACTGATACTGGCAAACATATTTTTAATCTTTCTAGGCAGAAAATATGTAAGAACAGAATTGCTCAAAAGATAGGCAGTGTCTGGTTATAAAAACACAACCAGGCCACATCAGCAACAGGGCATTACTTTCTTGCATGTCTAATCATTTCTGAATCATCAGCTCTAAATCTTTCTTTACTGCCAACACAAAAATCAAAGAGTCAAAATAATTAATAGCAAAACTTCTCTGTGTAAAAACATTCATTACAAGCTTTGTTTTCTGCACTAATGTTATTTTTTGGACCTTCTATGCAAAACTGGCATAAAGAATTCTCTTCCTAACATCACAGCCATCTGCCCCATCTGTTAGGGATAATAAACACCAGTAAAGAATTCTCAAACCAACAGACAAAAAAAGGCAATTTAGACATACCAGCAACTAATTGAAGAAATCATCAATACAATGCAGTAAAGGAGAAACAAAAGTTGTGATTGTGTATCACTACTGATACATACGCTTTTGAAATTTGTATTAGCTGTATTGAAAACTATCCTCTACTTATATTTAAACTTTGTAGAGATCAGGGCTTTGTTTTACTTTGAATCCTGCAAAATCTGCAAGTGGAGTGAGTGCAGCTCTTATCATCTGCAACTTCTTGACTTGCCAGCTGTTGTGACAACAACAAAGAAAAAGAATCATCTTTCTTTCTGCTTAAAGCTGGAAGGTGTGAACACACTTTGAAAAGAAGCAGTTGACTGGTATGACTCCAAACCTCTTCATCTTTTCTTCATCTAAAATTTAATCCTGTAAGTGAAGCACATGAATATTTTTAAAAATACAACTCAAAATATATAAAATGCATGGGCTCCAGGTCACCATTGACAGACTAGTAATGGAAAAGCAATACAACTGACACCGAAAGTAATAAAGTTTCCTTACTTGCATCTTCAATGGGGCTACAGTGCTATGCTCTCGGAGAATTTTAACAGGAATGCCTTCCTATACACTTCACCAGCAATACAGTTTTCCTTGGAATGTTAAGATACAGAGATTGTTGTGGAACACCAGTCTTTATCTCTGCCTGCCTGTAACAGCTTCCATGCTCCTGTAGGATGGTTTTCTATCTGCTCCCTCTCCAAGCATCTCTGGGGAGTGATCAGTCCTTAAATGCTGAATTCTGCAGACTCTGACACACTCACACACACCCACTCTTGCACACCAGGCTCCAGGTTCCACTCTCCAGGAACCAGGCATTCTTAGCCAGCAGGTCAGACTGGATTTTTTTGATTTCTATTTGAATGACTGGGCAATGTTTTTGAACCAAAATACAAACTACAGCTATAGAAACATGGATTTTAAAAAAACCCAGTCTTGCTCTGTATCTGCCTTACCCAAGTCCTTGATGAATATCTTGGCAGGCCAACATTCCCTAGTGCATCTCTGCAGTTGTCTGTGTCCATTGTTTTCCCTCAAACAGCTCTGTGACAGATGCTTCTGTCTTGTTTAACCCTGAGAAAGAACTTCCACCCAGCAATTTCTCTTTTCCTGTGGTTTTTACTTTGCCAGTTTAAAGCAGCAGGTTGGCTCTGTGAGAGGCTCGGTTTGCCCAGCTGTCTCTCTGTAATGACAGCCCCATGTTTGCTGAGGATGTCTTTGCTATTAGTGGGGCTCTTTTTCAGTCAGCCTTGTTCATTTAACAGATAAATCATGCAGCAATTGTTATTACAGCCATTACACCTGGTTCTAACTCTCTAATGTGCTTAACTCCTTGCTAGTTAATAGCAAGTTAATAGCTAATAATAATAATAATGAATAATGACAAATACACATCTGCCTTGCTCTTTTCACCCCCAAGAGCTCTCTTTGAACTCTTCTTTGGTTATAAGGGGTTTTACTGTGGACTATCTCAGCTAAGAACTAAAATCACTACAAATGTTTCCAATTTTGAAAAAAGTAACTGCTAGAAATGAATACATTTAATATAATATTACCCTCCTACTGAAATACATGAACTATACATAAACTATGATGTAAATATGGTGACTGCTTACCTGAACACTTTTTTGGAAGCCAGAGTCACCTTTTTGGTTTGTGTTCCATTTTTCAAGCAATACTCTGAAAGAAAAACAAACCCCAAAGAATTACAGCAGTTTTTCACAGAGGCACAGAACACCTTGGAGTCTTTGCTTAGCCCTGTCCTCGGGTGACTTTTCACTCAAGAGGTATAATGCATTTTACAGTTCTCTGCAGGAACTTTGCCTACTACTCCTATTGAACTGGTGCTTTCTGGACCTGGGTTGGCAGTTAGGAAGGGTAACACTGAAGAAACATAAGGTACAATTTAATTGTCCTTCACTTCTGTTCTAGACAATTCTCCAGGTCTATTTTTTTATATAACAGACATTGGGAGTCAGACATGCTTGTCTTCATTCCACAAAATCATAAATACAAAGAGTCCTGATAAATACTCACCTCCAAGATTTTGCCTGCTTTAAGAAGCTTCTAGCTTTTGCTACTTCTTGAGTAAGTTCCTTTAGATCATCTCCTTCAAAGTGAGGGAAAACTGGATTCTGAAAACACAGTTAAAATGTTTTAACTTGCTCCTATTTGTTATTTTCTGTCTCCCCAACTGAATTAACTGATCCTAAGCTCTAAATTTCCCTGCTTGCAGAGAATGTCTCGGTCTTCCAAGGGGAGAGCAGAGCCTAGATTGACCCTGGCTCTGTTCAGTAACATTTTTCTGCTGTGGCAATGCCTGGGGTGTCATGCTGGAGAATTAATGTGCTAAGCACTGTATAAGGATTTTACAATTAAATGAAACACAAGATGGGAAGGATAAGAAGACAGTAAAAGCTGAAGTTAGCTTAAAAACCACATGCAGACACACAATATATTTTTTACTTCTCTTTCAAAACCTATATTGCACTGTGTATTCCTTTCATGGGCTTGGGCACCTCACCAAGGCAGTTAGCAGAAAGGCACAAACAGATACTAAGATTTCTCTTTTTGGCTTGATATGAAATATCTTAGAAGTTTTGTAATATTTTTTCCTCATTGTTTTTCTTTTTTAAATGGAGTTTCTCTACTGACGAAGAACTGTTGCAAAGAAACAAAACAAACTGATTTATTTAACATACATCTTCATCATCCAGCCCCTCTGTCAATATTCTGTGTGCTGCTAATTGTCCATCTTCACCCCCAGAACTGCAGTGGAAGCGCCCTCCTGTTTGGAAAGCAAGCTTCTTCAGGAATTCAACAGCTCCTCTGTTAGCACAAAGTAGAAAGCTACTTATGAAAATTGTTTTCTGAGAGCAACAGCAAAAGCATTTCTAAGAACACCTCAAAAATATGACATCAAAACAAACAGAATGGAGGACAAGATTATAAATTCCTGTATGAAATGTAGGCCATGTGGCAATTACCTGTGCCAGAACAACCTTCCCCATTACCATCTTGGTAGCACAGACTTCAGACAATAAATTAAATAGTCATTTTGAGAGATTATTGTTTTATTCTTGCAAAGTATCATATACCTGTCTGCACAGCTAAAACAAATGGTGTGGATTTTAATATCTTGTTTCTTTATCAATATTTCAATTTCTTTCAAAATCAGACTGCAACTGGTGTCTGGTTTTCCATCAGTCAATAGATACAGTGCCTCTACACCTTGGAAACTGAGAGCCTTCTGAAAAGCAGAAAATAAGCTTAAATAATTGGTACATTTATATGAAATGCTACACTTCAGAATAAAAACACCATCCCAATGATTTAAGATAGTTTATATTTGCCAATATATTTATATTTGATCATTAATCAACTTCGTTTTGTCTTTTCATTTTTGCTAATTCGGGAAGAAGATTAAGGATATAAATTTGAACATTTAAGTAGGTAATTTGTAGCATAAGACAACATATTTATAAGCAGGGCATTGCCAAAAATTGACTCATTAAAATAAGAAAATTAACTGGTTTTGGACAATTACAGACAAAAGATTTTTACATCATATTTTATGGGAGTTAAAGTTGTTTAATGTCTGAAAATCAGGCTCACCAGGACTTGAATGATTATTATGAAAATTTGCTATAGTAATTGACTCAGTGGACATCTTTGTAATATACACATGTCTTGCAGCTCTACTGGACTTCATTCATGATGAATGCCATAACATTTATTTAGAGCTTGTGCAAGGATGTCTGGAAGAAGAATCGTTCATTTAAGGCAACATTTCTTTTTTGATTCCATTTTAAAATCTTATAGAATTGCAAGTTCAGTTTTAAGTTATTATTACTAGTTGATTTCTACACTGAGAATTTTTATAGGAGAAAAGTTTCTTTACCTCTTACTGAAGTTCAAGAATTGTACTCAAAACCCATGAGATTCCAATAAACACTGCTTATTTAAAACCCTGTTTGGGTCAGAGCAACATAGCACAGCCACAGTTGTGCATAAACATCACTTTGAGCAACAGGCTATTTTCCTATTTTCCCTCTCCAGTATTCTTTGAGCACAAATATTAGCAAAACTATTTGACATTTGACTTTTTTAAAAAAAACTTAGTATGAGCAATTACTTTGGGTATCTATGAGCCCTTGGGCCAGAAACAGTGACTTGATTTCTAAACTGTCCAGTGATTTGCATATAAAGATGTTGTACACTTTGACCTCATAATTTTCCTAGCGTGTCAGCAGTCAGGTGGAAGTGTTTTACCACCACAAGGCAGGACGTGTTCTCCAGGCTGGGGCACACCAACCTGTAAAGCTGCAAGGATGCAGGAGTTGCCATGAGCCTGGCATGTGGAAGCCCACTGCACAGCATCATGGCAGCTTTCATCAGCTGCCTCTACAAGATACTCTTTCCAACTCTCTGTATTTTCTGCAAATCTCAGCAGGTTAAACCTGAGGAGAAAGATGACCCATGACATTTAACCCCAACCAATACAACAAGTCACTTTGGATAAGACAGTTTTGAAATAAGTAAATACATTAAATTAAAAAAAACAAAAAACAAACCCAAACCCAACAGCAAAAAGAACCCAAACCCAACCAAGCCCCCTATCAAAGAGCCTAATGTTGGATTAAGAGCTTCAGCCTTGGAAAAGTCAAAAAGCATATTTTACTTTGCATGAACAGAAAATCTATGGGAATGCTGAGCCTAAAAGGGTAAACAGCATCAGCCTACAGCAGAGGCTCAGATCTTGGAGAGTTTAGAACTTAAAACTGGTAAAAGCAACAGAAAAAGCAGTTCTTGTCACATGCACATTATACTCCAACATACAATAATTACCTGAATTGGGTTTCAGTGCTGTGTCACTGTAATTATTAAGCAATCTGATTACATAATAATGAGTGCAGATTTCAGTCTTTATCAGTTATTCACCATACCTGACTTCATTTTTTCTCAGCTGTTCCCAGATAAGGGAGGTAAGTTCTTTTGTGACAGATGGCAAATATGGGCCCATGGAACCAGATGTATCAATCAAAACACAGACATTTGCTTCTAAAATGGTACCAAACAATCTTCGGCTTCCTGGGCCAGAACATTAAAACTAATTAAGAATTATTACATAGGCTTGTTTTATTGAGCATAATGTAAATCTTCAGTCTTTAGGGGTAATTCTGGGCACATTTCTACATAATTAGGTCTAATCTATGTGGCAATTAGGTAGTTAAAAGGTTAACAGTAGACAAGCATTTGGCCATTTCACAACTAGCATTATCAAGCATTAATTACTAGCTAATTGTAGCAACTTGCATTAAATAATTTTTCCTTTACAATTCAGCAAAAAATTAAACTATTTCCCAACAAAGATCTTTATGAGCAACAGAAAAATAAGTCTTCACCAGTAGTGATGCTGAACTTCTAAGCAAAACATGCAGAAAAGCTAATTTTGCTTGTACATGTTACTGTATCTATTCTGTTGATAGAAAGCTTCTACTCTGCATTCACAAACACACAAAGACCAAAACCTAATTATTTGTCAGCAAGCAAGATGTTCATCAGCTGCACAGATGCTGAATTCTCTCGTATTGACAAAAATAAGTTTTGAACTTTCAATGAAATGCAAGACAGAGAACCTTTATTCACACTGGAGTTCAGAGTTACATTCAGATCCATTCTACCAGAAACAGCAGACAAGAAGGTTTTGTACATCTTTGTGCTTTAGAGAAAAGCAGAGGCACAGCAATACCTGAGAGAAGCCACTGCACTCTCTGGATGTAGCGCTGCAGCACCTTCTGCAGCCGCTCTCTGTAGGATTCCAGTTCTCTAGGCTGAAACTGCAGATGTTTCACAACCCCCTGGAAAAATTCAGTTTGTACAAGAGCACCTTACTTCAGGAAATCTGACCTGAGCTGCTATATATGCAATGATGGCACTGGACATCAGGGAGATGTTTGTCTTTTGATCTATGAAATATGGTAAGAAAAATTCTGTGACTCTGTTGCTTGCACTTAACTTTCTGTGCTTCTCCCCAGTCATTACACAAACTGAAACAATCAAGATCCAACATTTTCCCAGCTTCAACTCACATATGATTTTGATAAGTTTTACTTAAATTTTAAAAATTATTTTTCATATTGTATGAACAGAAGAGATATTACAGATTTAAAGAACATGCAGTCTGGACTTCCAACATGCTAAATGGTTTCTTGTGGTGAATAAAAGACCTTCTCTAGCTTGCTAGTGGAAGGATGATTTAGAAAGAGCAGGGAAGAGTGTCGAGAACATCACACTAGAAAGCCAGAAACAACCAATCAACATTCACTAAACAAATACAAAGCTTTTCAATAATGTAAGTACCTGACATCTGCAAAAACCTACATTGATTTCTGCACTGGGGAAGATAGAACAGTATTTCGCTGATACTTTCTTGTGCAGAGACTCCACAGTTGTCTTCTGGTGGGTACAGCTTGGACCAAACATCAGTCTGGGTAATTCCAGTTTAAGCTTTTTAATGCTGTACTTGGTCAGCCACTTGTAAGACAAACAAATAGAGCAACTGATTGTTGGCAAATATCAGAACAGTTTAAGGAATAACACATTGTACAGAATCACAGTTAACATTTACATTCATTCAGACGGATAGCTCCAAAATGGCAATTTATTAGTAAGGAGAAAAATACCTCTTTGCTTGAACAGATTTCCTCTTCCTCTGGCAATTTGACAGAGCAAACAGATTTTCTTACACACACTGCCTTGGGATACCTCTGATATATTGTACCTATTTGAGAAATGAACAAAGCACCTAAAAAAATCACCTATTGTAAAAAATTGTCACCTTCAAAAAATTCCAAACCAAATCAACTGAACAATGTTCACAGGGCTTTTCCTTGGAGCACCTGTGACCAAAAGATCCCAAGAGACTTTACAAAAGAAAAACCCCCCAAAAACAGGCCAAAAGTGCCACCCACCTGCATCTAAACTAAAAATCCTTGCCACTGTTTGGTAAGTGAAACTCTCTCCCACTCACTGTTCAAAGCACTCTGGTTATCAGTGACTTACCATCCTGCCAGTTTTATAATAGAAGTGTTGATAAGAAAAGGGCTTCACCTATCCCATCCTGATAACACATACCCACGTTTCTTCCTTCTTCAGTGTAAAATACAGACACAGAAAGCTCTGGCTGCTTCCTGGGTTTGTGCTTTCCTTTATTCTCAGTCTGAGGACATTCTTTTACTGTTTGTGCTACAAGTAAATCATAGATAAAAAAACCCCATTAATTTGGCTCAGCTGGATAAAACTCTTACATGAGAAGAACCCAACCCTGTTCTTCTCTTCATATATTCCTATTACCACAATTATAAATGCTTCATTTTCTTTGATACTGATTAAGAAAAATCATATTACAGCACTACTTCAGCAGCTTTCATAGAAATGAAACTTTTACTAATAAAAATTACCATCAGGAAGAATGTCACAGGAATTAGCTTGAAAAAAATTAGAGGTTTTGAACAAGCATAATATTTGTTGGAGAAACCAGTTAACTTTGTACAGAGCACCTCAGATGCAAATATGAATGTAGATTTGTAAACACTGCTACATATCAACATCAGGAGATTTGAAGACTCAAATTTAATGTAAAGAAAAATAAATTGCACATGTTAGTGATGATACAAAGAAAAAACTCAGGAAAAAAAAGATGGAGGAGACATGAATTGGCCTTTAAGGGACCAGTAATAACTGGAATCAGTTTAAGAGCTTTTCACATACCAGGAGCAGTTGGAAGAGTTAGCACTTCAGACAACCTGACATTGGTGTTGTACTTTTCCTTCATTACTAGATCATAAATAAATCAAGTGGAACAGCATATTAATTAAAATGGGACCTAACAGATTTAGTGGCCATGCATACATTGAAATAATAACATAATAAAGGTCTGAACTGCTGAGCCTTATGGCTTCAGGTATGAGACACAGTGGGGTTCTACTTTCCATCAGACACATTTGACATTTCCTGATAAAGCTCAGGGATTCAATCCTAGGGCCTGGAAATCATTGCACAGCTGTGCAGAGTTCCTTCCTGCACAGTGTAGAAGCAAATGAGGTAAATACAGCTAAAACTCTTCCCAAGGGAATTCCAAAACAAGCACGATGGTTCCTATAAATTTGATTAAAGATTACAATTTCAGGTGTTTCTAAAATCTTAATTTAAATCTCTTACCTAAAAACTGTCTTTTAAGCAAAACCCAAGAGAAACTGAAGACAAGAAGCCCCTGATCCATACAGACCTGGTGGAATTCCTGCTTTGGCACTAGGAGGACGCCATGCCAGTACTCTCACAGGAGCACTTCTCTCTGCACCATGGTTGTCTTTAACATCCTTAAGCACCTTTAATAACAAAAAAACCCCAAACAAACAAACAAACAAAAAAAAACCAAAACCAAAAAGTGCTTCAGATGGATGGTAACTGCATTATTCTAACCTGGAACTATGCTGCTTTATCGTTTAATTCCTGTTTCACTCTGGCTTCTACAAATCCACAGACTGCCAAGACAACACATGAATTTGCAGTTTCTTGCTGGGTTAAGTAACTCTAATGGCTCTGTTTTAATTACCTGGCCAATATCATCTGCTACCATAAACCTGAAGACTAACACCTACAGGGAGAGGAGTTTGGAACATTTTTGCCACCTGAAGGAGCAGTCTAGTGTGGTAATGGCCTTGCTTTATAGAATACAGTATTTATAGAATACAGTATCTTCCTCAGCATTTTAGTGACTACTGAAAATCTAGTGCTGACACCAGTAATTTCTCCTTTGGGTTTGGCTTATCCCTCTAGGGGTTGAGCAGACTGCTAAACAGCACAAGCACTTGTTTAACCCTGCTGTAGGATAAGACTTGCTGTGACACTGAGCCTTCAAACAACTGACATCTAATTTAACATACAGCTCTACTATAAATATCACCAAACATCTACAGACAACCCCGTACCCATTTTCTACAAGCTTAATCCCTGCAAAACTATGCTCTCTTGTCATCTCTGAGTAATTAGTTACTCCTGCATTTGTGAAGAGGTGTTGAGAATATGTCACTTTTGATACAACAGCCTGGAAGACCTACAAAGCCTTTGCAACATTCCCACACCTACCTTCCCATTTCCTACATTCCCACACCTACAATGCCATTCCCATTCCAAAGATGAGAACTGAAAGTTCCAGCAGACACTGGCCCTTTATGCATATTACAGATGTGCACACCTACTCAAAACAGACAGTCAAAATTAACAAACACTAGCAAAATCCCAGGGGATTCAGTAGAGCAGCTCCACAGAAGTATGCACAGCAGGCAGGAAACAAACCCTGAATCCTGCTCTTGTTTTATGCTAGCTCTCTGTGAGGCCAAAGATAAGCTACTGAGCTGCAGCTGTCTCATCTGTAAATGAGAACATCCTAATATTCAGTACCCTCTAGAAGGACTTGCAAAATAGATGTAATTTGGTAAAGCACATTTCTGCTTTGCCTTTGTTTCCATTAAACATTATTTTTAAGGTCAGAGGAAGGATTATTTAGACACCTTTTGACACGACAGTGTGGTTCCATTATAATTAATTACTTAGTATGATGCACTTTTTGGTATATGTAGCATTTTGAATGCAAACAAATTCAAAGTACTATCTCAGTGCTGCTCTTATTTCTTCAAACTTTCAGCTGAGCACTTCTCTCACAAAGAGGAACATCCAATAGCTGGGTAGGATCTTTAATTTACACACAGCATATTAAAAATGGGACCATTTCAAACCATTCCAGCCAGACTCACAGCTGTGGGTTTAGGAGATGGCATCTTCTGTGGGTTTTTTTTCTCATTCTTCATAAGCACATTTGAGTCTCCTGCTGTGAGGGGTTTCACAGACTGATTTACTGAGCGTTGCTTTAAGGACTCCACCAGGAATGCACACTGAAATGGAAATCCACATTGATCAGTAATTCACATACATGGAATTTAAGGAAATGCCATTTCAAAGACAGGTATTTTGTATTTACTACTATCATAATAAATAATATTCCTGTCTGACAATGCTTAACACCTCTAACTGAAAAGAAACCCCCTTGTGCTGTGCTTGCTCAAGCACACTGCATGGAAACCCTTCCTGCTCTGGGCAAACAGACTAAACCAAAAGGCAGCAGTGTTCTAGACCAAGGCTAGAACAAAGAGGAAGATGGTGAACCGAGAGTATGCAACTGTTACATTATAACAAAGTATTTTAAGGTGTCATTGAATAGCCAGCAGCTCTTCTTTTAAAAAATCCAACTTTTGTGACTCAGACTTGCATCCAACAGGGTTCTCAGCCCTCTGGACAAGGTTCTTAGTGCAGATCTCCTTCTATGCACACTTTTATAAGAAGCAGGCACCACACTGCCAGGCTGGCTATATTGCTGCAGTTATTCTGTTGGATATCTTTGGAAAAAAGTCATGTGCATGGAATATGGTGAGATACAGCCTGGTTCTACACCCTCAGTACACTTGAGAAAACAACTGGTTTAGAATTGACAAAGCCATTGTGCTAATGACAAGCCCTCCCTACACTGGGACTTACAAGAATGTAGGATTATTTATTTGCATATAACATTTATAACTTTATTATAATGAAGAATTAATTTATTTGAAAAGAATTCATCACAGGATTGGCAACAAAAAGGAGAATCACTTGAACTGTAAACTTGCATTTGGTATGGAATCATGGCTACTCCAACACCAGTCACTGCAGTGCTATTGTGCAACTGCTTTCTTGTCCTTATTTACTCTATGGTCACTATTCTCACACTCTAGAACATTCCTGTTCATCATAAAAGGGTTTTGTCCAATCTCTGAATTGTCAGCTGAACAAACACTGCTGGGTTTTTTTTTAGGAAGAAACATGCAATTAAAGAAGTTCTATGTAATTCATACCTTTTGGGAGTAGTTCTTTGCTTTTTCCATTTCTGATATAATACTGGTAATATCATCACTTTCAAAAATACCTAATAATCAAATAGATGCTAATTAGCATGGGTTTCTTGAAGTGTACAAAGTAAGTATTTTTTTAAAATGTACAACAATTTCTACCACATGCTAAATACCAATGCAGAGAATCAAAAAACCTTTGTTTCCGGCAAGCCTGATCATCTGGACTTATCATATTAATAAATATATTTTAAAGCATCTTTAAAAAGGCTAACAGAAAATGGTGAATTCAAATAGAAAAAAAACAAAACCAAACAACAAAACAACCAAATAAACTCCTTCCTTAAGGCTGCACTATAATATTCTGCAAATTGGTTGAAAGTCTCATTAAAACTATGACCTGTGTTTATATCTCAGGGCTCTCAGCATATCTTAAAAAATTAAACTACTTGATTTGGGAGTAAAAAAGCATTAATGAGTATTATTTCATTAATGGAAAAGAAGTATGTGCTGACTTTCCTTCGCTCATACCTGCTTCTCCAAACCAGTGCAACCTCCCATTGGCTGCCTGGACAATTTCTTTAAAAGCACTGGCAGTTTCCCCGGGGTTGGCATAGCGGGCTGGAATAATCCCACTGGAGTCAGTGCCCTCTGTGACACTGAACAGACAGACATGGAGCTGTAAATCCAAACCTCCACAAGCCTCAGCCACATAAGAGCTGATTGCGTGCTGTAAGACAGAGGAGAAAGAAGCATCAGGGGTGAGCCTCTACCTCAGACAAGCTTCCATCTACCCCCTTGGTTCCTGACTGATGTACAAGTGCTCCCAGTTGGAGCAGCTCAGAACAGGAACATACCCTGGGTAGTGCAGTGCCTCCTCAGTCCGTGCAGACACACAACAACTGTCACTATTGCTGCTTACAGGGGCAACAGCTCTACTGCAGCAGGAGGTCAGCTGGGGTACATTTGGAACCAAAGACAGAGATTCTGGACATCAATGTAGCTGCACTGCAGCAAAGTAGGGCTGAAACTGTCCATTTGTCTTTCATTTTCTTGTCAGCCATAGGGGCTTTAATGATTTCTTAGGTCTGCCCAGAATTTCCAGAGGTTTGGTAACAAAAGCAGGAGACCCCTCACTGCACGCATGTAGAAACCTGAGGCTGGGCACACAGCTTTATGGCCATGGAGCACATTCACTACAAACATGGATCCAGGCAAGGGATTTCTGGGATAAAAACCAGCAGCTGTCTCTACATAGTGTGCTATGGAGCTCCATTGGAAAATTATTTGTTCCATGAGTTGTACAGAAATGATAAATTACAAAAAATCAGCTTGCTCCAACTCAGCAATCTGAAGCAAAATGATGCCCAGAGCTGGAGAGGGAAAGGAAACCTAAAAGCATGTCTTTTCTATAATTCACACATAATTAATAATTGCTATGTCCAACACACGACTAACAGTTGCAGAAAATAAAATTTGGGATCCTAACAGTTGTGCTGCCTTAGGTATGTAAAGGGGGAATATTCTGCCAATGAACTGTGGTTGGCTGGAAGGGAAAAAAGAGGAAAAATAAAGTTGATATTAGTTTTGATAAGAACTTAAAGAAAAGTTGCCTATGATGACACTCACTGTTTCCTGATCAGGTATTCCAGTAGTCAGCAGGTAGAGTCCCTGTGATTCATGTTTATCTTTGTCTTTGAAGTCAACTTCCACAGCCCTTCTGAGTGCACTCATGAAATTTCTACTGCCCTTGCACTCCAAGCTCAACACCCACCTAAACTAAGATGTTAACAGTTCAAAGAATGAAGAAACAAAACATCTTGTTTCTGCTCAAAGCAATGAAGAGAACTAAGTGTCTTAAATAACACTGCACTGGAGTCTAAAATTTTTGAAAATGACAGAGAGCAAAACCAGATTGTACAACAAATTATTTGTTCTGGTTTCTGGATTGCCAGCATGGCAAACTAGTTTTTAAAGTAAGATATAAAGCATAAAGAGGAAAGAATTCTCTCCTAATTTTACGTGGAAAAATATTAATGTAGTAGAACTTACAGAAACAGCAATGAAACCCAAGGTATAATGAGAACACAGAAGATGTGACTCCACAAACAAAAACCTGGGATTTTTTTCCAAAGCATGTGGGAAAAGCCCCATTGTTTGGCTCTCACATCCCAACTGAACTTGAAGCAGTTTTCAATTCTTCATGTAACCTCTTCATTCCTTATACAGACACTTCTGTATCTGTACATATATGTTATATATACATATGAAATACAGCGTCACCCCAAGCTTATTAACTTTTACAATGCTATTTTCACAAGAAACCACTATGAACAATCACTGTAGAACATGGCAGTCTATTTTTTAACATGATAAACTTATACAATTTTTAGTTGTTTGCAATTTTTCTCTGTGAAATTCACATACGCAGGGTAATTACTTGATCCTACCTCCAAGCCTTTTCTAAGTTTTCTGGTTGGGAAGGACACAGTTGCTGCTGCCAAGGCACAATGTCACTCCCAAATCTTTCACAGAAAGATAACAGCAATTAATTTTCAGATAATGGTTTAGAACAAGCAAAAAGATAAAATAAATTCACCAACAAAGAAAAATCTCATTTAGGGTATTACAGACATAAAACTGCCTGATGCCAACTATTTTCTACTTCAAACCATTTAATTATCCACATTTATCCATCACCCAAGGTTTATTTGATTTTCTTTCCTGAACAGGATCCTACACGAGCTGGGAAAAGCTCAGAGAAGGACTGTGAAAAAGGAACTCCAACCTTTAGCTGCTGCCTGTATCTCCCTTGTGAGGTAAGGGCTCTGTTCTCACACCGTGTTAGGAACTCCATGAGCTGCTGGCTCTTACTTTTACCTGCCAGACACCTGCCCAGCAGCTGCACCACATGTTTCTGCCTGCCAGTGCTGGGTACAGAATTTTACCACTATAATATATTAAACAGTATTGGAGTTACTGTAAAATTTCAAGGGTGCTCTCAGTTATGGCACCTGAGACATCAAAATCCTCTTCTGGTAAGTTTCTGACAGGTGAATGAATACTGCCATGAACAATATAGCAGGATGAGTATTTGTTACAGGTATGATGCAATCAGTTCCAGTGATCCTCACCCAAAAAAGTGATTTTTTAATTACTAATCTGGTCTCCATACATCTGATTCATGCACTCACCCAATAAGGACCAATCAGTGCTAGTCTTGCAAATACTTCACTAAAAAACATTGAATACTAAAATATGCCTATTAGTACCTACAATCTCTCAGCATACTTCTTCCATTGCAATGCATTACAATCATTTTAAAAGACTCTTAGATAGTTACTCACGCTATAATATTGAAGCACTCCTTATTTGACATTTGTTCCTCAAGTAAAAGTCGCAAACAATGTTGGATATGAGAGATGTAGGCAGAGTTTGTCATTGATACATCAACAAGTACAACCACCCTATAGAAAAAAATGTTATTCATTAAAAAAAGGTCTTATTTAATTATGTAGTCTTATCTTTAGTGCACTCTAACTTGTCAGGGAAAGTATCTTCTACCTTTGTATCACAATGTATAAACACTGAATCTATATTTTTTTAAGAATCTGCAAAACATTAGAGGACATTTAAAAAATAAAAATAGGAACAGTAATGGAAATTTCTGTCTTTCCTAAACTATGGAATAGTCAGAGTACAGGCTACTTGTTCAGGAGCCATTAATGGCTCCTGAACCCCAAACAGCTCTTCCCCTTCTCTGCACTTGAGTATCTCAAACCCTCTTGGAACACGTGGATGTTTGCCACATGGAGAGCTGCTGGATACTTCACTCTCCTTTCCCAGCCAACACTCCAGGAACATTTGGAATATTTCTCCAAAAACAAAGAGTTAAGGTTTCTCTCAGCTCATCAGTGCCAGAGCAGGTGCTCAGGTATGGCCTGACTGATGCTATTGAGCACGTTACCTGTTATGGGGAAAGCATTAATGATGAGCTGCTCAGCATGGTCAGGTTTAAGTCTTGCTTGCAGAGACAATGCAGGGTGACCACAGTTAATGGACACGGGATAATTTGGGAGCAGCAGTTTGGAAAAGACCCACAGATGTGATGGACACTCAGTGGGATGTGAGCTCCCAGCACAGAGTAGCCAGATGAGCTAATTCAATCCTTAATCAATGAGCAAGAAAATCTCTAGTAACAGGGGCCTCAGCTACCTTCCTTTTGTCTGAAACTCCATATTCAAGGTATAGTAACAGGAAAAAGAGCAAATGTGCAATTGAGGTTGGGTAAGGTCTCAGACAAGATATAAACAAACACCTTCCTCAAACACATTAAGACTTCAAACCTCAAAAAAAAAAAAAAAAACCAAACCAAAATCAAGTACAATACCTTCTTTCACAAACACTTCCCCATATTCTTCTGCTAGCAACAGACAGCCAGTCAATTCGTTTTTCATAGACTCTTACCATTTTAGCAAGGACTTTCTATGCATAAATAAAGAACATTTTTGTTAAAAATAAAAAGTTCAAGTCTTTTATTGCCAAATGCTTAGAACAGAAATAACGTAACAGCATAGTAATGAAAAAAAAATTTCATTCATTTAGATAGCAACATTTCATTCTTAGTACAGATAACAGAACACAGTCCATGAAAAAAAATACAGTAATAAAAAAGCAACAAAAAATCTAACGGTCTGTATCTCCACTTCACTTTTCCTCTTGCCATCATATTCCAAAACAGTGTTCAGACATATCAAGAAAAGAAAAAAAAAGAGCTTTAAAAATACAGTTTTTGCAAGCTTACCCCTTCTTCAATAGTATTTTTAGGCAGTGTTCATAACAAAACACATCATTTAACATAAACACAATATTCTCAAACACATGTAATTCTTTAACAGTATCAATTTGATATTAAGGTTTTTTGTCCAAACTTTATACACCATGACCTTTCCAAGTCTATGCAGGTATTATTTGAGGGCATATCAAGCTAGAAAAGGGCACTGAACTCACAAACAAAACTATAATTTAACATGCTCAAAACACAAACATCTACCAGCGAGCAAGAAGCCACAGAAGCTGCTTTTCATTTCAGCCACTTCACACTCTCCTTTTGGTCTGGCTGTAGAGTTCCACAGACTTCACATCACTCCCACTTTAATGGATTATTTGCCCTGCCTGGAAACATTCCCACAGCCCTTTGTCAGGACTGCCAGTGATGTGAGAAAGAAAAAGGACTGACAGACCACTGTATAGCAAACCCTGGTTGCAAACATCCCCAGACAGCTTCTCTTTCATTAAACTTGCCCCGCTCTCTGATGGCCTGCATTCTGATCTAGGAGGAAATCCTCAGCAATCACTACTGCCTGTAAGAATCCCAGTGGCTGCAGACTTACATGGACAGCTGTCTGCACATGAATCCCTGCAGTACTCAGCTGACAGGACAATTAATGAGGAATAATTAGATGGTAGTCCAGCCCTGACAAGGCCACATCATGTTAGACAACTCACCTGATAGTTGTACAATACTGGCAGGTCAACGTGGATATTTTTAACAGTTCCATCATACCACTCAAACTGCATCATCACTTTCTAGAAGGATAAGCAGAGTTAACTGTTTACAGAACCCAATGTAAGATAGACTGACATGGAATTTCTTCCTGGATCATGCTTAAGAATGACATGAAGTATTTGAGTTGAATCTATGACTCAAATGTCAGTCTGTAGAGTTTTAGCTAACTTATAAAGTACTGATTTAAATTAGGAAGATGTAGTAATAGAAAGGAAAAAACCCCACAAACCCAGGGGAAAAAGTTCCTGTTCACTTGCCTCATGTAGAGTTGATGATACTGTTTTTTTGAGAATAGGTACAAAATCTTCCACAGGAGAGAAAGCATTGGGAGCCAGAATTTGATAAAGGTCTAACTTTTGAGCTACAGGAAGAAAAAAATACATTAAATAAAATACATACTCTGACTTAAATTCATGTTTCATACCTGTTAAGCTTTTCTTTCTGTGCTACCTTTCAATCCATATGTCTTTAACCAGTCTGCTGAGGTTTTGGCCAGGATGCCTGATGTTTGAATAACTAATGGTGCTTTGTGCTTTGGAGGCTTTGGGAAGAAGCTAGAAGGTGCTGCATTTGCAAATGCTGTGGAAACCTAAAACAGATTTCAAGAAAAGCTCTTGCAAGTTTTAACATAATTTATTTTTTACCCTCAATTCAAAATATCCAGAATGGAATCCTGGTGAACATAACTAAAACTAAAGTGCTGGGATTCCAACAAGCAAAACGCTTTGAAAGTAGCTATCAGTGCTCCTCCTAAAAATGGGCTTTTACTGGGGATATAGAATCTTCTAAGTAATTTCAGAGTGACTTCTGCTCCATAGCTAATCTACACAGTCCTTAGTTACTATGAGGATGGAAGAGAGAAAAAAAAAAAAGTACAGCATAGGAAGGATGAGGGGAAATATAATTAGAAATTTTATTCACAAAAAAATTCCTCCCAGACTTGTGTAACAGTGCTACCAAGACAAGCCCTTATATGTTTGCAATGGATTTAAATGTCCAACTAAATCACATAGGAGTAAGTATTTTTTCACCAATTTAAAGGACAGTTGGAACTTCATTTCTATGATCATGCATAGAGTTAGGCTAATGCTCCTGAGATTCCCATTATGATGACACAACAATGCTCTTTTCATGCATTTTGGAGACTATTTAGCAAAATGCCTCCTTTACTGATTTTGTTCTTAATTTGCTCTTAACAATGGATGTTCCATACAGAATATTCAAAGTTCAGATATCAAAATACCTGATCAATCATACTTTTTTTTTCATATTGTGGACACTTAAAATTTCTAACCTAAATTATTCAAAGTACATCTGGAGATAATAAGTTACATACATCTGCTCTTTCACTACCAAGCAAGCCACCAACTCTTCTTTGACAACTCTGTTTGATGCTCTTGAGTAGGTCCTTAGCCTTCTGGGATTCCTGAAGTAGCAGATGAAAATCACTGCTGTCAAAATTCTGCAATTATAAAAACAAATGGGGAAAAATAAGTCAACTATTGTTCAAACACCAGCTGAAAGCAGCTTTCTTACTTTACTGTGCAAACATCAATACAAGACTGCCTGGCATGGCAGAAGCGAGTGTGAATGTGTCTAATGCTCTGCATATAAATTAGTAATAATTTATAAACAAGATATTACTTTATTACTTTGAATCACTCTACAGTAAGCCACTGCTTTTATCAGCCACAAGTCAGTAAACAATAACTGCAAAATTTATTGCACTTTTAGGAAATGTTTTCGGTTGCAGAAAGAATAACTGCAGGTTTATTGAGCACATGCTCAGCCTTTCTATGACAGAGACTTTCAGCACCAATTCTTACTATCAACTTCTACTCAGGAGATAGTTATTTTACCTTCTCAAAGTGAAGAATCATTAGAAAGAGAGAAAAATGCTTTGCCTCTCTCCCTGTCACCTACCTCTCCGTTGGAAGAGTAGCAATGATAACGGCCTCTTACAGCTTCTGCAAGGTTCTTTAGAACTGCCTACATATAAAAATAGGAAGAGAAACAGTTACTTTGATTTGATAGTCTCTTTTGATAATGAGGCTTGTTGGTATTCAGTTCTCAGTAGAGACAGAAAAAGAATTTTTGAGGTACATGTAGTGAGAAAGCCAAAATAATTATGTGTCCATCATTTGCTTCCCAGTCTTATTTTAATATGGCTGAAAAACTGAGTAAAGCAAGTTACAGGATGATGCTCCAAACAATTTTTTTCATGTGTGCAAATATGCTCTGAAGAGAACAGAACACTAATTCAAGAACTCTAATGATTAGGTTAGCTTCCCCACAAGTTTATGAGAGAAGGCATTGCAACTGAATAGGAAAAAAATGCACTTCAGGATGTATTAACACAATTACTCACAAGGGAAGCAGGGTTGCTGCAATCATACGTAACAGTGTGAATCTGCACTTTTCTCCCCAGTGTGCACTGCTGAGCATAATCACATAGTATTTCAAAAGACTGATCAGGGCTGATTAAAAAAAAAGAAAAGAAAAATATATTAACAAGGGCAGCAATCAAATGGGGGGAAAAAAGGCCATAGTGAAGAATATATAGAAAAAAATGGTAAAGAAATAATAAATCATGGGAATTATTTAGGTATTTAGCATTATCATGCTTTTGGAGGGATTTTCTCTCCCTCTTTCAACCATTACTGAGATGTCACTACTGGAGCTTGGTTCTGTCCTGAAAATCTGGATGATAACAAACCCACTAGGATTCCATTCCCATTCATAACAGCTTGTGAATTAAATGTTTTGAAGTATTCCCTGCTATCCCTGAAAGCTAAAGATCAGGAGTTGTGGCTTTGGCCACTGTGATAGAAAACCTTCCAGCTCTGGTATGTAAGGATGTCCTCTGTTTCCAAAGGCACCAAAGAAAGTAAAACTTTGCTTTATGTTCAGAACTTAGTGTCCCACACAGCTATCGTTCCCTGAGCTCTGATGGCTAGTAAAAACCTTTCCTTGCAGCTACACTTCTGCCAGGGACAGAAATTAAGGAATTTTTCACATAGAAATTCTGGTTTCTGTTCAGAGCAGATCTAGGCAAAACTTGGAACCTTGTAATCAACACTGTGTGTTCAATAAGTAATCTAAAATTTAAGTTCAATTACTCTAAGTATCAATTTTGCCAAGCTTATACCATCCCTTTTTGCACATTTAAAATAAATACAATTAGTAAACTAGGAGTAAGGTAACACTCCTAGAATCCTTATTGTAGTCTTTTCCTTGTAATCCCAATTCCAATATTGCAATTTTCAAATTACGACAGTAGAACTGCCTTTGAACTCTTAATGCTATTTTATAGCAAAATCTGTCTTATCCTCTGATCTTCCCAGAGGTGTGGACTCTTTCAGTGACATCTTTAATGAAACTTAATTGATGTAAAAGTAGAGCTAGCAGGCTCTCAATAGATTACTGTGATAAGTGATCTGCAAAGGAAAAACATAGCTTCATAACAGAAATGAGAAGATTTATAAATAGTAAAAAAAGGGAAGAAATAAAGGAATTCAAAGGTATAAACTCAAAAATATGTAATACAAAGGTCTTGAATTTTCTATTTATTTTTGTATCAAGTTCAGTTTCCTGTACCAATCCTGTATCCAGGTTAAAACTGGTTGTTAAGACAGATAATGAACTTACCAGCTTCCTACAATCAGAACCAAGGAATTCAGTTCTCTCATCAGAAGGACATGCCTTAAGGCTTTCAGCAAATTGCAGCCTCGACCAGGCTCCAGCTCTTGTACCCACTGCCTTGCTTCATGTAGCCTAGGAGAGGGAAACAAGAAAAAGAATATTAAGGTGCCAAATAAGATAGATCATAAAGATTACTACAAACCACAGGAGCAGCTAAGATATTTTATACATGAAAATCATCTTGAAACCACTGACCACATGTCAAATTCATTGCTCTTCTCCCCTCTTTAAATCACTGCAGGCAAAAGATGAAAAACACCTACATGGGATTGCTCAAATTAAATGGAGACCTTGTCTGAAACACCTTGATTTTTCAGAGAAATTAACTTACTTACACATGAACATTGATGGTTTTTGGACTCTCCCATAGTGGTGAAATTTCTGTACTGAATGAGAGGCAGTACAATTCCTTCTTATAACAAAGCTGCTCATCTATTAAGCACTAACAAATAAAAAATTATGAATGCATTACTATCCATACTGCATCTGGCAGGGTTATTATGCAAAAGACTAAAAATAGTAATTTCCTGAAAACAGTTACACCAATATTTTCAGCTACCACTAAAAAAGCTTCCAAGAAAAACTCAGAGAGTTAAGTATTTATTAAGGATAGAGACAAAACCTGAAACTTATGGCATTACAACAAATTTGTTAATAGGGCAGGGATATTTGTTGTACTGGTACCAGTTTTCC
Organism: Motacilla alba alba; assembly: GCF_015832195.1. Taxonomy (NCBI): domain Eukaryota; kingdom Metazoa; phylum Chordata; class Aves; order Passeriformes; family Motacillidae; genus Motacilla; species Motacilla alba. The sequence continues at coordinate 9,198,712 of NC_052029.1, read as the reverse complement.
TCTTCAGCTGATGCCCACATGAAACAGCAGTGATCTAGAATGCACATATTCACCCACCACCCAATTTCTAAAACATGGTTACCTCATAATCATGGATAGGGCTAAACAATAGTGCAGATATTCAAGCTAAGTAAACCAGACTGTGGAAACTGAGTTTTCTTGAAGGAGTTTTATTTGAAACACACAAATAATATAAATTGATGGTAAATAATTCCTGTGGGAAACTGAATTGTACCAAGCGTCAAATACAGACAGTAAACCAGCTACCTTGTATCTTCCTTCCTTATTGCAAATGTTTTCTAAAACAAAGAGCACAATAAAGGACAAGTTTCTTCTGAGAATACAGAAAATAATTAATTCTCCAAGGTTCTGACAAAAATTGTGAAGTGGGCCTTAGTGGGACAAACGTTAACTTAAAGGAAAACATATTTACTATAAACATATAAAATATAAACATATTTACTATATACGTATATCTCTATGTACAATTTGGCTCTACCTCTTACAGCTGCTTTTGTTAAGCAACTTGATTCCACAGAGAATGTTGATAGAATTGAGAAACTTTAACAATAACACTTTCCTTAATAATTTTTTGAAGTATACTGGATTTGTTTTGATTTGGATTTGTTTTGGACATTAACAAATACTACACTTCCAAAGACATTTCAAGCACCCTTTTTTACAACAGAAAATTTCTATTCTATTGTATATTAGGGTTTTAAGCAGATTTTTTTCTGTTTGGTTCCTTGCTTCTAGTTTCCACAAAAGCTTGATCAGTATGTTAAATTAGGCAAAATTTGCTTTACTATTACTTACCAAAAGGTTCTTCTGAAAATCCAATAGTCTAGGTCCATAACTCAAATGAGACACATCAACCAAAAGTCCGACTTTAGTTCCTTTTACAACACCGAACACCTTAGAAAAGTCACTGTAAATATTAGCTTATCTACAGTTTAATAATTTTACTGTTTATTCTGTACAACACCATTTTTAGATCAAGTATTAGGTATTTATTTTAATTTTAAACTTTTTAGCATAAAGATGACATAGTGACAAAGTCAAGGAGGAAAAGAAGAGAAAAAGAGAGTCCTACTGGCTCCCAGTTAATCCTCACCAGTGAATCATATTACCTTCTTCCCAAGAAAACTTATTCATTACTTGAGAGGATAAATAAAATATAACTTTTTCCCCTTCAGGCTGAATCAAGCAGCTTTGTGGAAACCAGATTTTAGAATGCTGCATGTTTCCCTGTTCCCTTCAAGAGGGAGTTACATCTGAGCATTAGCACTGCCAGGCACAGTGTGATGAAGCAGCTGCACAAGGGTGGGCAAAATGAACTGCAGGAAGCCCCACTCCAGGAGAAGTTAAGCTCAGCATTGTCTGCTCCCGTTCAAATTGTGCTGAGAGGACCTGGTGATTAAGACTGCAAAGAGAAAGGAAAAGACTAAATCTAGAAAGCAGAAAACTGCATATTAATGAAAGGTCAGGAAAAATAATCCACTGTCAACATCACTGCATATGATGTGGAACTTGTAGTAAATAATGAAAATACAAAGGCCTTCTAGAAGCCACTTTTCACTAGTATTCAAAAGTTAATTTAGTCTTTAATGCCATATACAGTTTCATTCTAAAAATATACTGCAAAGTTCAAGTTACCTTTCTGCTGTCCTGCAACAGCCACTGAATGCGGTGCTGATAGAGTTCAATCACTCTGACAAAAGGCAGAGCACACATTTAGCTGCAGCATTCTCTCACACGGGGTTTCAATGTAACAATCAACCACCTCAATCACATCCCTTTCTCACAGATGCAAACTCTGTGAGAAACAGGTGTTTTAAAATATGTTAATTATGCCCTTATACAACTAGTGGTTGCAGGGCTCACCACTTAAATACTTCTTTCCCTAAAGCAGAACAACTTCCAACAGTTTAATATTAAAATAGTTATAACCTGAGGTAAAACAAAACGCTTCCTGTCCTCTAAAACTGTTTTATTTTAACCAATGGATTTTTAATTCCATGCACATAGTGGCTACAAGTTGGCAAAGAGAAAGTTTAAGCCAACATTTTAAATGGGCAAATCCATTTTGCTTTTTCAAAACAGAAAAGCTGCTTCTGTTTTATAAAAGCCTAACACAGTGAGGTATGCTGAAACGGCAGCATTCTTATAAATTGTGAAGATTTTTCTACAGCTTATGGAACCTATAAATTAAATTATTTAAGTTTTTTTATTTTATAGATTTAAAATTCACTTAGAATACTTTCAATTTCCACATCATGACTGCATCCATGGCTTGAAGCTAATCCAAGTTTCATTAAGTACAACTCCCAGCTACACAGTGTTACATATGGAAACCTGACCATGCACTGGCTGCCCCTCTGAAATGAGCAAACTGCTTCACATCAACACCTGGTTGATAAACATCTTCCTTAAAAACCCCAAACCTCAGCTGTAAATTACATACAATTATCCTTTACTCTCAATCTCAGCAGAAAGGATTTCATGATGAGGATACTTGGAGGTGCCCAGAGACAACAAATTAAGATTTAAGGGAGTGTCTACAGTAATGGAGATACAGAATCAGTTACACATCAAAACAGTAAAGAAGATGGATACTTACTCAGAAAGCCTGGATTCAAAATCAGTAACAGTCTCCTCTGTAAACTGCATCACTTCACCACCACTTCCTGAACTCCTGGAGCACTATGCATGGTTAACATCAGAGATGCACACAAGTTAAGACTGACTAGCGAAAAGGCAGTGTTGTACTTACAAAATCATATTGCCTTCATTTACCAGATACTCTAATGTTAATTGCAAGGATTCCAAACTGTAGTTTCTTATCCATTCTTCTGTTGTTTGCACCTTTTGAGAGTGTGTTTTCTTCATTTGTCCTCTCTACAGATCAAGTGAGAAAAAATGAGAAATTAAATGTATTGTTTGAGTGTGACAAAAACCTAAGTCCTAAGGAGAGTTGCTGCTAGGCAGTGCATGTCCAAGAACATAATTTTATGTACTGGAATACTCTTGTGAATGTGGATACAAAGAAAAGGAAGCTTTCACAATACCCCCAGACTGTCAGCTAAAGGAAGGGAGAGCTTAGTTTACAGCAGACAGGAATGAAGACAAGAAATTGCAGAGCTCAATAAAAGATTTATAATAAATACCCCAGTGGTTTACCAGAGAGGAATAAAAAACAAGCATCTCCCAAACACGACTCAGAGTTTGAACGTGGCTTCTGCCTTTTGGAGGAAAAATGCAGTATCAACAGCTGATCTCATTTATTGTTTTGCCCAATTTGTTGTCAGAATAATCTCTGCAGAGAAACTACATGCAGTTTCTTGACATGAGTGATCACACCATCAAACTGTCTGTGTATATATGCAAATGTATGTAAGGAAGCATATTAGCTGTCTATCAGTTTATTTATTCCCCACTGTGAATTTATAGTGGCTATTCATTACTGTACTAGCTGCTCCATTTTGTAGGAAAACTTGCCTACCAGCACATCTTGTGTCTTGCTGCTTTGTGCTCCCAGCAATCCATTATCTGGTCCCAGATGAGGCACAGCAAAATCTTGCTGTGGTGGATGATCACCCTGTGGATGGAATTTTGTCAACCTATGAGACAATAATTTTATGAGAGCAAAGGTTACCCATAATATTCCTGTATTGTCATAAAGTCATTTCAAGTTTTTTCTGTAGGAACTGTTCTATACTTTGACAGTTGTTTAAGCATTAAGTTAATATACGATGTTTTGAAGGGATATAGTATATACTTTATGTGAATTATAATTTATTTTCTATCTACGTATGAAGTCTCAACTAGATTTTGTAATGGTTTCCTCACCCAATTTTTTCCAAATATTGATCATTGTCCAACAACCATGCCATTTTCCTGGTGTGTGTATCCATTATATTAATAACTTAGCCTTGTTAAAAATAAAAAGAAAGCATTAGAGCAAAAAAGCTAAAATCCTCAGGAATAAACACTATTAAAAATGTATTCATATTGTCAGCAACTTAAATGATAATTTATGTTGTATGTGGGACAACAGCAAACTAAAAAATAAAAGAGAAGTTACAATTATCCATTTATAGAAAACACATTTAGGAACTATTCTGCAGGAGCTGCTTGTTAATGGATTTTATGCAGTTAATTATATGCGTGCACAGCTGCTGGGAGACCGGCTACAGAGCTCAACCAGAAAAAGAGATTAACCACAGCAAACCCCAGAGCGGCGGCGGGAGCCGAGCCAGCCGGGCTGGCAGCGGGTGGGCGAGCTGCCCTCGGGTTTAGGCGCGGTGCGAGTCATGCAAAAACCATTAAATGCCGGTTTTCCCTTGGCCGGGCTCCACCGCCTCCCCCCGCCCAGGCCACCCGGGCCCTCCGGCTCACAGCGGTGTCAGCGCAGCCCTTGCCGTCCCCGAGACCCTGCTCACCTCACGGGGGAAGAACTCTGGGTCCCCGACCCCGCGCTGTCCCGTGCCCGAGAGTCACCTCACCTCGGCGGGAGGAGGCCCCTCGGCTCCTCCGACCCCGCGCCGCCCGGTCCCGTCCGCTGAGACTCTCCTGACGGGGGAAAGGCTCTCCCGTGCCCCGCTCTCCCTCCCTGGCACCGCGCCAGTGACAGCGCCTCCCCAAAGGCCTCAGCACCTCCCGGCAGTGCCCCGACCCTTCCCCCGTGCGGGACCGGGAGCGGAGGGGCCCAGCCCGGTCCCCGCCCGCTGTTGCGGCGTTACCGGTGGAGACGGAGCCGGCCCCGGTGCGCCGCTTCCCGCCGCCTGAGGGCGCCGGTGGGCGGGAGGCGAGAAGCCCCGCCGGGCGTGAGGGGACACACCTGAGGGACACACCTGAGGAGACACACCCGAGACGGGACACACCTGAGAGGGGACACACCTGAGGGGACATACTTGAGGGGGGACACCTGAGGGAGGACACACCTGAGAGGGGACACACCCGAGGGAGGACACCTGAGGGAGGACACACCTGAAGGACACCTGAGGGGGGACACACCTGAGGGGACACACCTGAAGGAGGATACCTGAGGGAGGACACACCTGAGGGAGGACACCGGTGTGCGGAGCGGGGTCGGTTCCAGTCAGTGCAGCCAGAGCCAGTCGCTTTAGTAGACAATTTATTTTGATAAACTTGCTCAATAACAAAAATACAAGTGAAGAAAATTATGTTCATTTTATACAGTTTGTATTAACATTTGTTCGGAAATCATTAATTGAAAAAATGCTCTAACCAATAGAAAACAACCCTCAGTAAAGGCCAGGGGTGCAGGCGGCGGGCCCGGCCTCGAGCCCAGGCAGGACAGCCCACCTGCAGACACCATTTCCTTCATTATGTTCATCCTTCACAAAGGTTTTAAAGGACAGCTTCCATTTTCCCGTGTGTGTGTGTGTGTCGGGGCAAACAGGAACCTACAGTTGTGTTCTGGAGCGGTTAAACAGGGTCTCGACACCACAGGGGTGGCAGGAGGGCCCGGCTCTGGCGGCATCCCCTGGGCCAGAGGCCGGGGCTCGGAGTGTGGCACACGGCCCGTGCCTTCGGGACACCGGCATCGCTGGGCATCGCTCCCCAGCGGCAGCAGCAGCGCGCAAACCACCCGAAACGGTCAGGCTGGTGTGCTCTGGGAAGCACACCCTCCCCAGGTCTGAGCCAAACAGCTTCCAGGCGACTATTTCAGCTGAGCTCAATGATAAGATTTATACAGATAAATTTACTAGTTTCTCCTTCTGAAAGTATTTTCAGTTTCCAATCTTACATTTTGTTAGCCAAATAAACGACAAAGTGTGCACAGATTACATTATGATGGGTATCAAACCTTTGGGAGGATTTAGAAGCAAAAGAATAAATGGAATTCTCTAGTGATGTATAAAATGAGCTGTCCTTCAAAAAGTTAAAAAATAATGGCTGGCAGAATCAGAAAAGTTTATGTAAACACTCAACACAAATATGGGATTACCTTTGGAGAAGATTCATATGGAAACATTTGCTTTTCATGAACTGAAAAAGTCTACAGATGTTTAGACATGTTCAATACGAACTTCCTGTAGTTCAAAACAAAACCTTGTGCAAATAAAACCTATAAATAGTCTTCAGCAGATTTTACAGTGATGCTCTTAGGTATGAAAAGAATGCACACAACTTTAAAACAAAAGTAACAGACATAAGTTTGACAAATGATTGCACCATAAAACAGTGTTTTATATACAGTTTACAAGATATGATTTTCTGCTATAAATTAATACTGTACTATATAGTACTTAGTGACCTTATTAAAAGCAACTGTTGACAGCTGTCTCTTCAATTACTGGTTTGGGTTTTTAAAATGCATTTGGCCGCATCTATTTCTGGATCTGAAATGCTCAAATATTTAATAAATCTATTTACTAAACCTTTGCTAACATTTAATCATTCATAGCAATAGCACTGGCAGATCAGATCAATTTCCAGTCAGCCAGCCACAGTCTGGGTATGCTCCAAGATAAATGTTTTTGTTTGGTTTTAAAAAAATTATTATTATTATGATCCATCTAATCAAAGCCTAAATCCACATGATGTTACAATAACTGAAATAAGTAAGTTGGAGGGGTGGGAAGGGAAAGAAATTTTAGCAGCTTAGAAACTCTCCCCACCCCCCAGCTGTGTTCCAGTCACAAAAATCTTGAACTATTTACAAGTGTAAGATTTCTGAAAAGATAATTTATAATCCAAGTTTTAGTGAATACTTTATCTTAGGACACATTAGTGATAACACCAAAATTTTGAAACATATCAAGCAGCTGAACCCTGCCTTTTACCTCCACCACTATCACTAGGAGCCTCAGACTGCCCATGCAGATGAAGGCTTAAATTAGGAACCAAATTATAATTATTAAACCATGACTTCCAAGTAAGTGCTTGGCTGTATTTACAGATTAGTACACTTTGGAAAAGTTTAGTGATCCATACACATTCCATTCTGCCTGTGAATGAGCTGACTGGAAAAAAAATACTTAGAAACCATTCCAATGGCAAGTTTGGTCTAAAATTTCAAAAGAAAATATACATAAACAAATTACATTTTTGTACTAAAATACCTTGGGTGGGGGAGAGGGAAGAAATGGAGAAAGGCAGGGACCCACTATGGTCTGAATGGCACAGAGTTTAAAATAATTGTGCAAACTGTGTTATTTTTTAAACACTCCAGCTTATCTGGTAAGTGATTATTTTGGAAACTGCTGATTTTATTTTAACATATATCTCATCCTAAAATGACTGTCTGTTCAGTAATGCAGTTCCTCTAGTAAGTTCAATGAAACAGTGCTCAAAACAGACAATTTTTTTGTTTTCAGAATGAATCTCAGGCAAACTATGTAGTAACAGGAAAACAAATACTGATAGTGCAGGCAGCTTCCCTGGAACACCAACCCAGTAGTGAATTAAGATGTCTGTGGATTCAATGGTTTATCCTTGTGTTGAAAAATAAAACTACTTTTAGTGAGGAATATTTACTCCAAATTTTGGTGGCCATTAAATCTACATTTAAAAGAACAACTTTAGTAAACAAGGCATACATTTTTAACAACTATATTGCTCATTTTTTTGGCAAAGATGAATTAATATTCAGCTGAAACTAAGTTCATCCATCTTTGCAGTGGGATAGTGTTTGCATTACTTTAAACATTGCATTTTATATGTGCTAAAAGGAATGCTTACCTATGGTAAAATGCTGTGCTTGAACATGTATGAATGCTAATGTAACAATGAAGTAGAAAAAAGAGATTTTTCTGTACAACAGTTGCTAATAATTTAAATAGTGTCAGTTTCCCAAAATTAGGATTTTAAGGTATGACATGATCTCACCTTCTACCCTCATATACAAATAAATTACCATAAAAAGAATTTTAGCTTAACTTAAAATTGCACCTAGAAAGGCATGGGATCATTTGTACCTATTACAAAAACTGTTAAAATCAAGGGCTGCTACAAAGAATGAGGTAAACTGAAGACTCTCAGCTATGTGGCCTTCAGAAAAATGGCTTTTTTCTATTGAGTTCTAGTTTTGCACACCACAGTGTTTTGCTAGCAAAGCATTCTGAGTTCTTTTCCAGGAATCACTTGTGTGTATATACATATATATACACATATGTGTATATACACACACACACACACATACACACACACTGTATACTGCATCAGCAAAATATATATATATTTATATATATATATTTATATAAATATAAGGACGAAATCCCCCTCTAAAATGTTCCTTAGTGTTTCCTAGAGCTTATGGGGGAGCAGGGGATGTATGTCTTTTTGCTGTTACATACATTGAGAGAACATGTTTTGATCTATTGGCTTCTTGGTGCAGTAATGCAAGATTGATCCACATTGGTGCCAAAGGCTTTGCCCATCAGAAGGAAGATGTAAAACACTAATCTCCTAAACAGCGAGGCCAGCCTCACTTGAGTTCCTCCACAACCCTCTGGTCCACCACAAAGTTCATAAATACTTTGACTTCCAAATTGTTAGACGTTAAAAACAGGAACAGTCCAGTAACGTGGGGCGTTATGCTTGTCAGTGTAAAGCATTCTTCACCAGTTCCTATCACAGTGCAGACCTGACTGCATTGAAGTATGCTCAGGAGATTAGTCAACGTGGTCTGTATTTGGTTATGGGAAAGGCTCTCCTTTTTTTCATCCAAAGTGCATAGTGAGAACAAGTCAAAGCATTCCTCTTTTCAGTCAGTGTTTGATAGTCTGATTTAGGCATCCTCCTGAGAATGCAATTCTGATGTCTTGCTCTTTTCCAAAATAAAGTCCTGCAGTCCAGACATTCATCAGCCAGGTAAACAAACTTTGCCAGCAAATAGAAGTCCCACTATTGTAAAGAAAATGGATAAGACAAACAGTACATACGAAGACCCAACCACTGTGTTATTGGGTAATTTATAGGGTTGACCTCCAACTTCATTGATGTAAAATCCTATTGGAAATATTAGGGCGGCCATACAGAATAGAATCACTGCAAAGGAAAGAGAAAAGAAAAAAAAAACAGTCACTGCTGTGTTAAAGTGAAAATATTTACCTGTTCACAGAGCATTCCAGAAAAACAAGTAAAATATCCTGACTGAACTAAAGAGCTGGATCTTGCTTGAAACTTATCTGAGCTGATAACTTGCTTGAAACGACTGAGTAGGCTTTATGATGCTTTCAAAACGTCCCTCATCTACTCCCAAGAAAGACAAAGTCCCCAGTTTTGACCGTAATTTCAGTTCTGTTCACTAGATCACAAACCCTCTCTACAGAATAAAAAATTGGAAGATATACTTCTATCACCATCTCAAAGTTCAGACATTTCTTCTCCAGTTATTTTAGAGTCATTCTGCCCAGTCAAGTAACATTCAAAAAGTAACATTCAACATTGAAGAAACTTTTTCTATTATCAGTTGTCTTTTCCAATTGTAGTTGCCCTCTCCCATTCTTCACACATTCATTTTCTGTAAAAGCTTTGCTAAAAATAGAAAACATTCAGATTGTCATTACAGTTTCTTTTAAGATTAAGATACAGTTTCCTAACATTATATGAATGTTTCCTTAGATAATGAAATATCCTTAGAATTTCTCATTGTAATACAATGAAATGAAAGTTTTCTGATTCAGTTTAATTCAAGCTTCTCAGTGAAAAACTAAATTCAGACTCTGAGAACAAAGAGACCAAGCAATGAGGGTTTTTCTTTCACTTCAAACTCATGTATATGTTTTGCTCTTGCAACAGACTCTGTGTGAAAGTACAAGAAATCCAGAACTCCTGTTAAAGAATTACGTTACAGATTTCACAGGCCTTCAAGCATCAATAGTAACCAGGATTCCCCACAACACATTTCAATACCCTGATCAAATCCAGGAGAGAACATCCAGTGTTTCCCAGATGACAACTTCAGTGTTTCTGTAGCACACCTCTGAAAAAGTAACCCTGTTTAGTTTGGATGTAGCTGTGCAGGACTCTACTGTCAACCAAGGCAATGACTTCTAAATATGGCTTCTCTGAGAGGCAAGATATTCTTCACAATAAAGAGGATTAGCTTTTGAATTGGTTTGATTGTATATGCAAGAATATACAATTGGGTTTTTTAATCAGTATTAGAATAAAACAGAATTTTATCTGATTCTACTAGTTCAGTCAAGTATCAGCACTTTACTCTTATTTCACTTCTATGTATTTCAGCCTTGTTTCAGACATTATTTACTATGAGTGGAACATGGCACCACAATACCTGCTATTCAACCAAATTCAATTAGATGTGGGGGGAGAGAGGAGCTGAACCTGCTCTGTTCTCTCACCAACCCCACAAATCCACATACCAGACAACTTCTGACATGAAGCACAACTCACACTGAAGCCTCTCCTAGTCCTCAAACTCTGCCTATAACCTGGCCACACACAAAAAGGAAAATTCAAGCCAAGTAACAATGCTCTTGCCTGAACAAAGTGCATCATATGCTGACTTTTTCACCTTTCTCTAGTTAACACAGGCTGCTGCTTTTAGTTTGTTAGTAAGGAACACAGGTGCTGTCATTGTCTCCTCTTTCCCTTCTCCACCACTGCAAGACAGAGGAAACCCTGGAGATGTTGTTCCCTACTTGAGCCTTCTTAAAAGTCAAACAAGCAACATCAAAAGCACTGGCAACAGTAATAACCATCACCTTAATCACCAGCTCCGCTGCAAGAAGGGCTGCAGCTGCTTTTGTTGCCAAAGGTATGTAAAATAAAATCAGGAGCTTGCCTGTCCCCTTTGGCCTCACCAGAACAAAGTTTCTAGTCTTTACAATGAGGAAATGATTGGCTGGAGCAGCATCAATATTTTTTAATGTAGCTTCACTCACTAAATACAGATGCTCCAGTTTATCCAGCTACAGTGCCCACACTAAACCCATTTTTAAAGGACTCCGTGTATATCCAAGATGAACAGTTTACCATATATTTTATATCTTAGTGCTTATGATTTCCATAGCACAGGTCTCAGCTGTGAGGGAAAACCACTAATATTCTAGAAGATACTGGGCATGATGAATCTGAATTCACAGAGCGTCCAAGTAGGACCTGGGCATAAACAAAGAAGGATGCGTTCATAAACCATGATCCACATCAGAACATCAGCTGCTCCTTGCCTTCCAAAAGACACAAAGCAGCTTTCACAACACCTTGAGCCAAGAGCAGGCAGCACCAGGATCATTCCTTGGGCTGCCAGCGCCGAGCAGGAAAACCCAGATGTTCCACTGGAGGGGGCTCGTGTCTCGCTCGCACCGTGCCCGCACCGCCGGGTTACTCTTCAAAGGGTAACGGAAAGAGCACAATGAGAAAACATCTGGAACTGCACAGTTGCCACACTGCTGCTCAGTGCCACCTCGTTAGGCCATCTATTAGAACAGAACCAAAGACCCAGACACCAGATGTTAAACATCAAACAACAAAGAAAGTTATAATCGACACGATTATTGGTCCGTGTAATTCCACATTACACAATCTGATCCTTAAAAACTGTTTCCTTTTCTTAATTGTATCTCAAACATCTGAGTCCATCTGAGAAAAGCATGAGTATGTGTTTCTTGAGCAGACCTACGTAAGCACAGAAGAGCTTTTTAGTCTGCATCTGAATGGTGGCTGTCAAAAAACCCAATTAGTTCCTCTAATTCTTTACCTTCAAATTGTTTTGAGCATCTAATGACAACCTCAAAAGAAATCTGTTCTTAAAAAAAGGTTTAGTCTTCAGAGGCTCACTGTAATATCTGCTTGCCTCTATAGAGACACGTAACATAGAAAGCAGCACCTGGTACAAATCTTTAATAACTCAAGAAGCACTTTATTCACTGGGGAACACCAGAGACAGACATTCACAGGATAGCTACTGTTAGTTAAGGATGTGATTATCCTGCCCCATTTTTACTTGCATTCCTAAAAGCAGTCCATTATTGCTCATGAACTTTTAAATCCTCAGGGAAAAAAACCCAAACCAATTCCAGACTCTCTGACAATTGCTGGAAAAAGGCAGAAATAAGATTTTTCTGTCTAGCATCTTCTCTCTTGATACATCTCAAGAGAAGCACCTCATTCAGTAGTAGCAGACAGAATTCATTCCCTTTCTAGTTGCAGCAGATGGTGAGAGACCTGAATCTGTACAATGTAAACAGATCTTGAGGGAGCTCTGTGAATTCCTGCAATAGGCAAAATTGCAATAATATACAGGAGATCACCTATGTGGCCTCCATGGGGAATAGGCTCAATAGGACATTGTTTCTATTTATGGGAATTGACAGTATCTGTACGAAGGACCATGAAAATGACAACATTTGTGATTTCCACACCTTCACCACATCCTATCTTATCAACTGGAAGATACAAGACAAGCACCCTGAAAAGGCTAGAGATTTACATAAATCTGAAGCAGAGGTAGCAACACAGGAGCAGTGTCAGAGACGTGGAAAAATACCAAAGCCAGCTCACTTTTAGGCTACCAACCAGTGTCACTATGTCCCAGGGCATAACTGGTGATGAGATGGGGCAGAAGCTGGGGTGGCAAAAGGCAGTTCTGGTATACAAGCAAAGGAACAGCTGATCAGAGCTTGCCTGCTACCTACACACCAGGCACAGCTATGGGCTTGTAACACCCTGTTCATTGAAGAATCACACAAAACCTGGACAGTGGACAAATGAACACCAACAAGGAACCCACTCTCCATTATACTGTGTGAATGTGGTACTACTGAAACACCAGTGACAGTTTTGATGCTATCTATGCCCAGAGTGACAATACTGATCATATCAGTAGGAAGACTGATTCCCGAAATACTCTCCTCTACAAAAATTAACGAAAACCTTCACCTTTACCTGTACAATCGTGCTGTATGACCTGGAGGACAGCAAAAGCTCTCCTCTCCACAAAGCTGTTTGCAGAGACATCATAAAGGATAAGTTTCTGTGCAGTAAACCCACCAACAACTGGGGAATGAGGCAAGTGCTGTGCTTGTAAATACCCTCTGGGATGTTTCTCTTCAGAAGTGTATAGAAAAAAGGGAACTGACAGATTAAACTTCTGTCTTCTTCATGTCTCTTAGCTAAACAAGATAAACAAGACCATGCTCAGCAGCAATTCATATTTATAGGTATGCAGATGAAAAAAGTTTAGCTATAGGTATTTACTTGAAAACACCTCGAGTCATCCCAAGACTACAAGCAAAAATTCAATTAAAAATATAAGTTATACAACTATATATAAATTCCAGCATGAACTGGACAGAAGTGACCTCTTACCAGGCTTTCCTTGCTGCTCTCGGAGCTGTAAGGAAAAGGCTGAGCAAAAGGATTCCTTTGCCTCAGACCCCCCTGCATTTGAAGGAATGGAGCTGCCAGTCCCAGAGCTTCCCTTGGAAGCCCCAGCAGACTTCCCTGCCTTCCCAGGAAAGCATGTCCTGCATTGTGTTCAGAAAGCTCTGTGAGAAGATCTGCTAGCAGCCTGCATGAGGCCACTGAGTTTTGAAATCAGTTGCAGATGAGATGTAATACAAATATGAAGTCTTCCCTACCCCCTTCTAATGAGTAACACATTTTTATCTAAACAGCACTGGCACTTCACAGGAAGGATCTGCTCAGGGTATTCCAAGTTGATTCCACATGGCTGCATAGTTCCTAATACTAACCTACAAATAGGTTACTAATTTGGGTTGTATCCAATGAACCACAGAAGTCATTCTCAACAACTTTTTGAAAAATCTAGAAATCTTCCTTCCACTCACTTCTATTTTTCAAAATTAATTTTCCTAACAAGTGACTTCAGAGATAAAACTCCCCATCATCTTTGTTAACAGGAATGCAAAGGTCACAGAATTGTATGTATTGGAGATGAATACCAAAGACATTGAATTTTATAATTTCAGCAACACAGAGATCATATCTTAATAGAATTGTGAATAATTCTGACTTACGAAAGAACAAATTAGTGTGTTTCATTATTAAACATCTCATACCAAGAAGACAAGTGGTGAAATAAAAATGTCCTTCTATACTGAGACATCTAATAATGAACCTGTTGCAAGCCTGAAGAAATCTCTAGAGAAAAAATTCAAAACAAAAAAGCCTTAGGGTACCACATTTTTTGGCTGAACTAATCATCACAGCTGTAGAAAAGGAAAGCTGCAGAGATGTGATTATTTCAGATATTAAAGAAAAACATTGATATCTACAACTCAAACTCCCCTCTTTACCCAAGAGCTTTTACTCCAGCTCCCTGTAAGCATTTTAAATTTATACAGAACTTTGACTTTAACCCGCCACCACATGCATTAGATACACATGAAATATGTAGAGATAAACAGGTGCACTGGAAAAATTGGGATGGAATATTCAGTAATACTCAGGTCTGCTACTTTAATCATTCACCGGAAAATAAATGAAAGTCAATCACAATGGATACAGCATTTCAATAGCTCCATTGTCTGCAGGAGCAGCACTATTAATTTAATATGCTGTGCAGCAACGTTGTCAGAAAGATGGCTTTGATGGTACAAGTACCTCAGTGAAGTACCTTTGTTGAAGCCGAGCACTTTTTAATATTCTTCCCTTCCCAAAACCAAGGTTAAATCTAACTCGTATTAGATACCATTAGGTGTCAGAGTTCCATTAAACCTTATTTATGCCCGTGTAAACCACAAACTTGCATTTTCTAGTTAGCGTTCACACTACCTTTAGTGGTTTGTCATAATTCAAGTCAATTTAAAAGCCCTCAGGTTTTGAGTTTTTCATGCTGTCATTCCCACCATTAAGGCACCATTTCACAGTTGGGCTAAGCCTGTAACACACACCAAGAAAAGGAAGTTTGAAAGTTATTCCCCTTGCTCATTATAACTAGTTTTTTTGCACTGAAGTAACCATAGGATATGTCTCCCTGTGTGCAAACACAGGGCTGCTGGAGCAGGCTCAGCTGTGAGGAGTTACACTGGTCCTCATGCAGAGCACAGTAAAGGAGGCAGAAAAGCACTGGTACTCCTCCCTCTGGCTAAAGCACGGCTGCAGGTCACTTCTGGAAGCAGAAGTCTTGGTGCTGTGAAGCACAGCAGATGCTCTGCAGTGGGCAATCCTCCTGCATAGCCAATTAGGATGCAGACATTCTGAATAAAGCAGCTGCCGTGAGCATGAAGCAGAACTGAACCAGCCTCAACCCCGAACGAGGTATTCACAAGACCCCTGAGTAAGGACAGGTTACCTCAGATGTACCAACTGCCTCCTCTGCCTCAAGAGAGGGAATTTTCAGTAATTGCAAGCTGCTAGGATTAAGTCCTGGATATATGGGAGTGGGGAAGTATGAAATACTACAACCACTCAAGTCAGAACTGACCTCTTCTATCCCTGCTCATTTTCTTAGGTCAATTAATGGTACTGCCCAAGGAAGGTAAAGGGGTCAGGCCTTCCTTTCTTTCACACCATTATTCCCTCTCCATTACAGTCACATAAGATACCAACCCCTTTATTTCTGAAGACCTTTCCCTCAGATGTGGTATTCAAGGAGAAGGACTGTTTTGCATAGCAGGAGCCCTAAGCAGTTGCTCCTGTCCAACACTGTGGTGTTATTTCAGACTCCACCAGTTTATCCTGCATACAGGTCAACTGTGCAGTTGAGGTCACTTACTTCCAGTGAAAGCTATCCAGCGGGCATATTTAGTAGCTTCTCTTCGCCAGTGGGAAGCCACCAGCAAACCACATGTGACAGTTAGTGAAATGATTCCCATTATGATGAAAAATAACGTAGTGACCCACTCGGGAGGCAGCCGTGGAGGAATACAGGTCCTGTCACGTCCATGGATGGTTTGACACTGTCGCACAAGGCCAACTGTGAGAGCACCTGAAAACACATAGCAGAGAGGCAAGTAAACTTTCAAAATCCTCTCTGAGGGGCGCTCCATTGCAAACCACAGCTCAGAATTGCCCCCAAGTAAGGGATTCTTTCTTTGATGAACCTTAGTAAGCCTTTCAAACACGGAGGATGGGGGGCATGCTATAAACATCTGTCTTCATGTTCCTTCATCACATGCTTGCACAAGCTGACGTGAGATGGCTGCAAGCTGTATCTGGTTCCTGAGTGGCAATCAAGGTCTAATCAAAGGAATAAAGCACTCATAATAAAGCCTGCCAATATCTGCTAAGGTGGTAGCTGACTTGCATAGAGGATTACTCCCTCATCTGTGCAGGATGAAGTACTTTTATAGTCTAACAAAGTGAGTTGCAGCCTCCCTAAAATGCATTTAATTGTCTAATATCTTTTTCCCTCACTTGTAAATACAACTTTAAGCCTATGACTCCTGCAGCAGAAACAACATTTGATTCATGTATGATTTAAAAAACATTAAAAAAACCCCACTTCTTGACAGTAACTCATTAAAAAGAGCCCCTCCATGTAAGACTGATCAATCCTTTTGATTGCTAACAAGAGTTACTACACACAGAAACTGGGAAATCTACAGAAAAGATCTATTGAAAAGATCCTGGAAAAAGGATAAGAGTGGTACAGGAACCATAAAGCTTTAACCAAAATGAAGTATTTTCTGTTAAATAATAACTTTTTTAAAATCTTCTTTTAAATCCAAGTCAGTGCTTTTGAGACTCATAAAGAAGCTTTTATTGAGCTTTAATAATGATGTTATCTTTCTAACCCAAATTTAACATGCAAGAGTTATATCCATTTCTTCTGTCTCCTAAACATTAAGTTCTAGATTTCTCAATTTTGTCTTTTCTTCTAACTGTTGTCCTAAATAATCACAATTATCCTTTATCTGCATTAGGAGCAAAACCTAACAGTGGACAGCATTAGAGTCAACATCTTTCTCCACAAATTACTTCAAGTAAATATTGTTTCAGTTGACCTGTTTCACATAAAAAGAGGACAACTTAGACACAATTACAGTAAGACTGAGAAGCTTAGGTTTAGCATGTCCTTTGGAGGGAGAAACATCTATCATACTTTCTAGCCTCTTTGTGGGGGAAAGAAAAAGTGTGAAACAAAGGAGAAAGCCAATAGTCAAAAGATTAACCAGTCCTAGCATGCACCTCCTGGCACCCTGCAGCCAATTCCTACAGATCCTCTCTGCTCACGCCTGAGCAATGAGTACCAGCAGAATCAGCTTCTGAGCTTAGAACTGTTGGGTTAGGAAGCAGCATATAATGTTTTATTAGATGTTTAGAGTCTTATTAAATGTACTGCTTCATATCCCAGGGGATGAGAAGAACCAAAAGCGAAACCATTACTGAACCTGTTCTGTTGAAATATTCTTGCAACATTTGTTTAGACTACAAAATTTCAGTCTTATTCAAATATATCCTTTTAATTACACATCCATCAACTGAAAGATTCAGGGATGAATTTTCAGCCAAAAGCTGAACAACTACAAAACCAATAAAGCTGGCATTTTCTACTCCAGATTCACAGCAATCATACCATTGCTGTGCACCAGGATCACACAAACCTGAGCCAGGGTTACACGAGCAATCCTGCCCAGCTCCATGCCTGCACAGTACAGTTTTACATGAACTGCTTCTCCTCCATAGCTTGCAATGTTTTCAGTGCCCATCAGCTGCTGGGACAGAGGGAAGATGTGTCCTTAAATGTCAAGCTCCCTGGAACACACACACTGCAGAACCTCATACAAAACACTGAGCGGTTTCCTGCAGTTTGGGGATAAAGAGGCTATTCACTGCAGCATCATAGAACAGGAAATTAATCCCAATCACTGTGCAAGACCAGGATTTAACAACAATTTTGGTATCCTTACAGCAGAAGTCAGTTTTTTCTAAACTGCAATTCTAATCAAAGAATGACTTCATAAAAATGACATCATACACTCAATAGATGTTTTCTGAATTCAAAGACCTCTCCTGACTTCAGTGGCAATAATTTAGTGCATTTTTAACTTTGGAAAAAGCAGCAATGATAGGAGTCACTCTGCTGAACATGGTTCCACTTTGTGTCTTAACTGAAAAACAGCTGCTGTAGATGAGCATGTATAAGCAAGAGACAACTATTCATTCTGTACATGCAACTTGCAGTTTATATTGATAATATTTTTCAACTAACAAGAGCACATTTAACATGTCACACTCAGAGAGAACTAAAGCTAAGCCCAGAAGTGCCATACCTAGAGGAAATAGAAGAGAACTCCATCTTGAACTATTATTTTTTAATGCAATTTCTCTTACTATCAACAATTTACTACTCCAAAAGGTGATTAAAAAAAACCCAAAAAACCAAACAACCACCCAAACCAAAAACCCCAGAAATTAAAATGAAGAAAACAAGAAAAAAAAAATCTCTGAATTGTGAGGACCACAGTAGCATTCTTTCTTAATACACAAGGATAGTTGCAAGAAACTATTCAGGGAATGGCTTCCTAAACATCACTTCCGGTGCCCAAGTGAATTATTTTACTCTGGTGAGAATTTTTTGTTTTGGGGTGGTTTTTTTTGTTTGTTTGTTTTTTAGGTTTTTTTTTTTTTAATCAGAGTTTTAAAATGTCAGCAATTAAATTTCAGTATCTAACATTTTGGAGGAAATATACTGAGATTTATGGTTAAGTTCTTTCTAGCACATACACAGTATTTTTTCTTAACTCTGCTTTATGGATTACCAATCTGAAGTCGATATACTCCATATTTAAGGTTTTGAACCTTGAGTTTGCAGCCTCTAGGGAGTCAAATGGAAGGCAAGAGGTCTGTGAACCATTTCTGAAGGTTTTACAAAGATAACTGGAAAATCAACCTCATTATGTGCCCATAAATTCAGTTAAAGTTCAAGTTGATTGCATAGGAATACCTCACTTGTGTGCATAAACTGGGCAGAAGGAAATGAAACCTCAGGGCTCATCCCATAGACACAAATCTGTTGAATTCAGACTTCAAAAGAAGTCTCTGGTGTGGAAAAACAGTATTCATTTGCCATGAAATTCAAAAGAAGAGCGTGTTTATATGGTATTTTATTCTGTTGGTTCCATTCTGAAGCAATCAAGCAAACAGTTGCCAGGGAGCTGCAAACAAACTTGTTACAGAAAATCTTGTTTCCCCTTATCTAGTCTATCATTGAAAAGAGGAACTGAGATATAAAATTGTACAAAGTCCTTCTGCCTGTAGTTAGAGAACAGCTCAACAGCCCATCTCAAATCAATCACCAAGTTCCAGCGAGATCCATAGGGAAAAGGTTTTTAAGTCATCCTCTCAGAACTACTTCAGCATAATTGCTGAAAATCTAAGCACCTAACACAGGTATGGAACAAACAGCACAGCTAATGCCAGTAGATTAGGCAGCTGAAAGATGGATCCAGCCCTAAACATTTGCAGTGCAGTAAACACAGCTGCCCACCCACCTTCCCCTGCCTGCACGGCTCAGCCCTCGGGAGTCACAGGGAGAACCCCGAGGGGCAGGGGCTGCTCCCCTGCTCTCACCTGCCTCTTTCCCCAGAGCTTCTGAGACTGGCATTATTCAGGTCAGTACAGCTAGAGCAGGAGGTGATTGGGATAGATATGCTAATTACTAGAAATGAAATTCGACCTTTATCAAATCAGAGAATGCTGCACTGAGTAAATGTTACTGAAGTGGTCCTTATTCTTTTCCAGTAAATCTATTCCCTGAAGTGCCAAAGCATTTCTAACACATTAAAAAGCCTCTCAGTAATGAGAGTCTGTGTATAACCAGGGCTCCAGTTAATTTCAGAGAAAGATTCTGCGATCATCCAACTCCTCAAAACCACCAGTAATGCTCATTTTTCGACACTGCATATTTTTACTAGAATCAATGATAAAAAGGGTCTTGAACAAATACACCAACGCTGGGGAGCATCACCTATTTAACAATTAAATTTCACAAAACCATTGAGGAAAAGAGGGGGAAGGGCACCAAACCAAGAAAAGGCAAGCCCTCATTTTCCCCCCTGGTGCAGATGTGCAGCTGCCAGGGAGCCGACCCCCAAGTCCCACTCCAGCCCCGCGGTGCTCTGCCATCCCTCTCTTGTTTCCCTGGTAACTACAGAGCCACCGAGGAGGAATCACACTCTACAGAGAGAAACAAAGATTGCTGCAGCCCTTTAACTCCCTCTCCTCTACATCACTTCTGAATTATTAAAAGTGGCACAGCGATAGCACGGCTGGAAAGCAGCAGCATAATGATGGCCACTCAGATGTTCCGTGTTCATCTGTTATCCGAGTGCCAGGACACGCGGGATCAAGTGTGCCAGATGGACACAGGAGAGGTGCCACTGCCATGAGGAGCTTACCACAGTACAAGAAACAACTAATATGGTAAAAGCAAGATGCAGTGAATGAGGTGGGGCTCAAATGTTAGGTCCCAGAGCTCAGCAGCTGACACATGAACCTCCAAGGCACAAACCCTCAGAACTGCTCTTGTCCAGCCTGGGGTACTCGCTCCTCCTCTGCACTCCCCTACTGTCCCAACTTGAAAATTAGTTTAGTCTTTACCATCATTTTAGACAAAATGCTATTCTTTGGGTTTAAATGCATCTGCAACCCCTTATATTCCTTGACAACAGCTTCCTTACTTCTATCTCCCATACATCAACCATATCCTTAGCAAAATGCTCTATACTAAAATTTAATAAGTATTATGGCCAATATGCCTTGTGAGGGGGTTAAAACTAGAACTGCCCCCAGAGAGCCACCTGCTCTCCCTCCCTCATTGTCCAGATGAGATGGGGTGGTGCTACTGGAAATGCCACTGGCAGACAATTCCTACTCAAAGGAGAGACTTCTCTTTAGTGTACTGTGGACTTGCTAAACCATCTTTGCTAAGTGAAAAGCACAGTTTAGAGGTTTCTTAATGAGGTGCTGGTGACATTAATCTTAGAGCACTGCCAGTGTGGCAAGGACGCAGCTAAGTTTTATGTTTTAGTTATGAGCACAGTACATGGAGCAGTGTTATTTGGGCACACTAAAACATTCATTGCTGCTGGTTAGGTAACAGTCACATGCCTGGGAATGACATTTGTGAAGTTAAGAGCAGTTCAGTTAAGCCATTCCCTGTAACTCTCACTGGGCCACAGACAAGGACAGCTTGGTTGTGGAAAATTTCTAAGCTCAATTCAGCTGATAAACTTGAATGGGAAAAGGTGTAGGTCCACCAAAGAGGAACAGGCTCCAGCAATAAGCAAAGTTGTAGCTTGTTGCCCATCCAAGTGGAAATTTGAAAGGTCTAAAGAAAACACAGTGATTTGGTCATGGCAGACTAATTCTAGGCACTAGTGTTAAGGATAACCATCAAGCTGGCATTGGCCAGCTTGCCTTTAACATGTTTGCTGCTCCTTGCCTGCAACCAAGCTCTCTGACAGAAGACTGCTTCCAATGTGAGTGAAGTGTAGCCGAGGAATTTCTGAGAGAAACAAACAACAGCATGGAAAGAACAGTTCCAATGCACCTACTCATATAGGAAACAAGGAGGAGGACTTCCAAGAAGAAAATTTTCAAAGTCATCAAAGGAATTTGGCAGTTGAAGTGGGATGTTTCCCATTCTTACATATGGAATTTATTTTCCTGCAACAGGCACTTGAAGGGATGTTGCTGTACAAAGGGGGAAGAGAGAATGACTTCTTTAGGTTTATTTATATGTATTTTGTTCTGGGCAAAATTTCTATGAATTCTATAGTCTAGGTAGTAGTTTCTTGGAAACAGAAGGCTCTCCCTTCTGCCTTTCCCAAAATCCAGGGAATTGACAGTACTGATCATTCCCTACCACAGTCTTGGAGGTACTCCATACAGTTAATTCTACTTTTCCAGTGCAAAATCGCATTAGAAATCAGGCCCTGTACCCTCTTATGAGATTAGCCATGCTCAGAATAAGCAATGCAGGGGTTAGGGGAAAAGTGCCTCTGTAGGATAAGCACCACCTCTGGTGTGAAGGGGAAAAAGATAACAGCATCCTGCTAGTTTGCAAAACCAAGGAGGAAAAAAGAATTAACAATGCTGGGGAAGACCAGAAGATCCTGAACAGAAGGCCCATGTTGTAAGAGTCAAACAGAATCATGGGATGTCAGGTCCCACTGAATGAGGCCCACAGGCACAGCTCACAGAATTGCTCTGTATCTACAACTGTTCAGTTACAGCCTTGTAAATTATAGTCCTCATCTCAATTTTCAACCATGACCCACTAAATCAATTTCTAAAAGTTTACAGCCTCAAATAGCATCATATCAGAGCATTTTTAAAAACAGCACATACACACAATTAACTGCAACTAAGTAACTATATGCAAGTTGAACACCTCGTCTTCCACATTTGTGTTTCAGGCACTGTAGGACAACACAGTAACTGAGTTACATCTGGATAGGAATAAAAGGTATATAAAAGAATCAAAATATAAAATCAACTGCCAGTTTCTAATCAAGTATGAAAACACAACATCGAGTACAGTTCTTACAAAAATAATTGCTTCTTTTGTGAGGGATGGAGGTAGTTTGAGTAGATGCTCTTTAGCACTTATGCTGCTAAAATAACTTTGAGGTTACCATGCAAGCACAGTATTCAGGATGTAGCAGAACAGATTGATTCTTTCACTGCGGATGTTCCAGTACTTTGTTCAGGTAGTAGATTAACAGGAAACCAAGACCCACTAAAGTAAGATTTATGAATGTTAAAGGATGATCTACAGGAAGGCTGAAAAGAATAAAAGGATCAGCTGCAAAGGCACAGAACATACAACAGTTCAAAACAAACAGATCATAAATTATCTTTCCCACCTTTTGTATGCCAAATCTTATGCTTTTGGCCTTCACTCCCATTTGTCTCTCAAATCATCTAATAGGTATCATAACTCTGGGAAAAAAGCTTTGGAGATTCTCACCTTGAAGAAGACCAGATGCAAGATCAATTTATATACCCACTGGATTTCTATTGGTATGAAGCAAACAGCTAAAAAATATTCACACCCTGTTAAAAAGTCAGTTTTTAATAAAGATGTAGATTTACTTGTCAAGTTCTGTTACATCTAGAGGGCCTCTTTTAAGAACCTTGTTGTAAGAGTCCTTATTGTAAGAGTCCTTGTTGTAAAATAGGTTATACAACCTGATATTTCTCTTCTACTCCATTTATCCCCTTCTCTCAAATCTGGTGCTCTCTTCCTTCCAAACAAACTTTGAAATGGATCATCCTTCTTGCTCTAGAGACATAAAGGATGTTTACTTGCTTCAGGAACAAAATATTCTTAAAAATATTCATACAGGTGAGGTAATATCCCTGGCTTGAAACACAGCTTATGTTAGCTATGAGGAACCTACCAATTTATCTATATTTAACAATGTAATTTCCAGCAAACTGAACTTACCAGGTACCATTTTTGGTATTCCTTAGAAATCTTACTAACTTTTAAAGAGAAGAATTCCAAATTTTAAAGTCTAAAGCCAGTGTCCAAAGAGTTGTGGTATATTAGCAGAAAAGCCTGCCTTGCTGCTGAAGAACATCTGGTGCCAAGTTGCCTCAAAATTTTTCAATTCTGTGTTTGTATCATGCCTAATGCAAACCAAATCCCCCCTCCACAAAACCCACAGTCTTCGCCCTCCCTCTTCCTTTCCCAAAGAGAAAAAAAATAAGGAGCCATCTATTGAGAAAGACTTCCACATATTAGAAAATTTTATTACTACAGATGACAATCATTATGATACATTAGTTCTAAGAGATGCCTAAATTGCAGACATTTGGACTAATAAAAAGTGAGTTTCTTTCTGAATTCTAGTAACTTTCAATGCCCTGCTGCTTGTGCATTGACTCTACTTAATGTTTTTTTTTAATTTTGCAACCCCTCTCTTTTTTAGATTTTTTTTTTGTGATGGATCACCAGACTCTCTAAGAGCTACCCTCAGGCACCAATACAGGAACAACTCTCCTGACACAACAAAGGCTGTGTGTTCTCACATATCAGAGCCAAGAAGCCTGCCTGTGCTGAAGGTATTCTTTCCTTCAGAAGAAGGTATTCATTCCTACTTCAGAAGACAGCATTAATTAAATGCTGGTTAAAAGGATCTCTAATAAGTTGCATCCTTCTGGTTGTTTATTTTCTAACACTATAAGCATTGTCACAATGGAACAGTTTTGTCAGTGAGTAGAATCTTTACAGTTTCTGAAGTGGCAAGGGCCTGAAAAAAAGGAGAGAACTTTCTTAAAATAAGAAAGCAATGTTTTATTTAGTATAAAATACAAACAAAGAATCTACTTATTTCCATTTTTCCTCCAACCAAAGTAGAGCTACTCAAAATTGACAATATTCTCTGACTAAAAAAAGAAAGATCAAAGGCAGTGTCAATATTTAAAAGTGATTTTTTGAGTCAGCCACACCATTTTATGCCATATGTTCAGCTGAAAGACACAAGCTATGACACCCACAGCTGTTCTGCCATTTAACATCTGATGAGCTTGTGTTCTTTTTAACAGTTAGTTATGTTTGGCTTCAGATAGAGCTGTAAAATGATCCCTCTTTATCCAGCACACCACACAACCCTGCCCCAACCTTGTCAGAAGTGGTCTGCTCAGCACCTGCAACTGTAAGGGTGATACACAGGTCTGTGGGGCTGCATCCCCAACAGGAGCCAGTGACATGAGGTGGCCAGGCTGGGACAGCAGTGGCAGCGCCAGGGTTTGCCACGTGGTACACCACAGCACCACCAGATCTACAGTGCAGTAGATCACCTTCCACACAGGGGTGTTATAAGATGGTCTGTTCACAGGCTGGACTACAGAGCCCTCCATTTTCAACTCCTGCATATCCAAAAGCATAATTTCCCCAAGTTAGCTGAGTTATAAACTTATTAGATATGTTCAAGCAGATCAGGACAGACACACCAAAGTTCCCAAACCACACCAACTGAAGTACCCTATTGCTCTCCCTCTTTTTATTCATGGTGAAAAAATAACTATCAACCTTCCTGGTTACAGCCTAAAGCAACTTCTCTAACATAATGACAAAAGCAATCAATGTAGGGGGAAGATTCAGGTCCTGGCTCTGACTTCAAGATTGCTTGTGCATTTTAACAAATTAAATTCATGAGGAGTACGGATCATCTTGCTCTGTCAGACACAACTGTTGTGCTCTGAACTGATCTCAGCTTGCATCAGACATGCTCCAAGGACACCCACTGATCTGGCTCCTCCATGGCCTCATGAATCACCCAGCGGTGAAGGTGAAAAGAGAAGTGCTGAAATGCATTTTGGCATTTATATGGTTAGATACACATTTGCAAAGTTTCAGTGTCTGTTCTGCAAACAGCCTAAATACACCTTATGTGCTTCAGTGTTTGCCTACACCTGAGCACAACCTTCTCTTGGTCCACTACTGAGCGAGTATTTTAGGCCCAGATTACCCGAAAGTACAACAGACTGTGCTCAATAAAGAACAGAACATTCAAACCCCAAACCAAATGTACTAACAATTGTGGCAGTTTCTTTACATCACATAACTGATGGCAGGATTGTATTTATAGCAATGAGGACACAAGAAGAGAGGTTTGCAGGTAGAAGTAATCCTTCATTAAAACCACTAGAAAAATTGGAAAGATTAAGCACATTTCTGGTCTTGCAAGTCCTTCCTTGGGCACACAGGTTACCAAACTGTACTTGCTGGGGATATACAAGATCCTGTCTTAGTCTACTAGACTTACTTTTTTTTCCATAGGGTACTTTCATCAACAGAAGAATAGCACCTACTTGCCCAAAGAATGTATTTCACTGCAACTAGAACAGTATTTCAAGTAAAATAAAACTTAACCTTAGTTTTTATTCCTAAAGGCGCTTTCTAACTGTTGCCAAATCTGTGTATGACATGCTTGTAACAACTGGGAGTACAGGTTAAACTGCACTTCAAACAGGGATTAGGTACAGGGCCAAGATTTTATTATGTACAAGTAACACTTTATGTGCTGAAAAACAGACTGAGATATAGCTTAACTACATACAAGCTGTCCTTCAGGACTGCTGGCACACAGTTTCCTGGCTAATTAACATTTTAAGCCCCCACCAATACAAAAGGCAGACTGGAAAATAAACCAAACCAAACTACAACCTTCTTCTGCAGTAATAATTCTGAAAATTCTAAAAGCAAATTATTAATAATTCTAAAAGCAAATTTAGGCATTTACTTGCTGTTCACATCACAAAAAAAAAAAATTAAAAACAAAGAAGAATAGGAATGCAGGAAGCATATTCAGGATTTATCCTGAAGTATGCATTTTCTTATCCCTTTTGCTAGGGCAAGTCCTTGTTTTAGAAGCCTGCATAATTTAAGCCTGAATTATTTAGGCAATTAACAGGTGCTGTCTGTGTGGTGATAACACTTTCTCCCTTACCACAAATTGACATCTACAAAAATAGACTGTTAAAAGTCTGGAGAGTTCTCTTTTATTTTTTTTTTTACTAGTATAAGAGAAGAGAAACCATTCCTGAACAGTTAAATTTGCACTTCACTGAAGTAAAATACCACTTTATTGAAACAACAAGTAGGACTGTTCTTGAAAAGCAACCAAATGTTATATAGTGCTCCAAAGAATGTATCTGTTAACAGATGTTTATACAGTTGTTATATTGACGTTTTGAAACAGATTCACTCTAATTTTAGATTTTATATAAACAACCAAGAGATCCTCTGTTCTTATCACCAACTTCATCTTACTGAACATCTACTTACAGGGAACATTTACTTCAGATTACACTGGGCATAAGTCAACAGACTTCTGTTTGTGAAACAGCAACTGCTACTTCTGGCCTTTACTCTCTTTATTTCAACATTTTTCCCGTATTAAACTTCTAACTGCTTCTTGAAATTGGTGAGTGACCCAGCAATATTCCACTGAAAGAATTTATGGGACCACATTAGAAATTCTGGGCCTTTCAATCTCTTCAGGTTTCCTGTACAATCTTGTTGCATAGTTTTTAAATTGAATTAAGTGTGGGCTTAAAAAACAAAGTGAAACATGCTTCTTCCCACGAGTTTCTACAATGGAGAGCACATCATTAACGCACAAATTTAGGTGCACAGTTTGTTTCAGAATGCAATTCAACCTAAGGAAAATAAAAAAGTTCCTTCTTCACCCTTATGACTTCTCTTCCCCCACAGCATGAAACGCCTACAATGCTCCTCACATCAACAGGCACAGAGGAAGCAGCAGTGCCTTTTCTCCTCTACAAGAAAGGAAATCAGATTTTTCCACTGTTGCAGTTATGGAGCTGACACTTCCACTGACCGTGGGAACACTGTTGGATTACTGTCTATGATTGAGGAAAAAATATCTCTTAATGCTCAGAGTATTTCTCTTTTGTATAGAGAAGATCAAATATATCAAAGCAAATTTTCAAGTCAAACAAGTCACCCACTATACAGCAGTCATTCTTCTGAAAGTGTGAAGCCCATGACAACCCTTTATGAGTATTCCTCACTTAACTTTGGTATAAAGACGTTACAATTAGAGGTTGTTAATGTTTGATACATTAAGCTCACACTGATGAAGTCACAGACAAAACCATTCCCCCTTACTTGTACATTTGCCCTGCTTATCAACGAAGTCAGGATCCCTCTCATTTCTGTGTATACAAAGATTTTACTGCAGAACTTGTATATATGCCATCAATTTGAGAAAAATACGAAGAATCTAGGTTCAAAGCAGCCCTTCTGAAGTATTCACAGCAAAGCAGTTCTGAGGTACACTGAATGATCATATGTCCTGTTCTGATCTCACACCTATTCCTTAAAACACAACTAAATTATATTGCTGCCAATAGCAGAAAGTAGTCACAGCAAGAGAAGTGGAAACCACTTCAGAGCAATCTGGGTGAAAGGAAAGCCCAGGAACAAGAACTGCAAGAATACAGACTGGGAAGCTGGCTCCATGATGAGCACTATAGAAATAACCTACCTGACTTTACTGTCCATGTACACTGTCATTTGATTATTGAATTCTTGGATGTACCAAGCTCAGAGACAGCCCAGCCCTTTTAATGCAGTGTGCAAACAATGACACAAAGAATTGCTCACCACCAAGTAAGTTCAAGGCCAAATGTGAACTGTCTTCAACTGGACAAGTATTTAAAGATCCAAGTGGGGTATTAATCACTACACCTTGAGAGACTGTCATCCTTAATGATCCCAAAGTGCTTTGTAATTTATGGCATAGAACTGCAGCTACCATGAGGTTTTTGGGTGGCAGCCAACTGTTGCCTATTGCACTGGGCTGTGCTGGCTTTGAACACTGCAGTGAATCACTGGGAGGCTTTCGATGTCCTCACAAGGGAGCATTTCAGATCATCCCAAGGACCCAGATGTAACAGACTGAAAATGTTTTGCTCAAACACAGGAACCAGGCTCTACACATACTCTGTGAATTTTGAACCTCAAACTCTTAGCAGCAAGTATTTCCTACTGGATTAGCCCATCCCACACACAAACCATCACAATCAGACATTTCCTAGGGTACCCGGGAGACCAAACTCTTGTCATCAACTCTATTTACAAAATTTAAAATATGTGTACAAGACAATACATCAAACAGGAAATAAAATTATACCATAGGAAGAGCCCAGAAGTTTCACACTGAGAAGGGATATAACCTATGACCATTGATTCCCCATAGATCCCTACAGAATCAGGCCAAGAGGAGTACTTTGCCAGTCCAGCTTGTTTCCCTTCTTCTTAAAGTAGACACGTACCCTGCACAGATCCTCTTCTTGGCCAGATCTCCAGTTTTTCAGATCTGTGTATATCTCCATCAGTCAGAGGCTTGGGGAAGAAAAGTGAAATTGAGCAAAGCAGCTGGAGCATACATAAGGGGATTGCTGCAAAATTATCAAAGAACTTTTTTCCTGCATATAGCCCTTACTAATAAAAAACTCTGTCAACTACTAAATTTTTAGGCACTGTGAATTGCAATAATAGCTTACAACTAGGTAATAGGAAAATTATTTTTAATTTAAAATTGTATGAACTAAAATTTTTAAATAATTTTATCGTTTTCCCAAATAACTTTGTAGAAGAATAAAACAGCCTCCATATTGTATTTGTTCCACCATACAATAAACATCATTTTGTATCTGTTTCTAAAATAGATAGCAGCATTTATTCTCTGTGAAGTTCAATATACTTCCTCATCCATGAGTCACTCCAGTTACATTCTTCTGAAATACAAAGGTCTCAACCACTGCTGGAAAAGAATTTAAGAACGAGGTGAAGAACTCCTGTCTAAGATGAAAATCCTACACACTGCACAGCATGAAAATAAATGGGGAAAAGTTGAGCTGTTGTGAAGTACCTATGAAAAAAAAGTAGGTCAAGCTTAAAAGTTTGACCTACTGATCTTCTTTGCTTTGGCAAAAGTACAAATGGAGTTTACATAATGCTGCTCACATGTAAGTGCTGGCTGGAAACTAACAATACAAATGTTTTTAATAAGCTCCAGCCATTAACAGGATTCCTTTTTTTATTATTTCAGACAATTTTACATCTTTGTTTTGCAGAACACACTACTGAATCCTTACTTTTAAGACTCATACATTTAAGTTATTGCTGTGTTGATTTCGGTGTAAGTTTGTGGCAACAAATGTAATACACACACTTCCAATCAGGTCTAAGTTGATTTAAAAAAAACAGAGGAAAGTCAGGTAACTTCCTGAAGCCACAAAGCTGAAGTTTAAACAAGGCTCTTTTCCCACAGACAAACCACGTGTGCATAAAGCAGCTTTACAGTTACACACTTCTTGAGTAAAGCACAGGATAGACAGAAAACAAATCTGTATCTGCACATACCGAATAGAATTTACTTCTGTAGGAACTGTGCACACTGCTGTGCACACTTCTGTGCACACTGCTGTTAAGTAAATAAAAAGGTTATTCCAAATATCTGAAACTCAAACACCTTATCCAAAGCACCTACTATTAGAAAAGCCAAATGAAATGCCTGTTATTCTGTGATTGCTCCCCTTAGTTTAATAAAGTAAAACTGTGATAGGAAACAAAAGTAAAAAACAAAATTAAATTAAAGCTTTGCTGCTAATGTTAAGAGAAGTTACTGTGATAAAGATATCACCTCTGTTTCAAGGAGGAAGAAATTGAGGTACTACCACAATAATTTGCAAAAATCCAAAGTCAGCCATGCCAGATGCTGGATTTGAAAGTTACTGGCTCCCAGGTCTGTACTCCATAATCAGGTATTTCTTACCTAACTCTAATTAGAGAGTGAGGAATTCAATACGATTTGGTGGAAGGCAAACTAACAGTTTTGTACCCCTTCACATGCTAAAGAGAAAACAAAACATGCACCTAACAGGAGCAGCATGAGTTTGTATTTGTTAAAAAGCAGATGTAAAACATCAGTTCCTCTATGGACAAAAACAATTGGCTCTCTCATGTCTTCTCTGGCAGGCTCAAATAACTAGGCTGACACAGCTCTCTTTCATGAGATTCTTCCTACACATAAAATAGTTCCATATGTTTAAATGCTGAGTGGTTGAGTAAGCACAAAATTAATCCATTACAACAATGCCTTTCTATTGATTTTTCTCGTGCCTTAAGGCCTGGTCGATTACAGAACCCAAGCACAATTCAAACACTGCTCTGTCACATTTTTACATCCACTTGAAAGACATCTACAGACACAAAGTAGAATGGAAATGTTCCTTTCAAAGATGGCACTGACCCTCCCAGTCCAGGCAGACCCATTAACAGGCCACTCTTATTAGAGTATTCAGATTATATGGGGTTGAGAATCTTGTTCTTGTTTGGGTTTGGTATTGTTGTTTTTAAAGCACTGGCAAATTCTCTGAAATGTAAGTGCTGCTGGCAGGGCCTGCATCTTAGGAGGAGGAAGTCCTCACCTCTCAGTGTGGGAATCAGCAACACATCACAACCCACCACCACCTTTCCCTCCTTCCTCATACACCTGGGAGCATCCATCACAGAAATGTGTTTTCCTGAAAATTATGTCCTACAATCTAATTTTAACACTCTGATGTTCAGATGGCTTGGGAGATTGCTTTTCAGCACTCACCTCTAGGACCTGATGGTACACAAATCTTCATTCTCTGTATCATCCTCCTTTTATTTGTATTCTCAGCATGCAATCCAAACAGGTTCATGAAAGGGCAAATAACTTCTCCTGTCACAGTCACTACATGATAGCACAAAAAACATTAGGAAAAAGTAATTTTGTAGAATTGCTTCCTATCATGTCCCATCACTTTACTGAGAAGAGCTGGGAGATGCATACTGTGTTTTTTGAGTATATTGCAAGGTGCTTAACAAATGATCACCAGAACCTTTTACAGACAGTTTTTGAAAAGCCAGCTATCCACACACCACAGAAACAACACTATCTCCTTCAGAGGACAGCACCATGGCTGCTCTATACCATGCCTTGTCCTCAGGGGAGCACTGTACATGAACAGTCTCTCAGCACAGGCCCTCAAGGGTAGAAGTCACTGGTAATATGTCATTTTGACTTTTACATATCACTACTTTTTGAGCAGAACAACTTCATTTAGAACGATAATGCCAGCTGGAACTGAAGTTTACACCCTCTTTAAGTTGTGGATACTTTATTTACTTTATGTTTCATTTTATTTAGAAGTACTGTCTCATTTGAGCACCTTCATGTGGTCTCGAGTTTATGCCATGTATAGTCAGTGCTCCAATTAGAGAAAAAGATTTCAGTGGTCCCAAGCTCAGCAGGAGCCAGGAATCACTGCTTGGTCGTACTACCTGTGATAGTTCATTAGGCTGATCCCAACAAAGATACAGTTCCTGCTGGAACCGTGAAACAAAATTCCTCAGGAAGGGCTATGACATGAAGGGGAATAACACTGAACATCAGTAATTTTCCACTAAGGGCTAGACAACTTATTCCACAGGAGCAGGGATCTCACTGCCTCAGGAGGAATGGCCTGCTGCACAGAGCCTGCTCTTCTGTAAGACCACTGCATCAGAAATCATCCTTCACAAATAAAAAAGTAACTTGAGTTTGCAAACCCCAAGAACTACACATAACACTTTAGAAGATACATAGAAAGGCAGCACTGGTAAACAGACAATTTTAAACAAATGTTGTATTCTAGATTTACAATTCATTATCACACTGTTACTGCATAGCAAGATACAGAAGGCAGTTAAAATGAAAAGTATAATTCCTAACACAAGTGGCCTTGACACTTTTGTCATGGATTCAAGATGAAATTGGAAGCTCTGCTGAACACAAATATGGCCCAGCTCAGCTCAGCTGGGCATATGCTGAGTGCCCTGGCCACAACATTCTGCTGTGTGCTCCCTGGTGACCTGTGGATCAGCACAGAAGGATGTGATATATCCCTGCTCTAGGAGTTGCCCACCAGTTAAACACCCCTCAATCCTGACATCCCTGTTAACTTAACAACTGCTATAAAAAGGGTACACGTTGTTCTGTAAATTGGAATCAAGTGAACAATCACGCTACATAGGAAGGGATGACTAAGCCACATAAACAAACTGATAGCTTAGCTTTCTGAAGGGAGATTTTACTTGATTAAATTATTCCCTTGAATTACTTGACCTATCCTAAACCCCATAAAAGCATTTCAAATTGTCAATCCCCCGACATGTACAGCTTTTAACATCTCTAATTTCAACTGTGCATACTATTCATACCATTTTTCCTATAAAAGAGTTGAGAGCTAAAGCTAGAGCTGCTTCTATCCCCCTTCCTCCCCTACTGAAGACAAAATATCAAAATCATTAAAGACCCTCCCACACAAAAAAAAGGAACATATGGAGACAAAACTATCAGCTTATAAAGTTCTTTGCAGAAGTGTAGAGATACAGGAGCAAAATTCCTTCCTACTGAAATCAGTGGCACTTTGGGCATTGGCTGAAATTAAAGCCAACTCTGTCCTTATTTCTCACACAGTGTCAGTTTGATAAGAAAAGGCAGTCAGTGCAAGAATACTGAGCAGCCACTGGTTTCCAGATTGGAGTTATCAGTGTTCTGTACTTGCACAGCACAAACAACAAAACCTCACAGAGAACTCGCTGTAAGAAAAATCCACTTAATTTTCATCCTTCCTTTACCATCTTAAAGATGTATGAAATATCTGAAACCAAGTTAATGAACAATTCTTACAGAACTACATAAAGTGTCCAACAGAGCCTTGGACCCACGTTCACAAAGGTGTAGTTCCTCTGGCCTAAGGACAGATAAGCATCTGAGACCTTCAAAAATCTCAGCTGCAATCCTTTGCTGATAATTGCTGGGGAGAAATTTCTATAGCTAACATTTTTCAAATGACTATAAAACTTATCTTTAAGAGTCAGATTTAGGAGACTAATCAGCCCTTCTATATTGATTAAAAAATATTGAAAACAATCTCGATTTTTCAGAGAAGCATTAAAGCCAGTGATTTATTTTGCTATCCAATTTAGCTGAAACTCATCACTATCTCTAGGGTAAGAGGTACATATTGCTTAGCATTCAAATCAGTTTTTTTTCCCCCCGAAACATAAGCCCAGGTTCCCAACCCTAGTGGCTGTAAACAGCTCTGAATGAGCCAATGCAGTGCTGCCTCCCCAGGTTTGCCTCTGCTCTCTGCCATCCTCAAACAGCTGCAGTACTGAGGAGACCAGGCTGCTCCACGCTGCCTTTCAGAGCCCCCAGGACAGCAGCCAAGCAGAGAAACACTCTTACTCCCCTTCCTCCTCAGTACCAGGCTGACTGGTAGAAGCAGAACCTAGAATAATTCCCACAGGAGATGAATCTAAAACACAGAGATAAAGCGAAGAAATATTTTCTTTTACCAAATAGTTCCTTTCACCAGCTGAGTGCAGGATGCTCCAAAAAAAACCTGCTTCTTAGCAGCACATATGGAAGCTGGATGCCTTGGATGTGCTCCAAGCACAGTAGTCTGCTGAGAGTCCCTGAATGTCACCAGCAGCTGGGACAGGTTTCACCATCAGGACTGTGCCCTCCTGTGCCATATCTGCCCAGACGTCCCTGGGTAATGAATGGCACTCATAAAAGCATTCACCTCATAATTCAGTACTACAGGAAGTCCTGGGTTCAATGGACATCTCCACTCTTCCTTTATTTACAGTTTGGGCAAATGGCTCATTTTAGAAGGAGTAAGCACCAGAAATACACATGTGCATTGCTTTTAAGCACAACTCTTATAATACTGCATTGAATCCTATATCAATAAAAATCTACAAAAGAGTCATTAAGGATGGCAGGTAGCTCTCCCTTTAAGGCTTTATCAAGACAACAATTTGTTTGGCTTCAAAACAGAGCAAAGAAAATAAAAAGGCTTAGGTCTGTCAAAACATTCTTTGACTGCTGAAGTCCTTCAGAAAAATCCAGATTTCATGTTTGCCAGCCTAATTAAAACTGTTAGTTGCACCTCAGAAATGGCAGATGATTCTTAAGTAATCATCCACTAAGTAAAGAAATAATGATTGCTG
This sequence comes from Motacilla alba alba, assembly GCF_015832195.1. Lineage (NCBI taxonomy): Eukaryota > Metazoa > Chordata > Aves > Passeriformes > Motacillidae > Motacilla > Motacilla alba. Next base: position 9,164,226 of record NC_052029.1, on the reverse strand, counting down.
CTTCAAATATTTTAGGACACAAAATTTTTTGTATCACAAAGAGATAGAAAACATTTTTCTTTACAAAACAACGTAATGGACTGTGCTTAGCTCCCAAAGGACTGTTTCCTCCATGAGCACTTTTTTCAGAATAGTTTTTGTAATCTCCTTTCTATACATGCAGAGAGAACCCAACAACTTACACATTGCACAAGATCTGCTAACGTGAGGCAGGACTTCAGAAAGACATATTTAAATATTTGAAATTAATACTATTTTATTTGACTTTAAGCCCCCGAAGAAGGGCTCATTACTGCAGCACTGCTGTTAGGTGGAATTATAAGAGGAAAGAAGCAGCTATTTTATCTAGCCATAGGCAGGAAAATCATCACAATTAGCTACAGGAGGAACGGTGAAGTCACCCAGGGAGCTCCTGAAGGCTGCACTTTGGGAAGGAACTCGTTCCTTTCCTCTGAACCATGTAGAAAAGTCTGGGTTCTAGACTAGGTAATTAGAAGCAAATCAAATAAGCCATAAGTACAGTCTGGTCAGAGTACAGTCACCAATCCCAAATAGATTTTAATATTCTACTTCATTAGAATAAAGGAAATATGACACAACTTGAATCAGTTCAACTGTTCACATGCATTGAATGCATGAAGATGCAAGCCAGATGAAGAAAATTTTTCAAGCCCTCTGCAAAAACTTATGGCAGAAGTCTTTACAACCAGAACAGTTTTCTCTGTACTAACCTGTGGAAGCATTTTTCCAAGTTTTTTTTTTTTTTTTTTGCTTGGAAATCATAAATTTAGGAAAAGTCACAGAATCCCAGGATCTCATGAGCTGAAAGGGACCTAGAGGGATCATCAAGTCCAAGTCCTGTTTCTGCACATGACAGCCCCAGAAATCACACCATGTGCCTGAGAGCATTGTCCAAACACTTCTTGAACACAGAGAGGTGTAACGCTGTGATCACTGCGCTGGGGAGCCTGGTGAGGGCCTGATCACCCTCTGATCCCCAGCCTAAACCTCCCTGACACAGCTTCATGCTGCTCCCTCAGCTCCCGTGACAGGTCAAAGTGGTTAAATTAGTTTAATCTGTCTGCAGTGAGGATGGCTTCCTTTCCTGACAGGGAGCTTTGGGTTCCTCTGGGACATAAGATCAAAGAGCTGCCCTCCTCCTGTTCTCTCTCCCTGCTCCACTGATCAGAACATGCAGGTCTTTATCAACGCACTGAAATAAATTGTTCACAGACAATTACATCATTAGTAAAAAGAAAGACGTCCAAATCCTTGTTCTTTTAAAGTAAACAACGCCACACTCTAAAATAAAAACCACATGGGATCTCGGCTTAAAAGCTGATAGAAATCAGCATGCAGGAAAAATTCTGGGGGAAAAAAATATATGTAGGGAAGCAAGAACTTCCCTGCAACAAAGGAAACGTCAGCGTAGTACGAAAGACTCCAAACCTGCCGCAAAGTAGCAGAGACAGATCTCAATTCCCTGTCCAAGGTGACGGCACCTGGCAGGCGCAGGCAGGGATGCTGCCCTGGCCCGCAGCTTCCCGGAGTGAGGGCGGGCCGGGGGGCTCTGCAGGACCCCTCGGGAGAGCGGGCTCCGCCGAGGCGGCCGGGAGGCACGGCCGGGGGCTCTGCCGGGGCTGGGGTCCCACCAGCTCTCCCCGGCCGCTTCACTCGCCGCCGCCGCGGGGGAGCGGCCCCGGGAGCCCCCGGGAGCCGGCCCAGCCGCTCTTGGGCCCCGCGGCCGGCAGCCCCCCAGGCTGCCCTCCCTCGGGCGCCTCGGAGCAGCCCCACCGCGGCCCGGGCCCCGCACCCGCCCGCCCCCGAGCCCCCCGGGCGCTGCCGGAGCCCTCTCCCGGCCACCTGCCGCACGCCGCCGGCGGGTCCCGCCGCCGGCCGCCCTCACCCGCGGACTCGCCGGTGTTGATCCAGTCCGGGTTCGCCAGGCTGGCGATGGCGAAGATGTCGGCAGCCAGGAAGAGGCATCCTGAGATGATGGTCAGTTTGTCCATCTCCTCCGGCTCCGGCGGCACCCGGCTCCGGCCTCCGCCCGGCTCCCGCAGCGGGCCCGGGCCGGGGGCGCCTCACGGCCGCGGCTCCATGGGCCCCGCGCCGCGCTCGGCGGCGGCGGCAGGAACGGACCCCGGACGGCGCCGGAAGCGAACCCGGCGGGCGGGGGGGCGGCGGCCGCTCCGGAAGGGGAACCCGCGGTCCCCGGCGCGCGCCCCGGGCAGGGCGGGGCTTCCCGCGGGGGGCGGGGCCGGGGCCGGGCGGGGCGGGGCAGCTCCGGGACCGCCGCGGCTTTCCCCGGGCGGCAAGGGGCGGGGCCTGTCGCTGATGGGCGGAGCCGAGTGCGCGTGCGAAGGGCGGGGCTTGTGCCGGGCGGGTGGGGTTTGCGCTGGTGGGCGGGGTAAAGGGCGGGGCTAGCCAGAAGGCGCGGAGCCCGTGGGGCGGGGCCAAGCACCGCGGGTGGGTGTGGCCTGGGCGGGGCGGGGCGGGCGGTGCCCCGGGGCGGGGCTGCCGTGAGGGGCGGACGGTGCCCGGTCCCTGCCCGGTCCCCGCCCGGTCCCTGCTTGGTCCCCGCTCGCCTCCGTCCCGAGAAGCCCCAACATTTGCCCTTCCAGCTGGTCCTTCGCGGCCCTCATGCATCGCGATCCCCAGAGGTGTTTTGAAACCTAGAATGGGCCTCTTGGTCAATACCAAGGGCTGGGGAACGATCACAGGTCTGCGTTCACCACAAAAAACTGCTTTCTGTTTCTCCAGTCCCTGCTCTTTATCCCTTTGCAAGGCTGGGCGTGAGCTGAAATTCCAGAGCTGCTTCTGTAGCACTGATGGGAACAGGGGGCTTTGAAGAACTGAGGTTTGGCGGCTGTGGAGCCCCTCAGAAGCGCTACACAGCGTTGTGTCTGTGTCCTGTCTCTGGAAGGAAATCTAATTAATTGTGACTGGAAATCTCACCCAAATACAGCCATTTTTGATGGCATGCTTTTCAATGGATTCAGCTATACAGAACTGTGAGAATCTGTAGCCAGAAAATGAACAATGCACCAAATGTGGGAAACCAGCCCAGTTTGGCCACAATAGCTCTGTGCCTTCAATACTGTCATTCTGGTAGGGGAATGTTGAAGTAAATGAACCAAACAGCCCCCACATCCACAGGTGCTTGGAAAATATCTAACAGTTTCCATTTTTTTCCTTCCAACAATGAACACCCCCCTGTTTTTTCCAGAGCAGCACAACTGGTCTATATGGAACATACCAGGAAGCCGAGTGGGCGATTGCCTGTGCTGTTTATTTTTATGTAAGTATTTTATGTAGATGGCAGCCTGTACAAACAAAATGGAGATATCACTAATCTTAAAGTGTTCAACAGCAATCAGTAGGATTTGTTATTTGGAGGACAAGCCCTGTACTTAAGTCCCATAGAAATCACCTATACTTGACAAATTTTCTTAAGGGTGGAGAAAATTGTAAGGCTTTTGATGAAAAATAGCTGAAATTATTCCCTCTAAACCAGAAAAAATTGGTGCATGGAAGAACTAGTGATTTGAAAAAATCCATTTGCTATAGGCATGCTGTATTTTCTTGAAGACCTTAGTAGCTGGAAACTCCTCTGTTCTGTTATTTTGTGCCCTGTTCCCTACCTTCCCTGAATATACTGCTGCTAGTAATGAATACTTAAAGAACAGCACTGTTGCTCCTTCTCTTGGCAAAATGTGTGTCTTTTTAAGAAATAAGTTTCTAAGTAAAAACTACTTTCAGTGTATTTATTTGCAGAAATTAAGTTTATATAGTCTTTTGGCAGCAACTCAGCACACAATGCCAGTCTAAGGAAGTAACTAAGGATGAGAGGCTTAACTGTTTGGAAACTCAAGAATGGGTACAGCACCTTCTCAAATGTCTCCTTAAACCTTTTATTGAAGAATGATATCACACTTTCAGCTAGTAAAGTTTTCCTCTCACTTTTCAAAGGGCTGTTGACAGCACTGGAAAACTTCTCTCAGCACACCCAGATTGCAGCATTGATGGCAGAGATTGGGATGGATTAGCCCTCACAATGGTACAGGATGGGCCATATCTCCAGATAGCAAGCCGTGTTGAAAAAAGCTCTGCAGGTAATGATGGAAAGCTGAAACCAGGTAAAAAGAACCAATAGTGATATTAAAATTTAATTGCATTGAAGATATCCTTGTTCTGCATTTATGCTTTGAGCCTGTCTCTGATTTATTTACACTTACATAGATCAAAAGAACCTCAGTTCAAAATTACAGAGAAAAGGAACTAGCACAAACTCTATAAAGCTCAGTGCCAGCATTCCACTCTGATGAAATACCTGTAATCTTAAAATAGCTGCTACGGTGACTGTTCCATAATCAGATCAAGATTTAAGCCTATACATTGTTCTCCAGCAAAAACAGATTTCCTATTCACCAGCAGGTTTTTCCTGAAAAATATTTTGACTATTACCTTTATGTAGCAACTAGACTTGAACAATATCATTCCTTATTCAGTGCATTATTGTTCAAGTAATTTCATTCTACAAGTAACACAAATCCTCACAAGGCTTGAAATTAATTTGCCTTATTGTTTGCTTTTTATTTCTCCTTATTACATAGAGTAGTTACAAAGTGGCAATAGACTAATCTCTGTGCTTAAACAATCCACACAGGTGTTCATTTCCTAAATGTTTTAAACCTGAAATGAACCGTGTCAGAACTAGCAGACTATTACCAGTTATTAAAGGTTTCTTGTGGAACATCTGACACCTGTATTAAACTTGAAATTGAAAGCTCTGTAAATGTGAGTGCTTCACATGGGTCCCCAGCCCAATTACATTAAACTCATGAACTACAGTTCAGGGATGATAGTGTGCCACGGTAATTCCCAGCATGAAATTGTCTCTTAACATTGAAATCTACCAAGCAAAGACTGGAGTGTAATGAAGTAATTTAGAAATTTACTGGCTGTACAGTGAAAATGCATATCTTTAAATTAGAACAATTTTCCTAGCAGTGTCTTTATAGTTTGGGCAGTCCTTTCTTCAGAATTGCAAGTACCAGGAAGAAATATCTACTTGCTTGATGAAATAAAAACCATCAAGTGGAGTTCTTAGCCTTTTCTTAGGAAAAAGGCTTTGCACTTTTGATCTGGAGCATAAATTTGAACTACTTTTTTTTATTATTTTCTTAGGATGTAATAGCATTCCTCCATTCTCTGAAAAAAACTCTTTGATATACAGAAGTATAAATGTGATAGTGATTTGGTTGTTGGTTTGTTTGGGTTTGATGAGATTTTTTTTGTTTTTTTCTCCACCTATAATTAGAATACTAATAATTGAATATTAAGAATATGCATCAGTGAAAATAAGTAGTTCTATTTGCAACAATTTGAAGAAGGCAAGCTCCAAAAGCATTTTCAATAAAGGCTACAAGAAATCAAATTATTTAGGACGTGTGATGTGTTTGATTTACTGCAGCAAGTACAGAAGGGTGTAAGGCGGGTTGAGGACTTGTAACAAGCATTGTCCCTTTGTAGCTGATCTTAGTTTTTGGGACCAAAAGAAACAAGTTGAGCACGCTTCCTGGAGGACCTGGATCTAACTCAGCACATGCCCCATGCAAAAAAACCCAAACCACCAAACAGCTGAATCTGCTCAATTCATGTTTAGGATGAACTTACTTCTTTAGGACCAAAGATGTAAAATTTTGCAAAAAATGTAGCATCTTGTAGAAGCTCCATCTCTTAATGGCAACACAAGCTGCACACTTATTTTGGCATTAATACCAATGCACAGAATATGGGGCTTGAGAAAAATAAGGTCCACAAATGCACTACTTAGAAGCTTTTCTTGCAGTGAATTAGATTTTATCTTTATGGACTTTTTTTTCCCCCTCATCTGATTAAGATGAGTATAATCTGAAAAGTTTCAAATTGGAACCCAAAAGAACAGTTTTATTACTGCTTGTAGTGTGAACAAGCTGGTGCCACTGCTGACTTAAGGAGGAAGCAGAAATTAAGAGAGCTAGTGGGAGGTACTAATGTGTTGAAATCCTACAGTTACTCACCAAACTGGCACAGAGGCATGCACGTCCTATTCTCCATGCCAGCAAGAGGAAACAGGGCTGCACGATACGTGTGTCTCCTCAAAATACCTTCAATGGTGCAAGAGGATTTGTATCTCCATAAAAATCTTCAGTGGCTGCTTTCTGCTGGAATGCCTCAGCTCTTGCAGGCACCTTCTGCTTAACCTCTGGCTGCTCCTGACAATGTCTTGTAAGGTCTTTTCCTGCCTCCTCTGTGAGCATAAATTCTGGCTGGCAATAAAACCCCTCAAGTCAGAGGCCATGTCCATTTGTAATGGGCATTAGTGTAAAAAACACATCAAGACACAATCAGGTGGTGATACCAAGATGGAGCTCTTGCTGCAATCCTGTACAAAGCTTATTTGTTTCTTAATCAATTGAACTCCCAACAGTGATTAAAGATTGGGACTTTTAAAATTAAACAAGAAAAAAACCTCCCACTTTTCATGAGAGCCATGGCAAACAGCTTTTAAGAATATCTTGCTCTCAGTGCTATGGGTGGTCCATACAGGCAGTAGAATTAATCTAGATGGGTTACAAGGCAGTTCCAAGTTTTCCTGAGGCACAGAGTTTTAACAGAAATAAACCTCAGAGGTAGGCAAAGGAACACAAGTATTAAAATGAGATAATTAGGCTAGAACAGCAGAAAGGAAGCTCACACAGCAAGGGGCTTTCCAAGAGATTAAACCTTTATGTTTAAATAAATCATTTACTACACTGAAAGAGCAGGAAAAGAAGAGCTTGCTTTTCTGTTGACTGAGCAAAGAGAAAGACCAAAGGAAAGAGCATACAAGGGACAATGGACAATAGAATGTTTGATACTAGAGGAGTTTCAGAATTGAAGAACTTGTCTTTAAAACAAGCATTTGAAAAAAAAGAAGATCCCGTAAATAGCTAACTAAATGCCTATGGGAATTATTGCATGTTCAAGTAATAGCATGCTGTGTCTTTCCAGTATGAGTGAAAACACTGAGGATGAAGATGACTCTGGGTCCAGTAGTGATGACGTAGACTAGGATACTTTTCAGTATAAATCTTCACAGTTAGTGTTGAGAGTTCACTCATGTTACCAGCAATATCCAAAATTTGGCAAATATCTGATACAGGCCAGACACTTGAATAGGCACAGTGTGATGTTGCACTCCATGATGATGCTGGTGCACTGTGCAATCCTACGTTCCAAGCCAGTGCTGTTTGACCTCCTTCATGCTGAGACCTCTTCCTCCTGCCCTTCTGTATCATGTGCATCCTGGCTGTAAGACTTGGCTTTGCTTCAGAACAGCTCAAAACTTGGCTTCTTCAAACCCTCAATTTCTTATGATGTATTGTATCTGTTTTCTTTTCATATATGCCTAGGACATCAATTTTTGGAAATCGATGAGATTTCAAATTATGTATTAGCTATATATGGCTAATCCCTCAAAGACTTCTTCCAGTGCTACTTGTGGAGAAGTCACAGAGAAACAAAATCTCTGCTAGTCCCAGACAAGTAGGAACTGCAAGCTTTGTTTGAAGGCAAGTCTCTTTACTTAATTCATGTAAGGATGGTAGAGACAATCTATCAAGAACTTCTCCTGAATTTACAAGAATATATGGGTAACCAGTGGTAATTACTGCATTTGCCTTCATTGTGGTGATCATTTTTTACATATTTACTTTTTGTACATTGACCAAAACTCATCTTGGTTTTGCACTGTGTTTTTTATCAGCCTTTTATATACCATTTTCTGTGAAAAAAAACTTCTACACAAAATGTATGAACTCAGCACTTTATTTGATGAGTGCAAGCCCACAATTACTCCAGATTAACTTTCTGAAAGAACTGAATTCATAAATAACAAGTTAGCTGTAATTCAATTAGAACATAAGTGACTTAGAGCTCAGGTCCGTCTTGAATCAAATCCACCCCAGATTTGTTTTTACAACTCATCAAGAAAAGGAGTATTTCCCAAATCCCCAGAAGCTGCCATTGATTTCTTCCCACTGAGGAACTTCTTTGCAGCCTGAAAATAAATCAGGAAAGTGGATAAGAGGAAATATTCACCACAACAGAGTTGATGCTACTCATAGCATCAGCTTCAAGTTACGAAAACAAAGAACAAATCCTGGCACTACTATAATACACCACCATGTAAACAATCCTCCTTTTGCTGTATAAATCTAATTGCTTCTAATGCAGCTGCTCATTAATTTGTAATGTGAACAGAAATGGCGGATACAGTTAGATATAAAAGGCATGAACTCTAAAAATGGTTATTCCTAGAATAATTATTACACCATAAAATACAGTGTATCTCATTACTACTAAAGCTGTTGCTAGTTGCTGCAATACTGTGAAAAATTTTCTATCTCAGAATTTCTCATTTTTAGAAATTAGCTTCACATATAAGCAACACGATAATGTGCAGTAGCAACAAAGTTACATCAATTTATCACTGAAAGCTTAATTGTTTTATTAAACACACCCATTATTCTAGACTCAGGAATCCTAAAAACCTTGACACAGAATCACCTGTACTGGAACTAACATGAAGTTTTCCTTTACTATTAGTTGGCAGTTTTGGTAAATTTAAGTGAAGAAGATGAGAATTTTACATAATTCCCAGCTACACTAGTTTTACAGTGTATTAAAGACTCTTCTGTTAATAAAATAAGTGAAGACATCAAAAGATACCCAGCTGGGATTTGTAAATGAGCTGCCTTCTCTATTTTTAAAGACATAATATGTGTGTGTTTATAAACACAGAGAAATGAGCATCAGTTTTCCATAAAAAACCTGACACAGTGATTAAGGAACACCTGTGGATGCTGACACATACTTACATTCACAACATCAGCAGTGGCTACAGAGTCGATTTTTTGAGCAGCAGCAGATGGGGATGTGTGTGTGCCAGAAACCAGGGACTCAGAGCCAATTTCATTCAGCAACCCTTTTGAGGTCTCCACTGACATCAAATAGTTGGCTTTCAGCTGATTTCTGCCATCAAAGAAAGCATCAAGAATGAGCAAGCTTGTAAGCCCTGCTATTATCTTCCCTACCATCCCATAAATACAATGAGGTTTTGGTCCTTTTAAACTTCTCAAGATTGCATGTTGAAAGGTTTCCCTTTTCTAATAGGGAAGGATTCTGTGGTTAGGAAAGAGGCACCACACACAGTCCAAGCATGAAAATGACAGGTACTTGAACACCTCCTGTCTCCCCACACAGTCAGAAGATCTCTAGCTCAGGATTAGTTTCTGTCTGAGGTAACTAATGCAGTTAGACAAGCTATCATGTTTCTATCTAATTTTCTCATCAAGAACAGATGCATGCAGAGCAATTTTGTACTAAGTGACAAAGAAACAGTGAATATAAATGCTCAGGCTCCTCCTGTAACAGTTCCATGTTTTTTTAAAAGACTTTGTTCTTTGTGTTTCATGCAGAATCACTGCTACATATGAAAACCTTATTTTTGTAAGCCCAGTCCTTCTACTCTGAAGACAAAAAGATAGAAAATTATTTATTCCAATAGGTCATTATTAAATAGCTTGGTATTTCTGATTGAATTGCCAGACTCTGCAAATGGAACTGACTGGGTTTGGGTTTGTTGGTTTTTTGTTTGTTTGTTTTTTTTTTCCAATAAAGGAAAAAGAGTAATATAGGAAATGTATGAAGCCATTCCAGAAAGGAAACTCCAGAAAAAAAGAAAAAGAAAACTATCCACAGCAGCACTGCATGTAACTCCCTAATGCTAGGCAGCTTTGTTAAAAAAGAACAAAACAAAAAACCACAAAACCCACAACACACAAAACAAATAATGCCCAGTACAAGAAGCCCAGAATCCACCGTTTAGCTATTAGTGACTAAGGCAGAACCAATCATGCCTAGGCTATCATATTTTGGGTAACTATGTTTTACATGGAGTCTTGTCTTTTATACATGCAACAGACACTATTTTCATTTTGCTACTCGAGTCTGTACTGTATTGTTGTTTTGCACAACTGCAGCTTTAAAAGCTCAGTGCAGTTCAGCACTACTTGGAGACACCCTCCCCCAAATATTCCCGGGGGCATGTATTTCCAGCACTTGGTGTACCCTCACTAATTCACTGCTTTACACTTGCAGACCCTCATTACTCTTTTTCTTTGAAGATGGCACAGATTGCTTATTATAATTGTTTTGGGAATTGCTCAGTGTAACTGTACAGGGAATTACCTAAATAATGCAATTTAGGATTCTAATTCAAATACATCTTAATACTACAGAGTATGATTAAAATGACAGCATCTCCTGACACTTGCTAATTTCTTACATTGAAACAGTCTTCATAAAATATTAACACTTCTCTAACAAGTTTTTATTAGGAAATAACACTACTGGAGAATCAGTACAGCTTTCAAAAAAATATTGACAGGGGCTCAGTTTTAATGCAGGATTGTGAGTAGTTCCCCATGGAAATAATGACAGGGTAAGCTCTGCTGTACACAATAGTCTGCATGTTTCACAAGTACTCCATGTTAAGGAAATTCTCCTTACACACATGAGAATTCTTTACACACTTACTTTGCTGTTGTGACATCAGCATCGGTGACACCGCCCTGAGCAACCGCCTTTACCTGGTTCAAAGCAGCTTTAATGACCTGAGGAAAATTAAATCATTTAAGATTTCTTCCCACATCAAATTTCAACATGTTACTTCTATTATCTGGTATCTTGGAAACTTCAAGGGAAGAGTAACTGACAATGTAAGGACTGTCTGCCTGAACACAGTTCTGAGCAGTTTTATAACAAAACTAAAAACACTGTAATGTATGCCCAAAATGCACAAAAACCAGTGTGAATTTTAACTGCACCACAGCATTAATTTATATGGTCTCACCATTTTTCATGTAAGGGCTCAGTTCTGCCAGCTTCAAGAGACAGCATGTTCTTCATTGTATACTTTGGCTTACAAATGTATATCAGCAATTACAGTCAGCAATTCAAGGCATTTTATTAACTTAAATTCATGTTGTGTATCTGTCCTTCCCACAAAGCAAGTCTCATTCTCAGCTTATAGAGCTAAGTCATAACTGAATATGCAGCATTCTTATACAGGAAATCATATGAATTTCCTTTTTATTTTTTAGATGAATCAGTCACTATCTCAAATCAAAACACTACTTTGAAGGTTACGTTGTTAATGTTTAAATTATAACCAGCAACTCACCTCCCTAGCATTTGGAGCCTGGGATATGGTATAAATCCCAAAGAGCCCAGAATCAGAGTAATTAACATTAAATGCAGAAACCTGCAAAACAAACATTATCATTAACTGTTTTAAGTATCAGAGTAATTCAGCATCAAGCATTGGAAAATAATTACTATTAGGTTCTACAATACTGTAATTTAAGAAGCTAAACTCCATCTGTGCTGAGGAAAGATCACACTGAAAGCCCCTCCCTGATACACTGTAATGTGTGCAAGAAAAACCAATTAAGATTCCAGCTGAAGGTAGTTACCTCTCAAAGATAATACACATTTTACTAAAAGTCAGAATACAGTAATCCTTTGAACTTACATCAAATGGCTGGCTGGTGGCTTTAGCAACACCCTGGGCCAGTTTGCTGGTAACACTGCTTCCCCTCTTGACAAGGGGCCCAGCACCTAAAACATACTGAAGGACACTGAAGGCATTTGCTTCTGGGCTCCCCACAATAGCTCCTTCTGCTACAATAGCAGCATGGACTAGGCTGTCCCCAGTCTGTTTCCTGATTTCTCCTAGAAATACAACAGAAAAAAGGTAATACAGTGTTCAATTAGAAACTACTGTGCATTCACAGGCATGGAAAAGAAACATTTCCCTTTACCAAGAGAAGAGCAAGGCCTGAAGTTACTCCATGTCCCCTCAGGAAGAGAGCATGAGGCTGAAGGTAATTTAAAAAGTCTTTAACCCTCAAAATTTTTCTTGCTAGCACAAACCCCAGTACCTTACTATGCCTTATTTGAACCTGACTCTAAACCATAAAGAGTGTGGGATGACAAAACTCAAAGAGTCTCCACATAACAAATACCCAAAAAACAGTGTATCTTTTGTTTGTAATAATATTTACGCTGGCTTATAGAAACTGAAGTTATTCCAGTCAAATATTAAATGCTGGAAACTTTCTTTTTCCCCTTCATGTCATTACAGAGACATCTGTACTCCAACTAAACAAGAGCTGTTGGTAATGGTCCAAGATGCTGCTCTGAAAGAGCTAAGCATTGCTTTGACTTACAACATTTCACACATCTTCCCTGAACAGAAATCCTACCTCCACTTCCTGACAGCCCTTAACCTACTCTTACAGGAATCTTACCAAGACTGCCACGAGAAACCATTTGGCAGCTTATTTTTCACTTTATAGAAAAAATGATGTCCCAGGTAAAACTTTGTTGAAGAGCTGGGTTCAGTAGTATCCCAGAACCTTCCATGGTGGAATCTTCTGCTTGTTTAAATGGGATATGCATCTGAACTGTCACTTCCAATGCCCAGCATTCAGTGCAACTAGATAGTTTTCAGTTGTAACTTTGAATATCACTACATTAATGAACAGAAAATCTGTCACTCAGAATAGATACAAGAAACATCCTTACCCCCTTTATAAACAGCCTTTGCACCAGGAGTACCAGATCCACTTCGGATATTTAGGAATTGCTCCGCAACTTGCTTTAAGGTAGAATGCTTTATACCTGCAATACAGCAGTTACTCCAAGTAATGCAACGACACTGAAAAGCTACAGCAGTTAAATAAAAGTGATGCCTATGGTAACAGTTTACTTCTACAGAGAACTCCAATTTCTCCGGCAGTTTTCCCATAGGGCCTGCAGTGTTCATTCAGGAACATACTTACCTATTCCTACGAGAGCCATTCTTGAACTTGTGAAATTGTTCTGTACAAAATGGTGAAGCTGCAAGAGTAAATTCATATTTTAGGGTATTTTGTTTAAAGAACAAAAATCACGTGTGTTTCTGACATAGCCCCTTATACTTAGAGCAAATTCCAAAGCTTCCAAAAGGAACTGTCTATAGAATGTAATTTTTGGCATTTCCCAGTGACAACTACACAACCCTTTTATACAAGAACACCTGCATTTCATTGACAACCTTACTGTCAACAGAAAGCCACTGACATTAACTGTCTTTGTAAATGCAAATATCAGTTCTGTACCCAGTATTCAAAGTTGCATGGAAATAAATTATTTCAACACCAGATTAATAAGGTAGTAAATACTGACTGTATATATACTAAATTAATTTTCTCTCACGAGTGTCACCACCTATCCCTGACAGAAAACTGAAACAGATATAAAGCACAATACAAAGAACCCTACCTGCTCAGAAGTAATTTTTCCAACTCTGTAGTCTGGACAATACAAGGGGTTTGCCAGAGCATTTTTATAAGCTGCAGCATGCAAGTTTTCCAGCACTCCTGAGAGGAACAAAGTTTCAGATAATTAACACAAGACCCACATGCAACTAAGGTTATGAATGAAACTAAATGAAGGAGCTGTGGTCCACTTTAGGGACCATACAATTTGCAAGAGCAGGTCTGGAGTAATCCAATTCATAGGGAAGTTTCCAAATCCTTGGGCCGGAGCAATCTGGCCTGAGGCCTTCTGTTCTTTAACTTATTAAACAGTAACCAAAACAAACTTATATATACATAATAACTTATATATACTCAACAACACTTTTTGGCTTCAGCAGCGAGCTATAAATGCAATCAATGTTTAGAAGAAAGAAAGCAGCATCCTATTAATTATCATCTTCACTGTAGGCATCCCTTGCTCGTGAGAAAAACCAGGCTCTCTAGAATACTATTTGTAGCTTTGTGAGGTGTCTCATCTATCTCCCTGCTCAGATGAAGGATGCTAGTGTCTTCAATTCCCTTCTCATTAGTTTTTTTTTGCATTCCAATAGCCTTCTAGTAATTCCTGTTTTGATATTCTCCTTGTATTTTCTCACACTTTTTCCTCAAGAGAAAGATTCCTTTCTTTATAGTTCTGTTTCTGAACACAGCTAACTGAAATTATTACATTACTATGAAAACCAACCTGCAGTTGATATATTAAGTTTAAAAAAACCACAAACCTAATTTAATAAAATAGCAGCACTTCAGTATGAGCCAGAGATTTTCAAACACTACACTGTCACCTCCAATGGGTTCCAAAGGTAAACATGCCTCAGAGTGGTACATATTGAGTAGAACTACCAGGGTGATCTTGGATGGTAAGAGTTAATAACACAAGATATACTGGAATAGGTTTGATCTGACTGAGGCTTTGTGTTGTGTTTCCTCTGTTTTCCCTTAAACACAGAAATCTAAATTTACAATCCTAAAGCTGGAACCCATTTTCAGTGTGATGAAAATACATATTGTTTTTATACCAAAATAACCATACAAATTCAAGAAGTCTGTAGGATACTATTTTCACACCTATGAGTAATACCTAAATATGGTTTTCAGGACACAAGCTTCTGCAAATACATTGTCAACAACACTTATGACTTGCACATTCTTTGGTTGTACTCGAAAAGAATTAAAAATGTAAAATGGAAGCTGTCAAGGAGAATGATGTAAGATGTCTTCAGCATGTTACTTGCTAAATGCTACCACAGGCTGGAAAAATCTGTGTATTAAGAAAAGTTCCATAACTCCAGAAAGACCATACCTATAAATAAGCTGAAAAATTCAATGTTCATGTGACAGAGCAAAGTGGAAACTCTTTTTTCATTTTGAAGGAACTCCTGCAGAGCCAATATAGTGGATCAAAAAATACACTTACCAACTTGAGGATTCTGACGTGCAATTGTTTTATCAACTTTTAATTGTGGCTGAAGAGCAGCTACTTCCCATGGTCTGAACTCTGGTGCTGTGGTAACATTCAGGAGATATTCCATTACAGTATCACTAAATAAAGTAAGTTACAAAGGCATTAAACACAAGTAACATGTGCTTCTGCAGTTGAAGGCAATTCAAATTAATCTGTAAGTAACATGTCAACAACAAAACACATCACTCAAGCCAGAGCAATTATCAGCACCGCTCTACAAGTAGGATAATTCAATTCTGTAGCATCTGTATGCTCAGTAACATGACACAGAAGCTGAATATTAATATAGTAATTTACTGATTTATTACAAAAGCATGAGAACAGATATTCCTCCCACCCTGTAAAATGACAGTTCACTACCAAAGAGCGTTAAAGAAGGCAATAATTCCCTTTATAGCCCATCCAGATACCTACACATAGTCTCGCAGACACTGAACAGAGTAAGCCATTTGCTCTCTTGTTGCGTGCACACTACATGAGAAAAAAAACCAAAATCCATTTCAGCAAAGAACACAGAAGTGAATTTTCACACATACTCCCCGTTGATCAAATTAATCAAGATACAGACTGGAGTAACTACTTAACCTTAAATCTATCTGGGATCACTGTTTAAACACATACAGAGCAGAAACAGACTTAATTGAAACTCACATCTTCAGTATTCAAGTATTCAATATTAATAATATTCAAGGAATAACAAGTATCTTGTGACCATCAAAACTTAAGATACCACAATAATTCAAGGTAAAATGGCAAATAAGGTTGAATATCAAAACATGAAAAAAAAAGTGCATAAGTATTAAACAAAGCAATTTAAAAATTTCTCTGTTTGGGCAGAAAACAGAGTTGATCCTGTCCTCTTCCTTCAACATATTTGTTACTGACAGAACCAGAAAAAGGGTAGAGTCATAAAACACTATTTTTAACCAAATTCTAGATAAGAAGATCTTTCTGGATGATTTCAAGATACACTGAAAGAAAGCAGGTACAGTGAGACCTCTCTTTCATTCCTCTTAGTCTTGTTTTCTAGGCCTAAAACCCTCAAGTCACAAAAGCTATCTACTGTCTGTACTGCTCCCAAGGTTGCAATCTATTCACAAATGATGGAGGAAGAAAAAGCAATCTACTGACTTTAGAAAAGTTATTCTCAAAGTCTGCAAAGGCAGAAAGAAAATAAGGCTCCTAGACAAATTATATTTCTTCCATGTCCATAATATTTATATTCTGTTTATTGAAAGGTGTTTCTAAGATACAAATCATGAGCTCACCCTTGAAGCTTAACAGAACAAAAAGTACAAGATCTTCCTTGACAACATTCACTATTAAAGCACCACGCTGAGTTATCCACCTCCACATTTTGTGCTTATTGTCTTATGTTTCCTTCAGTCCTAGAGCTCCTTTGCATCTCAGCAACACGGATTATCTTTCTATGTGGGTACAAACCTCAGGCTGCCCCCAACAGCTTCAATGCCGCGAGTGATCCGGAAGGAGGAAGCTCCTTTAGTAGTCTATTAAACAAACAAAAAAAGGGCAACTTACAATTCTAGCTATTTAAAACACAGATATTGAGTTGATAGCAGCAGTAAGAAAAACTACTCAGAAATATTCCACACATGCACAAAACTGAGTTTGTATCAACCACCTGAAGTAATTTTTCCTGCAGCTTAAACAGAATTAGTTATGTGTATATTTGAATACAGATATACTATATATATATAGTTTAAGGCACCAGAGGAAAGGCTAATTAACGAGTTTTACTTCCCATCTTTCAGGACACAGTATCATTTCCCCTGCACTGAACCACATAACCAAGTACCACTGTTCTCCACTTCATAAGATCTCTTACATTAAATTTTACCCTATCATTTATTTTTGCAATAATAAACTTTTGACCATTTCACCTACTGTCAACATAATAACAGAGGCAATAAACACCTACCAAATTAGATGCAAGACGAAGCAGGTGAGTAGTTCCCAGGTTACTGCTGGTTTCATATCTGCTGCCTGCTTTAATAAACACACCAATTCTTGATGCTGGAGAAAAGTTTTCCAGAGATGCAATAACTAAGCCATTTGGCAGTTTTGTGATCTGTATTAAAAAGAAAAAAACCTTTGTTTTCATTCAGTGGAAGTACTACCACAGCTCTGCTTTGACTGAGTTTTAAAAAATAAATTTAAAAGAGAGGGGGAAAAAACTAACCTGTATTTTATACTGACCTCAAGATCCTGAGATGCTGGAGATAATTTCACTTTTGCTGCAGTTGCTGAGGATGAAACTTTCGGAGCTACTTTAAGTGAGTAAAATCTCTTCTAGAGGAGAAAGCATAAGAGAATGGATTTCCTTAATTAGTTCATCACGTTTCCTTACACACTGAAAAATAATCTGACTTCAAAGTAGAAATACAATGAAGGACTTCGAACACTGGAGTAAAAACAGTGACTGCCTTGTAATTCCTCTCATTATTTTTTACATCAGTCAGAACATGTGCTATGACTTAGACAAGTTCTCTGCAATTTCAAGAAACAGCACTGTAAGGAATCATTCCTCCCCTCCTCTCTTTGCAGCTGTGCAGTGGGTATTCCTCTCCATCCCATAGTCTGTGGGACACCTGCAGAGCAAGGCACTGAACCACGAGCCACAACAATCCACATATGCAGCACAACACCTTGGAGGTAACTTTAAATTCCTCAAGAGCAGGCAGTGCAGCTCCTGAAGAGCCACCTCAGAGTCCCCTGTCTGCTGACTGCTGCATACAGAGGACATGTAGGCAAGTCCCCAGACTGCAGTTTGAACCTGTTAGAATAGGTCCAGAGGAGGCCATGAAGATGATCAAAGGACTGGAGCACCTCTGCTACACAGACGGCCTGAGAGAGCTGGGGAGTCCAGCCCGGAGAAGGTTCCAGGGAGACCTCACTCCAGCCTTGCAGTACCTTAAAGGGCTCTTAAAAGAGATAAAGAGGGGCTTTTTACACTGGCACATAGTGACAGGACAAGGGGAAATAATTTTAAACTGTCAGAGATTTGCATTAGACTTTAGGAAGAAATTCTTCCCTGTGAGGTGGTGAGGCACTAGAACATGTTGTCCAGAGAATTTCTGGATGCCTCATCCCTTGAAGTCTTCAAGGCCAGGTTGGATAGGCCCAGGAACAACCTGGTCTAGTGTAAGATGTCCCTACCCATGGCAGGGGGCTGGAATGACATGATCTCTAATGTCCCTTCCAACTCACACCATTCCACGATTCTGGGATTTTAATAACCAGAAGAAGTCCTTCACATGAAAGAGGTGAATACCACAAGAGCCCTGCCTTCAGCAGATGGCAACAGCAATGACAGGACTATTGATTACAAATCTGAAATGCTATTTCCACTAACTTTAGAAGTTGCTTATACTAGTAAATTTACATATTATTCTTGTTTTCACATTAAAAGACAACTTAATTCCCATGCATCTCAAGGTGAAAACCAAGTGACAGCAACACCACTGCACTCGGCTGTACAGATTCCAGTGATGTAATTCCCATTGCTTTACCAGAGACTGTTCATTGTATGAATCTAGGAAAAACTCCTTTCCTCCCGCACCAAGGCTTTAGTAAGACGCCCAGTTTTAAACACTAAAGTCTACTTATTTATGAACCAATACTGCATATCTAAAATTGACTCACACGCTGTCACTCAGAGGTCATTCTCCATCCCACTGGAGCGCATTTCCAGCGGACACCCAGCACAGGTTCTACCCCGCTGTCCGCCGGCTCCGCGAGAGCCTTTGGGCAGGACAAGCCCTCTGCCCCCCGCCCGCCTTCAGGACACGCCAAGCGCCAATGCCAAGGGCACCACCTTTGTCTCAGGCAGCTGAAGCTTCTCCCGCGCGGCGGGACCCCCTCACCTCCCTTCTCCCCGTGCCCCGTGGGCCGCTGCGGGGCGGCTCCGGCAAACCCCGGGGCGCCGCTCGCCGCTCCGGGCCCGGCCCGCGGCCTGTCTGACCTTCAGCCCCCGTCCCGTCCCGCCCCGCCGCCCGCCCGCCGGCCGGCCCGGCCGCGGCCCCGGCGCCCACGCCGACCCCGCGGGCAGCCCGGCGGCCCCGCTGCCACGACCGCCGCCCGCCGCCCCCCCGCCCGGCTCACCGCCCCGGGCCGGCCGGGGTCAGGCTCGCCCGCGGCCCCCGGGCCCAGACAGCGGCTGTCACCGCCAGCTGCGCCGCCCCCGCATCGCGCACGACGCGCCCGGTTCCCGCTCACCGAGAGAGAGCGCGCGGCCACCGGGAACCCCTTCATCGTCCCGCGCCCCTCGGCTCGGCCCCGGCCAGGACAAGATGGCTGTCCCGGAGGAAGACCCCGCCTTCCCGGCACGCCCCGCGCCGCGCTGACCTTCCAGCGAGCGCACCCCGAACTCGACTGCTCCGGCGGGCGGCGCGCCGGGCGGCAACAGCGCCACCGCGCGGGCACCGGGGGCTGCGCACCTGCGCGGGGTGTCGCCCCCGTCCCGGGCACTGTGGGCCGTGACACCCTGCGGCGCGCGGGCTCCCGGCGCCGACGGTCCCTCGGGAATGTGCCCCGGGAATGTGTCCCGGGAATGTCCCTCCGGAATGGCCTTCGGGGCCATGCCTCGGGGCGCGGAGTGCCGCTGGCGGCTGTCCTTCGGGCTGTCCCTCAGGACGCGGGATCCCAGGGTGGCTGTGCCCAATCTATGTCACGGCCATTCCGTGGAGTTCGCAGCCGCCTTCCCCCCGAGCGCTGCCTGGGTGACGCGGGACAGCGGCGGTACCCGCGGGTACGGCAATGCCCGCGACACCGGAGCCGCCCTCGAGCACGACTTTAGCGCGAACATCGCGGTGTCCGCCGCGCCCGCGAGGGGCGTGGGGCGCGGAGGCGGGGCCGGGGCCGGCGGGGCGGTTCCGCGGCGGGGCCGGCGGCAGCGGGGCCGCCCCGGCGAGTTCTTAGCGGCGGTGCGCCGCGTCGCACTCTCGGACTTCCATCATCCCGTCCCTATCCTACCCTATTCTATTCTATCCTATTCTATCCTATCCTATCTTATCCTAGCCTGTCCCGTCCCGTCCGCCCGGCTCTCGCCATGGGCTCGACTCCTCCCGTGTTCATCGGCGCCGAGGAGGTGGAGAAGCACCTGCACCGCGCCAGCCTGCTGCTGCCGGCGCTGGAGGCCGCCCTGGCCAACTTCTCTGCGGGCGCGGCGGGCGGCGTGGTGCAGCCCGTGCGCACCGTGCTGCCCGTGCCCCGCCACGGCGGGTGAGAGCGCGGCGGGGCCGCCGGGGCGCGGCGAGCGGGACAGCGGCAACGGGGGGCGGCGAGCGGCGGGGCAGGGGCCGGCTGGGCGGATTTGGGGCACGGGAAAAGGCCCTCGGTACCGAGTTGCTGATTAACCGGCCGGTAGCGGCGTGACGGTCGCAGCCCCGCTGGCTGTGAGCTCCCGTGATGACGGTGCGCGAGTAACGCAGGGAATTCTCCCCCGAGGTACCTCGGAGTCATGCCCGCGTACAGTGCTGCGGACGATGCGCTGACAACCAAGTTGGTGACTTTCTACGAGCACCTGAAGGACTCCTCTGTGCCTTCCCACCAGGCGACTGTCCTCCTGTTTGACCCCAGCAATGGTACTTTGAAAGCTGTAAGTCTCGTGTGTCCTGCATTCTCCTCTGCTCATGCTGTCCGTTCTCACTTCTGCTTTTTGGAAGCTGGAGCTGGTGTAGATTGGCCCGAGTTTACCAACAGGATTTGGCCTAAAGCTGTCTATTTTTTGTTTCTGTTAAACTGTACTCACCGTGCTGTTTACTGCTGCCTGTGATTTGAATCTGATAGCTCAGAGTGTAACTGGAAAAGAGAAATGATTAGGAGTTTATCTTGCATTTTAAAGCAAAAATACCCCCCATCTTGCTGGGTAAAGAACGGATCTTGAACCATCTTAAATCTCAATGTGAAAGAGATTTACAATTTGCATTGGAACTAATATTCAGAATCTGATTACTTTTTCTTTATTTAAAGAATTTAAGAATTTTTTTTAAGAATAGTGATGATTTGTATTGCAATTTAATAAAAATTATTTATAAAAGGGACAAAAGTGGTCAAGAAAACTATCTTGGGTTCTTCTACCAAACTCCTTGGGGTTTTGGCCCCATAATTAATATGTATGCAGTAGCTAATGCGCATTGAGGCAGGAGTGTCCCATGTGTGATACCCATTTGAGGAACTCCATGGTTCCCTGTCACCCCTCTGTACAGAGCAGGCAGTGCAGACTGGGGAGCCACTGCTGGCTTGCACTGCTCCCTGCTCTTCCTGGAGCACTGAGTATTGGAGTCATATCCCTGTGTTCCCTGTGCTGGAGAGCCAGGGAAGTGCAGTGCATCAGGAGCTGGATGAGTTAGAAGTGGCTCTTCTCTGACCATTTTCACTCCTTTTGTGCTGATGGAATGATATGGAAGAACTGGAGTAAACAGAGGAGCTGCCCACTTTAAGCATGACTTTGTATGGTTTGTGGTTGCTATGATAGTAGTTGCTGACTTCTACATGTGTATATCTTTTATATCTGTAGCATCACATCATCCACAAATTGGATGTTTGGTATTTATTGATTTTTCAGTGTTCACTTCAGTCTTTTTGAATTTTTTTCAAGGTCCTGGATGGCAGTGTCATTACAGCAAAACGAACAGCTGCAGTTTCTGCCATTGCTACCAAGGTGTGTCTTCTGTTCTCTAAGTGGGGCTTGGAGTTATAAAATAACGAGAACAAATTATGTAAATGGCTTTTCATCCAATACAGCATTAAATCAGATTTATCATTACACATGCACTTTCAGGGAAAACTTAAACTTACTGTTTTGAGTCGGTCATGTCTGGCTTTGTGTGTCATTGGAGAAGGAACCTGAGCTATATTTTTGTGACTTCTATTGCATCCTCTTTAGGAATTTACTGAACTGTCTTTCACTACATTTTCTTTCTTCTGTGTTTGTGTTAACATGCCCCTTTATGGCTTTGGGTGAAGTAGCTGTGGTGACATATTGAATTTCATTTAGATAGATGCCTTCTGCTGCCGGGACAGGACGAGTGGGTTGCACTGGACCTGTAAAGAGAGGGGAAAAGCACATTTCCATTTCTTTTAAGACAGATGCCCAGTATAGATGGATAGCTTGTCCAGAGGTGTCTGTCTGTCAGTGTTTCTGTTGTCACTGGAAGGTGTCCAGTGACACTGGAAGGTGTCCAGTCACCTTCCAGATGACTGTCCCTGACCATGCAGTGTCTAAAGAGAGATGAGGTGTATCTGGCTGTGCATTGCTTTATATCACTGCATTATCAGTTGGAAATTGTTGTGTTTGATTTCTTTTTAAAAGCTATTTTTGGTTGGGCTGCTAACATAAGAAGGAAGAGAACAAGTGGCCATGCATCTCACAGCAGGGTTTTAGCCTTCACCTCAAAGGCTGAGGCAATAAGAAGAGGGCCAGAGCTGAAAAATAGTGTTGTTTGTCACTCCTCAGCTTTGCATCAGAATGAAGGCTGATCTCACTGCTTTGTGAGGGCCAGTTCATGCCAGGGTGACTCTATCCATGGCAATGGGGCTACACTGGCATAAAATTGAATGAAGGACCTGTCCCCAGGAGCTTCTCCTGAACCAAAGGACAGAAGGATTTACAATGAGCTCCTTGGGCAGGAGGTTACAGGACCTCATTCATTCTGGCCATTCTGTATTTGGTCAGTTCTATGGTTTTTATGCAGTCCATGCTGGCTTCAAAGGAGCTTGGCTGCTGAAAGTACTTGAGGGTCAGATCCTTCATTGTCATGTGTTCTTTTGGAAATTTTCAGGAGTGTTTGAGTTTAGCTCATATTTGTCATCTTCTCTTCTTTATGGCGTTAGCTTTTCAAAGACCCGCGCTCTTACGAAAAGGACCTTTGAAATCAGGGCTTTAAAAGGCACATTAAAACAAATTTTTACTACTGAAAAATGGGATCAAGGAGATTTTTCTCCATTTTTTAGCAGCAGAATAAACCTTGAGAGCCTAGACAATTCTAAAGCTTTTTAGGCAGGAGTGAGTGGCTACAGCAAATGCATAAACAAGACACAAGGATTGTTAGGGCTGGACTCCAGCAGCTCTGTCTTCCCCTTTGCCAAATACTGGTGAATCACAGACAAGAACTAAACCAGAAAGCCAAAAGCAGCTGTGGAACTGAATTTTATTATTTGTTCCTCAGAACAATCCCTACTTTTACAATGTCTGTGTATTATGGCTCTTGCACGCCAAGATATGCTTGTGGTGTGATTTGTGGCTTCAGTGAATTCAAAGAGGTGGATTAGTGTGGGGCTGCCATTACCAGTTGACCTGTGCAGCTGCCACTCTCAGTACTGATGGTTTTTGGGATTCTGAGCCCTGCTTTCAGCCAGTGCAGAACACCAGCACTGTGGTTTTACACTTAATCAGCCACATGGATGTGTCAATATTGGAATGTACTGAGGCCCCAGAACTTGCTGTTCTTGTTGTTTTATCTTAAATCTGAACTTCAAGTCAGACAATTCAACACTGGAATTAAGCCAAGATGTGCTTTGGTGCTACTGATGCTTGCTTTTGCATTTTAAAAAGGCCCAATATATATAGTGATTGTTGAATACTTGTTTAAATACTTTTCTGCTGTTTAAAAGGAATAACAATACTGCTTTCTTTTGTAGTATTTTGATATATATTGGTAATGCCTGTTAATATATTGTCCTTACATATTCTCTTTTGTTTTTTTTTTATTCCTGATACTGTTCAGTTGCTAATGCCACCTTTTGCAGAAGTGCTGTGCATTTTGGGAGCTGGTGTTCAAGCATACAGCCATTATGATATCTTCACAGAACTGTTCACATTTAAAGAGGTAACAGACACATCTTAAGAAGATTAATTTCTTTTTCTCTAGTATGTTGCAGGATTCATTGTAAAAAAAGTACAGTGAGTGAAGTTGTATCAGGTCAGGCTGGGATGGAGCTCCTGTTCCCCAGAGCAGCCCTCACACTGCTGCACTGGCAGCTCTAGGGGTTTGATAACACCTCAGTGTTTTGGCTACTTCTGAGCAGTGCTCACACATCATCAAGGCTGTCTCTCCAACATTTGTTTCTGTTCTATTAAACTGCCGTTATCTTGACCCACAAATTTTTCCATCTTTTTTTCTCTTCCCTCTCCCTGCGCTGCTGGGCAGGGGAGTGATGAAACAGTTTTGTGGGCACCTGGTATCCAGCTATGGTCAATCCACCATAAAAGTTAAGATTAAACATATTTTGGTTCTGTTTCTGCAGAACCCAAGAATAGACAGAGCAGCAAAAATTTCTTGCTCAAATGTTGGTATTTAAAAAGAAAAAACGTTGGAGTCAAAGTTGTTTCAGATAGCTTTTTGTCTGAGAAGATCCTCCTGTATGGCATATACAGTTTTGGATAAGTTTTTTGTGACTTTCCCTTAAATGTAATTTTCAGAAATATTTGCATTTTATAAGAACAGCTCTACAAGGACATATTATTCTGGCATCACAAAACAGGCATTTAAATGTAGCTGAACACTCATGAAATTTAGTTGCTTGTATGAAAAGAACATTAAAGGGGAGAAGAACTCCAACCTTTAGGAAACGTTTAACTATCTACTGAAAACTTACATGAAGTGCTCTGTTTCAGCAAGGAGAAATTCTCCAAGTTGATCTGTCTTGGTTTTGTTTTGTTTTTCTCCCTGAGGTGAGGATATGGAATCGCACCAAGGAGAGGGCAGTGCAGTTTGCCAGCGCTGTCGGTGGCCCCGTGCGGGTCTGCTCCTCCGCCCAGGAGGCGGTGACAGGGGCGGATGTGATTGTGACAGTCACTATGGCGACAGCTCCCATCCTCTTTGGGGACTGGGTGAAGCCAGGTGCCCACATCAATGGTAGGTTCTGTTCCCTTGTGTACAGCAGGTGTTTATTAGCACTTTGTTTAGCATCACCATCTGTTGAGAAGCAGTTCTCTGTGCTCATGGAGTGAATGTTCTTTACATTTGAAGTTTCCTCTTTCGTGAGGACCCCTTTTCCCAGCCCTGTCCTCCTGGAGTCAGAATGCCTGCATAATCCAGCAGGGCATTTTTGTTAGAGCATGGGATTTGCTCTTTTCCCATGTGCTCTTTTCTCTTAGTGGTGCAACATCTTTGTCCTCATGTTGTCATTATTCTCACCTTGCTCTCCATTAAAATAACCCATACAAATATTCTTACTTCTAAGTAGTTACTGCTCATTTTTTCTCATTGTTACATTGCCCTGGTGGTGTCATCTTTTCTTCCACCAATTTTGTAATCTCCTCTGTTTGTTTCTTTTGGGGCTGATCACACCAGTTTACTTCTTTTACTTGAGTTATGAAGATGCAATAACTGAGTTAAGAACATCATAATTTAACCTCTAATTATGGTGAGGTTTGGAGGGGTGCTTTTTGGTTGCCTGCCTTGTAATGATGTTGCCACACTATTGTTTGGAGTCTCTGGATGTGCCTCTGTTTGTTTATTTTCATTAATTGTGGGCCTTTTTCAGATGACCTTGTGCACTTTCCAGATAGCCTGGTAATAAGACAAAAGCAAGTTCTCAAAGGGAGCAATTTAAAGAAAGGTCCCACATTCCAGCAGCATCCTACCAATTTTTCAAACTCGATTTAGTTCTTTGTCATTGAAAGTTTTTGTCTCTGTTTTGTGTCATGGCACGGAAGTCAGAAATACACCAAAATCAATTAAGGTCCACAGTCACTGAGGCAACACAGACACAAAGACCTCTCTCCTTTCCTTGCCTTTTTTTACCCTTCATTGAGGCATTTGTACTGTTGGAAGAGGCATTTGAGCAACAAATGCAAATTTAGCAAATGCAAATTTATTGTTCCTTAACAGCTGGACATGTAAAAAATTTCTGAATACAGTATAACTGGGTGGTCCTTTTAGTTTTTGTTGGGTTGCTTGTTTGCTTGTTTTTTTAAGCCCATAAGTTGATAATGATCTTGGTGCTGTGTATAAAAAATTAAGCTCCATGATTTGTTTTCGGTTTGTCTGGGTAGGTGATAATCTAATAAAGGTATATAAAATTCATTTGGTAATGATCTGATGAAAACAAGGCTATAAGAGATAACAGAAAAAGGGAGAGGATTTTCTTTTGCCTTAGCTACTCAGACTCTTCTGACAAGGATATTTTGCTGACATATCAAATCTTGAATGTTTTTCTGTTGTCCTATCAATCAGTATTTCTCCAAGGCTAACACTGGATTTTTTGGACATTACATTCCCGTTATAGTGTTGATTGTTACTTCACACGTGTAATTTGAACAAAATGTGGTTGGAATTTGTTTTAAACGTTGCTCTCAAGTTCGTCAGTTTTGTTGCTTTAGCTGTTGGAGCAAGCAGGCCAGACTGGAGAGAACTGGATGATGAGCTGATGAAGAATTCCGTTCTGTTTGTGGATTCCAGAGATGCTGCTCTCACAGAATCAGGAGATGTTATTTTATCAGGGGTAAGGCTTTCTGAAACTATGAGCTTTGTTTTTGTGGCAATTGGCTTGCATTTGAAATGAGTTGGTATTGATGATGACCTGCACTGAAACCTTTAGGACATCAAATGTAATTGTTGACACTTTGCAGGCAGGGGTTGAAGGATAAATTTCAAAGGATAGATTTCAAGCTGTGACTGCTCTGTCTGTGAGCAAACCATGCAACCTCTGTATCTACCATTATATGACACCATATTACAGTAGCATGTTTTCAGCATTGGCTTTTGATGGCAACAATGTATTGCTGTTGAAAGACCTACATTTCCTGCAGTGTTTGGTTATTGTAAATATTCTTCAGTTCTATTTATTAAAACCTGTAACTTTCTTCCCATGAGACTTCAGTGTGATTGACACTGAATGGACCAGCCCAAAGAATGGACCACACAAGCCAAGCAGACAATGATCTGCACAGATTTGTCAGCAGGGATTCTTTGAGGTTCATTGGAGTTTTCTTTTTCTCTTTTAATGTGTCTGCAGAATAAATATGATTTACACTTTTGAGGTTTAACATAAGAGCTCCAGATATGGTAATGTGTGTGGAATCCCATGTGTTTTGTTGGACAAATAACAAGCTATCCTCTGTAAAAAAACTTGCTGAGGAAAGTCTGCCAGCTGTTTTTCTTTGAAAACCATTCTGCTCCTCTGATTTCTGTCCAGTTTCTATATAATTTGTATGAATGTTGATCTGCTTCACCATGGAAAGTAATCAGTTTTGGGATGCAGCACTGGAGGAGTTCTTTCTTTTGAAGTCATTCAGAAGAAAAGGGTTTTTTCCCTTTTAATGTATGTATGGGTATTATGTTTTTGTATAAATATGTATTTTTTCACAGGCAGAGATTTTTGCTGAGCTGGGGGAGGTTTTGAAGGGTACAAAACCAGCCCTGCCTGAGAAAACAACCGTGTTTAAATCATTGGGTAAGAACAGCCCCTCCTGTGTCCAAGTCTGACAGAAAACAATGCCTTGTTCTTTGTTAGGTCCCCCATGCGTGGGAAAGCTGCTGATCATCTTCAGAACCACTGTGGCAATGCACTGTCCACAAGAAAGTAGACTGTGATTTGCATTTTCCCTTTTTATTTCCCTTCTTGTTTATCTAGCAGGATTGATGTAATGAAGAGTGATAGGAAAGCAGGCAAACAATAGAAGTCCATTTTCCATTTCACAGTTGTTCCCGACATGACTGCAGCATTTATTAATCGAGCTGCAGCCCGACTGCCCTGCTGTTCCACCCGTGGGGTCTGTCTGACCTGAGACAATGTGACAGTGTCCTGTGGGGCTGGGCTTTGGGAAAGGGTGGCCCTGGGCATGAATTACCATGCTCTGAGCTACATGACATCTCCAAAACGGCCCAGTTGTGATATGAGCACTGAAAATTAGATTCCTACTGTTACATTAACTTCTTACAGCACACCCAACACTGCATGATGGTTATGGACTTTGAATGTAACACTGTAGGTGTTTGGGATGGGAAATATTTCCTGTTAATTCCTTAGATAATCTCCTGGGTCTTCCTGTTCCCTTCTGAAGCAAAATTATTTGCACAGCTGAGTAGCTGTTTGAAGGTAACTTCAATTCTTTTTCAGGGATGGCAGTTGAAGACACAGTAGCAGCAAAATTTGTTTATGATGCGTGGTCAGCTGGTAACTAAAGACAGAAGACTACAATGCCAATGAGGCCAAGAAAATCGTTTGCACTTAGTTTCCTTGAATCCTGTGTTAACAAGAAAGGCACCAATCCTATCTAAATCCTTCAAGAATAATCAAGAAGGAAAAGTAAAATTTCAGCAATAGACTAATTTCTAAAGTCTTCTAATTTCAAGTATTAGATACTTGCAGTATTGTTAATAAATGTCTCTCTTTTGTAACAGCAAGTATTAGATGTTTGCAGTGATACTAACAAGGGTGTCTTTCTATATTTTGGTATCATTCTGGAATCAATGCCTTTCCTCTAATTATGTAGATTTCGTGGTTTTTAGAAGGATAATTCATTCTGGTGTAAAATAGATCAGTTTGTAGAATGGACTCTGGCATCATATTTACCTGTGATGGTACTTTAAATGCAGCTGTGGGTTTCAGTGCTCCAGTGACAGTGACCTTGTCTTCAGCCTCCTGGGCACACAGCCCACCCCTAGCTCCTGGACACACCTTCCCTTCCAGCTCACTGGAAGTCACCATTTTTTTCACCCCTTGCAATCCACCTTCCTTTGCCCTGGTTTTTCACTAAGGGCACAGTTCTGAATGGGGGTTTATGTAATAACCTTACCTCCCTACAGTTGGGTTTCTGCTCAGTACTCCCTTAGGACATGCCTCACTGGGATATTGCCATTTTCATATTGCAAGGAGTCACACAGAATGTGAGGACTAATATGTGTTTTGATTTAACTTTTATCTCCATTCTGTAGGGAGATTTTGCTGTTAATCTGTGGTGCCTCTAAGTTGTTTTTCTAAGTTTCTTGAAGGTTGGAGCCACACAAACTGATTTCAAGTACACAGGCAAATATTTTCAGTTTGGCTGTACCATGCTTCAATTGCTAATTGTTCTATTATCACAGATATTAGCTGGAGCAAGAATTTTCATGGTCCTTTCCTGGCAGAGGAGCCCAGTGATATAAGGAAAAGTTCCAGTTTTGTGCTGTTATGCAACTGCCTTGCAAAAGAGTGAGCATCTGCTCAAAAACAGCTATTGCCCTGGAAACAAATTCCTGTCTCAGGCTCACAAGTTGTGCCTTGTGAAATTTTATTTCCATTTGCATATTATTTCATGCAGGCTATTAAGTGTTTCTTGATGCTGTGGAAGAGTTGGATGACAGGGCATTTTATAACATGCCAGTAGAACAGAGCAGAGCAACGGGAAGGAGGGTCAGGAGCAGCTGGCATTAAAGCCCTGGAGGGTGCCTAGGTAGGTGTAGAAGAGGTTAATGAGTACAGTGCAGGTGTGATGTAAATAATACTCCCAGTTGTAAGCCTGGTGTAAGCCAGTTGGAAAATGTACTAAGTGGCAGAGGTAGCATAGAAAGGTACCAGACCATTGATAGGCCTGAAGGATGTTTGATGTGGATCCAAACTGAGCTCCACTGATCCTGTTCCATCAGTAAAAAACAACAGAAATTTCTCTGTGAGCTTTGTGTTTTAATTGTAGCAAAATTACTCTTCTGTTTTTACATGTCTTGTTTCTTTTCTGTCATTTCTGACATGTTCAGAAGTTTGTGTTGATTTAGTTTGTTGCTTCATTCATGCAGAGCTACACTAACCAGAGGTAAACATGAAAGCAAAGGATGCTCCATTATTCAATAACTCCATGGAAACTTGCAGTTAATAATTGTGACAGTATTATCTCAGTTCTGTGCCAGTGTTGTACCAGATTTGTAGTTTGAAGTGAGATGTAGTGTTTGGGAAGAAGACAAGTCCAGTTTATTTTCACATGTACTCCCCTACAGACTATGCACTTTAAAAAATAAATGGAGCCGGTCCAAAGACCTGGTTCTGAAAACCCACATTGTTCTCAGCTTCATTGGCAGTGGGAGATTTTGGGAGCCTGGCTTCAGTGTTGTACCTCTGATGTCATCAAGTTGAGTTACAATGGGAATTACTTGGATGCCACCTTTAGATTTTCTGAGGGGAAATAATAGCATCAATTTCTGTTTCCTTCTCTTACAATCTAATGGATCATGAAATTGTGTAACTTGCATTTATATTAAAATTAAATAGATACTGCTGTTTTTCTTTGACACTCATTTTGTTGTCCATTTCTTTTCTGGTTTGTGGTTGATTTATTTGATGACAACAAAGGAAGTATTCAAGTTGTTGCAGTGACTGCTCCCTCAGTAAATGTGATCACTGAATGTACATGGAAGAAATAGGGAGTTCTCTGTTCCTCTGATACTCAGTTTTTCAGTTGTCCCATGCTGCACATTTTCTTAATGTCTGTTCAGTGCAGGGTATTAAATCCCTAAGGAAGGAGAACCTTGCACTTGGTGGGGCTGTGCTTGTGTGAGATTGCCTGGTTTTATGATTGGGGTTTGGGTTCTGCTCTAGGATTGCTCAGGTGGTGCATAAAGGCTCTCCAACTGAACTGAAAGGAGTCACAGCTAGGATTCCAGTGTTTCCAAGCTCTAAAGGAAACAAAGGGGTTGATAAAATCTGAAAACAGCAAAGCACATGAGTGGAAAAAGCAATCATGGAAGGCTGCACAGAACAGGACTTTGATATGATTGCTTAATATAAGAACATATCAACCTGCTGTGTACAGGAATCCAGTCAGGGAAGAATGCAGTATAAAGTCCATCCAAGAAAAGATATTATAATATACAAATCACAGTCACAAGATGATATGGGAAGAAGAAACATGAAAAACCAAATAAGTAACCAGGATTAGCTTCCACAAATGCAGCATACCCCTAAGGAAAAAATCATAGCTGGCTAATGGAAAGATATAAAAAGAGCTTTAAAGATAAATGTTCTGCTAATGAATGTGCATCTAAAATCTGTGATCTTAGCCAGAGCATGGCTGCTAAAAGCACTTTATTAGATTCACAAAACTCAACAGGAGTGATTAATTTATATCTGATAGTGCTGGCTTCCCAAGGGAACAGGGGAAGCCTGCTGTGGATGCCTCCAGAGTGTGAAGAGCAGGAGCTTCCACAGCAGCACAGCTCATTTTCCTTTTTTATTTTCATGAGCTGTGTGTGTGATACACAGCTCTCAGGCTAAAGCTGACAACAACCCACAGAAAATGATGTGGGATATGAATCCTCATTTCTGGGACTTTGCATGGAAAATGCAGCCTATAGGAACCAAGCTGAGGATATACCAAAATAGATCCAAAATTTTGAAAATTAAACCTCAACTTCTTGTAGCTAAAAGTATTGCAGCCTTGATGACATTTAGGACATGATGGGTGCTGGCAACTGGATCCAGTCTAATTTAGAGACAAGAAAGGAATATACAACTCACACTGAACATCTCTTGGGAAGCTACTTCATGTATTTTTAAATTACTGTCAATAAAGAAGTAAAAACTTTACTAACAAATATATGAAACTTGCTGTAAATTAGTCTTATCTACATTAATTCAGAGGTGATTAGAGTCAATAAACCACAGCTAAAATCAAGATCCACATTCCTTTCCTAACATACCACCAGTACTAGGAGAGTGGTTTTACTGATCTTACAGAGGCAAATGGAGAAAACTCAAAGCTCTCAAGCTCTGGGAATGCTCTTTGCATTGTGGTTTTGGAGAAGAAAGGAAGGGCTTTATTAAGGAATGCAGCGGGCCTGGCCTTCACTGATATTTGAAATTATCTGGACCAAAAGAAATCCAATCCACAAAAACAGTTCAGGGTGAAAAAGCTTTTTGGTTTTTACCTTCACATTCTTGCTTTTTGGCAGAATATACTTTACTTAATATGCTGTTCACCACAACTACCCATCCAGAGAGAAAAATTGTTATCCCTGCTGTACTTCCCAAAGCAATTGGTAACTTCTCTGCCTTTTGCTTTAGCAGACCTCTGAAAAGAGTTGAACATTCTTTGGAGAGAGGTAATTAATCAGTGCATAGGTTACAATAACAGGTATGATAATTTATAAGCAAGTATCTACAGTTTTTCCAGGGTTCTCGAGTGCCCGTTTTCTTTTATTCACAGCATTCAGGACTTTCTTTCTTGGCCCAAGCTCCATCTGAATGCTCTGTAGATCTTCATCAGAACATAGCATCAGGGCATCTAAATCAATTTTTTCCCTCATGAAGACTGGAAGAAACTCATCCAGCATCTGTGATGCCAGAAATACCTCAAGGGGTGTATTCTCTGTTTCCTCATCATCCCAAACGACTTCTTCCTCATTCCAAGGGACATCAGCACTGTTTTCAGCATCATCTTCCCTGCCATTCTCAGTATTTTCATACTGAAAGAGCTCACTGGCTATTGTATCTTTTATACCTTCTTTCCCAGAAGACACAGTTTCAGGATTTACCTCTGCAGCCAAATTCCTTCCAAACACAATCTTGCCAAGACCTGGCCGCTGAAAAATGGAGAGCTGGCTGTCACTACCAGCAAGGTTTTTCTCTCCAAGGTCATTCAGTAATTCATCTTCCTCTTTCTCATCAAACAGTTGCATCACACTTTTCCTACCCATATCATCCTCTTGGTAATTTCTTTGTGTTTCCTGCCTTCTTGTGCTGTCGGCTGTCTTTTTTGTCTTGAGTTTCAAGGTATCTTTCAGGTTTTTGGTTAAAGTACTTGTGGTATTTGAGGCAAATAGTCCGGGCAACTTTACCCTGGAGTGCGTTCCTTTGGAAGAATTCACTGTGCCAACCTTTTCTTTAATATAATTCCGGTTCATTTCCTGCTGGTGTTTCTCCTGGCGCTTCTCACATTCCTTGATTTGTCTCTCGACGTTCCTCTGGGCCTGGGCCTTTTGTTTGGAGACCTTCTTTGGATTGAGCAAGTTCTGCTCGGTGGCAGCCTTGTCCAGGATCTGGACACACTCCTTGCGGTCCCTGCTGGCAGCTGCCTCCAGGGGAGTGCGCAGGTCGTTGTCCAGAGCAAAGATGTTGGCACCGAAGTTGATCAAGAAGGAGACGCAGTGGAGGTGGCCATTGCAGGCAGCGTGGTGCAGGGGCGTGTTCCCCCAGATGTCACACTTGTCAGGGTCACCCCTGCCAGGGAAAACAGCACACAGTGAGCCGGGCTACCCACACTGAGCTCTGGTGGCACTGAACAGACACCAAACGTGTCACTGTGCTCTGCTCTGAGGAGAACAGCCCGGGGACAATGGCTCAGCTTGGCTCCAGCTGCTAGAACAGGGCTGCACCCCCTGACACAAGCCCTGAGTGTGGCTGTGTGTGTGGCATGAGCTCTAATTCCTGCCCTGAGAGTTACACGAGCTCACAGGGCTGACTGTGACTGCATCTCCCCATGAGGGAGCCAGGGCATTTCCTTTGTCATCCCAGGGTCTGGCAACTAAAAGCGGGCTCAGGCTTTGACTTATTCTCATTGGAATTACTGGCAAAACTCTTTCAAGAATATTTCCATGGAATATTTTAAAGTGCTCTTGGTGATTTGTTCCTTTTGCATGTCAAATAGAGGGCAATATTACAAGGTTTCCTCACTGGTCACAGTGATACACACTTAATGAGCTCCCACAGTAACTTTTTAGGGGAGCAAAGCCCTGATTACCCATTTGTCTCAATTGCTATTAGTTTAAGCCCAGATAGATGCCATTGTTTTTCAGCTCCTTTGTTCTCTGTAAGCTGCTTTTACTCATGATGGTTTGAACAGCAGAAGTTCATTTGAAAATAAAATGCCACATTTTTGAATTGAATTTCAAGCCAGTGAAAAGTATTGCTTGATTTTAAACTCTTGCACCGACTTCACACTGAACTGCTGCCTGCAGTCAAGAATCAGCTTGAATATTTAGACACACATGTGGCAAGGTCAGCCTTGGCAATGCTCAGAGCAGAGCTTGTGTCCTCTTGTGACCAACAAACAGGGCAGCCACAGAAGCCCAAAATCTTTATTGACTTCAGAGCCAGAGACCAAGTTTACTAGGAGAATTTCTACTCTTGGGAGTTCAAGCATTTCAATGACTCGGAGCTGTACTGTGAAAGACACGGTACATCCCATCACAAAATGTCCTCCAGGCACTCATCTCTGCCTTTGGGGCTCTGGAGAAAAGCACTGCCAGGTTTGTTGAGGGCCAGATCTGAGCAGAGCCTTCAGCCTGAGCTGCCCCAGGCAGGGCTGAGGTCAGGGGTCTGGCAGAGCCAGCCGTGCCTGGGAGCTCAGGCTTTGCACAAGGCAGCCGAGGATCAAAGTTTCTCCACTCAGACATGTGGAAGCCATGTGTACATATTTCTGCTGCTGTGGCTGTGCCCTGGGGAGCTGCCTGGCTGTGGCTGTACGTGCTGGGCTCCTGAATTCCCACATTAGTGAGCTGGCTGGGCACCCTGAGCCTGGGGAGGGCCGGGTCATCCGTCCCCCCAGGGCCCTTCAGAGCTGGTGGTGTCCCTGCTCCCCCTGGAACCTGCCAGCCTTTGGGTCTCAAACAATTGACAAACTCCAGTGGCTGCTCCCAGCTCAGTGGGACTTTGGACAAGGTTTGACGTCTGCTCTGGGTTCTCATACTCCTCCTTTTCCTGCTTTCCCAAGGAAAAGGCTCACACAAAAGAGAGCAGACCCTGCTATTTGGTCTTGCCTTTATTCATGTACCTGCAAGGCAAGCAGAGAAAATGTCTCCTGACGCCTGGGAAGACAAATTATTTCAAGATGAAAGGGGTTTCTTGCTAAATTTCCGAGGGCTAAAGCTTGAGAGTCCTAAAATTTGCAACCACTCTAAAGAAAACTGCCTGGTACCTCAGAGCCTCTTTCAGGAAACCTCTTCAAGGAAAGGACGAATTTGTTAAAAACTATTAAAATACTTTCTCACAAGAAAATATTATCTGACTGGAGAAGAGCTCAAACAAAATTCAGCTTCTCCCCCCAAAACAGTGAGAATGCAGCCATACCTCTGACAGATAAATATTCCTGATTGTGTCAAGAAATCTTGGATTAAAATAGAGGTAAACACATATGTTTGAAGATTTTGAGGTGATACTGTCCCAAAGCTGTCCTCTACCAAGAAAAAGACTTAGAAATACACAAAATGACAAATACACAGAAATTTTGATCTTTGTGTCATCTGCTGTGATTTCTGTCAGCTTATGTGGTAGGAGATGTATTTTTCACTCAAATTTTGAAAAAAAAATTTTTTTTTCTATTTGTTCCTTATCTAGTTGTTCTGGCTTGCAGGTGTTCAGGGACAAACATTATTGACAGGTATTTCCTGGGAGCTGCCTTAATTGCACAAGTTGAGAAACTGTCAATCTATTTTTGCCTCTCCTGAGGACACAGCAACAACCACGCAGTCCAAAGGTCTTTTTCATTGTGATACCACAGCCACACCTGAGCCCAATGAGCTATAAAGCAAATCTATGAAAAAAAAATTTTCAACTCCATTTTTGATAAAAGAAAACTCAGATACATCCAAATAGTTACTCAGCTGTTCTCTGCAATCTGTTCACTGTTCTGCAAAAGAACATTTTATTAACTCTATCTCTACACAAGAGCAGATTTTCTTTAATTAGATGTTATTACAGAATCACAGCTTAAAAGGTAGGCTCTGAGCAATAGAGTACTGATGGTTGAGAGGTAATTACCACTTCAATAAGACATTCTAACTGTGTAAGACATTCAAATGATACAGACATTTTACTACTAGAAAATAAACCTGTAGAAAACCTTCCTTTCTTTTTTTCCCTTTTTTTTAATGGTTTACAAGGGTCCTATCACAGCTTCTGAATCAGTATTCTCCATTTTAGCCTGATGGTAGTTGTTAAAAAAATAAATAACCATTTCAGATGTTACTGGCTCAAGGCTGTCTGTTGTGACTCACCTCTGGACTGCATTAAATCTTCACAAGTGCCTACTAACTGCACTTTGGAAGCAAATGGGAGATATTTTTTGCTGAAATTGTTCCAAATTAGAGATTTCTCTATGAAACCTGTCTCAAGACATCCTCAAAGGTTGTTGGCAACCTTCTCCAGTGAGGGAAGGAAAGGTGCCAGAGCCTGCTTCTCTGAGCTGCTCCCTGCAGGCCCCGATGTGCTCCTGTGGGTGCTGACGTGCTGCCACTGACAGACCACCTGAAGGGCTCTTCAACCCCTTCAGAAACCAACAGAGAGCTGCCTGCAGGCTCTGGACCTAAACCACTGCCACTAGAGAAACAGTTATTGGCAATGCCTTAAAGGGATGACTGGGATTTTCAGCCTTTTGGGTGGGAGGTCATCGGGGCTGTAGAAACACAACGCAGTAATTGCGGCGCTGAGGCTGTGAGCAGCGGAGGCTGGCTGAACTTACCCCCTCCTGCAAATGACCTCCAGAGCTTCCAGGTACCCGTGGTAGGCTGCCAGAAGGGTGGGAGTCATCCCATCTTCATCTGAAGTGTTGAGGTCTTTCCTGGTGGCCTCTTTCAGCAGGTCCACGTTGCCATCAGCTGCTGCTTTGTGGTACCTGCTCATTTTCAGCAGCTCCTGGTTTCCCCAAGCAGCTCTGAGCGATATCCGGGCTGCGCAGTCACTCTTCCATCACAGGAGAGCTCATTAATGATTACAAGCCGAGACATCCCTGTGAGGAGGGGAATGGGGAGGCAAAGTTCATCCTTGCAGGCTCTTTGTCTGGAGATCTGCCCAGGGAACGAGTTTGTGGGGTGGGGAATGCTTTCATTTCCGGGAAGGTGGCTCTGCCATGTTCAGTTCGTAGTATAACTGGCTACTTAGAGAGGGGATCCAGTCATCTTCTCCATGTCTTTGCCTGACTGCTCTGTGGGAATTGCAAAAGGACTTTGAACTATGAAAAGAACCCCAAAAAAACCCTTCAAAAGGCCGTGAATGTCAGTGTGACCAGGTTTCACCCCAAGGAATGAAGTATCCCTGAGCTGGATGGGAGGAAAAGCATGAGCAGTTACCTTTACTGGTGAAACCTTTTGTAACCCATCTTTTACTGGGATGCAGTATTTGAAAACAAGTCACTCCCCTGCCAAAGCAGGCACTTCCATGGAACCATTTTGTGTACACAGACTGGAAATGATGCACAGGGTGATGTTTGGATAAACCCCCCAACAGGTCTGCAAGTCACAGCTGGCAACACGACAGCTGTGTAAATTGCATTTCATCAGGAGATCTTCAGGAAATTGGCAAATATAAAACTCTTCTGACCGGTATTGTAATCTCTGTTTAGACACAGAAAAAAATGTGCAGGCTTCCCTCAGGATACCACAGGGAATTCCAGAAAGGGAAGCATGATGGGCCTGCACCCACTGCCCCAGCTGGGCTCTGTGGTCCTTGCCTGGGAACAGATGGGTCCATTCCCCATCACAAATAATGATTTCTTGATTCAGAAGTCATTTCCCCTGAGTTCAGTGGCATTAAGGGCTACCTCTACGACCAGAAACTTATTGAATTAGACTAACTCTAACTTAAAGTTCAAAAGAATTAAAAAGAGCAAGCCATATAAAAAGCCAGTTTTCAAACAGCAGCTGAGAAGTCGGTAAGAGGCTACTGCAGCTTCCTGCAGTGCTGTGAACTCAGGGCTCTCCTGGCCACATTCACAAGAGCTGCCACATAAACATCACTTTTTGCCAGGCTGTTTTCTGTGACTCACTGAATTAACCTGGATCTCAGAGCCTCTACCCTCAGCAATTAGCAGTGGGGTTTTGTTGCTTGTTGTGCCCCCATTAGAGAATCACAAACCAACTCCTTGCTCAGACTTGGTGCAATCCCCAAATGGAATTCTGCCACCTCATTTACATCCCATAATTCTGCCCCTGTGACACACCAGAGACCTCTCAAAATGGGCTTCCTCTCTTCATTATTTTCTCAGACAGGCACTGAAGAGCTCTTCAGGAATGAACTTGTACCAACCTTTTTCTTTCTACGAGGACAAGGAGAGCCAGTGACAGGTTTGAACCTTTGAATAAACAGCTCCAGGTCAGGGTAAAGCAAAGCCCTGGCTGTCCCTCATGTCACCCAGACACAGCTGTCCCTCATGTCACCCAGGCACAGCTGTCCCTGGTGCTGTCCTGCCCTCTCAGGGCACTCAGGATGGGCTGTGCCTCATCCAGACCAGCATCCATCCCCACTTTAGAAGACAGTTTTTCGCTCAGGTTCCCTGCACTGCATTAATATTTTTCTAATAAAAATGCAGCCATTTATTCTGTTTTCTATTTGACCAGGCTCAGCATGGAGCTAAATTTACAGCTACAAGAAAAACTAGCTGTTGCAGAACAAAGATATACATGCATATATATATATATATATATATATATATATAAGATCAGCTGTTTATTAATGCCATTGAATTTTATTTATTTTACTAGGCCTTTTTGTCAGGGGTAAAATGATCTCCATTCCCATACTGCATATATCACCACTGCCTGGTGGGAGACAGGAAACATGATACACTCATGAAAAGTGATTTGGTAGCAGAAGAGTCCTTTTAATTTTCAAGATTCTTAGTTTTTACTACAGAAGTACCTTAATTTGCTTTTCTCTTAATTAATGCAGCACACAAAGTGTTGATCTCAGAGTGATTTTTACTGTTAACATCTGAAAATATTGATTTTAAACTTACCTGGTATAAAGCTAAGTGGGAAACTATCGCTCCGAGTTTTAATTAGAGGTAAAGCAAAGCCCATGTCAGTTGGGGAGAAGCTTCAGGACTTTGCCAGCTTTATTATTATTTCTGTCATAAAAGTGGGCATCAAAAAAAGAAAGAAAAAAGAAAAGACCAAACAAAATCTTCATCTGTCTCTAAACTCCTGGTACTTGTTCACTGTTGTCCCATCCAAAAACCTCAACTTGAAATGGAATAAATGATTCAACATCAAATGAGGTAAATTTCTCAGCCTGAATGGAGATTATTCTTTTGAGACTAAAGCTCAAAATGGTGAAGTTTTTAAACTCCCTGGATAGTTAGAATGAAGCTTTTCTTTTTGTATTTGAAAAGAACTTCAGAATCATTCTACTTCCAATTGAAATGTCTTACCAGGCCCTTGAGAAACTCTGTTGTGATGGTACATGGTGTTGTAAACTAATGAATTATTTATCCAGCAGCTTTGATTTGTTACTGGATTTCCCTGTGTATATGGGTATTACTCTATTAATTGGAGAACTGTCTCAAATAAAATATTGCCAGTTTAACAAGCTATTTAGATTGAAAGGCTGCAGCATCACCAGTTAGGTTGTTGTAGATAACTTGGAGCAGAAATCTGCAGAGTGATGTTGTTGTGCCATCTGTTTTGCTTGAGGTATTTTCCAGCACAACATTTCCTCATTGCAACTTTTATAAGCACCAAATGTGGTATGGTAAAGGCCGTGCAAGGGGAGGCAAGAAAGTCTCTGCTTGCCTAATGAGATCTTTGGAACTAATGGGCTGAAAGAAGAATGAAATTAGTCACACTGGGTAATCGTGGCTACACAATTCAGAGATGATGACAACATTTAAAACAAAAATAAGAGTTTATTTCTTCACTTCTTAGGGATGTCCTCTTGAGCAGCCAGTTCCCACAGCCAGGCTGAGCCTGACCCACGGCAGGCTGAGGGTCACCCGTGGCAGGCTCAGTGTGACACCCACCTGATGTGATTGCTGTTCTGCTCTGGGTCCAAGGGCATCCCCTGCAGAGCCTGCACACAGCAGGGAGCAGTGGCATTATCTGTTGTATCTCAGGGACTTTTGCAGTTTTTGCTGTGAGCGCTCAAAAGTAGAAGTCCTGACCTAGCATTCAGGCTGTTTGCTTTGTTAAAACATTTTCCTTGGTTTCAGGGATCTCTTCCCCCATGATATCTTCACCAGTGCTTCAAACAGTCCCAAGGAAAGCCACATTGAGCTCATTGGTGTCTCAAACGCTGCCATGCTGGCACAGAAAATTCCATTAAAAAAATAACTGCCAAAACAGACAGGCATTTCCCCATGAAACAGCTAACATGGGAGTAAAGGGACTGCATTATCAGAGCAAGAAAAGGATGCCTTCAAAACAGAGCAACCCCTGTTAAAGACTTAGTATTACCTTAAGACCTCCTGTGAGCCGCCCCACTCAAGGAGCAGCAGGTGCAAGTGCTCTGTTCCCTGGGCAGCAGAGAGGTGGCACCTGTGGGAGCCAGACCCAGGGCCTATAAAACCCTCCCTGGGCAGCCAAAGACCAAGCTTGTGGTGCCCTGAAGAGATGGGCTTTGAGCAGCAGTGCTGGAGCACCTTGAGGATGTGGTGAGTGTGGTTTGGGATACAAGGGGAGCTGGGTGCTTTCCTCGCTGCTTTCTCATTTGATTGTCTTTTCCTTGCAGGTTGCTGCTCCTCTTTGGATTTTTGCTGTGCTTAGCCCCTGGTGCTGATGGCCTGGGGGACCAGGATCTCTTGGGTAATGTGTCCTCTCTGGGCTGGCTGTGGTGGGGTTGTGGGCTTTGGGCTTGCTTGGAGCTGCTGCCCCTCTGCCTTGGCATGGAAGGGGCTCTGAAGGGTGTCTGACTGGGGCCTTGCAGGGTCTGTGCCTCCAGGAGGTTTTGCTGCAGCTCATGGTGGCCTTCCCTCTGCAGAGAATGTGACCTGCCATAGGCATGGGATGGAAGTTGAGTTTTCCAAAGAGCTTAGCAACTACTCCTGGCATGTGTATGTTGTTGGTATGTATTGCTGCTGCCCTGGCCCTTCCTGCTGGAGCCTGTCTGCTGCAGGGCTAATAATCTTCCACATCCCTCCTAGATGTGAGTGGTGAGGAGATCATGTCCTGTGACCACACTGTGGATTATGAGAGGCTGATACTCAGTGTCCTGTTTGTCAACTGCACCAGCCTGCAGGTAAAGGGGCCTTCATCCTGACAAGCTGCTGTGATGGAGTTAGGAGATGTTTATTTTTTTTCCCTGGACAGGACTGGGTTTAATAGGGTTTCTATTTGTAACTTTCCTTAAGACTGAGGATACTTCTGATAATCGAAAACTTTTACAGAAGAACACTTCATGTCAAAAATTGAAAAAGAAAACCAAACCCAAAGCTACTGACATTCTTTCAACTATGCATTAAACCCCTCAGCCTGCCATAAATGTTATGTTCTCCTGTGGAGAACTTGAGCTACTTGACAGGTTTTCTTTAGGGAGGTGGACCAGGTTCAAGAGTTTCAGAGCGCCAATCTGTTTAAATGTGTATTGACAGACAATTAACACCATCTGCTGATCATAGCTGTTGAGGTAGAAGTTCTAAGTGGGAGGCCAAAACCAGATGCTTTACTGGTATCTATTGCTTTTTAGTATTTGAAATACCACAAGACTCTGTTCTGCTGTTTATTAGCTTAGGTTTTTTTTTTGACAGCTGACTCTCTGGCACCTGCTACTCCTTGGAGTTTTCTTCTTGACTTCTGCAGTTATCTTTGCATTTTTTGCTCTTCAACCTAACCCTGTGCCCCCCTGCTTTTCTAGAGAGCTAATCCTTTTCCTTTGGGCTGTTCAAACATGAAGTCTCCTTGTCCTTGCACTGGTGTGAACACCTAAACCAGCTCTGGAATTAGAGTTTAGGCCCAATGGCTTTTAGGCACCCTCATGCTGTAGTGAGTACTGCATTTCTAATGGATGTCTCTTGTCTGTAGCATGGTCAGCACCAGCTCTGGTTGAAGCTGATGGTGAATGATACCATGGGAGAGGAGACAAATATCACCTACAGCACTCGCTGTGACAGCATTCCAGTAGATGAAGTCACTGCTCCTGTGTTTGCTGGTGCAACAAACTGCACCAAAGACTTCATGGCAGTAAGTAGAGGGCTGGGAGTGCTATGGTTCCTGCTCTGAGGCTTGCAAGGCAGGGTGGCTGTGTCCTGGAGTTGTCTGGGATCTGGGGAAAGCTCCAATGAGCTGCAAGGAGGTCTCTTGGCTGCATGTTCTCTTTGGCTTGGCTGTTGGCTCTTTGGAGAGCTGGTTTGCAAATGGTCATTAATGATGCACCCAGTCTGGCTCCAGTCCTGTTGCAGGGGAAGCTGATGCTGGCTGTTTACTTTGGAAGCTTTAGTAGAGATTTTGCTCTGTGGCTGCTACCCTGCAAGCCCCTGCAGTCTGATTTTCATGATGTGTTTCAGGTTACCTTCCCAGGACTCATTTCAAGTCTCGGTGATGAGCATAAGGTATGTTCCTTCCACCTTGTGAAGGGAGCTGGGGGGAGTGCCTGGGGTTTTAGGATAAACTGATCCTGATATCTCCAAGTTTGGGCAGGGACCTCTCTAAACTTGCATCTTGTTGGGAAGCCTAGTTCTGCCCTGTCAATACAGGGCTGAATGTAAAGCCTGGGAGGTGGCAGCCCTGCAGAGTGAAAATCTAATGCCTTGATGCTTCTGTGCCTTCCTTCCCTAAGCAGGGATTTCCTGCTTTGCAGGTCCCAGCAACTCCAATGTCCTGGAATCTGTCAGTTGATGATGGGACCAGAATACATCAGCTAAGCCTTGGGCAAGCAGCACAGCAAGGCTATAACTTCCTAGTTGATGGCCACAACCTGATCTTTCAGGTGGCCTTTGCTGCCACTGGAGTTGTGTCCTACAAGGTGCGTGAGGGGAGAATCGGCCCTGAGGAGTTACCCAGCCCCTGTTTGGGCAGCACTGTTTCTCCCTCCTGTAGACCTGGGGGGAAAGCATTTTCAGGCCAGGGCCAGAGCTGATGTCAGGCTGATGCACTGTTGAGCTGGTGTGGGCAAAGCTGTCACTGAACTGCCTGGCACAAGGATCTGGGGAGGCACAATGAATGGGAATCTCCAAAAGCAGAATTCTAGCTGCAGCCAGTCCTGGGAACAGCTGACTGGCAGTCTCATGATTAGCAGCTGTTTTTAGAAAGGGTGAGGTGGGAAGATGCTGCTGCTGTGAACCTGATGCAGTGTGTGACCATCTGGGGCTGATCCTATGATGGGTCAGAGCTGAGCCCTGTCTAATAGAGCTCCATCTTCTCTGTCAGCACAATGATAAGGTGCTCTACACTGTGGCACTCAAGCTCATGTATGGCCCTCCTGAGCATGGACTGACTGTGGAGTCAAGAATGCTTTGTGCTCCAGGTAATGCATGGAAAAAGCCAGAACTTAACTCCCTTTTGCTCCAGGGAAACTGATGTTATATTTATCCAAGATGCTGTTGCAGGTCCAGCAATCTGTAATGCAACACACATGACTGTTGCCATCCCAGCCTTTCCAGGGATCCTTATGGATGTGGATGTAGACAATAAGACCATCCCCATGGATCAGCTTCAGGAAAATGGAATCACTCTGGACACACAGAGAGGGATCAGGCTGTACATTAGCAGGGGAGTCCTGAAGTCCAGGGTGAGTTTGATCCTTGAGTCACAGGTGTTGGTGTGATCACACCTTCTTGGTGTTTTGAGACCCAGAGGCACAGTGACTTTGACTAAGCATCTGTCAAGTCAGTCATGCCCTGTGGCTGGCCGAGGGCAGGTGTGATTAAGATGAATGCAAAGTGACTTTATAGTAGATAGGCATCATGCAAGGCAACTTGGGTTTCCTGGAGTCTTTTGGCAAAAACAGATGGAGGTGAAAATATTCCTCTTGGTGGGGGTAGGCATTTGGCATGCCTGGAGCAATGCAAATGAGCTTCCCCTGTGGCCAGTGTGCTCTTCAGGCTTGGCTTATTTTTTAATCAGCTCTAACAGGTGCATGTGTTAAAAAGAGCTCTTGTCACACTAAGACTAACTCTTGTCCTTCAGCTACGTGGGGAGAGCTGCTCAGGACTTCAGTACTACATGTCCTCTTTGAAACTGGCTTTTCACTTCCATGGGGAGACTGTGGCAATGGTGATGCACCCTGAGTGCCCCTGTGAGAAGCACACACCAATAGGTAAGTGACTGACTCCTGCAGCTCCTCAGCATGGCTCATTGTTACACTTTGTGTTGGATTAGTTCATCTCACCAACAGCTCCTGGCAGACAGAGCTGTCACTGACTCCCATGGCAACTCATGTGAACCTCTGTTACAGCTGCTGTATGCACCCAGGATGGCTACATGGATTTTGAAATCCTTGCTGAGAGTACCACGCCACTGCTGGATTTGGATGCACTCAGGCTCAGGGATCCTGTGTGCAGGCCAGCCTACAAGTCACCTTTGAACGACAGGGTTCGGTTTCATGTCCCCCTGAATGGGTGTGGGACCAGGCACTGGGTGAGTGTGGGGCCAGGGCTGCTGGGGGTGGGGTTCAGGCATTGGCAATGCCCTCACTAATGCTGTTATTCACCTGCAGTTTGATGGGGAGCAGATTCACTATGAGAATGAGGTGAGGGCATTATGGACAGACCTTCCCCTGGGCAGGATCTCAAGGGACAGTGAA
Organism: Motacilla alba alba; assembly: GCF_015832195.1. Taxonomy (NCBI): domain Eukaryota; kingdom Metazoa; phylum Chordata; class Aves; order Passeriformes; family Motacillidae; genus Motacilla; species Motacilla alba. Next base: position 9,119,925 of record NC_052029.1, on the reverse strand, counting down.
CTCAGGTGTGTCTGGAAACCTCTTTAGGCCAGGCAGTACTGTATTACCCACACAACAATATGACTTACCTGCTCCTTCCCTGTCACAGGTTAACAGTCAGGTGCTCCTTCAGCAATGGTGATGCCTCCCTCACTGTAAAAGTAGACAACCTTTCCCCTCCACCTTCTGCAGTGAATCAAGGTTCCCTCTCCTTAGTTCTTCTAAGCTACCCAGGTAAAGCTGGCTCTGGGCTCCGTTGGCTGGGGAGTATCTGGAGCTTGTGAAGGGGAGGGTGGATGAGTGAACTGTTCTGGTATATGAACTTCTCCTGTCCTGGTGTGCTTCCTTTGTGCTCATCTATGCTGCTTGAAGCAGATGCCCCAAATCTGTGGCCCTTGGACAGACAGTAGCTGTTCAACCAGCTGCTGTTGAAGGTCTTGAGACCCTCTTTGCACTCCGAGTTAAACATAAATGACTTTGGCTCTTGCAGAGGACTCATACAGGCAGCCCTACCGTGAGGATCAGTATCCCATAGTGAGGTACCTGCGCCAGCCCATCTTCCTGGAAGTTCAGGTCCTGAACCGCAATGACCCCAACCTCCACCTGGTGCTGGATGACTGCTGGGCAACGGCCTCCCAAGAGCCAAGATCGCTGCCCCAGTGGAATATTGTTGTAGATGGGTGAGTGCCCCACCACACGAATGAAAGCACCTTTTCCAGTGGGTGTGAGGAGTCCCTAATTCTGCCCTGCTCCCTCTTTAGTAAGAGAGCCTCAAGTATGAGGGCCTTCTAAGTGCTGCCCTGGGGGTGCTGGGATTTGTAGGAAGAAGGTAGCCCCTCAACCTTGAACTTTAATCTGCTGCTTAAAGGAGTCAACACCAACAACCCAACCCTTCTCTATCCTGGTGTTCTGACTTGTTTTTTATTTATTGGCAGCTGTGAGTACGACCTAGACAGCTACAGAACTGTGTTCCACCCTGTGGGACGTGGTGTCAGCTATGCTAACTATCGCCAAAGGCTGGAAGTGAAGACTTTTGCTTTTGTTTCTGGTGACAAAGCCCTTCCTGGCCTGGTAGGTGACGTTGGATTTGGAGCAGGAGTAGGAGCCATTGTTGTTTCAAAATGAACAGGTGTCTCATTCATCTCATTCTGTCCCAGGTGTACTTCCACTGCAGTGTTCTGATCTGCCACCGTTTTCACCCAGACTCCCCACTGTGCATCCCAAGATGCCCAAGGCCATCTAGAAGCAAGCGAGGTAATGTCTGAGTGGATTTTAGGTTACACTGATCCAAGGTAACCCACTGCACTGCGGGGTTCAACTGTGCTGTATTTCTCTTGTAGAAAGTGGGATGGCAGCTGTGAACTCTGCTGTGGTCAGCCTGAGGGGCCCTGTCCTCCTTGTGCCAGAAGAGTGGTCTGCAGCCCAAGGTACTGAGCCAGGGTGGTGCTGGGGAATGTTGCTTGGGCTTAGTGAGGATCTGTCTCCACAAACAAACTGCCTTTCCCCTTGTTTTGCAGGGAGCACTCTCCTGAGCAAGGAGGTGTGGGCTGGCATTGCAATGATTGCTGTCAGTGCTCTCTCTCTGGCCACAATGCTGCTATTTTTGGCTGTTCTTAAATGCCTGAAGAGAAGAGCATACATGGTAAATGTGGTACATTAGTGTGCATTTCCAAATAAACTTGGAGTAGTCACCTGCTGAATTATGTTTTGTCATGTATTCCCTCTCTTGCATCTAGTTATGCAAATCAACACTGCTCATCTTCTGAATGCCTCCTTATTGTAGAGTTGTCTTTAAAAATTACTAGAGTACTTAATTTCCTGAGCATCTTTGTTCTGAAACAGACCACTGCTATGTTAAATTCCTGTTGGACTTTGCAGCCAATTTCCTTTCTTGAATTGCTTGTCATTGTTCACAATTGTGATTCTATTTAATTGGATTTTAAAAATCCATGTTGTGCCACTATCTGCAGTATGAGTAGTTCCTCCAGCTGCTCTTGTAACTATGAGCCTTGCACTGTACCTGGAAATTAAAACCTGGCTTTATTGAAATAATTTAGCAATACCCAGAACTTGTGTTAAAACTTTACTGTTAAAACCCCAAACTCCTTTGTCCTTATGGGAATCAGATGGTTACAAAAGGTCTTTGAAGGAGATACAGTAAAGCCTCCCTTTTCTGTATAGAGCAGCCCAGAAGGACACTAGAAAAACTGAAGTGACTTCCTGCTGCCAGAGCTGGTCTTCTGATGGCTGGCAGTTCCATTGGCCACATAATAGGGGCACAGGGAGTGTGTAATTTGGGGTCTCAAGCTGGGGGAGGAAAAGTGTGAGTGCAGCTAAAGCTGTCTTGTCTGCAATACTGGCAGCACTGTCTGTAGCTGTAACGCTGCACACCTGAGGTGAGGCAGCTTTCCATGCAGTTCTTATTTTGTTTTGTACATGTTTCCTTGCATAGTCAAGGAAATGAGGCATAAAATATAACTGCTTGTGACAGAGTGAAAGTGCTTTGCTGTAGTAGGAGTGTAACAGCCTTAGGTTAAACATTGTCTGGCAATTTTGTGTGAGCAGGGAGAGTGATCATCACAAGTCCAGCTCTGTGCTCTGAGTATGCAGAGTTTCAGATCAAGTCAGTGGCCAGACCCTGACACTTGTCCAACATGCTGTGCATAAACAGCACAGGCTGTGGGCTTGTCTGCCACAGCCCCTGCTTCCCTTAGGCATTATTGGAGAGCTGTTATTAATGCAATAGACTTCAGACTGCATTTTCCAAGTATTAATGTGTATTTCATGCAAAGAGCATGGCATAGAGACCATGATGGACATGATCGTTAGACATTATGCTGGTATTTAATCAAAATTATAATGGTATAAAAACAAGGAAACTATGAATCTCACATTGGAGCCACTTAATTAAAAGTCAGTGTCTGTCAGTGGCCTGATAGAAGTTAAGGTTGAAAGATTACTTAAGCTATTGTCCAGCAAACAACCTGCTATACTTAAGTCTTGTTGATTTAGCACTTGGCTGAAATATGAAGTATTTCTGCAAAAGCCAGGTAAGTAGTCCTTGATGAAGAGGGTTTATGTACTTAACTGTATGTTGTACTTACTGTATGGGCTGTTTAGCTCTTCTGACCCAAATAGGGCTGATCTTAATATTCTCTCTCTCCATCCTTCTTGTTCTGAAGTGTGGGGAAAAGATCTTTGTGTGTGTTCAGGTAGAAAAGTTTCCTTGTTTCTCATTGATGGAGTTTGAACCTTTGCTCTAGGATGGTTGGAGTTTACTAAATAATGCTACAGTGACATGTAAACATGCTAGTTAACATCCCAATAAGCTAAAATATTTCTTGTGTATCTTACATGTATGTATCTGCAGGCTTACACTAGTGAAAATATTTAAAATAACTCAGGTACCTTCAGTATGGGAAGCAGTGAGAGCTTTACTCTTGTTCTTTAATTTCTGTATTTTGTACTATTTTTACTGCCTGAGGAGGTGAGACAAAGAGCTCGCACATGGTGACAGCCATCTAGGTCAAAGAGAAGGTCATCCTTGCCTGGCTTCTGCCCCTGGCTGATATTGTTTGCCTAGGGTAAGACTTCAGATGTGGCATGTGAGAGGAGATCTGTCCCTGGTTTCTGGGAGGGTTAACTACATTTCTCTCAGGGTGACTCATTTAATGCTCTTTAGGGACACTGCAGGGGTGTTTTGAATGAAGACTCTTAATTTAAATCAAGGAACACAGGTTTGTTAATTTACCCTAGAGCTCAGCCATGTGCATTCCTTCCCTGTTCCTCTGTGTGTGCTGCTGCCTCTGTTCCCTGTTAACGTGTGTTATCTGGAAAGTTTAAGCTCATCTTACAAGTAAAAAATATTCCTTTCCTGCATTCAGGCAGAGGTTCCTCTTTTCCAACACAGGGCAGGGTGAGGTGGGGATGATGGTGCTGGCTGAGAAGGCAGAGGAATTAGGGAACCTGCTGCAGGTGGAGGCAGCATTGACTCTGCAGCCTGAGCTCAAGCAGCTGCTTCAGGAGCCATACCACCATTGATTGCTCCAAATCTCCTTAGACATTGGATATTTGGGGTCCCCCAGGCTGTAGGGCCAGGAGAGTGGCTGCCTCTGAAGGCATGTGTATGCCCAAACCAGATCTGTGAGAGCTGAGTAGGCTGAGGAGCTGGATGGGAATGGGGCCATGGGGTGGGAGTCTCCTGCCAGATTCCTGTGGGGTTGGTGGTGTTCTGCAGAAAGCTGAGCAACTGAGAAAAAGGGAGGTTGGCAGAATCTCCCCAGCCTGTCTTGCTAAGGACTTATCTCTACTGCAGTCTTTAATAATTCAAAGAATACCACCTCTGCCCTTCTTTTAAGGGGATGCCTTAGTGTCTCCAGTAAAACACCTACTCTTTGCTGACCTAGTTTTTTCTTCAGCATCTCTCAATTGAAAAACCTTACTGTAGTGATGGCACTGCAGAAAAAGCAGCTCTTGGTGCAAGGACACAGTGAGAAGCCATGAAATGACAGGCTGATAAGCATGCAAAGGTCAGGGCAGCAGCAGCAGAACTGCTCCAAGACTACCTGCAGGTAACTGAGAATTCACAGTTTTTGTTCCTGCTAAGTGCTGATGACAGAATGGATTATATAATGAAAAATTTAAAATGCAGAGGGAAATGGTTCATATTGGGTCAGACTCTGAGTGGGACTGGATTAACTTATTTTAGTGTCTGCTGATTTTATTAAGTAATGCCTCTTCCCTTCAGAAGATGAGGACATAAAGGAAAATGAGGGCAAAGGATTCAGCTGTGTCTTCATGTAAAGATTTTGAGTGCTGTAACTTCAGGCAGGTGTAAGGGCTTAATTGCTCTGTCCTTGGAGGTGCCTCCTGGAAAGCTCTTGCAGGCAGCCTTGCCTGAAGGCAGGCTGATTCTGTGGCTTTGTACTGTTTGCTGAATTAATGTGCCATTAAAAGAAAGGGCTCTTGGAAGTCTTCTGGGGATTATTCCACTCCATAGCTGAAGTGTGGGGATAGCTTAGCCTAAGAGCTGAAACTATTACCACCACTACTGTGTGAAGCACATTACAGCTCAGGAAAGCTCTGTATCCATGTTTTAGTCAAGCAGCAGGTTGGTTCATGCAAAACTAAATAAAACTAATTTACACCTTAGACATCTGCATTTCCTTTACAGGCAGGAGAAGTGGAGTAATCTGCAGTTTGTGGCGCAGCAATGTTGGCCATATATATTCAAGGAGAACACCTTAGCTCCAAATGTAGTCTTCCTAAAGCAAGATGTGAAAAATTTGTTTTTTCTGTAGAATAAAACAGACTCATAAGACAATCTGGTTAAACAAACAGCACTTTATTAAACTAAAATGTTCTATACTTTGTGCTTAAAAATATAATATTTGCAAAAATGAAAAAAGTTTAAATAACATACAAAGTTACAACTGATAAGCAAACCAGGCAATTTAAATACCTAAACAAGACCTAAGCATACCCCTGATATGATGAGGCAATGAGAATAAGTAAAATATCCCTTTGGAATAACACAACATCTAAATGGAGAAAAAAGCTTAGACCATGCCATATGACAAACCCACTTTTCCCTTTATAATGAACATAAAGCATGGGCCTGGTGTACTCATACTATTTTAACAAAGATTCTTAAGGCTTACTAATATTTTTCCACATTCAAAATGTGTTTCTACTGTTCTGAACTGTGATACTTCTGTATCAAAATGACCACTGCTATGTACTAAAGAGAGTACATTCAGAACTCCAGTATCGGAGATGTCAAATATCTCACCCCCCTTTCTGTCCACCTACTTGCTATTGACTTAACAGTACCAACTATTATTACATCCCTTTATCAAACTCTAGGGAACACTCCATCATGCACATATTCTTACCCCTGTACTGCTGCTTCTTGGTCATTCTTAAGATCCCTTTTACAGTGCCAGTGTAAGGTGTATATTGATTTTTCTCAGTTTCCAGGAGTACACAATGATTGAATGCTTAATGAGTAAACAATTACATAGCAAATGCTGGGATTATACAGCTAAGTGCGTATGGAGAAACCTACTTATTCACTCTTTCCTGTATTGGCAGAAAGATCCAAGCCAGGCTGCTTCTGTGGTAAACTTCCATTAACATCTTGCTTCCTCATCTGAGCCCTGTGTATGTGAGAAAAGAATGGTTTTAGTTCTGTTCCTCTGTAAGATTGTCTTTTAACTTTTTGCTCAAAAAAGCTGAGCAATGTGAGCTGTCCCAGACAGGTTTGTATCTGCTGCTGCTCTACCTAAGCTTCTCTCAAAAGACACAGGAACATAAAAATGGGTGCTATTATCTGTTTTAACACCAAAGGTGTAGCTAAATGGGGCTGGTGTGTAGGATGGATTGAGCACTTGGATATGCTATGGAAAACAGAAGTCTTCTGGAACTGGTGGGCAGTGTTGTGGATGTGGCAGCGTGCCCTGAAACTGGGTTTTGCACCATGCTTTTGTCACTCTGCTGCCATCTCAGGCAGCTTTGTGTGTCCTTAAGAGCTGTGCAAACACAGCTGTGCTGAAGGAGCTAACTGAGGAAGCCTACAAGAGAGCAGCTGTGAATTTTCTTCTTGCTCTTCCCTCTGGCACAGTGATTACTGTGATTCTTTCCCTGGCAGGTATTTCAGGGGGCCACAGGTGGCACTCCAGCACAGCCTGCTCCTGCCTTCTGCTCTCAGCTGCCTGGCTGAGGCAATGCTGACTGAAGCAGGCCTCCAAGCCCAAAGTCCTGAGAGGTACAACTGGCAACTTACACAGTGCAGTATCCTACAAAACCTGTTATTTTTATTTTGACTGCACTGTCCTTTTTAAGCACTGTCCTCTGCCTATCCCAAATCTACAATGAATTTTGTTCCCTTATTCTACAAATGCAGGTAAGCAGAGATAGCTAGGTTATCATGCAGGAAAAACTGCAAAAGCTTCATCTCCTACACAAAATTCAGCTTGGCACCAGGTTTTAATGATGTTTAAAGCCTGATGTTGTGCTGTGTTAGCACATTCACGTTTAAAGACCATTTGTGCTTTCTCTGTCCCAAATAGGAAAAAGGGCATGAATAAAGGCTCATGTGAATACCTATCAATGACCAGACAGCTGCAGGCTCCGTTTTAAGCCATGAGAGTAGCCAAAGCTTCAAAGCATTCAAGAAACATTGGTAAACTAAGCAACAGTGGCTCATTTAGGAAAAAAAGGAAGCAATGACTGCAGTAGCCCAGTTACAGAGTTTGAAATCAAAGCATGGATCAAGACCTCCCTACTCACCTTGATGCACACCAGTAGTTGACGAGAGTTGAAAGTGCAACGTAAGAAAGACTCAGCACTCCAGAAACTCCCAGGGACAGGGCTCCCAGGCCACACAGCACACACAGAAGGGCTATGCCCCCTATGGCTATGACAACACCTAATAAAACATCACTCTGTTACTTAAACAAGTCTATGTACAAATAGAAGAGCTGACATTCTACCATAACCCAAATTTCAAACAATTTGGGAAAATCATCTTTCTCACTCATCTGGGTAGCCTCTGTAAAAGCTATGCATGTTCAAGATAACTGGTTTAGGCATATCCTGGTGGCTGAGATCAGGAAGGAAAATAGGATTTCCCCTGTATAGACTACACTTAATTAGATTACTATTCTTGTATTAAGAGTTTTACTACTGCTGAGACTTGAGGACTACACACAGAAATCCTCAATTGCTAGGACTCAGACTTCCAGAACGAAAAATTAAAAAAGAAAAAGAGAACATGCCTTAAAAGGGAGTAGGTTAGTAAATCCATGAATGGATATGGTACCTTCCATGACTATCACACCAATGCAGGCCATTACAGCTGTTGTGACAACAAAAACCAGGAAAAATCCAACAGGAATAGCTGAGACTGCAATAAACATCAGGAGTGATAAGGCAATAAAAGGATGATCATCTAAATATTGGCCAACACGAGAATTCATAAAGGCAACAACCTGCAGATGAAAGAAAAATGGTTTAGATTTTTTTTTTAATATCTTGTCACAGATACCTTTCACATATCACTGCTACTGTAGTGAACCATAGGTAGGATAGACCTTTAGTCAGTCTGCAGCTGGAATAGGGAGCACCTCTTGCCTCTTTGTTTCAAAAGCATGGGACCTTGCTGCAAATTTAGAAAACTTCAGGGCAAATATAATCCTACCAACAACAGACAAGTTTTTCTTGGACTTCCCACTTCTATTCTTGCACAAATTATAAAAAACAACAAACCCACAAAAAAGCAACCAATCTAAAAAATAGTAAAACAATAAATCAGCCTAGCTGTAGCTTTCACTGATGTCTTGGCAACCATTATTTTGAACTGGAGACCTCTACTTGTTAATTTTAAAAATCTGCAACATTTAAAAATGCTCAACTTTTCTTTTATCCATGGATTACTAATATCTACAACCTGCTCATTTATTGAATCTAAGTACAGTGCAGGCATATCTGAATCAGAAAGTTGTTAAGAATTTAATAATATTACCAGTAAATAAAAAATCTTTTTACAGAGGCAGGCATAGCTATACACTAGAATTTTACTGTACTAGTTTCCCTTCCCTTAAGGAAACCCATATTGTAATTTTAGTTCTCTTTACAGCAGTACAACCATTTCACTAAAATGCCACTCTACTATCTCAAAGGGTTATGCCAGTAAAACACAAAAATGCAGAACAGGCTTCCCTCTTTCTTGACTGAAGGTGTGGGAGGACAGGCCTTCCCACAGGCCTCACAGCGTTCACCTAAAAAATAGGGAGTGTATTTAAATAAATCAGGGCGTGATATCCTGATAGTTACAGAAGGAGTAGCTTTATAAACACATAAAATTACAATCCAGACCCACATTTGCGTTGCTGTGGATGGTCTGCATCACAGAGTGCCATTGCTTCTGTAGTTCCTGCATTTCTTTAGACATGTTATTAATCCTCAGCCACGACCTCTTCTGAACAGCCAGTTCTCACTCTGCCATCCAATTTCCTTTAAAATTAAGGTACAATTAGTAACAGGCTTATACAGATGCTTTTTGAAAACAAAATGTTTCCTTTGTATAAAGCGAGAATGCAGGTTTCAGGTGAAGCGATACACGGTTTAAAACATTACTTTTACAAAAGCACATCTAATGTAGAGGGCTTGTCCCTGCAAGCTCTTCTGAAACTCCCAAAGCCAAGTAGCAAGATACAGGTGACTCTTACCTCCTTCCTTTACAACATTAACCCCGTGCTTACCCATCAGGGTATTCACTTACCAGTTAAAACATCACTTCTAACCCCCTGCATGGACAATTTGTTGCTATGGATTCTGGAAACTAGTAGCACACTAATGACACTTATTTCTTTGAGTGTCCTTGTGGTCAGCATCGAAAGCATACCCCACACAGCTTCAAAACTCGGTGTATTAAGGCAAAATGCTTCCAGATGCTCTGAACATACTGAATTGTAGCAGTTTCAGGGAAACCTCAGCTCAGTAATCTCCCTGAAAATTTCCAGCTGTTGTTGCAGGGCAACCCTGACAAGGGGCAGGTTAGAGGGTGCATTTTGCTGTTTGCTCCCGCGAGCAGCCAGGGCGCCAGAGTCCCTGCCGTGTCCCCGCACACACACGGGCCCTCCTGGGCACTGGGCACGGTCACACACAGCGGGCGAGCCCCGGTGCCGGCAGCGCTGGGCAGGAGCTGCCCGCGGGGCGCGCCCGAGCCCGGGCGTTACCTCCGCCACCGCCCGCGGCCTGCACGGGCACCCAGCACCGCGGCCAGGGCACAGCACTCACCCCCTCAGCACCGCTGCAGCACCCCCACGAACCAGCGCCCCGGGCGGACAGCGGGTCCCCCGCCGGTAAGGGGGGAACACGGCCCCGCTCCCGCAGCGCTGCCGGGCCGCGGCCCTCCCGCCGAGCCGGGCAGTGCCGGAGCTCGGGCTGGCGGAGCGGGGCGGCGCCGGCCCCGGCAATGTCCCCCTCACCTGCGGCTGCCGCCCGCCGGGCCGCGGCCCCGCTCGGCCGCTCGCCCCCGGCTGCCGGGCCTGCCGGGCTGGGGGAGCGCCGCCGCCCTCCGCCGCTGTCTCCTCCCCGCGGGGGCCGGGCAGGGCCCGCCTGTGGCGGCGCGGCGCGGCCGTGGGCGTGCGGCGCCCGGACCGGGCTGCAAAGGCCGCTGCTGCTTGGCGCCGGTGGCTGACGCCCCTCTGGCGCCCTGTCGTGTCCCCCTTGCTGTCCTGCCCTTCACCCCGGCCCTACCTCAGCCGCTGAGTCCGGGCACCCTCATGAGTGTCCGTCCTAGAGGTTTGTGTCGTTTTAGGACATGCAGCCTGGAGCCTTTTGGAATGGAGGGCTGAACATGAGGGTATCTGCGGTCTCCGTGCCGCAGCGGAGGCGTGCAGAGGCTGGCTCGGCCCCGGTGCCAGCAGTCGCTCCGTGGGTGTCTGTCGTGCCCCCGTCCCCAGGCTGGCAGGAGCGGAGGCAGCTCGCTGGGAGTGACGCCGTGAGGAGCGCTGGAGCAGCCGCTGTGGAGCGCCTTACCTGGCTCCGCCACTTTCCCCCGGCCCCGTGGTTGTTCCCACACGTTCACACCTTGTGCTGCTGCCTCCAGGTGTTTTGGTGCCCACGTGGCAAACCTGTTCGGGGAGATGTGCCATGTGAGGAGTCATTGCGTTAAGAATTGAGGCGGGTTTTCGGCGAAAGCAATGCGGCTACAGTGTCTCAGCATTCGGCTGGGGCTGCTCTCGGCAGCGATGCTCGGTGAGGTGTGTCGCACGGTGGTGTGGCCTGCCTGTTCCCCTGAGCCATCATGATGGTGTGGCCTGCCTGTTCCCCAGAGCCATCATGATGGTGTGGCCTGCCTGTTCCCCAGAGCCTTCATGATGGTGTGAACAGGCAGGCCTGAGGCTTCCGTGAATTCCCAGCTTCTGCTACACGGATTTTTTTCATGCTGTAAATTGCAATCAGAAATGAGTTAAAGATTCATGTTTCTTGTGCCTGCTTTAATCGTTTAATTGGTGCCGCCTATGAGAGGATTACAAAAATGGATGTTAACGGTGTCATGATTATTTTTTAAAGGCAACAAAATGAGTAGCGTGTTTCATTTGGAAATCAATGCAAAAAGAAGTTTTATGAACTATGTGGGTTAGACTTATCAGACTGTTGGAGCTCTGTGTCTTTGAGGTGCTGAGTTCAATGATCTCTGCAGATCCAGGATTTGTGTAGACAGAGGGAATAGGATTTGCATATTAACGCATGTTTGGACTGTGGGGTCTAAAAGCCTAGCACAAGATACCTGCAATAAGAGGATGGTCAGGGCAAGTGTATTCTGCTTAAGCCCTTACTGTGTTAACCTCTCATATTATTAAAGTGAATTGTGGATTAATATTCCCAGAACACTAGGGTATATCCTAATAAATTTGTTGGTTTGTATACTTTTTTTAAAAAGTGAGCACAGGGAAAACTAGCTGGCAGAATTGCAGTGTGACATAACTTAGTGATAATGGCACTATAAAGTTTAGTGGAGCTGAGTTTAAAGTATACTGGAGATTTTAATTTTCTGGCTGTTTTCACACATGCCATAGCTGCAGTTTTGAAGATAGTCTCATACTTCTTAGTAAATTATTTTCTTGCTATGCATAATTATCTCTTCTGCTAAAAATTCATATATAATCTTCCTCCACACAAAACAACTGGTTTTAATGTTTTTCAAGCAGCAGAGATAAATTATTCAACTTAGAAGGGCATGCATATATGAGCATCCGAGTTGATGTGCACAGAGGAACAGTAGTTACTCTTAACTGCTGCTTAATTGAGCTTGTCTTCATGCCAGTGTCAGCTCCAATTAGCAGGAAAATACTCATGTTGCAAACCAGCACTGAAATATTTGGAGACTTACGGCACGCATTAGCCAAGCACTGATTTTGTACCCTGCCCTGCTGGCCCGTGTTTAAAGAGCAGTGGCCAACAACAATGTTGCACTTGTAGGTGATATAAGGGCAAGACATAAGGAAAACTGTGCTGTTAACTCAGGGATATCAGCCATTCTCACAGCTCACAGAAAATTGGATGAAAAATAGCAAAGATGATGGGAAAAGGTTTAAAATTGAACTCTTGTTGTGTTGGAAGAAGATGTACAAGGCCCTTTTGAGGGTAGCTATTAAGAGACTATGCTAGATTTCATGTTGGATGGTTGCAATTCCCATTTGTGGAAGAATGTGATGGAAGACTCTGTCAGGATGTAGTGATGATTGTGAGTGGGAGGCAAGTGCATACAGGCTTAGAGGAATTGAGACTATCCCACCTGCTATATTCAGATCTTCAGGGAGTTTGATTCTGAATGGTGCAAAAGTGGTAGAGGTGTTTGGATTCAAGATTTTGACCCTTGAATTTTTTTCTTCCAATTCTTCTTAAGAAAATTTGGGTTTATAGAGCCTTTACTGCTCTGGAAGCTCTGTACAGTGCTTTCTTGCAACAGTTAGAATATCTCAGGTATCTCAGGACTACATTTTTTCATAACTTTCAGAAGTAAAAGGAGCCTGTGCAGTTCCTCATTGGTTCCACAGCTGAATCTCCCTGACCACAGCTTGGCACAACACTGAAAGGGGCTGTTTCCTCTCTGCTGGGGGAGGAGGGAATTCTGTCTCCAAGCACCAGCTATGCTGTAACTGGGGCAACCAAGCTGAGGACTGAAAGGCAGAGTGTCAGAGCAGTTCACCAAGCTGTGACAGGCAGAGGGACTGGTAACAAGGGCGCCTGCAGGTAGTACCCGCCCTTACCCTGCTCACCTGTGCATCCTGTGGATGGGTGAGGCATGCAGGGTGTCTCTGTCTTTCTCTTCCCATTCCTTTTGACTTTGGCTTATTCTTTTTGGCAATTAATGTGTGATTCTGCTGTAAAACACAGCTGGAGGGGGCCCAGGGTCCCTGGGACATTAGAAGACCACAGACAGCGGGGAGAACACTGTTGTTGGAGAAAGTGGGAAGGGCAGGGTTTAAGAAAGTGTTGCTTGAAGAATATCTGGGGGGAGTTAGAAAGATTAAGGTGAAAAGCGAGCTTGAGAACAATGGTGAAAAAAGAGCATGGAGGTTTGGAGGAAGAGAGAGTTTATTGTTGTAAACAAGGAATGTGAAAGCTGATTTTTCTTTTTCCTGGCAACTGGGATAGAAGCAGATTGACACCTTGTATAGTACCTGAAATGAGTCTCTCATTCTTTTCCAGTGCATGTAACAACAAGGATATTCACACTGAGAGAGAGGACCAAAAAATTCTAAGCAAACGGAAAAGCCAAAGCAAAATAAAGCCAACAGAGAGCCCGAGTCTCCTGAGGGTAAGTTCCTTCTGCAGTGACTGTGAAAGATCAATAACTTTGTCAAACCTTCAGATGCAATTGGCCATTACTGGTGGTTAGTGGTTTGGTATTGGAAGTTCACTTATTAAAAAACACATGTTCTTGTTAAATGTTCTTTGGACTTAATCCTTTATAACATACTTTTTATTAAGGATTTCTTTGTTCAAATATTAGGTGTTTGAAAGGTTACTTGGCATATAAGTCAGGAGTTGTTTTAGGATGAATGATGGCTTTTTTAATGACTCTTGTACCTTTAAGAATGAATGAATGGATATGCTAATGAACTGTGTCATTTATTCATTTTTAAAGTACCCTAAGGCCCAGTCCTTTAGTCATTAATCAAGAGGAATTCATGCTCTCTTTAATGAGTTATGTCTGACAGTAATAATGTCTTTATTTCTGTGTGTGCAGGCATGCTGAGGAATACCAAGAAGGTAAACCAAATCAGTCCTTTCTCAAACTTTATTTCTAAATGGGCTCTACTTTGATATTGAGGGGGGCACAATTTTGTCTGCTAGAATCTAGGTGCCAGCAGCCTCATTTTTCAGTGATACTTTAGAAAGCAATAACCATGTGCTGAAAGTGTGTTAAAATTATGTAAAAAGAGATTATATCTTATTCAAACATAATTGTATTGGGTAATAACTTCATCTTCCATTGTGATATTTAACTCACTGGTGTTCAGATACAACACACTTCCACCTCCTTTTTCTCATAGTGTCTCTATGTATTCAGGAAATTGTTCCTTGTCAATCTCCTAAACAAGTTTGATTTAGGAAACTCAGAACAGACTATGGGTGAGGCTTTGGCCTATGCCAAGGAAGGTTGCCATTCAAAAGCATCTTAAAACACTGTGAGGTTTCATAATTCTGTGAATATATCCTGACAGAACTTTGTATGGCATCCTGGAGGCCATCTCAAAGTATTGTCACCTTGAAGAGGTGAAACATAATCCTAAAACATGTCAGATATTCTGACATTTGTAGTACAACACTTTGCAGAGTACTTGTGAGCAATTTGTTCTTCCAGCAGCATCTTGGTAATAGCTTCTTGTATAATTGGCTCCTTGTAGACATTAAAAAAATCTAGAGGGTTTTTTTCCCCTCCCCAGTAATACAGTTCCCACAACTTGGATTGTTTCACTGTCTGGTAGTATTTAATATTCTAATGTCCAGAGTTTATACCATTACAAACTCCATGTGGAGTTTTTAGTATAATTTAGTATCATTTTAAGTAGTTTTAATGGATATAAAAATAAGATTTTTTTTAAAGTGGCATTTACTGGTGTTTAGAAGTTTTATAAAATGACTGCAAAAAAAATGGTTGGATGGGGGACCCACCACAAAGAATGGCTGTTTCCTTAAAATTTGACAAGTTGCCATATGTAATTTTCCATGAAAACTAAAGGACTCTGTTCCTTCTTCATTAAATTTTTTTGAAACAGAATATTTAATAAATATCTTTGAAGTTGCTTTTCATTTCTTTCTAGTCACAAAACAATTCCATGTGCAATATGAGTCGTCGAAAACAGTCAGTGAAATCATCATTGCAGCACACACCTGCACCTGCACCTGCTTCTGCTTCAGATGCACCTTCAGACTCGTGTGAGGTATGTGCTCTCTCCCCTGCTGTCAGAGTATGCACACATTCCATCTGCTGGCAAATTCCCAGCCTTTGCAGCGGGGTTTAGTGGGCATGGTGGTACTCGGTCAAAGGTTGAACTTGATAGCCTTGGAGGTCTTTTCCAGCCTTAATGATCCAATGATTCCAAGTGTATTCATGATTGTATCTCTTGTACTTTTATCTCTGAGGGTGTTTTGAGACATGCATCTCATGTGCATGTGAGAGATCTTGGTTAAGTTCAGACATCAGGACTGATGAAAAGTCCATCAATAAGTCACCTCAGAAAACACGGAATGAGCAGATGAAAGAAGTCTATTACAAATCCTTACTGTGATGTGACAGAAAGACAAGAACTGAATGTGTTAACTTGTACTATTCTTCAACTATTACAAAGACTGAGTGTTCAAAGTAGATAGGTAATTAACAAAGGCCTAAGGGATAGGAATTTTCTAAATCTAAGCAAATGTAAGGAGAAGAAAAGAAGCAAGATAGAGATGTGGGGGAGTAGAAAGAACTAGATGATGTACTGTCTTCTCTTATTTATTAAAAATACTTTGATTATGCAAAAAAAAAAAAAAAAGCCTGAGTACGACTGAAGTGTTCTGTAAAAGTATCCTTACTCATGTGGAGAGCACAGTGATCTAAAATTAGATCGGTGGTCAAATGCATGTCTGACCTATGTATTTGCTTTTTCTACTAATTGATGTTTAGTCCTGTTCTAGCCCTAAGAAGGCTTTTAAAATTACTGTGCTTCGTAAAACTTTTGGTTTTGTTTTTCCAATTTCAGCTCGTCCTTCAGAAAACCCGTTATCCTCCTTTGATGCAGGAGTCATCATGGACTTTGGCAGCTCCGTTCAAAGAACAGCAACACTACCGAAGCCCAAGTGACTCCATAGCTAATAATTACACTCCTACTGCACAGGATTTAAAATTAAAAAATATTAAAAAAATGAAGTCCTTTTCAATGATAGAGATATCACAGCCTTCACTGTGTATCCATATTTGAATGTGCTTATAAGTTTAGGCTGGCTTGTTCTGTGCATTGTTACCTGTAATTCTTTATCTGCCAAAGCATCATCCCTGGAAAACATCACTAATCTCTAATCAACACTTACAAGCTTATCACCTGAGAGTCAGTATAGACAAATTTGCCAATGCATGCATAACCTCAATAAATGTTTCACATTTACTAGTTAGGTTCATCCCTCCAAAAAATCACATGCAGTGCTTCTGTGTGACATTGTCTTTTTTTCTTATTTCATGACGTGATTAATTATCTTAGCTCTGTTTTTCACCAATATGAAATATCTTATTTGAAAAAGATGTCTGTATATGATTTTTCCTAACTGAGATTTAAAGCTGCAAGGAAAAAGCGGCGATGGAGTTCTGACAGGTAACGAACTGTAATGTTATAAAGACACAGATTATTACAGTAAATCTGGTTTCAGTTGTGATTTAATATTTCTTCTTACTGTGTTAAACATCCAAGCATGAGAAGTTAAGGCTCTACAAAAAATGTATGTGCATCAAGACTGGCTTTTGTGTCACAAGATTTTAGTAAGACAATCACATGAAAATACATTATGATATTGGACAACCTAAATAACTGTCCTAGTAGGTTTGACTCTGATAGAGCTGCTCATAAAATACTGCCTGGCTGAATGATACTGGGCAGCTGTAAGGTTTGCATGCTTGCATCCTTTATGTTAAAGTAGTATATTGTATTGTGCAATTTTTATGAGAGTTTTTTTATTGAATAATTGAAATACTTCCATAGATCATGCTTGTCCTCAGTGTAGCACAAGTGGTTTATATAATCCTTGTCATCTGTCCTTAAACATTATTGTTTCTTTATTCACTAAACTTGTATTCCTTTTTTTTCAAAAGTACTTTGTTAAAGAGTGTGAGTCGCATTTCACTGAGTGTACCTGCTCATACACCAGAACTGCATGTCATAAATTATACAAACAACCAGCCACTGACCCCAGAAGAACAATTTGCTCTCATGGATTTACATGAGAAGGAGATAAGTAAGCGAGAAAAGCTACCTTCAAGTGATGATTTAGAGGTATTTATATAATTTCTTTTTAAGGTGAAAGTAGCAGCGGTAATCATCGGCAAGATATCTAGAAACTGTTTACTAAAAGGTAGCTGAGAAAAGCAGGCAGTACATGAGGATTAGGAGATGTAAATACCCAGTGTAGCAAACTGCTGTTAAATATTGTCAACTCCTTTTTCATTTGTTTGTATCCACTCTGATTTTTGTTGTAATGGGTTTGCAAGTTAAGTATCTTCCAAAATTCTTAACCTCTCATGTTGTTTTCTAGTACTTTTTTGATCAGTTATTTAATATGCTGAACTGAGTTCTAGTGGTCTGTGTCCATCAACACCAGTGGAGGTATTGGAAAGATGTCAGTGCTTTAAAAGGAGCACAGATAGATACCCAAAATCCATTCTATTCAAACACCTTTCAATTACAGAAAAGGCTCAGGTGATAGAAAAGCTACAAATACATTGTAGTAATTAATTATCTGTCACAAAATTCGTACAATGAGCATAATCTTTTAAACATTTTCTAGCGGTACTGTCACTACATATATAATGGAGTGCGAGAAGACATGCTGGCACCTCAGGATAAGGAAGTGATGAATAAAATTTTAAAACATATTCCAACTCACATTCTTCTTAGCCCAGAGCTGGAGGAAATCCTGGCACGTTTAAAGGAAGAGATTAGGAAAGACTATCGTATCAGCCTCATGAAAGCCATTGGTAAGACTCACAGTCTCTGAGCAGTTCCAACTGTGTAGACATTTACTGCACTATGAAAGCATATCTCCTTCTGTTCTTAGCATTCTGTGGAGAATTCCTTTGGGGTCAGTAGAACTACAGTAGATCTCCGAGAGAAAATAACCTGTGATCATGCTATACAGCATTCAACAATTTCAACAAGTATCTATGAAACCTTACATCCCATCAGGTGGAGAGATGGAATGAAAAATTGTTTCTCCTGTCTTCTGTTTTTAGAATAGGACTGATTCTCTCTCTTTTTTCCCCTTTAATAATTTCAGAGTCAAATTTGTAATTTGGTTATTGTGCTGTAATTTATGCTAAAAACATACAAATAACTCTATGGCTATGTTAGTTTTAAATGTGCAGAACTCTACTTCCTCCTGAACTATGAAGATATCCTGGTTTTGAATGTAGGTTTAGGGTATATATGCAGTCTAACCATGATGTATATCATTTGTTCTAGTTGATTATGTCTTGTTGGATCCAGCTGAGAGGAAGAGACTCTCTATTCAAAGCACCCCACGCCCTTTTCCCCGGAGAGTGGTCTGTGCACCAGTCCCATGGCACAGCTCTTACAAAGAAACAAAAAGTTGGAATGAGAGGAATCTGTTCATAGTGAATTCAATGATGCCTACTTTGCAAGAGCTCTGGCTTTCTCAGTAAGATGGCTTGTTCATAGGACCTTAATGAAATGTAGCATGTTTTAATCTCATGATTTGGTTAGAGTGCATCTGCTGACTTCTATACAGAGAATCCTGGGGGAGCCACTAGATAGAAAGTGACAAAATATGTCTGTTTTTTAAATAATTCTGTTTTTTTGAACCTCTAAGGATTTCAGCATAAAATGATTGTTTCCTGCAATCACTGAATGAACATATGTTACATGATGTGAAAAGATCATCCCCTTTGTTAAAAGGTGCTATGCCTAAATTAAGATCCAGTGCTCAAGTAAATGGTGATTTGGAATTATCATCCTGGTTGCTTTTATGAACAATATTAATTATTAAAACCGAGTGTCTTTCAAATGTTTGTATTTGAAATTTGCCCTGGGAACATTTGAAATTTGCCCTGGGAACATTTGAAATTTGCCCTGGGAACATTTGAAAATTGAGATATGTTATCCTAAAAATTAAATATGGTAATTAGTAATTCTGAGAGCTGTTTTTGCATTTGAGAAACATTTGCAGGAATTTAAGCTTGTGTGTTACAGGCTGTGATATATACCATGCTGCTGAAATGCCATTGTTTTTCCCATAGAGTAGTCAGGACAGCTACTTAATAATATGGAATAGAAGCAGTAGGTTTCATTCTGTATGTTCTTTAATGACTGGATGCACTAATGAATCTAGGAAAAGGAGAAGGCAATTTTAGCAAAGAATTAAGAGTTTTAAACGCAGCAAGTACAACTAAAATTTGTGAAACCCTTTATGTTTGTTCCTAGAAAAACCCAATCAGAGATAGAAAAACCCAATCAGAAATGCACTTGCTGGACAGCTTGGCGATGGAGTGATACTTATAAATGAAACTACATTTTTAGTGTTTATAACACACTTGAGGCCTTCCTGATTCTATTTCATGGATGTATTTTTTTAAACAGTATTCCCTAAGGATCTCCTCTGTGTTCCCTTCCCTAGGTACAGCCACCTGCGGTTTGTCCGCACTGCAGAGGTGCTCTGTGGCCGCCTGCCGCTGCTGCCCGCGGAGTTCGAGGACATCGTCCGAAGGCACTGTGTGGAAGCTCGGGATATCCTTCAGCACAAGTCAGTGCCAGCTCTGGGAGCTCTAGATAACTAGAATATCTCAGGGTCTGACTTACATCAAGGCCTGTTTTTAAAACAGATCTTAGAGCGAGATGACAGCAGGCCCAGCCACAAGGCTGCCAAGAGAAAGGGGGGAAGAGCCCCCAGAGGAATAAACACTGGGACACTGTCAGAGCCTTTGGAACTGCAAGAGTGCTTGTGCAAGAATAAATAGTAATAAACTATGAATAAATGGAGACTGGAATTCAGAAGGTTTCTAACCATGAGAGGAGTGGAGTCCTCTCATGTATCTGTAAAAATGGTGATGGAAATTTTTTTTGTTTAATTATGGATGTCAGTCAATTTAAGAAAGAGAATATATGAGACACATGATGGAAAGTGTTTGCATTCTGCTGCCTGAGATATCTTCCAAACTTGTTTCTCATTAATGCTAATAATTGAATATTTTTTTCATAGTCAGTAAAACAGTATAATTTACTATTGTTTTATCTATTACTATGAATTTAAACTAATCATAGTGGTCCATTATAACAAGCATCCTTAGCTTTGAAACTCAGGTTTCCTCTAAGTCCTGGAAGGTATAAGTTTGTTTGATATCTAACTATCAATTCTCTTCTAGCCCTTTGGATTTTACTCATTCTTTGGGCAATTTCTGAGTTTACATTTCGTTGCAAGGAGCAAAGACTAACAAGCCTTTAAAAACTTTGTCTCCATATTATTTCATTGTAGGTGGATTCCAACTTGTGCATCTATTTTTATTGATCAGAGACATATGTGGCTTCATTTTGCTCCTCAAAGGGACTCTGATTCCTCTGAGAAAGTTGAAAGCTATTTTAACTCTGTGGCAGCTCTAATGTCATTACAATTGCGTGAGATGGTTATTAACTCCTTGGAAGATCTTCTTGCATTTTTTATGATCCATAAGGTATGTGCTGTCAGGTATAGGTATAGTTTTCTGTCTTACATGGAGATAGTTCATATAGCCATAAAATCTAGTGCTCTTTGAAGGCTAAAATGTCCTAAATGGTTCTTGCCTCCATAAAAAAAATGGCTGTATCCTTCAAAGGCTTGTGTATATTCAGTGGATTTTTTACATGGTCAAGAACTGCTTGAATGATCACTTGGCAGGTCTAGGGTTACAAGTAATAGTTGGTAGCAGATTTCAGCTCAGTCTTGAGTGAGTGTGCATTTATTTTAATTTAGTTTAGTTTTTTTGCAGTTTAATTT
The DNA here is from genome assembly GCF_015832195.1 of Motacilla alba alba. Lineage (NCBI taxonomy): Eukaryota > Metazoa > Chordata > Aves > Passeriformes > Motacillidae > Motacilla > Motacilla alba. The sequence goes on along the minus strand of NC_052029.1, from coordinate 9,099,192 downwards.
TATTGGTCTTGACCAGTTACAATATTTCTCTGAAAGCACAGAAATAATCTTCTTTGAAGACAAAAGTGTGCACAGTCATGTGTGTAATCCTTTGCAGAGGTGATTTATGGGTGTGCTGTCCCTGTCTATACTCAGTGAGTGCCCTGTACTCTTTCAAGTAATGCTCAGAATTATAACAATAGCCATTACACCATGAAAGTTCTTACCACTAAAGTTGTTTCTTTGATGAAATGAGTTTTTTTAAATATAAGATCACCCAGGACCTACCTTGATAATACAAAATGAACAAATATGGTGGGATGGGTTAAATACTGCATTGCAGAGGATCAATTGAATCACCTGCTTGATGTAATTTACTGTCAGACCTTGCACTAAGCCTTGCCACTAAGCTTTGCATCTGGATGATGATTGTGTGGCTGATGGTTGGGGTTTTAAATTTTTTTTAGTTTCATCTGCTGGCTTGGTTTGGGTTGGCTCTTGTATTTGTTTTTGTTGCTTGTTTTGTTATTTTTTTATTTATTATAACACCTGCATTAAGAATCTAGTAATGGAGTAGGACTCCATTATTGTACAGGCAATTTGGGGGTAGTGCACTTCTTACTCACCATACATTTAAAGGCAATTAAAACTAAAATTCTGCAATTTATTTCTGATAGATATTATAGATAACTTTTTAAAAATAAATTTTGTTCTGTATGATAATAAATAGTGATGTACTTCTGTTATTTAAGAGAAAAGGCAATTAGGCTTAAATCCAGTTTCTTAATTCTAGCTTTTATAGATTCATTTAGGAGTCAGCACCATAGGATCTTGTTTGAAACATCAGGTTTTTATAAGTATCAGGGAAGATTATCCCATTGTTGTTGGTTAGTCAGGATATTTGGGGAGTTTGAACAGTTTAAAAATTTTTATTCCTATAGCTCACTTCCTTGTTCTGTAAATTTTTCCTTCTTTTCCCTAAGGATGGAAATGACTTTAAAGAACCATACCAAGGAGTGCAGTTCTTCCTATCTCAGATACTCATAGTCAAACTCTGTGTGAAAGAGCCTGATATTGTCTTTGAGCCACCTTTGGGAGCATGTTGGGATTTAATCAGTCATTGCTTTCAGAAGATCCTGCAGAGTGCTGAGGAACTCCCAAAGGTGCTGGATAAGTTATAGCTGCATTCAAAATACAATATTAATAAAAACTATCTATAATATAAAAAGTTCTGAATGAGGCTGAAGACTGACGTAGAGGATGAAGATGAGGATTGTGAATCATGAACTGTGCAAACTTTTTGGTTATAGAAGATATTTTTCAGATTCAAGTTATATAGAAGCACTGGTTTGATTTCCAAATTATTTTCTCAAGCAAACTGTATGAGTAACCAAGTGTTAATTATGGATCAGAGCATTTTCACATTGCACTGTTTTTACCAAATAATGATATTTTAATGTTGGAGGTGAATGGGTAATAGAATACTTTTTTTTTGTTTTTGCTATTCTGTGTCTTGTTACAGTATTTGTAATGATTTCCTTTAGATAGAGAAACTTCTGTTTCCAGAATTACGAAGACGTGACCTCACTCTCAATACAGTCAAACCACATGAGTCATTGTTTGTAGAATATATAAACAAACTTGAGAAGATCTTTGAAAGCAACATAGTTGGTCCAAAGAAGTAAGTTTTGGCTGGTAACTCCATTGCCCTTCTAAACCCTCAGTTTCATAGTACTGTCCATGTGACTAAATAGACAGTTTGAGTGCATTTGTTTCTTTCTATAGAAAAACTTTGCATCAGAAACTTATATTTGTTTTTGTTGTCTTCTGTGTTTAAGGTATTTAAATGTGTACAGGAAGTACAGCAATCTTTTGAACAACAAATCACGGCAAGATGTCTCAAAATTTTTGGAAAAAGTTCCTTCTTTAGATGCTTTAACTGAGGTAATGTGTTCCTGACAAGTGCAGCGTGTCCATGCAGCTGCTAAAACATCCCACATGACTTCTTCACTTATTGCCTCAAAAACAAATCATTTATTTTACCTTTGGGAATACAAGGGAGTGCTCATTTACATAGCCCCTTCCTTTAGGGCTGCTGTGCAGGTGTGGGAGGAGGTTTCTTTATCACCTTCTGTCAGTTTTGTTGTTCTTTCTTAGCAGAAAGGCTGCCCAGACTATTTGGTTAATCTGCAGCTTGCTTGTCTCTCAAATGTCTTGTCCTCAGTCAGCCCTCTTTATTCTTCCCTTTGCTCCCTGAGTTAACATATGGCTAAATGCTTCCCTAGGCAGCTTGGGGTCTTGCCTACTGTGGCAAATTACTGTGCAAAGCTTTCAGCCCTGGAATCTGTGGATAAGAGCAGGTCTCAGGAAAGATAAAAATGAGTTTTCCTTGTTCTGTTTAGAATAAATGATCCCGTTTGTTGGATGGAAACTATTAGTTGTGTCAGATTTTTCAGCTATAGACTTTCAGGAAAAATAACAGATTTATTATATTCTGTTCTTAGAAGATTGACAGCTTCACAAAACTGAAAGGAGAGATTGCTTCTATGGATATCACTGTTCCTCTGGCCATGTTCTGTCTGGATGCTTTACAGCTGAATGAGGAACTCTGCAATCGGACCCAGAATCTCAAAGACATATTGATTGAATTTGAAGTGGTGGAAAACAGACAGTTAAATCAAAGGTACCTGTTTGCATGGATGGTTCTTGGTGTCTGCCTGCATAGATGCTGTATATCTGTGGATGAGATACCTTTACTCATCTGCTGGGGTTTTTAGTGCTGACCTGACATGTGCAAGATGGGCAGCCTGGCTGAACAGGAAACTTTGGATAGAGCTCACAGGGAAAAAAAAAAGTTCATTGTATGAAGAAATCTAATATTTTTTTCAAAGACAAAATCTTTTTACTAGATTTTGCCTCTCTGTTCATTTACAATCCCAGTGATATGTCTGTTCTCTTTTTTGTTGAAGAATTTGTGAGGACTTTAACTTTATTGCAAAGAGAATGAGTGAGGTGCCTCAGAACACTGAACAGTTAGTGGAATATGAAGCATTCTTAAAGAAATCCAGTGAAGTTACTGTTGTTAAACTGAAAAAGGATCTTGAAAAAGCAGCACACAGGCTGCAAATCCTCATGGACTATGCTGATCTCTCTGGTATGTCTAACTACAGAATATAAAATTTCCATATGAAAATATTTATATATAAATAATGGGCTTTGCATGCCTAGATGTTGCATCTTCTAGGGTGCTAATGGAAAGTTCCAAAAGAAATAGAAAGGAAATAAAAATAATTTAATAGAGGCCAAAATGTACCAGTGCAGCAAGGAATGGTAGAGGAATGGCACACAACACAGACAGAGCTTTTTAACCTGTTTTAGGTATTATCAGGTCAATGTTATGTAATCTGGCCAAATGATGCTACACCTCTATGTTATTAAATAAAAATTCTCCACGTAAAAGCCATCCAAAAAGCTATGTGCCAAAGGCCCTATTACAGCATGTAGAAAGTGTGAGAACTTGCATCTCTGCAGCTGAGGATTAGATCAGAACAGGCCTTTAGTTGTTTTGCTGTCAGGGTTTGCTGTTCTTAGTTAATATGAAGGCTGTTCTCTAAGACTCGAGATACATCTGGAGAAGTTACTTTTAGTTTGCATTTTTATCCAAATCAAAAATATAATTCACAGATGCAGTCTGTTATTTGCTGCACCTAAAAAGGGAGTGCAGTTAAATGAATGCAAACCTATTTTAGTGTCAGGATGATACTGTTTCCTTAAGCAGAATACACTCTTGGATCAGACAATGATAGAAATAACGAGGATATTTCATATTTAATATTTAATAAACATGAAATAAGAGTTCATTATTGATGAAAATCGGGATGCCTACGGAAGCCAGGACAATTTTCTGTTACATTTTGGACTGGAGTGTTTGCAATTCAGTACTTCAGAATTACATTTTCTCTGTAGCTGGGTTTATAAACATGTGTCCTACATTAGTTATAATGACCTAAGTGCACTGAGCAAACAGACAGATATGAAGATGTGTGGTCATCTTGTAGTTGTGATGCTCTAGCTTTTGTGAATAATTCAGCATTTACAGATTGAGGACTAGAAATGGTTTAAACATTTATTCAACTTATGTAGGTATAATATACATTTAGTTAGGAGTGGTCTCTCTGTGTGTAGTTGAATGGAATTGATATTCTGGAATACCTGTTCTTACTAACTGTCTCTGCCTAGCTAACATCTTATTTAGATAATTTCACATTCTTAACTTGATTTTACAGTTTTGCTGTCAATCAGACTTGTTTTAGGGAAGAGTTTCTTTGCAGTAAAGATAATCCAGCCACCAGTTTTTTGCTTATTCCTAAACATGGTTTAACTATTTTGCTTGTTAGTAGCCATTCTATTACATAATAACCATTCTCCTAAATTATTGGTTAAAAGGTATTTTCTTAAAGGTGACTATATTTTTTTATTTTAGATGAGGACATAAACCTGAACAGCACAGTTTTCCTATGGCCTGATGAGATACAGAAAATATTTAAAAGCAGTAAAAATATGTTGACTGACAGGAGGGTTCAGGTGGAGAGGGCATTGTTTGAGAGGTATGGTGTTAAGTAATTTTTTTTCACTGGGTATTTTTAAAGAAAAGAAAAAATCTCAGTATGAATAGAAGGGAGATAATTTCAAAGAAGAAGAACTTAGAAGGAACCTGAGAAAGTAAGGAATAAATCTAGCTTGTATTATGGAGATTTCTGAAAAATACTATTGATAAGGGTGGATTAGAGTATCCCTACACTTAAATAGATCTGAAAGGAGGAATGGAGGATTGGTCCAGAGTATTCATAATTTTATGTTGTTATATTGATTAGTACAGCAGTACACATAGTTTTGTTACATTGTTTTCACTCTTCCTTTATTTTCTCCAGGTAGTAGAGGTAGCAAATGTAAGTAAATCAATTGTGAGGTTTGAAAATGAGCCTTGAGTTCTAATCCTGTGAACTGCATAGTATTGATGTAAACGATTAGTGAGCTTTCACTGGCATCTGTATTTACACTAGTATTGAATCAGATTTCATGTGACAGTGCCTGTTGTAATTAATAAAATAATTGAAGTCAGAAAAGAAATGAAACACAACATCATATTACTTTAGCTGTCTTTATCTTAGGTGTTCTAAGTTTAAGGAAACTCTAGAAGCTTATAATAAAGAATTAGAAAGCTACAAAAAGCGGGGAGATATCGTGACCGCAGAAGAATTGAGGAAGAATACTGAGAATTTTGAAAAGTTAAATAAGAATATAGCTGATGCTCTAGCAGAATTTGAGGTTAGTATTTATTAATTGAGTATGGAGTGGGTTACAATGTGCTGGATGAGCAAAAGTTTGGTTGCTGCCCTGATTTTTTTTTTCAGGGTTCTGGCCTTATGTTGTTAAGATGGCTTTAAAACTTCCAAATTCACCAAGATGTGGCAAATATCTTCATGTCCCTATATGCTGATTTGTCCCAACTACTGAGTCGAAGAACAAATTTAGGGAAAAAATATTCCAGGGAGTTTTTAAAATTGAAATAATGAATTTCAGTGTTTCCAAGCAGTCAGTAGTACCAAGATGCTATCTAGAGAAAACAGTTCTTCTGGCAGTGTTGGCAGAGGCAGAATGTAAGGGAGCTGGCGTTTTTCCTGAATCATGGTTTTTGCACTGGAGCTGTGTTTTCAGTCCCTCTGCTTGTTCTCTAATGAAACCCAAATGTTTTTCAACTGTTTGTATAAGTTCCATTTAATCCTGATAGGCATTAAATATACATTTTATCATATAACAGGAATTTCAAATGCTAAAAAACAAACTGAAGACCAAGATTTCTAGATTCTATTCAGGGCTCTCTATCCAATTTACTGTATCATCCTAAGTTGAACAGTTTATCTCAGCTGTGACTCTGCTGGGAAACTAGAAGGGTTGTCTTTGAGAGATCTCACAGGCATTGTGAGGCTTAATTAGTCCTCTAAATCACAGGGAGAGAATGAGATTTCTCCATATGTGGAGCCATAAGGGTCAAGATTTTAATTAAGTCCCACTCAAAAGAAGAAATGAAACCAATTAATTGAGTTTAGAATTTAAATAAACTGGTAGTCCTACACATCAACACTATTAATCTGATTTAAATGCATCTAGTGTATTTAATTAGTGTGAGTTTACAGCACGGATATGTTGTTATAGGTGGATCAGAACAACTAATTAAGCCCAAGTTTCTTAATGCATGATTGCAATGAGAGGTATATCCACACAATTTAAATGACATGACAATTATCTCAGTCAATACATGAATTTAAGTACTATCTTAGAATATGGATCTTTATATTTTTTCAGCCTGCAGCTCATATTGAATGATTGCAAGTTTTATGAAAGGCCTGTTAGCATTATAAAAGCACAGACTCAGGACTCAATCTGAATTCAGTGTCTGTATTTCAGACAGCATTTCTTGTGCTTCACCTCTCTACCTGTAAAATGAAGAAGACAATATTTTTTAAAATCTAAATCTTTGCACACTGAATTTTACTGTAAAATCTTCTGGATGAAGACAATGTCTTACCACGAATAAACACAGAAATCAACACCTGTTCTGGTGGGAGCTTCCAGATAATTCTGTAAAAGAAAAAAACCTAATCACAAGTTTAAAAAAAAATCCTGCAAGCCTCTCTAACTGAGGGGCTTACATTTAGATTTCACTGTTCATTGGAAACTTGTGAGCCTTGTTTACCTGAATTCCATGGTACATTATCTTACTCTAAAATAGAACTGGATTTTAAAATTTATTTGAGTAGTAAAAGATACCCACAAATGCTGGGTTAGCCATTGGACTTGATCTTAGAATGGTTTAGGTTGGAAAAGACCTCTATGATTCTATGAAAGAACCAAGGGAATTTTCAAGAACACCGTTACATTATGCACCTAAAATCCACAGGCCTATATCAACAGATCTGTCTGACTTTAGGACATAATTATGTACAGTATTGTCTGTTTAGAAGTTTAAACAACAATGGGAATTTTTGATGGGAATAACATGCTTTTCTTTTTTCCCCCAAAGGGTATTAATTATGAAGAAGATTTGCTTGGGCAGGAGAAGAGTCAATTTCCTCTCTTGCAATCTATAATTACAACCAAAGAACCTTTTGAGCAGCTTTGGGTAACAGCATATGCTTTCCATACCAAATCTGAGGCATGGATGAATGGTGAGGCTTTGATGTTCATTTGAAGAAACATGTTATTTGCAGTTAGTTGAGTAGAAGCTGAGACAGTTGATTAGTCATGAGAAAATAATTTAAAGGAATAAATGCTGTTAAGCAGTGTGAAATAGAGTTACTGACTTGGATTTTGCATTAAGATAATTTTTTGTAACACAGTTGATTTCCAGTTAGAGGACAATGATGAAAAATAGCTGTAATTAAACCAGCCTGGGAAATCTCCTTGTGCTGAAGTGCCTGCTGTGCTTTTTTTATGCTGCTGTATTCAGGACCTCTTCAGCAATTGAATGCTGATGAAATTAATGAAGAGGTTGGAAATATGTGGAGAACCATGTACAAGCTCTGTAAGAGCTTCCCAGATGTGCCTGTGCCCAGGCGCATGGCAGAATCCATGAAATTCAAGCTTGATAAATTTAAACAGCATCTTCCTGTCCTGGCCATTGCCTGCAATCGTGGAATGAAGGAGAGACACTGGGAGCAGGTACTTTAAACTCTGCTTTAACTGTGGAGATATTCTTCCATAGAAACTGTCAGTCCAATACCTTTTATCCTGTGACATGATAGATCCTGTTTTGAAATTTGTAACTCCACAGGCAGAAGCTTCTTTAAATTAATAATGCATGGCAGAAAAGCAAATTAGGGTGTTGGACTAATACTTCGTTGGAATTTGTTGCTTGCTGTTTGAAAGTATTTTACAAAAAGGCATCTTGATAATAGATTTATTTCTTACTTTATTTTCAGATTAGTAAAATTGTAGGATGTGAGATCAAACCGGATGAAAACACTAACCTTAAATACATATTGGACTGTGGACTCTCAAAATTTATTGAAGAGTAAGAAGTTTAATCTAGTCTAATTTTTTAGACATTGTATTTCATAGCTCACATACCAAATATTAGTTCTTTTGGGGTTTTGTTTGCTGTTAGAAAATGCTGTAAGATCAGCTATACTTTTCAAGGTGTGAACTGTCTGTAGTTCTTGTAGCACAGAGGCATAAAAATCCAGTTGTATTCCTAAATCACCTTATTTGCCCATTCAGACTTTTCTGTCTTTATTGGTCTTCCAATTAATGTCAATATCTCTAACTTGGTGAAGCTCCAAGTGGACAAATATTCCTTGAAGAAAGAGTCTATGATATTATTAAGAAATAATTATTAAAGGTAGTCTGATCTGCAACTCTACCTACAACTACATTTTTTTTTTGCTCTTCAGCTATGTTACAAAATCATTTCAAAGATATATTTCATTTCAATTTAGAATAGAACCTGTTGGAGCAGCTGCAAGTAAGGAGTATTCCTTAGAGAAATCAATAGAGAAAATGAAATCAGAGTGGGTCAATGTACACTTTGGTTTGGCCAAGTACAGGGATACTGTAAGTAAACACTAAATCAATATATATATCTGAAAATAATTCCTTTGATTCTGAATACCAATTGAGAAATATTAGAGGGGTGTTACTGCTGATTCATTGTGGCCCAATGGAAAGTTGTATCTAAGCCCACAGCCGAGCAAATGTCTCCATTATTATAACTCCTTTTATGTGGATTTAAGTATCTGGAGAGCTTGTGGTCTTACAAACTCATCCTAATAAATCTGTGAGCCTGAGGACTTCCCCAGTATTGTATGGAAAGCTGGACAGTAGCAAAATTTTAACTTGCCCAGAAGAAAGAAGAGTCACAGTGATTGAGTCAGAAGGCACCAGCTTCCTATCACAAAACAATCTCTGTCTGGACCTTTGAAATAGAGGTGTACAGAAGAGATTCCATTTGATATCTTCACATGATAAAGGAGGGGGGAGCAGGATGAGTGGTGAAATAAAGTGACAGCCATTTGACTTACCAAAATGTGATGTGTTCACAGGACACCAACATCCTGTCATCAGTGGATGACATCCAGCTTTTGTTGGATGATCACATTGTTAAGACTCAGACAGTGTGTGGCTCTCCCTTCATCAAACCAATAGAAGCTGAATGTCTGGTAAGGAAAAGCCAGTTTGACTGAGCTTGCATGTCTCATAATAAGCTTTCCTCAAGTGCTTCAGGGTATTTTGACATGATAAGACATTAGACAGTTGTTAACTAAGAACACATGTTCATATTTTTGATTTTTTTCTTCTTGTAATTTTGCTTAACTACTAAATGTTTTCATTGCAGGCTTGGAGAGATAAGCTGTGTTTAATGCAAGATATTATAGACAGTTGGTTAAAATGTCAGGCAACATGGTTGTATTTGGAACCAATTTTTAGTTCAGAAGACATTATAGCTCAAATGCCTGAAGAGGGCAGAAAGTTTAAGATTGTGGATTCATACTGGAAAGACATTATGACAGAAGTGGTAAGTGCTAACGTTTAATTAATTGTGCATTTTTATGCACACCTGGTAACATGATTATTAGTATCATGTGCATACACAGTTCTTTTCTGCAGTTGGGTATTTGAATCGATGGAGTGGCAAATCCTTTACTAAAGTCCAACAAATTCTAGTCTTGCAGTAAAATTGTAGATTACATCATTATTGCATTGAGATTTCTGTAAAGGCTGGGTGGTGAAGGGTGAATCATAGCTCAAGGAAAATGAATTCTAAATGTTTTAGCTTTGTTATGGTGAAATGGTCAGAATTAGGTAGAAAGATGAATGATTTGTGCTTTTAGGATCTGGCTACGACTTCACTGACAAGGTACAAAGCTTTGTCTGGATACAGTGAGAGTTTGCATTAGACTTACAGGGTGTACACACTTTTGGAGCAACTGGATTTTTTTCATGTGATTGTTCTCTAATATGTGACAGCATGGATATTCAAAAATTTAGTGAATGGGGGCTGTCACAGTAATGTGTCAGGTTAAGATAATGGGGATAGGAAGTGCAATTTGGTTACTTGTTCAATTCCTGTAAATAAGAAGTTGAGTAAGAGGCCAGACAGTGGTGGTGTGAGCTGAGATGTTTGTCAAAATCGCTGGGAGTGTGGGGTTGTATGGTAAAGATGTTGAAATAATCAGTATAGCTAAGTAGGAGTTGAGACCTGTCCAACAGCCAGCTCAGACTCTGTGAATGATGAGGCTGCACTGAAACAGAACCCTCTGAAGAGGAATGTTATCAGAAAGAGAGAACAGGGAAAAATTGTCATGTGCTGTGTCTCTGATAGAACTTACTTGTGAGTGTAAAATAATGTAGGAAGCTCAAGACACAGGAGCAAGTGCCAAAGATCTTATTTGTTGATATTTCCTTCATTAATGTCTATGAATTTCAAGTTGGTACAATTGACAGTCTGAAAAGCAAAGCTATCAAATAATGCAAATGTATTTAATACCATGAAAGCACACTACAGAGAAGAATTACAGCATTTTAGCCTCCTGCAGTATATGTGATTGATGCTTACAATTTTAATGTAAAACTTTTTGCAATTTTTAGCAGTTTCTTCTATGTGTGTGTTTTTATAAAGGTGAAAGACACAAAGGTACTTGTAGCAACTGAACAACCCAAGATGTTAGACAGACTTCAGGATGCAAATGCTCTCTTAGAGGACATTCAAAAGGGGCTGAATACTTACCTGGAGTCGAAAAGATTATTTTTCCCAAGGTAAATTAGTTAAATAGGCCTAAGTTAGAAACAAGAAGCTGTAAGCTCTTTCAAACCATTTCTACTGAACTTAAGTCTCATTTTATAAATATATGTGGGACACAGTCACATGCAGCAAAAAATGAAAAGCTGTTCTCATCTCCAGACATAATTTGTTTTCCTCAGTTGTGAAATGCCAGAACAGGTGGGGATGGGGAGGCACAATCTGTCTATCACAATGTAAACTTGGATCAGAAAGGCATTATTACTTACAGGGTATTTTTGAAGGAGCCTTCCCATGGCTGATATGCAATTATGTCCCTGCCCCACCCTCTTTAGAGGTGTGTGATGTGTGGGAGTTGTTCATGATCACAAGGAGCAGGATTCAGAGTTTTTACAGGGTACTAATGGCTGGCTGGAGCCATCTGGTCTTCCCTCTCTGAGTTTGAGAACCCTTATTCTTCCTTTGCATTGAAATTCTGAAAAAACAGATGTGATGAGTTTTATAATGTTAAAAATTGCTTAAGGAAAGGGATTTGAGATAATAATTTCCTCTCTGATACACTAGTATCTTAAGCAACAATAAAACCAATTGTATGAGTCGATTATTAATGGAAATTTTCATGATTGGAAAGTAATTGTATTTTTCTGGCAGATTCTTTTTCCTGTCAAACGACGAGCTGCTTGAAATACTGTCTGAAACAAAGGATCCACTTCGAGTACAACCACATTTAAAGAAGTGTTTTGAAGGAATTGCTAAACTGGAGTTCACAGAAGATCTGGAGATCATTGGCATGATCAGTTCAGAGAAAGAAGTAGTTCCTTTCATAGATAAAATCTATCCAGTGAGAGCAAATGTAAATAGTTTTTTAAATTTTACTGTATGAAATTAGATTAATACATAATACATTGCATGAAGTGTATGTTTTTGAATTAGGTTTAAACCATTTAGGATCACATCATGAAAGGAGTTTAGGAAGTGAGAGTGCAGACTGGTATTCTAGAATAAAAAGGATTTCCTACAAAAAAGGAGTAAGACATACCAGTTTTGCAGAAAATTCCTCTGAAAGGTGGGGCATGTTGTGAGTTACAGACACTCTTTTCCCTTAATCCTGCAGGAACAAAGCATGCCCTGGGTTAAAATGAGCAGGCTTAGCTGATGATGCAATCTGTGTTTTTTGTTTGAGCTTATATCAAACAAATTCGGCTGTTTCTTTAGCTGGGTTGTCTTTATATACCTGCCTTCAGACAGTGTAAACTACAGTATTACCAGTCATATTTTGGGTAATTTCCACCTTTATTCCTTTTATATACAACACCCAGATCTGATGAAAGCATATTTAAGCCTAAAACTTTTCAAATAATTTGTCATTGGAGAAGAATACAATCAGGAAATGTGTATTAACTCTTAACTGTTCTTCTTTCTTGAAGGGCATGGTAGAAAAATGGCTTCTGCAAGTAGAAGAAATGATGTTGGCCAGTGTAAGACAAGTTCTTCAAGATGGCATAAAAGGATATAGCCAGGTAATTATTCCTGAACTGTGGTATAGATTAGATTTCACAAACAAATATACATGAATAGGTTGCTCAAAGTCTTAATCAAGGAAACATGTTTGAAGCTAAGTGGAATCCAGCTTTTCTTATTCAATAGTACCAATTTGAAGTTTTAGTTCTGAAGTTTCAGGAAGAAAAAGTATTAAAGCTTTAGATGCTGATTCTCATTTATTTGCAGCATGAGACAAAAGACATTTCAAGAAAGTAATTTTTCTCAGTGTCATAATCTAATGTGTTTATATGACTTCTTGTGTCTGAAATTGATCTTTTGGTTAAAGGTTCCTCGGAAAGAGTGGGTACTTCAGTGGCCTGGACAGACAGTTATTTGTGTTTCATCCATTTACTGGACAGAAGAAGTATCTGAGGCTATAAGGAAAAAGGCTTTACAAGTAAGATTTTCTTATAACTTTCTATTTCTAGATGCTGAACACTGATTAATTAATTAAAAGCTTCTAGCAAAGAAGATCCTCAACAAGATATTGCAATTGACTCATGCAGTGCTTTATTTTGTTTTTCCTTTTGCATTGGGTCTTAGCAGAGGTTTTTTTCCCATTTACTTTGGTGTGTATCAGGAGAAATCCTACTGAAGGAAATTGTATCACTTCATTTATGAGTGATACTGGTGTGAATTAAAGTACCAAACAAAAAGTGACAGACTATTGTTAAACACTATGTATTTTTATTTCTAATTCCTGTCTCTCCATGGAAAGCCTCAGAGAAACATGCAGGCAGAAATCTCTCCTTAGAGGTGGGTGCAGTTATTTCAGAGAATCACAGAATCAATGAGGTTGGAAAAGACCTCTGAGCCCATCGAGTCCAACCCATGGCCCAGCAGCACCTTGTCAGCCAGGCCCTGGCACTGAGTGCCGTGTCCAGCCTCCTTAAACACCTCCAGGGACAGTCACTCCATCACCTCCCTGGGCAGCCCCTTCCAATGTCTAATCACTCTTTCTGTGCAGAAATTATTCCTGATATTCAATCTAAACTTCCCCTGGCACAGCTGAAGACTATGTGCCCTTGTCCTGTCCCTTGTTACCTGGGAGCCCAGACCTCACCTGGCTCCAGCCTCCTTTCAGGGAGTTGTAGAGAGGGATAAGGTCACCACTCATTTCTCTGGTTGTTGCTTGACTCTCCTGGTGAAGAAGGTGCAGCAGCCGAACTTTTTATTTCATGCAAGAAACTTTTCTTATGTGTTCATAGAGCCTCTGTCTCTAAAGCAGTTTTAGCTATCACTTCCCTGAGGCTTTACTCAAACATATGCTCAAGTAGTGGAAATAATTTCTGTTTAATTCAATGGGCTTTTCTGTGATCCTATTTAAGCTGGGTGGATAAGGATTTATTTGGGGATAAAGTCTGTCAGCAGAATGTTTGGGCTGTTTTTTAAATGTTGAAATAGAAAAGTATTAATAAACATTACATCAAATACTACGTTTTAATAAAGCCTTTTTGTTTCTGTATCCTTACTGAATATCTTAGCTTTAACTTGCCTGCATTGTTTAACACCAGTTGAAGATATTATTCAATATATCCAGACAGAACTAAAATGTTTATTACTTTCAGAGAAAGGATCTTGAATAACCCATAGCTGAAGAAAAATGAGAAGGAATCACAGAACAGTGAATCACAGAATATAAGGGACCTCTGGACATCATGTAGTCCAACACCAGTTTAAAGTAGAGCCAACTAAATCATGTTGCTAATGGACTTGGTCCCATATGCCCATCGTTTCTTGTGTGGGGGAAGCTAAACAGAGAATATCTGCTCCTCTCCCATTGTAGTTTTGTCACTTCCATTAGGAAGAAAGATAAGCCTTCTGCTTATAAGCCTTCTTTCAGGCCATAAATATTTTTGAAGTGTTCATATTAAAATAAAATGCCAGTATACCAAAGAGAATTTAAAATGTTTGTGTGGTGCCCAGACTACCATTAATATGTTTTGTTTTAAGGGCCATCTCCAATGATTGCACCCACAGGAGCTTAGGAACTGCTGGCTGCAGCAAGCCATTAATGCCTGTGTTTGTTTCTGTGGCAGGATTTCTTGGAGAAGAGCAATCTGCAGATCAAGGACATAGTTGAGTTGGTGAGAGGAAAGCTGTCCAGTGGAGCCCGGCTGACCCTTGGAGCTCTCATTGTCATCGACGTGCACGGTAATGTGCAGCTGCTGCTCCCCTGGGACAGCTGGGGCAGTGCTGCTGTCAGTAGCTAGGTGGACTGTTGGAGAGAGACACCTAAAATGCTTTCTCTAAATTGAATCAGCCTTTACAGAGTTATTGCTCAGCTCTTTGGGCAAATGAGGGTTGTTCAGTACTGCACAAAGATCTCCCATCTACTTAGAACAGACACTGGAATCTAGTTACAATTAAACTGATTCCCTATACAAAGCAATTGCAAATTCCTCTCTAACATGAAAACCAGCCTTTAAATGTTGAATTGCTCTTACATAGCTCTAAGTAAATATTACTTTACTTGTAAGTTGTTTTAAGTAAACTACCACAGCAGAAGTGTCTAGATTTTTTTAAACAATCTGTGTCTTACTCTGCAGCTCGTGATGTGGTCTCAAAATTGGTTGAAGACAAAGTCACAGATCTGAATGACTTCCAGTGGATTTCTCAGCTGAGATACTACTGGACAGAGGATGATGTGATAGTGAGGATGATCACAACAGAAATCAAATATGGTTATGAGTACCTGGGCAATTCACAACGTCTGGTTATAACCCCACTGACAGATCGATGTTATAGGTAAGGACATACTGTCTGTGAATAATGCTTTCCTTTTTTGGATTGATCTGTGTTTACTTCCTTTTTCCCTGTTAATAATAGGAGGAACCTCAGAAGCTAAAATTTTCTTGTAGATTTTGCCCAAATATGGTAAAAATATTTACAAATATGGTAAAAATATTTATTTCTACACCAGTAGAGTAATAGATTCTACTGTATCCAAGAAGGTGCTTCTGAAAAGAGGTGGCAGCACATGGTATTGGAACTGCAAAGAATTCTGCAGTAGCACTGGTCAATTAATTTATCTGAAGTAAGACACACAGTTTGGATATGCCTGCCTGTAAGATAAATGAGGTAATTAAAAAGCCCTTCATAGATACTTGAATGCAGTTAGCTTCCTGTTCCTCCACTAGCTGAAAGGAAGTAATGGAAAGAAGTTGTAATGGAAATACTTCAGTCCTCAAGGTTAAAATATTCAAAGGCATTTCACATTTCACTTCTGGTGAGCCCTCAAGACATCAGTCAAAGCCTTTGAATGATGGTTTTGTAAAATAATCAGATCATTCCAGTATTAACAGGAATCTCATATTAGTAGGATGTTCACTTGAAAAGCAATGTGATTCCCAGGTTTTTGTAACAACCTTTATGCTTTCTAATCCATTTCTAAAGACTGGCTGAATTTATAAAGCCAGCTTCAAGCTCTTGCCAGTTCAAGTGCCACTTGAGGGAAATGTGTGCTTTTGCAGACTCTACCATTTTGCTCGTGGCACTGTTCATTTGCTTGTGTAATTGAGGGTATACAAGGAGGATGCATGTAAAGGAGGAAGCCTTGACATTCCTTTTAGGCCAAGTGGCTGAATGTGACCTTCCACAATTAGGAATCACTTACGAGACAATACTGGGTTTTTAGGGCAAGCTGTGAAGTCAGTAGAGAAACAAGTGAATTGTTTTCAGGAGAGCCTGTATAGGAAAGCATGTGTCAATCCATTCAGAAATAGTCTGATGTTAAAGATTGCTATTTCTAATGCCTGTGTTCTTGATAATGTAGGACATTAATGGGTGCCTTGAAATTAAGTCTTGGTGGTGCTCCAGAAGGGCCTGCTGGGACTGGCAAAACGGAAACAACAAAAGATCTAGCAAAAGCAATAGCTAAGCAGGTACCAAAACTCCCCTTTTTTACTTTATGTTTGGATATGTAGATATTAAAACGCCATTCTTAAGCAAGTGCTGCTTATTTTGTAGCTATTTATTTACAGTTGGACTCAAACATCTTAAAGGTCCTTCCCTGCCTAACGGTTCTGTGATTCTGTTCTTTATTCACAGAAATAGTTGGTAACAAACTCACATTTAGGACTGTGTCTATATGGCATCCTGGTTTTCTAATCCAAAATTAGCAACAATAATGCCTTCCCATTTTAGATGCTAAGAATGTTACAGTGGACTTTGTGGTAATACTGAGAAGTGTTCTCTGTGTTTTTGTTGCAGTGTGTTGTCTTTAACTGCTCCGATGGCCTCGATTACAAGGCAATGGGCAAGTTCTTCAAGGGGCTGGCACAAGCTGGGGCGTGGTCCTGCTTTGATGAATTCAATAGAATTGAGGTAATGTTTTAACTCAGACAAATAAAATGAGAAAGCTTCAATTTAAGACACAAGAAGTTTTAGATTTAGACGTGACAGCATTATTGCCAATTTTCTGCTTTTACTTGTGGTGAGGCCTCTTTTGATAATTAGTGACACAGAAATAGGCACTCTGCTGCCTGCTCTAGAAGCACATGCCTACCTGTGCTGTGTTGCAGTAGTGTTGTGTTCTGGGTCACTTTAGCTGAAAAAAATATGTTCCTTTACAATTTTTTTCTTTTGTATGTGCCACTCCTTTGTTGGGAAGGAAATGTTCTTGTCTTCTCCTTGAGAAATCAAGCTACAGGTGTGAAGTTGCATTTGTCTGTGTTCAGCACAGGACATACAAATCCCAGTGGAGGGATTCCTGTAATGACTAGAGCTGTGTCACTAAGTGAGTGACCTATTATCAATCTGTGTAAACTGACACATTTAATTCTCCCCTTGATCTTAGTCTGGTCTTTTTGGTTTTGTTTCATTTGGTCACTGATGACTTTGGATAAGTTTTATCATTACTTTGATGAAATCCCATTTAAGTACATACTTAGTAAATGTGGAAATTTCATCAAATTCTGTTTTGTATGTATTAGTATCTTTAACTCCTTAATTTTTCTGTTTTTCAGCTGCAGCTTTTTTCCTAGTGAATTTAAGCATTAGCATTTCTTTTCCAATATTCTGTAACCTTGATACTTTCAAACAATCAGCAAGCCTTACCTATTATTTACCTTCAATTTCGGGCATTGAGTGAATCAGTTTTTCTGGTCTGAGTTGAAGGGAAAGTGCTTTTAGAGGCCTCCAGAGGGAGTTCCTGTCCAAATAACTTAGATGTCTACATTCAGGCACACAGTATTTCCCTGAGGAGGTTTTTAGAAGCCTCTGTTGATCAGTCTCCGTTAGTCGAGTAGAGAATAGTGGCACTAAATTTCAGAGGATCCCCTCAATAGACAGCTAATACATAGGCTCAGGGCGATTTTTCCCTGGAGGAATGCAAATACAGCCATCAAAATATGTAACAAAAACCATTTTATATTGGTTCTCCAAGTGTCTTATGTTTTCCAATCTGTTCTGTCTGTATTAGGTTGAAGTATTATCTGTAGTTGCCCAGCAAATACTTAGCATCCAGCAAGCTATAATTCGCAAACTCAAAAAATTCATCTTTGAAGGGACAGAGATCTCTCTTAATCCCACATGTGCTGTGTTTATTACCATGAATCCTGGCTATGCTGGACGGGCAGAGTTGCCTGATAATCTGAAGGTAAGTCTGAAATCCTGCTTTCTTGTAGAAATTAAAATGAATTTGTGACTTCTTGTCTATAATAATAAAAAAGTCATCAATTGCATAATAAATGGATGTCTAATGGTTGCTTAGCTTAAGGAAGAAAAGTGCCATCACTCTGAACATTCCCTCCCTTGCTACTTCTGCTGAGCATGGCCCCATGTGCTCTGGAATATCCCTTGGCTGAGCTGTCCTGGCTGTGTCCCCTCTCAGCTCCTCGTGCACCCCCATTCTCCTGGCAGTGGGTGAGGAGCAGAAAAGGCATTGACTCTGTGTGAGCTCTGCTCTGCAGTACCTAAAACATCCCTGAATTATCCACACTGTTTCCAGCACAAATCCAAAACACAGCCTCAGGCCAGCTACTGTGAAACAATTTAACTCTACCCCAGCCAAAACTAGCACAACTGATAACCTATTCAAGTGTATCCTGCTGTGCTTTTCACCAAGCTTTAGTGAACAGTTCGGGTTGTACAAAATGCACAGAAGAAAGGTCTCTGACTAATCATATACCAGTTTACAGCTTTAACTGTACTCTCCTTAATTGGAAATTCTCTGTGTTTACAATGGTTTGGTGATCCAAATCCCACTATGGAGAGACTGGTATGGTCCTGGTTCTTATTCTGACATTGCCACAATTCTTTGTGTGATCTTTTACAAACATTGACCACACCATGTGCTGGATTGTTTGTTATGAAAGTGACAATTTCACCTCCCTTTTCCTCTATTTAGTTCTTTAGAATTGACTCTTTCTAAGCATTTGTTTCTGCAGTGCTTAGCACAGACCTCTTGAACCTCTTGATATGATCAGAATAGAATTGAATTTAAAGCAGTCTCATAGATTTCAGATGATTCATGAATTCTTTGCATTCATGAATTTATGGAGAGATGCTATTCTTACAAAACAGGCACAATTTATTGCAGTATTCCACAGTCAAAAGTTGGTGTCTTACTTTTTTTCCTTACAGGCACTGTTCCGAACAGTAGCCATGATGGTTCCAGATTATGCCTTGATTGGGGAAATTTCACTTTATTCAATGGGATTTCTGGACTCTAAGAGGTAAGACATGCTGAATTTTCTACCTTAGTTGAGTCTGATATACTTCATTCCTCTATAAGGCATATATGTGTGTTTGAGGCATGTATGGAAGGCTGTCCATGTTTTATTTCTCCAGAAAGCACTTTTTAATCTCCTGCTTTCTTGTCAATTCTCATTTACCGCCTCATGTTGCCAATGTGCACTTCTACGCAGAATAATTTGGAAAATGCATCAAAATATCATACAGAATTCCTAGATGATGCACACATTCCATAGCAGTCTTGCTTCCCAGGTGTCTTGGGCCATCTTGTCAGCTGCTGTGTCTTAGAATCACTGCAGATACTTTGTGTCTATAGGAAGGTGAATTATTTTTCTTGCATGGTGAGATATTTTCACTCTACATGTTGTATTTTATTATCCACAGTCTTGCCCAGAAAATTGTTGCCACTTACCGTTTGTGCTCGGAGCAGTTGTCATCTCAGCACCACTATGATTATGGGATGCGGGCGGTGAAATCTGTCCTGACAGCAGCAGGGAACCTAAAACTGAAGTACCCAACTGAAAATGAAAGTGTGTTGTTGCTTCGGGCTTTGCTGGATGTTAATTTGGCCAAGTTCTTGTCCCAGGATGTGCCATTGTTTCAGGTGAGGTATCAGGCCAGTGTGTTTTAGGTTTTATGATGATGAGATTGTTATAAGAACTCAGAGAAACAGGTCATTATCTCAATTTATAACAGTTTGATCTAGATGATGACATATTAGTGTAGAGTTGTTTCACTCCACTGATCTGGAGGAACTCTTTGGTTCTGTTAGGATTATTTTGAAAAGCAAACTTTCAATGGTGCCTTTAAATTTATTCTATAAAATGTTTTAGATGATATCTTGTTAAAAACCATCTTGTGCTTTCATTCATGAAAATAATTCTTTGAAGTTTGTTTTCTGGCTTTGCGCTCCAAAAGAGATGTGGATAATTAAGTTAACGTCATTTAGAAATTTGAGTTCAGAATAAAAATGATGTTTCTGTTTGCATGCTGCTTTAAAAGCAAAGAAATAAGATACAAAGCAGTAAATACTGAGGACTAAAAGCTAGGGTAGAAGCACAGCCAGAGTCACTGCGCTGAAATTTTGGAACACATTTAATCACTGAAATTCATTCAACCGCTTTCACATCATTTTTTGTAATCCTGATGGGGGCAAATTTGCAAAGGTTAAGCTTCTTTTTACAATAGCAAGGTGTTGATGAAAACTGCAGGCACGGGTTTCTGTTTCATGTGCACAGAATACTTCCATGGCTACAGTTTGCCTAGAAGTTAGTTTTGTCCAGCTGAGGACATTTGATTTTAAGCCCCTGTTATCTGTATGAATATTGTTTTACTTGGGAATGTTCTCATTTTGTAACCTGTGTTTAAATAGTGTTCTATTCTGTCTTTCCTTAACAGGGTATCATATCTGACCTCTTTCCTGGAGTGGTTCTTCCTACGCCAGACTATGATGTATTTATCAAGGCACTAACTGAAAATATTGAAAAATTGAATCTTCAACCAGTGCCATGGTTTATTGGAAAAATTATTCAGGTTTATTTTCATATACTTCTGGGGAAGAAAAGCATGAGAGCAGAAACACTCTTCATTCACTGTCTGTGTCATGATGAATAGCTAATAGTTTCCTTACCAATTAATGGAATATTACAAATGGGGTATTTTTACAGAGTACAAATCATGGACTAAAAGCCTGCTTTGGTCACAGTGATTTTGTAATTCAGTCTGTGAAGGAGCTAATGTGTGCAGGCACATTGTAGGGCTTGTGCTTCAGGATAGAAAATTAAACTGAATCTGTAACTAACTGAGGCAGTGTGGCCTAGTAAACAGAATGCTGGACTGGGAGTCAGGCTCTGTTCCCAGTTCTGTGCAGTCTCCTTGAGAAGTCTTGAAAGAGGTGACCTTGTTTATGCTTCACTCCCAGCCCTGTGTTCCCACTGCCTCCCCTTTACTAGTACTGGGGACATTTAAAACAATACTTAACCTTTTTTCTTGTGCAGCTTAGTGACAGGGTAATGGCAAGGATAAAAGTGTGTGGCCTAGGCCAGAGTCATCAGTGGCCTCTCCAACAGCAGTTCAGACTTCATGGCTTTTGTTCAGACTTGCTTTCTAAACCATACTGTATCTTTCATTTAAACAGGGGTAGTGTTAACTGGTCAGGAAGCTGAAATATTATTAAAAAAATCTTCTTAGAGGTTTTTACAGGTCTGCTTGATGGTGGTTTTGCTTTGACTTGAGCTTTGACAAGATTGCAGTCCAAAATCAGCCTCCATGGAACTGTCCATATGCCAGATGTAGTTTCAGTCCCTTTTTGCCAGCTTCATTGGTAACCACTGATTTCAGTTCAGGGCTGTGATCTACAGTGTCTGGTTGGTGCCCTCACACCCTGTACAATGCTGCTGTTGCAGTGGAGGGATGACATTTAGCAGGGAGAAAGGGAGGATGCCTGGGGAAAAACAGCTTCTTAAATTGTTTCAGTGAGAATTGCCATAAAAGCATGACTGCCCTCTGATTTGGATTAAGGCTTTGATCAGCCAGCAGAGTGCAGAGATCTGGTTGTGCCACATCTGAATGCAGGAGGGAGACTTCTATTTTCCTACACATAACACTTGCTTTTGTGCCGTCTAAGGAGTGGCTCTCCTGTCCCTGGCAGGTGTATGAAATGATGCTGGTGCGCCATGGTTTCATGATTGTTGGAGATCCTATGAGTGGGAAGACCAGTTCATACAAAGTGCTGGCTGGAGCCCTGGCTGATTTGTGTGCAGGTAATATTGTCCAGCCAAAAGCTTCTCATTAAATGAAGTCAATTCTATGACTGTTATTTTTGCTTTGCTGAGATGTGCCCAGGTTGTTAATTGTCCCATACTCTTCTTTCTTGACTGCAGAATTTCTATTAATTGAGCTATTTTTGTCTGGTATATTTGTCTGATAGTATTTTTCTCTACTCTCCTGGAACACTAAGCCATACTAATCTGTTTATGCTTTTTTGCATTTTGTTAGGCATTTTATTTGTGCATAATACTCCTGGAGAAATTAGCTCGGATAGGATATTGTAAGTAGCTCCCATAAATATATGAAAACTATGATGCTCTGCTTTTTCTTTTTAACATGTTTTTTACGGCAGACTTCTTGCTTGCCTTGTACAAGTAAGGGAATTTCTCATTTACTACTACCTAGATGCCACATATCTGGGTTTTTTGCTTTGAGCAGTTGGAATAGGATCCTCAGGAATCATTTTGTTCAGCTGTTGAATAAAACTAACCTGTCAAATTCTCAAGCTCAGGTATTTGTGCTTTTTACACAGCGAACGCCATGGATGAGTTTGCTGTTGAGTACAAAGTTATTAATCCCAAAGCCATTACTATGGGGCAGTTGTATGGCAGTTTTGATCCTGTGAGTCACGAGTGGTCAGATGGAGTTCTTGCAAAGGCCTTCAGGGAACAAGCATCTTCTACCACAGACGATCGCAAGTGGATTATTTTTGATGGCCCTGTGGATGCAGTTTGGATAGAGAACATGAACACTGTGCTGGATGATAATAAAAAGGTAGCCTAATTTTTGCCCCTACCCTCGTCTTTGAATAAACACACTTAATTTTAGTAGTAGCAATATTGTTACTACATTAGTCAAAGGAGGTGTGAAATTCAGGAAAGGCTGATGTGCCTCAAAGCACTGCTTTATTTCCCCAGTTGTGTGAGTGGGTTTAGATGGCATTAGATAATATTAATCCAATACTTCACCCTAGAAACCTTGTCTTTCTCCTTCTATATTGAAATGAAGTTGATCATTGAGGCATTTTTATTGACCCTTTTAGGAAACTGAAATACATGGACTCAGTTCTGTGACTGAAAACTAAACTTGCTTAAATTACCTCAAGAATAAATGAATTTTAAAAAAGCTGCAGGTCATAACTGCTTTTTCTTGCAGAGTTATTTAAAGTTAGAGCATTGTTCTCTGTGTCTCTGCAACTCTTACAGTAAGACATGGAGAAGTTGAGACAAGGTCATAAAATATCATGTATTGTGAGGATACAAATGAATGAATGAGGAGTGACACTAAGTGGAATGTTCAGTGATTTTATGACAGACATTGCTTTGACTGCACGGTCAGCACTAACATGACTAGACCATGTTTATGTGATGCTCTTCTTCCAGTTATGCTTGATGAGTGGTGAAATAATTCAGATGAGCTCAAAAATGAGTTTAATCTTTGAGCCAGCAGACTTGGAGCAGGCATCTCCAGCAACTGTCAGCAGGTAATGTGAGAGCATTCAAGCTTGAACTGTCCCACCTTGCACATGTATTCCTCTACCACGGGTGTTTGTTCTTCCCAGGTGTGGTATGATCTATATGGACCCACAACAGTTGGGTTGGAAGCCACTGAAGGATTCCTACATGAAAACTCTGCCTCCAAACCTGAAGGAAGAACACCGAGAGCTGGTGCGAGACTTCATTTTTTGCACAGGTCTAATTTAGATGATTAACTATAAGGTGACATTCACAGTTTGCCCACTTGAAGGCAGGCATGCAGAAGGAAAACTTTTTTATTATTGCCATTAACAGTTTAATCTTCAAAGCCTTTTTCACCTCATTGTTTGTATGAAGGAGAGCTCTTTGTACTGTGTATTGTACTATGTTTTCTGTAGGTGCAAATAAAAATAGGTGTTGGTGAGAATTAGCTTTTAATGCAAATTTAAAATCA
The DNA here is from genome assembly GCF_015832195.1 of Motacilla alba alba. Classification (NCBI taxonomy): domain Eukaryota; kingdom Metazoa; phylum Chordata; class Aves; order Passeriformes; family Motacillidae; genus Motacilla; species Motacilla alba. The sequence continues at coordinate 9,075,479 of NC_052029.1, read as the reverse complement.
CTATTACTGGGCATTAAAATCTAGTAAAATAATTGGAATAATATCAGGATTGGAGCTGTAGAAAACTTACTTATGTTATTTGAGAAGACTCCCTTTGAGTTTTTGCAGGAAATTAGAATAAAATTTCAAAGAAGTACCAAGACTAGAAGAGTTCTTTGTTTATAGTTTTCTTAGTTCATCAGAGTAAAGTTATTATTCCTTAACTAACAGATAGCTGACTCTTTAGTGCATCTTCTTGAGTATTAGTCCCTGGTAAAAGGGTAGGTCCTGATTTCTGGCCTGTTTTTCAGTTTGAGTTCACAGAGCAGATACCACCAGCCATGGTCAGTATTTACCCACATGCTGTGGCACCCCTGCAGTCACCAGTCAGCCCCAGCATGCTGGAATTTCTGCTGTGGCACAGTATCTGTGCTGGGTCCTCTGTAAGGGGTCTCTTTTTAAGGGAGGATGAAATCCTTGCCTTTGTTGGAATAATTTTGTTGTTGCCTGAGTAAGACAGGAGTCTCTCTAGGCTGAGCTTCTGCTCTTGTGTCTGGATTAGTAACTGGGTAACAGAATTCCTGCTGAAAATGCTCTGTGGTACAAGCAACTTGTTTTCACCATCAGATAGTGATGGTGTGATGTTGTGAACATTCCAGTACTGCCTCACATGGGCCCTTTCCTGATCTCTCTGCCAACCTGCACAATTTCTGATGCCTTATTCTTGACTGAGGGGCAATTGAGGGACAGTGGGGAATGTGGCAAGTCCTGCATTGTCACACAGCTGTTTCCTTTTCTCCTGGTAGGTCAATGACTTGTTTATGTGGCTAGTTGAGCCTTGTTTAGATTTTATTGACCATCATTGCAAATTCATGGTAAAAACGTCTTCTCTTCACCTGAGTTACAGCTTGATGAAACTCTATTCTTCTCTCCTTGGTAAGTACCCTAAGCCACCTTGTTTCATTTCAATTTTTCTTTTTTTTCCTGCCTTGTGCCAGGACAAAATGCAGCTTATAAAATGCAAGGAAATGCCAAAGGAATTCCTTGCTGTTGAGTTCATATAACACAGTCAATGATCTCACTGATCAGTATTATTAATAGTTCTTTGCATACAGAGCTTTCACATTTGGGAACTGGTGTAATTACAAAACTAAACATGATCTTGGAGGTATGTTCTATGTTTTGCTTGCTGTTTGTTACCATCTGAAGAAAAGAGTTAGGACTAGTTTTCTTCTAATTTCATTTTTATTTGTAAACAGTATTTTACACAGATAAGCTCCTCCATTTGTACACTGGCTTCATTCCACTGAAGACAGTGCTCTACTTTTGTCTCAGGACACTTTTGCAAAAATGCATTTTGAATTGGGATTTATGGTTATTACTGGCTTTTAGCTAAAATTCAAAATATGTGTTTTAGATGAAATCACGGAGTCTGATGAAGAGGACAGCGAAACCATGTCTGCTCAGCAGATCACCTCGTGGCTGCAGGCCCTTTTCCTTTTTGCTTTGGTGTGGACAATTGGAGGGATCATCGACGCAGACAGCAGAAGAAAATTTGATTCGTTTTACCGCAACTTGCTCAACGGAATGAACGAGCAAAACCCACGCCCAAAAAATGTGAAGCTTAACAAAAGCAATATCTTCCCAGAAAAAGGTGCTTCTTCATAACTGTGCTTGCTTGGCCTTTTATGAAGCAGTAAGAAAGCTTGGCACTTGGTGTGCCTGGCAGATGTTAAGTCTGCAGCAGAGCCACCATCTGCCAGGCCTTGGGCTGCGCAGTTGGATGCCCTTCCCTGGCTCTTTTAACCTGGAGTAGCATATGCCTCCAGTTATACTCAAACACTGTGGCTGAATCTGACCTCAAATCATTAGGTGATGATAATGGCACTAGAGGGTGGGGCTGGGGGGGATGGGGGTTTATCTTGTGTACTAGAAAGCTTCCATTACCTCACAGTTTTAGAAATCTCACACTAAAATTAATGAAGTTTATTTTGATAATTTAATCAGTGGGTTTTCCTATGTTGTGTTTTTTAATTAACAGGGAGTGTTTATGACTTCTATTTTAACAAACGAGGCCATGGGCAGTGGATCATGTGGACAGACTACATCACAAAAGAAGAGCAAGTTATTGCCCCAGGGGCTAAGGTGCACATTGGTATCTTTATTATCCAAAATAATTATTTGACTAAATAATTCAGAGGTATAAATAATTATATGAGGCTGTTTGATTATTGCTTTGCAACATTTCATTAGTCTCTGTGAGCTCCCTTTCATGCTTTTGTCTCAATTCTGGTACCACTAACACTGGAAGTTCAGCACTGCAGGTGCACATGGAGCCCTGAGGTTGCCTGGTGGGTAAAATTTGGGTTCTGCTTTGTTCTCTGACAGCATTTGATATTGGGGAAACCATGGTGGGGAAAAAGCCAAAGCCTGAATTTCCATTCCTTCGTTTCTGTTTTCAGTGGTTGATCTCATGATATTGTACTATGAATTATTCAGAGAAAGCAAGCAAAGAGACTTTGGAATGTGGGGAACAGTACTGAGAGTCCTGGATCCCCTCCATTTCCAAATAGGGGCACTCAGATTTTGATGGCAGGTGTGAACTGAATGGAAGAGAAGCACAGCAGAGATCTGCAGATCAAATTTCAAGATAACTTAAGCTTGTTCAACTTTTCATTCCACTGTAGTTGCCATTGTCTTGTCTATTAAGTATGTGAGAGATGTAAGATGACATTTCATTCTGCTGCCGAAAATATTTTCTTGATCTCAAATCCACAGCTGCTAATTATAAGTAAAAAATGAGGAAGAGAAAAAAATTTCCATACCAGTGTTCCTTTCCCTTTGCACAGTAGGGGAACAGAACTAGGCCATATTTAACTCTGTAGTTCTCCAGACTTTATATAATGTCTGTGAACCATAATATAGGTAACACTGGTTGTGCTATTGACTGTATAAGCCCTGAACAAGAAGTGGGGCCATAGTATTTACTAGAACCTTGTTATTGCTTAGGTTTTCAGACAATAGAAATTTTTTTAAATGCATTTGTGCTACAGGGTTCCTGTAGTTGCTTGCAAATCTTCAAGTTAATTAAGGTATTAGATGTTTGATTTTCATGTTTTATTTTACTTTCCTATGTAACAGGTATCTGAGCTGATCATTCCAACAATGGAAACTGCCAGACAAATGTTTTTTCTTAAAACATATGTGGAGCATAATGTCCCTTTGCTTTTTGTGGGTCCCACTGGCACTGGAAAAACAGCTATAACTAACAACTTTCTACTGAATCTTCCAAAGGAAAAATTCATCCCGAGTTTCATCAACTTCTCTGCAAGAACATCTGCTAACCAGACCCAGGATATTATTATGTCCAAGCTGGACAGAAGAAGAAAAGGATTATTTGGACCTCCAGTGGGGAAAGAGGCTATAATTTTTGTGGGTAAGACATATTTTTTCATTTTTAAAAAATAATTCTTGTTCTGATTTTAGGCAAAGGAAGTGGTTCACCAACACTGGTAAATTTGGATTGCCTTAGTGCTTTTTTCAGGCATCCAGAGAATCCTAGAATCTCCTGAGCTGGAAGGGACCTGGCAGGATCACTGAAGGATTAACACTGCCCTTGCTGAGAGGTTTAAGTGCTGCCTGTCTTCAGAATAGTTCTTAGAGTTGCAGTGGGACATGACATGAAATAAAACAAAATCACCAGCCATGCTAAATTAAGCCACCACCCTAATAATGCCTGTGAGGTGTAATGGTATTTAATTTTAGTTAGTTCAATGGGCAGCAGGAATAACAACACACAGCCTTTTTCTACCTCTAGTTCAGTTATTTTTCCTTCTTAGAAGAAAACTGAATTCCCAAACCCTGAGGTTTTTTTTTAATTCAATGTCTGTGTTCTCCATAGATGACCTAAACATGCCTGAAAAGGAAGTGTATGGAGCCCAGCCAGCTATTGAGCTTCTCAGGCAATGGATTGATCATGGGCACTGGTATGACAGGAAGGATTCATCCCACATCAGTATCATAGATGTCCTGCTTGTCACAGCTATGGGTCCTCCTGGGGGAGGCAGGAATGACATTACAGGTAGGAAGTACATTACTATGGCAGCTGGTTATCTAACTGACTGAAGTTAAGGGGTGGGTTCAGGTTTGCTGATGGCAAATTTGACATTTATCTATGGCTGGTGCATTCACTGAGTGGGTCATTCCAAGTACAGGTCTGTCATGTTTAAGTTCAAATCTGTACCTCTACCAGAGGGAGTTTAATCAACTTTAGAAACAATTCTTAGAGTTGATTAAACTGTGAATGACAGAAGTTATTCTAAAATTAGCAATGGAGATGATTTCTGTTTTCTGTTATTTGGAAAAGGGAGGGGATACATCTGCTTGCCATGTCTCTGGCAAGTCTCTTCTGAAGTTGTATCTCCTGCTGTTAAGGTAGGCTGCCTGCATTTATTGACAGGAATGTTACCTGCATGTCCGTGATTCCTGTCACAGCACCATAAGGGAGGTTATATTTTCTAATGAAAAAATTATATAAATAAAAGCCCTAATATACCTGCAGCTACACTGTTATAGGCTGTATACAGCTGCACTGTTATAAAGCACTTCATGCTACTTTGCTTCTTATAAACACTGTGATACAGGTATAACTGTGTGTGTTTTGAGGTGGCTTTATGAAAATAACTCTTCTGATACAGCTAAATTTCTAAAATTTACTCATGTATAGACTGATTCTTTTTAGGTGAAAGCCAATAACAAGATGCTTGACTCTGTAAAGTTTTTACTGTGTCATATTATAATCAAGAAGGCTGAGGTGAGCTGAAATTTTAAATTAGGTAATAGCAGCCTTGTAATGGAGATTCATGTTTTACATATTCAGAACAGTTGTTTTAAGTTAAATACTTATAGAAAATGTAATCCAGTTTATATTTCTTTTGCTTCACTGCTAGGACAAAAATTTGCCAGAAACCAAATCATGAAGCTGGTGCCAGATTCAGATGTTTTTTAATGACAGGCAAACCTAGAAGAAGAAAGCTGAAAAGTGGAAAAATATTTGATCATTTAAATCTCTCTGCATCCTTCTGTGTGTGTTACAGGACGCTTCACACGGCACTTGAATATTGTCTCTATCTGTGCTTTCAATGATGACATTTTAACCAAGATTTTTACTGCAGTTACTGACTGGCACTTCAGCAAAGGCTTTGATGCTTCGTTTCTGAGGTAATGGGATCTATTTACTGTAGCTCCTTTGTCTTTTCCCTGTGATTTATCTGCAGAAGTTAAAATTGTATTTCTTTTCCTCCTTAAGGCTGGGTAAGATGATGGTCCAAGCGACGTCGGTGCTTTATAAATTGGCAGTTGATAATTTTCTCCCAACTCCTTCAAAATCCCACTATGTCTTTAATCTACGGGATTTTTCCAGGGTTATTAAAGGAGTTCTGCTCTGTCCACACACTCATTTACAAGTAAGTTGTAGTTTCATTATGTTGACATAAGAGAGAGCAGTGAAAAAAGTTATTTTTATAATACATGAACAATGATTTCAATAGATTTACAGGGTTTAAGATCAGAATAGTCCCTGAGTTCCTTGTTATGTATTTTCTGTCTGTCTCTGAGGGAGAGAGCTGTCATTTTGTTAATACAATTTGATTTGATATAGTACAGAAAAAATGCTTTGACATGAGAGTCTCAGTTTGTGCTGGCAGGAAGGACAAGATGGTAACTAGGTGAGGAATCCAGTTAAGTTAGCAGATGCTGGGCCATGTGCTGAATAGCTTGGGATTGAAAGATTCCCACTGAGTTTAGTACAAGGTATAGCAGGGTCCAGATGGACATTTCTAACCTTTTCTTTTTGAACAAATCCTGCCTGAGCTATATTTACCCATTCTTTTGTTTTTCCATTTTCAGGATGGAGATAAACTGATCAGACTTTGGGTTCATGAGGTTTACAGAGTTTTCTATGATCGCTTGGTTGATGACGATGACAAGAATGTTTTCTTTCAGATGGTACAAGAGACAACATTAAATAGCTTCAAGCAGAATTTTAATAAGGTATTTTTGGATAATGTGCTGGGTCCAAGATGATACTGATGCATTTTCAGAAATACTTAAACATTGAGATGAAATCAGTATTGGAGGCATTTTGCAATATTTTGATCAGTGAATTTAAAAAGTATGGACAATCTTCTATTCAGCATCGAGTATCCATATCAGAATGATTGATAACTTCTGAGGGATTCTGAGTTAGTACAGATGGCAGCTGGAACGGAATAAATGTCTTGCACAGCATTTATGTGTGTTTTTACCCAAGATAACTATTTGGATGATCCAATGTGTGTAGTGGGTACCTTTGTGAGAAGCTTTTTAGACCTATCCTATATTTGACAGCAGTATCTCTCTGTGAGGTATGCAGATATGGAAACCTGCATGTCAACATACAGTATTATTTTCCAGACCAAGGCTGTAACTGGAGCAGTGAAAAGCAGTGCTTTCTGCAGTATTAATGCTATGTAGATAAGGATTAGTACAACTTTAAGGAAAATAATTCTCTAATAGCTAGAATTATCTGTTGATTCTTGTCTTATTGCTAGGTACTGAGTCATCTCTCACCTACTGGAAAAGTCACTGATGATAATATTCGTGCCCTGTTCTTTGGAGACTATTTAAAGCCAAGCAGTTCTGTCAAAATTTATGATGAAATCACAGACCTAAAGCAGCTGACAAGCGTGATGGAATACTACCTTGAGGAATACAACAATATCAGCAAGGCCCCCATGTCCCTGGTCATGTTCCAGTTTGCTATTGAGCACATCTCCAGGATATGCAGGGTACTGAAACAGGATAATGGACACCTGTTGTTGGTGGGCGTTGGCGGGAGCGGCCGGCAAAGCGCGACCAAGCTCGCCACCTTCATGAATTCCTTTGAGCTCTTCCAGATTGAGATCACCAAGTCCTATGGCATCAGTGAATGGAAAGATGATATTAAACAAGTCATGATGAAAGCAGGTGTTAGTAACAACAACGTGTCCTTTTTGTTCTGCGATAATCAAATAAAGGATGAATCGTTTGTAGAAGATATCAACATGCTTTTAAACACCGGGGATGTGCCTAATATCTTTGCAGCGGATGAGAAAGCTGAAATTGTTGAGAAAATGCAAGGTGCAGCAAGGATGGAGAACAGGAAAATTGAAGCCACGCCCCTTGCTATGTACAATTTCTTTATTGAAAGGGTGAAGAAAAATTTGCATATTGTCTTAGGTCTGTATACAATGCGTTGTTTCTTAGAATGTTTTTATTTAGGTATGTTGGTTTTTCTGCTTCCTAACTGCAATGACACTTAGGTAATGATCATGTTTTTATTTTTGCAGCCATGAGTCCTATAGGAGATGCATTTCGGAATCGATTACGGATGTTCCCTTCACTGATAAACTGCTGCACCATTGATTGGTTCCAAACCTGGCCTACAGATGCTTTGGAAATGGTTGCCAACAAGTTTTTAGAGGACATTGAGCTCCAAGATGACATTAGAAAGGAGTATGAGTCTATTTCTCAAGAAACATGTGAAGCAAAAGTTTGTTCCCCTGCCCCTTGTGCCCCCAATGTATTTGATCTGTCCTTATAAATGGACAAAGCTAAGCCAACTCTGGGGTTTCAGTGCCAATCAAAGATACTGAGCCATACGTATCTGATGTTTCTCAAAACCACCCCACTCTTTGAGAAGAGTCCATAATATTTCTAATGATGGGGAAAATACATTTCTGCCTTCCCTAACACTAATAGGACTTCCTAAGCTTAGAGTAATTTTTTGAGAGTTGACCTAAAGACAGACTGTATTTCCAAAGTAATGTGGAAAATTTTTCCCTAGGGTTGTGTCAGTGTGCAAATATTTCCAAGAAAGTGTGAGAGAACTCTCTGTTGGCTACTACGCTACGCTGCGCAGACACAACTACGTGACACCAACTTCCTATGTGGAACTGATTCTCACCTTCAAGTCCCTGCTGAACAGAAAAAGGGAGGAAGTTGACATGATGAGGACTCGTTATCTTGTGGGACTTGAAAAGCTTGAATTTGCATCTTCACAAGTAAGGTTCAGATGAAGATGCTGAATATGTGCCATAGGCATACTTCAGTGTGGGGTCTGTATGGTTGAAACTTATAAAACTTATTAATTTGTTCTTCACTATATTCATGATGCTATTGATGGCTTTCTGTCGAAAGCCTGCAGGAAAAGTTAGATTTCTGCTCAGTAAGTTGAAGAAACTGTGATCTCTACATTTGGATTATAGCTCTTAATAGAAAACAACATTAAAATGAAGGTACTCATTAAATGTTGAAGGAATAAATATTATAAATTTCATTATTTTCTCAAAACCTTATATGGAGAATCTACCTCAGCTTTCTAGTACCTATTACCCCTTCCAATATAGGGGAGAAATTGAAAAACAGTGTAAGACAATATTAAGCATTAATTTCTGAGTAGATTCCAAGTAGGAAATTGATCAGGTTCCAGATAAATAATTCCTTTTTCAACCCGTGTGATCCAGGGATTGATCTTTCCAAGATACAAACTTAAGGGACTTCTAGATACTTGCTGGGTGAAGAAGATGATCCAGTTTGCAGTTGTTGTCACAAATTCTGTGTTCCATTCCAGGTTTCTTTGGGATTTTGTTTTCCACCTGTGCACTAAAGCATTATTTTGACTTTCTGTCACAGTCACTTTCAGATAATGAAAAATAGAATTAATCAATATATTTCTCATTATTGACATTAATGAATCTTAAAAAAGCAAGTGTATTGCATAGATGATGATAAATATACCTTTTAAAATCTAATCAGTTAAATGAAACAGCTCTTAGCAAAAATAAACCAGAGAACTAATTCTTTAGATCAAATGTCCTTTTTTAATTGGTATTACTATAGGGGTTTCCAATCTTTATTCCTAAGACATCAAGATATGAAATGCACGCAATGTTTGCGCAGATTTCTTCTTGATTTCCTGTTATATTCATCAGGTTGCAGACATGCAGAAAGAACTGACTGACCTTCAGCCTGAACTGATTAAAACATCTGCAGAAACAGATAAAATGATGGTCAAGATTGAAGCGGAAACAGTTGAAGTAGATGCAAAAAAGGCAATAGTGTCAGCAGATGAAAAACAGGCCAATGATGCAGCTGCTGTTGCCCAGGGTATTAAGGTAGAGCACAAGGGCTTGAGGCTGGAGCAGGATGGGTTCCAAGTAAATGGGAGCTGTGATGATGTGATGATGTGTTAAGGGGGTGAGCCAAGCTCTTAAAGTAACAAAATTGCAGATGATGAATGACACGCTCCTAATAGAAACACAGTAAATTCAGGCTGTTTGGAGTCTGACTGCATCTCACAGTCCTGCATAGATAGCTTCCCTTTCTAGTTCATGCTCCAAAAGCTGTATAGCTCTAATTTCTCTACTAATATATTCTCATTTTCAACAGATTGAATAACGAGTTTAACTGTTTCCAGGCCCAAAGACAGTTAATTTAGAGTTAGCTGAGGTAATTTGGCATATGCTGCATTTAGTCCTGTTAGGCATAACTTTAGAGGTAATGCCACAACCAGACATCTGTAACACAGAATTTCCTGTGGGAAGCCTCAAGATTCCTCAATATTTTTTCTGTAACTAGCTGGAAATGTCAGTGATATTTAATATGGATAATTGGTGAGATCAGAGTATATGATAAAGAATTAAAGCTACACAGTATTCATTTTTCACCTGATCAGCACTGTAAGATTTAAATAGGAACAGCTGTATCTAGTATTTATTTTTATTCTCATTGCTAAACCAGAAAGACTTTGATCTTGAAAGTTTGTCTGACTTTTTCAACTATCAGTTCAGTTTGTGGAAGTTACTAATTTATCTACAAACCTTCCCTCTTTAAACCATGCAGTCAAATTGTGCGAGTAGTTTTCTCTCCTAGAAACACAATGTTGTGAAGAGTCTGGTTATTGGGTATTGAGGAAAAGAGAAGGTTCTGTGAGGCTGTGCTGTAGTGGGGTGGTCAGGCTGCAGGCCTGGTACTGTGAGCAGGTTTACAGCTTTCTGCCCAATGTCTTCACAGGATGAATGTGAAGCAGACCTTGCAGAGGCTCTGCCAGCTCTGGAGGCAGCAGAGGCAGCTCTTAACACCCTGAATCCTTCAGACATCACTCTTGTGAAATCCATGCAGAATCCACCTGGTCCTGTCAAGCTCGTCATGGAGAGTATCTGTATCATGAGGGCAGTTAAACCGGAGAGGAAGCCCGACCCCAGTGGCAGTGGTAATGGCACAGCTTTTGTTAGCCCTGCCCCTCGAGTGTGTGGGTGCTGCTGTGGTGTGCTGGTGAGGTGCTTCTGGCATGAATGCTGCTGTGTGCACTGGAGGTGTATTTTGCTGGCAGTGACAAGTACACTGAGTAGTGAAGAGCTGCTTTTGCCATGCTTACATACTGCCCTTGCCTGACACTGTTGTACAAGCTTTGTAAAAATGATCCCAGTCACCAGCACAAAGTCATCTCTTCAACTTGCTTTGACCCAACCTTGAGATTTGCATTGCCTTGAGGAACTCTGGGTGCTGAAGGTGTGCTGTGCAGCATCTGCCTGTGTTTCCCCTTGTAATCCCTGCTTCCAAACTATCAGAGATGCTGGGAGAGAGAATTCCAGTTATACCTCTGGCATACGTTATTCTAATGAGATTGTTCTGTGTGGTTTAATGTTGCTATGGTGGGATTGCACAGGATTTTCAAGGTAGAAAAGAGACCCTTTTCTTTCTTCTACCTTCTACCTATAGAGTTCAACCCTTCACAATTAAAAATAAGAATTATAAAAATGCCTTTAATCCAAAATGATCTTATCTAGATTAAGAAGGAATAGTTCTACTGATTCTATAGCTTTATCTATAAATAAATCTACTGATGTATCTAATAGATGGTGCTAAGAAAGATTGCATAGTAATTTGTTTCCCTTAATGTGCTTGGTTTATTTAGAACTAATATGCAGTTAATAAATATGACATTGGTTACTGATGCTGAAGGTCCTGTGTTAATTCCTTTAGGTAATGATTTTCCCAAAGTATTTAATAGTCTTTGGATAGTAAAATTCCATTGCCATATCATTGATGTTAATTCTTCACACTATGTTTCAAAGTATTTTTTTCAGTTTGAACATGCCTGTATTGAGCCTGATTTTAGTCTTATTTGCGATATAGGTAAAATGATTGAAGACTTCTGGGGGCCAGCTAAGAAACTTCTTTCAGATATTAAGTTCCTTGACAGATTAAAGTCATATGACAAGGATAGAATTCCTCCTGCTATAATGAAGAAAATTAGAGACAAGTTTATGAATCATCCAGATTTTCAGCCAGAAGTCGTAAAAAATGTCTCATCTGCCTGTGAAGGCCTTTGCAAGTGGGTGCGAGCCATGGAGGTCTATGACCGTGTCCAGAAAGTGGTTGCCCCAAAGCGCGAGCGCTTGCAAGAGGCTGAGGCAATCCTGGACGTTCAAATGCAGAAGCTGCAAGTGAAACAAGCAGAACTTAAGGAGGTTGTTGATCGCCTCCAAGCTTTGCAAGACGAGTTTGATGAAATGAATAACAAAAAGATAGAGTTAGAGAATAATATTGAACGTTGTTCGCTGAAGCTTGTGAGGGCTGAACAGCTGATCAGTGGTCTGGGTGGAGAGAAGGAGAGGTGGACAGAAGCTGCACGGTTATTAGGAATTCAGTACATAGACCTAGTAGGGGATGTGCTGTTGTCATCAGGAACTGTGGCTTATTTGGGAGCCTTTACTGTCGATTATCGCCTAAAATGTCAAAAGCAGTGGCAGGATCTGTGCATTGAAAAGAACATCCCGTGCTCCAGTGATTTCAGCTTAAGTAATACCTTAGGGGATCCAGTCAAAATCCGTGCGTGGCAGATTGCTGGATTGCCAGTTGATTCTTTTTCCATTGACAATGGTGTAATTGTTTCTAACTCAAGAAGATGGGCTTTAATGATAGATCCTCAAAGGCAAGCTAACAAGTGGATAAAAAATATGGAGAAAAGTAACAAGCTGTCAGTTATCAAATTATCTGACACACATTATGTGAGGACATTAGAAACTGCTCTTCAGCTTGGAACACCAGTCTTGCTAGAAAATATTGGTGAAGAATTAGATGCTTTCTTAGAACCTATTTTATTAAAGCAAACATTCAAACAACAAGGAGTAGAATACATGAAATTGGGGGAAAATATAATTGAATATTCAAGAGACTTCAGGTTTTACATGACAACCCACTTAAGAAATCCTCATTATTATCCTGAAGTGGCTGTGAAAGTTTGTCTACTCAATTTCATGATTACACCTTTGGGTCTTCAGGACCAGCTTCTTGGAATTGTAGCTGCAAAGGAAAAGCCTGAGCTAGAAGAAAAGAAAAATCAACTCATTCTAGAAAGTGCAGCCAATAAGAAACAGCTGAAGGAATTAGAAGATAAAATCCTGGAGGTCCTTTCCCATTCAGAAGGAAACATCTTAGAGGATGAAACAGCAATTAATATTTTGTCTTCATCCAAGGAGTTATCTGCAGAAATCTCTGAAAAGCAACAAATTGCCTCTGTAACTGAGAAGGAAATAGATTCTACTCGAATGGGATATAAGCCAGTTGCTGTTCATTCAGCTGTTGTCTTCTTCTGCATCTCTGATCTGGCTAACATTGAACCTATGTACCAGTATTCATTGATTTGGTTCATTAACTTGTATGTTCAATCTATTGCTAAAAGCGTTAAGAGTGGACGTCTACAGGAGAGAATTAAAAATATAACTGACCATTTCACAGTAAGCATCTATAATAATGTCTGCCGCTCGCTGTTTGAAAAGGACAAGCTGTTATTCTCTTTCCTTCTAACGGTAGGCATTATGAAGGGAAAAGGCCAGATAGATGATGCTGTTTGGCGTTTCCTACTGACAGGAGGTGTTGCTCTTGATAATCCTCACCCCAATCCAGCTCCAGACTGGCTGTCTAACAAATCATGGGCCGAGCTTGTTCGTGCATCTTGCCTGACCAACCTGCAGGGACTAATGGAACACGTAAGAGACAATTCTTCCAAGTGGAAGCCAATCTATGACTCTGTCAGGCCCCATGAGGAAGCCTTCCCAGATGACTGGAACTCACTGACGGGGTTAGATCGCATGGTTATTCTCAGGTGTTTGCGACCTGACAAAATCGTCCCAGCAGTGCAGATCTTCATCGTGGAAAACATGGGAAGAACATTTATTGAACCACCTACATTTGATCTTGGAAGAAGTTACAGTGACTCAAATTGTTGTGCCCCTTTGATTTTTATATTATCACCTGGTGCTGATCCTATGGCAGGTGAGATTGATATTAAAAAATCTTTTTTTGTCTGGTTAAATGTCACTGAGTCTGACTAAACCGTTAATAGTGCAGGCCCCCTCATTTGATCTTTAAAGTGTCTTCAAAGTACAATACAGCACTGCTGGAATATCAAACATTGGCATCTGCCCATATATAAACAACGATAGTAGAATTGTTAGAGGGTGGAATGAAAGTTCTGATGATGAAATGTCTTGGTCTCTGAGCAGCAATTTGGGGGATCTAACAGATTGAAGCATTCAGACCAGTTTATAATTTGTACTTGCATTACAATTCTTTCAGTGGGTGTTGGGGGTTTGCCCCAGTCTTTATTGCAACCCCTCCTCCAGTAAATTTCCTCCCTCTCAGTTACTAATTAAATGGTGTATAGGCCACACTTAAAAACACATTTGTTGAATGTTCTTTCAAGTAGAACCACCCAGATTATTTTTAAATCTGGTTTTCTGCCAAAAGAATTGTGATATGGAGCCATACCATAAGGATGTATTTCCAGAAGGTACTGATTTTGATAGCAAAGCTGGAGGTCTATTTTTAGCCAGATGTAAAGATCCAGTTTGCAGCTCAACCCCCATAAACAATTGTCCCCATCCAACAGAGAGAGCTGAGGGCTGTTGTGCAGCCTGGAACTGAACACTTGGGACCAAAGAAGAGGTCAGCCATTTAACCTGGCTAGTTTTTGGGGGGTTTTTTTTGGTTGTTTTTTTTTTTTTATTAATACCTTATACCCCTAAATTTTAGTATACTGCCTCAGAGACACAGTGACTGATACAGCATATGATACTACTTGTGGGTTGCTGAAGTGGGATTTTTTTTGTGTTTTCTTTTTTTTTTTTAATTGAGTAAAATATTTGTTGATTTTTCTCCCTTTAGTTACATTATGGAAACAATGAATATAACATACTCTACTTTCTAATAGATTTTGTTTTTTTGTTTTTTTGCATGTATAAAACTTGCCATCACAGGTTTGCTAAAATTTGCTGATGATGTTAGCATGGGAAGCTCAAGCGTTCAAACTGTTTCACTGGGCCAGGGCCAGGGCCCAATAGCAGAAAAAATGATTTACCAGGCTATTACTGATGGAACCTGGGTAGTGTTACAAAACTGCCATCTTGCAACCAGCTGGATGCCTGCCTTGGAAAAAATCTGTGAGGAAGTTATAGTGCCTGAGAATACCAATGATAAGTTCAGGTGGGAATTTTAGTATTTTGTACTTTTTAATGTAAGCATTTCCTGTTTGCTGAATACACTACTAAAAAGAAATTGAAATACTTCTGTAAGAATGCCTGAGTATGACATTCATATAATTTATGTGCAGTGATAAAATAAAGATCCATAATTAAGAGGTCCTCTTTTCTACCTGTCCAATATGATCTACTTTATGACTGCATTTTAGACCAAATTTAGATGTTATCTTTATAGTTAAACAAGTAGTAAAACTTAGTCTTCTACAGATCAAGATGCAGGAATATATTATTGATTTTTAAATTATTATTATTATTACTACTACTCTTACTGTTATATGATTTTTTTAATAATGTGCTTTTCAAACTTCTTTTTAGGTTGTGGCTAACTAGTTATCCATCAGAAAAGTTTCCTGTTAGTATCCTCCAGAATGGCATCAAAATGACAAATGAGCCTCCAAAAGGTGTTAGAGTGAACCTCCTTCGCTCCTACCTGAACGATCCCATCTCCGACCCTGTGTTTTTTAAAAGCTGCCAAAAGCCAAAAATGTGGCAAAAACTGCTCTTTGGTCTTTGCTTTTTTCATGCTGTTGTGCAGGAAAGGAGAAACTTTGGCCCACTGGGTGAGTTGTAGATTATTTTGCACTTCATTTCTAAAAAAAGATTAGTGCTATTGAAATGCATTGCTGGAGTCCCTCTGTAAAAAGGCAGTACTGTTAACTGTAGTACTGTTAACACTATTACAAGAGTGCAATCTGCATTGCACAGAACATTATAAAGTCTAAAAGCTGTTATTTGCAGGGATTCTTATTCAGGCAAAGCTGCTTTTGAACCTATTAAAAGGGTTACCCTGGGGAAGACTAGAAAGTACTATTTTTCCAAATTAATATATTATACAGTAGTTACACGAAATTATAGCTTACTAAATTGTTAACTTAATACTGTGGTTCTTAGTAACAATCAAATTCAGATCTAAATTTTTATAATTAAAAATATGCCTTCTTCTATTCTGCTTTTGTTACTTATGTGCATACTTTGTTTTATCAAACCTAGTGCATGTATTTACTTGGTGTGAAAAAAATCTATGTAGCTGCAGGGTGTTGTTTATGACATAGCAATGAAAAGATATGTATTCATAAGATTTGTGCTTCAGGTTTTTCTGTAATCTTCAAATATGTAGAAAACTATATAGAATTTCTGTATAGCTTAGAAATGGATGGGCTTAGAGAATCCATTTTTATAACTATATAAAATTTATGCTCTGCACTTGTGTAAATGAACTTCTTAGTCTTTCATTCCAGCTGAGTCTCTCTTTCTCATAACAGATTGCTGTTAGGAAATATTATATTTTGACTGAAAGCCACTGTCATTATTTTAATAGTCAGCTGTTTAAATAAGCCCTAAACTTCCAGTAGGAAGACACGGATCTATTGCTTTAAAGTAAAACTGAATTTTCTAGAGGCCATTTTCTAATGTAACATCTACTGCTAATGTGACCCACTATCTGGGTGAAGAAGCACAGTTGCATCAATAGCCCTATTTTTGGTTTGCACTAAGGATTTAGGCTTTCTGAAGGATTCTTTCATCTGGAGTATGTTCCTGTTTGTTTTCTGCTTGCTTGCTTGTTTTGTCATACTGTTACTGGGAATGTCACCTGCAAACAGTATTAATAGATGGGCAGATTAAAAATTGAAATCAAGAAATGAATTAAAAACTCCTGTTCTCATTGTGTCCGGATAGGAACAGATTAGCTTCAAGTACCAAGCAGGTAAAATATAATTTTCAGGATATTGTGATGCCAAAATTACTATGCTTAATAAACAGCCTGGTATATTCCAGGCTGCTTCTAGACTATCTGGCAGTTGTATCTTCAGCTGTGTAGGAGCAGTGTAGTACCAACACCACCATTTCCTGAGCCCAGCTGTCAGGACATTGCACCACTGCTCTGTGTATCTCTTCTGAATTGTACAGGTTGGAATATTCCATACGAATTCAACGAGTCTGACCTCAGAATCAGTATGCAACAGATCCAGATGTTTCTGAATGAATATGATGAAATCCCATTTGAAGCTCTGACCTATCTAACAGGTACTGACATTACATCCTCTCACATGTTTGTTGACTTTGCTGGGAACTTTCAGCTGATACACTGATAAACTGGTGAGTTCTCAATAAATTGAGTGGATTCCACACTGGTTGGTTTTACTGGCCTTCCACAAACAACGTGGTTGTCATTGGATGGATGTTGGATTTGGACTGTAATTGGAGCTGGGTCCCAAACTGTCAGATGTCATTGTTGTTTTGACTTGTATATGGCTACAGTTACTGATGGCCCAGCAAACCTGCTGGTCTTTGCTTCATGCTCATCAAATAAAACCATCAATGGCCTCTGGTTCCCCTTTGCTGATCAGTGTGAGACTGGCACAGGAAGCCTTGGGGCTTCACCAGAGGATGTGGTAATACTCAGGGGTTTAAAGCAGGAGGTGTTGATGTGTGTAAATAACTCAGCTGCTGTGGCTATTCTGTTCTCTTTCTCCAGGTTGACAAGCTGCTTTTTGGCACCTCCTTTGTCAGCCTTGTCATTCTTGATTTATGTTAATATTATGATTAGCTTTATGAAAAAGAATTTTGGGACATGAGTAGCAGTTTCTCAGACCAACTGATAGTGTTCCTTAAACCTTGCATCATCAAGACACATAAATTTGACTCATAGATGTTCAAGTGTCTAATTTCCATTGAATCATTTGAAGTATAAAACCTAAAGACTTTGGAAGATCTGGAGCTTTGGAGCTTCAACTTACTAGAGTTTCACATTATTGCAAAACAATTTTTATTTGTTCATTAACTTTCAGTTTTTTTGTCCTGGTTTTCTTTGTCTTTTTCCAGGGGAGTGTAACTATGGAGGTAGAGTGACAGATGATAAAGACAGGCGTCTTCTCCTGTCCCTTCTTTCCACAGTCTACAACAAGGACATAGAGCAGGAGAAGTACATGCTTTCAGCTGGGGGTGACTACTACATACCACCACATGGCCCCTATGAGGTGAGAAGACAAGTGTAAATTCCCTGAATTATTGGGGAAGAAATTTACCTACGCTGTACTTGGATAATGCTGAATACGACAAAAGAAAATACACCCCATAATATCATAAAGCCATGCCAGAATGTATCTTCTGTATGAAATATGAATCTGGTACTTAATATCTGCCATACCCCAATGGGGATGTAGAGATCATCCAAACTCTGGCATTTGTTGATGAAGAAAGAAACCACCCCTGTGCAGGTTTCCAATACAGTTCTAGAAAGCCAATAGGAGTCAGGCTTCAGGAATTTACATGGTACTTCTGCACTTTCTTGCAACCAGTCTGACATTGAAAGCAGCAATCAGGAGGAAGAGGTGGAATGGCATTTGTATACTCAATTTCCATTCTCTTTTTCCCTTCTAACAGCTGCACAGAGATAATGAATGTGCTCGGATCCCACAGTTGTAGGGATGACACATCCAGCATCCTTCTGTGACTCCTACCAGCACTCCTTGGATATTGCTAATGTGCTTTCCTTTTCTTGCCACTTACACGAGGGTGGTAATAACAACTCCTCCGTGAGTTTTTGAATCACTCAGAACTTTTATACTTTTCTCTGTGGAGAGTCAGTCAATTCCTGGATGTGTTTAACAGGGAACGGCCATCTTTAGTTGTAAATGGGAAGGTTCTGTCCCAGTTGGATCATTTCTGACTATCACATTGTATGATGTCTGGTATCTGAATGTTTGTTTTACAGTCTTATATTGAGTACATACGAAGTTTGCCAATCACAACACACCCTGAAGTGTTTGGACTTCATGAAAATGCAGACATCACCAAGGATAACCAGGAGACCAACCAGCTTTTCCATGCAGTGCTCCTGACTTTGCCTAGAGAAGCAGGGGGAGCTGGCAAGTCCCCTCAGGTAACTGGGGAAGAAATATCAATTTGCACTCTGGAAAGACCCTTTCCTGGCATGTCCTAGGTCTCAGAGTAATCCAACACCTCTCATCTCATGTCTGTAGCGTTGGGAGTAGATGTGAATGTCCCTGTAGAGAAGCAGATGGATTTAGCATAGGACCTTTAAAGATGGAAGATACCTTCATGACTCTGCATTCAAACAGATTAATACCACAAGTCCTGGCAGCTCAGTTTACTCAGGCCAAATCCAAGCCCCTTTGGGATATAGATAAATAACCTTTCAAGCCTCTCAGATTTGACTTCCTATATTTTATACCCAAGTGGATTCTTGAAAAGTGGACTTGATGGAGCCTCATTTCCTGCAGGGTTGTCTAGTGATGATATTCTCTGGTGTCTAATATTCTGTAAGTAAAGTTTCTCTTGTGGCTGAGTTATTCATGGGGTCTTCCCCTTATTTTGCTCATGCTGCATGCTTCATCTTTTCCTTCATTGTGGAAGAAATAGGATTGTGCTTGTCTGCTCTCCTGCCTGTCTCCTTAGAAATCACCTAAAACCTTGTTGCAAATTAAAAATTACTAACACATTTAAAATTATTGAGAAGGAAGGAGCAAGCAGGCACGTGCAGAGACACAGAGGATGATGCTCAAAGTGAGTAAGAGCATAAAAGCACTGTATCTTTGGGAAAATGGACTAAAATACCTATGTGGTTTTACAGAAAAAATATAAAATCTGTAGTGTTTTATGGAATTTATTCAATAAAAAGAAAAGTCACTAAAAATAGGAGGGAAAAAATGAGTATTTGTTATTCACTGCAAACTTGTGACTTCAGGAAGTTGTTGAAGATTTGGCACAGGACATCCTATCCAAACTACCAAATAGCTTTGATATGGAAGAAGTGATGAAGGCATACCCAGTACTTTATGAAGAGTCCATGAACACAGTTCTTAGGCAAGAACTAATTCGATTTAACAGGTATGGCTCAGTGTTTTGTGTAGTACTTCCTAAACTGAAATATGCTGGTGTTCATTGGTGCTAGCTGCTCACAAGCCTTAAGCAAGCCTTTTACAATACATTTTTCCTAGCATGTTAGATTCTGCTTTGGATGAATCTTTTAAAAAGACTTGAAAGCTGCAGCTGACTACCTGAATTCAGCAATAGTATTTGTATTCTTGGAGGACGAACTTAAATCACATTTGAGTTTGCTGTGCTGAGGTAGAGCAGCCTACTTTAGTCTTTGTGATACCCAGGCCCCAGTATTCGCAGCACACTATGACAATGAGTGATACAAGCTTTAAAGCTCTTGCACTTGATTTCCCTTGTGTAGAGTGAAAGTTTTCACTGTCATTTATTTCTGTGTGTGTGTTTCTAATTTGTTTGCTTTTCTAAAGTTAAGTAAGAATTTTGATAACTACAGGTGAGATAAGGAATTTCTGACAGGACATTTACCACCTCTATCAACCCTTCATTCAAGCTGGACTGAGGGGTATTTAGCCAGTAGTAAGAAGTAAATAAAGACAATTCCTTTGTTTTCTCTCTAGGCTTACCGAAGTTGTTCGGAGCAGCCTCATTAATATAGGCAAAGCCATTAAAGGCCAAGTGTTGATGTCTTCTGAGCTTGAAGATGTTTTCAACAGCATGCTAATGGGAAAAGTGCCATCCATGTGGGCTGCCAAATCCTATCCATCACTGAAGCCTCTGGGAAGTTACGTGTCTGATCTCCTCTGTCGCTTGGAGTTCTTCCAGGTCTGCTGAACTGACTGAGGGGTCTGGGGAGTTGTAGTTGAGAAGTGGATGGGGAGAGTGTGTCAGTGCTGTCCTTGCTCAGCAGTCCCTGGCTAGCTCCTGACTCTGAGCTGCTCACACACACTCGTGGCCAAATACACTCTGCATTAGCAGCACTGCAGTCAGCTGGGCAATTGCTCAGGGTGAGCTGGGAGCTTGATCACTTGGTGCTAATCCAGTGCTGCTTTTGGTGGTTTCCCCGTTTCTATTTCTAGAAGGTTCATTTTAGTTTGAATTGGTGTCTTAATGACTTCCTTGCTGAAAGGACACTGAGCTGGGTGTGAGAATGCTTTAGAACCACTGCATAACAGGCACTAGGAAATTTCATATACGTGTCTGTAAATATCTTTCAAGTTTCATAAAATGCGACACCACTTTCACACACTTTTTGAACAAGCTATTTTATTTTTAACTTGCCATTCCATTATTTCCCTTGCACTCTTAAAACTACTTCAAATTTTGGGTGTACCTTAAAAAGTGAGCTACTGAGATGTAGTGAAACCCCACAGAAGTCAGGAGAGGAGAAAGCTAGGAAGAAGTGTCTGAGATTTATATAAATGGCAGAGTTTCCTGTTTTCTGGATCAGAGCATTTTGACTTCCAATAACCTACAGTAGTGTGAAGACATTCTGCCCTTGTTTTATCCTACTGCATTGTGTGGACAAGGTCCAAGACCTCCTTGTCTGGCATCTTTGTACAGGAATTATTTCCTCTACTAGGATCTGATGTGTAGGCTTAGTGAGTGCCCTCACAGTGATCAGTGAAGAGACATTGATCAGTGAAGAATGGAAAAGAATTTGGCCTTTTTTCATGTTAGGAGATTGGTGTTTACAAGACTGTAAAAGAAAGTATTTTGATAAAAGTGTCCAAATTCAATCACTTTTCTTGTTTTTAGAGGCCACTTTCTAGACTAAACAAAACATGCCTCTGCTACTTTCTGAAATTTTTCTCAGTAGCACTGAGTTCTGGTAGTTTCAGAATGAGTGATTATTTTTGTTGCCATCCTAAAGAACTGACTTCTGTGATTTGTTGTCTCTGAAAACCAGAAAATTGATGGAAAGATGCAGAGGGTCCCATCAAGGCTTAGATCTCATTGTGCTGTTTGAATGTATCTGAAAAGACATCCTTTTCTGGTGAATTGGCTCAGTGAAGCCACAAATATATTGGATTTTTTCTTACATTTGTTTTCTCTCTCCTTATTCAGGACTGGGTTGACAAGGGGCCACCCACAGTCTTTTGGCTCTCAGGATTCTTCTTCACTCAGTCCTTTTTGACTGGTGTTTTACAAAACTTTGCCAGAAAGTACACCATCCCAATTGACCACATTGGATTTGAGTTTGAGGTAAGAAAAATGCGGAAGAATTTTGTTTTTCTTGAACAGCTTGAAACATGTTCTGGGGCAGCAAGAAATAGAGTTTTCAGATGAAAAGGTATTTTATTTAAAGGAGCAATTTCAGACTGTCACTTACAGGATTTAGTATACTCCAGATAAGATCAAGCAATGGTTTAATCATTCCAGGTGATGAAACAGGAGCGCACAATGGAGAAAATGCCAGAAGATGGGGCTTATGTGAGAGGCCTTTTTTTGGAAGGTGCACGATGGGATAGAGAATCCTTGGTAATTGGAGAATCACTACCAAAAATCCTCTATGATCCTTTGCCCATAATATGGCTGAAACCTGGAGAAAGTTCCAAGTTTCTTCATGAGAACATCTATTCATGCCCTGTATACAAGACAAGTGAAAGAAGAGGTGTCTTATCCACCACTGGGCACTCAACCAACTATGTTCTGTCGATTGAACTCCCTTCAGACAAGCCCCAGAAACACTGGATAAATAGAGGTGTGGCAGCCCTGTGCCAGCTGGATGACTGAGAGGGTGCAATATTGGCATTGTAAAGATCTGCTTTACTCCTCAATGGCTGCATTGCTGTTTGTTTGGTTTGTTTTGGGGTTTTTTTTTATGAAATTGGGCCTAAAGAGTTTTGATATTGATTTTACTGGGAATCCACTTTACAACTCTTGCAAAAAGATTTTGGATTTGCCTGCCACCTCTGTGTTTCAGGAGTATGGAGGACAAGGAGGGAGGAGATGAGAATATTCTGTTGTCAACATATGAAACCAATCCTCAGTTAGAATGAACTACCCAAGCTGTATTATAAACCTGTAGTCATTCCTTGATGATGTGTCAGAATTTCCACAGAAAACTTCTCAACAGCACATGTATTGGGAGCTGCCATTTCTCAGCACAGTATGCTTGAGCCATATAACTTCTTTTTTTTCAATATTATTCACTTTCATATTCCAGGTACCTGATACATGGAGCTGTTTTCTTTCTCCCATAGTCTCACTTTACTTCCTGCCAGCAGCCCAGCCCCACACAGCCACTCACCCTCCCACTATCTCATGGGGTGAGACAAAGACAGTTCAATAGGGAAAGCAAAAGCCATGCACACAAACAAGGCAAAACAATTACTTCCCTGCTTGCCACAGGCAGGCAGGTGTTCAGCCATTCCCAGGAGAGCAGGGGCCCATCACATTTATGATGACTTGGGAAGCCATCACTCCAAATGTCCCCCTCTTCTCCCCCACTTTACACACTGATCATGATGTCACATGGTCTGCAATGTCCCTTTGCTCATTTGGGGTCACCTGCCCTGGCTGTGTGTCCTCCCACCCTCCCAGGCACCTCCAAATTCCTCCCCAGCCTGGCAGTATGAAGAGCAGAAAAGACTTTGGCTCTGTGCAATCTCTGCTCAGCAATAATAAAAACATCTTTGTGTTACCAACCCAGTGTTCAGCACAATCCAAAACACAGCCCCATACCAGCCAGTGTGAGGAAAACTGACTCTACCCCAACTTCCTCATCTTGCTCTCTTGCATGTTGGACTAATAATTGCCTGAAATTTTGTACTTGTTTAAGCCCTTTCATCAGAGAGGCTCAAAGTAGCTTGCAAACATTAATTAAAAATAAAATAGCCCGAACATCTTCAAAGAGCTGTGCAGTCATTAACTAATCCCCACAGCATGCCAAGAAGGTACTAAAGATGCATCATTAGGCTTGTTGTGTACACAGGACAAGAGAAGCACAAAGATCAAGGCAAACATTTAAAAAAACATGCACTAAACAGACATCCACTAATTTGGGGTCTTGTATTTTTTTTCATTGCCCAAATTGCAGTGTTTTAATGACTTGCTGGAGGCCTCACCAAGTCAGAGATTCAGCCATCATTTGGCAATTCCCAGTATCCTGCTCCAGGCATTCAGGGATGCTGCTACAACTCCTTAAAAGACACAGTTCTTGTCATAGGAATTTGTCTGTTGTGTTGTCCTTAGGTGAAAACAGTTCATGATTGTTTTATTAACCAGTGGTTTGTTTTATGCAGATATTCATAAGACAGTAACTGTTAAGAATGGTACTGCAAGGTCAGGCAGCAGTGTTGGGGTGTGTTGTGCAGTGCTGCTCTGCAGCAAGGGCACAGGTGAACAGCAGCTTCATGCACCACACCTGACACCTCGTTCACAGTCCAGCACGCAGGCATTTAGTGCATCATTGGTACATGGGAGCAGAGCAAAGGTGTCAGGCCAGGACACCTAAAGGATGTTTGTTTTAATAAAAAGGACAGAGATGTGCAGGTGTTTCGAATTACTGAGCGGAAGAAACTACTCTTAACAAATTAGACTAAATGATATTTGGCACCTATACCAAAATAAAACTTGTTTATGAATGTTACAGCACACTCATCCAAACAGACAACAGTTTTTAAGACGAGAATCATGTTTCAGTAGATCTATAAATAAATTAATTAAAATTGGTCCTTGAAAAAATTATTTTCTTAGACTTCATAAGAGAGATACTTTGTAGTTTTCATTTAATTTAAATTAACAGAAATGTATTCTACATTAAAAAAAACATTATGGTGATTACTGTATTTTTTAATGTCTGCATCTAATTGTTGTAATTGCATCAACAGTTCAGATCACTAATTAGGTGACTGTGGTGTCAGAGATAACAAACCAGTCATGAGCCTCCTTGTGTGGAAGCTCAGTGTGGAGGCCAAAGGGGCAGGACCTGGCTGTTAAATCCTTCCCTATGGATGGATCAGCTCAGTCATTGCTCTCAGAAGGATCCTTCTGCTCAGACCTAGCTTCTGTATCGAGGCCCTGGTGACACCTCACCTGCTGAAAGGGAGGCTGGGCCAACAACAATTAACTCTAAAATGAAGGTTTGTCAGTCCTCTTACAGATAAGTCTTGCAAACAGTCCTCTAAATGAAACATTTTTTAAAAAGTCAGATTCACTACCTAAATTATATTTTATGGAGATCAATTACTTTTAAACTGTTAGAAATCTGTGTAATAGCTTGACATGTGGGTTGCTTGTTAACCCCTTTTTGTGAACAAACAGTAATTGATAGTTAATTAAATGACACAGTTGTGGTTCTTGTGACTATACAGTGACTTTGCTATGACCTGTGTGCAATGTCCTTGTTACTGTGTTGATTTTCTAAATGCTGCCTGTGTGCTGATGTTTAGATTTGATATGAAGGCATCTTTTGGAATGTCATTAAGGATGTATTTTAAGCTTTTGTAGACATGATAAAAAATATGTAGATAAGAGAGGGCTTGTGCATCCTCTGCACCAGGGATGAGGCATGGCTGACCTGCTTTAGCTGATGATTACAGCAGTACCCGATTTCCTAGGCTGCCCTCCCTAGTACAGAAAAAGTAATGAAATTTACTGGCAAGGGGTATCTGTCTTAGAGATATTTTCTGTGGTTCTTTGAAATGAGCTTCCCAACCTTACTTCCTTAGCATTGTCTAGACCTTCCTGGAGAATGATAAACTGGCTAAACATTAGAATTCACAGCCTTTCTTGGCTGGGATGCATTTAGAAAAAAGAAAAAGGCAACTCAGCCTCTAGTTGGACATGATAGAAATGTGAAAAATTTTTGGACAAAGTAAGTACCTTGTAATAGTAAAGTTAGAATCCTTGGATTGACAGGTTTAGAATTTTCATTTCTTAATTAGTAGCACTCATTAAATAAGCCACAAACCCCACCTGTAATTATTTCAAATTGTAGATTTGCAGCCTTGGTAATAACTCAAGGCAGATGGAAAAAAATGCATTATGGAGCAAGAGGTATTTTTCCCTTAGCAGAGACAGATTTCCAGCTAGGGATGCTGTAAGACAGACAGGGTTTGTACATTTTCTTAGGAGACTCAAACCTTCCTCTTATCTATAGAAAAATTCTTTTTAGAAAGTACTGCCCCTGTGGATTTTAACACTGCTGGGCTGTTGAGGGGAAAATTTTACAATGAAAAAGCAGAAGACAGTACAAAGACTCCAAATTCTTCCACTTATAGCTAGAATATTGTGCCTAAGAGGATTAGAGTTGCTAGTGAAAGTTGCAATCTCTGCTCTAATTAGCATTCTTGGAAATGAATGTGTAGGTGTGATCAAAGAAGGACCCTCCTGTCTGTGGATGAAAGAGGGATGTTACTGGTACTGTTTCTGATGGATACATAGTAGGGTCCAGGACAGTGAGGTCCTGCTTACCTTACCTTCTTCCCATCTGACAGGTATTACAAGAAGCAGCTTGTATTAGTGGGAAGATGGATCAGGTAACCTAACCTGTCTTAACTGTTTTGGAGCTGTGATGCTGCCCTGGGAATCAGCTGGGAAGCTGCTGCAGCAAACGGAGCATTTCCTCACGCCCAGACAACACTGAGGGGGACAGTCAGTCAGGAGGTGCCATGTCCATCTTCTCAAAAGGTTGTGTGCTTGCTAATGTCAGTGTAAGTGCACAGCTTCATGAATGACAGCCTTAGTAATGGTGGATTCAGAGACAGAACTTCCAGAAATGAGGTGTTATTTAGGTATTTGAGGCCAGATACTGTGTCAACAAATCATTACTGCCTTGCCTACCAGTTGGCTTGCAGGAGAGTTCATGCAACTGACTCAGGACTTTTATTTCTGAAGAATATGAAGTTAATGTCATAATTTTCTTCTAAATTATTCTAAAGCATCTCCTGACTAGGGTGATAAATTGGAAAATGACAGTATTTACTGGAAGGGGAGTAGGAGAAGGTTCAGCAAGTACAGGACAGAGTGTACACTGACTGGGTGAAGCCAGTGCATTACAAATTCTGCAGAAAGCAGAGGCATTTTAGGACAACCTGGTTTTGCAAGTAAAATTAATGTGCAGGAATGGCATATTGTGCAATCACTGGGATACTTCTTGACAGAAGTTATGAGGGCCTTGGCATCTAATACAAGAGTACCAGTTGAGATGTCTGCATACCTGCTGGAATGAGCTGCAGATGAATTTTTTTTATCAAACTCCCTCAAAGTGGTAATTGGTCAGATTGACCTCCAAAAGCAAAGGACTCTAGTTAGAGTCTCCTTTGCACTGACTAACTTCAGCTATGAAAGAAAGGGTTTGCTCTCCAGACTTGAAAAAAGATCTGATCTAATCCTTCTTCAGCTGAACAGCTTGAAGTTTTAACAAATTTCAGTCTTTGCCTTCTGGTGATGGAGAGTTATGAGGATGAAGCACCAGTTAATAATTTTTCAAACCCTTTGAAGAATTACTAGCCTGTCTAGCATTTTAAGGCACCTCAAATAATGTAATGCTGTTACTTGCTGGTTTCTCAGTTAAGAAAGTGGATACTCATTTGAGTTACTTGAGGGTATTTGAACCTTTTAAAAATGCTTCTTTAGATATTTCTTCAGAAGCAAACTCAAACTCCTGTTGTTATTTCAACTTGGTGTAAATATTCTGTAATTTTAGGGCTGTTCTTTGGAAATAATACAGTATGTGCTTAGGAAAGAGTTGTGACTGTAACACAGACAGTAAATTCAGACTGCTCATTTCCATGGCTGTTTATTCACCTGATGTGTCAGAGCATCAGTACCTTCATTAGTCACATGAACTTCAGCAATTCAAAAGATTCAAATGATACTTTAATGACAAAGAGTGAGCTTAAGCTTCCATTCAAACCCCTTGCCTCTGCACATTTTGGCTGGGCTCAGTTGATGCATCCCTACACTGGTATATCACAATTAGGATATCAGATCAGCCTGTATTTAGACTTCTTTCAATGAAGAATTAAGCAGTGTGTGCAATCATGTTAATTTTTTTTTTCTTTCTTTCTTTTTTTATGCAGTCCCCCTTTTCCTAGGCTAAAGGAGTTTTGTGTCTTCCTGGCAGCAGTAAATTTGCAAAGCTTCCACTGACAGAACAATGGCATTTTACCTGTTAGTCCCCAGATGAGGCATTCCCAGGAAATAATTAGATGAGAATAGACATCTTTGTGGACTGGAGCCATAAAGGGCAGTGAGAAATTGGGCTAGCCAGTACCTGTCAGGCTGATTCACTCTTCTCATTGTTTTCTTATACTTTCTCATCTGCTTGTACTTTTTTCACTCTTAAAAGTGCATTCTTGGGGGAGGGACTGTCAGTCTGTTCTGCACAGGACCAGTTCTAACTTACTTTTCAGGTAGACAGCAATATTTCTTTGTCATTTTTTTATTAGAGCTTGGAAAGTTTTGAATGACTTGGCGAGTTCAGAAATGAGATTTCACTGATTTCTCCCACTTTAAAAGGAAATCATACACACATGCATATTTCAAATTTGCTTTTTTCTCTTTTTCCTTTTTTTTTTTTTTTTTGGCCACAATTAAAGTCAGGCTGGAATAGGTTGTCCTTTCAGTGCTCTGGACTGTGCTTAGGTAGTGTCCAGTACAGTGTGGCTCTTGTCCAAGCTTGGTCTCACTGGTATTTCAAGCCTGAAGGATGGAAGACTCCCCTAACTTCCCTGGAGAGAACATGTCAACAGCCTGGTAAAGTCAGAGGACTGCAAAGGAGCCAAAACAACTGGTAGCTCATGAAAAGAAAATTAATTTCATTTTATTTCTATTCATGAGGCACCTGGGAAACAGAAATACCCCTCAAACTTAGGAGACTTGTAGATACTTTCTTTTACTAAAGTTGGGGTTCAATCCATAATATAACGAGTTAAAACCTAACACTAAAATTAAAATAATTGTTGAGAAAGCCAGTGTGCTGATTATGCTGAAAAGCTGACCATGTGAAAACATACAGTGAGGACACCAAAGCATCCTAAGCTTGTTCCCATAGTGATACCCTGAAGGCAGAGTTTTCAGCCAGTCCATACATGGGAACCTGAGGAACCCAGCACTGGAATGTTTCACTCAGAGTTGTGTAATAGCATTCCAAACTTTGCATTTCACATCCACACCCTCTCCAAAGGAAGAGAGAAAAAAGCTGACAGAGAGACCCTAGGCCACTCCTCTGCAGTTTGCAAAGGAGTAGTGGCACTTCTGCTGTCTCTTCTCTACTTTCCAGAAACAAAACTTGCCCATAAGGGTCCTGTGAAACTGGAGCTCTCCTCCAGGGACAGCAGGCAGAGCAGGGAGCAGAGAGGAAGGAGAGCAGGTGCATGGTGCAGTGACTGCATTCCCACTGGCATTCAGAAGCTCTGGAGGAACTGTGTCTGCCTGACTGTCCCAGACTTCCTGGATTTTGGCTGACCTTAAACAAGGCACAGTCTTGAGTCACAACGGGACACAGAGAACCCTCAACCAACCAGAGAACCCTGTTACAGATAAACAGAGTTTGAAATCCTGCTGCAGTTTGTCCTGATGTCAAAGTAATCTTTGTATCACACCTCACTCCTTAAAAAGTGTTACTTTTATTGACAAGTCAGTGGTTGAAATGTAATAAATACTAAACCAACCTTACCCATCACACACAGTGGATCAATTGCCTTTTGGCCTCAGGAAATGTGTGAGCAAGTGACCACACTATTCACAGTCGTGCACACAAATCACCTGGATTGCAGTTCACAGTTTAAAGGATGTGATTACACACCACAGCTTAAATGGTGGCTTATGAAACTTCATCATGGGATTTCAGATATATTGGCTTAGAAATCTTCCTTAACTTTTCCTGGTGGCGCAATGTACGGCCTTGTTTGTGGGCAAGGCCCATAGGAGGCAGATGGATCTGGAAAAGAAAATCCCAACAGTTAGGTGCATATTGGGAAGAAAAATACAGACTAAGTTTCACTGAGTTTTAAATCATTTCTTCACACTTTGGAGAGGGTAACTATATTGTCTAAAGCCAGGTTATTGCATTTCTAGGAGGAGCACTCTCTGAGCAGTGATTAGTGGTGTAACTTTCAGAACTAATTGGTGGTGTAACTAAAACAGAACTAATTGTTCTGTTTATTAAAATCCCATATATTTGAGGCCTTAATAAAATCCTATATATGCAAGGCCTTAGTAACTTTGTTTTGCAGTTTGGTATCAGACAGCAATGATACTTGATGAAATAGGATTGCTGACAATGTTCCAGAACATTAAGAACTAGAAACCCTAAAAATTCTTGAGTAATGTCTTGAATCACTGTGTGATTTATTCATACCTACTTAACAAGTCACAAAATAACCCCAAACTGTATGTACTGAAAGGCTGCCTTTTTACTGTCATGATTATATATATATGGCACATTAAAATGCACAATCAATGTCATTGACTCCATAAGCAGAAGGAGCAATAGGTGACAGACTCTTCCTTTGATTGACAAAGTCTTTATGTTTCATAAGACTGTTAGTGGGAATCATGCAGCTGTAACCCTGAAATGACTGAAAAATGTAGGTGGTAGCAGTCAGGTGTTCCTGTTGCTGAGGCTGTCATCCTGTAAGATGGGTGTTTAGGTGCAAATAGTAGTAAAAGCACTGACTAAAGCAGCAGTAGAGATTTCTAGAATCTGAAAAATAATAACCATCCAGTTTGTCTGAGAGAGCAGATCCTTTGGAATTTTGAAACCACTGCAGAGCACACATTTTAGGCCCATTTCTAGGAACATTGTCTGCCAGCTGTGCATTGCTATTCTGTATACTGAAACAGTTGGTAACAGTGACCATAGTCTAGGCAAGCATCTGATAAAGATACAATTAATTTTGATCATGACTGCCTTGATTAGGGAACTACAGAAAATATAAACTCATCAAACAGGAGTAGAGAGGATGCCTCTATGGGAGGCAGCATAAAGTATTACTGACAGAAGTGACTGGGCAGTGAGGAAACTGTATTGAATGGTGCACTAGAAAACTCTGCTGCAACTTCCAGCATTTCAGTAATCTTGGACATGTTCTTCTGTAGGAAGAAGGGAAAAGAAGCAGCAACATAGACAGGTAATTCATAAGGCCTGATTTGTAACCAGGAGAACAGTTAACAGTAATATAGACTATAAAAAGTATTGTACCTATGGCAGATGTAATTAGGTATTTTTATTCTCTCATTCTCTTCTATTACTTGATTCCATTACCATGTTTCTCTATATTCATTGGTTGGCTAAATATTCAGAGGCCTTGGGAGTTTATTTCATGCAACTCCATTTAGGCTTTGATTCCTTATTTTGAGAAGAAATTGTCCAATTTACAGTGAAAGATAGAGAAAATCTCAATGTACATTTGGCTCTGCTTTAGCATACATTTAAATGCCAGCTCATCTAAAAATGCAGTGCAGTGAGAGTGATGGAAACGGATGGTTTTGTTGTACAGGGAAGCTCAGCAGGTATCAGTGAAGACTTTGTGGTTTATACTCACAGGTCTCGGGTAGGGGATCTTATAGTGAAGTCCAATTTCTATTCTTGCCTCACATTCTTCTATGCACTGCTTAATCAGCTTTGGATCTGTTACCTGTGATGATCAGACAAACAAGCGTTTTATATGAGTCCAGTAATTAGCAATTGGAAGCTCAAGTGTAAATGATGCCCAGCACATGCCTTTCCGTAGCTTATTTTGGCAAACTCAAGGATACAATGAATTGTATTTTTCACACCCATAAAAGGTAACACTGGTATTTTCCTGGACTCAGCAGTTCTGGCTTGATGGTGCTGAATGTTAATGCCCAGAGGCTGTCAGGACTGAGGCTACAAAAGGAGTTTTTTACCCAAACATGGTATTTTCTCTGCAAAAAGACAATACACATGTAAACCCTCACTACATCTATGAAAAAACCACTCTCATCTGTTCGTCACTCTGCAAGGTCAATAGTGGAGAAAGGAAAGACACTGCTTGGTGTACATTCTGTTATCATCCTATCCAGAAACCCTCTTTGAAGTGAGAAATGTGCTGGAAATTATGACTTAAATTCATTTTTTTGATTTTGCATTACTTCAATTTAGTCCCAGACCAATATGGGATATAAATAAGTGTTGTGATCTTGAATTACAAGAAGGGCCTTTGATTACCAGGGTTTGAAATTTCTTCCTTAAGAAAAAAATTAAAGTGCTTCTTTTAAAAGAAGTGCCAATAATTGCTGCTTTGAAAAGAAAAAAAGAAGCTGCTGAGTTCTGTTTGCCATTGCATGGGTAATGATACACTTAGCTAACTTTGTAAAGATCAAAAGCTGCTTCAATTACACAAGCAGTATCTTTGGAATTCAATTTTTTCTTGGCACTTTTTTACTGAAAAAAGACCTTTTAGACTTCTACAGTAGTTAATGAAGAGCTGAAATGATTTGATTTTTCTCAGGGATGATATTTAAACTGTAACCCAAATACACCAGCATTTAAGGTGAATGAAATTTTGGGAACTCAATCCTTACATTCTTATCTTAGCATCCAACCACAGAGTGCAACGAGCAAGAGAAGAGTAATTTGGAAATTCAACACCACGAGGACACTCACATTTCTGTTTTTTCGGAATAAGGTTCTGGCTTCATTTCTAATGTACTCTTTCTCTCTCGTGGTTTCCTCTATCTGTCCTGATGCCGACTGCCAGGCTTTGGCTATTCGCAGGACCTTGCGGTAAAGGCCGAGTACTTCTTGTCGAGTTGCTGGTGTCATCTAAAAAGACAAGACAAACCCCCCAAAATATGCATGAACATTTCAGTTGCCAAAAGGGCAGCAAGCAGGACATTTGTTCACACCATTAAAGTTTAAAAATATTTCCGCCATCCAAAGATATGCTGAGCTATATGAAAAAGCCCTGAAATAGCTGTAAACAATAATTAGCTGTTGAAAGTTGAAGACTCAGTCCAGCAAAGTATTTATATAGATACTTAAATCTATCTCCATTCAAACAGCTTGAGCTCTTGCTCAAAGTTAAGCACTTGGTTTAGTGCTTTGCTGAATCAAGCCTGGTACAAGAATGCCTGGATTCTGTTTCACTGATGTTTTGCAACAGACATTGGGCAAGTCACCGAAACTCTACGTGTCCCCCTTCCTGAGACATTGTTGTACCAATGCCGACCCTATCTTTGCAAATCTGTGAATGAAATGCATGTTAAAACCACCACAATATTGCTGAAAACCTGTATAGGCTGCAGGGGCTGAGAGGCTTATTTGTGAAAGCGTGACAGTAGGCAGTAATGATTCAGCTGGAGTTTGATGTGATGAAAAGGTGATGAAAGCCATTTTATCTAAGCACTCAGGAGAGGCAGACTAACTGTGAATTTAGCAAAGTCCTGAATGTCTTGATTTTCAGAGAGCTGTGTACCTGCTGAGCCCACTGAATAAGCCTCCAGGTGTGATAAGAATGAAATCTTATTCTTGCTTTATGTAAAATGAGTATTTTATCATGTAACTGGTTACACTATTTCATGACAGACCACAAATATCCCTGAGACAAATCCACTTCTGGATAACAAAATTTCAGTCATGAATTAAATTAACAGAAACAATGACTTCTCCTTAAGGGGCTCTGCAGCTGTCAAAGGTACCTTGCTGTCCCAAAGGAAGGTGCAGCAGCACTGCCAAGTAAGTACATGGATGCCATGAGGAACAAGTGTCAGGGACAGGACATTATCTGACTATCTGGATCCATTTGCCAACCTGGAGCTCTAATTACTGTGGGTGAATCTACCCTGAAATCAGACCTGTGTGCTGGGAATGGACAGTTTGGAGCAGGCTAATTCAGACAGCCTGACCTTCCCCCTGGAGGGAGCACGCTCTTGGCCACGAGGAAAAGCTGCTTCCTAATGCAGCACCCAAAATTTGGCAAAACTGTGCTGTGGCTCAAATCCCTACAGTCTGTGGCAATTCCTGGGAGTCTGGGTTGTAAAAGAGGGGCTAGAGCCAAAGGCTTCTCAGGCTGTACTGTTCTTTAGCTGCTGCCTCCAGCACAGTGGCTGACCAGAACCAGCCTCCTGTGGCTCCAGACACTCACACCCTCTTTCCCTCACCGAAGTTGGAATTATAGATGCTAACCTAAACACAGGATTTGGCTCATGGTTCTTTTAAATAAAAAATCCTGAACTTATCTTAATAAATTCCTTTAATTAATAAAAATTCCTAGCCTTATCTTAACTGTTGCAATCATCTGAAGACCTTTCATGATTTCAAGAACTATTTTTCTCTGATTCTTAAGAGTGAACATTTTTGTTTTGCTATTTGTATTTTAACATGTTTAACCAATCATATATTTTCCCCCAGATAGAAAATTATTCTTCCTACACAGCAGAAAGTACTTCTAGTAAATGTTTATGGTATTTCTAGGAAATGAATTCCACAATAGTATAACTAGGTAGTCCCAGCTCATCAAACAGTTTGGAGTAAGTGCTTCGCTTTATCCACGCAAGAGCTCCATTTCAGGCAGTGAAATCAGTCAGACACGAGGGCACAGATGTACCTGTATCTGAAAAATCACTGCTTCCCCCTGCTAGGTGCATATTTTTTACAGAAAGGAAACAGTTCAGTTACAAGGGTTAACCTAGCACAGAGTCCCAAATCCTGGCCTCACCTAGAGCCTCTCCTGACATCCCTCCTCTGCTTTTATCTGAAGGTGTCACCTCTGAGAAGCTGATAATAGGTTAGCTTTTCATGTAATCCATAGAGAAAATAAAAGGAACAATGTTGGGGGTAAAAATGTTTAAAATACAGGTTTCAATTCTGATCTATGCATTAGACAATTTCCAAAGTGACAGCTTGGGAGAGCACACGTCCTTTGTTCAGAGCTGACTATACCTGCTGCCTTTGGATTTTAAACACACCAAGAATCTGTTTAGAAAGATTTTATTGAAAAGTCTAGAATCAACAATTATTTTCCCCACTAGTTGCTTCCCCTCCCCCACCTACAACTTATTCTCTTGTTCTTTAGCTCCTCTGTGCTGGAATTGCTACAGAACTGTGTAGCCCCTCATCTAGGCATGGGCTGCACTTGTGCATTCTTACTCTCCTTCCCACATATGCTGGATGATGTAAAAGACATTAAGCAGCTATTCATCTCTACTCAGCAACCAGCTGCTCCCAGGGCTCATTTAGTCAACAATTCTTATCATTACAGACCTGCTCATAAGCCATTTCTGCAAAGATACATAAATGAAGGTATGAGGAGCCCTTTACAGATCGAGGACTTCTTTCTATGACAGGAAAGGATGAGAGCAAATAAGACAAAATTCAAAGCCCGGGTCAGATTCTGATCTGAGTGGGAGTATAAATAGGGAGTAGTTCCACTGAGAGCAAAATTACTTCCAACTTAAAATGTTGTAAATGAGATTGGAATTTTTCCTTTGGTATAAACAGTGCCCACACTGACAGAAATGTAAGTGATGGTACAAGTCATGTATCAGGTGCAATTTCATCAAGTGACACTACTTGTATTAGTTTTGTGGGTGTGCAAAATGATTCTGAGTGGGATAGAAAGGAAGATAAGGCAGGCTTTCATGTCCTTGTAGTTACTCATCTTGCAACTTACATCTTTGGCATTTAAATCATAATTATATTTCACATCTCTGGAATGCTAAGTGGATGTTACACCACTTTCCCACTAACACCCATCTTGTGGTAGTCACACCCATTGTTTAACTTCTACCACCCTTCATTTTACTGCAGCGTGCAGCCCACAGAGGTTAACCACAGGCGTTTCAGTCAAAAAGTGCAGGGCTATTGTATTAACTGAGCAAATTTCGGGTGTTTACCGCCACAAAGCGAACCGGGAGAGGTCGAAGGAAGGTGTGTCCGCACAGCCGAGTCGGTGGGGACGAGCGGAGGTCGCAGGTGGGAGCGCGCTGCCGGAACCCGGGCTTTGGAGGGAAGCCAAGCGCTGCCTCCCGAAGGAGCCCTGCTGGATGCTGGGCAGAGCCCGCAGCATCTGTCCCTTGGTCTCCACACAACCCCCTCTTATCAATCAAGCCCCTCAAACACCTGGAACATCCCACTGTAGCCAAACTCCAAAGGAGATCTGAGCACTCAATGACTTACTGCATGGTGAACATGCACTTTTTCCACTGTTAATTAAAACAAATAGTCCCTTAGACTATAAAATGAAGTCGGTTTTTCTTTCAGGAAACAAATAGACATTCCTTTTGATTGTCAGATGGTTGACCCAAAAAGTTCAATAATCTGAATAACCAATGAAACACCAGCCTTATTTTGCTATTCGCAGGCTTGTCTAGAATTTAAACAAAAAAGTTCATATAAAAATAATAAAAGGAATCTGCCAGCTGCACTATCCAATGAGCCCAAGAGTGCAGTGTCAAAGCACAGCTAGGACAGAAGACAGGCTGCACCAAGACTGACTACAGATCCAGGAGCAGCAAACCTCAGCTGCTTCCCAGCAGGGGATGCTTGGCTGGGAACACATGTCCAGCACCTTCCTCCTCTGCACAGCTCCTTTGGTGAAGTTGTAAGTCTATTTTCTTTCATCCTTTCTTCTCAAATCAAGCATTAGCTACTCACTTTAAGCATAAAATCTGCCAGCAGTGAGTACATAGAGGATTTTAGAAAATAAAGGTTGAAAGGAAGAGCCCATGGGAGAAAATGGGTATTTTAAAACAATTGATCTCTTCTTTCACATCCCAGCTAACTGGGGCACACATTAGTAACACACACCTAGTGCTGGCGCTGAAACTGGATTTGCTCAGGGGAGGTGGGGAACAAAACCCTGCATGAAATAATTTGAAAAGGCAGCTTTGAACGTCTCAGATGTAAAATGTTTTATTTAGCAGCAACACAACTTCTATTTGACAGCTGGTTTGCTACTGGCAAGGAGTCTAAAGACACTGACAAACTGCTGGGTTGACTGCCTTCCAAATGAAGCTGTGGTCACATCTCTGTCACTGAAGTAAATGATGTCATTCAGGATCACGGTGTATCAACACTGTAGTAGGGAATACCACCATGTTCATACTATGTGCCCGCAAGACAATCCAGCCTGTATGCTAATCTACAGCTCCTATTTTCAAATGCCCTCTCTGGCTGATGTTTATTTAAAGAGATGCAGAAAAAATTCACATATCTGGGGTTTTTTTAAGGAGCTAAACGATGCCACTTAGCTAAAAAGTGTCCCGCAGTGTCTCTCCTGCTGCTAATGCAGCAGATAATCAATCATTCCTTTCAGAGCTCTCCACAGCAACGAGAGGTCAGTAATCCATATTCATCTTTCAGGCAAGTCTGCCACAATGAGTCTGTGGTTCCTAAGGCAGCAGTGGATTTGGGCTGTCATTTCCTTGAGGGACAACAACTGAGACAATGAGTTCCTATGGCACAGGGGGCAGAGAAGGGGGTCACAGATTCCTGTGATAGCTGGATGGGTCATATGCCTTCCAGCAATATTAAGTTTCAAAATCTAGTTTCCACAAAAGTAATTTTGTCTTCTTTTACTCAAATCAATGACTCAGTGGCCTGTGACAGTACCCTGCAAATGCTGACCACACGGGGCTGCAGGGTGTACTGGCAAAGTGAAAATTTCATTTGATTTTCATTCTTGATTGAACATTGATAACTTTTTTTTAAAGATTCAGACAAAACCAAATCCTAGCAAAACCTCAATCACAGCTAAAGTATTCCATCTCCATGTGGTGAAAAATGACTAGAATGAAAGATCATGTTCTTCCATGATGGTGTTACATCCTCATTTCTACCAGTGACACAAGCCTGTAAATTTCCAGACATCCCCATCAATTTGACTCAAAGATTTATTTCTCACTCTTTCCATCTACAAGCTGCAATCATAAATGCATGCAGATTTAGTGAAAAAGAATGAAGTTACTGAACCAAGATATTCTGTAATGGTATCTAAAAGCAGGTTGACTTTCACAGGGTTTAGGATTTTGTCATGCCAGTGTCTTTCTGCTGGCAAAGTGAAGTGATCTGAAACTCTGATAACAACTCTGAACCAGACTCCCTAAGTCATTGTACTCACATTGTTCATCAACTGGGATGGGAACTCTGCTGTTCTATCTGTGCCTCAGATTTCTAACTGAACTCAGATCTCTTTTAAGCTTGCTTTTGCATATGGAGCAGTCTTTTGATCAGAAAAAGCAAACTGCATGCAAAGAGAATATAATTAAATAGTAAAAGCAAGGACATGGATTTTATCACTGTTTCCTATGTCAGTTCAAATAAGCCAATTTGCACAAAATTAAGGTTCTACAAATTTTTTTTCACTTGAATAAATGAAGGTGGAAACCCTTAACTAGTTGCTTTTAATCACAGGGTTTTCATTCTCTTAGTGTGAGGTGGTCGAGGCATTATCTGGTTTTAGTAGGACATACAGACTTGCCCTGGGAGTGCCTCTTGTGCTGCAGGAGCCTCAGGAAGAACAGAAAAGCTTAGACTGTGGGAAAGGGGAAGGGAAACAAAAAAATTGCTTTAGTTATTTCTTAGCTTTCTCATGAAAAACACACAGTGTCCAGGTAAACTCTAAAGCAATATGAACTCATCTCCAGTCTTGTCCAGCTCTGTTGTTCATGCTTTCATACCATTTTCTTCTCCTGTGTGTTTAGTTCTCTATTACTTATAAGCAGAGGAGGATTTTAATGCAGAGTGAGAAATTTAGCAGAGAAAATGAATTCTCAGCTATCCTTGGATGGCCTTGCTTATATAATATAGAAGCATACAGAAATATAACAACATAGACACAAGCTCCAGTATAGATTTATGCACCTTATTCATACCTTGGCTTCCAGCCAAATGCAACTGAATGCCTGAACAGAAATACTTCCCAGCATTGGAAACGCTCCCAAGCTCAAGAACAGGTATAAATATTAATGCTAGCAGAGACAAAATCCTCCCTGACCCTTTTCTTACTTAATTCTGAGGGTCGCTCAATGAAACTCATTGATTGACATGATTTTTAGTTGCTATTTGAGAACCACAGCATGGCTGTGGGCAGGGAGGGCTGTGGGACACAGAATCAGGTGAGTTAGAAAAGCCCTCTGAGCCCATCAAGTCCAGCGTGTGACCAAACACCACCCTGTCAACCAGACCACATCCAAGCTTTCCTTAACACCTCCAGGACGGTGACTCCAGCACCAAACTGTGCAGTCCATTCCCACGTCTAATCACCCTTTCTGTGATGTTCTTCCTCCTGTCCAACCTAAACCTCCCTACTGTTGGAGCAGCTTAATATGCTGCCTTCTCCTCCCGTGGCTCACAGACCGCTGTGGGTCAGTGAGCCCTGTGGGTCACAGACCGCTGTGGGTCGAGGAAGGCTGAGGGCACCAGGGCCTGTGGACATTGAGCACTGTGGGCACTGGGGGCTTGGAGTGCTGTGGGTCACAGACCCCTGTGGGTAAATGAGCCCTGTGGGTCACACACTGCTGTGGATCACAGATCCCTGTGGCTCCATGAGCCCTGTGGGTCACAGACCGCTGTGGGTCACAGACCGCTGTGGGTCTCAGACCCCTGTGGGTCACAGAGCACTGCCCACCGGGCGCCCCCACAGCCGCTGCCACTGTCAAGATGGCGCTGCCGCCCCCCATGGCCCGGAACCACGCGCCACTGGGGGGCGCTGCGAGCGCGGAGGGCGTCCTTGCGCCCCCTGGCGGCCGGGGCGGCCTTGCCCCCGCAGCCGGGCGGAACCAACGCGCGAAGCAGAGGGGAGGGCCGGCCCACCGCACGCGCCTCCGACCTCTCCCCTCCCTCCGCCCTCCCCGCGTGTACGCCCCCTTTCCCCCCCTCCCCGCTTTACCTTGGTGCAGTCGCGCCGCGGCCCCGCCCCGCCGGGTGCCCCCGCTCCGGTGGGCGCGGGAGGCGCGAGCCGCCGCCTTCCCTGCCCTCACCGCGCGTGCGGCGTCGCGCGCCCCGCCCCTCGCGCGGCGCGTCACGGCACGTCACGGCGCGTCCGCCAGCTGAGCGCTCGCCCGGAAGTGATGCGGTGGAGGCAGAGCCGCTCGGCGCCGCGGAGGTGAGTGAATTGGACCGCGGCTCTTCCCGTCCGCCCGGGCTGCGGGGGAGCGGCGGGGGCAGCGCGGGGCTCGGCTCGGCTCGGCCCGGGAGACGGCGCGGACGGCGGGGTTCGTCCGTGCCCGCCGCGCTGCTCTCAGCCCCGCCAGGGCCGGTTGCGCTCGGGGGGCCCCGCGCCGCCGCCCCCTCACGTCGGGGCCCCCCGAGCCGCAGCGCCGGGACAGCCCGCCGGGAGCGGCCGGGCGGGCGCTGCCCCGGTGCCGCGGGCGGGGCGGTCCCGGGCGGGCGCTGCCGCGGGGGTGCCGGTGGGGTCCGGTGCCGCCGGGCCGTGCCCACCCCGCGCTCATCGCCGTGCCCCGAGCGGCGCCGCCGCCTCGCCCCGGGGCTTGCGGCTCCTGGTTCTTTCCGTTCCGGTGTGCGCCGTCTGCGGGGTCCTGAAACGTCCCTTGGCATGGCCGATGTGGCGGCCCCGCAGCCCCCAGGGCCGGGGAGAGCGGCTGCTTTGTTCGGGTGCGCTTCGTGCCCAGCCTTCTCACGTGCCACGCTGGAACGGGAATGTTCGACGTGCTTGCAGGAGAAAAACAGAGAAATAAACTGTAAAGCGATTTATTTCCTAGGTAGTTCTCGCCGTCTGAACATACCCACTTTGCACAGCCACTTCTTTTTCCTGCTTCTGCTGTCCCTCCCTCCCCTGAGCGTGTTCACCCTTCCTGTGCAAGCTGCAATCTGCATTAATCACTCTCTGGGGCTGTGGTGGTACTAATAAGCTACTCATAGCAACTTAAATTATAACTTGCATAATCAGTGTTTTGAGCAAATATTGGTTGGAAGAATATGCCTGTCCCATCAGTGCTGTGGTTGCTGGAAAGAATCATTGATTATCTTTTAAATAGTTAACACTGCTGATATGCTGCCCTTCAAAATGTTACATTGATAACTGAGCAGGCTGATGCCAAGTGTCAGAACACAGCATTGATCCACAGCTGGTAACTTTTTTTTGAATGACAGTGTCTGTCACGTAATTTAGAGGGGTAATGAGTTAAGTGCTTTGAAAAAAAAAAGGGGGCATAGCTGTACAAACAAAAAGCACAGAGCTGCCCTACCTTTTTGAAAATTACAGGCCTCACTGGCATGGTCTGTATGTTTTTGAGAGAACAGCTGACCAAAAAACGTTATCTAAACAAATTCTTACATGTTTAAAAACCTCTTTGTTGAACAGTTTATGTGTAGCTGCAGCATTAGTGCTTTATTTGGGCTACAGCAATGGGAAGAGAGAGTGTCTGAGTATTTGTGTCCCTTGCCTGCATCTGAACACTGCTGCATGTTTCCCTGGTGAAAGATAATCCTCAGAAAAGGAAACACAGTCCCTTAGTTAAGATTGCATGTGAAAGTAAAGAGATCTCACCCCATGTTCCTGTCAGTTCTGTAGTTTGTCCTCAAAGTCTCCCCCACACAGGTGTGTTGTGGTGGTCTGTGGAAAACATTCACTTTTACATGACAGGCAGCTCACAGTCTAAAGCAGAGTTTTTCTGCACATCAGCAGAACAAGGAGAGCTTGTGATCTGTGCTGAATTAGTTCAGATTAGCAAAGTGCAACTGGCTTTACAAATTTACTGCAAATAGTGGCTCTTGTAGTGATTTTTAAAACTCTGATTATTTCCTAATAGCAAGTTGTATGTAGGCATGAATACTGTAATTCTTAAAAAAAAAAAAGTAACACAACTAATAACAGGGGAATTACAGCTTTGGTACTACTTGGCTGCTTTCTTTGTGAGACTGACAGCCTGCAATATGAGCTGTAATCAGCTCATGTAATCAGGATCTTCAAGGTGCCTTTTCTGCCCAGATTCTTGCTTTATTTTGAGGTTGAATGTTGTTGTGTTCACAGCAAATTCTCAATGATTTGTGTCAGTAGTTGTTATAATTTGTTGATCTTGGAAGTTCATTAATAATTACATCTTGCTTCCATTTAGCATGAATTGTGTTGGAAAAAGACAATCAGATGAAGGAGTGGCTTTGAGAGAAAACTAAGAGCAGCTCTTTTGGAAGACCCTTATTGAAATTAATTGAAGAAGTATATATTGAGCAAGAAGGGCTGCCAGACAGCTTGACAGACTTCTAAGATGTGTTCTGACAAATTTGTGTGTGGATAAGAGGCTTGGTTCTGCTGCTTGCTTTGGTTCAGCTTAAGGAACAGGAAGAAATCCTCTGTGTTGGGTATGTGTATGGGGGCAGTGGGGTATAAAGATGGAAAGGGGATGGGAGAAGAGGGAACAGACATGGTTTCTACACTTGCATTTCCTCATGGCACAAAGGAATGCACAGAGAGTTTGGATACAGAGATGCAGGGCTGCAGGTTGGGAGGAGGGAGAGTGCCCAGCGCTGCTCGGATCTGTCCCACACTGAAGCACTTGATTTTCTTCACTGATGGCAGGGAAATGTTGGTAAATTTAATATAGAGCCTTGGAGCACTATAAAATCCATCATGATGGGGTTTTGGCAGTTTGTAAGAACTTGCAAATTGCAGAAACAATGTTATTGTTCCATTAGGCACTTGGGTCTGTGCGTGAATGTAACAGGAAAACTCTGCTCTGAGTAAGAAGAGACTATAAAAATAGAAGCATGGGATATTAAAAAAAATTCATCCTCAAAACTGCAGAAGGAGCTGAATATTGGTAGCCAGAATTCTTGGAAGGCTGAGAGAACAATGTATAAACACTCGAGGGACTTGGTAGTCACAGGAAGATAAGGGGGAACCCCCTTAACAGTTTCATCAGAATTCCCTGGCTGGGCTCCTTCTCTTTGGCTGCTTCTCCCTAGGGGTCTGCATCTTATCTCGCTGGCTTCCTTTCCTCTATTTGCCTCTGACTAATGGGCTTTGTCTGCTGGTTACTGGAAGTCTAATAAGTTCTTTTGTCTCTTAACCCTTCCTCCTTTTTAAAAATACTAGATTAATGGCTGTAATGTTTTGCAGACTATCTGCGTTGGTGACATGGATTAATTGTGTGCTTGACTCTTAAGTTACCCAGCAGTAATGACATAGTAACTTGACTTGAAACAATGGTAATTTCATGGCAAATGTTCAAGGCAAATGTTGCCTTCTGGTAAAGTGCCAACTGCAATTTACCCCCTGTAAACATGTGACACAAGTAAACTGGCTGTGCAGATTTTCTCGGTGTCTTCTGTACAGTAAGTTGTCTTGAGTGTGTCTTTTGAAACACTGATCTCTCTTGTCTCCTCCCCCCCTTTCTTTTGACTCTCGCTTGAGTCAGGTAATTACAGATCTGGGTTGAAACCTTCCCAGGGTGATGAGGAAAGCCAAGACTTGCAGACCTGCTCCCATTGCTCACTGGCACCTTCCCTTCGGGGGGTTTGTGGATCCACTGGGCTCTTGGTGATGGGCTGTGGGTGAGTGAACTGGAGAGCCCCAGGCAGGTGGGGGTTGGCAAAGCCAGGGGAGCTCTGATTTCCCCTGCACAAGTGCCAGTGTTCTTTGTGGGGACAGGAGGAGGTTCTCCTTGTCACGAGTGGCTTTGGTGTGATAGTGTGACGATGTTTTTATATTCTGATCTCAGTGCTCACCATAACAGAGCAAATAAGGAATCAAAGCCTCTTGCCTAAAAGATAATCTGAGAACTGACCCATTTAGGTCTCCATTTTATCCATGTGTCTTGGGGGGCAGCTCTCTGGTCCAATGATCTGCATCCAAAGGAAGCAGAAAATCTGGATTTTAGTTAAAGGTTATTTCATTGCAATATTCTGCTGCTGGAAGAATGACAGTTAGGGGACTACTTAGATGCAAGTATTTAAGAGCTCTTTCACAGAAGTAGGAATACTGTAGAGAAACCAACAAAAGCATAGGTGGTGAGGCAGGATTCCAGTAAAGAGAGTAAGCTAGTATAATCTTCTGGTGTCTCAGAAAGAATAGTTATAAATGCTGTTCTGTCTACAGCATCTGTTTTGTGAAAGACAAAACTTACTTTGCAAAATGTGAGAATGCTGTTCCTGACCTCCTGTCACAGTTTGTTATTCCCACAAAGTCAGACTGCCAGAGACAGTATGACAGTCATAGTTGTTTGTTGTCTCACTTTTCCTGTTTAGTGAACAGAAGTGGTTTTTTTTTAACCAAAAGAATTATGTGCTCCTGAAATATACCAGTCTTATTTTTGCATCCATGTAGTAGCAGAAAGTGACAGTTTTTAGCTTTTTCTTTGATTTTTTTGTGTGATGCTTTTTCTCCTGCAACTTTGGAACTTGTAATGCAGTCAGTCTTATCCTTTTGTTTTAAAACAGAAAGGGAGGGAGGAAATTATCTTAGCACCTATGATTATGGGAGGCGTGTGTAGCTTAGTAGTAGACTCACAAACACAAATGTCCTAGCTCTTGGTTTTGGTCATATGCTGACCAATATTCTCATTGCCAATGAATCTGTACAGAAAGCCTTGAGTACCCTGGATGAGCTTGTAAATGGGTGCCCTGGAGTGCCAAAGGTCTGCTGTATTCCAGCTTCCAGCAGTTACCTGTGCTTGGAGTTAGTGATTAGTTCTCATGAAGCACAGGATAGATATCTACACACCTGTCTCTTGTGGGCACGGGATGTCAAGAGAAATCAAGTATATGTGAAAACTTATGAAAAAAGGTGTGTGTTGGTTGAAGCTTCCACCAGATTTCTCAAGGAGAGGTGAGAGTCTTTGTCACAACTGATGACCAAGTTTGAGTACTCAAAGGAGCTCCTTTGAAGCTACTGATACAGTTAGCATCAAAATACTGCAGCATCCTTTATGCAGTGGGAAATGTTGGTGTTGTTCACTGAAATAGGGAAGTTGCAAATCAAATCAAGAGAGAGAATTAGGGCTTCTGCAGGTGGCTGTGTGTATTTTCTGCTTTAGAAACTGCAGTCAGTTTAAAAATCCAAGCATATGCTCTTAAGGCACTTTCATATGTCAGTGCTTTCACTTAGAACAATTTGTTGTACATCACTTAGATATGATTCCAGTATTTATGTGGTCAGCTGGTACTGAAGTTCCTACACAACTGTGTGCAATGAGTGATTCTTTTGGCTGGCAGCCTGTAAACTGTGTTACACTCACTGAGACGCCAGTGGGCCTTCTGTAAATTCCTTATGAGCATCTGCTGCCAGCAGGGATCTTACAAAGTGGTCTGGCTCTTGTCTTTAGACTTGTCCCTTCAGTGTTAGGTGCTGCGTGGTCACTGTTCTCACAGCTGCTTTCTGCTGGAGAAGGGAGACTGATATCCAGAGCTGCTGGAGGGGCTTCCTTCTTTGTGTGTGACTGCTGTCTTTTCTTCAGTGTTGAGAACTGCAAGAAACATGAAGTTATTCACTTAGTACAATTGGTTTAAAGCATATCCTACTATTGCAGGAGTCACTCGAAATATACCTGAATTATATTCAGCTGAATGTAATTGGTGAAGGCACCTCAGACACTTCAAGGTGAAATCTGATAGCTGAACTCAGTGTAGAAGAAAATCTGTGCACACTTAGCTCAGTTTAAAAGTCAATGTTTTTCTTTCCATAGCCAAGTAGATTGCAGACTGAGGTGGTTTTTCAAAGT
The DNA here is from genome assembly GCF_015832195.1 of Motacilla alba alba. Lineage (NCBI taxonomy): Eukaryota > Metazoa > Chordata > Aves > Passeriformes > Motacillidae > Motacilla > Motacilla alba. The sequence continues at coordinate 9,030,483 of NC_052029.1, read as the reverse complement.
TATTCTGGTTTGGCTGCAGAGAGTTGCAATTTTCTGTAGGTTAATTTGCAGAATGGATTGAGCCAGGGTAAGGTAAATATTTGTAGCACAACTACTTTCAGATGCTTTCAGTGGGATGCATCTCTGTCAAATACCCAGGGGCTGTGGTTTCTTTTGGTCCCATAATCTGCAGTTTTGCTGCAGAGATGTGAACTGGTTGTGTCAGCACAGAGTAGCTCTTCCTCTGGCATGAGCTGGTTTAATTATTCATAATACATACTGAGGTGTTTAAGGTCTGTCATGCTGTGCAAAAGTTACACTGTACCCTGGAAAAATACTAAAGGATTATTCTTTTACAACCCTCTGCACATGAAAAGGGGAAAAACACACAAACTCTCATTAGAAGATTATTTGCTTTTTTTGGTAGGTGCTGGACCTTTTATGGCGTTTGACAAGGATCTTGAGGGAGATGGGGAATATTGGTAGTTTTTAAATGTATGGAGATAAATTGCTCAGTGACTGAACCTTTGTTTTTTGAAGGTTGTTGAATTATGTGCAGCGAAATAAATGAGTTTGTTCATGTCTGAGTATGTACGAGGTAGGGAATCAGATGGAATCTGATTTGGGTTCTGGTTTCAGCTTTACTTAAAACTGATGGCATGATCTTGAACAGCCCTGTTGTTTGGCTGTCTTGATTTCCCTCTGCCCATTGTCTTGCTCATAGCTTAAATAGACTTCTCAAAACAAGTACTGCTGCTGCTTGAATTAGTTCATTAATTTATTTACATTACAAAAGCACCTGAAGGCACCCTTCTAAAATTATATTCTGTTTAGCTAACCAGACTTGGGTTTGTTCTTTGAAAATACAATAATCCTAACAAATCATTCCACCCACCTAATAAAGTAAGATGAAGCACATAATAGGAAACAATTGAAAACTTTTTTATGGGGCCAAATGGAAAAACAATGAGAAGTAATCAGTAACTAAGGTATTGTGTGGTTAGAGAATGTAAAGGGAAGGGAGGGATTCAAGGATGATGCATTTGCGTCTGCTGAAAAAGCTGCTTAAGGAATGTATCTTCCATAAGAAAAAGTAGTAAGGTGCTTAAGTCTTTCTCTGCCTGTCATTTTTCACATTATTACTTATTTTCTTTAAGCTAGCCTTACACAATTAGCTGCACACTGTGAACTACAGATCTGAAACATCTCTTCCACTTTTTCTTGAGACTACTTGTTGAACTTTAAACCTGAACTGTGGTGTCATGCTCCCGAGTGCATGCAGAGTCAGGCGCTCTTCAAGAGTGCAGAAAGCAGGTTTCCTCTGCCCAGTCTTGAATGGAAAAATCTCCTTTGATGAGTAAGCGCTGGACTTGGAGTGACAGCATACCAGCACAAGGCTCAGGTGCTGTAAAGAGACTTTTGCCTGCATCCTGGTGATGGGGGGGAGTGGTTCCTCTAGGAAGAGATTTGGTGATAGCTCTGATTCTTGGCCCTGAGACCTGGCCCAGCATGATGGACTGTAAATATGGTGAAGTTGTTTCTGGTTTTTTTTTTTTTTTTTTGGTATTTTTGTACCTGGCCTTCCCTTCCAAGGTAGTTAAGCCTTTCCAGTATGACCTTTCTCAGAGAAGTCCACTTCTCATTTGAGAAAGTATGCATGCCTCCAATATAGCTGTTGCCTGGCTTGGTTTTCCCCTCACTGCCATGTCGCCTTCTGCCGAGGGCAGCTGGAGCTCTGCATGGTGCCTTTTCAGGTGTCTGTATAACTAGCTTCTACTGTATGCAGGCATCTTCTGTAGAGACAAATTTTACCCAGTTTGATCACATTTCTAAAGTTGTTTTGTTTCCAAAGCTCAGACTGAGGTTAATCAGGAATAGTTTTGTTATCTTGTTTTGGAACAGATTGGTAAAGTTCTCACGTATCTGCCCACAAAACCATTACTGTCTGCAATCCATTGAAAGGTTCTTCAACTGCAGGAAGCCTCACAAACTAATAATTCATTTTAACTAATTGCAGCAGGACTTTCCTGCTTTTAGACTTCCTCTTGAGTAACTTTGCATAAAAGTATTTGTGCAGCAGTGGTGTGGAGCAGATCAGTGTGACACAGGTGCTGGTGCAGTGCTTGGCTGGGGATGTGGTGAGGTGTGTTCTGGGCTCCTCAGAGCCCATAATGTGCCATTGTGCTGCACTCAGAGGGCTTCTGATGAGAAAGTGGCATTGCAGGTTCAGACTTGAAATAAGCAGTTTCTGTAACATGCTGGCTTTGACTGAAGTTTGGCTTACGCTGTAACACTTGCACTCCAAGTGCTTGGTGCTGTGGTGTTGGTGTAGAGCTCTGAACTGCACAGTGAAAGGTTCCACATGGAGCTGATCCTTTCAATTTCTGCCTGCTGAAGAGGGAAACAATACCTCTGATCCTTCACTGATTCCCACAGGGGAGCAAAGAAAGTTGCCTTTGGTGAGAAGGCTGCCTGCTCTTACCTCTGGGAAAGCTGCTGGGGGTGTGGAGGGCCTGCACTGATCCTCCTGCCCAGTGCTCAGGAGAGCCAGGTCCCAAGGGTTAGACACAGGTGTGACAAGAGCCAGGTGAGCAAAACAAAGGCCTCCATCATCCCAAGGGCCCACGCTGTTTACTCACTTAGCTCCCCATGGGTTGCTAATGAGCAGTGCAGGCTGTTGTGTGAGTTACTGTGCTGTGCAGGGAGAGGGGTGTTGGTGACCACAGCCTGCAGCTACACCTTGCAGCTCTGGCTAGGGACTGACCCAAAACCTGCGCCACCAGCGTGCCGATGCTCCTCTCCCCGCTGCACTCACTGGACACGGTTTAGGATGAAGTCAGTGCGTTGCTGTGCTATGACAGCCTTTAAATACAGCCTTGAAGAGCTTCAGCTTTTAACTGCTAACTCATACTAACTTTTGTTCCATAACCCATCATTGTGTTGTCAAAGTTTACACATGCTACTACATTAAAACTTTTGAAAAGGTTAAATGGGCAACTTGGAAGAATAGAAATATAAAGAAAGGGGAAGAATTGTAGCTGGAGGTTCTAACATATTAAAATTTCTGGCTCGAGTCAGTATGCATGTGTGTATAGGTCAGCCAACATGGAAATTACTTCAAACAACCTGAAAAAGTTTGGCTTTTGCTGGGTAAGGCTGATCTCCATCAGATTCAGCTTCTTTTGAACTTGAAGTAAGTGTTTGCTTCCAGTACATGCAGTAAATCAACTGGAAATGTAGATTTGGTGGATCATGGGATCATAGATCTCTTCCAAAGAAATACAGATATGTTTGAAAAGTAGTTCATTGCAAAAAAAGTTGCCATGACAATGATTTTTCAAAATGTGAACTGTAAAATGTTTAAACAGGTTCCTGGGGAATGAGGTTGCACAGCACCCTGTGTTCTTCCCCGGTGATTTAGAAAAGGAATTATTTAGATGCAGGAGGCCAAAAGAAATTAACATAGATGTGCCAGATGCTACATTTTCTTAAATTCTTGAAATTCATGGGATGCTGTGGTCAAATAGGAAGAAATTCAAGCTGGTACTTGCACCGTGAGAGAGGCAGACACTCCTCTGCTCCCCTGCCTGTTCAGCAGCCCGGTGGCTGTGCACCCACTGGAGTGTCTGCTAAAAGAGCTGTGAAGCCATGAAGGAGGGAAAAAGGGTGGTTGGTTGTGTAAAAGATGAGGTTTGGGAGCAGAGTATATAAACCCAGTGTGAAATAGACTTTTTGGTCTCCATCTCAACAGTAAATGCCTAAAAATGATTCGGTGGAGATATGTTTTTGCTCTGTGTGTGTATATGAGTGAAAGTACCACCGCAGAGTTTACAGGCATTTTGAAATGTTTGAGGCTTTTCAGCTCTATCAGCAGCTTTGGTCTGAGCTAGGTTTTATGTGTCAGTCAAATTTTCCTAATCCACATACAGGATTCAGGTTTGGGGAAAACTCACATGGAAATTGGCATAGATGACAAGAAGTTGTTTCATGGTTGTCTTTCTATACTCACCCCCCTCTTTCTGCTGAAGGAAGCTCTGAACAAGATAATGTTTCTTCTTGTTTCCTAAGAAGTAAATCTCCTGTAAAAGGTAAGTATGCAGCAAGGCAGCTTTTGATCACCTGTCTGCTCCCTAGATGTACTAAGAGCTGTAAAAATGAGATGTTTTAGTGTTTATGTTAGTATGGTAGAGCTGGGGAGCTTTGCCAGAGATTTCTTGTTTGTTGTGTTTTTCTACTAGATCAGATACAGAGGTGTTGACTAGGGGCTGCAGTTGCAGCTCCTGCTACACAAACCAGACATACCTTTGTCTGTCCTCTTCAGAGGTTCCTAGTTATACAGCAGAGCTGTGAATTTAAGAGAAGTGAAGTGGAGCCAGCTCGACTGAACATGGGAAAACAAACATGGAAAAGAATGTGCTAGAGAATGGAGAAAGAGAATTACTCTCCAGACCCAAATTACGCTTTGCTAGGTAGCAGCTGTCTGGCATTCACAGATTAAACAGTGCTCAGCTAACATGCAGTGACAGTGATAGCATGTCCTCTGCTTTGCTTTGAGTGCATGAAATGAGGAATTAACTCTCCCATGCTGAAAGCCATGGAAGTATCCGGAAGTGTGTATTTACTCCAAACAAACATTTGAATTTGTCTGTTGTTTTCAGTACCTGTTCTATGGTTTATATGACAATGCAGAGTAAATGGTGTTAATGATACTTTGTAAGTCAAAAAAGTGAAGTAGTTCTTCATAAAATGACTCTTTGAACAAATGGAGTTTGGCTCCGAAGGGTTTTATTAAATACACAGTTGTTTCTCAGTGATTTGGTGCATTTCATGGTTTTCATAGCCTCTTCCAAATGTAAAGATTTGTGTGGTCTTTTGTCTTCCAGCATTCTATGTGGAACCCAGGGAGCCTGAAGGAAGCTGTGAAGCTAGTGGAATGATTCCCTGTGTAGCTGAAACTATGTAAGTATTAGCTGTTTGCTTACAAGATCACTTGTCCAACACAATTGTTAGAGCAGTGATTGCTTGTGCTTCAGCAGTGGCAGTGCTCCTCTCCTGCCTCCCCAGTGGGAAGCTCTGTGTATCTGTTCAGGGCTGGAAACAGACAGGGCAGCCATGATACCGTTCCCTACTCTCAGCTGTTTTTAAAGTCATGTGTCCCTATCCATTAAAAGGTAGATAATGCATAGTGGAATTCTGTAAAATTAATCTTAGACTGTGCTCAAGTGTTTGTGAAAAGCTGAGGCTGGGTTGAGGCTTAGTTAAGCTCTAGTTATGTTGTCTTTGCCTTAGCTGGTGAAATGCTTCTTGGAAAGGGATTTAATGGTTGGCTGAGCTGTTTCCCCTTTTGTTAAGAGATTTCCTAAATTTGTCTTTGAGGTCTTCTTGAATGTATGGAAAGCTTTTTCCTCTGCTCTCCTGATACTTTCTGTGTTTTGAAACTCATTATAAATACCTTCTGATGCAACAGTATTAAACAGCATAATGCTTGTTTTGCTTGTTATTCTCTGGACATATCCAATAATTTCTATTACTACAATAACATCAGTCATTATAGAAAAATACTGGGTTACCTTAATGTCTCCTTTGCATCTTCTCTCCTCCTGCCAGCTCCCCCCCCACACTTCATTACTGCTGTTTTCAATTGTGCCACGGTGTGCTTGTATGATTGGGAGTTATTACTGAGTCACTTTGTTTTGCTCCCTTCAAATTTTGGGTTATGTGTGATCTGGTCACTTGAAAATGGAGGGAAAATGCTGCAAATTCCTTAGAGCACTTAGAAAAAAATCCCTCACAAATCCCCCACCAAATCAAAAAGCCCTCCAAGCATTAGCCAAGGCCTTTGTAATCTTCTCTAGGTTTTCATTTAATGTGTGGGGCCATATGGCTCTGCACATCCTTTGTTCTTAGAGGGTGACTTTGCTTTAGCTGGCTGTATTCACCAGCACTCATCTTCCTGTGTTCCCAGCTGCTGACTCCTTTCTGGAAAGGTGCAGAGAAGGTCATCGTGGATCTCTGCTTTGAAAGAGGAAGATGGCCTCCTGGGCATCTTGGTGATTCATATGTACTGGAGATTATTGCTCAATACTTTTCTGAGTAATAGACTTCTTTGGGAGCTCTGCATCCTGTAGCACTGAGCACATTCCAACCTTAGCCCTGAATCCTGATCCTTTTTAGTAGAATAGCAAAAGCAGTGGTCACTGCTGCCTTTTATGTCTTGCTTTTATGCTGTACAAGCCTCTTAGTAATTTTGCTCTTGGGAACTGATCCTTTTGGGAATTGATGCCGTGCCACCAATCCAGTCGAACCTTTGGGTACACAAAAGGTTACACAATAACTTTATCCTCGTAGTTCCTGATCCAGCTGGGAAATCTCTCTGCAGGTCCTTGTGCTGTGTGACAGTCGCTCTGCTCTGCAGCTGGAGGCACAGCTCTGTTCCCCTTGCTGAGGGTGCTCTCTCCCACTCCTTGAGCTCTGGCTTCACTGCAGCTCCTGATGCTGCAATTAGATCCTCTCTCCAGCCTTCCATAACAAAAGGGCCGGCTTCTCCCACTTGTTTCTGTCTCCTTCCGAGGCTCTTGTTCCTTTCATGCCTTGAAACCTGAGTCACGTAGGAAGCGGAGGTGACTAGTTAGTGAAGTGGATCCAGCTCACGACGGCAATTTACAAAAGGGTAACTGATGGAGTGCCAAAAGACTTTTCTCTTACAAAACCAGATACATGCAAAGCTGCCAGCGGATGCAGTCTGGATGGTTTTTTCGTTTTTTTTTTTTGTTTTTTTTTTTTTTCCAAGCTGGTTTTGCTATTTTTGGGGTAGAATGCTTCTAAGTATCTGGCACATGGCTTCAAGTTTCTTGTAGAAGAAAAGTGAGGAACTGCAGCAACTGTACATCAGTATCTTCTACTGTTTGTTCATAAGGAGTAGGACTGTGCTCTGAAAACTTCCTTGGTGGGGAGGAGGAAGGAAGAACTCTTTTACTGCAGGGAAGAGCAGTGCTAGCAGTACCCATGCAGTTCAGGAGCAGCATTCAGCTCTTTGTAAGGCAAGTAGGAGTACAGAAAATGTGTTTGTTAGAGGGGTATGATGTGAGGGAGGTGGATAGCTTGCCCTCTAGGGGTTAATGCTACTGGGATTGCTTGTTTTTGGAAACTGCCAGTGGACACCTCCTTACATACAGGTGTTTAATAATGCTGGCAGATCTTCCCTCTGTGAATTGTAGTGCTCTTTATGTGACAGCAAATGACTGTAAAACCCACCAGTTTCATCACATTGGTGATGTCACTTTGGAAACCTGAACATGAGATTGTTATCATCAATAACACAAGCTGTTGCTTAGGAAGCATGACAGCATGAGTCACTTTTATTAGGAAAATTATGGACACAGTATGTCAGTCTTGCAAAATGCCTTTAAAAAAAATTCAAATTGGGATTCCTCAAGTGAATTGGATTAATCTGTCAATTACAACGTGTGTGATTTGACTATTTTAGAGGAAAGTACTGCTCACTAATAGGCAGCTGTTCCTTAACCTTCCCCCACAGAGAAAAGCTGTTCCAAATCACCAATAGCTAGTAAATGCTGTTACATCTTTGAGCAGAAAGTTTTCTATACTACCTAAACTCTGCTTTAAACTCTACTGCTAGTCTGTACTCAGGAATTTTTATTCTGTTCTTTTAGCTGCATACTTCTCTCTAAAGAAAAATTTGTCCAGTGTGGTGCTGGCTGCCTCTGAGAAACTGATGGAAGAACAAGAATTAGTGTAGATTGAGCATTTGAATTGGGATGAATTTAAAGATTGAGAGGGGAAAGCTGATATGTGGGAGTTAATCACTAAGCAGTTCTTACACTGCCTACTAATATCCTGTTTGTTTTGGTGTAATGGAATAATGAATGGTGTAAACTGGAGAGGACGATGTTGCTCAGGCACCTGGCAGCACAGAAATCAGTGCCTGGCTGTGCTTCACAACTCACAGAGCTGTGAAGTACTAAGGAGCAGTTAAATTGTCTTATGGATTGTTTATATTGGCGTGCATATTTTTATACATCCTTTCAAATACAAATTATTGCAAATTTCTTGAATACCTTAAATCAAACTTCACTTGCCTATAAAAATGATGCTGCGAAGTTAATCTTTAAAGCATTGTGATGAAAGAATATATAATACCTTTGTTCCTTTGGCTGCTTAAAAAGTAGGTATTTGCTAGTTTTGTGGGTTATGTGCTTAAGAAAAGGGACTGGGGAGGGAAAGGGATGCCAGGTAGTCAAAACTAGCATCTTGGCTGTTGTAGTTCCAGTGGCAGAATTTTTTGCTCATGAAGCTGCACATGTGCTTTGTCAAAATAGGTATAATGGCTGAGAGATTTATTTTGTAATCCTGATATCTGAAAATTCATCTGTACTTGTTGCTGCTGTTGGTTTACAGCTTTAGAGAGGACTTCAGTCTCAGTAAAGCTTTGCCCAAGAAAGAATACAGTAAAACTGACATGACAGCTATTGTATTTCTTAATTTTAAAATTTTTATCTCTCTTCTTTCTTGTTCTAATTCTAAACTGGAAGCTGTACACAAAGTCAAAGCAAATCCAATTTTTATGTTTGAAGCTTTTGCCTCACTGACAGCAGAGGTGAAATGCAAATTAGTGGGTAAAGGAGGACTATGATAAGCAATTGCTTTCTTGGAGCTGACACTTCTGGGAAACAGACTGTCCTTGGTGTGGCTGCTCGCTGATAGGGCAGTGTCAGAGTGTTAGTTTGGTTTTAACAGGGAAAATTGGAGAACCCTTTTCTCTGGGCAAAATATCTTTTCCAAATACGCAGGGCTTCGTGATTTATAAAAAGAGAGTATGATGAAATCATTTTGGCATTTTAATTTTTATTTTTAAAAACCCCCTCTGAACTGGAATTACTGCTTCTTATCTGCATGTGTGTCTGTCTGAAGAAGTTTCATTAAGAAGGCCCTCTCCCCTGTCTGTCTCCTTACCTGAAGGGAGGAGCCCACTTGAAACAATGGACAATTTCTGAATACCCTCTTGCATAAGAAGTGTTGCCTCCTTTCTGCAGACACACTCTGTGCATGTTTTAAGTACAAAACCTAGATTCCAAACTCTGTTTAAAAACAAACACACAACTTCCACTCTCTCTCCTCCTCCCCAAAACCAGCCAACAGCCAGCCTCCTCCTCCCCCCATCCCTGAGAAGTCCCTTTGGCTGATTTGCTGGAGGTGCAGTCTAGCTCCAATGCTCAGGTCTCTGCCAGGTTGTCCCATCAGTGTCCCTGTTCTCCTTTCCTTGATTTGTTTCAGTGTTTTATATTCTATATATAAAATGTGGGTATACTTTTAAAAACCATTTCCTTTAAAGTATTTCTGGGTTAGAGTAGTCTGTTGTGATGAAGCCTGTACATGAATCAACCTCTTTGTAACCTATGCTGCAGTAAGAATTTTAGGAATTTCCTTTATTAGGACCCGTTAGTATAGTGTAGCCACTGAGTGAGCTGCATTGATTTCTAGGTGAAACAGCCTGAAATTGCCTGAAATTTATGGCATATTCCAGCCTTGCGTACACTGCTCCTTTTCAGTATGCAAAGCTTAAGTATCCTGAAGTTGGTTGCTTAATGGCAAGTGTTATCCCACATTCAATACTTCAGCTATTCTTTATCGAGGGACAGCAGTTTGACTGTGAAACTGTTTTTCAGGTTAGCTGAGTGCTGCTGATGGCATGGTGAGATGTGTTGAAGAGCAGCTGCGAGGGTGTCCAAGGGCAGGGGGACCGTGCTAGGAGCTGGGCTTGCAACACCATGGGCCAGTGTGTCACCAAGTGCAAGAACCCTTCTTCTACCCTTGGCAGCAAAAATGGGGAGAGAGAATCTGGCAGCAAGTCCCACAGCAAGAGAAGTGCAGTCCACAAAGACGACCATGGCTCAGCTTGCGGGAAGGCTTCGGGAGACATTCTTGTGAATGGCACTAAGAAAACAGATGCTGCTGTAGAGTCCAGTCAGCCTCCGACGTTTTCTGGAGATACAAAGAAAGACTCTGTTTGCAGTGCAGAGGAATCTTCTCTTCAAAGGATTGGGGAGTTATTCAGGAGGTATAAGGACGAGCGGGAAGATGCCATACTGGAAGAAGGAATGGAACGATTTTGCAATGACCTCTGTGTTGATCCCACTGAATTTAAAGTACTAGTTTTGGCTTGGAAATTCCAGGCTGCTACCATGTGCAAATTTACAAGGTTAGTTCTTGTAGAACTTGTAATTATTTTCATATGTTAAAGTATATCCTGTCAGCAGTATGTTGGAGAGACAGCCTCATTAGCTTCACTTACTTATTTCTTCTAACGCTTGCATTTTGATCAAATTAATTCCTACCACTGCAGAAGGTAAGCTTTGTATTGTCTTCTTTTCCCCTTCCCCTCACACTGGATTTTAGAAGATGTGTTTTTGGCCATTATGCTGCTATTGATGAACAGTGTTGTGAGATTCTGTTGACATTAATTTATTCTTGATTTACCAGAAGCAATTTACTGTATCCAGCATTATCTTGGTGATGAGATTGGACACTGAAATGAATTTTTCCTTTAAAGTAATGTGAGATTCTTTAGTAATTGCTACCAACTCTGTTAGCAGTCAGTGAAAGAATGACAGAATTGTTCCTGTCCAACCAGTGTAACACTTAATGTCTTTTTCCAGGAGTAATCTTGTTAAAGCATAGAGAGGGAAAGAAATGTGAGGGTTTTGACACTTGTAGCTGTTTCATACTAGCTGACGAATGATTGCTGTGTGCCCTTCTGTCCAAGGGGCTCGGTCAGCAGGCTGACAGCATATGTGATGCTACAGGAAACAATGGAATGGCTAAAACTCCCCCCACTAAGCAATAGGCAAACCCAAACCACAGCAGAGTCCCCCAGCTTGATTAGCAATGTCCAGGTAAGAGCAAGGGAGCAGTGCCTACAAGGACTGGCAGGGAGAGAAGGAATTTTTTATTTTTTGGTCTGTCTAGATTGGCTTGAGTAATGCTGCTTATTTTTACTGAGCTTATTAATTTGGTGTTCAGAGCCTTGACCCAAGCCTCTGCTGTGCACTGGACAGCATCTTCAGAGTCTTTGTGGCTGAAGGTGTGTGTCAAAGGGATGAGTTCCTCTGGAATGCAAATGTGGATTTACTGGAGGCTGATGATGCAGGTATTTGCTAAGATGGTAAAGGAATTGTAAGTAGTGTCTGTGATTCTGCACAACTGCCATGAGTGTTATTAACATGGTTTTAATTTCCTTGGAGAGGACAAGTCTAGTTGTGAGAGGTCATATTTGTTGAAGGGTATGCTCCATGGTACAGGTGCTGATGGATTCTTCCATCGAGGAAAGCATTGTGGTCTGTTCTCCTGAGTGCTGCTCCATCTCTTGCCTTCCCTCCAGCCTGTCCTGTGTCAGCCTGCTGGCTCTCCTGGCTGGCTGTAACTCCTGCTCACAAGCATCAGAGAAACTGGAGCTCAACGCGTCCCACTTGCCCCTTGGTACAGGGCTGATGCAGTGTCCATACATTGTGCTGTAGCCCCTGTGGTGCTGTGCTCCCTTCCATGCTCTCCGCAGATGCCTGGCTGACTGACACCAGTGGCTCCCCTTTGGTTTTTCAGGCTGAAAGAGCAACCAAAAACCACAGCAAAAGTAGAAGTGAACTGTTCTGTCCCTTGCAAACAGCTCACCCAGAGCTTGGGCATTTAGACATCAGCAGTATTGAATCAAGTTGGGGTAAATGTATTAGTTTCAAACATTTAGCATTTCTTCTGTGGCAAATTAGATTCACTTTTTAATATGAAAGGCATTCCAGGATGTGGAAGCGTCCAGAAAAGCCAGAGAGCAGAATCTTTCAAATGTTAACAGTGCCCCAGCAGACCTGGGGGTTGTGTGTGGTTCCCCAGGCCCTAAGGAATGCCTTGGAACTGTCTGTCTTTCCAGTGGCTCCCGTTGCCAAAATCTGTGTGCCACTGGGGCTGAGGGTAAACCTTGTCTTGTCTGGTCCTCTCAGAGCTCAGAGATGGGACGTGTTCGTGAGGTCGGGGGGAAGGGCTCACTCTAATTTCTCTTCTCTTGCTTAACAGGAAGGAGTTTTTTGAAGGCTGCAAAGCAATAAATGCAGACAGCATTGATGGCATTTGTGCAAGGTTCCCCAGCCTCCTAAACGAAGCCAAGCAGGAGGATAAATTCAAGGATCTCTATCGTTTCACCTTCCAGTTTGGCCTGGACTCTGAAGAAGGACAGAGGTCGCTACATCGGGAAATAGCCATTGCCCTTTGGAAATTAGTCTTCACCCAAAACAAGCCCCCTATTTTGGACCAGTGGTTACACTTCCTAATCAAGAACCCCTCAGGAATCAAGGGAATCTCCCGGGACACGTGGAACATGTTTCTAAATTTTACTCAGGTGATTGGACCGGACCTTAGCAACTACAGCGAGGACGAGGCCTGGCCGAGTCTCTTCGATACCTTTGTGGAGTGGGAAATGGAGCGGAGGAAAAAGGAAGAGGAAACCAAATGTGTTCTGTGCTCGGACACAGAGGGGCTGTGTGCGGACGGACAGACCTAGCGGCGGCCCTGCAGCAGTGACAAAAGCAACTCGTTGCCCTTCACGAAATGTAAACTCTGGATGTTTCTGGAAATTACCGAGGCTCCAGATTTTTCTACTTTACACCTTTTTCTGCCTTGTCTTTGAAAGGGCTCTAAAATGCTGTATCATGTTTTAGGCACTTTCTTAATTTTGGTTATTCCTTTTACTCTTGCCCTGAAATATTTGACCCTGGCTACAAGTTAAGCATTTTTTTTATTTTATTTTATTTTTAAGACTTCAGATTAGTATAAGTAAGTCTGATACTTCTTGCACAATGTAGATCTTTTTAGTTAGGTTAAATTAACATTGCTAAATTATACAGTGCCAGATTAAGTTTTTTCATACTACATCTGTCAGGGCAGGTCTGTACTGTGTGTAGTGCTGTTTACATTGTTGAAATTTTAGGCTGTAATAATTTTAAGGTTTTATACTGAGATGAACAGCAGTGTTAACTATAAATGCATTAATCCTGGGTAATAAGGCTCTAAAAACCAACACAAGCAACAGCTTTTTGTAATATGGCTAATTCCCATTTTGAGCTAACTCCTAGTGAATGAGTCCAGATCATTCCCTTTTTTGGACTTTCAAACTAAATGTTGGGATTGTTTTATAAAATTACTGTACCTGTCAGTCAACTGAGTGGTAGATGAGGATTTATATCTAAATCTCTTTACACATTCACATAATAAAAGAGCAGTACTACCTCAGTTTTATTGAAAGTGGACTTGTTGATGGACTTCCATTTTCTCTGGAAGTTGTATTTTTGTGGTTACGTGAGAATATTTTTACTTGACTAAAAGAACCAAAGGTTCTGCTTCTTAAGTTTGCTAAACATTGAGAGAAGCAACACACAAATCCTAAGTCTTCAAGGAAAACTGTGGTATAATTCTGCTTTAATTTGTTTGATTTATACCTAAAGTATTACCTTACTTGTCTGGCAAGCACAGTACTTCTCTGTAAGGAACTATCTTTTGCATTAATATTGACGAACCAATTTTTTAAAGCATATGTTTAATTGCTAAATTGCAGTTAATACTCCACACTTTCTGGAGCAACAATATCGGCATCTGATGACAAAAGTGAATTCTTAATGTGTTCTTAATGACAGCAGTGTAGATGAGTCATTTTTAGACTGATTTGATAATATTTGGATAGGAGTCAATTTATTATTTTACAATGCCTGTATTGGGACTATTTGCCTGTTGAAATTGTTGTGACTTAAAGGGAGTTTTATTAACACTGGTTGAAACTTTTTTGGTTATTGATGCTACCTTTTTTAATTTTAGTATGTCAACTTTTTTACACCTTTTGGTAAAAGGATTGATTGCCAAGGCTTTCTGTATAGCCAAGTGCTGGCTTAATGAATTTGATACACTTCCGTTACACCTTTTATTTTCAGAGCTGCGTTTCAGGATCATAAACCAACTTCAACTAAAAAAAGCAAAACAAAAGCCTAGACAGTCATCCATAGCATCTAATGGCTTTTGTGATATAAGGGTTTTAAAATTAAAGGGAACAGGTTTTAAGTGGCGAGCTTGTCACCAGGTCCAGGGTGTTGTGCCTTGTACGTCTGTTGTGCCCCACAGGGGTTAGCAGAGAGAGGAGTAGGATCTACCCAGATTCTGGGACTGGCTTTGCTGGTATGCAGCCCTGCAACTGCTTGGCTTGGAGGTCATGAATCACTAACAAAATGTGGGTAATGCAAACAGTTTAAAAACAAACCCACAAGCCACAAATAGCATCTCTTTCATCTAATAAAAGGAGAGTTTGGTCCATGCTGCTCTTGCTGGGATACAAGCTGTGGAAAACAAATGTGTTTGTTTTAGATGCAGCTGAATCTGTCCCTTTGCAGGAGAGCCCTGAAGTTGCTGTTTTGTGGGTCAATACACCCAAAGCTTTGTCCTTGCTTCTCTAACTTTCTGTGGCACAAAAGTGTTTGGCAGCAAAACCTTATTCTGATTTGGTGAGCAAAGCAGGCCAAAGCACTCTTGCTGGAATTGTTGAATTTATGGTGAGACTTTTGCTGGTGCTGTTATTTTTAAAAGACTAAAATAAATTCCCCAACAGAGGCTGCTTTGTTAGGAAAGGTTCCAAATGGAGACTGATTTGATAGTAAATGAAGACTGTGTAAGTTTGAGACTCTTCATTCATTCAGCTATTAAATGCTTTGTTCGTCACTTATTTTTTTTTCCCCTAAAGGAAATTTAAAATGTCCAGAGTGTGAAGAGTAACTATTCAAATGGTTAGCTTACCAGATGGCAGCTTCTGATTTACACCCTAGCATGCAGCAGCCCCAAAGCATGAGGGATAGAGCTCTTGAAGGAAGGTGTTTATCTTGTGGTTGGAATGTGGACAGCAGTGAGGAAATCAATCTGTAGCGCATCAGGCTCAGCCATTTTAATGTATCAGAGGTAGTACAGCTGCTTTTTAAAGGCGGAGGTGAACACACAGGAAGGGAAAATCTGGTTTCCTGTTGGGGAAAGGACATACCATTACCCACGTGCTCAGCGTGGGGGACAGCCCTGCTCCTGTTCTGCTGCTTCCACCCAGGCAGGAGCAACTCCACCCACTGGGCAGGGTACTTGCAAAAATAGCCAAATGATCTATCTAGCAAAGTATCACTTATCTTTAGCCTAATTTTAGTCCTTTAATTACCATTTACAGAATGCAAACCAGATCCGTGTCAGTTTTAAAGTCCTGAAGCAGGAGCTGAAGGTGCAGCTCTTTGGCAGTGCTGGCTGTGAGCAGGGCTATCAGACCCTCTTTTGGATTGCCTGGTGATTTTGTGATCCCAAACAAGGCTGCCCGGACTCTGTAATGTTGGGGTGAGGGAATGGAGTTTGTGTGTGTCTCCGAGAAGTCTTCAATAATATTTGAGCCTCTGAAAATATGCTTGTTTAATGGTTAAACTGTGAATATCTGTGGAACAGGCCAAATACATTCACTCTTCATTTTTATATAATTTAATTCTTCATTGTGTAGGGCACAGGACTGTAAGTGAGCAGTGATGCTGATGAAATCCTTGAAACCATTGCAACTCTTTGAATTTTTTTAAAATTAGATTATGCATTAGGAAACTTTATGCATGTAGTGAATCTGCTGCAACTTGGGATAAGTAACTATAGATAACTATATAGATAGATAGTTGGAGTAATATACTGGAAAACTGGTCTGATATCCACAATCTGTGGCATTTTACTGCCTTCTCTTATATGCAAAGAAATACAGCTCCTGTAAACTTTATCCCCTAGTAATAAAACACTGACCACCTACACCATATTATAGCTTGCAACACCTTTAAAACTTGGCTTCCAGATCAACTGGAGGCTTAATTGTGGTAATTTTCACTTGTGTGGGTGCATTTCTGAGGTCAAAGACTATCTATTGATTCAAGTAAGGATTTGAAAGTTCCTGCCCATAGCAGGCCATAAAGCATGACTGAGGCAATGAGTTGGAATTGAACACCAAATTGTGACTTTATTTGCTGCTGGTGCTATTCTACAAGCAGAATTACAGCTTTTTAGTACTGTGCAATCCTAGCAAAAGGACCACAGGAAAGTGACCACAGGTCTGGCAGGTGGCACAGAAGCAGCTGGGACTGTGAGAGCTGCTTCCCCAGGCTGGCCCAACAGATCTCTGGATCAGCTCTGAGCCAGGACAGTTCTCAGCCAAGCACAGCTCAGAGCATGAAATGAGCTCAGGCTGCTCTGCTGAGGGCTGAGGGGCTTGGGTTGGTGGCAGAGGGCGCAGCCCCTCTTCCCGTGGGCAGTGCTGGGGGGCAGCAGCAGCTCTACTGCTGGCTTTTATTTCACTCTGTGTCCATCAGAGCCTGAAGAACCCGTGGATCCAGGACTAGCTGTCACCCGTGGTTCCCAGGCCTGTGCACTGACCAGTGACCTTAGACTTTTCATGACACTGTCAACATGAGCCTTGTTTCCAGAAAAAGCCCAGCAAAGTTAAAGAAACACCATGCGGTTAATAGCCACCTCAGCTGTGATACAGTTTGTTGGCTGAGGTTACATCATTTCCATTCTTTGGTAAATAATAGTCATTGTGAGTTTCTGGGTCTTGCAGCCTTGCATTCTGCAGTGTGATGCTTTTTTAGAAAGTCCTCAGTAAATTGGGCACCCAGTTCTTCCCTTGAGCCCACTCTGCTCAAAGTATATGCATGTGAATTTAGCCTTTCATATTAAAAAGGAAGATGCTTAACCTGAAACTCAAAATTTTTCAGGGTAGTGCTTCAATATGGAGAAAAACATATTTTTTCAAATAAGTATTAAAGCAAAGTGTCTGCTTAAATTTTGTTGTGTGCAAACAAACCCACCAGTGTTAACATTTTCTCTCTGGTCTATTGAAGATTGAACCTTTGGTTTTATAGTATGAACTGAAGTGAAATTCATGAGATTGTAAGACAGAAAGAAGGCTGTAACTCCTTCACCATGAAGTACGTAGGTATCTCTACCTCTTGTTCTTAGACTTGAATAGTTTAAGGCTACCATCCTTTTGTCCCGGGGTTTTATGCCTGGATGAGTAATCTATTTTTTTTAATTGACCCAAGTTAAGTATTATCTATTTGCCATAGCTTTTGGTATCCTGTGTTTAACCTGTATGCAAAGGACCCTTTGGAAGGGGGCCGGGTCAAGCTGCAAACCAGAGTTGGTCCTCCCGGGTGCTACTTTTGGAGTGCAATAGAGCGACCGAGCAGAGCCACGTGGCCTGTGGCTCAGGGGCTTCTGTCACCACACGTCCTCTTCCCTGGTCAGGCTGCCTGTACTGACAGTGAATTGAAGATGGAGCAGCTGCTCCCCAAGGGGGAGCCATCAGCCTTTTCATTTGCCCTTGAAAAGCTTTAGGAACCCACCTGATGCAGTGCCATGAGTGTATTTTTCTTTTAATCAAAAATACTGTGTTTTGTTCCATGTTGGACTGGACTTGTGACCACCCAGCAAAGATGGGAGCTGCGACAGCGCAACGGCTACACGCATCCTTTTTCTCCCTGAGGTCAGAATCCTGCTCAGAATAGAACCCTTGTGCTTGAGTAAAGCTGGAGTGTTCTCAAGAGAACTGGAGATGCCGGAGTGGCTTTGGGGCTCAGCTGTGTTCGTTAATGCACTGGGGGGGTGTTCTTCTCCATGCAACACACCTGTGCCCTTCCTTTCCTCCCCCAAAGCAAATGCAACACAGTTGATGTCACAGCAAGTCCCCCACGGTGGGATGCTGTGGCAACTGCTGCTGCAAAATCCTTCCAGTGTGAGGGCTGGCTTCGGGGTGTGACCTCTTGCACTATCAGGACAGGCATGTATTTCAAGAGAACAAGGGGACATGTGAGACAGGAGGTAAAAAGAGCATGTATGTTCTTGTCCTAACAGCTTGCCTTAAATCACTGACATTGC
This sequence comes from Motacilla alba alba, assembly GCF_015832195.1. NCBI lineage: Eukaryota > Metazoa > Chordata > Aves > Passeriformes > Motacillidae > Motacilla > Motacilla alba. The sequence goes on along the minus strand of NC_052029.1, from coordinate 9,012,525 downwards.
AGCAGTTCCTTGCTACTATTGCAATCCTCAGTCTTTGAAAATCCAACAGGTTCTGTAGGTAATACTGTTTTTTGTTTAATTTTTAATAAGTTTCTATCTTTGCATAATTGCACTCTTCAGATAAGCCCTTTTTGGATAATGTGTCATTTCACACACAGGAAAAAAAGTCCATCTCCAGTGTTTGTGCTGTAAAGTGTTTCTTTTTATGCCCTGTAAATTATATCTGGACTAAAGGCTGCCTACTGTTGAAGCAGTGTGTTTACTTGAATGTTGCCATTTTATGCAGTTACAGCTGCTGACTCTTGCTCTTCTCTGGGGCTGTGAGAGTGGAGAGTGTGTGAGCAGAGCTGGCAGACCTGCGCAGAGGATTGGTGGAGCTGAAGGCTGGCTGCTACTCCCACGAGTGTTACACGCCAGGGGCCTTCACAGATCAGTGCTCCGTGTTTGGAAGCTGTGACTCCTTAAGTCATGCTAAACAAAGTTATTTGAAAATACACTTGCTTTCTTATCTGTAAGTTTGAAATAGTCTTTTAGAAAGAGATGGGCTGGCAGGAGGGTTGGAGGGCCTCGTGCTGTAAGTTGTGGAGTAACTCAAGTTCCAGGAGCCGTGGGTGGGACTGGCAGGATTCTGTCCCGAGCCAGCGCTGCTGGGTTTGCACTGGCTGGTCTTGAGGGCATGAAGCAACCGCAGGGCCTTGATGGGCTGTGTGGAGAAGGGTCAGCCTGGGAGCACTGGTTGGAGCAGCCTCGTTTCTTTCTTGTGGATCTTGAGGCCCCGGTTCAGCCTCAAGTCCCTCTCTGTGGAAGGAATGTGTTTTGGGAGTGTTGGCTCCCAGAGAGTAGCTCAGTGTAACTGAGAAGTACCGGGAGCACGGTTTGTGTGGCTGTCTCTGTGAGCACAGCTCCCTCATGGGCCTCTGGGCTCCTCAGCAAAGCAGCCAGGGTGGGTAGGGTCACATCTGCTGCTCTTGGTGCCCGGGGCTGTTTTGCCTTTTCAGACTTAGCCAGGAGATAACCCTGTATGAGCCAGTTTTCTCACTCTGGGAAATGATGAATGTGTTGCATGTGGCAGAGCAGCCCCGTGGTTCCTCTTTGGGACAGCAGTATCAGAAGTGCTGTGTAAATGTAATGCTTGAAAACAGCTGGAGTAAATTCTGTTTCATGTAGGATCTTTATTTCAAGGGGATGCAGCCAAATTTGAAACCTGATCTAGAGGGAAATTGGGAGAACTCCAGGGCAATGCATCTACTGAATCCCACTCTACTGAATTGGTTTGTAGTTTTACAGTTCCCTTTCTTACATCAAGTTTTCTCGCCATTGGTGTCTGGAACAGAATGGAAACAGCATCTTACGGAATGTGCAATCTAAGGCACAATGCAAACAGGGTGTGATAAGAAGGTTGTCTTTACTTGATAGCAATCCTGAGTGCAATGTTTTTGTTGTGTCCCTTTTGGAAGACGAGCATTAAGTACAGTCTGAGGTTTTTCTTTTCTTACAAGCAAAGCATTGGTTTGTCCATTACTGACTTCTTGTGAAATTTGTGCCAGATGTATATTAAATATTTTGGTGCTTTTTCTAATCCAAGCTGCCATTCATTTACCTGTGAGATAATTGTACTTCTGTATATTTAAATGACCAACCCCTTAAAGAAAAAAAACACAAAAAAATCCTTTAGTCACAATGTATCCTGACTACTGTAGCCTGTAAATGTTCCAAAGCTTCTGGGTTTCCTGTGTTCCAGTAAGGTCTGAGGGGAGGGGAACAGCTGCAGAGATCTCACCCACTGGAGAGGGAACTCGCACGCTGTTCTGCGCGTTACTGAACAAATGAGTAACATTTGTGGTGTTTACATAACAACACGTTGGTGTTCACTTTTTTGTGCTCAAGCTTTGTACAAAATGTCTTATTTAAAGCTGAAGTCCTTTTTACATTTTTCAATTAAAAAGGGACAAATTACTTATTTTTTCATGCCTATGAATAGGACTCTTGCTAGTTTTATTTGTCATGTCAGTTTCTCAAGCAGGACTCCTGGATGCTCACTAAGTCCTGGCAGAGAGGTGACCACATAATTTTTAAAGTGTGTGGAAGGAAAACTGGCTGCTTTTTTTTTTTTTGCAACTTTGCAGTGCAAACATCTGCAACAAGGAGATGCTGGATGTGAACAGCTTGAACAGGAGTGAATCCTTAGAGAGGGATGAGTGCTGGGGTCCGTCTGCCCTTCACCCGCTGCCCTGAGCTGCCTGAGCTCCTGCTCTGTGCTGGACTGGCTCAGCAGCAGGGGCTGCCTGTGCTGCTGAGGGCACTGGCTCCCTTTCACATTCTGTAGTAGCACTGATGTTCTTGTTTATGCCAGTTTGCAATTGCTGCAGCCAGAGGAATGCCAGGCTCACCTGAAGTAGCCAAAGTGAGAAAAAAATGGCTGCATTCATCTTGCTGAACAATAGATTTAATTTTCAGGTGGCTTTAAGTTTAGTCATTAATGACACTGACACGAGCATCTCCTGCCTGCTCACTGCTGCTTCTGGGCTTTCTCCTGCTTTCCTGTGTTTGTGCCTCCTCCTCCACATAGCAACTCCCAACTTCCAAATCCCAAGATCAGGAGAGCCCAGCCCCTCACAGTGAACTTAGTGCTGGAAACTAGGAGAGTGTAAATATTCCATCAGCTGTATTTAATAATTTCTGGAATGATAACTATTTCACCTTTAATCTTGGCCTATTCCAATTCACATGAAAAAATCCCTCATCTTATGGTCAAACCTTTTAACAAACATTTCCTTTTAATTTTTCAATTTTTTTTTCCTGAGTGCCTAAAACTCTCCTAAGCATCTTTGTGCTTGGAAATTCTGTCTGTTAACCAGAGGTGCTCAAGCAGCCTCTGTTTCAAGTGGCAGTGGCTGCAAAGGGTAGGTTACAAATCCCCTCATCCTGCTTCTAATTCCCTGAGGAAAGCAATGATGTGCAAAGTCCACACAGCCATGTGTTTTCCTTAAAACATCCCTTGCCCCTCCCACAGCCACAAGGAAACTTCTTTTTTCTTTTCTTTTTTTTTTTTTTTTTTGTGTGTCAGGGGAGGGTGGGGGTGGTCAGGGAGGGAGGAGAAAGTGGAGATTGTCCAAGAAGTATGAATCACTGATTCCTCCTTTCCGTGGACTAAGTGCAGCACTTTCCCGGAAAGGAGGCAGCGGCTCCGGTTCAGGAGCGGGCACTGCACAGTTCCAGAAATCCACACAATTCCTGGGCTGGCTGTTAACTGCTGAGCAGCTGCTGCAGGCTCTGCACTGCCCAGGCTGGCTGGTTTATGGCCTGGGATGTTCCAGGGGAGAGTCCCAGCTGGTGTCCAGCAAGGAATGACATCCACAGGCCAATCCTGCCCAGCTCCTATGGAGCACTGCTCCAGCTGGCCCCAGTGCTGCCTAAGCACAGAAGGGTTAATGGAAAAGGGTTTGTGCTTTAGGACACTTTGAATGGCTTTTATTTTTAGACATTTTAAATGATACAGAGGGAAAGCCCATTGTTCTTATAGTAAGAGATCTCTACAAAGACATCAATATTTAAAGTAATTAAAAATATCTTAACAAAAGACTTTGCTTAAAAACTTGGCAGTTTAAAAAGCACTCCTCCCTTCATCATCTTTTATTCCCATCAGACCAAGGCCAGATTGTGATCCATGTGTGCTGCAACACAAACAAGAAGTGTGTTAGTTCAGTTCAGCCTTCATGCACATAACTCTGCTGGGCTGGCAGTGAGAGGCTGCAACCCCCCAGGTCAGCACATTGAAAAATTAATTCTTTTTCCACCCCACAATTATTTGGTATCCTTTTTGATCAAGAAGCCTCCTCTAAACTGTTGGTCCTCAGGGAAAAGTAATATAGGAACCTCACACTTGGCAAGAAATGTCTTCCCAGCCTGAGATGGAGCTCCCATCCAACCCACTCAGCAGCCTGAGAGTGTGAGCCAAGCTCTGTGGGCTTCCACAGGCTCCCTGTGGGTGCAGATTCCTGAATCCACCTGTTCTGCTGGTGGGATTCCTACCCCTTGGTGCCAGAAGATTGTGCTAAGCAAGAACAGTTGGAAGTGGCCCTTGAAAAGTAAACTGGGACGTGCTGAGCCCAGTGACTCTGCTGCAAAGGACTCATGGTGTGGACTGAACTCACAGCCATCCTCGCCTCAAACCTTCCTGTGGGGTGACAGGTGAGTGTGCAGGGTACCTGAGGTGATACAGGGTGTAGAGAGGCAAATGATTGCTCAGAAATGCAAAACAGATGCAGTTTTAGCCCAAAGAAGGCAGCAGAAAGGTAGATGTGACCTTTATTAGGCTGACCAGTGACAGCACAGAAGGCTGTTGAAGTGAGTGTGTCCTCAGTAAGCAGGGCTTTGCTTAGGAAAGAGTGAACCTTTCTGGTTAATAATTAAACAGTGAGACTGTGGCAGTTCAGGCCCAGGGGCTGAAATGCAGGAAGCCCACTCCAGGGAAGTATCCCTGATAGCAGTGCTGCAGCCCAACTCAAATTCACAACTTGCTCCTTCCTACAAAAGCTGAAGGACTCTGAACAAATTTGGGTTTTCTCATTTTTGTCCATCACATGAGAATGAGGGCATGAATCCTTGATCAGCTGGGGCTGAAGCACAGCATGGGGTACCACAACACAGCAACGGCTAGGTGAGGCCAGCTGCAGTAATTAGGTGGTTTTAGAAACCAAACACCCCAAAAACTCCTGCCTGCTGTGGAGACTCTTCTTGATTCTCTCACAGCCACGTAGTCACTGTCAATGGGATGAAACATCTTCTGGGGGAGGTGGGTGAGCTGATAAGATCTGTACAATTTATCAATACTCTGGACCCTCAGATACACAACTGGGACTCAGGCCTGCTTTGTGGGCAGAACTTAGGGCTGAGGTTTTATTGGCCCAACATGAAAGTCAGATTGTACTACAGCTTCTTCAGCCTTTCTCTTGGGCTTTCTCTTCCTTGTGCAGGGCTTTAATTTTTAATAGATTAAGATAAAAATATTCGGCTCTGTAGTTTCCTTGGTTCTTTGCAAAATAGGTAGCAAGTTACCTGTTCACTCCAGGAAAGAGAACAATGCACAGGGTGTTATTCTGCAGGCTCCTATAAAGCTTTTTGATATGCTGGTCTAACTTCTTCATCTTTTTCCTTAGATCCTGCTCCTGCATAAGGGAATAGAAGCATTAAAGCCCCCCATTCTTCTGCAATTATACTTTTAAGTGTGTGGGGATGGCACAGGCGAGGGCAGCAGTGATGCTGCTCCTGCCTGGCCCTTGGCAGTGCAGTGGCCCAGCTGCAGGAGAACCACAGGCCCTGCTCAAACGGGACCATGGCAGAAACTGGAGCGGCACCTCCAGAGCTCTCAGCTAGAGCTCTTCTTTGCTGTGCAGCCACACAGCCACTCGCCTCTCCCTGTGACTCCTGTGCCCTGACAGCTCTCCAGTGCCAGGTTTCAGTTCCTGGGCAGCACCACCCTCTGCCCTGTGCAGCTATGCTGGTTTTAATGTTATGCAGGGCCCTGCAAACATCATGTTATCTCGTGTGGTATTATCTCTCAAACTGCTCTATGGGAACTGGTCCTTGGCAGCTCCTTTGCTCCAGCACAAGGAGACCCTTCTGTCACAAGCAGCTCTGCACCTCAGTCAGCTCAAAGTTACCTCTCCAGGGTCCCAGGGCAGTCCCTCCTCACTAATGGCAACAAACATCAGCAGAGCCTCACACTCACAGAGTCAGACAGCTGCTCCATTTGCTCATAGAAGATGTGTTTTCCTTGCTTCCCATTCCTGTGATTCATTTGCCAAATCCATCTCCAGAGGTGACCTGGAGCAAGGGCATTCCTACTTCTTAGCTCGCTACCCCTCACGGTCCATCCATTTATAGCTTCAAGGGCATCCACAGCACTCTGGGTTTTCTGGAATTCTGAAATGCAAAGAGAAGGGAACATGCTTTGGCAATGCTGCTGCTGCCCTCCTTGCCACCTGCAAGGCAGGGCTAAAGGTGTGGAGCAGGAGGGAGATGAGAAACAAATCAGTGCAGCAAGCAGATCCTCATCTTGCTACAGATAAACATCAGACTAGAAATGCCAGTTGGCTGCAGCAGCACTCACTGAGCTGTTCTCACCTTCCAGAGGTGATTCCTGGGCTGTGTGAAGCTGCACAGTAGCCACCCTTCACATGGAAGTACTGGAGCCCATTAGTTACCCTGGAATTTTTCTAAGTAAATGTTGGGGGTGTTTTTAAGCAGGTGTTTTTTCCTCTTAAATATTTAGCTGTAAAGTGCTCCTCCAAAGAATATGTGCTTTCACTGGAGCATTTTAAATACTATCCCTTTGAGCCTACCTGGGTTTCAGTAGCTCTTGCTATGTCTGTCAAAGTCCCAAGGGCTGCTGGATGAGCTTATTTGAAGGAAATATACAGGCTGTGTGTGAAGCTACTTACTGAGGAAACAGCAGTTCCTGTGCTTTCCACTCTGAAGATCCTTTGGCAGGAACAGTGTTTCCAGGTCTTTCAACTGGCTGAATTCTTCTTGCAAGTCTGTCTCGGTTAATGACTTCTTTAGACCAGCCACATAAATCACACCTTCATTTTCTACATCCAGCTCTAATTCCTTAATCAGAACATTGCAGTCCAGCATTGCTGCAGTGACTGGTCTCTGCACCTGGGGTGGATGCAGCAGGAATAAAAAGCATGTCAGCCCACACTGCTCTGTCTTCTGAGCTTCTATTTTAAAGTGCTTTTCTCCTATTACCAAAAGTAGACAGGTTCTTTTTCATCACTTGAAATAAATATGACTAATGAAGGCCAACTTAGTTAGTCATGATAAAGGGAGATCATATTTGTATAAAACATATAAAATTAAAATACCATACTCTATATAGCCCTGTTACTTGGATCTGCCTTTTCAAGCTGCAGCTGGAGGTCAGAACTCTTTCTAACACCCTTCTGCTGACAGACAGAAAGGAAAACAAGAGGGATCTAGCCCCTTCCTTTCTGCCAGTGGCCCTGAATTGTGCAGGGACAGGGCGATTGTAACAGCACAAGCAGCCAGCACTTGCCCAGACACACTGCTGTGATGTTTCAGATGTATTGGAGGCTGTGCCTGGGCTGAACATAACTTTTACTGTTTGCCTTTACCTTAACACAGGATCCTGCCACCTCAGCTCCATTCAGGCTTTCCACAGCAAGCTGGGCAGCTTCCAGCACTTCGTATTGGATACAGACATATGGCTGGGAATAGCAGAGTAAGATACTTCAGGTTTAGCAGTGAGATACATTAGCCCTCCCTATTAAAAAGTCAGGTCTCAATAAAGTTTTGCTTTCTTTTAAAACTAGAATAATATTAAAAAGTTTGAGGGTAAAATATCTAATACTCCACATACTCCAGCTGTTTAAAACCCCCTTCAATTAACTCTTCAATTAATACTACCCCTTTTTTCCTCCTTTGGCTATTAAAGGCCTTAACACATCAGTTCTCTTTATAAGGACAAAAATCACAGCTTCCCCAGCACTCAAAGTCCTCTGAGCAGCACATGATGCACACTTGTTCTTGCTGTTGTGTGGAGCAGCTTTTTAGGTACCCTGAATGATTGTAGTTGATGACTAAACTACCACAAAAAACCCCTCCAAACACAGTAACTGGTATTTCTTTGGTTCTAATCTGTATCTTTCCAAGAGTTTACTCAGACCTTCCAGGCCTGTCTGCAAACTTTTAGTGCTCCTCACCTGGAATGTTTCAGTTACCACTGTAAGGGACTGGATTGGTCCACACCTCCCAAATTCTTTCTTCACAGACTTGATGCAAAAGTTTTCTTCAAAAGGACCTGCGTAAATTGTCAGCATGTCAGTCAGCTTGCTTCTCACCTGTTGGAACACAGATTAGAGAAGGCACTTCACAAAGCAAAGGAACTAACTACTCAGTGCCTCCTGATAAATCACATCTCTCTACAAGCTCAGCATGAAGACTATTCTCAAACAAAAAATAATACCTTTTCATGAAGTCCAGCATGAAGGTGAGATGCAAGGTACTCTGGACCCAAACTGAACTGAATGATACTGAATTTGGACAGGGGAACATCTTCCAAGGCTCTCTGAAGGATCTGGAGGGACAAAAGCAAACAAGGCTCAAAGAGGTACAAGACAATTGCACTGCAGAGGTTCAAAAACAAGGCTATTGAATTTAACTCCCAACTTTAATTTTCATTATTGTCCAAGAAAGTCCTCAGGCAGAAATTCTTCTTTGGTGAGTCATGGGAGGATGCAGAGGATCAAAGCTCATTTCCAAAATGCTGAAATGGATTTAGCTAACCTGGTATTAACACTATTGCTAGCAGTACTGTCAGTCAGCTTTTAAAATAGGACTCATCTACCCACTCCCAGAACAAGAACAACTTTGAACTATTTTGATGCTTAGACCAACCCACTCTAAGTCCATTCACCTGTTTGTTTGAAGTGCTCGGGTTACTCTGACACAGGCCGGAAGAGTCTAATCCCTGTCTGCCCAAAAGGAGGGGTTTTTGGCCAGTCACCTGCAGACAATCTAAAAAACTAGCAGAGAGAAGTAGACTGTGAATCACAATACTTTTCAATACGGGGAATAAAAACTTTCAAGAAATGCTAGTCAGAGAATTACAACGCAGTTAAGAAATTTGAAAGAATATTCTTGTCCACAACATCAAAAGAAGCCTAGGAAATACTGTGTAAAATTTAAGATGAAACTGCTTAAAGCTTTTCAGCACTATACTGCAATTATTTGTGTCTGTCTGAAGATCCTGACGGCTTCTGAAAAACACAAGGCACTTGTTTGATTTTACTGAGGATTCAACTGAAGGAAAAACATACATATTTGAGAATCTTATTACCATGGTTTGGATAATGGCGGAGGCTCATTCAGCTGTTCCTGGAACCCACATCCTTGTGGCTGTAGCACAGCTTTGTTCTGTGAGACCTCAGCCAGTTTTTCAGCTGTCAGAAGCATCTCCAAGTTTAGCTCTGCTACCTTGAGGAAGGAAGAAGATTATTAACTGGCTTTCATCTCATCAGCTAATTGTAGCTGACAAAAAGCCTGTGCTTTCCCTGTGAGTCACGCAGGCACACTCCAGCAGTGAAGAAACATGGACATTAATTTCTTGCCTTATTATTTTCTGTTGTCATTTTTGAGCATGCAGCACTCACAGCACCAACAGGCAGTCATCTCCAAAAAAGTTCTCTCAGAAATCAACAACTCAAGGGACTCATAAAACCAGCTGAATCACTACCACAACACACAAGGTCTCTCTCTTTGATCTAGAAAAATTACAGGCATTCCTGCAGCCTGGAAATGTCTCAGTCCTTCTTTACCCAGGGCTCTCTTCAGGATCAGCAGCAATGCTGGCTGATGTCAGTGAGTACTGAGCACTGGTAGTGCCCAGGTTATTCAGGTACCTGGATACGGGCTGGAAGTAACAAGCTGTCAAAACTGGGCCCTCTATCACAGCTTCATTTTCTCTTTTAAATCAACAGGAGGATGGGCAGGTGTGGAGGGTTTTTTTTCTTTGAAAGCACAATAACATTATGTTCTGTAGTTCAGGACAGAAATCTTAATTAGATATAAATACCTTTGTTGGTCCTTGCTCAATGAAGAATTGAGCTAATTCCAGTGCAGCTCTAGCATCTTCTGTAGGATCATGCCCAAGCTTCTGTTCACACTGAATCTCCTTCCTAGGGCATCAAAATTAGGTGTACAGGCAGGTTATCTGTTTTTCCACACTGACCAACATCCTGTCTTTTCTAAACTGGGTCCTTTTCAGGCAAAAGAGCTTCCCCTCTCCAAAAAGGATTTCAGTTCTGTGCAGCAGCATTCTTGTGAAATATTCCCAAAAGTTACTGCAAGAAATGTTTTTGCAATGTTGAGCAAAATGGTTTATGGAATTTACAGAATCACAGAATTACTAGGTTGGAAGAGATCTTCAAGATCATCAAGTCCAACCCAGCCCTAACACCTCTACTAAACCAAGGCACCGAGTACCACACCCAATCTTTTTTTAAAGACATCTAGGGATGGTGACTCCACCACCTCCCCGGGCAGGCCATTCCAGTACTTTATCACTCTTTCTGTAAAAAACTTCTTCCTAATATCCAACCTATATTTTCCTTGGCACAGCTTAAGACTGTGTCCTCTGGTTCTGTGATTTGCTGCCTGGAGAAAGAGACCAACCCCCACCTGACTACAACCTCCTTTCAGGAAGTTACAGAGAGTGATAAGGTCACCTCTTTTCTCCAGGCTGAACACCCCCAGCTCCCTCAGTGTTTCCTCACAGGGTTTGTGTTCCCAGCCCCTCTCCAGCCTCGTTGCCTCCTCTGGATGTGCTCGAGCATCCCAAGGTCCTTCCCAAACTGAGGGGCCAGAGCTGGGCACAGCACTCGAGGTGTGCCCTCACCAGTGCCAAGCACAGGAGAGATTTGACAGAAGCAGTGCTAATACTTGCTACTCTAATGCATGACTATTTTTAAATTTTACTTCTTTCTTCACCAATGGCCCAGCTCACAATTTGCACACAGAGGGGAAGGCAACCTCCAGTTCAGTGAAGCTTGGCACTGCAGAGTATTACCATCACTGTGAGCATGGGGAGAACTGTCTCACTAAGATCCTATCCAGTGGCAGCTGATACACTGAGAAATATCATTAAAGTCAGTAAATCAGACTTTCACGCATTAACCTTTCTTTCTTGCCAGCTGAAGCAGCTCTCATCTGTGTGAGCAGGAGTGCCTCTGCTGTACAATTCAATACACCTCTACAGCCCTGCAGGAAGGTGAGTTTTGATGGGACTCAGATCTGGTTGGGTCACAGCATTCCTGCTTGCTCAACAAGCCCATTTATTATGCTGCCTGATGTTTCAAGCAGCCAGTAAATTCCTTTGCACAACCTGCTCCTTTCTTTTGAATCTTAGTAACAAAATAATAATCTGATACTATTAGCCTATGACCCATCATGACAGTTTCTAATTTTTCCCATGAAAGTACAGTAATAATCTTACCCTAAAACAGCTTTGGCTAGAAATTTTAGCTTAAATCTTCGACCTTCGCTTCTGGCAAAAAGCAGTGAAGTATCAATAACGCTGGGGTGGATCATCTGGAGGAAAAAAAAAAATCATCACCACTTTCATTTAAGAACAGCACTCATACAGAACTGCACAGTAGCTCCCCAATTTTCTGCTTCTGCCTTTTAATTTCACTTGCCAGTTTCTCCCTGACAGATACCTCATTCACAAGAGAGCAAAAGGAATAATGAAACAAGTCCAACTCTCTGCTTCCCACTCTAATGGAAGATCTAGATTGGGTTAAAAAGATTAATTTTGATTCAAGCATTTTAGATTGGGTAATTCACCCACAGAAAGGACTTCAGTTCTCCCTGTGACAGAGCTATCAGAAGCATCTGGCTGAAGCAGAGGGGTAAAGCTGCCCTTGCAACAATATCTGTGTCTGGACAGACTTCTCTCTTTTGGGTTCTAAACAGCCCTTTACAAATTTTATAGCTGTAAGGAGAGTTCTTTACTTTTAATCCTTACAAACATAGGGCTATCCATAATAAAAAACAATTAACAAGTGTTTAGTAATAAAAAGCAATTGTTAATGAGTTTTCAGATGTGAAATGAGTAACCCAGCGTTGGGAAAACAGTCTTAAAAACATACTCACTTCCAAAGCCTGAAGATCAGAATTTAAAGAATGACCCACCAACACTGCATCATGGGGAAGCATTTTTTTTAGCCTGCTTTGGATGTCTGACAGTCTTGTTTTCACTGGAAGAAGCATTTTCCTTGTGATTCCTGAGAATCTTCAAAAGAAAAATTGGGTGAGTTAAAAGCAATACATTAGCAACAGTGTATGCCGGAAAACATTACAAGCAGGTCCTGTAAAATATGGACTCGGTGTTGCTAATCACAGAATGCTATTTACCAACATCAGAGGATATACTACAGCTAAAATGCTAAGAGTGCTACCACATCTGTTTCAAAAGTTTATTTATCCCAGGTATTCTAAAGCAATGCAGTTGGCATCAGATACCACAGGCAAGGAAATACTGCAAGTCTGATGGTGGAAGGAGATGCTTCCAAGTAACCTGAGGGCACTGGGACACCACCTCCTGGATAAAGCCAGAAGTTTTGAAGACAAGCCTTGAGTTTTGCCTGCTTTTGTTATAATCCTGAGCCCCACCCTAAAGGTGTGTACAAGCTCTATGCATTTTTTACATATGAGCAAATTTAGCTATGGACTCCATCTTATTTTATAACCATGAGTGAAGAGTAACTTATACTGTGTATCATTAATTTGTAATAGAACTTTCCCATGGACACTGCAGAATGGCAATGGTTCTGCCTGGTAGCCCCACGGGCACTGTGCAGCACATTGTACACATAATGTTGGTCACTTTAGTCACACAGCAAGAACTGTATTCCTAACACTGGGGGAAAAGCAGCAGGCATCTGTGCAAATCAAGGGGTTTCTGAAAGGTCCTGTCTAACAGGCTGAGTTTGAAAGGGGCTGCAGCTCTGGAAAACAGAGATAAGAAAGGTTAGTGCAAGTGACCTGGTGCGGTAGTTCACCACTGTGCTCTCAGGTTTGACCAGCTCATTCAGGAGGCACTGACCCCGTGCATCCACCAGAGACACACGGGTGACTTCGTTCCCTTTTGCAGTCAGGCACTGTCAGGAAGAAGCAGAGGCAGTTGTTAAATCAGCACAATGCTGCCACTCAAAAATCTTAACTAACGTCTGCTTTGGCTGCAGCAGCATCACTGTGAAGGAGTTCCATGACTTAGAGATCTACCACTCCCAGCTGGTGGGTTTATACTCTACTGTGCTTCATTCTAATTGTTAAATGTGCACTGTAAGCACAGCAAACACACAGGAAAGCACAGCACAGAAAAACATTGTAAAGAAGTGCTGATTTCAGAGAATCAGACTGTGCTCTCTGCACTACACAAATGCCACTGACAGCACCAGTTCCTGAGACATTGTACAATGTAAAGGCAGAGCCCAGGTTGTATCAATAGTTACTCAATGCTGATGCCAAACAGGCATCTCTGCAAGGCTATAAAGGAGGACTCTTCACAACAGCAGCTGCCAGAGGAACTGTGATGGCTAAAGGAAAGATGTGTGACAGGGAAGTATCTTTCCCAAACCTTGGAGAGAGCTGAGGAGGAATTCCATAGCAGTGGAATTGGGTTATTGCAGCACTGCTGACAGGCCTGGCAGATTCAGCTACTGCTCTGGGAGCCAACAGGACAGAGCTCTCTACTGAGGATATTATTTCTGTCCCATAGCCAGAATCACTGCTGGGGGCTCTCCATGGCCGCATTAGCACCGCTACCATCAAGGAAGGGACTGCCAGCAGATATTAAGATATCAGAAGTGGTTTAACAAATACACAGAGTGCTTGGCTTACTTGGGAAGACCTGATAAGAGCTGGCTGCCTGACTCTGTTTTGTAAGGGCACAGACACTGATTTTTACCATTTCACAATCCAGACCAAAGAGGGGGCTGCTGTCTGTCCTCTGCTGATCACACTCTGTGGAGATGTAGCCCTTGCATCCAGGGGAACCTGGAGGGAAAACACCCAGGAATAAGAAGAAGACCTTTCTTCTACAACTCGTATGACAAAACGTATCACTAAACTGTCAAAACTAAAAACAATCCCCAAAACAACTAAACAGCCCTGACCCAAAAACTGACCTGCTATGGGATAGTCATTTTTCTTCTGCTCTTCTAAAGTTAGAGTATAGCTTGTAAGGCCTTGTTTTTTTTCTCCATATCTCTGAATGATGGGATCACATTGCAAGTCTGAGCCTTTAGTAGTGCCTTCACTGCTAGAGGAAGTCAGGCCTGTAAAATACAGAAGCATCTGTCAAGCTCAGTTTCTGCATCAGATCAACACTTAGAGGCTGCACCATTCCAAATCACTACCTGGAACAACAGACTGGAGAGAGAGAGAGAGGGTCAGAGAAAAAGACAGAGTCTTCTTAGCTCAAACCTAATTTATATCTCTGTCTCTTTGATTAGATACATCTTAGAATGGGTAGTAAAGCAGCAAGGACTGGGATTAAATATGTTAAAAACTCTCTCATTTTGCATTCACTTTGACAATCAGCCCAACATGAGTTACTGAACTTGTCAGGGTAAGAAGTCTCATGGTTTAAGCCACTGTATGCCTTCCTTTCTAAACAAGTTTACCATGCAGCACACTGGGATCACAGAGGATGCAAAGTCATAAATTTCTGTTCAAAGTGAGTCACTGTTTTGAAAGAGACAATGCAAGCCCACACAAAATACCTTGTGGAGTGTTTTGTGGTTTCAGGTTTGTTCCTTCTCCATACAGGCTGACTAGGAAGTTAGCAGAAGGTGCTAATGTGAATCTCTGAAAAAAGAAAATGTGAAAATATGTTAGTGACTTTGAAAGACAGGCAGAGATAAGTAGAAAATTTGGGGTTCATTGATCCCCAAGCCAGCCAAATTCAGAGGAAGATGAAAAAAGAAATAGTGGAAATGCATTTGGTGTTTCAGCAAGTAGACAAACCAAACACAAATCAAACCTGTTCCAGTGAGGGATGATACAGGATTCTTTGTACTACAGGACAGATCTGCCTTGCCTGATATGATCAAGAAGGCAAATCTCAAGACCTTCTTTCATAGAAGCTAAAGCTAGTTCCAGTCTTTCCAGTTAAGTTGTGATTTACATTTGCTGCAGTTCAGGAAAAACTCTCTAGAAGCTTAAATTCAAGTCCTTCTTTCTTTCTATCTTCTTTCAAAAATGTTGCTTGTAAGTAAGAAAATTAAAATAATTATTTTAATAATCTTTCTGGGAAATGGGAGAAACTTGACATAAAGTGCAAATAATAAAAGTGATATTTTTCAGCCAGTGGGACTAGCATAACTCTATAGAGAGTCTCCTCACTCACAGTAAATTCCAAATTACTGAAATTATTCCAAGATATTTATAATCTAATTGGCATCCTGTAGATGCAGGATACATAACAATCAGAGGACTGAAACATCAATAAACATTTCACCTGGTAAAGCTTCAAAGACATATGTGCTGAAATCCTGTTCCTTATATCAAAGCCCTGTCCTTTGTTCTGAGCTGACAGATCTGCAAACAGATCCTCTCACTTGCTGTCAAGGATGGCCACATCCCTGGAAAAGGCAGTAATTCCACTGCAGCCATTATCCCTGGGATGTGGTTTCAGGACTGGAAGAAGTTTAGAAGACAAGGATGCAGTCTGGGGACTTACATGGCGGAACACCTTCCTGAGGTGTTTGAACTGTAAATAGAATCTGTAGAAATGGAGCTGGCTCATTTCGTGTAGAACAACAACCACAACCCCAGCCAGGTGGCTCTGGTGATAAATACGGCACCAGCTGCATAATTAAAAAAAAAATTAAAAAAATCAAAGCAAAACAATTATCAAGCACTCTTAAAAAAAGTTGGAACCAACCCAGCTTTTAAGTCAGAAATGGCAAAGTGCCAAATTACTTCAATAAGAAGAGGCTTTATAGCTTATCTCGAACAGCCACATATTCCTGGAAGCAACAGAGCACAGGAGACAAAGAAAGAAGAGCTACTGCAAATTTCTGCTGCATACAATTTTAAGACATGTATACCTCATTCATATGCATCAGAATGTGAATATACCAGCAACTTCAACTGCAGTCATGCAGTCTGGTGAATTAATGAATCAAAATAAGTTTCACAAAATACATTTCTATTCACTATAAAAATCTAAACTGTGGCATTTTCTGCTTTGTGTTTAATTTGAAATTAATTAAATTTCATTTTTGCCATTCAAGGTTATAAACCCTCCTCAGCCTTTCCCTTCCAGTACTGGGAAGTGGCCCACAGAAAGTGAGAAGTGACTAAAATGTTTTGGGTTTTGTTTTTTTTTTTTTCTAAAATGCTCTAGAACACTCTGTTTCATTTTTATCTAACATGAAATGCATTAATATTTTTGTTAATATTTTAACAGGGTATTTTGTTTCACAGTGTGTGGAGCCTCTTCAGCTTCACAGCAGCCATTCAGTTTTTCAGAACTGCATGAAACAAAACTATGGAATGGTAGGATTTCTGCCAGAAGAGGAATTCTGCTTCCTGGCCAAATCTAACAACAACTGGATCTGCACAATGCACAATCTGCCATTATGGCAACTCCATGGTGAGTGCTCCAAGCCCAGCATGGCCAATCCTCCTGCAGGAATGTTTTCATGCCAGGGGAGAACAGGAGACCAGGCTGATTGCAGCTGTGGATGTACCTGGGCTGTGCTGCGTTGTGGCATTTCCCCAGAGCTGCGTATTTCAGCAGCTCATACAGCTGCTCCTGGCTGATTTCGGAGTCCTCGCCCAGCAGAGCTGCTGACAAATGACACGACTTTTCCTGTGGAAAGGGAAATGCTGGTAAGAGAGCTTTCATGTAATCACACCAGTCCACCAAAAAAGAAGGAAAAAGAAAACTACCTGGATACAACCAGCTACATTAAGCTAACTCTTCACTCGTTAGGGGCAACAGTTTCCTTTCAGATCCCACTTTAATATTACATTTACCCAATATTTCAGTAACCCAGGTACTCTAACTTCAAAGATTTATTTAACAAAGATTAACATAAGCAGATGTATGCAGTAAGGAGATAATTGCTATGCAAACGCAATATCCTGGGCTCTGAACCATTTCCACAACTTGTGGCTGTAGAGCTTTAAACATTTATACAAGTGTTACTTGTAAGGACTCACTCTGTGTGAGGTTTTCTCTCTCTACAGTGTGGGATCTGCTCTGCCACAAGGGTTTGCTGACCCCTGCCGGGAAAAATGCTTCAGTAACATCCAAGGAAGATGCAGAAAGCAAGCGCTGAGCAGATGAGGTGGGGACTGTGCCACACAGTTCTACAGAGCAGTTCTTTAAGCCTAAATGCACGAATTCTTCTAAAGGCTAATTAACAAGTAAATGGGGCATTTTGGGGACCTCCACTAACCAGATGGCCTCTTCCAAAGAACTCCTATAAAAATTTTAAAGATATTCTTATAATAGGTGATGAAAAGACATCGAGGCATACAGGGGGAAAAACACCACACAACACTAGAGAATGCAAAATTTCACAGCATGAACACTCACTGGAAGTTCTTTTCCCCCACACACTAACAAGCCGTGTGCTCAGTAATTTGGACAGAGCCTGCCCACATGAGACTGAGCTGATGTGCTCTTCAAGACATATGTCACTGGGTAAGGAAGTTAAAGAGAGGTGAAAACGTTCGTGGTTCCAGTGGTTAAGAATCATCTGGCAATAACAGCACAGGCTGGTGTTATTGCTAGTGCCTCATCTCTCAAGCTGAAACAAGTAATGACACCGTTGTTTTCAATACAGCCTAATTAAAGCTTTGCAAAAAAACCCACACAAAGAGCAGAGGTTTTGATTCATCAGGGAGAGGGTACTGCCAACCACAGGAATTTGTCTCTAACCGGGTACAAACAGGGCCGATCTCACAGGCTGGAGACGCCAACTTCTGCTCCACGGGCACTGACTGACTCAGAGTGCCCTGGGTGAGGACTCACCGGGGGCTGCTCTGCATCCTTCAGCGGTGCGCATGCTGAGCACGCACAGCGCTCCTCTCAAGATCTGCTTTGTGCGCGAGAAGATTGTACTGGAGAATGTATCTGTTTTTTAAACAAAATTCTTTAAATGTAATGCTGAGCACGGTAAATGAGTTATTTTCCACATCTCTTGGAGCAGAATCCAAGCCATTAACAGGCTCCTCAGGGCAGCGGTCACGGCTCCAGACCTGCCAGGGCTCGAGAAGCGTTTGGACAATGCTCTCAGGCACATGGTGGGATTGGGCTGGCCACAACAGCAGGGCCAGGAGCTGGACTCGGTGAGCCCTGTGGACAACTCAGAGCATTCTGTGTTGTTCTCAGCAGGCACTGGCTGTACGCGGCCCTCCCGGTACACTGCCGCTGTACACGGCTTTGCTGAGCTCCCAGCACCCCACCGCGGGACACAGCAGCGCCCCGAGAAGCGGCCGTGAGGGGCACTCGGCCCGCACCGCGCTCCTCCCAGCGCCGGCCGCTCGGCTCTCACCTCGGGGCCCAGGCCCGCGCCGCCGCCATCTGCCTTCCGCCTCTTCCGCGCCGCCCGCGGCCCTTCCGCGGCTTCACCGGGCCGCTTGCGCCCGTTCAGGCACAGCCCCTTCGCCATGGCCCGCGCGGGAGCGGCGGGCTCAGGCGGCCCCTCACGGCCGGGCACAGCGCCGCGCTCCCGGCGGCCCTCGGATCGCGCTGGGCGGCGCCGGGGCCGCGGCCGGAGCAGCCGAGCGCCGAGAGCGCGATGGGGGCGGGCCCGCGGGAGCTTTGAAACGGCGGCAGCCCGCTGGGGCGGCGGAGGGTGGCCATGGCCACCAAGCGCCTGGCTAGGTACGGGGCCGCAGCGTGGTGCCGGTGTCCGGGCGCGGAGGGGCCGCAGCGGTGGCGGGTACCGGTACCGGTGTGGGTGTCCGGGCGCGGAGGGGCCGCGGCGGTGGCGGTACCGGTGCCGGTGTCCGGGCGCGGAGGGGCCGCAGCGGTGGCGGTACCGGTACCGGTGTGGGTGTCCGGGCGCGGAGGGGCCGCGGCGGTGGCGGGCGGCCCCTGAGCTGGGTCGGTGTCCGCAGGCGGCTGGGGCTGGCGCGGAGCAGCACACGGGCGCGGAGCGGGGCGCGGGCGGGCGCGGGGCAGCGCTTCGCCTTCCTGATCGTCCTGGACTTCGAGGCCACCTGCTGGGGGGACCGCGGGCGGCGCGGGCCCGAGATCAGTGAGTGCACCGAGCGGGCTTTGAGCCCTGTGTCGTCTTTATGTGTCTGTCTTGTATTATGTTCCTTTAACCCCTGGCGTTTCAGCCCCAGTGTAATGGGATAATAGATATATAAATAATATAAATGTGTGAATATATATATACACACACATATATATAAATCACAGAATATTCTGAACTGAAAGAGACCAACAAGGATCATCAAGTCCAGCTCTCAAGAGAATGATCCACACAGGGATTAAACTCACAAGCTTGGCCTTATCAGTATCATGCTATATATATATTATATATTAGAATAATGGAATATGCTGAGTTGGCAGGGACCCATATGAAAATGTTCTCATTCCTGTGAACAGTTTTAACCTTTCTGGCTTTGTGTTTTGGTTCTGTTTTGTTTGTTTTGTTTCTTCTTCCCTGTGCTTGTTGCAGTTGAGTTTCCAGCAGTCCTGTTAAACACCTCAACAGGAGCCATTGAATCTGAATTCCACGTGTATGTTCAGCCCCAGGAGCATCCTATTCTCTCTAAATTCTGTACAGAACTAACTGGCATAACACAGGTATAATTATGACTTAACATTGTTTTATATTTGTATAATTGCTGTTTACTGTTTTATTTTAAAAGGCTATAAAGAAATAAACCTCAAATGAATTTCAGTGAATTCTAACACATACATGCTTCTTGTTCTGTTCCTTGAAGAATCAAGTTGACCAAGGGGTGCCTCTCAACATTTGCTTATCACAGTTTTTGAAATGGATTAAAAAGATACAAAAGGAGAAGAAAATTGTGTTCAGTACAGATAGTCAGAGTAATTCTACTTCAGAAGCAAAAGCGTGTGCCTTTGTTACGTGGACAGGTAAATAACATTTTCATTTGCTTTTTCTGCACAGTAATAACATTAGGTGGCACTAGTGAGATTGTGTCTTCACTTCTATACAGCCAAAATCCTATTATTAGGTATTAAAAATATGGAATATTGGGATGAGACTGAAAATATGAAATCCGTGAATCCTGACATGTTTGCTGCATCTTTGACTCCAGGGTCTGACACTGTTACATTTTTCTGCTTTAGTGAACTGTATGATCATTCTTAGTGTGTCTAAATGAATTAAAGATGTCTTTGAGATCTTTAACTGTCTGAAGTTAATTACTAACAACAGGGGTTTGCTTCTTCTGGTGTCCCACTGCAGCAACCCCAGTGTCTCCCTTGGACAACCACTTCACAGCCTGTGCCTCCTGCCATCCAGCAGCACGGGATGCTGACAGTGTGTTGGTGTCATGTCCCTTTATGTAGATTTTTAGGCCATGTAAAGGGACACAGAGGCCACCCCATGTGGATTTTAGGCCAGTTCTGCAATGGTGGATTGCCTGTGGTTTTCCCTGCACAGACTGGGACCTGGGTGTGTGTTTGCACTACGAGTGTAAAAGGAAGCAGCTGCGCAAACCCGACATTCTGAATTCCTGGATTGATCTCAAAGCGACGTACAGGGTGAGAGGATTGACAGACTGAAACATTCCTACCCACACTCACCTCAAAGGCTGACTGTACCTGGGCTTACAAGGCAATGCTGTATGTCCCAGTGAGCAGAGTAGCCTGGTTTTATTTCATGTTGTTACTGCCCAATAACCAACTGCCCTAGAACTGTGTGAACTTGAATAGAAATCTTAATGCTAGGAAAAGATGGTTGTTTGATAATTATGAGAATTTATGAGCTGCTCTTCCTTTCCTAACACGTTTTGTTCTCCTTGCTTCCTACCTTTTTTTGTTTTGTGTACTCTTATTGCTGCCTTATATTGCTGTGTAGGAAGTTGTCATTATAGTCTGTTTAGAGGCACCTTACAGGTAGGCAGCAGAATTAGGTCTCTAAAGATAAACAGTGTGAATATTCTCCCTTTGTAGTGGTCAAATCAGATATTTGTATTAGGAGCATGTAGTAATACTCACTTTTTTCACTTACAAAAAAATCCATACCTATGCCAAATCTATTCATACCCATGCCTTTGATTGCATCTTAAGGTATTATTTATAGTTGTATTCTTCAATGCTGGTCTGTTAAGACTTTCATCAGTGTAAGTAAGCCATAGAGTGCAGACAAATGACTCCAGAGCTCAGACAGAATGGATTTGCTTGAGACTGAGAGAAGGGATTCATGTTTCTTTCCATTCTGACTTCTAACAGGGTAAGTAACTTATGGTCTTATCCTCACTGTAAAATGCAGATACTCAACCTATTTAATTGCCTTGTGAGATTTATTATTCGTAAGGGGATATTTCTGAAATGGCTTTGCTTCACTAGGGAAAGGCTTTTAAATGCTTCATGTTAAGCACCTGCATTTCTTTCCTTAGACCTTCTATAACAGAAAGCCTAAGGGGCTAAATGGAGCTTTGCAGGATTTGGGGATAGCTTTTGAAGGACGGGAACATTCTGGTAAGCGTGATGATCCTCATTTTAATATATATATATAAATAGATGCATCTTATAAAGCTGAATAGTACGATTTAGCTCTAGTTAACCTAAAGCAACTAGATAATAGCTAGTCATTATTCTGAGCAGTTACTACTGTTTCAGGACTGTTTCAGGTTATGCCATGTTCTGTCCAACAGATCATCAAAACAAGAAAGGCAAAGTGCTCTGAGATCAGTTTGTTATTTCTAACCTCATGCTTAATTTCTGAAATCTCTTCTACTGCTATTGAATGTATGTTCACAAGATCAATTTATGAATTGCTAGGATGCAAAAGAAAAGAGGTGGAGGGAAGATAAAGAAACTTGATTTTACCTGATAGCTCTGGATATCATGTTAATGTGAGAGAATTCCAGCACAATATGGTTTCTTTTTTTTTACTTGACTAATAAAAATAACAAGAATATTTAAAACTGTGAATAGATATTCAGCTCTATGGATAATCCTTCAGATGTTTCAGCACAGAGAATTATTTGGAATTTTCTACTTCCATTCCCTTTTTTGAACTAGATGACTAAGTGTCACAGTTCTGTAACTCCTTGTCATTCATGTAAGGCTTACCTAGATTACATTTCTCCAGTAATAAGAACTATTCCCAGTAGCAGTTTAAAAGAAGCCATTAATATAACCATACTTTTGAAGGGTTGGATGATTCCCGGAATACTGCTCGTCTTGCTTGGAGGCTGATTTGTGATGGATGTGTGCTGAAAGTTACTAAATCTTTGGATAAGGTTAGTCACTACTTCCTACCTTCCTGTCTACTAGCTTTGTAGCCTGGAATACAGATGAAAGGTGAGGTATTCAAATAATAAACCCAGCATCCTGACTGTGATTTGCAAAGAACATCCTTAGGCTGATAAGCTTATTAATTTTGTGCATTTGTTCCCAAAATGTCTGGGTATTCACTTTCCAAAATCTTCTTTTGTTTATGGACTCCCTAGGCACATCAGAAGAGTAATTTAATTTCCAGAACACTGACTGTAAATGTCACTGAGAAGACTCCACTGGGAAGTAAGAGCAGACCTGAAACATCTAGAGATGGAACTTGTGAAACAAAATCTCTGGCTGAGAACAAACACAAGGGTATTGCTGGAAACAAGATAAACTCTAATCTACAGGCTGGGGAACAGCAGATCACTTGCACTGATCCCTCTGCAGACGTCCATGTTGTACCCACCAGCAGCTCAAAGACTGAATTCCATGCTCAGTGCCAAAGCTCTCCAGCAGCATCTCCTGACAGATTTCCTGTTCCCCTGGGTCTGGCACAGCCATGTCCCAGTCCTGCATCAACAGGCATCTGGCAGGGATTGAGCATTGGGCAGCCTCTGAGAACAGCCAGGCCCAGCCTCCCAGTGCAGGGATCAGGGCTGGTGCTTGTCTCCACCACCATCCCCTCAGTTACTCTCTCCAGTGGGGACATCAGCACCAGTTCTGAGTGCTTGTCTCTGCTGACAGACTGGGAAGATGTTGCTTTGATACCAGAATCTCAATATGAACAAAATTCAGACTCTCTTCAGCTCAGGGATGACTCAAGTACAGATAGTCTAACAGTGTCTGAAGAAAAAACTATTTCAAAACAATTGGCTGTGACAAGTTCAGATAATCAGAGTTTGGAGGAAAGTGTAGCACCCATGGAACCTCTGAGGTCTGTTGTTTACAAAAGCCCTGATACTACAATCTATAATATAGGGACAGTACAAAGGCAGACTTCAACATTTTCAGCTTTTAAGTTACCATCTGCAAAGGGAAATGCTGTTTCAGCACAATCAGCATTAATTGGAAATTACTCTACTCCTTTAGAGGCTCCTAAAAGAAAGCCAACGAGTCCAAAAACATGCCCACCAGCAAAAAAGCAGTCTTTTCATATATATCAAGAGAAAACTTCCTCTTTTGATCACTCATTACCTTCGAGAAGTTCAAATTTGCCCCGAGTATTTCCTGCAGTTCTGAACTCCACAGTCAATTTGAATGAGTCTGTAAGAGCTGTGAGAAATGGAAAATCAACTCCCCCTCTGTGTAACTGCGGCCGAAGAGCCAAAAAACTCTTTGTGTCAAATGCTGGCCCAAATCATGGCAGAGCATTTTTTTGTTGTCCTGTTGGCAAGCAAGGAGGTAATAAGAAAAGTTGTGGATACTTCAAGTGGGAATATGCACTTCTGAAAGAAAAATCTAGTGGTCTCACCTTTAATGCAGATGCTTTGACCTCTCTTGGAACTGCTCCTAGTAATTCAGAGGATTCTCCCAAAAAAAAGTATTTGTGTCTTAGACCCTCTATGAGAACTTGAAAATGGATACAATTTTTTGTCTGAATCCTAAACTTGCTAAGTTTCATGCTTAATGGAATCAGGACAGTCAAATTGTGTCAGATATATATTCTCAGAATGGGATGAAAAGTTAGCATAGTTGAGCACAGTTAGCATAGATAAAGTTGCTCAAACACAAAATATCAGCAGATCATAAAGTAACTCCTTAATGAAGTGTGAGAGAACAGACTAAACTCTTAAGTGCTAAAATTAGAGTATGAGCAGCTGTTGCTACAATTCTTAAATTTCTATCATGTATTTTAAATACTTTACTAGTCCAGTCCTTAAAGATTTCAATGACAGAGATTTTATTTGCCCTTTTTTCCTAAATATACTTGTACTGCCTACAACTTTTAATTTCTGAAGCTTTTGAAACATTTAAAAATCTTTACAAGATATCACACATCAAAAGTGATTCTTGAAACAATAGTATTCTCTTAAACTCTTGCAGAGTTTTTTATCCTTTAAGTAACAATAAAGATAAGGTACTGATATTTCATTAAAAGCCTTATTTAAGACACGTTACTGTTGTGCTCTTGCCTCTCTGGGTGTCCCATTTCATTTGTATCAGTGTCTGCTTTAGCTCATTCTGTAGCCCCTGGGACAGACAAATGATGGGAATCAGGTAAGAATGTACTCAAACCTAAACTAAGAAGGATATAGTGTAATGTCTTGCTTTACATTACTGTGTAAATCTGCAATGTCTTACTTTGTGAAAAGTTCTGAAAAAAAGCAGCAAGTACTTTAATTTTTTCTCCACTTCTAGCACAGTTTGCTTCCAATGGTGTTTTTTTTATATTGAATTTGGAGCAACTGCCTTGGTCAGTTTTTTCCACAGATCAGAACCTGTAACAATTCTTACCCTCTTAATTGTCCAAAAAGCTTAAAAGTTACCGCAGGGAGAGGCGGCTCTTACGGACCGGGATGCACACAGACACCTTCCTTTAGGAACTACGCTACGGGCCACGACTGTTCTGTTAGCAAATGTTCGCTGTTTTTCCAAGCTTCCATTTACCTGTTCAAAGTTTCTGGTTTAGCTGGTCCCTCTACCGTGACACCTTCGGGAGTCGGACAGGCAGGGAAGTGGCCGAAGCATCTCCGTCCGTGGAGCGCACGGGTCGGTGTCGGACGCGGTGTGGCAGAGCTGGACGGAGGGCTGCTCGCTGCAGCCTGCTCCTCTCCCCTCAGCTCCGGAATTATTAACATAGACTTTAACTCTGGAACCGGAGCTCGGCGGAAGCCGAAAGCATCAAGGGCTACGAACTTGGCCGCGGCTGAGGGCGCCACCAGAGCGCTCGCCACCCTGGGTCCGCGACCCGCGCTCCGGCGGCTCAGCCCCCGCAGTTCGCTCCCCGCGGCTCGCTCCCGGCGGCTCGGTCCCGGCGGCTCAGCCCCCGCGGCTCGGCCCCCGCAGTTCGCTCCCCGCGGCTCACTCCCCGCGGCTCGCTCGCCGGTGCCCGCGGCCGCCGCTCCAGGCGCGGCGCTGTGCCGGGCGGGCGCGGGGCGGGCGCGGCGCTGACGCCATCCATCCATCCACCCAGCCACCGCGGCGGAGCTGGCGGAGCTGCCCCATGGCCGCGGCCGAGCCGGCGGCGCGGAAGCGGCGGCCCAAGGGGCACTTCGCGGCGGGGGCCGGCCGGGCCAAGCGGCCCCGCGGCGCCGGGCGGCAGCTGGAGGCCGGCATGCGCGGCATCCTCATCACCTGCAACATGAACGAGCGCAAGTGCGTGGGGGAGGCCTACAGCCTGCTCGGCGAGTACGGGGACCTGCTCTACGGGCCCGAGCAGGTGCGTGCGGCCGGGCCGGCGGCGCTCGGGGCGGGTGGCGGGGCGGGGGAGCGGCACCCCGAGGCCTCGGCTCCCGCCGCGTGTGTGGAAGGAGCCGCGTGTGTGGAAGGAGCCCGGGTGTGGAAGGAGCCGCGTGTGTGGAAGGAGCCCGGGTGTGGAAGGAGCCCGGGTGTGCACCACGCCCCCGAGTGCCCCAGGTTCTGCGGGCCAGCCCCCTCGCAGCCCCGCTGCCGGCCGGGCCGAAGGCCCGGGCCGTGCCCTGTGTCGCGGGCTGTGAGCTGGGCATTGCTGCTCGGTGCTCACCAACAAATGGTGCCTGTGTGAAGTTTTCAGATCACGAGGACAGGCTGTCTGGAAGCGACAGGGAGGAGGATGAGGATGATGTTGAGGCCGCTCTGAAGAAGGAGGTTGGCCAGATCCGTGCCTCGACAGAGCAGAAGCTGCGGCGGTTCCAGTCGGTGGAGAGTGGTGCCAACAACGTGGTCTTCATCAGAACCCAGGGCATAGGTGGGACTTCTGAGTAATGCTCTCAGACTGTTAGTAAAAGGCCACGGAGTGTGGCTTCCAAGTAACATGTGTATATCAAATACCCTTCCCTTTGGCCGTACCACTGAATTTTGTTGTTAGTGAAGAAGCTAGAGGAAACTGCTTTGACAAAACAATCTTTGATTCTCTAGTTTTGTTATAGTAAAACAACTCTTTACATAAAAGGATTTGAGGCTGACAGCAGTGCAGCCAAGTTCCCAGCTTATTATTTAGAAGGGGAAAAGTAGAGATAATGCCTTCTATTTGTTGCTCATACCCAACTGCTTTTCTTGTAGAACCCGAGAACCTGGTGCACCATATACTAAAGGATATGCACACCACCAAAAAGAAGAAAACAAGAGTCATTCTGCGCATGCTGCCCATTTCTGGAACTTGCAAAGCTTTTATGGAAGATATGAAAAAATATACGGAAACATTTTTTGAGCCTTGGTTTAAAGCCCCTAACAAGGGTACTTTTCAGATTGTTTACAAAGCTCGTAATAACAGCCATATGAGTAGGGAAGAAGTAATTAAGGAATTGGCAGGTATGTATAGATTTCACACAAAACAGAACAAGATTGCATGCTCAACGTGGGCCAGACTTAAAAGAGGTTGTAATGGACATACATATTTTTTGCTTAAAACCTCTGTGTTGAATTCTAAAAGCTCTCTAAGACTTAAAAAAAGCTTGACATCACTATTCCTTGTTGGTGTTGATGTCTTAAGAGATCATAAGCAGGAGAGAGAATTGAATATAATTTGCAGTGTCAGTTGTATGTGCTTTGAAATGATTGCTATTAGGCTTTCTCTCTGGATGCTGTATTGAAATAATAATGTTACTATTTCTGTTCGATATTTGACTCACAAAAACTCCACCTTGAATATTTTATTGAATAAATAAAAATTAAGAAAGAGGAGGCAAGATCCCCCTCAGTTATAGCAAATTATTTTTGTAATTGCTTAAAATGGTGGAACAGAGCAGGACTCTCAGAATGTACCACCAGTAGGACTGAAGTAACTGAAAAATTATCTCACTGCAATTACTGAGAAACAAGACATGCTTATGTTCTTAAACAGTTTTCCCAGCATCTTTTAAATTGCATCTTCTTTTACAGGAATTGTGGGCAGCCTCAATCCAGAAAACAAGGTTGATCTTAATAATCCACAATACACAATTGTGGTGGAAATAATAAAAACCGTCTGTTGCTTAAGTGTGGTGAGGGACTATGTTCTGTTCAGGAAATACAATCTGCAGGAGGTGGTGAAGAGCAACAAAGAAGATGCACAACAAAACCCATCAAGTGTGACAGAAGAACAGAATTCAGAGGTAGCTAAAGCAGAAACTGAGGAGCAGGAGAAGAGCTCTAAAGAAGTAAAAGAAGAAAACAAGAATCAAAGTGAAATAGAATCTGAGCCCAAGGGGAGTGATGCTCTGATAGTGTAGCAAATGTGATGTAAGGGAAAGGTAAATGTAATCCAAACATATAAAAAAAGTTGCCCTAGAGTTCTGAAAGGGCGTTGGAATGAGAAGAGGGGTTTTGTTTTGAAGTCCTGGCTTTTAAATCCACATGTGTAAGAATTTTAATGCTCGTTGCAGATGGAACTGACATTTCAGCAGATGTAAGAGTGCTCAAGAGTGCATCACCTTTCTGGTGAAGCTTACTGTCCTCCTGCAGCTTCGTTCTGCATTTCCCGTACCTGACACACAAAGCAGGGGTCTGTGCATGTATATGTAGATGTGGCCACCCTGACATGTTGGACTCTCTTTTGTTATATCTGGAGGCTACAGAAGCCAAAGGCAGCGCAGAGGCATCTCTGAGCAATTATTGTCAGAGAGAGATCTGGAAAAGAGTTGGTTGCAGAGGGTTTTGGGAAGGAAGTGAGCTGACAGCTGCAGAACTTGGTAACGTTTTTTCTGTGTGAACAACAGAACGAGGTAAATCTGATAATTTGATGGAGGGATTTATAAATATATTTATATATACACACAGATATGCTGTCTTGAATGGAAAGAACTGTTATATATATATAAATACTTGAATATTATGAGATGATTTAAAGATTGGACTGTTTTAGAACAACAGAAGTACAGTGCAGGCATTGCAGATGGTTTTATCAAAAACTACATGTGTGTTTACATTAGCTGTGTATGCAGCACTTACTGGTTTATAGTAAATGCTGTAATCACTGAATGGAATCCTTTGAGTAATTTCCTGCAGATAGACTTTTGCTGCTCTTTCCAAAGACTCAATCCTTGAGGGATTTTATAAAGTGTTCCTCATTTTATTTTTTTTCCTAAGTCTCAAAGTTTGAATTTAAATACTGATTGGGAGCTTCTTATGAAAGAAGCTCTCCATTATACCATACTAGATAAGGGGAATTACGTTTTAATTTTTGGTACAGTTTTCGCTTTTTGGTATTAATTTTGTTTCTGAATGAAAGTAATGCTAGTGAGTCTTTCTGTTGTCTTATTGTTGCAGTGGACTGTCCCTGTGACTCCTAAAAACCAACCAAAACCAGTGCAGCTATAACTTGCTTTCCACCAGGATTTTGAGTATGCTTCCTGTACAACTTTCTAGCTCTAGTATTTCATTTCTAGCATAAAAGCCTGTGTGTTGCTAATGGCAAAAGACTTATCTTGAAGAACACAATTTGTTACTTCTCTTGGTTTAATGAAAAGGACATGTTCAAGTCTTTCATAATTTATATTTTCCTCTTCTATCAGAATTTTTTCAGAAGTTGGAAAATGAAGAGGACTTTTATTTCCCTAGTCCTGTCTCCATTGCAGCCCATTTATTAAAACTCTGCTTTCTTATGTCCTGTGGTATTTTCTTTAAATTTTTGAAGATTTTTGTGTGTGGATTAAAACCAATCAATGTCTGAGTCACACAAAGGAAAGAACCATCTGAGACCAGACACAAAGGCCAGCTGTGAGTGTTTATTGGTGGCTGATGTTGGTAATCATGATTCATGACAGCCTGCTTAACTTCTAAGGACCAAACCCAAAATTACTGGGATTTTCTGTTTTCTTTCCTCCTCTCTCTCACTGACCTGTCTGCCTACAGGGCTTACAATTTACTTCTGATTTTTCACAGTTTGCTCTTACTGAACATTCATTGTTTACACATTAATTCCCTGGCTTTTCTGCTGTGCCATCGCTTTTGGGCTCAGTGGTTCCCCCATGGTCAGATGGTGCTTCAGTGTTTCAAATTGAAACCTTCATGGACAAGCCATAAGACATTATTATGATCTCCCTTACATGAAAAGCTAAATAATTGCTGTCACTGTCAGTGCTGAGGATAGATGTTACAGTGCCCAAACATCAGCTGAAGAGGTGATACACTGATGGTGGAATGTGGTGTACTTAATTTATTCTGATGCTGACTTGAAACTCAAGGATCATCCCTTGTTATGAAACCCTGGCCCTGAGATTCACTCTTCCCCTTGTGCTAGATTGAAACTCAAATTGGCTTGAGAAACTTGAAGATAATTTCTTAAAGAACAAACCAATCTCACAGCCTCTGTGTTTTCCAACACTGACTTGCCTTTCTTGAGGGTCACAACTGTATAATTAAAGTATGAATTTTTACAAGTAATCCAGTTCATTTATCATTTCAGTAGGGAAATACAGTAGGGGAGAGCTTTAAGTAACACCAGTAACTCCTACTGATTTGAAGCAGCTGGTAATATCCTGTGCCCAAAAGAATCGTGCTGCAAAATCCTTCCTGTATTATATTCCTATTCAAAGAGCAATCACCCTGTGGTTATGCCATATTAAAACAGCTAATCCTGTAAACCTAAGAGGCTTAGTTTTGTGGCCTGCCTGGAAAACAACATGAAATATGAGTAACTGTTCATTGTGGGCATGGTGTTCTTACATTTAACACTGCTCTTGGATCAAACTGTGGCGTGGCATGTGCAAAAATGTATGAAAAACGCTCTGCCAGGACTGCTGTTTGTTGGCTTGGCATGCAAGCACTGCTCACTCCTGCAAGGTTATGTGTGGCCTCCCCAGCCCAGCCATGTCCTGGGGTTGGCTGGTGGCTCCTGCTGCCCAGGAGCTCCCACTCCAGAGCCCCAGAGCCTCCTGGCCAGCTCAGCACTCAGCTGAGGCAGCCGAGGACATGGGCAGCAGGGAAGTCAGGGCAGTTATCCTGCCAGGTAGGCAGGCTGCCAGAGATCTGTCTAGAGGGTTCCCAAAGACATTAAGTTCGTTTTACACTACCCTTTTTAGCCTTTTATGGTGAAAAGCTATTCACAGTAGCCTTATTATCATCAAGTTTTAGGAATGTGGAATAATTTGTATAGCATTGTATTATATAGAAGAATATTTGCCTTTTAGAGACTAAATATGCCACAGCTGTCAATAGAAGTCACTCCTGCCTGCTTTTCTGTGTTTTATGGTCTTACATAACAAATCTAGACATCATAAGGCTACTTATTTTATAATTAGCAGTTTGGTTATTCCTTAATATCACTTCTGTATATAAAAGAGGGACTAAATTGCCTCTTCTCCTACGCCCTTTGAGGTATCTCATTCATTAATGAGCTACAAGTGTACAAGGGTGTTCAAACATGAGGAAATTTCCACTGGAGATAACTCTTAAAGGTTTTGGTAGAAGGCACTTACTTGAGCAAATGGCTGAAGTTCAGCCACTCAGCCCTGTTGCTTTCAGACACAATCAGCTTTGTTTTCAGAGACTGGCACTTGGATGCAACCGAGTCCACCCCAGGAGCAAGAGCATGGATTATAATAACACACCTGGCCTTCAAAGCCAGCAATCGATAGCAGATGTCAGGTGCTGTCAGTTGTGTTGTCCCTGGGATGATGATAACACCTGAAAGTGCAGTGAAATTGGAAATGTATTAGGTATTTTTCCCTTTCAGTCCTGATCACTTCACAGGTTTTCCTGATTTGTTGGCTACCAGCACCATTCAATCCAGAAATGAGAAGGTGGTAAAACAAGTCTCTCACATCTGAACTTGAATAGAGATGTGCAGACTTGAAGTACAAATGAGCTCCTTTGCTACAGGCAGAGTGAAAGTAGGATGCATAACTTTGAGGCAGAAAACACTGGCAGCTTTGAGTCTGTCACTGTTAAACTGATTTAACCCAAGCCACAGAAAGTGAAAGAAAAATTATGAAGATAATGACATCAGTTGTTAGAGACTACCCCAGTCCCCCCTTTGATTGTCAAATGTTCAAGCAAGGAAGTTAAAAAATATAATTGTTAAATGAATTAACTTCCGGCATAGAAGGTAATAAAGAATCTACAGACCACTAGGAATTACACAATTCACCTGTTTGAACACAAGCCATGCTCAGCTGCCACCACGCTGACATTCGAGCTCCATTTAATTTCCTCTCCTTTTCCATTTCTGCTCCTAAAGAAATGAAGTCTCAACTATCCTTTGGTTTCAGTAGTGCAAGCTCAGATCCATTAAGATTAATACAATGGACACAGCATTTTGTGCATTTTTTTTCTCTTTTTGACCTCAGACAATAATGAGCTTGGTAGCTGGAAAGCAAAGGAATATCCATTTCAGAGCTTGAGGGTGTGAAGGAGGCGAGATCCACCTGCAGAACCCTCCTGGCACAAGCCTGGGATGTGTGTTTATTAGCCTCTTGATAACAAGTAGTTGTCCTGAAAGGTCATGTGAACAGTTTTACTCCGCAGCACATTTGCTGTTTTCCCTGCTACCAGCAGATATGTTTATGGGTGGTGCATAGTGGGTTTACAGCAGAACCGGGAAAATCCGAGATAAGTAACACCCTGCTTCATTTTTTCCCCCGGTTCACAGGTGTTTTTATGCTCAATGCAGCCTTTGCCAGAGAGTTCAGCTACTGCTCATATCTTCTGAATCAAGTGCTGTAGCACCATGGTGTGAAGTGCAAGGGCTACAGAGGGAACAAGAAATGTGAGATGTGACCTAGCAGGGATGATCTAAACCTCTGCTGTTCCTATAACCTTGGAACAGCTTGACTGTTATGGAAATATCTCACAGTCTGAACTGACACCTCAGCCCAGGAAATCCTTGATTATATTTAATCCTGAAACTCTATGCAACCCAGTACGGGCTAGACCTGGAAGTGTGATCATCAACTATATTAAAAAACATTCTCACAAAATAATATTTGGCACAGAGTTACGTATATTGTGGCTTTCAGTAAAAGCACTGCAGATACAAAAAATAAGAACTAATCCATTTTCCCCTCTTCTATCACTATTTTCAAAAACCATTTCTCCCATGTACTTTTAAAGTTATAGAGAATATATATTCTCTATAAGCAGCAGAACAGCAATGTGTATCTTCCACCCTTATTCAGAAGGCTTTCCTCTTAAGACTGACAAGAAACATGATGGAATACAAAAAAGTCCAGGATGAGCATGTTCTGGTGAGGAGCTCAGCAGCAAAGAGCACCACTATGTTTCTCAGTTTCTTCCTCTGAATGTTCCCAGAGATCATCTTTGATAGTTCTTGAACAAACCCCAAGTTGTCTGGACAGAGAAAAAACAACATGACTTACCATTTCATTGCAAGCTGTTCTCCTTTTCTGTGGCAAGCCTGCAAATTTAAAAGTTTCAGGCTCTTTTTAGGATTTATCTGGCAGACAGCACATCACTCCCAATGCCCAACAAAAAGAGTAAAGTTCTGGTTTAGAGAAACAAGGAATATCAATTGGTTGACTCAGTAATTCCTCAAGTCAGCAGTGCAGGACAAACACAACCCTGAAACTGAGCACATCCTTGGTAGCACTGAGACGCTTTGTGTGTTTGCTTGAAACCCTGGGCACTGGGACAGAGCAAAGGCTCCTGCCCACACATCAAACAGAAATGTTTTGATTCACCAGTTTGTTTCTTCCTTTTTTCCTGGTCAGGTTCAGGTTATCATTGCAAAACTGCAAGAACACATTGGAAAGTCTGTCTGACCCAATGTGCAGATTGAGCAGGCTGTGCTGCAGCAGAGAGGAAACCTCCTGAGCAAGCCCTTCTCTGCTGGAATGAACAATTTGTGCCACTACCAGGGCTCAGGGAAAAGTCTAGCCAGGTCTGTTTAAAGCCCAGCACAGACCACCAAAACACCAGGAACACGTTGCAGGATTATACATTGAAATTTGCTTTACAATCAATTACTTTCAAAGTTCATTATTAGGATTATATTTTAAAATTGATTACTTATATGGAATAAATGTATTACTTTAAAAATATGATCACTTCTAAGTGGATTACTTTTCCAAAAGTACTCACATTTGAATTTTAAGGGAATGCCCTTAAAAAGAATCAGATGCTGAAATTGTGAGCAGATCACATTTTTCAATGTTTTTTTGATTGCACTTAAAGA
Organism: Motacilla alba alba; assembly: GCF_015832195.1. NCBI lineage: Eukaryota > Metazoa > Chordata > Aves > Passeriformes > Motacillidae > Motacilla > Motacilla alba. The sequence goes on along the minus strand of NC_052029.1, from coordinate 8,979,298 downwards.
TCTAATCCAATTTATTGTTATTCTGTCCAAAAATGGATTACATTTAAAATACAACATTACATTTAAAATATCCAACATGTTTTCCTTCTGTTCTGACTAACTGAAGGAGAGAAAAATTAATCTCTCAGAACAAAGCTGTAATACAGGAAAAGGGAAGGGAAGTTTGAAACCCTGCTACAGCCAGGTTTGAGCACAACCTTATTGTGTTCACTTTTCTTCTGGCAGAATATATTAAACAAACTACTTGCTCCCATGGGAGATTTAATTTTCTACACTTACTATAAGCCTGTGAGATTGTGTTTAAAGATAACTTTATTTTGGATTTTAAGGACTGTAAAGGAACATATTAACAAATCAGCAGCTGCTGAGCTCTGTTGCTCTGCCCCAGCTGATGGAAGCTCAGACAGCAATGGTGAGTTCTGAATCTTAAATTTAACACTTGAGTGTGATGGCCAAACTTGGCAAATTACCCCTTCTCTTAGTGATCTTTTCAATAATGAACCCTTTTCAAACAGACAAGCTTATGTACATTTCATTTATAAATGGTGTTCATTTTTTATTCTTACAGGATGACTATTTAGACCTAGATCAAGTATTACCAGAAGAGTTGGTTTTATAGCAACAATCTGAAATCCTTTTGAATAACTAAACCCAAACTCATCTAAAAGCTGCTCTGTTTTTCATTAAAGCTTAATTCCAAGTTTTGGTATTGTGGGAAAGGAGATGAAGTTGTAGATCACTTATAAAATGCTCCTGCTCAATGGACTGGCTAAAATAACTCATGCAAAGTCACAAAAACCACAATCCAGAAAATCTGAAGGACCAAGTTCCAAACCCATTCTGGAAATCTATTAAGCATTTCAAGACGTATGACTAAATATTAACTTTTTTACCAATGCAAGCATAGCAATTTTATGTGCCAAATGCATACAAAAACCATATATTTATATATACTGTATATATGTATATGTGCAACATTAAGCACATACTGTGAATTTCTACAACTTACTAATTTCTCATTACGCATAACAGCATCACCTATTAAAGGATTATTTCTCACATATTGAACATAATCTCAATTCTAATTTCATTTACCTCAGAGGGGTTTTTAAAGCAAAAGATGGGATCTTATGTTCGTATCTATTTCAGAATACTTCCAGCCTTGCATTGAGAATGGCACTCCACTCCTGGCTAGTGCTTGGAAGAGACAAGACACTTTCAAAAGAAAGGATACCTACACATGGTTCTCATCCTACCACCAAAAATGTGGATTTTGAACCTATCCAATAAAACTGCTAATCCCTCACCTGTAACAATGCATTTTTAGGACTTTTACTGCTGCTATCCAGTGGCACCAGAAAATATGTTATTTTCCAACTGTTTCATAATGTTGCATTTTTTGGAACCCATATAGTGACCATACCAGTCAACATATCCTTTCCATAAGCTTTGGATGTCAGGGTAAACTCTCAGGAAATAGTGAATCAAAATATATTTGATGTAAAATACCTTTTCAAATGTGGGCATTATCTTTTTTTATTGTCTCTCAAGAATAACATCAAATATAAGCTGGGCTGCAAGAGGGATAGTGAGGAGGTCTCAAAGGGAAGGGAAGGCTATTGAAGTTGTCTACTGAAAATTTTATTTTTCACCCAGAATAATACAGTTCAGTCAGGTACTGGCATTGGAAACTCTGCAAGCAGGCACAAATATCACATCTTGGTGTTACCTGTAGTTTTTTGATGCTCAGGCACTTAACATAAAGAGATCAGAATGATAGCAGCTATAGTAGTGAAATGTATATAGTGCTAATGGAAAGAAAGTTCTGTTAAATTCCAAACAATGCTATATCCGTCCCCACTCTTTGTCTCTTAATTCATTCCTCTTGATCTTCCCAGTGACTGTCTTTGGCAGCTCTTTGACAAATTCCACCTAGATAAAATAAAGAGAGAAGGCAATGCAGCATGTTCTGCAGGGTTGGTTTTCCAAGACTCTCCAAGCATATGTGGAAAACTGAGAGGGCTCCCATCAGTAAGAGCTGCCTGCCTCAAATCCAAGCCAAACCAAAGAGCACATTATGCCACTTGTGAAACCATCTCTGTGGCTGCCTAGATGGCCAGCTGTACATCTGTACATCTGCCTCTCAGCTGACCAAACTGAGTATTGTAGCTCACAGCAGAAGGGCAAATTCCTGAATGGTATCAGAGGTCAGAGATGAATGACAAAAAGGATAAAGGAAAGGATGTTAAAGCTCCAAAGTCTTTAATGGTTCTTAGTTCTGTGAGTTCTGCTCAAGTTGGCTAAGGCATTGCAGTAGCTCTTTTCTTGTGGTGCTGGGATTACTAAGAAATACCAAATGTATCCTCTTGGGCTTGTTTATTAGTTGTAATGATCAGTAGATAAAAACTTCTTTAGATTCAGTCATATGCTACCTTAAAGGCATGGGCAAGTGCTTGTTTGAAGGTTAAACACAAAATGCAGAATTATGATGGTGAGTCTGACTTAGAGCATGGGGATCTAACTGGGATATACAAAACCTAGAAAATTTTGAGAAGTTTGTTGAAGTAGTTTACATAAATTAATGAAAAACATTCTAAACTAATGTTGTTTTGGAAAGATCTTCTGGAGCCAGTGGTCTAGATGAATCTTTACTGCTGTCTCTTTCAAGTGAATCATGAAAATCTAAATGGTAATTCTCCTGAGATTTAGGGAAGGGTGCCCTGTTTTAAAGTTTCTCCTCAGAAATATTTACCTTTCTAGGGTATTTAAATGGAGCAGTAGTTTTCTTGACATGGTCCTGCAAGTCACGAGTTAAGCTCTTCAGGTCGGTGGATGAAAAGGTTGGGGACAGAACCACAAATGCTTTCACAACCTGTAAGGTAAAATTAACAAAAGTGATCTGATACCATCTTTATTTAAGGGTTGATGGGCAGTTACCAGTGAGCAGCACTGCTCAGAGTCACAACAGTCATGAGGAACAGAGAAACCAGCACAGGATAAGAAATTATTGTGCCCAGATTCTGCATGTGTATGTGCAGAAGGGAAAGTTTAAAGGACAGTTTTTGTGCTCTCATTACAAATAAAAGCCTTTTCCCTTTCTTCTCAGCAGCAACCAAGAGGAAGGGGCAATAAAATGTGTCTCTGTGGAGTTCTCTCTGAAGCTAAGGGACATTTTATTTCTCTCTGAAGTTCACACTGAGGACAGTAAGCACTGGTTTCCTGGCACAGGACTGTGCATTTACCACACCTGCAGCCCATGTCTAATTCTTGGGCAAGGGCAGTAGAACTTTGGCTACACCAAGAGTCATAAATCACAATTTAAGTGTATAGACAAATGCTTAAGAATAAGTGCAAAGCAAACCTCACAGCAGTGTTCTCCACAGAGAAGACCTTGGGATGAAAAGAAACTCAGAGGAGCAAAGACATGTAAATGTGAAGAGATTTTGGTTGTCAGCTCCACTAGGATTATCCATGATGGAAGTAGAAGTGGTGCTTAGGGACATGGTGTATTTGTGGACTCAATGATCTCAGAGGTATTTTCCATCCTAAACAATTCCATGATTCTCAGATGACATTATTGCCTTAGATCTGTATGTTTTCAGTAAAGTAGAAATTCTTTGATATCATTATATATTTGGACAAATGCATTGCTTTCCCCCCTCCATTCAGCATCCTTACCTCTCCTCTGAGGGGGTCTGGGCTGCTGACAACAGCTGTTTCTACCACAGCTGGGTGCTCTATCAGGGCACTCTCCACTTCAAATGGCCCAATGCGATACCTAGGTCAGGAAAAATAAAAATGAGGTTTGGCTCTTGTTTTTTGTCTGGAAAAAAACAGTACCAAAAGTTTTTAAATTTTCATGTTGAAGAAAAAAAACAAAGCCAGTACAAATCAATAACCAGCGATAGAAGTTTTAGGCATAATAGGACAGCTGGGTTAGAAGTAGGAGCATTTCACAGTGGTCTTTGTGGCAGAGGACTGCTGGGGCTGTGGATACTTCTCCATCTGTCCTCTCTCCTTGAGGCTCTTTGGCTGGAGCTCCATCCCATCCTGTAGCTGGGGTCTGCAGCAGCAGTCTGTGCCATGTAATGGTATCACATCATACAATATCAAGTTCTTTCCATTCAACTTGTTAAAAATAAATTGTTTCAAAAGCTCTTTGAATCCAATAGAGGTTCCTTCAATTTTAGTAAAAAAAAATAAACTAGATAAACATTCCTCCTTTGCCAACTGAAGTCTTCATTCTTTCAGTTGCAGGGGAAAAGGATCCAGTATCACCACAGAGATGATACTGAGGGTCTGTGAAAAGCTAATAGTAACAGCAAGTATTCCAAAATCAAGAGGTCAATACATTCCTGCCACGGGATTATGATGTCAGAAGCTCACGTGTAAGAATATACAACACAACATGTGAGAATATACAATGGCAGGTTTAGAATGGGTGTGTGCAGACTAACCCTGAAGAAATGATGATGTCATCGTCTCTGCCAAAAAACTGGAAATATCCCTCTTCATCCACAGTCCCTCTGTCTCCAGTGACATAAAAATCCCCACGTTCACTTTCTGCTGTTTTCTTAGGGTTATCCTTAAAGTGGTTTACAAGCAGTAGTTTAGATTTAGAGCATGCATTAGCTATACATTATGCTACAACACCCATAACAAGTGCACTGCAACTTAATTTTTCAGTCAAGGATGTACTGATATTGCTATAAAATACAATACAATACAATACAATAGGTTTAAACTAATTTCTACTCTTTAAGAGAAAATTTTACTTGATCCTAATTTTTTTCCTTTTCTAACACCCACTAATTCAAATAAACAAATTATTCTGGTAATAAATAATAAAATGGTGAAAAATGTCCAGCCTTTAGGACCACTATGCAACTGCAGAGCTTTTGGGGAGATTGGTAGTGGTGGTGAGGAATAAAATAAAGTTCTTACTAAATATTCAGAGAAAAAACCAAGTGGCCTTATAGGTTTGCTTCTGATAGCAATTTCCCCCTGTTGTCCTGGAAGCAGGATATTGGCATTTTTGTCTATGATCTAGAATGAAAAACAGTTCCTATTTTAGTTCAATGGAAAAACAAACTCCAAACATAAATCCAACCAAACAAAAAATCCCCCATGACAGAATCTAAAGAGCAGTCAACAAACCTGAACATCATAAAGGGGAGCTGCTTTCCCCATTGATCCAGGTTTAATCTTCATTCCTTTAAAAACACAGCAGATTATTCCCTGTAAAAAATCAAAATCAAATGAAATATTTTCAAAAGAAAATTGCTACATTCACACTTAATTCATTCAATGTAGTTTCTAGACTAATTCTAAAGTAATGAATTAAGATTCATAGGATCCTATATGTCAGTGCTGTATGGTATGGATAAGCAAAATCATAAAACTCCCTGAAATAATCCTATTCCATTCCTTGTGAAAAATTCATGTCCTCTGCTAACCAGTCTTCTTCCCTTAGACTCAAACTCTGCCCTCTTGACTGACACTGTTACTTGGAATTAACTTAAAGACGTTTGTGGAAATATTACAGCACATTCCCTCCCAAACCCTCATGTTCCTGGCAGGTTCTGTGAGGAGCGCCATGAGGGAATTCCTTCAGAGGCTACCAGGGAAGGGAATTACTGAAACATTCACAGAAATGTGAGGGAGGAAACAGACTGTGTTCTTACAAAACAAACCTTACAGCAAAAAGAAATTCCAGAGATTTAACAGGCTATTGTCCCTACAGATGTACCATTTCAGTCTGGCCATACACTTCATGGATGTCCAGCCCAGTCTGGCTCTTCCACTGCTCCATGACTTCTGGGTTGAGTGGTTCCCCTCCACTCATGCAGTACTTCAGGCTCATGAATTTGTATCTTCACAGGGAGTTAAAAACAAGAAAAGCAAGACATAAATCTAGAGGGGGAGACCAGGAACATGCAAGGGTGAACACCATGGGAGAGCTGTTTACAGGGAGAGTTAGTGCCGCTAAGTGGGGAAATCAGAGGGGCCCTGGTCCTTCTGCTCCCAATACAACAAGGATACCACTCTGTGCTCAACACTCTCCATAAGTAGCAGTCTGAGTTAAACATGTGAAAAAATAAAATTTTTGCTGAAGTCAGCTGGGATTATAAGTAAGCAAACACTGATCTGCTGAGCCAGGGCCCTGATTGCTGACCCTCTGCAACAGGCCAAGCGAGAAAGTTCAAGAGGGAAGGAAGGAACAATGGCAGGCAGTGAGAACTGGAACAGGGGTTGAGGTACAACTGCCACAACAAATCATTCCCTCAGTTATGCTGACATGCACTTTCTAGGATGAAGTCTTTCCCAAAGTCTGGACAATTAATGTGGTAGACAAAAATTATGACAGAGTATTTAACAGATTCTCAGTTTCATACTCACGAGTACAGTAGCATAAGTCTCAAATTTCTGAGGGAAAATATCAAGTTTCTCTGATCAAAAACCTCAGCAAAACTCAAATTTTGCATGATGGTCAAGGATTTCTTGTCAAGGATATTTTAAACTAAAATACTACCCTTTTTTGGGTCAAGCAGTTAGATATAGGAGATGACTAAGTTTAGTTAGGGTAAATTAAACATTACTAAATAATTCTTTTACGTACTTGGACAGATCATTTTGCACCAGCATCCGGAACAATGTTGGAGCACCAACCAGGGCATGAATTGGGAATCTGCAGAGAGTCTAGAGGGTTAAACAACAAGAAGGACATGTGAAGATCAGACAAAAAACTGCCTTTGGAATGTACAGTAAACAGGTGACACAGAAAGGAGAAGTACATTTGCCCCTTATGTAAAAGCACCACACCCTCTGTTGGGTAAGGAACCCTCCTGCAGTTGGTGCAATATGCAGAGATTGTAGATTTGATTACAAAAATCCCATGCTAATACATCTATCTGACACCAGGACCCACAGTTTGGGGCATGGCCAGAATAGTTCCTCCTCTGTCTACACCACAGGGAGGTGTTCACTTTCATCTTGGCTGGTGCAGGCACAGAAACACTTCATTTCTGCATTAATACCCATTGATACTATTTCCACAGCCACTAGAGTGAGTGGCAGGCATTTAATGCTGCTTTTGGATGACTTTTTTCACATGCTCACCAGCTATGACCAAATGTAGGAATGGATTGCATGTTTGTTCCCTTCTGTATACATTAAAAATGAAAGTGGGGCTTTACACAGCAAATACAGTATCTCAAACACTACTATAAACACAACCCTCATGAAATCTGTGCATGCTGTTAAGAATTAGTTTGGGCATGCTTTCTGCAGAGGAATACATTTCCATGAGATTTTCCCTTACATTTAGGATAACTTCTGAGTCAGTCTGTGGTAGGTTATGTATAAAGACGCATGATCCGAAAACCCAAGGATCAAAAAAAGATGCTATTGAAGTTAGTATCCATCCTGTGTCTGCAGTGTTCCATATCATGTGGGAGGGAGTCAAATCCAACCAGTACCTGATAGAAAAAAAAAAAAAGGTTAACAAAATATATAAAAAAAGAAAAAAAAGAAAGCGGGTAAGAGATATTAATTGAAAGATTGATCCTAGTCTCTAGCAATTTGATGGGGTTTTTACTCTGATTTCAAAGGGAGAAGGGCTGGGTATGTACACTGGTATTTGTACACTGGTGTTTCTTATTCAGTAATTTTTTACAATAGCTCTACTATGCAGCTTCAATTATCTTATGTTCAACCAGGCTTAACTCTTTCATACCTTTCACTTAAAAGGGGTCTGAAACCAAGACTGCCCTGTGAATGTTGAGTCATCTTTGGGAAACCTGTAGTTCCACTGGTAAAGAAGATAATCATTGGGTCTTGAATCCTTGTTTTGATGCAGGAATGGTCAGCAGATTGATTTCTGTAAAAAGGAGAATGCAATTATAACTTCAATCATTGTAGTTGATGTAAACGAGTGCTTGTGGGAGCAGGTCTGCTTTGTCCTTGTGACTGCAGTGGCACTCAGTCCTACTCACTGGTACAGCTCAGTGAAGTTCAGCCATCCCTCCCTGCTGCCTTTGGACACCATTAGCTTGGTTTTCAGGTGCTGGCACTGGGATGCCACCAAGTCCACTGCAGGAGCCAGTTTGTCCGTGGTAATGATGCACGTGGCCTTTGATGCCTGGAGTCGGTACAGTATGTCTTTGGCTGATAACTGGGATGTTCCTGGGATGATGACAATTCCTGGAAGAGAGAATTAGGTTAGTTTGTGTTGGCATTTTTTTCTATGTCTGATTCTTTTTCTAAGAACCTAAGCTATTAAATATTCCCAAACTGATCTCTGATATGGATTTGCCCTGGTGTTCCCTAGCCAAACAGTTAGATTAGATTGATGCAGATGCCTGTGCTCTCCTGTCAGGAATGAAATGTGGACTTGCCTGGCGACTTCCATGGCTCTTCCCTGCCTTCTGGCATCTTCTTGCCCACTGCATGAGCTACGCCTCCCATGGCCCCTAGTGAAAACCCTTCAGGACTGCTTGGCAGCCAGTCCACTCACTGGATTATTACACTATTTTTCCTTGATAAACCATATCCATTCTTGATCCTCTCAACCGATTTGCAATGACCATTTGACCTCACTGACCTGCTCGCATACAAGCCACCTTGACCAGCCACCATTCTGGAATTCGTGGTAGGATCAGGATAAGCCTGTCTCCCTTCTGCAATCCACATTCTTTAGTCAGTAGATTGGCCACTTTCCGAGACAGGAACCCCAGCTCCTCAAAGCTCCACTTCACTTCTTCTCCTTCACCATTTATCCACCAGAAAGCAGGGTTTGATGGTCTCTTTCCAGCCTACAAAACATAGGAATTTAAACATAAAAGATATTCTTCTGAAAGACCATGAAATAATAATGCACAGACATCTGTAAATTATGGAAGATCTGAGTATTTGACAGCTGGCATATAAGCTATTATTTTTTTTCTTGTCCTTAAAGGATTGAGATTTGCTATTGATCAAGCTCAGTTATTCCCAATAGATTCTCCTTTTCTGAACTTGAAATGTTTACCAGCCTAATTGTCTCTAGACCCAAGTCCTAGTCTGGATCCTATTTCAGTTTAAGCCTTTTATTGTGCATTAATGCTCCTACAAAATAACAATAAATAAAGCAAGAAAGAATGATCTTTTGTATCATTTCCTAATGCAAATTTGGCTTGGCAAATGATTGTTTTTATAAAGAAAAAAATCTCAGCTTATTTCAAATGAAATTGAAAATTAAAATATTTCATTGGCCCAACAGAAGATCACCTACCTTTTCAATCTCAGACCATTTGTCCAGTACATCACTTGCAAAGTTAAAGTACTTTGGTATTTCCTGTTTGCCCTGTCTGATGGACTCATACTGGGAATATACATCAGAGAAAAGCAGCCTGGGATGTCCATGGAAAGTCCTATTAGGAGGTTTCAGAGTCCACAAGAGTTTTAGTTTCTGTAACTTCAACAGCAGCTTCATGGCAGAAGACAATGTGTCTAGATGCTGTACACTATATAGGAAAATTGCAGAATTGTTGCTATGAATCCTGCAACAACAAACAAACAAAAGCCAAACCAACCAAAAAAAAAAAAAAAAAGAAATAATATTGAGATTATCCAAAGATAATCCAGTTATGAATTAATGAGTTCTTCATTAAAGTCACTTAGGCTAGTCAGAGCCAGACTGATGATTTTAACATGCTAAATAAATGTTAAGTTCCTGCTTTCTTGTATTTTTTATTTTTAAATGAATTGCCCACAACTCTCCATAGTGAAACACAACATCAGATGTTAGTCTTTGCATAAGAAGAATGTTCCTGCTTCTTGCATTCAGTATCTGATTCTCTATTCCTTTTTCTTTTTTGCTTGTTTCCAAAGTAGTTCCAAGAATCTCACTGCTTGAGCCTCAGCAGCTGCTGACTGAATCATCCATTCACCATATCAATCCCAAGAACCTTCACTTTGTTATGTGGCCACTGAGTTTGACAGAGACTTCTCTGCTCATTTTCCTGGCCTGTCAGCTGTGGACAGGAGAGATCAGGATCTGCTGGGGGAGATCCTCTTCATTCATTCCACTCACCTGTTAGGACATGTTTCCAATAAGAGGCACTGTAAGGATCAGCTGCTCCCTGAAGATGTGAAACCTGGAAACTCCTTCATAAAGGTTTTGGAGTGAAACTCTTCTGACTTTATTGCTCACCTCTTCTGGAGTAACGAGAAGAGAATGTGGCACAAAACAGACCAAGCAGCAGAACTCTTTCAGTGGAGTAACTTTTTCTTGTAATCATTTACACCATTGTTAATTGTGCGTCATTTGCACCTTAACCCAAAGCATTTTGGGTCTTCTTTTGCCTCAATTTTAACCATTTAAGTACATCACAAATTCATCTTGATGAAGAGAAGCATTAAAAACAATTTTTTTTCCTTTCCATTCTGAAAGAATTTGAGGATGTTACAGTGGTAGTTAATGACAAGAATATATCAATGTGCTGCTGATACCCACCACAAGACAAAGATTATTTTTATTAACTTCTCTTTTATTTGTATGTATCTAAGAGTTGTAGTTACACTTAGTTTGAGTGTTTTCTACTTCTTTCGCAGTTTGTTTTTCACAATGTTTCCACATGTTCTGGGTCATAAACATGTGCCATGTTTGATGTGTTATAGCTGATACACGTAGTAGAATATTTCTCTCCTTGTTTTCCAGATCACTCTTGCTCTTTTTATACTTTTGCCCACTCCTTGCCCCTTAGAACATTTCTCTGGATTTTTCCAGTAACTGTCTTTGGCAGCTCCTTAACAAACTCCACCTGAAAGGCAAAAATATATCCTTATTAAATTCCCAGCTGAAGGAAAGACACATTTTCATTATGGTTGGGGATAAAAGGATGGGAAGCTGCAGATCCAGGGCTGGGATGATGTAATGCTGACTGAATACCTTGCCATTTGAGCTGCTGTGAAAACCCCAGTACTCCATGAAAGAAAGACTGGGCCCTCATGAAGTAAAATTTCATGACCATTGCCTCCCATTGGGTCCATTCTAGAACACACTGCCAGCCCAAGGCCACAGCTGCAACAGACCCTGTCATCTACTTTTATTTTATCTAACTCTGCTTGGAGTGTTTTCAGAAAGCTGTTGAAGAAGAGCTGAGGCAGGACCAAAAATGCTCAGTTTCTGGGACAATGAGAGAACCTATCATTTTGGGCTGTACTTACCTTCCTTGGATACTTGTATGGTGCAGTTACCTTCTTGACATGTTGTTGAAGTTCAAGAGCTAGTTTTTTTTGATCATGTGATACATAAGCAGGAGCTAAAACAACGAAAGCTTTGACCACCTGTGCCACAAAAAGGAAGGGACTCCATTAACTTCCAGAGGTGGCAATAAAGGAATACATTTGTTGTGAAAAGTGAATGTCAAAATTCAGAATGCCAAAATTTGATCTTTTTCTTTAATTTTCCTTTTCATTAGCTGTTTGTTATCAACTACTGGGCTATGAAGGACCCATTCTGGAGCAGAGGATTTTTTCCATATTTCCAGCTTTTTTTTTTTTTTTCTTAACATTATATCCTAATAAAGCTGAAAATCTTTGACTCTGTTGCTCAAAGAAATGTTGAAAAAGTAGAAAATAGAAACAAAAAATTAAACACTCTGGATGTCATTGCTACAGTGCACCAGTGACAAAACAAGAAATAATCAAAATTTCATTACTTAGACAAAAACATGTTTTTAGTAGTCTGAAAAGCTAAACTATTTTCCCACATGAAAACCTGCAAAGAAATAATTCTGATATTGTAAGATCTGTCAAGGTATGGATTTAAAAAATTTAGCCTGTCTATTTAAAAAATATGCAACCTATTGAATTCCAGGGAAGCCTAGTACATATAAGGAAGTTCATACTTAGTAGAAAGGATATTTCTTTTACATTTTTGCCTAGTTTGTTTTACCTCCCCTCGCACTGGGTCAGGACTGCTGACAACAGCCGCCTCCACGACTGCTGGGTGCTCTATCAATGCACTCTCCACTTCAAAGGGGCCAATGCGGTACCTGGGGAGCACAAAGACAGCTCAGCCCAGCAGCACGCACCAGTCCTTTGGGCTTTCCAGGCTGCATTTCATCAGGCAAATCTAAAAGGAAATGCCTTACCCAGCAGAGTTAATGATATCATCAGCTCTTCCAACAAACCAGATATATCCCTCTTCATCCTTAACGCCTCTGTCCCCGGTGAGATAAAAATCTCCACACAGAGTGGAAGCAGTTTTCTCTGGATTATCCTGGCAACAATCAAACATTTCAGAAAAGGTATCTGATTATTAGTGAATTGTAATGCATTTCCTTAGCAGTGGTGCAAAAATGGACAAAAATATTTTTTTCAGTTGTTCTCAAAATAATTGTGTTCAGTATTGTTTCATATTTTCAACTAAAAAGCCATGTTAATTAGAAGTTCAATGCCTGAAGTATGTGACAGGTGGAAAAGAGCACTACACACTAAAGAATGTATGTAGAGATTTCTGTTCTAGAGAGAAATGGTTGTGCTCTATCAAAATGCCCATCCATCACAGTAAATGTGTAACCCACCAAAATGTACAACCCACTTTGTTCAGGGAAATGATTTATCATTGCAAGTGGTTGCCACAATAACCTCCTGACAAAAGAAATTTTTTACCCTTAACTGGTGGGACCAAAACTCAAATAAGGTCACCTGCAGGAAAAACTTCATTATTTGCATTGACCTATAGGATCTCTACATCCAGTGTAACCTCTTGGTTACACAGGAAAACACATTAACAACAGAAGACAGAGTGAAAACCAGAAGCTAATGTATTGAACTTGTAGAAGTTTCCTATCCCCTAGTGAGCAATTACTTTTTACAAGTTGTTGTTTGAGGGTGCTACAAATATCCAAATATTATGGGGGTTCAGAAAAGGATTAAAAACATAGATAGGTCCCCCAAAGCTTATTCATTCTGGTAGTTCAGTTGCAGGGGAGAATATCATTAAGTTTGCCTGAGTCTACTGTTTTCTGAAGAATGTCCTGCACCTCAGCATCACCACACACTGATCAGGCTCAAAGTCCTCACGTAACCCAGTGAGACTTTCTGAGGATCCTGCATGGAATTCTGCTCCTGGCAGACCTTTGCCCTGGGTCTCTCCCGAGTCCCTCAGCAGACACAGACACAGCAAGTCAGGCTCACCAAGTACTCGGAGAACAGACAGAAGGGTCGTGTGGGTTTCACCCGGACAGCAATGGTGCCCTCTTCTCCTGCAGGCACAACAGCCCCATGGTCATCTACGATCTGCAGAAAGGACAGACACAGCAGGGGTGCTTTGATCAGCTCAGAGGAACATCTGCTGCAGCTCAGTACAGGGCACACAAGGGATGCAGACAGCACTGCCTTACAGTTCTACCCACAGCTGCCTCATACCTGCACATCATAAGGGGGAACAGGCTTTCCCAAAGATCCAGGTTTAATTTTCGTTCCTTTCAGATTGGCACAGATTGCCACCTGCAGAATAGATTTTTAAAATATTTTTTAAAAATTGTTACAACATCTTGTAAATTTTATTATTGTTTGCATTAGGCACCTTTCCATGACTTTGTTGTGACAAGGGCTGAATGGGGACCAAAGCGCTGTGGTTTTTTGAGAACATCAGAGGGGTTGAGAGGCATTTCAGGTCAGACCTGTGAGAGCTTTGTTTTGTTGAGTCTGAGCCAGTGGGTTGTCCTGCTAACACTTGACTTTTATTTTGCAGGATTATTATTACAGATCTTGTTTCAATATTGGAACAATTCATTTGGGACCATTTCAAGGGCAAAATGAGAGAAAGCCTGAGATCTGGCTCTTAATAGTTTTGTTAATGTTCACTTACAGAGAAGTCTAGGATGTGAGCTGGTTTAATATTTGCCATTAAAAACTCAGACAGGCCAAATTGATAGCTGAAGCAAATTATGTTTTCAGGGTTTTTTTGAAATAAAGATGACAAAGGGATCTCCTACAACTTATTTGATCAGAAGTGTCTCTGGCATGGTTTTTGCAGGGGTCTAAAGCATTAGAATATGCAACCTGCTGATTCTGGAACTGTATAATCGTAATTATGCAAAGTATTTTTTTGGTTTTTTTTTAAATCATATCAATGATTCTAACCTTTTCCATTGCTTTATCAAGGACATCGTGGCTCTGGTAGTCTTACCTTTGAATGGGTATACTACAAGAGTTAATGCAAACGTACTGTTTCGGTCTGGCCATATCCTTCATGGATATCCACCCCTGTCTGGTTTTTCCACTGTGCATACACTTCAGGATTGAGTGCTTCCCCTCCAGTTACACAGTGCTTCAGACTCAGGAACTTGTAGCTTGAGAGAAACAGCAAATGAAATAATTCTCTTAACTCCTAAAATGAGCAGTGAGCAACCTTAACTAAACAGACTTCCTCAGCTTTCCAAGTACACCTAAGACTGAAGGAAAGCCTGAATAGGATGACAGACCCTGAGCTCTCTACTAAAGCCTGGTTGCCTTTTGGTAGGATAAAAGACCTATATGACAAGAATGAGTACCTTACCACAGATGTGAAAACTCCTTGCAAACCACTTCTCACAAGCTGGGTATTTCACAGAGTAACAAACCAGGAAGAACAGCTGCCAAATAAGTCTCAGCATGTGGAACTCCTCTAACTGCTCCCTTCATTCTTAAACATATGAGAACAACTCCATGGTGCACCACTAACTCCCTGATCCAATACTGCCTAAAACATTGACTTAAATTGAACTGTGAAGCCTAAGCTCAGAAGAAGTGACAGCTTAAAAAAATCTCCTTTCCCTCCTCTGTGCTGTCTATTCAAAGACCCAGTCCTGAAGCACAAGTAGCCTATGGTGTGGCTAATTCTCATATTTGAAAACGAAGAGCTTTCTTTACTGAGTGCAAGCTTTGCTAATTAGGTTTCCTTGAACAGAAAAAGAGAATGAAGGCACCTAAGGAAGAAGTAAGCATGCAGAGCTGTCCCAGCATTATACCCCAGCCTCTCTCCCTTCCCTGCTGTACCTGCTCATATCATGTTGGACCAGCATGCGGAACCCGGTGGGAGCTGTGCAGAAGGTGGTGATGGGATATTTTGAGAGAGTCTAGAAAAAATAGGAAATTATTGTGCTGAAAAGAAAGTGTAATGCTGGGTCTGACCTTGTGAATGTGCAGGTGATTAACACAATTTACATGCCCAAATGTCTGCAAGATGAAAACCCTAAAATTCTGTACCAGGCAGTCCAACTCCTGCATAATATGGAACTTTCTGTCCAACAGAAGTCACTCATGTAAATGAAGGACCAGTGAGAGCAGTAGTTCAAATTAAGGTTTTTTTGGGGGGTTTTCCAAGGTGTCTGTGTCCCAGGCTCAAGCCTAATTGGTGATAAGGAACTATACCACAACTTTTCCAGTATTATTCTTGGGAAAGTCAAGGTTTCTGCCCCACACAAGAGGCCAATGTTGAGGAGAATCATCCAGCTGAGTGGTTTTGAAAAAGATCTGGGAAGAGGAATAGGCATTCTGGTAGCTTTGGATTGCTTGGGATGTGGAGATTACTCACCTCTGCAATAATTTCTGGTTGAAACTGTGGCAAATTGTGTACAAAGACACAGGATCCACAGATCCATGGTGAAAAAACACTGCCGTAGGCTGATTTTGCCCAGCCAGTATCAGAGGTATTCCACATTACATCTGAAGGAGTCAAGTTCAGCCAGCGCCTGATGAAAAAACAGAGATGAAAAAAACTTTCAGGGAAAGCAAATCAGTACCAAGCCACAGATTTAACTTTTAAGATATAATGAAATGGCCCAAGATTGCTTTGGTTCTTAGGAAAGGTTGACTCAACATGAGAGCGCTGGACTTCCTCTGGTGTGGTTGTAGGGACGCTTTCCTTATTGCTCCTCTGCTTTCAGCCCTGCAAGTGACACAGCTCTGCACATAATGATCTCAACTGGGCCTTCAAGATGGTTTTAATGACAAGGGTTTTACCATGAGAGAGGAAAGATGAAGAAGGTGCAAATCCTACAGTCATGAAATGCCTACATTTACTGGAATGTTATGGCCTCATGCTCAGTTTAATGCTGATCACAGCACTTAATCAGGACCCTGGGAGGAACTGCAAGATAATACCTGCCAGTGGTTGCAAATCCAATGCCGTAACTGCTGTAGGAATGCAGCACCATTTTTGGGAAGCCTGTAGTTCCGCTGGTAAAATACACAAGCATTGGGTCTTGACTCCTTGTCTTGACACATTTATGGTCAGCAGATGCAACCCTTAAGAAGAAATTATGAATTCTGGTCACTACATGTAGTTTTCCACCAGGGAAGCAGTATTTTTAATGTTTAGGAGCTCAACAGGAAAGCTGCCCCAAATTATATGATCTTACTAAATCCATTATATATTACAGGGAAAAGCTGGAGAATACATTTTGCCTGTCACATTGACTCTGAATCACAAGGCTGAGGAGCAAGAAGAAGCTGAAGGACCTGAACTTGGGTCCCAAAACCTGGGTTGCATGAATCTGTACTTAATGCAGTGTAATTACAGTGCTGCAAGTGGACAGAAAAGTAATTAATTTGTATTTTGAAAATTACCCCCATGACTCAGCAACGTCACCTGACTGATACAGCTCCCTTTGCCTCAGAGAACAGGAAAGAAAAGAGCTGGATACTCACGCAAGGAGTTCTTTGAGGTTCAGCCACCCATCTCTGCTCCCTTGGCCTACAATGAGTTTACTTTTTAGGAACTGGCTGCCAGGCAGGACAGATTCCACTGCAGGTGCCAGCGTGTCATTGGTAACAATGCACTTGGCTTTTGAAGCCTGGAGTCGGTATAAGATGTCTTTGGCAGTTAATTGAGATGTTCCTGGAAAAAAGACAATTCCTGGAAAAAAAGCAAGAAGCAATTGAGAAAACTCAGCATTTCCCAAAACTACGTGATTATGTTTCTCTGTTGATGCTGATTTCATCCATCATGGATGTTTACCAGTTTAAAAGCAGAGCAAAATAGATTGATTGAATTATTAATGACACTAATTATAGAAGTTCTTCCATTATAAATTCAGCTCCTTTCCAATGTATGTGGTCAAGTTCGGCCTTTGGTGGCAGCCATTCAGCCCTCACTGGCTTCACCTGAAGATGCCATTTGACTGGACCATGTCTGCCCTGTGCTTCCTGTGTGGGTGCTGCCAATTCTCCTTCTAGGCAAAAGATCAGTCATAGAAGTCCCAACAGAATATTCCTGTTTGCATTTTCTTCACCCTAATCTAACACATGTCTTGTAGGCTCTGTTTGCTTTCTGTCTGCACCCCACAAGTCCGTGAGTCACTCACCTGCTCGCATGCAGGCCACATTCAGGAGCCACCACTCAGGAACACGAGGCAGAATTGCTACAATTCTGTCTCCTCTCTGCAAACCACAGGCCTCAGAAAGGACATTGGCCACCTTCCTGGACAGAGAGCCCAGCTCCTCAAAGCTCCACTTCACCTCCTCTCCCTTATCATTGACCCACCAAAAAGCTGGATTTGCTGGTTTTTTTCCATCCTTCAACACATGAGAAGACATTAAAATAAGAAAAACTTTTACAGGTTTCACTTCAATACAAAATAACTCTAAACTAAGCAAATAATCCTTGGCAATCACTCTCTTAGGGCACCTGTATTTGTGATAAACAAAATAAAATAGTGCTTTCCACTCTGCAGCCAATTCTGCCCAGTACCCATGAGGAAAATGCATTTGTATTGTCTGAGATTCTTTCCACTGTGTCCTCGTTTTGGCTGGAATAGAGTCAATTTTCTTACTATGTCCTGGTAAAGTGCTGTGGTTCATGAATTTAGGATCAGTGTAGTGTTGATAACACACTGATGTTTTAGTTGTTGCTAAGCAGTGCTTACTGTAAGTCAAGGACTTTCCAGTTTCCCACAGTCTGACAACAAAGAGGTGAACAAGAAGCTGGGAGAGATCATGGACATGATCAGCTGACCTGAACTGCCTGATGAGATAGTCCACATCACAGGAGGTCCTGCTCAGTTTATAACCTGGGAGGAATTTTGGTGGGAGGTGTTTGGAAATGGGCTGGGCATCAATCAGTGGTCAGTGAGCTACTACTGCCACTAATATGATGATGATGATTATTATATTTCAATTCTTAAACTGTTTGTTCCTCAACCTATAGGTTTTACCTTTTTTGCTCCTGATTCTCCTCCCCATCCCACTGGATGTGTGTGTATGTGTGTTTGTGAGATCCAGGGGCTCTGTGGTTCTTAGTTGACAGCTGGGGTTAAACTACAATTCAATGTCTATAAAATAAAAGACAAATACTACCTTTTCCAGTTGTGTCCACTCATCTAAGACATCACTTGCAAAGTTGAAATATTCCGGCAGTTCCTTTTTACCCTGGTTTATAGATTCATAATGGGAAACAATCTGAGATGTAAGAAGCCTGTTGTGTCCATGGAATGTTCTGGAAGGTGATCTGAGAATCCACAAACACTGAGGAATCCAGGATTTAAGAAATGTTCTCATGATAAATGACGTTTTCTCAGATGGTGAGGGGAAGGAATCAGGCGCACATCTAAGGAATCAGACACCTGGAATGAAAGAAAAGACATTTAAGCGAATCCAGTTATTGGATGCTGTCCCATGTATGATGTTGGATACATGAATGCAAAGCAGATTGAATAAATAGGTTGTTTACACACATCCTCATTTTATCTCATGTTACCTGTATTTTTGTGATGTGAGTATTTAACATTATGGTATACAGAAGGAATAAGCACAGTCATCTTCAGATTAATAAAATTAGCAGAGTTGTTGCTATGAATCTTGCAACAAAAACAACAACTGTGGAATCTCATCCTGCTGGAATAATGGTGGTTTAACCTCAGTAGCATAGGCAGGGGGCATCAACCTGAGGCCATGAGAAACAGGACGCTGAAAAAAGGACACCTAGCCAGGTCATGGCAAGAACAGCGGGGTCATGGGAGCCAATATGTTAATAGAACTATCCTATATTTGGTCAGGTTTCTGGTTCTTGTTCTCAGTTGGTTTGGTACCTTTTACAAATAAGGTCATGTTCCAAGTTTGAGCTCCTGATTGGACCCTTGCCCTCAGAAGATCCCTATACCTTGTGGTGTCTGCCACACCCTCACCCTCCCCTTTGGATCTTGCCCCTGGACTCTCCAGTTTCTAAATTTGTTGTTTTGTATTAAAGTTTTGATTTTTCGGGCAAGACCATCGTTCCCATCCCCTTTTTTGCCAGTTCCCCCGGCCAAATCAAACTAGGGGTCGCAGCGAGCAAAGACTACAATAACTGGCGCCCGAACAGGTATCTTGTATTGAGGGATCTTCTGTTTGATTTCGCTGGGTTTTGCCAATCATTAGGACCTTTATTTTTTCTCCACTGTGGATTAAATTGGCAGGCCTGACATGGTTACAAGCAACCCTTGCAGTCAGATCTTTTGGATGCATGCCTGAAAAAGCAGGTAAGTGGAGAAAAGAGACACTTACTCTTGCTGTTCCTACGCCAACCAGGTGGGCATACCCCACCTAATCCTGATTATTATGGGAATAAGACTGTCAACACTAGACAGTGACATATATGATAACTTAAATTTTTTTCTTAGCAGTCCACAGAAGAAAGGCCCAAAATTGTGAATTGAAAAACCTCCTAAAATGGCTGTTTTGGAACTTTCCAGCGACTGTAGCCAGTAGCGCCGTGCCAGGCTCTGCCGCAGCCAGGGCCCTGCACTCGCCTGCCCGCCAGGCACTGCCCAGCCCGGCCACCGCTGCCTTGCCAGCTGCAGCCCATGCGACAGGCCCGCCTGCTGCTGGCTCGGCCCCGCACAGCGCTGCGGAAAACCACACAGACTTGGAATTTTCTCTGCGGGATTTTGGAATTTTGTGGGTGTCATGCTTTA
This sequence comes from Motacilla alba alba, assembly GCF_015832195.1. Lineage (NCBI taxonomy): Eukaryota > Metazoa > Chordata > Aves > Passeriformes > Motacillidae > Motacilla > Motacilla alba. Next base: position 8,959,373 of record NC_052029.1, on the reverse strand, counting down.
TCACCTAGCTACCAGGGGACCCTCTTGTGGTGTGTCTGCTGCCTGCTTTCCACGTGATTCTCAAAACACTCAAAGCCAAAGAGCCCCCACTCCCGGCGCTCGGCCCCTCCCTGGTCTTGCTGGTGTGGCAGGAATCCGGGGGGTCCGGGGCCGCTCTGCCATGCAGGGTCCCTTCCCAAATGGAGACTTCTTTTAACCCCTCTCACCCTGGGGATGGAACTTGAGGGCAGAACCTGTCCCAGACACTGGAAGCAGTGCAAATCGCAACCCCTGCCCCTTCGTGTTCCTTCCCCCGTTGCCCCGCAGACTGCCCTAAAATGGACTATGACTTGAGTTACTCAGCTACCCTGTATCCCCTTCTGCCTCCTCTGCTCAGGATCCTCTGCTCAGGATCCCCCCTGCCTTCCCTGCTCCTTCACCACCCCAGCCTCTCTCCTGTTCATCTGAATATCCTGTTGTATTACCTGCTAACCACCCTCCCAACGTCTATGCCACCAGAGGCACCATGTTGCCTCAACGTTCCCCCTTCAACTCCACCCCCACCACTCCTGACTACAACTCCCAGCATGCCTCGGGCCACGCCCCTCAGGGGGACCCGAGCCACGCCCACCATGGTGCTGGAAGTGCTGCTCTCCAAAATGGCTGTGCCCGTGTCCTCATGTCAGTGAGCGTGGCAGAGAACAAGCTCTGCCTTCACCCATCCAGCAATAACAACACTGTGCTTGCATCCTCCCCCTCCTCAGAAGAAAACCTAATCCCTTCTAGAGCCAGTGATTCTGTTGATCCATGGCAGAAGAGCCAGACGAGTATGGTAAAGAGCAGAAGGGGAAGGGCTGGTCCTGCATGGAAACCTCTAGCCTATAGGGAAATACAAAGACTATGTAAGGCTGCCAAAAACTATGGAAAGGATTTCCCTTTCTTGAACAGTCTAATGCAAGCTACTTTCACTGCATATCTTTTAACCCCTCATTACTTAAAACAAGCAATGACTGTGCTGCTGTCTCCAGCTGAATTCACCCTGTGGGAAAGGGGGTGGAAGAGATGGTTAAATCAATTGTTCCTTTACTGTGCTGAAGACCAGGTACAGGCAGTGCTAACACTAGAACACTCAGCTGGGGAGGGAGCACATACACAGCCCCATGATTAGGCTGCAAACCTCCCAAAACCAGTGCTTGATGATAAAAATGCAGCAAGGAAAGCACTCATGCAAATACCTGATGGTAACACACCTGCTCCAGACTCTGTAGATATAAAGCAAAAGCCAAGTAAACCATGCATAAAGCTAAAGTTTTGGCTCCCCTTCCCCCCTTTGGCCAGAATCATGCACAAGCAATTGTTTATCATTATATGGGCAATATACTTATTGCAGCTGCAAATGATCCATCTTTACATTCAAATTTGAAAGCCACCATCACAGCAATCCAACAAGCAGGACTGACCATTGCAGAAGAAAAGATATAGCAAACATCACCCTAGAAATATTTGGGACTTAAAATTCTCTCTCAGACTGTTACAAGCTATTAATTGGGTTAAGACTTTGCTAAAGATCATTAATGAAGATTTAGCTCTGTTGTTTGTTTGCTACAAGCATTTTTAATTTGGTAACTGATTCTGCTTATTTTACAGGTATCATTGAGAGAGCTGAAAATTCATTCCTAGAGACAGTTACTAATGATCAGTTATACTCCTTCCTTGAAACTTTTTATTCTTTCTCAGAAACAGCATCCCTATTTTGTCATGCATGTACATTCTCATTCTTCTTTGCCAAGATTGCTAACAGAAGGTGATAAACAAACCAACACACAGGGCATGTAGTGACACACATTGTTACTACATGCCCTGACTGCCAAAAATATTCTCTGCTGTCTATTGGGGCAGGAGTAAATCCTACAGGGCTTCACAGTTTACAAATTTGACAAGGCAATGTGACCTATTATGTGTCTTTTGGCTGCTTTAAATGTATACATGTTTCCATAGACAGATTCTCGGGAGCAGTCTTTGCCTCTGCTCACATAGCTGAAACAGCAAAAGGTGTTATTAAACATTTCCTACAAGCATTTTCAACTCTAGGCATCCCACAAGAAATAAAAGCAGATAACGGGCCTGCCTATGTCTTTTCCCCTTGTCCCATGTCTTCAGTTGTAGCTGGTTATTCTCACATTTTGATGTGAGCATTGGTCACATTTTATTCCTCAAGAAAAGTTACTTATTTAACATTGGAACTATTGCCTTATTCTTTAGTAGAACCTTAAACAGTAATATTTAATCTGCCCATCAGGCAAATGAGTTCAAATACACAGAGCTTAACACAACCTAATCTTTTCAGTGGTGTCTGCCAACATAAACAATCTGGATGCAGGTTTTTCCCCCCAGAGAGATATTTTGTCAAAAGCAGCAGAAATTTGTGGTGTTCTTCACAATCCTTGAACATTGTGGCAGAGAAACACTGACCACTTGTAAAAATAATCCTTAAACACTTAGGAAGATGTTTCTCCTTTCTCAGTCTCCTCTAATTCTCTGATTTAGCTGTAACTTGCATATTTCAGAGCATTACAATGACAAAATCTACACAATAGCCTATGAGAGAAAGAGGAGGGACATAATATTTAGGAATATTTAGGGAAATGATATTCAAGACTGAGAAGATGAAACACATCTGGAGTTAGGGATTCCCAAGTGCTCTACAAAAATATCCACCAAGAAGATTGTGAGAAACTTCAAGTTTTTAACACTTTCTCTCTTGCAAATGTAGAGGTGAAAATGAAGACAGAAGACTGAGGAAAAGACCCAGCAATGGCAAAGTTCTCAGAATGAGAAGTGAGACTCAAAAATTATTATTTCTGGTTTAATACCATTTGCTTTGCTCAGTGATCATCAACACGAAGAGTGCAGATAAATAACATTTTCCTCACCTTTCTGCTGTGGACAGGAGAGATCAGGAGCTGCTGGGGGAGATCCTCTTCATTCATTCCACTCACGTGTTAGGACATGTTTCCAATAAGAGGCACTGTAAGGATCAGCTGTTCCCTGGAGATGTGAAACCTGGAAACTCCTTCATAAAGGTTTTGGAGTGAAACTCTTCTGACTTTATTGCTCACCTCTTCTGGAGTAACAAGAAGAGAATGTGGCACAAAACAGACCAAGCAGCAGAACTCTTTCAGTGGAGTAACTTTTTCTTGTAATCATTTACACATTTGTTAATTGTGCATAATTTGCACCTTAACCTAAAGAACTATTTCCTCCAGTTTAACCATTTAAGTACATCACAAATTCATCTTGATGAAGAGAAGCATTAAAAAGAGATGCATTTTTCCTTCCACTTTGAAAGAATTTGAGAATGTTACAGTGGTAGGTTTTGGATGTTAATTAATTGCTGATACCCACCTCAGGACAAACATATCTTCTCATTAATTTCTAATTTATTTGTAATTGTCAAAGCCTTTTGGTTTCAACCATTTTTTTAAGGAAGATGTTTACACAAATTGCAGTAAAAAAATTAGACCTCTGTATGCACCTGAGTCTTTCTCCCAGTCCACACTTTGAATCACTTGCAGTTCCTTCCTTCTGAAAATTTGTAGGTTGATGGCAAAGGTGGTTCCAATACCACATATCTTCAAGAATGTTTTCTCCTTTTTCTTCCACAGTTTGTTTTTCCTGATGTTCTCGTTCTGCTTTGGGTCATGACAACCTGCTCTGTGTCTTGTGTTATGGTACACATGAGGGAGAATTTCTCTCCTCGTTTTCCAGATCACTCTTGCTCTTTTTATACCTTTGCCCACTCTTTGTTCTTTAGAACCTTTCTCTGGATTTTCCCAGTAGCTGTCTTTGGCAGATCCTGAACAAACTCCACCTGAAAGGCAAAAATGTTCCCTGTAGACAAATAACTTGTGGGTAGTTGTCCAGGTCAACAAAAGATTGTGAAAATACTTTTAGCACGGGATAGTTGGGGATAAACAGATGGGAAGCTGCACAACCAGGGCTGGAATGGTGAAATTCCTTACTACACCTTGTAGCTACTGCGCAGACAGTACTTGCAGGGAGATGTACCACGATCTCTAGGAGCTGAGTGCTCCAGCTTTCAGGACAGGGAGTTACTGGTGTCTTTCCTAGTGAGGAGAGATGTATTCTAGCCCACTGATACTAGCAGAAACTTTTGCTTTGATTTCACTGTCTGTCAGAGGAGAGCTCTAGGTAGAACTGGTTAGAAGGAATCCCTTGCCATTTGAGCTGCTGTGAAAACCCCAGTACTCCATGAAAGAAAGACTGGGCCCTCATGAAGTAAAATTTCATGACCATTGCCTCCCATTGGGTCCATTCTAGCACACACTGCCAGCCCAAGGTCACAGCTGCAACAGACCCTGTCATCTACTTTTATTTTATCTAACTCTGCTTGGGGTGTTTTCAGAAAGCTGTTGAAGAAGAGCTGAGGCAGGACCAAAAATGCTCAGTTTCTGGGACAATGAGAGAACCTATCATTTTGGGCTGTACTTACCTTCCTTGGATACTTGTATGGTGCAGTTACCTTCTTGACATGTTGTTGAAGCTCATGAATTAATTTTTCTGGATCATGTGATACATAAGCAGGAGCTAAAACAACGAAAGCTTTGACCACCTGTGCCACAAAAAGGAAGGGACTCCATTAACTTCCAGAGGTGGCAATAAAGGAATACATTTGTTGTGAAAAGTGAATGTCAAAATTCAGAATGACAAATCTTTTTCTTTAATTTTCCTTTTCATTAGCTGTTTGTTATCAACTACAGGGCTATGAAGGACCCATTCTGGAGCAGAGAATGTTTTGCTATTTTCCAGCTTTTTTTAAACTTTGTACATTATTAAACTTTCAAAAAGTTCAAGTACAGAAAATAAAGAGAGATTAAAATCTTTCTCAATTGCTTAAAGAAATGTTGCAAAGTTGGAAAAATATAAAGCAAAAATTCAACACTGTGTATATCATTGTCACTATATGCTCAGTGGTAAATGAGAAATCATTGTCACCATATGCTTAGTGGTAAATAAGAAATAATCAAAATTTTATTGCTTAGACTAAAAGAACACATGATTAGTTTGAAAACCAAATTTTTTTCCCCACATAAAACCCAGCGAAGAAATAATTCTGAAATTGTAAGATCTGTCAATGTATGGATTTTTAAGGTGTTTATGCCCACCTAATTTCAAAAGTCTGCAACACTGAATTCCAGGGAAGCCTAGTACATATAAGGAAGTTGATACCTAGTAGAAAGGATATTTCTTTTACATTTTTGCCAAGTGTGTTTTACCTCCCCTCGCACTGGGTCAGGACTGCTGACAACAGCCGCCTCCACGACTGCTGGGTGCTCTATCAATGCACTCTCCACTTCAAAGGGGCCAATGCGGTACCTGGGGAGCACAAAGACAGCTCAGCCCAGCAGCACGCACCAGTCCTTTGGGCTTTCCAGGCTGCATTTCATCAGGCAAATCTAAAAGGAAATGCCTTACCCAGCAGAGTTAATGATATCATCAGCTCTTCCAACAAACCAGATATATCCCTCTTCATCCTTAACGCCTCTGTCCCCGGTGAGATAAAAATCTCCTCGCACAGAGGCAGCAGTTTTCTCTGGATTATCCTGGCAACAATCAAACATTTCAGAAAAGGTATCTGATTATTAGTGAATTGTAATGCATTTCCTTAGCAGTGATGCTAAAAATGAACAAAAAATTGTACCCAAAATGAGCGTGTTCAATACTGCTTTATATTTTCACTGAGGTGTTACTACCTCAGAGCTATATGATCCTCTACATGTGACGAGTTTGTGTTGTAGCTTGTGTTTGTGCTGTTGATCTAGTGCACATGTTGTGTGTGATAGGCGTCTGTACAAAGGTTTCTCTGACTCAAGTGCCTGAAGGAATGGGAGTCCCTCTGACAGTGGTATGAGGGAACAAAATACCTGTGCCTTGGAAAGCCTCCCTGAGCTTCTGATGTATAAGAGTAGAATTTATGGGCTATCCTTCAATAATGCTTAAACAAAGATAGGAATGGAATAGAGGGAAAAGATTGATGCTCTGAACATGAAGTGCATGGCAGGTATCTGGAACAAGGTATCCCCTGGCTCATGTTGCATTTTGAAGCTACACTCTGCCAGTCAGTCTGTTCCTGAAACTATGCACTGATCAGGCTCAAAGTCCTCACGTAACCCAGTGAGACTTTCTGAGGATCCTGCATGGAATTCTGCTCCTGGCAGACCTTTGCCCTGGGTCTCTCTTGAGTCCCTCAGCAGACACAGACACAGCAAGTCAGGCTCACCAAGTACTCGGAGAACAGACAGAAGGGTCGTGTGGGTTTCACCCGGACAGCAATGGTGCCCTCTTCTCCTGCAGGCACAACAGCCCCATGGTCATCTACGATCTGCAGAAAGGACAGACACAGCAGGGGTGCTTTGATCAGCTCAGAGGAACATCTGCTGCAGCTCAGTACAGGGCACACAAGGGATGCAGACAGCACTGCCTTACAGTTCTACCCACAGCTGCCTCATACCTGCACATCATAAGGGGGAACAGCTTTTCCCAAAGATCCAGGTTTAATTTTCGTTCCTTTCAGATTGGCACAGATTGTCACCTACAGAATAGATTTTTTTAAGATTTTTTAAAAATTGTTACAACATCTTGTAAATTTTACTATTGTTTGCATTAGACAGGACTCCTCTTTGTGACTTTGTTGTGACAAGGGCTGAATGGGGACCAAAGCGCTGTGGTTCTCAAGAACATCAGAGTCTGGGATGTCAGCTGCTTTAATATTTTTCATTAAAACCTCACACAGGACAAATTGATACCCAGAGCAAATAATCTATTTTAGTTTTGCTTTTGAGGTAAAGATGGTGAAGGGTTTTACTACCCCTATTTACATTTATTGCAAACCTACTGTTTCGGTCTGGCCATATCCTTCATTGATATCCACCCCTGTCTGGATTTTCCACTTCGCCAACACTTCAGGATTGAGTGCTTCCCCTCCAGTTACACAGTGCTTCAGACTTGGGAACTTGTAGCTTGAGAGGAACAGCAAATGAAATAATTTTCTTAACTCTTGCAAAGAACAGTAAATAGACTTAACCGAACAGCCTCCCTCAGCTTTCCAAGGAAGTACACCTAAAACTTCACAAGCTCCTTTGGAAATGACAATCATCATCCTGTTATGCACACCTTGACTAGAATCCTAGTCTGCTTGAGTTGCCACTGAAGATGATGTGGTTTATCTCTGTGGCAATACAAGTAGGTTTTTCTGCTGAAAAATGCATGAGCAAAAGTGTTTCCTTAGGAGAGCTGACATAAAAGGAGGAATCTGAACAAGCACATCAGATGTGTGTGGAAAGATCAGTTATGTGCCAACATCTAAGATCAGATATAACACAGAGAATTTTATACAGCAAAAGGAAGGATGAATAGATACACAGAGCCTGAGCTCTCTGCTAAAGCTGGGTTGGCTTTTGGTAGGATGAAAGAGCTATGTGACAGCAGTGAGTACCTTACCAAAGATGTGAAAACTCCTTGCAAACCACTTCTCACAAGCTGGGTATTTCACAGAGTAACAAACCAGGAAGAACAGCTGCCAAATAAATCTCAGCATGTGGAACTCCTCTAACTGCTCCCTTCATTCTTAAACATATGAGAACAACTCCATGGTGCACCAGTAACTCCCTGATCCAATGCTGCCTAAAACATTGACTTAAATTGAACTGTGAAGCCTAAGCTCAGAGGAAGTGACAGCTTAAAAAAAAAACTCCTTTCCCTCCTCTGTGCTGTCTATTCAAAGACCCAGTCCTGAAGCACAAGTAGCCTATGGTGTGGCTAATTCTCATATTTCAAAATGGAGAGCTTTCTTTACTGAGTGCAAGCTTTGCTAATTAGGTTTCCTTGAACAGAAAAAGAGAATGAAGGCACCTAAGGAAGAAGTAAGCATGCAGAGCTGTCCCAGCATTATACCCCAGCCTCCCTCCCCTCCCTGCTGTACCTGCTCACATCATATTTGACCAGCATGAGGAAGGCGGTGGGAGCCGTGCAGAAGGTGGTGATGGGATATCTTGAGAGAGTCTAGAAAAAAATAGGAAATTATTGTGCTGAAAAGAAAGTGTAATGCTGGGTCTGACCTTGTGAATGTGCAGATGATTAACAAAAGAGGCCAATTTTGAGTGGCATCAATCAGCTGATTGGTTTAAAGTGCCTTAAGGGAGGAATAGGCACTCTGGCAACTCACTGAAAATTCTGGAAAACAGAGCCTTATTTGAGATTTATGCCATATTCTGCATACTGGCCCATACTCAGCCTGCCCCCAGGGCAAATGGAAGTCCATACCTGAAGTAAGGTTTAGATTCAATATTGGGCAATACAGCAGTGATCCCAAGATCTTTATATCCTGCATCTTTATCCAATTGTCCTCTACACTCGAACCATGACACATGGCCTAACCAGGCTGGAAAACACTTGTTCCTTGAGCTTAATAGGCACCAAATGGAGGGATGATTCCTTTCAATGTGGGAAGTACTATTGCTGCTGCTACTAAGCAGTGGTACCCATGGACTGGAGCTCAGTTTGTTTCCTTCACTTTTGAGAAATGGAAATAAATATCACAGTATAAAATGTTAAGCTTACCTCTGCAATAACTTCTGGTTTAAACTGTGGCATATTGTGTACAAAGACACAGGATCCACAGATCCATGGTGCAAAAACACTGCTCCAAGCTGCTTTTACCCAGCCAGTATCGGAGGTATTCCACATTACATCTGAAGGAGTCAAGTTCAACCAATACCTGATGAAAAAGCAGAGATGAAAGAAATGCTGCAGAGAATGTGAGAGACTCAGGCCCAGGTCACAGCAGGAGGCTTTCATTAGAAGATGTGGTGTCAGCAAGTGGGGCTCTGTAGAAAGTTTGAGAGAGTTTAAGAGTCTTAAATATTCTCTGATTTCTCTTCCTTCCCTTCTGCTTAATATTTTGAGCATTTATTTTTCTTGTGAGCAGTTCAAAACAGCTTTGTCTTGAGTTGCAGAATCTGGATCTAGAGCAGAACCCAAACAGATCGTCTGGAATACGCTTTCCCTATATGGTGCAATTGAGACATCAGCTAAGTCACAGCTCATTTCTTCAGGAAACTAAACAAGTTATTTCTCTGGACCCTTGATCACCAGCTTCCAACTCAGAATGCTTTGGGAAAAGTATCCTTTAACTTTCAAGATGAAGAAGGTGCAAATCCTACCGTCATGAAATGCCTACATTTACTGGAATGTTATGGTCTTGTGTTCAGTTTAATGCTGATCACAGCACTTAATCAGGACCCTGGGAGGAACTGCAAGGTAATACCTGCCACTGACTGCAAATCCAATGCCGTAACTGCTGTGGGAATGCAGCACCATTTTTGGGAAGCCCGTAGTTCCACTGGTAAAATAGATCAGCATTGGGTCTTGACTCCTTGTCTTGACACACTGATGGTCAGCAGATGCAACCCTTCAGAAGAAATTATATATTCCAGTCACTACATGCAGTTTTCCACCACAGCAACAGCATTTTTATAGTTTAGAAGTTCAACAGGAAAGCTGCCCCAAAGTGAATGATCTCACTAAATAAGTGGTAACACAAGTAAGAACAGTTAGAGAACACATTTTGCTTGTAACAAGTATGCCCTGTATGCCAAAGCTTTTAAGATATGAGCACCTACAGAATATTTCAGTGACTTGGTCTGCAACTGTTTTAGCAAGGGCATTCCAGGTGCTGATTATGGAACAGCAGCCAGAAATCAGTGTCTGCCTCACACAAGCAAAAACCAACCCCCAAATTGAAATCTATAAGTAAGGTTATTACACCAAGTACATTGATCTTATTACAAATAGTAGATCATTAATGTTCAAGAGACTGATGGACAATTCAGATCTTCTGAGCTACCAGGATAGTATAGGGAAGAAAGAACTGAGCACCAAGAGATGGCAATGGGTATTTTCCATTTAATCAAGAGGCATTAGAATGGGCTCCAGCAGACAAGCTCATAACAATTGTTTCGAACTCTATGAACTTGTCTGGCGATCACAGTAGAAGAAGAGAGCTTCTAAAAACTGGCAGGCTGCTAAGTGAAGCTGAAGGACATGAAATAAGCTCCCAAAATCTGGATTGGATGAACCTCTACCAGTATAATCACAAAACAGTGAGGTGACAGAGGGGAGCAAAAATGTAATTCATTTCTATTTTGTATTCATTTTCATTTGTAATTCATTTGTAATTCACGACTCAGCAATGTCACCTGACTGATACAGCTCCCTTTGCCTCAAAGAATGGGTAAGAAAAGAGCTGGATACTCACGCAAGGAGTTCTTTGAGGTTCAGCCACCCATCCCTGCTCCCTTGGCCTACAATGAGTTTACTTTTCAGGAACTGGCTGCCAGGCAGGACAGATTCCACTGCAGGTGCCAGCGTGTCATTGGTAACAATGCACTTGGCTTTTGAAGCCTGGAGTCGGTATAAGATGTCTTTGGCTGTTAATTGAGATGTTCCTGGAATAAGGACAATTCCTGGAAAAAAGCAAGAAGCAATTGAGAAAACTCAGCATTTCCCAAAACTACGTGATTATGTTTCTCTGTTGATGCTGATTTCATCCATCATGGATGTTTACCAGTTTAAAAGCAGAGCAAAATAGATTGATTGAATTATTAATGACACTAATTATAGAAGTTCTTCCATTATAAATTCAGCTCCTTTCCAATGTATGTGGTCAAGTTTGGCCTTTGGTGGCAGCCATTCAGCCCTCACTGGCTTCACCTGAAGATGCCATTTGACTGGACCATGTCTGCCCTGTGCTTCCTGTGTGAGTGCTGCCAATTCTTCTAGGCAAAAGATCAGTCGTAGAGGTCCCAACAGAATATTCCTGTTTGCATTTTCTTCACCCTAATCTAACACATGTCTTGTAGGCTCTGTTTGCTTTCTGTCTGCACCCCACAAGTCCGTGAGTCACTCACCTGCTCGCATGCAGGCCACATTCAGGAGCCACCACTCAGGAACACGAGGCAGAATTGCTACAATCCTGTCTCCTCTCTGCAAACCACAGGCCTCAGAAAGGACATTGGCCACCTTCCTGGACAGAGTGCCCAGCTCCGCAAAGCTCCACTTCACCTCCTCTCCCTTATCATTGACCCACCAAAAAGCTGGATTTGCTGTTTTTTTCCCATCCTTCAACACATGAGAAGACATTAAGATAAGAAAAACTTTTACAGGTTTCACTTCAATATAAATCATCCTTGGCAACTCCTCTTTTAGAGAGATACCCGTCTTTCTGACAAAAAAAAAATAAATTATGCCAGTAATATCCAGTACCCATTAATAAAATTGTACCATCTGAGATTTGTTCCACGATGTCCTGGTTTTGACTGGGATAGAGTAAGCACTGCTTAGCAACAACTAAGTCAAGGACTTTCCAGGTTTTCACACTCTGCCAACAAGTTGGTGCATGAAAATCTGGGAGAGATCACAGACAGGACAGCTGACCTGAACTGTCCAAAGGGATATTCCAACCACAGGAGGTCCTGCTCAGTTTATACCCTGGTGGGAAGTTGGTTGAGAGGTGCCAGTTGCTGTTTGGGGACAGGCTGGGTGTAGATCAGTGAGCAGTGGGCAATTGTGTTGTGCATCATTCATCTTTCCTGGGTTTTCTTTGCTCCTCTCTCTTTTTGTTATTTCCCTTTTCATCACTACTATTTATACTAAAACGTCTACAATAGTGATAATTATTATTAATATTCTTTTTATTACTATATTTTACTTCAATTCTTAAACTGTTTGTTCCTCAACCCATAGGTTTTACCTGTTTTGCTCCTGATTCTCCTCCCCATCCCATAGGATGTGTGTGTATGTGTGTTTGTGAGATCCAGGGGCTCTGTGGTTCTTAGTTGACAGCTGGGGTTAAACTACAATTCAATGTCTATAAAATAAAAGACAAATACTACCTTTTCCAGTCGTGCCCACTCATCTAAGACATCACTTGCAAAGTTGAAATATTCCGGCAGTTCCTTTTTACCCTGGTTTATAGATTCATAATGGGAAATAATCTGAGATGTAAGAAGCCTGTTGTGTCCATGGAATGTTCTGGAAGGTGATCTGAGAATCCACAAACACTGAGGAATCCAGGATTTAAGAAATGTTCTCATGATAAATGATGTTTTCTCAGATGGTGAGGGGAAGGAATCAGGTGTACATCTAGGGAATCAGTCACCTGGAATGAAAGAAAAGACATTTAAAACCCGACAGTTATTGGATGCTGTCTAGTTTCTGATGCTGGATGAACTAATAGAAACCAGCTTGAATAAATAGGTTGTTTGAACATATCCATGTTTTCCCTATTATTTTATGTTCCTCCTTTTCTTGTAAAGGGATTGTGCACTGCTTTTCATTAGAATATTTGTCCTTTACTTTGTCAGCTGATGAATGACCCTCCTATCTCATCTCTAAAATTTCACTTGCCAGTCCTTTTCTCAATATCTGTGTCTAGATCCCTGTAAATTTTATGTTACTTTTCCTGCTTACAGAAATAAAATACCACTACCTTTGAAGTGTTTTAGGAGACGATCACCTTGACTTAAAACTGTCTCTATAATTATGTTATGCCCTAAACCTGCACTAGATGGCGAGTCACACTGAATTTATGCACCAATAAAACTGATGAATCTCTGATTTATTTTCTTATGAATTCTATTTTCTTTGAGGGCATGGAATAAACAGAAAATAGACAGTAGGTGAGCAAAGGTGAAGTGCCAAAGACTTCCATTTGCTTTGCACTTCAGCTGAAGTGTGCAGCTTGGGAAAAGATACATGTTGTAAAATAAACTTGCAAAGAAAGTGCCAACCTTTCCAGTTTCTCCTAGTCTTTCCTACACAACATACAGGTACATGTGGAAGAGACAGAATGGATAATGCCACAGGTATTTAAAGCCCAACACTGAAAGTCAAGAAAACTGGATTTTCACTTACAGGAGCTGAATCATCAGATAAACTTGTTTTGAGTGTAATTAAGTCCTTAAGGATGTACCCATATATCTAAGGAAATTTTTCCCCAATTATATGAAATCAGCTTTGCTTTTAAACTTTTTTGTGCCATAATGTTATCTTTATTTAACAGCCAGCAGTATATATCTGTATTCTCCCAGGAATTCTATGCAGTTACTTTCACCTTTGCATTATTTATTGCAAGTGTAGGTGTAGTGAGAGCTTCCAGTGCTCAATGCCAATAAATAACAGTAACAGGCATCACTCTGAAATCACTGTATTTGTGAGGCAAACCAGAGAAATTGACACAGAAGATGCACATGTCAGGCATGTCTCGATGGCTCTTGGCCATATATTTGACAGGGTGTGAGTGGTAACTAAGCAGAAGGCTCTAGAATATTATTGATCCTGAATCCAGTGTTTCCTGCTGACTGGACTGTGACTTCTGCAGAGGGCAGATTTTCCACATTTCTCAAACTATAAAGCACAAAAAGAAAGCCAAAGCTAGCTAACGCTGATGAATAAATGCACAGAATGTGATCTTATCTGCTCTGTGCCTAAAAGAAAACATTGTTCTCCCCCAGTTCAGTTCCACTAAATCTCACTCCTTCCTCATTGCAAATCTGTCCTGGCAGGATGGACTGTTGCTTGATCCTCCTTTTCCTGCAGTTTCCTCTCAGTACATAGAGGTTATAAACCCTCTCCACGATGGAGCCTGTTTCCTGGTAGGAGGTTTCCAGGAGGGATTTCAGTTGATGGCTATTTGTTTTAGTGGCAGGCAGGGGAAACCAGCTCTCTTAGTAAATAGTTTTGTCATCCTACCTTTGTTCTGGGAGCCTTAGGCTGTGTTCTGAGCTTAAATGCTGCCAGCCCAACTCAAACAGGCCTTGTTGGTTTTAACCTGCAATTCTGAGAGATGCTTTTTAACCTTACTAGTATGTTGCTTGAAAGACATCTTTGAAAAGGAGCTGTTATGAAGAGAAAGAGACCACAAAGTCAAATGGGGGACTCTTATCTTTCTGCTTCTTTTTCTCCTTTAGTACCTGATTGCTGAATCTGTATTTATGTGTGATCTTATCTTGCAAGCAGCCTGAATACACAGCTCCTGATTTCATTAGGCACGCTCAGCAAGTACTAATGGAATACATCTCAAGGTGCATTACAACACAAAGCTTTTTGAGCCTGATAGAAAAGAGTTTGCTGGAAACCCAGCCCCATTCACAGCAGGCATAAATACAGAATAAATTGCAGCAATATGCTCCCCCCTTCACCCACTGAAAATGGAGGCTACCACATCAACCCCCACTATGAGCATTCCTTCTTTTTAGTGGTGCCTTCCTGAATAAAAAGTCTGCTAAAAGCACAAGGAGCAAAGAATCACTTGCTACTCCTCAAGAAGAAGAAAGAATCATTATTGAAGGAATTTCTTCTTGTTTCTGCTAATCCAGACCCACCTGTTGCCAAGTCAGCTCTGTCCTTTGTGCCACTGAAATACTCTGTCCTTTGTGCCTGGTCTCCTCTACCATCTACAGCTTTGGGGGTAAAGTTCACAAATTTCATCAGAGTTTAAGGGTCAAATATATTTCTACTACAACTACAGACTGGCAGATGTTTACAGAAACAATTCCATAGTAAATTGAAGGAATTCCAGAATCTCAATATTTCTGTAAGATATTTTTTTAAATGTTCTGAAAGGGCTGTCTAGGGAGGTCTTATAGTTCACATGCACAGCTGATAGCAATCCTCAGGATGAATTGGTACATTTAGCCCTTGCATTTATTGCACAGAAAACTGTGTTACCACTGAAAACCAATGGCAAAATCTTCTGGTTTAACCCACAAAGTAGTATCTTACTTGAGCTACAACTTGGCCCTTAAGTACAGAGGGAAGCCTCACAGACATCAAAGAGTACAGACATTAAAATTACCTGTGCAAAGAAATGAGAGATTTCCCCTGACTTCAGCACACTCTCAGTCCCACAATTAGTAGATCCATAAGTGCAAGAGACAAGCAAACATTAGGCAGAGGAGCAGCCCTCAAATACTGTCCCAGGTACCTGAGCTGCTGCTTGGTTTGCAACCCTGACAAGAGAAGGGTGTCTAATTACACCAGCACACTTGGAATCCACTGGTGCTTCTGCAGGCAAGTGTTTCCTCCTGTGCTCTCTCAGCCTTCTCCCGGGTTGTTTATTTTCAGACACAGTAAACCCAACTTCCCCATACTTCTTCACTACTTCTCCACACCCCCCAACCCCAACTAAAGGTGGGGAAGTACTTTACTAATTTAATCTTCCCATGGAAAGGTGCAGTTGGCTCCACTGGTGGAAGACTTATCAACCTTATCAACCTCTTGGTTTGGCTGATATAGCTGCAGACATTTGAGCAGCAAACCCTACTGCTTAATGCTCCTTTTCTTCTTTCTTTCTCAGTATCTGGATAAAGGCAGGACAGGATGAAGACACATCCATTTTCCTTTCTTCTATTGTTGTTTCTCACAAGCTTCCTGGCAACAGACAGCATAAGCCCAAATGAAGCAAAGCCAAAGAAAACCAAGCTCCCCAAAATAAAGAAGGAGAACCACGTCCTCTTGCTGAAAAAGAGCAACTTTGACAGAGCATTGAAGGAAACCAAATACCTCCTGGTGAAGTTCTGTGAGTATCAATTTCCCCTCCCTTACCCTGGTGGCTCTGCAGAGAATGGCTGATGTTGGGGCACTCAAGAATGCTTGTTTTATCATTGCTTTGTCCCCTAGTAGTCCTTGTTTGTTTTGGTTTCCTCTATGTATCTATTTCTGATTGTAACTACAGTAATTTATTCTTTTTTGGGGTGGTTAAATACCAGTCTGCTACATAAGACAGTGCTGAGTTGGCATTCTTTGCTTCCACTGCCTAATTTTGCAAGTGTGTGTTTCACGGCAGTGATGGGTAAAACATATTAAAAAAAAAAAACAACCCAACCAAACAAAAGTTAATCAGAGAGTGCTTTTCTGCCTCTTGCATTTTCATCAGCACTTTGTATGAGATTTTTTGGATGGTATCTCTGCAAGCATTTGGACTTCAGGGATTGTCTTTTTACAATATTTTGATGTCTGTAGTTACATTATATTGTTCTTTTTCTCTGAAAGGAGCACTTGATTAGGTAGAGGCAGGTTTGTGGTCCTTCTTTTAGGTTCGTGGTCATTCCTCCTGGGCACAAAACTGGTGGGGTTTTTGAATAACTAACTTTGTTACAAGGTCTGGCCATCAAGTACATCACAAAGGCAAAAGCCAAGAGGCAGATCCTTGTGATGTTACCCATCTAAAAGTTCAGATGCTGCATAATTTCCCATGCCCCAAACAGGGATCTGCACTGGCCAGCAGCTTGCTGGTGGCAGAAAACCTTTGATCAGCATAAGGCAGCGAAATCTTTATTTCTGTTGCTTGGGCTTGACCTTGCTCTGCTGAGCCAAACTCCCTGAGCTCAGTGCACACATCTCCTTAACCTTAAATCCCACAAACACTTGCCAACCAGACCCCCTCTGGAAGCAGGTGCCAGAAACAGGCACAAGCTGAACCCCCAAAGTGTTCCATATGTGGAAGGGATATTCAAAATTAGGGCAATATCCTAATTTTGCAGAATTGCATCTAATTTTTTCTTTCGCATCACTACCAAATGTGAATTTTACTGCTGCTAATATAATATGATATATTATAATATAATAGCATTTAATATAATAGCATTAATAGCATATTAGCAAAAATAAAATATTTAATATTAATGTGACTATATAATAATATATACAGCATAATAGTATAGCAATAAATAATAAAACTGGTCATACCATAAATAAAGAATATAATGAAGATAATGAAGACAATAAAGATAATAATAATAGTGATGTTGTTTAGGTCAACCTGAAATGAAAACACTTGTATTTTCAACAACAAAATCTAAAATACACTAACAGACTCAGGAAACTAAAAATATGTTTGGATCATACCAAACATTTCATTAATCCTGAAACAAGGTTATAAAACTTCAAGTGTTTTTAATCTTTCAGAATAATCACATTAGAAAATTATTTAAAACATAGTGTTTTAAATTTTTAAATACTTCTGAAAGTGTTGAAATTTAGGAAGATTTTGTTTACTAATTGTGGAGGATTTAAAACTATTTGCCAAATTCAATCTGCAGCTGTGTACTGCTTTATTTCTCTGAAGATGCATAATTTTGGTGAAAAAATAACTTCTCAGAAAAAAACCTTAATCATTCTGTATTCTCACCTTTGTAAGAGCTGTTTCAAAGCACAGGATCTAAGTGACCAGGTCAGAGTAGAGTTTGTAAACAAACTTTCTTAGTACTGGCAGAGATTATCAAAAGGGAGATATTGCAACGCCCTTCAGGACTGCAACCAAGTATGAGTGGAAAACAGACATGAAAACATTCAGAAAGAGACCAGAGATGGAGAAAGAATTGTTCAGAATAGAGTAGTCCAGGGACTTGGGCACTCCTAGGATGTGGGGCTCTAAACCAGGCTTCCTTGCCCCTTCTTCAGAGCAGTCTTGGATCTCTCTGATCTCCCACCATCCTCACACCTGGCCTCTTCAGAACAGAAGGACAAACAGACTCTTCCATTCCCCACCACGTCTTCCAAACCACAGAGATGAGGCTCTGCTCCCCAAACACACCTTGCTCCAGTGATCCTCATCACTTTCTGGTTTGGATCAAAGGCATTATTAAAACTTACGGATTGCCTTTCCCCCATAACCATAAAGGCATCCACAGTCCCTGGAAAGAGTTATGGAATCACTCCCAGGAGTGATGAGCTCCACAGCACTGATCCATTCTCTGGAAATCACTGGCCTCAATCTCTATAGCTCCCTTTGGAGACATGCCACTAAACAGCCTCTGGGGCAGTGAAAAACTATCCTGCAGTGAGGCACTGCCCAGGGTGTAGGAAACCTGACTCCACAATGCTGAATGAGCTGATTCATTTGCTGTAATAATTTCATTGCCACAGCACAAGGAGAATAAAGATGGGACCTGCACAGAAAAGCCACAAAGCCCATATCTTTTATATCCTACTTCTAAAAAGTCTATCTAAATAAACAACCTGTGTTAACAAGGAACTATTAAAGAAACTTAGGTAATGTGAGAGAAAAAAAATATTGCCCAGATCACCCAGGAAATCTGTGAGGCTGCCAGGAATTAGCTTCAGAAATCTAGAATGAATGCGAGACCTGAGGTCGTCTTCTTCCTGACTCATTAGAGATCACAGAGTGTGTGAACGAATCCCAGGCTTCCCAGAAGATGAGGTTTCTTCTGCTGCTGTACCAACACCAGAAAAGTTTGTGCTACAAACTTTCATTCAAGACTGTGCCCTACACCTCTCAGTTATAAGAAAACCCCAAAGCTTTCCCCGTTGCACTCTGTTATTTACTTACCAGTCCCACAGTATTTGTCAGGTGAGGTTGGCTTTGACGTTTTCTACCCAGTGACACTCAAGCCTTTTTAATACCTGTCAGTTCCACCCTGACAGTGTCCCAGGTCTGCCTTCCTTCAGGAAGGGTTACTATAAATACCTGCTGACTTTCAGCCAGGCAGTGTACAGATCCCTCTGGAGCTGGGCAAAGTTCACAGGGCAAGTACTCAGTGTGAAAGCAGAGCATTGACCCAGAAACCCAGCGCTCTTCTTCTCTCATCCCAGCTGTTCTGTGCAACAGACATGGCTGAAAACCATGCAAACATCACCCAGCAACGTGTGAGTCCTGCCCAGCACCTCATCTCAGCACTCAATTGGAAGTGCTCTTCTGCTGTAGGCTGTGGCATCTCCCAGTCCATGTTAAACTGATCTAAATTCCACCCAAATGCTTATGAGCACAGGGAACTCAGAGCACTTGTCACCAGCAGAGGGTACACCTTAGATCAGTGCTGTTTGCATGGGAGAGTTTCAGTGTTTACACTACACACTGCCTGAATAGAAGTCCCTCTGTTGACTTTCACTGCAGAGAAAAGCAAATAAGCACCATAAAAAGTGTCAATCTCTCTAACAATAATGCCTATCACAGATAGAATAAAGTTTGTACACTGACTAAAAGCACAACCTTCAGAGCACATGCTAACACCATTTCCTCCAACTTATCAGAAGAATTCATGGAAAGACACAGACCCCAGTGAATGCTTGATTCCACAGGCTTCTGAGAATGCCTGCTGCTGTTCTTTCCAGTGAAAAGTTTTCAGATCCTAAATAAACATGGGGATCACCTAAAGACAAGCACAAATGGTGCAGACATTGTGCTGCTGCTTTGTGTGCTTAGCACGCTCTCATTTATGAGAAGGTGATGTTTACCTTTTCTAGCAGAACATTTGTACATCTCGGGAGGCACTGGGTCAGCCACAGTATTCCTGCAACCTGTGACTGAGATAATGACATTTAATAGGCAAGATGAGGGTCACTCTTGAAGACAAACATCTTCTTTTTAAGGCACAAAAGCTGAAGGTGATGTTATTAAGAAGAAATTGCAGTTACCTGCAACAGAATTACTTACTAGCATGGGTCCCTCATGTAGGTGTCTCTCACATGCTTATTTTAATGAATGCTTACAATAATCCAAACTGAGAATATATCCTGATGTTTACATAGAAGGAAATCTCAAATGAACTGCAAACCTCAGTTAAGAAGTAGAGAGGTCAGCACAGGAGGTTATGGCTGTATGTCACTCTGGAAGAGAAGGGGAGAATTCAAGGTCACACAAGCAAGCTTGCAACTGCAGCAAGATTAACATCCTTCTGCTCTGATATGTTGAACATGAATCTATCCTTCATCTTAAGATTCTTCTACAGAGAAATTTATATATCTGTAGTGCAACTGTGAAAGCAGTCTGCACAGATGAGAAATGGGACTGCTGAAATGGTTTTGTGACCATGTCAGAAATTAACAGCCACCAAATCAGTATGTGGCAGGACAACAGGCACATTCACAATGACTGCTGCAATCCCTAAACCATCAATTCAGACAGACTAATGAGATTGGAGGACACCAGCAATTAGCTAAAGGAAAATTAACTCATTGTGCTTCTATGTACACCCACTTCAGGAATTCTTTAGGGTCATTTAACACATTCACATGTCAGCAAAAGATTTATCTGTCCACATTTCAATATATTTTAGCTCAGTAAACTGCACCATGAAAAAGAAGCAGCAGCTTACCCAGGTTGTCGATGTACTGAAGAGGAAAGAGTCAAAATACAGGATTTCTGGTTCTCTTCCCACTTTTAATTTTCAAACCCTTACTTTATTCTTGTTTTTATTTACAACCCAGCTAAAACTACTGATATGGAAACATTCTCCTGTGTGAACATGATGCTGTTCCTGAGCTGACAGCCTTTGAAGGGCCTCTTGCTTCTGGCAGCTGTGGCACAGCACACTGGTTTACACAGGTGTCCTGCCACCCACACTGCCTTCCCTGGTGACCTTGTCACCAGCTCTGCTGCCTCTTATCCCTGTCTGCTTTGTTCCCTGCTGATGTTCCTTGAGTTTGGAGCCTGTGATGCCACATTAGCCCCAGCAGCTGCTTCCTCATCCCACGGCCTGAAGTGATCGGTGTCAATAAAAATCTAAACCAGAGGAAGCGAAACAAAACTCAAGAAAAGGCTCCAAAGAAAAGGAGTGATGATTTCCTGCAACACTCAAAGGACTTGAAAGATAAAGCACCTGGGAGGCAAACAGAGAATGAGTGGAATGAAAAGGAATTGATGGAGAGCTGAAGAGGAGTCTAATCACTCAGGAAAGCAGGGGAAAGGTGCATGATGGATGTTTCCACATGATTTCTGGGTAGTCAAGGAAACAGTTTTTATCTGTCTGTTCACTCACTGAACTTGTGTCTCACAGCTAGCAGGTTAATGGTACTTAAAGTTCTCCTGTCTCTGACTGCTGGAGTCGTGCCCTTCTCCCAGCTGCAGCACGGAGCTGCTAACTCTTCCAGCTCTCATGATCTAAGCATCTGCTTACATTCCTAGTTAGCTGCAACTCTGACTACTGAGGCCATTCACTGGTAAGAGATCATTCCTAAAATATCTGTTTGGAATTAAAATATTTCAGAGAAAAATGGATCCTACACCCTCTTCCCCCCCGACAATCTACCTAAATGTCTAGTGTCTAAGCTTAATATTTATTTTATGTTTGTGAAACTTCAGCTTCTGTTTCTGGAGTTCACCAGCAGTTTATTCTACCCCTTCTTATTTCACTGTGCAAAAAGCATTTCAGCTTCCACTTTCCCAGCTATGGTAAAGTTCTGCAACCTTAGGTTAGTAGGAAAAAAATCATTGTACTGAAATTGCCTCTGGTGTAAAACACTGACTTGGACTTAGCTGAAAGCTGCTGGATCCTGGTTTGCTATGGGATTTCCTGCTCCAACTACACTCTGTCCAGAGCCACACACCCTCCCTCTTGGAAAGCCCAGTAACTGTTCTGGGCCAGCCCTGCCACCTGCAGTCCCTCTGTATCAGCACTCTCCAATTGCATTGCAAGTACTCCATGGCTTACTGAATAGTCCACCTTTGCAATCATTTTCAGCAAAAATACTTCACGAAGGCTCAACACTCAGTGTCTAGAAGCAGCAGTAGATTATAGGGTAGACATGCAATTTCTTAGGTCAGAATTGCAGATTTTCTGCTGTTGCCTCTAGAGCATATTGAGGTACAACAGGAGATACTTTTTTTCTCCCTTTTTTTGGTGCTAGGAGATAAAAAATTACAATCCTGCTGAGGGACGGGTTCATAAGACCATTTTTATCAATTAGAAATAGAAAATTAAAGTTTGGGTAAAATTTCTTTGAAAAATCATAATAAGCTTAGTTGATGAATCACTAACTTTAGAGGCAGTTAGAGCACAATTTGGGTTTGGACTGTTGTCTTCAGGCTCATTTATTTTAGAGAAGCACCTTCTCTTCATCACATGGTATCTGAGTATCCCCTGAGCAGATTCTAAGTTTTGTTCTCCTAACAGGAGCCCTTTGGTATATTAGCAGCTGGAGCAGCTCTCCCAGTGCAGGGGCTCTGTGAGCCTCTGCCCAGATGGGTCTGTGTGTGACTGGATGTGGAAGGGCCTAGCACTATCACTTCAATATTTTGAGAAAATAGCATTATTTGATGCTAATCTTCACACTTGCTGCAACAGTAAGGTGGAAGAAAATGATTGATGGCTGGGATTCAGAGCAAGGATGATGATGAATGATGCAAGGAATGTAACTCAGCACTGAGTTAGAATATGGATTTATCTTTCATGTATTAGACCTCTTACAGAAATGTCCATTTACTTTTTGGTTATAACCACATTGGGCAATGTCTTCAGCAGGTATGCTCTAGAGAAGTGCATCTGCTATTTTGTGAAGAACAAAAGACATTTGTTTTGTTACATTTATGCTTTGGTGTTTGTGTGTGTGCTTGTGCAGATATATATCTGAACATACGTATACACAAAAACACCCATATATACACAAAACAACAAACACAATTTTATGAAACCAAATTTAACTGCATGTTCTTCATCTGTTCCTATTTGCAAAGTATATTGAAGAAACAAAAAATTTTATGTGCATAATCTAAAGAAAAAAGTTTTGTTTTTTATAATAAAAGAAATTTAACAAGACAGAGTATCTCAATTTCAATCAAAAAATTCAGGTTTTTCAACCCAAGTTGCAAAAATATAAAGCTCCAGGCCTTTATCTCTTACTTGTCTTTGAATGCAGAGCAGTCTGTGCACCTGGTTTCCTTCTCTTGTCCTTTTTTCATGTTAATATAACTTTACAGCTCCAGGGCCCAGCCTAGGATGGCCCCTCTCCTTCCACCAAACACACAGCTGCCATTTGAGCTGGAGAAGGGTTGGCACACAGGACAGCATGAGGAATACATGTCCTTTCAAACATGTATTTTTGAAAAATATTTCAAACACCACACTCTGCTCCTCTCTTCCTCCTCCATATCTCATCTGGTAAAGTACTTTCTGCATAACTAAAGTTTGCCTCAGTGATGTACTTACAAAAATGGAATCATAGGGTCCTAATGTGAGCCATATTTAACTCTATCCTTCACCTCTCTTAAACTCATAGACAGCATAGTCAGTCAAATTGCTTTTTAATTGTGCCACATATTTTCTCAACAGAAGAATATTGAAATGTTGCTGGTTGTTCATCGTGATTGGTTCAAGGACATATGGAGTGGTGAAAAACCAGCATCAATATAAAGAAGTAAATATAATCCCTCATTTACTTCTGAGTCATAGAAGACCTTATTCAAACCCTCCAGCTACCACTTGACACAACAGCCTCCACTAGAAAGCTTCACACTGTGGCTTATGTAACCCATCTGCTTTTGATTGGCCTTTTCCAGATGTTACTTTATCTCAGTCTTCTCAGAATTTGTCTGAAGAATTTGCTGAGGCTGCACGACAGCTTAAAAAAGAAGCTCCAACAATCCAGTTTGGCAAAATTGACGTGACGCACCAACATGACTTGAGAAAAGAATTTAATATTCAAGCCTTTCCTACTGTGAAATTTTTTGTGAATGGCAGCAGGGAAGCTCCCATAGACTGCAAAGGTAAACTGTCTCATGCACTGATAAGATAATGATATGTAATGACAGGATGTACCCATCTATTACCCTGCTGAGAAGAAAAATATAGATGCTCAGATAAAAAATACACAAGGTGGGAAGCTGGTTTTGCCTGTGGTGTTAAATATGCAATTGCCTCTGTACCAATACAGAAACTTGAATCTGAATTAATCTTCCAAGGGCATAACTGAGTATCTTCTCTCTATTAAGTTCACACAGTCAAATTAATTACTGGTGTTATTCCACCAAGTACAGAATTGCCCCAACAAGACAACTTACTCCCAGTTATTACAATAAACATGAATGAGTTATGCCAAACAAGAACTGGGTACCCAAACTGCTCCATTACTCTTCTGGTCCATTGCAATTCCCATGGGCAGTGTGCCTACAGAAACAGGCTGAGCAACACTACATCTAACAAAGAACTGGGAATTCACAGGGTCCTTAACATACAGGTCTGCTTCCTAAGCTAAGGAAAATAATTGTGCCATTTAGCCATCAGAGGGAGCTCATATGTGGCTTAGAATAAAACATGGAATAATTTGAAGTATTTTACAGAAAGTTATTGAGCAAAGGCAGCCACAGACTTGAGCAATCCCAGAAATCCAGGTCTTATTAAACATTTTTGTTCACTTACAGTACATACAAGAAAGGTTATGTTTTCCATAAAATGATGAACTTTTACAGAGGTAAAAATTGCATGACTTGGCCAAGCTTCTGTTGGTGTACTCTGAGCACTTACAGGTGAGTCACAAGTTTAATACAACGAACAAAAAAAGGAACCCAAAGTTTGCCTCCTGAACTTGTACACAACCTACTGCTAAGGTATCTTTAACTGCTGAGCCCCCAGTGGCTCCTGCTGAAACCTGATCTTCAGTATTTTTAGCAACTTGCTCCTCCTTGCTATTGAATTTCTTACCAAGTTCCCACCACCTAGACTTGTGCAAACAGCAGCCTCTGCACAAATGCCACCGACAGCGTGATGTGCCATACTGAACTTCTATTAGAGGTGCTGATGCCTGGAAGCAAAAGCCCCCACCTTCAGTCTGTGATTAAATCTACATCATTGACAAGAAAACCTCTCTTAAACTGGCAAACCTGACAGATTTTCTGGTGTGAAACAGTGAGTACAGAGAACTGTAACAACACACACATAGCTGCCCTGCAGCAGAGAGCTGCTATTTCAGGCACACTTTCTAGCAAGATGCAAGAATTAGGAAACTGGCTGCTGCTCCATGCTTTTTACAAGGCAGACAGCACCAATCATTTGGAGGTCATGTACCACCAACAATGGCTTAAATTGCATTTTGTTCACTGGTAAATGCTTATGTGCAACACTGAGTAAAACCTCACATACCATGTTTGGCTTGACAGCCACTGAGCACTGGAAATTGGAATTGTGCACTGGCCACCCAGTGACTTCTCATACAGGACTTGGTACATACTTCATAGCACAACAAAACCTGCAGACCTTGCTTAAATCAATAAATTAAATAAACTCTTTATGGAAGATGGAGTTTTTGAATGATGTCCCTGGCAATGGACATAACATGAAAGCCAAATTCCAGGCTTTGTAAAATCATCAGTTACCACTGCAAGGTCAGAATTTGGCCAGTACACAGGCTGATCAAAGGAACTCAATAGAAAGATTAACCACAGAAAATGTGCTTAGGGGCTATAGCACTGACATAAGTGACAAGACCTCAATTCTGCCTTTAGACAGCTGAAGTCAAGCACTATGTGGCCACTAGATACTGCTCTGCACTTTGTTCTGCAGTCTATACACTCCAGAGCAGATGACTGCCTGCTTCACTTAAAAAAAAGGAAAGTATTTGAAACTAGTTGCAGTGCTGTCTGCTGCAAAATTGTGGCAGTAAAACAGTCTGACTCAATTTTGATCTTGTCAGACTGATAAAATGCACAGTACCAGCACTTGCACCTCTGATAATCCACTTGTACCATACATCTTGACTCAAACTCTTAACTTTTTCTTTTTAATGTGTGATTTTAATTAACCCTTACTCTGGTCCAACAAGCCTGAATGTCATACAGAGATGAAAGGGCTAAGATTTTAATGGCCTGAGCATCAGTTCATTACCTCAAATTCCTCTGAAAACATGATAGTTTAAAAATGTAATTTTTAAAGAGACTTAATACTCTAGAACTTCGGAAAGCATAGGACAATTTACAAAATAAACAGACTGACTATAATCTCAGTAAAACTGGTAGTAGTAATTTGGAAGCCAAAAGATGGAACAATCCAGAACTAAATGACAACTTTGACACTTCAGCTTTGTTTCTTATGTCTAAACTGAAGTGATGCTATGGCCCCTCAGAGGAACTTTAACATGTCTCTGTGCCTATCAGATCCCTCCTGCAGCATCAAAGGAACAATTTTGGCAGCTAATGTAATTGAACAAACAGTTCAATAAAATCTGCAATTGGTTTGAAGTCATTCTGGATTAAACCTTAGGTCGATAGCACTTTATAGCTTACTGTGATTTTGGGACACATGAAATCTTGCAGGACAGGTTTCCTACCTGTCTGAATTTCCTCATGTCTATTCTCCATGTGTGATTAATCATTTAACTGGACATAAAACCATTTGCAGAGGTCTCAGAAAAAGCTCTACTGAACCACTATTGGTCTTCTAGAGTCACAATAGTTTAAATGGTGACTAGAACCTGAGGTTGAACTTTGATACCTCAAGCCCCCCCTCCATCAGCTTTGACCTCAGTCCTAAGGAGCCCAAGCCCATTTGTATTCAGCATCCCTCTGCACCTCCACTGCCTCTGTCCTGATTGCACAGAAATTTCTGCCATTCATTTTGATTTTCATTTTAACTCTCTTTTCCTTCCACAGGAGTCAGAAAAGCCTCAACCTTTATTACATGGGTAAAAAGAAGAACAGGACCTAGCACTGTTTTAATCAACTCTACTGATCAGGCTGAAGCCATCATAAAAGCTGGTGATTTAGCAGTGATTGGCTTCTTTAGGGTAATTATATGGAAAACTCAAAAGGCTGGTTCTGTTCCAGCTTTGGGATATACTGCTTGCTATCACCACCACAGCCTACACATCCAAAAGACCAACAACTCACCAGAAAAATGCAGACCCTCAGTTCTCTCTACATTTGAAAAAAAAACTTCTGCCAAACTCTCCCAAATTTTCCTGATGTGAAGAAGGCCAAATCTGCATGGATGGGAAGTCATAAAAGATTACCACTGTATATGACCCAACACATGAAGTCCCTTCTCAAGCAAATTCTACCATTTTCCAGAGCAGAATAAGGTTCTTAGGATTTGGGCTGAATGCTAGTGATCAACAGTCAATAGAAATGCTGTCAGAGTGAGTAAAATAGGAACAGCTTTTTCCTGCTTTTTCAATGTGTCCTTGAAATCTTTAATATCTGGAAATTCAATCAAGGATTTTCTCTAACTAAAGAGACTTTTATTCTGATATCTCTCTGCCCAGTTAAAAGCACAATGTCTGGACTCATACCTGAACTGATAATATCCCAAATGCACTGGCTACAGCAGACAGTCCAAGTTCTGTGGATATGGAAAACAGGATTCATTACCAAAATGCCCCATAGTAACGAAGCTGGTGAGCACATAGAACATAACAGGACAAACTGTGAAAATGCTCAGTGCCCAGAATTTTGCTTTGCAGCAATCTGCTTGCAGCCATTTAGGAAGAAAGGCAGTTTTCCAGTGCTGGGGGAAATTGAGAAGCTCTTTCTATCACAGTGATGCCAGAGAGTTCCCTGAACCACACTGATAGCAGATATTGCCTGCAGATGTGTTTGACTGGACACTGCTTTCGCTCAGGGCTGAAATGACAGTAGATGAGCATGAGCTAGGGCATGTCAGAAATTTAATGGGTGAAAGCCAACAAAACAGTGTCCAAGCAAATAAAGAGCCGTATTTGGGCTTCTATTACTCACAGATTGCTCACAAATATGAGTGCCAGGATGTGTTGGAAGGTCTCAGCATATAAATTACTATTCATCTAGCATGAAATAATTGTCTGATTAAATCAAATCTGGAAGTGCTGTTGCCTTTCATCCTGCTTATTTACTATTAGTTTGAGGGTGGACAGCACAGTGACTATTTGACAGATGCAGGAGCCAAGGTCCCTGCCTTGAAGAGCACTCAGTCCAAAGCCCCAAATGTGCTCCTCTCCTGTCGTCCCTCACCTCCTGCCAGCTGTGCATCCCTCCCAGCCTGCAGAAGGCTTTGCAGAGGGTGGGAGTGCCAGGGGAGAGCAGGGAGGGTGAGATCAGTGCAGGGAGGACAGAGGGGGCCCCACACCATCCCTGCTGACCCGGGCCAGCCAACACAAGCTGTGTCACAGCACTCCTAGGATCCCCCCTTAGAGGTAATCCTAGAAAGTATTATCCACTTTACAATTATATTTGGCTCTTTACTTCACAAGGTTTTAGGGGCACGCTTCACCTGGAGCCTTAATTCCTACACATCTTAGCAGGATGTAGGGCAAAGTCTTAATAAATACTCTTTCTGGGACTAGGAACTTCATAATGACAGTGTGGAAGTTTTCTGTGAGACAGCCAGAGATGTGCCAGAGATGCCTTTTGGGATGACAGCCAGTGAGGATGTCTGTGCTAACTACGGTGTCCAAAGGAACTCTCTCGTTGTGTTTAAGGAGGTAGGAGTACAAAAGTGTAGCAGGTAAGGTGTGGTGACAGCTGTGGGATCTGGAAAGGCAGTTTGGGAATTTTTCAGGTTATATATAAATTTTATGCTTAAGAATCTGGATATAATAGCTTAACTTTCCAATCTGCATTCTAATCAACATTTGTTGCCAAAGTTCAGTGAGATTTGCAGACATTCACCCCTTTTTCTGTGTCTTGCTATTGACCAGGAATTGTCTTCCAGTCTGCAACAGAAGAAGTGAACAACAACAAAATCAAAACTACACAAATAGCAGCAATATGTAGACTAGGAAGTAGTCAGACCAATGATTTCCTGAGTGAGCATATCTCACAGATAGTGTGTATAGATGTAGGAAAGATCTTTCAGTATGTCAACATTACTGAACAAATTAAAACTGTCATCTGTACCTTGAATTTTAGCTGTAATCTTGTTCTGCAATCTAGCTGTGACATTCATTTACCAGCTATGGAATTTCAGTTGCTGAGGATCATAAAACTCTCACTTTTAAAACCTGTCATTTTGTTCCTAGAGTTGATAAGGCCACCAACCTCACAAACTTCACTATTTGTCCAGGGAAAACCTGTGCATAATGAAGTGCTTGAAGATGGTAGACACAGCAAACTGGGCCTGACGAGGCTAATCAAGACCTTTACCTTGGATTTGGTCACTGAATATAATATTGAGGTATGTGCATTTCAATGCATTAGCACAAACTAGGGGAGAAAGACAGAAATCCATGCAGAAAGAGACCTAGGGAGCTACTCTGCACCTTGGGGAGTGAGAATTTTCTTGGCTTGTTTGACAAGGCCACTCAAACACATCTAGAAATGCCAGCCTGCAGCTCTTGGTCTAACCCAGGCCAAATGATGCTTCTCTCTGGCAAGGTGTGGTTTCCTAGATGTGTTGGAAGGTCATGAGGAGGAGTGGCTGGGGGAATAGTGAGTTCTGAGCCTGCAAACACCTCTCTCCTGTGGAGCCAGCAACAAGGCCTAGGCTGCTTCTGCAGCAGCTCAGGGGGGTGGGAGGGTGGAAGGTCAGTCCCTAATCCTGGCTCCAAACATTCCACCCCAATGCAGCCACAGGGAGCTCTGGGCCAAGGCAGGAAGGAAAGGAACCAGCAGTAATTGTTGCTAGTGCAGATAGGAAAGACATGGAAATATTGCTTGCCTGGGGGACGCCCCATTGCCTCTGATTATAGGGTGGCATGAGAAAAAGGTAGTCCTGTGCAGGGAAGGAGATACAAGCTGCTGATGCCACTTAGGAGGGAAGGAGTGCCCAGCCAGGTCTTGCCCCCACAGCTGCTGCAGCTGGGCCTCCCTGGGTAACACCACCTTTTACTTTCAGCATTAATTCTTCTTTGTTGTACAGGAGGTCAGACTGGAAGATCACAGTCCCTTCTGACTGTAAAAATCTATGAATAACTATGAGGTTTTTCCTGGAATGGAAAAAAAACCCTCAGCAGCTGCTGATTCTTCTTACTTTATCTGCTTTAAAACAATGAAACAAAATCCAATGGTTATGGAAATGACTGGGAACTGAGTCTTAAAAAGTAAAATTTGCAATGGCAGAGCCTAGGGATACTGATGTGCTGAGCCTCTGATTCACTGTTCTGCCTACAAAGAGTGGAGCAGATGTTGAGTCTTTTGTTTCCCAGACATCTGTGAAGATTTTCGATGTCCCTGTTGAAAATCACATCCTGCTGTTCACCCCAACGAACTCGGAGACATTCAGTGAGATTTACAAAAACTACCAGTCTGCTGCTGCAGAATTCAGAGGAAAGGTTTGTAACACTGAATCCAGCTTTGCAAATAGGAATGCCAAAAGATCAGTGGAAAACCACTCACCAATATTACTGGTAAAAATGCACTGCTGTCAGTCCATCTTATAACTCAACCAAACCATTTAAAAACAGTTTGGGTAACTATTATTTTAATTGGTTAAGGACGAGCTGAAAGATAACCTTTACTTGGAAGGGATTTTTTAAAACACAAAGACCACAAAGAGGAGTACTAATTCCAGCTGCTCCAAATTAACCTGTTTCAGATTTTACAAATATAATTTTCTGGGAGCAACTTCCAACCAAAGGTAGTTTTAGCAAAATTCTGGCAATTTCTGGCTCTACCAAGAAATACCATGAGGATCTCAGAATTCTGCCTGAGGAAAAGGCTGAATCCAGCTACAAAACCTGGGGAATATTGCAAGGCATGTGCATAGCTTTGCCTGCAGCCACGTGTTTGCATGTATAGAGACAGTTATAGGCAGTGCACAATACACAAGTATTTTGGTTTTCTGTGGTGCTACTCCTGCCCCAGGTACATGAGACACTGAAGAATAGTAAGTCATCTTTTAGTAAAATATCACATATGGATTACAGGTGTTTCAGCTCTTCTGTCCTGTTAAGATTTATGAAGAAGAGTAATAAGCACTTTGGGGGCAATTTAGAAGTGTTACTGAAAGATGTGATAGCAAACCACTGTGAAGGGACAGAGGGAAAAGCTTCAGGACTTTTGGCTGCTTTAGCATTTGTTATTAACTAGGATCAAGGTGTCATAAAGTCCACAGAGTTTCTGGGTTTTGGTCTGAGACCAAAAATGATTCTGCACAATTCCTTGAATTTAAGGTTAGATCCTCCCCCACTGCCAAGCTCCACAGTCCATTTCTCCGAAATGGCTAAACCAAAGCTGGGAGGCCCAAGCAGATGCATGATTCTCTCTTTGTCACCAGATACTGTTTGTTTTGGTGGATACTAATGAAGGAAGGAATGGACGGATTTTTGAGTATTTTCGCATCAGGGACATCGATGTTCCTGCTGTGAGAATCCTCAATCTGAGCAGCGATGCCAGGTACAAAATGCCTGCAGATGAGGTGACTGTGGAGAACCTGAAAGAATTCTGCCAGAGCTACCTAAATGGAAAAGCAAAGGTATGTCCAATACTAATGAGACAGCTCTCTACTACACCAGCTAAAACATAGCAACTTGGCAGAGCACCCCCTTTTTAAATTAGAACAGTGTCCTGTTGTGATCACTGGTCTGTTAATCTGCTGTCACCCTAATTCATTCATCTACCATCTACAGCTGTTGACAGAGATCCCCTGTATTTAACAACTGAGATGGACTACAAGTCCTCCAATGTAAATCCTGGATTGATCATTTATGCCCAGTATTTTAACTGATGCCAGCTGTTTTATTTAAGTGGTTTAAAAACTCCCTATGCCTCTATCTTTCCAATACTATAATGGAGATAGTTCCTTTCCTTCGCTGGGGAGAGATGCAAACAATCATTGCAACAGATTTTAAGGTTACATAAAATCCAGTAAATCGAAAAGTGACAGTTTCAGAGGGGATTAACATTTGGTATTTGTTTAAAGCAAGTTTAGCAAAGTGAATTTTCCCAGGGGGACCATTCCCAATGGTAAATACAGCATTTGTTGCCATAATGAGGCATCATCACACTCATGTGAAAAATACATTAAAATGCTGTGCTTATTCAGTGCTCCTCAGGGTGATTTACAGGGAGAAAAGATAAAGCAGTCAGTCTGAGAGCAGGCAGAATTTAAGAACTGTGAGTAGGTAGATTCTGTGTTTAGTGTTGGAAGGGAGCAGAAGGATGGAAGCAGAGGTGATGTGGCCTTTTTCTCACCAAGGTCTGCTTCCATGGGGCATATGTGCCTTTCTGTTACTGTGCCATGGTGTTAAAAAAGAGAAATTCCCAGCTACTTTACAGTAATTGTAGATGTCACATGGGGACCATGACTGGTGGTGAAGGCAGAGATTTAAGCAGCAATGCACACTTTCTGGTGTGTTTTACATCACTTTTGAAAGCCCACAATACATAAACTGTTCAGTAGTCCAGCTTCTGAACATCAGGCAACAAGAATTCAGGACGAGGAATGCAACTGTGTTCCAAAGGATCATTTTCAGACAGTCTGCTAGAGTCTGTATTCAAGAGAGGGACAAGTAGTTCTGAATATCAACCACCCTGGGGTGTGAGATCCCAGCTCCTGCTGAAGGGAGAGAAGGTGGAACCATGGCTGACCAGGATGTAATGATATAAAAGAGTTATCAGACAGTAACAGAGCACATTAGGTAATGTCCCATCAGAGTCACATTAACTTGAGCTAGAGTACAGTTTCTCAATGTTCCCTGCACTTTCACAGCAATGTTTCTTTTTCTGCTTAGCAACATCTCTCTAGTGAAGAAATTCCACAAGACTGGGACAAGATGCCTGTCAAAGTGCTTGTTGGGAAGAATTTCAACAGTATCATCTTCAATAAGACCATGACTGTATTTGTTATGTTTTGTAAGTGTTGTTATTGAATTCAGATTTTAAGCTGCTATAACATGATCAATTGGAAGGAAAAAATGAAAGCTCATGCTTATATACCAAATGAATCTTTGCACTTTACAGAAACTGAGCTCAGTGAATTTTTAGTGTTTCTGGAAAGAATTGAAGAAAAATTAGTGTCATATCTGTGGAAATGCTGTGATCCCATTGCTGACTTAGTGTTGCACTGAGTAGCACTGGATCTCTTCGGTAAATATTGGTCAAGGCCATATGAAATCTGTGTTGAAAGACAACAGGACAGTGGAACGTCGTGGTGTTCGATGGAAGCGTGTTGCACAGCATGAGCCAGGCTGCCTTACAAGGGCAGAGGCAGAGTTGAGTGAGATTGTCCAGTTATAATGCTCTAGGATTAAATCCCAGATAGGAATTGTGGTTTAGGAAATTGTAACTCCTTTTTTCCTCCTCTGTCTGCAAGGGATGTGGCTTCCTTACATGACTCTTTCCATCAAGAAACCTCTGCCCTGTCCTTGTACCAGCCAGCAGGGATTAGTCTGTGCCTCAGTTACTTCAGTAAAGCAAGCATGCAGCATTAACAGCAGTATAGACAACTAGCTGTACTGCCCTGAATTCCAGAAATACCTAAAGGTAGTACATTCCTGCCACCCTCCTTGCTGGCTGCAGCTGTGTCACTCACACAAGTAATTTTTACGTTTCAGTATCATGAACAAACTGAATGAGCTAAGCAAGAATTGAACCAAGTCCTCTGGAAATGAAAGGCAGGGAATGTACTGTATTCAGTCAAGTGCTCCTGAAATTTTAATTCTGTGTGAACCAAATGTGAGCATTGTTCTCCGACTGAGGGACTGCAACTGTGTTGTGAGCTTTTCAAAGGGACACTGGGCTCTCAGCAGTTTGCTTTTCTGGTGACCTGCATCAGCGCAGTGCTGAGTCAAAACAGCACCATGACTCAAACTCCTCATTCTAGAGTCAACATAGCATAGTTTATGTATTAGCATAGCACAGTTAATTTTAGTATGCAGGAAGTATTTTGTAGTTCTGACAAGTATTTCAACACAGAAATGATGCAAGACTTAACGTGGGTTGCACTGGTTATCTGGCACACCCCTCCAGCAAAGTAGTCCAAGTTCTGTGTTTGTTACAGTCATAAGAGGCTAAAGAGAGCCAAAGCAGCACTGCTATCAGAAATGTGTTAGTGAATAACTAGTTATCACTACATGGAAATGTGAAATTCACAAAGGGCAAATGGTTTCAAGCAGATATTTACCACACTCCCTGTTAACCTGAAGGGCTAGATGGGTCCCTGTGATTGCACCACCACATGCACTTCTGTGTCCTTACGATTTTATTTTTAAATTTGCAGATGCCCCTTGGTCCCACGAGTGCAGAAAACTCCTGCCAATCTGGGATAAGCTGGGAGAGCAATATGAAAGTCACAAAGACATAATGATTGCAAAGATTGATGTCACAGCAAACGACAACCTGGCCGTGGGGCTGGACCGCTATCCGTTCTTCACGCTCTTCCCTGCTGGCTCACATCACCAGGTGAGAAGCTCTTGGGGAGATTGTGGAGGCACAGCTGCACAGCAAGCAGGGGGCTGAGCTTGTACAGGTGTCACAGGGAGAAAGGAGTCCTTTCACTAGGAAAACTTCAGTCCTTTTCTGCTCAGCACTGGCTTCTGAGTAGGCATTGCTGCCAAGAACCTGAATTAGAGGGGAAACCCTCCTATTGTCTCATCCTATACATGAGGGAAACCCTCCTATTGTCTCATCCTATACATGAGGGAAACCCTTCTATTGTCTCATCCTATACATGAGGCTGTGGCGGGAGCTCAGTTATCTTTTACTACAAGTCCTCAGGGCCCCACACCCTGCTGTTGAACCATCTCCAATCAGCCTGTTGGGTTCTAGCAACAGTCTCAACTTGGAGTGAATTTACAGATTCCTCCCAATGACTCCAGTGCCTTTTTACTTCAAACCATGACAAGAGAAGTTCTCTCAAAGAACTACTTGTGCTAGTTGTTTCCAGAGCATGTATGATAAATGTCTCTAAAATGTTGGTACTGCTCCTGTTATTTTCCTCTAGATTGTCACAAAACCCAAATCAAAATCATTTTACTATACATTTAAGCCAGTAATTTTACTTCATTCTGGTATCCAGCCTCCACTGGTAATAAATATTTGTTGTCAAGGCCAATGATTTTTGCAATATGCTACCTATTCAATCAGCTATGTTACACAATAATTAGAAAATGCTGCTGAAAGTGGAGGGAAAAAAAATTAAATAGTTACATTCTCCATCTATGTAGATTATCTAATTAAAAAAAATATTGCTGAAGTTAAAAAAAAAATACCACTATAATTAAGGCATTACTAAGCTTTTCATTTTTCTTCTTAGTAGTAAACTTAAATTAAATTCTAAGACATTTACCCATGTCCTCATTTAATCTCTGAGAGATATTCCTCTCAGATGTGCATGCACAACTTCGGATGAATTGAACTGTAGTTCTGCACACTAACACGATATTTAGTCTTCTAGCAGAAAAGCAGAAACCCTTTAAATGCTCAAAATAAACGTCAGTTTGCAAAAAAAAAAAAAAAAAAAACCCAAATAAACAAACCAAAAACCCCAAACCAGTAAAAACTTTCATTAACTATTAAGGGGTTGTTTCATAATTTAAAATACTCTGGAATTAAAGAGCATTTGAAATCTCAATTCTTCCTTGGGCACCATGTTTTTGCACTACTTCCCTCAAGTGCAGAGATTTTGTCTTGTACTTGGCTAGCAGGGCAGGTTCCTGCAGGTGTCTGTTTCTATGGGTTAAGTGAGAAAAATAACTTTTACATACTCCTATGCACAGATTACTGTAATGAAAAGTGTTGACACATATCCCCAGTCACCACTGCAGGAATCAGCTGCTGCTCTGGCTTTACGGATCTTCAGGCTCTGAGAAACTGGTGTTCCAGCCATCATCAGAGTCGACAAAAATCAAGACTCGGCTGAGAATGTTAATTGCCTCTGGAGAAATAAAACAATCTTTCTTGAGAAACTTAAATTTACAGACGTAAAAACCATAAAAAAGTAGTTTCAAAGCTGCCCCACTTTTTATTAAAATGGAATGGAAATACCAAACTTTTAGTACACAAAAAGTGTACTATTTTAGTGAACTCACCAGTGTGGAGGTGTTTTGGTTACAGTCTTTCAAAATCAAATCAGGTGTTAGAGTAGCCAGTGTAAAGTAACACAGCATTATTGGGCTCAGTGGGAGTGAGCTTAACCCAGCTGAGAATTGGCCGCTGCCTATTTGTAAATACACTCAGAAAACAGCAGACAATTCCCTATGTCACATACATGAATGTCTGCAACTTTTTTCTAAAAAACTAAGGGTGCAAAACCCTTTTATACTTCCAGAGAACAAAGGTTTTTGGGGAGGAATCTTTAAAATACAATATGGTGCCTAGACCCACTCAGAAAAATTTAAAGCTCTAAGCTGAAACGACTTCTTTCGTTAAATTTCCTCAGAAGAAAATCCTCAGGAAATCCCCAGTTTAAGGTGAGGTATAAGAAAATTAATGTCACTGCTCATCTTCATCCTCTTCTTTCAAGCTGTGCAACAGTGCATTTCAAAACTATTCCAGAATTTGAATTTCCATCAAAATCTTTGAATAGTTTTGAATAGCATGGCTGGACACTTATAAGACTCTGCTCTTCAGAATATCTTGCCAATGTTTATTGTTAAGCACAAAAAACCCCACTGATGTTGGTAGCTGGCAGAATCCCAAACTGGTACCATAAAATAGTGGTTGTTTTATATACAAATCCTTTTCTTCTAAGGAATATACATCTATTTCATCTTTAAACTCAATTTTCATATAAAGTTGGAATCTGCTGTGCCTCTGTCCTTGCTTTCTAAACTGAGCACAAAAGTCCAGAGTTTGGTCAGTCTAAAGAGCCCAAATCCTCCACCCCATTTTGCCATTATTTCCAAAATTTTGTGTACAGTTTAATACTTTAATTCTTTTCCAGGAAGTGGCCTATACTGGGGAATATACATTGGAGGCATTTTCTGAATTCTTAGAAGAACAAAGAAAGATGAAAGCAGAATCAGGAGAGAAGGTAGGCATTTGATCCAGACCTGATCTGCTGTATAACCCAGGCAGGTTCCCAGCTTGTGGAGACATCCCTGAGCTGGCTGTGTCCACTCCCCTGGGCCCCTGCTTGTGCCAGTGGGGTGATTTTTTCCAGTTCACAGCTGGTTCCATCCCCACAGCAGCTGTAGCCATGTGCCACAGCCTGGCAGGCACACACCCACTCACATCCTTGCTCTTGTCACACAAAGCCCTCATCTGCCACTGCTCGTGTTACCCCGAATCACACATCAACACTGGCAGCAAGCACTGCCTGGCACAAAGGAGCCTGCACCCTGACAGGTGTGCAGCAACACTTGTTCACAATTTTAGCTGGAAAAAACAAAAGCCCCAGCTAAGTGTCAGAGTTAGAGCTGTTCAAATCCCCATTGCCCACCTCATTCTGCTACATTCACTGCAGCTTCTCTTCCTCGTAAAACAAGAACACAACTGAGAGCACGTGATGTCCCTTCTCTGAGCAATCTGACTGTGATTGTTGTCCAGTTCCTTGACCCTTTCTTCTGCACTCTAAATCAGACCAGAGAAGTGTTTGCTGTCCCACAGCTGCCTGTTATTTAATCACAGACACTTCACTGCAGAAAGACACGTGGTAAGTGAACAATGTGACTGAGCTCCACACAGAGAGCTACAAGGAACAGAAAAAATTCTGACATGTCAATGGAGACACTGTCCACCCAGTATAAGAATCCTGGGCCCTTTCTGCCCAGAATGAAGTGGGACCACAGGGTAGCAATTGTTATTACCACTCTTTTCAGCTGGTAGGAAAACTGGCTGTGGGTGGAGAAACAGTTTTGAGTTTGCAGACTGATTTCCACCAGAGGCTTTGATTTTCTCCTGCATTCAGTGTTTCAATATGTAATTACTGCTGGAGAGAGATGACTAAACTAGTACTGGGACACAGAAGGCTGCAGAGCAGGACCAGACACCCACCTTTGCCCAGTCACTGCACAATTCTGCTTTCCCATACCCAAAGCCTACACCTGATGTCTGCCTCTTGCATGTTCCTTGGTGCTGTGTTTCAAGCAGATCTGTGGAGTTCTACACAGTCTTTTTTTACATGCAATATTTGAGCTCTGTATATTCTGCTGTCTCTTCTTCATGCTTTATTTCACCTAAGAGAATAAGTAAAAAAGTCACCTTAGAAAATACCACTCAAAACCATGCTCTGTAGCAGAAGGGGTAAGTAATTGTCATTTTCTCATCTGTTCACTTTTTCCACCCTTACCTGACACCCACCACATTTTCCCAGAAGATTGCAATATTAGCCCATTTGCAGTACAGTGCTTGATATGAACTTCCCTCTTGAAGTAATTCTTTATCCTCACCTCAGGGCGTTCACAAACACACAAACAAGATAAATAGGGTAGTTTCTTTTGAGATTGCCCAAGAAAGACAGTCTTGTGCCCATCAGCACACGTGATATTCTAAGTTCGTATTAAGTCTTCACACAAAGCTTCATCTATGCTTTGCCATAAACCAGTGAAAAGGTTTGAAAACTAAATGCATTTTAGCAACAGCTGTACTATTTCTGACCTCATTAACAAGACCTCAAGGTATTTGGTTGGAAAAGATGAAAATCTGCATTTCAACTAATCTTAAAATGTTTGGTTTTTTTTTCTTTTTTAAGAATTACTAGAGTCTTTGTGAACATTTGTAATAAGCTATTTTCCTTTTGTATTTCCCTTTTCAAAAGGATCCTTCGGGAGGAATCAAAGAGGATTTCAGCCAAAAGGAAACTGTAATAACAGAGAAAGAACTTTAATAGTACAAAGAAAGAGAAACATTCTGAGTATTGTGGGGAATCCTTCCTGGAAGGAGCTCACTGAAAGAATGACTCATCTCAAGTGAACACAGAGCTGAATAAAAAAATAAAAGTAAAGAACTTCGTATCCATGGCTTATTATGTGTGACTTCTGAATCCAATTTAACTCCTAGTTTTACTGGGATCAGTTCTCATGGGTTCTTAAAATACTTTCAATTTTGCTTAAACAGTGGCTTCATTATTAATAAAGCTACTCTTCCTTAGAAAGTTGTGCATGCCATGGCAAACAGACCAAGACATAAAATCACACTATCTTGCAGAACAAGACCAGCAACAAGATTGCAACTGATTGCTCTCCAAAACAGCCCTTTTGTTTTCAAAGGAGATTAACTGCTCCCAAAAAGAAGGGTCTAACACTGCAAAAAGCATACCTAGAGTGATCTTCAGAAGAAGTCATTGAATCTAGGGGCTAAGCCCAGAGGGGCAGCAAGGAACAGTTCATTATTTTTTATTATCAAGTAGTAAAAAATGCAGAAATAGAGATAAAATTTAATTCCAGTTAGAAAAATACTGTGGCTAACACACAAAGTCACAAATATGACTCACATTCTAGTTATGTGAGGTCCCTTAACTTAAAGAAGTGAGACAGGGGAAACTGCTGGACAATAGTAATTTCTTCCTGCAAGGACCAGATAAAGTAGAAATTATTCTGAAAATTTGAAACCTTTTCTTACACAATTAGGGAAGGAAGAACACTTACCAGAATTTCATTTCAGAAACAGGTGTTCAAAATATCTGTTTCCAAATTGTTAATGCTAATAATCACTTTCTAATGTAAGCAGGGGAAAAATGGGGAAAACTTAGAAAAGGAAGGAGCACCCATTTGAATGGAAGAAGGCTCCATCACTGCAGTGAAGAATA
Organism: Motacilla alba alba; assembly: GCF_015832195.1. Lineage (NCBI taxonomy): Eukaryota > Metazoa > Chordata > Aves > Passeriformes > Motacillidae > Motacilla > Motacilla alba. Next base: position 8,919,987 of record NC_052029.1, on the reverse strand, counting down.
CAGCACTGAGAGGAAGCGTGGAGATCCCCTAACCCTCAGCTGTCACACCAGTCAGCAAGAGAGGGATAGTTTTAAAGTACTGGACCTCTAACATTTTATGGTGGTTTGCTAAACAGTGCAGTTCATGACAAGTGGCTTGTTTGCTATCCAGGTTGCAGCGTGCAATTAAATAAGCACAATTTGAGATTTAAGGTGAATTATTTATTTCTTTACTTCACAGTTCTTGCAGATAAATAGGGCTCCACATGCACCACACCTCAGGAGGCTGTCAGCTGCTCTTCACTGATGAGGGGGTAACAAGGAGACACAGAAAGGAAAACAGTTTGTGTTGATTCCCCATGGGCACAGTTTAACCTCTGCTGGGATTAATGTTCATTGGGACTGCAATTAAATCCACTTCATGGAAGAGGATTCTTGTGGAAGCATGTGCAGTGCTAGACTGGTGAATTGGTGATTCCTATATATGGCCCACCTGGCTTTTGCAGGTCTTTGACCTGGTTCTGTGAGCAGTTTACTGAGACTGTCTGAAATGGGTGAAGACCAGGGGCCAGATGGGCTCCACAAACACAGGTTTTCTGCCAGAAACATCACCTACATGGGGAGAAGGAGCTGAAAGCTTCACAGGAAAACTACAGCTTAAAAGTTGGCACTGTAGAGGGGAGAGATGAGAGCCACAGCCGAGTTATTACTATCTGAGGAAGAATTCTTCTTTGAAGATGACAAGTAAAGTTTAAAGTAAAGTTTAATTCTCATGTTTTTAATACAGAGTAAATTTTTGATAGAACTGCTGTGCAGTAGAAACCAAATCACACTGTCACTTAGTGGCCTGAGGAAAAGATGGGAGGGTTTTAAAGAGTTCAAGCTAAGTTTGCTGTGGGTGGAAGCTGCAGCTGGACGGTTGGGTTGCAGTTGGCAGTAAGTGTTTCTCAGCACCCTTGTTAAGAGGACTTCATTTACAAATGCCACAGAAACAATGTCTTGTCAATTTGACCACTGAGGTGTTCCAAAACTGCCTCTCTCTTACACGCTGAAGTCAGTTCTCCTCTGGATATCAAACACAAGTTCTCCAGGACACTCCCAGTGGGACCTTGGGCAAAGTAAACCTGATCACTGCTGGATATTGGGTTTCATTTGACTTTCATTTAACATTGGGCATTCATTAACACACGGAAGCCTTCATTTGATATCCTGGGAGATCAGATTAGGAAGAGAATGAGATGAACAGAATCCCAAAGAGAGGGAAGTGTCAGTGTGCTTTTCCTTTGCTGCTTGCAACATGATGAAATCTGAATGGCAAGCAGTGCCACCAGTATATTTTGACCAACTATTAAACACAGAAGCTATAATCTTTTAATTAGTTTCCTTCCAGAAAAATGGAGCAAGCAATGTTCAGCACCAGTCTGTATCTGGCAGATGGGTTTACCATTCAAGATAATGAAAAAAAATTAATTTTCACTGCGTCTACCCACTGTATACAAGGCTCAATCCTGAAACTGCTATCTATCCTATTATGAGATTACATTTTAATGAAAACATGTGACATCTCAGCAAATGATGTCCTCATTTTTGTTCCAGCCACTCTCAGATGTGGTGTCAAGACAAGGGGCTGAGTGCAGACTCACAGGCCATGAACTGACACATGACAAGAGCTGCAAATCTACTTCATAAAACGTGTGCTAAAAGCCTGCCTGAGTCACATCTCTTCCTTGGTCAAAATTCTGCCTTACTGACTGAGCTCCTCCAAGTCTCAGGGCAGAAGGAGCCCATGGTGCCAAACAAGTGGCCTGGCACATTACCTTGTTCTCCCTCTGACCCGAGTCAGCTACAGAATATATTCCTGGAACAAAAATTTAGAAGTGTCACAAGGAGAATTGAGCCCAAAGTGTGTGAAATGCAATTGCTTCCTCAAGCTTTGCAGAGTCAAACATTACTTCTTTTATTTTAGTCTAAACATGAAGAGAATCTGTTTAATTTTAAAGAGCACATAATTAGAACCGTGCTTAGACATTCTAAATATTACTTAAAACCATTAAAAATTTTAAAAATCAATATTTATTAGCCAAACTTGTTTCTGTAAATGAATACCAATATTTTGAATGCCCCACTCACATGAATAATCTCCTCATGCACATAAATAAGCCCTATCAATTAAGATAGACAGGACTAAGTAAAGAGATATGAATGCATACCAGCAATGGAGCTGCTTTAATCTACACTGGTTATAAATATGGAGCAGCAGAATCAACACTCTCAGCTACGAATCTTAGTTATAAAAAGCATCACAAAGTTTAATACATAAAAGGGATAAACTTGAACCATCCTGAAGAAATGCTGACTTGTGTTTTTTATTCAGTGATAGCCTATTCTGCCTTAAAATACAAGCTTTGAGCACCTTGCAGATAGAAATTCATCTCATTAAGTTCTGTTCTTAAATCCTGGAGAAGAAAAATGTTGTTCAGAATTGACAATCATTCATAGATGCTCAGATGAACAGAAAAAAAAATCAATCTTAATGAGAACTATAATAATTCTTTTCCTCTTTACAACAGATTATTCCCAGCTTAATTTCCCTGGAATTACCTTCAGCTGGCATTAGCATAACAACAATGCATTAAAAGGGATTAATAGAAATACAAAACAAATGCAACAACTGTTCAAAAAAAATCTCCTTGATGTGTGGCAGAGGCATAATTGGTATAAATCAAAAGGTCTGGCTTGGAGGTCAGAAATTCCTGTTGGTAGAAATAGATGTGTGCTATGTGCCTGAAGGCTGATGAGACAATCAGGGAGAGGGGTCTAAAGCCAGTATTTCAGGCATTTCATTCAGAGAATTGCAGTGTCAAACTCATGAGGAAGTTTGACACTCCTGTCTTTCCTTTCTCAGCAAAGAGAGGAGAGTTTGCTCCAAGGCCACAATGATTTAATGCAGATATATTAACAAAAAGGAACAACTCACACATTTATAAAAATGTGCTCTTGTGTTAACTCAAGTGGAGTTGGGCCAGTGGAAATTACTCAGCTCAGATATTTGAAAGCCATGCTTGGTAAAATCAGCTGTGACAGCAGCAAGGAGCCTGTGTTCATTTGCAACTTCTCTGTGGGAAAAGCTTTAAAGCCATTTGTCCCCTGGGCCTGTGGCCACACTGCTGTAGCTGTGCACCAGGAGTCTCACACAAGCTGTCAGTCATTCACCCAGGCTTGTGTCCAGCTCAGAGGGCTTCCAGGGACACCTCACTGCTCACGTTTGGTGCTTGATTCAGCACACCTGAGAGATGACACGGCTGAGGGACCAAGCCAAGTGCAGCTGTGTCATTGGCTTTGCAGGCAGCTCCAAAAACTGTTCCTCCTGGTGCAGCCCTGGACCAGCAGGGTCACACATTGCCCAATGTGTCCTCAGCTTGCAGTTTCTGAGAATCACCTTGGAAATATTTGCTTTCTGTGAAACATTGACAGAGCCAAAGCTGTACCAGTGCTGCTGCCTGTTCCTCTCGCTGCTGAACAAACATGCAGTGGCTGCTGCCTTTTCCCCAGAGCCTGCCAGCTGCTCCACACCAGGCCCTGCGTGGGGAATTTACTGCACAGGGACCCTCACTATTCACACACTGCACCTGCATCACCACTTCGACACCACACAGTGAACACAAACAGCTAAAGAATCATTTTCTCCCCCTCCCCAGGAAGAAGCAACATGCTGTATTTCATTTGAGCAAATGCATGTTACCAATAACTGCAAGCAGTGAATAACAAATATTAATAAAGCATTTAATTGGAATCCTGTTGAGAAGCACTTTCTCCAGCACAGCTGGCAAGAGCCCCCTTGAACAAATGCTGCCTTCTTGCCAAGAACAACACAGGTAGTCACAACTAGTCAGCAGAGGCTAAGGACATATGTGAACACCATGGCTGAAGTCTGAGCTTTTCAAAGCATGTATTTTATAGACTGAAGTAATCTGGGAATTCTGCCTAAATTTTCCTCCTCTGGCCTTGTAATTTTTGAGAAGATGGTGGTTATTTCTTAGCACCCCCACCACTTGCTAACAGAGTCCTTAGCTAAACCAGCACCCTGGGACAGCATTCCCTCCAGCCTCTATGTGCCAAGGCCCAGCACCAATGGTTGCCAGAAATACAGTTCTTTTAGACCAGTAACAGATGAAAGGGTCCATAAAAACTAGTTAACTATCATTTCCTTTCACTTAATTTGACACTGGTGGGTGTCTGCCTGCTTTGCCTCACCCTCCTTGCCTCCAAAGCACTGCTGTTTGCTGAGTCAGGAAGAAAACTCACCCTCTTCCACATGCCCTGATCCCTTTCCTAAACAGCTCTTGGCCAAAGTCTTGTAACTTCAACAGGCCAAAGTATTTGCCCAGAAATCACATTTACTTGGAAGAGTCTGAGCTCATGGCAAAAATCTGTACCACTGTTTGAGCCTGGCTGCACACATGAGGTCCCTCTGGGAATAGCTGGATTTTAGAGAGGCGATTACAGTCTTGGTAAGAGCCAAGTGTGGGGTGTGACAGCTTTCTAACTGGCATGAAATACATAGTCTAGTCTTAACTAATTTTGTTCTAGTCCTTAATAATTTCCATGTAATCCTTTATTAAGACTTTTTGAAAGAAGAGACTGGGCACTTTTTAATGTTCACTAATTGACAATCTTTGCTGTAGTTTTGTCTGTGTATTTTTCTACTTGAAACCCTTCGACTAGGATGCTGCTTGGCATAAGATTTCTTAGGACAGTTTCCTCAGAGAACACACTGGTGTGGAAATTTGAAAGATGGGCTCCCCCAGCAACCAGAGGACTTCATACAAGACAAGGAAGATGGTCTTCTAGGGGACGCTCATTGGTGAAAGCGAACCATAATTTGCAATACATGAAAAGAACATCCCTTGTGATAAACGAATCTCTTCATTTTAAAATTTTGCAACCTGAAATCTTCTCTTCCAATCCAGAGCCACTGGGTCTTTTTGAACTGAACAAATTCTCATTTATATTGAGAACACGTGAAATGCTTCCTCCAACACGTTTATTCCTCTGCAGCCTTCTTCCTACTAATTTATCCAAGCCTAGTGCGACAACACGTTTCACTCACGGGGTCCTAGGTGTGAAATGAGGCCGTGTGGCTGAGGAAGAGCCCCTGGGCGGTGAGCAGGAGCTCCAGGCCCTCACCCGCTCAGAGCAGCCGCCCAGCGCAGCCTTGGGGCCAGGCCCGGGGGGGGCCCGCGTCCCCGCAGAATTCCACGGCTCCACCGCCACCTGCCGGGATGTCCGGGCATCCCAGCCCGGCTCGGGGCCCTGGGACACGCCCCGGCCCGGGAGCGGCACCCGCAGCGCCGAAGGACGGAGCGTCCGGGAGAGAAAACAGCGGCCGGGCCGCGGCACGGCACCCCGAGGGCCACGGGCACATCCCGGTGCCTCAGGGAGGACAATGAATGGAGAGCTGCCCGACCCCTTGTGCTGGATCTACAGGATCCCTTGTACTGGATATACAGGATCCTTTGTGCAGGATCTACCTGATCCTTTGTACTAAACCTACTGCATCCACTGTACTGGACCTTCTGGATCCACTGTACTGGATCTACTGGATCCACTGTACTGGATCTACAGGATCCTTTGTGCAGGATCTACCTGATCCCTTGTACTGGACCTACTGCATCCACTGTACTGGACCGTCTGGATCCACTGTACTGGATCTGCTGGATCCACTGTACTGGATCTACAGGATCTACCACATCCCTTGTACTGGATCTACTGGATCCCTTGTACTGGATATACAGGATCCTTTGTGCAGGATCTACTTGATCCCTTGTACTGGATCAACTGGATCCACTGTACCGGATCTGCTGGATCCACTGTACTGGATCTGCTGGACCCTTTGCACTGGATCTACTGGATCCTCTGTACAGGATCTGCCAGGTGCCTTTTACAGGATCTACCGGATCCCTTGTACTGGATCGACTGGATCCCTTGTACAGGATCTACCAGATCCTTTGTGCCTATGTAACACACACCCAAGCTCTGGGGCGGCCAGAGACCCCAGCAGAGCGCCAGAGCATCTGCAGGGCCAGGGCAGTTCCAGACAGCACAATTAACCAGGGACTTCAGTTAATTAACACTGGCATCAAGCTGTTTAGGACGGGTTTAACTTTGGCCAGCTGGAACTGGTCTGACAGATCTGAAACCAAGAAAAAGGTTCAGTCTGGAAAGTAAAACTGAAAATATCTTTTTACCTCAGTCTAAACCATACTATGCTCAAGTTATAACTGTACATCAATCCATAAAATCACAACAATGTGTTTTTCAAGAGTATAAATATATATTTGCCCCTTTCTGCAGATTTGAAACAACTGACTGGAACTGCATCAAGATATGTTGTAAGGGACATGCCAGATAATTGGAATATAGGTCAAATTGAATTCCTCATGTGAAAACATATCACTACAACAGAGCTACCATGTCAGTAATGTATGGAGAAGCTGCAAACTCAGCATTGCTTTGTCTATCATGAGACCAGGCTGCAGTTTAAAGAACGACTTTCTGGTGTTTGCAGAAAAGACAGAGCTCAGCCATCTTTACTGAACTACAGTCCTGACAAAACAAATTCACAGCAAGGGTGATATTCCTGGATAGCTTCCTGATCCTACTAAACCAGCCATTATGAATGGTCTAGGTTTTTGCTCTTTTTAATATCCCACTGGCTTGTTCCACTAAGAAGTTCCTATTTTGGATGACTTCCAAGATCTGCTCAGTTCTTCTTTACTGTATTTTCATTACCATTATTTCCTTTAATACTTCTTCATCATCCTGGCTCTACTATCCTTTCCCCTCTTCCTGGGGCTAAACCTGGCGTACTGGAAGGACAATGCCCTTGTGCTTACAGAAGGGTGGATCTTCAAAGACAGACATGTACTGAGGCCAGTGGAGAGTATGTTACAGGTGACCAAGGTTCACTTCTGTACAAATGAATTCTTTGTAGTGGAGGAAAATTCAAATACAGGCAGCAAAGTTACAGCTCTCTCTGATTTTGCTCTCTCTGCATTTTTCAAAGCTAGGTCGAAAATGTAAGAATTTGTTCCCAAATGATTAACTGACTGACAGAGTTGAAACACCATCTGCATTCATTGCCAGGCTGGGAGCTTCCCATCAGCACCACTGCCGTAACATCACACTCAAATGAATTTACACATTTCTCAAGGACACTGACACACAGCCATTCTGCCACAGTCAGAACTAAGCAAGTGTTTGAATCAACACTTGGTTAAACTGATTACAAATAAAACCTTTACAAGTTTACATGAACACTATTAAGCCTGTTGTTCACTGTTATTCTCCTTAGAGTATACTGTGTTGGAAGGAACCCCCAAAGATTATCAGTTCAACTCCTGTACCTGCACAGGACAGCTCCAAGGATCCCACCCTGTGCCTGAGAGTGTCCAAACACTCCCTGAACCCTGCCAGCCTTGGAGTCCTGACCACCTCCCTGGGAGCCTGGTCCAGGGCCCAGCCACCCTGCCTTGCACCGTGGCTGTTTCTAATGCACTTCACTTTCTGGTCACCACAGCTCCTGCACCAAGGCTGTGGAACTGCAGAGAATTCTCCTCCTGAACCAATTGCAAAAAGAAATTTAAAACATGGAAAAGTTTCTTCACTGTCTTGAATTTTGTAGGATTGGCATTTTGAACTTAAAGTTTTTTAGGCATTACCTTCAAAATTGCCTAAAATACAGTCAAATGAAAATTACATGACCTCCTTACTTTAATAGAGTCAGAATTCTCATCTGGCCCCACCAAGCTTTAGGAGGTCCGGGGACAGGTTTAGCTTAAAACATAGAAAGGTAGGTGCAAAAAGCTGAGGTGCAGTTTGTGCCAGAGCTGCAGTTTTCTCTATGTATGGGAAACTTCTCCAGACTTTTGAAGTTTTCAGGAGTAGCAAAGGTTCTTGCTGTCGCTCCTTTTTCTTATTGATTTGTTGATTTTCATTTCCTGTTGTAGAATTTGATAACAGCAGCAGGATCAGACACATGCTCTTCAACTCATGGAGCTAAGCCAATGGATACACATTGCGGATCAAATAATTGTTTAAACTTAATTTGATTGATATTGTCCTAATTCTAATTTTTATTTGCTCATGAGCATGACTGACCACTAAACACACAATTAAAAATTGCTCAAGTTGCTTTGTTGGATCAACCCTTCCAGTTTCTCTGACTACAGTTTTGATTAAAAAAGCCAGTTTTTTCTGCTTTCTTCTCTCTCTGAGGAGGCAAGAGGGGAAAAGGGTATGTTACAGCTTTATACTTGCTCCCTGTCATGGAAATGAGGGAGGCAGAGTTTGTGTTTCCCTGCATAAACCACTTTTTTGGTACACAAACAGCACTAATTACCTTCTCTTCATGTCTGAATATCAGAAAAATTATCTATATTTAGCAGACTCAATATAACATTAGGAGTAGGATGAGGCTTTGGAGCAAAACACAATGATCATCTCATTCAAGGAGACTCAGCATTTCTCAAAGCCTAATGCTATCAATCCATTTGCTTATAGAGAGAAGAGAATGATTTTGATTAAAATTTTTGCTATCCTTTCAATCTTATGGGTTCTCAGTGGGAATCTTTTAGAGGACAACAACACGAAAGACTTATGCTCTGTGCATGTTTTTCCTTCTGTGGATCACACTTCTCTACACACAGGACACCATGCTCAAGCAGATAACAAATGACAGACACAATCTCTTATCTTCGTGTTGTATCCCTTTGTCCCTCCCATGTTCTTCTAGTGTTACAACAAATACAGAGGGAAGGGCAGAGTAAGAAAGGTGAGGAATATTTGTGGAATGAAGAGATGCCATGGGTCTGATGAGAGACCAAGCCACCGACTAAATATGGGACTCCCATAGGGAGGAAATTTACAAGTGACAGATAGGACAGGACAAGTAAAGGTCATGAGAGGAGATATATATAAGTATGAAGAACTGAAGGAGAAAAGAAAGAAATGGTTTTATAAAAGGGGAGAAGCTCAGCTGCTGGCTACTTCTGTGTCCAGTCACAAATAGAGCCCTGTTGTACCTCAGACACCTCACACATACAAGACCAACTATCAATGCAAGCCTCCCGCAACCATTGCTGAGAAGAGCCTCTGGTTCCACAATGGAATTATTTTGGCTTGATTTAGAAAGCCTCTACTTTGGGGAAACTGTTTTAGTGCAGTTTTATTGAACCCCAGAAAAGTGGCAGACTTTTCAGCTAAACCTGAGGTGAAAACTGTCAATAGGATATAAAACCAGCTCCATGAAATTTTTTCCGATGGTGAAGATTCCATTAAAATTGTGCAGCGTGCACTGTGGAAATGTTACACCAGGCTGTGCTGGGTTATTTCCCAAGTACAATCAAGTAGAGCATTGTCATGTTGTCAGGATAAACACTGAGTACAGCCGAGAGATTATGACATCCCATGATGGCACCATCCATGAGAGGTAAAATGTTCATCTCAGGAATGGGAGAACAGCCTCATTCTCATTCCAGAAGACACTGACAAGTGGGTTTTAGTTAGAAGTACTGTAATTATCCACTTTGCACCAGCTAATGTTCAGTGTTTCTAATTAAAGGTAGGTAACTGTACAGAACTTTGCAATTACGTGGGATAATCTTTGCATCAAAATAAGACATAGCCCCCACTTCATTTGCAGGGGCCATGTGCATGCCAAAAACATTTCACTTCTAGCCAGCTACACCAAAAGCAGAGGTACTGACCTGTATGAAGAAGATCATACTCCTCTAAAGTTCATTTCACTCAGAGAACTAGCATGCACACACTAATTTGGGTGACATAAAAAGTACCTACAAGGGAAGTTTGCCAGGCAGATCACCAGATACAAACTGAAGCTGCAACAATACAGTTCCAGCCCATTTCACTGAAATTACTGGGCATCACTTTGAGGAATAGAGCCTCTGGGAATGGCATTTCATCTTAACCCCCTCCACAATTGTTTCTACAGTTTTGAGCCGAGCTGCTTTCTGTCACAAACCCTTTAGCTTGGCCAGGTGGTCAACCATAACCCAGGCAGAGAAATCCCAGGCAATCACTTTCCTGAACAACCCCACATTTCAGGGACAGGAGTAGAAGCAGCTATGCCCCAGAATGATCTGCAGAGCATCAATGTATAAGTTATGCAATGTATTACTTGATGAGAATCAGAGATGCACTTTCAAATCAAAAATTTGTTCTTCATTTGCTGACTATCCTGTCCTCAGGGCAAATCACTCTGATGGTTTTGTATCCAGAATGAACCTGTCTCAGTGTGCTTATGGCTGCTCCTTCAGTTTCTACATATTTTTTTCTCCTTGCTTCAGCACAGGGATAGGAAAAGACAATGATTGCTTGGAGACAGTGGTAGAGCAAGGTAATAGGGAGCAGTGATGAAGGAATGTGGATGGAGGTGTTACCATGGCAACAGGGGGACAGAGAGTTTTCCAGCTTTGGGAAAGCAAGCACATTTTTCATCACTGTTTCTACTCTGACTTCTGAGCAGCACTTGTGACTTTTAGGGTGAGGGACAAAAGTGCAAACAGCATTTGGCCCCAGGGAGCTGTTCCATCACTGCAAAAGTTAAAGAGCAGCTGAGAAAGCCACACAGAAATTCAAACTGGTGTTCAGGTCAACACCTTCAGCATAAACTTATGTGACTGAATTGTGTAGTAGATCCATAAATGCATTATTTTTCAGAATAACTTCTAAAAACACAATTCCTGTACTCTGAAACAAAATGTTTATCATCACATTCCCAAGCACTGGCTATATCAGCCATATGTGTCACGTAGGCACTGTACAGTCAGCATTTCCCTGCCAAAATTGAGTCCAAGAAGAAAGAGCAATACATAACAACAACAGTAGTGAACTAACCCCATTACAGGCAAGGAATGTAACAGGAATATAACAGAAATAAGAGCATCTATTGATAGTCCTTTATCAGTAGTAACTTTGCCCCTTTTGGATGGTACAGGTTTTGCAGATGAACAGCACAGCACGAGGTATGCACAGAAAGGTACGTGTGGCTATGGCATAGAGTAGAACATTCCCTCTTTAACAGACATAACAGTGAGGGTGCATATTGCACACACCAGCTATCACTCACATTAACTGTTGCTCCTAATGAGCCCAGCATAAGTGAGGCCAAAACCAAAACTCCTTTCCCCCCAGGAAAGTTATCAAAAGATCTCATGACTGACCAGCTAACATGGCTGTGCTATGGCAGGGAGCACCAATTTTCATTTAAATGTATACAAAAATAGACAGAAGGCTTCAATGCTTTTCTGAGTTAAGATGAAAAAGTCACTGCAAGGGTGTGTCTTTATGCTTTCTTAAATATAAAGAAGCTGTTAAAGGATGAACCACAATATATAAAAAAGCCTAAAGGATGAACCACATGAACTCTGCGAGTTGGCAGAAGATTTACAGAGGTGCAAAGCTGCCAATTTTCAGAGAACACCTCCTGGAGCAAGCAGTCTACAGCTTATAATTTCTGAAAGAGACTGTGGGAATGCTATTAAAGAGAAGTGCCATTTGGAGTAAAGTAACAAAATGCAAGAAATTGTATTTGAATATGTAGGTCTGCAAATGGTAAATGTTCCTACTGGTCAATACCAACACATTTTTAAGAAATAATAGTGGTACTAATGTTAAGGTAAAGGATGATAATATAAGCAAGAAGATGCAAACCTTTCACCTTCTTAGGGGCATGGTACAGCTGACAGTGATACATGATATAATCTCTCCACCTGCTTCTTAGGGAAGCTGAGCATGACAGATAATCTCACACTGTTTATTTTGGAGGAGTAGATAAATTCACCTGGAGAGCCATGAAGACCCTTGTTGAGGTCACAGCAGTTTTTGCAGGATATGTCACATCATTTACACTTGCCAATTTGTTTCTGACTGCTCCCAATCAGACCTCAGCAGCACACAGAATGAAGTCCAGAAAGTTTTAAAATTTGAAGCAACAGCCTAGGAGCAGGAAGCTCATGGTATTCACACACCATCAGTAGTGCCTGCTGAGGCATTCAGGCTGCTGGTCACAGTAAACAGAAAACCACAGATACTTTGCCTCTGGCTGACAGCTCACCAAGGGCAGGAAAAAGCAAATCCTGTAGCCTCCTACTTTGCATTTGTGGGATGGGAGCATTAAAAGACTGCATTGATTCCTTCACCCACTGACACTGAGCACAGTTGTGATCTTCAGGTTTTCTGGGGCCAAAGGATGCTCAGTTGCTGTGCTGCTGTTGGCCAGGGTAGAGTTAACTTTCTTCACAGTCGCTGTCCGTCTTGAATTTGTGCTGGAGACACAGATGATAGTGCAGAAATGTTCTTATCATTGCTGAGCAGTGTTTACACAGAGCTGAGACCTCCTCAGCCCATCTCACCAGCAAAGAGGCTGTGCAGAAGGAGTGCAGCCCAACAGACCCAAGGGACATTGCAGACAAGATGGTGTCCTGCTCAGTGTATAAAGCTGGGGGAAGAAAAAGGAAGGGGAGAATGTTTGGACTGATAGTATTTGTCCTCCTAAGTCACCATTACATGGAGCTCTGCTTTCCTGGGATGGCTGAACCCATCTCTGCCCTTGGGCAGGGATGGATGAACTCCATGTGTTGGTTTTTTGAGTGTGTGACTTTTGCTTACCTATTAAGCTGAGCTGTCTTTACCTCAACCCACGAGTTCTCTCACTTTTACCTGTCTGATTCTCTCCCCAGTCCCAGTGGCAGGAGTGAGTGGCTGCATGGGGATGAGATTCTGTCTAGGGTTGAACCACAACAGCTGCTCTCAGCTGGGCAAAGCCTGGGCTGAAGTCTCTGCAGGCCTTTGGAACAAACTCTGTGGATACAACTACCACATAATATCCCATACTCTGTTATCAAAAACACACAGTACACTCCCAGGCACCTCACACCTCTCCTTTCCCACATCTGCTCTTTGACATATTCCACTTGCTGGTAAATGTGAAGTACCAACCACTGTCAGCTTCAGTCAAATACACAGGGGGGGAAAAGCCTCATGTTTTCTGAGAGGACCCAACATCATCCATCGATCTAAGGTGGAGGAAAATCTGGAATAACAAATTTGTCCCAGTCAGAAGATACAGAAACAGTTCTGTGTGAGCCTAGATGTGCCTCTGGGAAAATGAGAGGTCAGGTAGTAGCTGTAAGAAATGGATATGGTCACCAGCTTTGTACCTCCCAGAGAACTCTTCTCTGGCTGTTTATTAACTCCCAGGAAAACTGAAGTTATGTGGTTTCAATTGCCACGAGCAACCTTATCAGAAATAACTGCCCTCATGCCTGAAATGATGGCTTAGTCCAGCAGAGTGCTCCTCCCCCCTTCCTGTATCCCCTCAAATGGTGATCCTACAATTTAACAGATGATAGTGCTTGCAGAAGCAGGTTTTTTCACTTATAAAATGGTCCCTGACAGTTTCTGCCCCCTCATAAAGAGTATGTTTATATTCACAGTGGGGTGGGTACCTTCTATACTGGCAGGTTAATACACTATCAGACTTTTCTAAATAAATAATTCAATTTTTCTTTATTCAAACCTCAGTCCCCAGAGGAGTTTTCTTCTACCAGCCTGTAACAGTGGTCTGGATCAAAATAATGTGGTGACTGCAGCCAGCTGGTCTAGCAGGAGGATTTTAATCAGCATCCCCTGAGGTTTCTGTGGAGGGAGGACTTCACTTACACATGGCAATCACAGGCAGGAATGATACTGTGCTGTCTAAATGTAGGCATTTTGGGTGGGAAAAGTTCATCAGCTCAAGTCTTGAACCTGAACTCTGTTCCTAACTTCCACACACGAGGCAATGTGAATGCTGGCTGTAGCATTTAGGAGAATTTATCACCAGGAGACTTCATCCTCCAGGCAGCAACCTGACCAAGTCATTGCCCAGGGTGGGCTGGAGGTCTGAATAACTTAGACCTGAACAAACAGATGGTCCACAGGTGCTGCAATATCTCTTCTTTCATACCTGGGATGAAAAAGAAAGAGCTGTTTCTCCCTTTGCCAGCCTACCACCAAGCCATGTTTCCAAGCAAAATGGGTGATATTGGATAAATTTCTGTAATGCTGTACCTGGTGTTCCTGTAATACCACTACAGCAAATCAAAGTAAGATATAAACTGTGGTTGCCCAACTCTTTCATGCAACTATAACCTTCTGTCTTGCTACAGAAAAAAAAAAACAAAAACAAGAGAGCATTCCCCAAGCATTTCTCTTGGGAAAAAAAGACAAAAGCAAAAGGAACCAAGCAGAACAGATCCAAGCAAACTCTGCCACACATTATTCAAGACTTTTGAAGCTTAACATGGAAGAAACACAGAAAGCAGAACCACAAGCTGCAAATTTTTGCATTTGCTTCCTATTTCTGTTTAAAATCCTGTCAATCACACCTCAGCACTGCTAGCAGTTCCACCTTACCATAGGCATCATCTTGTCTTCAGTCAGCAGACGTGAGCAGGTTTTCTTTTGCTTTGGAAAATCCTGTAGATCTACTTGGAAAGGAAAATTCCCAGCTCAGGAGTCCCTCAAGCCATAAGCCAGCAGAAAAGCCTCAGCAGAAGGGGGTTACTCTAGCTGCTTGCACCAAGTGCTGCAGCAACACTTTCAGGGCTGCAGGACACAGCTGTGGGCTGAGGAGTTGAAATGCCCTGAAGTCCGAGCTCCAACTTGTTCCCTTAACACAGCACCTGGCCTTTGTGAAGCAGTTTTTAAAAAAAAAGCATCATAGCTTGGGAGGAAAAATCCCTCCAGAAGCAATGAAACTCTTTTCCAGTTGCTCCTGCCTTTCCTGCTTCATTCCCCAGGCACACAGCAGCCTGGCTGGCCATCCTTCCCTCTTCCACCACTGAATAAACCTCCAGGTAAGGAGACACTCAGCTCAACAGAGCAGCACGGTGTCAGGATTGGTTCCTCCCAGCCTCCAAGCTGACTCCTTGACTTTGCTTTATTCAGTTAGTGCCTCTGACCATGGCAGCACAGCTACTATGTCTATCCTCTTTTGACCTAAACTTCTTGACATAATGGTGAATTTGGGCACACAGGGGAAGAGGAAAAGAACAACAGCAAATAATTTTATTCTTGCAGAACAACCTATTTGCAGGAGAAAAGAGATGGTAAATTGTTGCCATTTTACTGTCTTGTTTGAATAATTTTCTGAAGGAGAATTTCTAATGCTTTGTGTATCAGGAAGGGGCAGCTGCTCCCTTTTCCATATGGGTATTATGGTACAAGGCACTGATGCAATTTGGAAGATGGACTATTGACTGTTGTGAAATGATGCTGAAAACGATGCAATCAATTTAATTCTCTAATGGCCTAAGTAAAGGAGGGAAAACTTTCTGGGCATTGTTTGACCTGCCTTGTGAGAGACTGAAATTTCTCTTCTGAGTAATCAGAAGATGGATCTCATTTTATACAACTTTTTTTTGATTCAGTAGCTGAATCCCAATTTATAATTCTAGTTCCTTCCACTATTACTCAAAATGAATAAAGATGACAGTTTTCATTCCAAAACCTGGAGTGTTCAGGCCTTTCGATGACCTTCAAGAAAACAGCAAGACAGTCTGACTATAGCCATCAAAAGATTTCTGGTTTAATTGGTTCTTGTAGAAGTGTAATCTTTTATTAAATATTTTGTGGCAATGAATTGGTTTGAGCTTTCATTTTTTAAAAACTAAATACAGAGTGAGATGGCTTCCCTTCATCTATCCTAAGGTGAAGGGAAGCACCATTTCAGTTCCCTGTTCTGACCAAGGCAGGGATACCTGGCATGAAAAATTACCTAAGTTTGTGAATCTCTGTGTGTGGGTTAGAGGGTAAAAGAGAGCACATGCATCTTGGTATCCAAC
This sequence comes from Motacilla alba alba, assembly GCF_015832195.1. Taxonomy (NCBI): domain Eukaryota; kingdom Metazoa; phylum Chordata; class Aves; order Passeriformes; family Motacillidae; genus Motacilla; species Motacilla alba. The sequence continues at coordinate 8,904,100 of NC_052029.1, read as the reverse complement.
AGAAAAATGGACTCTTGTTCTGAAAACACAAATCATGGCAATTCTACATTCACATTAAAAATAAAGGGTTCATATTGCTCCACATCAGAATTGGCATGTATTTCAAAACATGAAAACTGGATGAAATTAGAATTGCTGCATTTTCATCAATAAAACACTAACTTCAAAAAAAGAGGGAAACTGTCACATCCTCTAGATCAATACAGGTTGCTTCAGGGAGTGTGTGTGCCACAGAAACCATCATTTCTGTTACATCATTAGGTACAGTGGAAGACAAAGATCATATTACCATGTTTATATATATATGTTTTTTAAATGAAGAATTTATTTAAATAAACAGGAAAACTACAAAAGCTAGTTTTACCTCCCACCTAGTGAATTGAGATTTCATGGACTTGTTCAAAATAGGTCACATTTAAATAAACCAGCCCTAAGTTCAGAGCCCTGTCTGCTGCTCTACATCTGAAGAGCTCCTGTGCATCTGCAAGGTCTCTCCTGAACCATTCCCTGGGCCTTAGTATAGGGACAGCTCTGGTATTTCTCTCTGCTTATTGTATCATGAATTATCACTTTGTAATGTTCTTCTGACCCTAAGCACACTAACCTGAGCTGCTCTCAGTTAAGGTCCAGGGAGAAATGCTAATCCAAAATTTGTGTGCTGGCATTAGCTTGGTGCTGTCTCTAAAGTAGATTTGGATTCATGAGTTCTGTTTTTAATTCTCAATTCCAATACAAGTTTCCTGAGCAGGGCGTTTAATTTTGTTGCAGCTGCCACCTACTTCAAGCATACACTTACTGCTTAAAGTGTAAATTAGCCAAGACAGGGCTGCCTAACCCTGGGTACCTGTAACAGCTGGCAGAGAGCAGAGAAAGGCTCACAGCTGGACTCCAGTGCAGTATTGCACTAGAAATGTTACAACACAAAGCAAGGTCCTCCCAGACAGTGCACCCCAGCTGGGCATTTCTCCCACTCTTTCACTCTGAACATGCAGTGAGATGCTCTGAACAAAAAGTCAGGCAAGACCTTGCTGGTTCAGCCTGCCTGCCCTGTATCCACCACATATTCCCTTTATAATGAGTTTTCAGGATAAACAATGCCTGAAAATTTTTGATTAAATGCTTTTCAAGCTCTTAAAGTCCCTATGAAGTGAGTTAGTTTGCTCTGTGATATTGCATTATACAAGAATGATTGATTGAAACAAACCTTTTCCCCTCTCACTCCATAGCTATTTCCACAAGTATTTTGAATCTGGCAAGAAGTATGACATTATTGATTTTCTCTGCACTGCTTGTTCTGGAGCCTCATCTGCAAACACATTATTCTTTATTGCTTCAATAATTTCCCTGAGTGCACAGAACTCCATTGTATTTTTTTTTAAACTTAGCATGTAGTGATTCTTTAAATTTTTTATGTGCTCTGAAGCAGAATATCAGCCATTTGCAGAAATGCACTGGAAGGCAACCAGAAATTCAGATGTTTCCATAGACATGTGACTACTACTTTTGCTGGTCCAAAGTTGCCCACAGAGGTTTTGCCTGGTCTGGGACACTGAAAGCACACTGCATTTCAACAAGGCTTCAAGTGGTGAGGAGGACTGGGCAGAGAAGAGAAACTCATTCTGAACTCAGGGCAGAACTCAGATGGCTCCTGGTCAGTAGAATGAAAAGCAGTGTTTGGTGCCTCAGCCAGGCCCTCAGCAGTCCCTAGCAATGGGCCTCAAAGCACCTTCAATTTAAGCCTTTTCCTTTCCAAAGCCCTCTGCTCACAGTGCTGAATGCACAGCACAGTCTTAAATTGCATTAAATGCAATGCATTGATTGGCACACCTGCTCCTTGAGAGGCGAACTAGAAACCCAATGGGATTGGAAAATCAGTGCTGGGAGAAGGAGCATCTCCAAAGTCAGGTCATGAGGAATTCATCCTGGAGCCACTTCTGTTTGGAGGAGGTAACAGACTGGCACTGGGGTCAGAAACGTGCTGGACACTCCAAGGAAGTGCAGTTCTGTAGCCCACTCAAACTGAGGGAAGGCCAAGAACACACAAATGCAGGCTGGTGTCACTTGAAGGAGTTTGGTGTGGTGGTTTTGTGATGGGCCAAACCTATCAGAACCACTGAGTGCTGCTTATTTTCTCAGGCTGCTTCCTTGTGTTTCAGCCACCTGCTGTAACCCAGCCTGCAGGCTGAGGACCAAAACAATTACAGTAAGACATAAAACCTCCCACTCTCATTAGAGATGTGAATGAGCTGTGATCTTCACATTTAGAAGCATTTTAAAGTTTCCAGGATACTGCAACATACAGAGTTACTTAGCAGCCTAGAAAGGTCACATCTACTCTGCCTCCCTTCACTGTTTACAGAGCACAGTGGGCATCAAAAACAATAGATCATGCATTTTCATGCCATAGATTCAGAGGAAACAGAAATTAGAAAAAAGAATGTGTTTGCAAAATGACAAAACTGTGAATGGGGTAAGAAGACAGTAAATACATCTTATGATGGATATCTTACGACAGGAAAGTCACCTTCCACCGATCTGAAGAGGAACACCAAACATTTTCCACATCTGAGGAATCAGATTCAAGCCTTGGATAATGACCCAAGAATAAATCCACAGACTAAGATTTCATTACACACAACATCTGCCCAGAAGCCATTTTACACCTCAGTCTTTGCTTTATGACCAAAGAAATTAACAGCTTCGTGTGAGGTGTTGGGCAGCGAGTTCATAAAACCAAAACCCCAAAGCTTCTCTTTGTCAAGCTGCTAACTTGTCTATTTTGAGTAGCAAAGGGTGTTCCAAAATAAAGAACAGTTTTACACCCCAAGATATTGCAGTATGACACTTTAAAGATGCATGGTCTTATAACAGATAGTGTGGTAATCTTCCCATGTAGAAGATATATATCTTTAGAGGGTATGTTGAGAGGAAGGAGAATGCTATAAATTGTGCAGTGCTGCAAGCATGTACTGAAACTCAAGATATAAAGCCCTCTCACATGTTTTCCCTCTCTCAGAGCAGCTGGGTGATGTGATGCAACAAGGCTGACTCATTCCCATTGCCATTAACCCCAGACAGCTTTTCCTTGCAGGGTGGAGGCAGAACATCATCCCAATAACCAACCTCACTTCTAGAAGTGCTTCACTTCACTGCAACCATCTCCTTCCCTACTTAAAAAAGACAAGATCTCTTTTTAGCATAGTGGAAATCATACCCAAATCCTCCCATAAACAGCTCTCCCATGAAAGCACAGAACCTGAAGCTGAACACAGAGCCTGGATTGCCACTGTAACTGGCCCTGCAGCAGGGCTCTGTTGCATCACTTGCTGCAGGCACACACTCAGAGGTGCTACTCAGAGGATCAGAGCAAGGCTGCCTTAAAGCACTGACTTCTGGTTTTGTCTGACTGAAAACTGGGTCAGGTCCATTGCAACAGAGTGCTGCCTCCACACCAGTGAGGAACCAGGCTCAAAACTAATTTGATCACGTTTTTAAAGATTGTCTCAGTGGTTTTAAATGTATTTCTTTGGTTGTGCATTTTTTGACCTTATTTAAGAGACTTTTCAGTAGCTCTAATCTGCACATCTGTTCAATAAACAACAGGGCAATTACAAAGGCAATTTCAAAAGATACTTCTAGTATTTAGGAATGACAGATTCTTGCAGGTGACAGCTGTTTTGCCACACTGCCAAGTTCACAGCAAGCTTTGTATCACACCCTGAACAGCTCCAGGAAAACTATACCCAGGCCACAAGTCTCTGTGGTGACATGAAGACTTTGTCAATGGATAAAACATCACACGGTCCTGCCAGGGCACGGGGGAGGCTGGGCTCACCTCAGCTCACCTCCAGCACTGCCAGCTCTGGCGCCTTCCCCCTGTGCCAGCACCTCTGTGCCACCTTCCCCCTGTGCCAGCACCTCTGTGCTCTCTGGACACAGAAGCATCCTCCTTCTTCCAGACACGTCTGCTACATCAGCGTCTTTCAGACACACTTGGGAGAAACTGAAATGGGGGGCTAAGGGGAGAGGACATTCTTTTTGTCTTGATTGTACCTTTCCAGATTTCGGCTAAGCCTTTTTAAATAAGGGGTACATGTCTGCTGATTTCAGGGAAATCGGGGGCAGTTTAAAAACTCTTCAGCATTTTTTTCCCTTTAAATTAACCTACATTTGTTTTTCCCATGTTTAATGCAAACCTTGCTAATAACAGCTAGATATTAATTACCATCCTGCTGGTCATCAGCCAGCATCAAGCTCAGTGAAGGAGAAAGGCACTGACTGCACAGCTGCAGTATCTGCTACTGATCAGATCACACCAAGAAATGGGGATGTGCTCTTGATCACAGCTGCTCTTTAACGGTCCATTAATATCTGTGCTGCTTCAAACCCTCTCTTCTGATTTTAATTCTTAGGGCAGTCAATGTCATTGTAGTAAGTGGCTTCCTTGTCCCCACCCCTGCTTATATTGTATTGAATTATGTACTTTAGGAACATCTTTCCAACTGACTGATCAAACCTATCTTTGCTGGGTGAGCTCTGGCTTTAATATTGGATCAGAAACATGTTGAGTCCTTGGCCTGTTTGGAATAAACTAAGTTTACTGAAATATTGTACAAGGCTCTTCTCTAAGAAGTCATTAAAGCAAATCACTTTCTCTGTAAGTAAACAGAAATACTTCCTATGAAATACTAACCATTTCCTGCTTTCATTACTTCAGTACGAAAATTGTGCTTTTCTTTTTCTAAACCATTTAGACCTTCAGTTTGAAGGTCTAAATGAAGCTTGGATGTTGTAATGTCCCTGCATCTAATTTCATATTTAACTCTACTGCAAATGTTTTTCATGGTTATTTTGATTTTGGATTTGTGAGTCAAAGGAACTTATCTGCTCATTGTTTGCAAATTCCTCCACAGAAATGGTACCTAATATATTTAATGAAGACTGGAATAAAGAGAGTGAAGTTAGGTGGGAATTTTGCTCCCTCTTTTTTTGCCACTTTCCTGATGGCATTCTCTGCTTCCCATCCTAAACAGCACCAGCTGCAGATAGCTACATGTCAGGCACATTTCTAGAGGCCTCACAACTGCCAGTTACAGAAATCTGACTTCATCTGTTGACTGTGAATTGCTGTAACAAAGAACAACTCCATAGCTAACAGCAGCGTCTCTTCAAAAGATGACTCTTAATACAGTAGATTTAAAAGCTGTTGCCTGACCTATTTAAAAAAATCAAATATGGTTCAGAATATACTCATTTTTTGCTATTTCAAAGTGCTTTTAAAATGAAGAAAGAAGATAAATGAATTACTAGTAGGGAATTATATAGGGACCTATATAATAGAGACACAGAAAATCACTGCAGAGCACTGGAGAATAATGCAGCCACTCTCCTCTCTCACACCACACAGTCAGTTGACTGAAATCACCATTTATTATTCCATTTGCATCATCTGAAATGAAGCAGTGTGTTAATGTGCTTTGTCAAATAAGGAATGGTGGAGATGTGCTCAGCCCTTCCACAAGAAGATGGTGCAGGAGTTGATTGCTGAATTCAGTGTGTGGGCAGCACTCAGTGCCTGCCCCTGCTCTGCACCAGGAGGGCAGACTGGGGGCTTTCCTCTCTATCCCCTGCCAAAAATCTTCTCTGGTAGTTGTTCATTTCTCACGGAAGCTCATTACCTTTAGTAAGACAGGAAAACATTCTCAGAGTACAGCAAGAGGACTCAGCACCCTCTTTGCCTCTGTTTTCCCCACAGCCTGTTCTCCTTTGGTTCTTTTATCCTCAGTAAAGGACAGCAAATCAAGTATATAAGAAAAACTGCAGCCCTTGGATATTTTTTTTTTACATTTGGATGGCTTTAGGAGAGGGCCTGCTTTCACAAGTTGAGTTCATGCCCATTACACTTGTGTTTTTATTCACAAGTATAGCAAAAGATCCCACTCTGCATTTTACCTGGCTCCATGTGTCATTCAGTTAGATGAGGTGCCAAGTGTTACATTTTCCTTGGCTAAACATTTTATACAGTATACATTTCGCCTACTCAGGACACACTGATCAATCCACAATAAAACCTTCTGCTTTTGAACTGTCTCTGTGAAGGAAACAGGAGCAGGAGACCCCAAAGCTGTGCTAATACAGCACTGAGAATCGGAGTGCAGAGTGCTCTGGGGGCTCGGAGAGCCTGCTGCTTCTGCTTGGATTTAGATGAAATAAGGGCAACTGGGGTCTTGATCCAAGCTCCTCACAGCCATTTACACTAAGCTGCTCCCAGAGGATAACAGTTAGGAGAAAGCCATGCTGGATGGCACAACTTGGCCCCACAAATACAGGGAGATATTCCAGGATGTCTCCTATATTAATTTTCTCCAATAAATTGGCCCAATGGTTTGAAGGAATTGAGGCTTTTTTAAAAATCTGAGGTCAAACCAGAAGATTATCAAGTTTTCTGTCAGCAGTTTATGTGTGTTTACTGCCTATCTAACTATTTACTGGATTTAGGTAGCTATATCCAGTCTGCCAATATCTGATTTTCTGTCTAGATTTGTGAAGGAACATAAATCTGGAGAATGACTGCAGATCCTTTTTTCTTTAAAAATCTAATTTTATTTTCAGCTTAGTGCTGATTCATATAACAGCTGATTTTTAAAAAGCACATTTTCAGATATTTTGATCTTACAAGTGTTTTTAAATTCAAGAGCTTCATCCACATTGGAAAACCACTCAGAGAATACATAGAGAAAATTAATTAGAGTTCAGTTCCTGACAGAAGCTGAGCATCTGCTGAGTACACAGATCCCATTTCCAATGGGAAATAAATAAATAAAAATCAAACCCTAAATTAAATCAATTTGTATTACAGGCACTCAGAAGCATTCAGAACTGGGCATTTGTGATCTAACTTTAACATAAAGATGTTCAGAGCTAGCTGGTGTAAGCAGCTTTTTCACACCAGTCCTACCATCAGTATAGCAATGGCACTAAGGAGTTTGGGACTGCCCCAGAGCAAGCAGGAGCTGCCTGTCAGCAGTGACCTGGATCATGCCAGTTTTGATTAAAGGCTCAGGTATTTTATCACATACTGTGACTGATAAAAGCATGATAATGACTATTAAATGCAGCTGGTTTTATAGCAGAATTTAGTTCCTTGTCGAGAAACAATTAAACCCTCGGGATAAGTTTTTAGTATAATTCTCAGTGATTTAGCTCTGTGATTCACTAGAAGTCACTTTCCTTAAAGCCTCTATGTTGTCTGTGAAATGTTGGCTGTTGCTTCAGATTTTCCTGTCCTCTCTCCTCTCTGCAGTTCATACCAGTAGATCCCTTTCAGGATTATCTTTGTACTTTATTCTGTGTATTAAAACCACCCTCCCACCTGGGTCACTCATATTAACTACCAATTGCTCATATTCTTACCTTCCCCTCTCTAACCTCCACAGGAAAAGCATCTCATGCCTCATAAAGGTGGTAGCACAAATCCATGTATGAATGGGAATTAGAAAATCATTTAAAGGAACAGGTTTTTAGTACACGATTCATTCAAAGACAACACAGTTACCCAAAAGGTTTAAAGATGAAAGTTTTAATTCAGAGGGTCATTAGTTCATGAGAGCAGGAAGGAGCTGATACAATCTTTTAGGGTAATCAGATCAGAGCACCATGCTCGCTGTGCTGTTACAAGCTGCCAGTACCAAAGTTATTGATAACTTAAAGTGTCATTATTCTACCTAGGTTGTTGCTGAGCTAAAAGTGCCAATAGATATTTAAGACTTATTCAATATGATAGTCAAGTCTACTTGTGAAACACTGGCAGGCAGATGTGGGTTTGTGTGCAGAGCTTGGAAAATAGTTATATCCCCAAAGCCCTGGCCTTCAAAATTCTGTCCTGGACAGACAGGCTTTGATTGTAACATGGAACCAATGTCTCAGGAGTGAGAAATAGTAATAAATTATGCAGCTCTTACTGTTTTAGGCTGTTGCCTATTCATCCTTTCATCTTCTCTGTTGTCTTTAAAAGACAACATCTCTCACTAAGCATTCTGTTGATAACCTTTGGGCATATTTCAATACAGGATGAGAAAACAAAACCAATAGGGAAATATACACCATCCCTACTCGGTAATTAAAAAGGATGACCAGTTACAGACTAAACCAAAATCTATCACAACACTGAAACAGTGCAGGATGGTAATTAATAGCAAATTGCAGCATTATTACAGCACTAATGCAGAGCAGTCATGTGGGAATACTGAAATCCCTGGAATGTGAGAAGAATTTAAAATCCAGCTGATAAGGCTGTAAATCATCAGTCAGTCAGTAGGGCTGCAGGTATGAATTGAAAAAAACAGAGTGGCAAAACTCCATCATTCATTTTCTTTCCCCTTCTATGTCTCCCTCGCTCTCCCCAGTTTCAATTTCTATCAAAATTATGGCAAAATTCATGTCCTTTTCCATCACTTTGCCTTCTCGCTTCTAGCTAGAACTATCATTAGAATGAAAAATGCTTTCTTGCTTTTTCACTGCCTTTAATAATACACAAGACTAATTATTTATTTTGCCACAGATTAATTTGCAGCCAGAATACAATGGAGATACAATGCGTGCTATCTTCCCGAGAAAAGAGGGTAACAGTAAACAGGATGATCAGTTAACATGGCCAGGACAGACCCACAATTTAAGGAAATTTTTATTACCCTTTCTTTTTTAATCTACCATGACTACCAATTGGTATGTAAAATGGATCCAAGACGTTTCTTACATTATTTTAGTTGGGATGTAGTCAGAAGAAAGAAGCTGAACCAAGTTCACTGTTTTGTGAATTTAGAAAAATCTCACCTGAGCCACAAAATGAAGATAAAGTACTGAGATGTCAGCTGAACTAGGAGATTCTGTTCTTTGCAAAATTAGATAACTGTAGGCTTCAATGAATTTTTAAGTGACTGAGTTGGGCCTACTTCAATAGAGTTCTGCCTTTCTAGCCAGCTCTCCTGCACTTACTGTTCCTCTGAATTTGGAAGTGGTTTATGACATTCTGTAAATAATTACCTGGAAAGTTAGTACTGGCAAAAAGTGCCTAGAATTCTGAAAAGTCTTCTCTTTAAAAGCTGATATGTAAAAAAACACATTTAAAAATCTATGCAAAAAACCTATTCCTACTGCTCACCAAATTATTTCCACACCCTGTTCTACTCTGCCTACAGGAAAGCTTTCCTTTCAGAGGGCCATTAGCAGGGTGGGTGCCCTTGGACTCAGCCAGGACTTTGGGATGCCCAGCTGGTGCTGCTGGCTCAGACCTGGTGTCCCTCTGCCCACAGGGAATCAGAGCTGCTCCAGGGGCACAGGATGGCTGCAGCCTCTGCACCAGGCTTGGTGTCCTTTGCTCCCTGACCTCTCCCCTCGTGTCAAGACCAGATTCTTAGAGGTAAAATTCTCCCTTCCACAAAGGGACAAGCTCTGTGCCAATCTTTTCCTCTCTGTTCAGGCTGTTCCTTGCCCGGCACAGCTAAAAGTGTTTTCTCCTTTTTTCATTTCAGAAGCACGGGTGACATAGGGCAGGACCAAATCATCACATACACAGTGAAAACGAGAGGAAGTATTTTCTCAACAGGAGATAGCAGCTGCATTATTTACCAAGACTTAACCAACACCCTGAGAGGGGAATAACCGTAAGTCAAGGGAAAACATCACTTTTCAGAAGCCAGGTCATGCCTGGAGAAGTGCCACCTATAAAAAGGTTTTGCTCAGGTTGTTGCAAGCCATGAATAATGTTCTGCACACATCCAAGCCTTTGTGAAATCAAGCCCTGAATAACTTCAGAAATCCAGACTGAAACATCCTCTGTACTATTGATGTGTCACACAATGCTGAGTACATTTTAAGATGTTCTTATTTTCCATCAGCAACCTATGAAAATACATTTCCTACTCATTTACAAGAGCACAGCAGAATCATGGGTTTGTTCAGAAGATTAGTGGCATTGCAGTATATTACCAAATCCATGTTTCCACCAGATCAAACATGCCACACTTTAGACTGGCATTTAATACAGATATCTGTAGCCTGCAGGAATAATAAATGAAACTAATTAAGTTTAATAATTCAAGAGAACTTGGCATTCCTGATTGTTACATAAAGGCTAATTATCTTTCTCCTTTTCTTCCAGATCTCCCCCTCCTATCACCAAATTAATCTGGAAACTTCATAAAATATGAAAATATTAAGGAAAAAAATCATGATGGTAAATTCTTTCAATACACAGAAAATGCCCTGCAACAGATTTACAGCCGATGCAAACTTGACTAAAACCCTACAGATGTTTTAAAGAGTAATGTCTGTTTTTACAAGCAGTCAACTTAGTCATAAAGGAGATTTATTTTCTTATACATCCTCTCATCACAATAACAGGACCCAAAAATTGTCTTAGGCAGACCTTACTAAATCCAAGTCATCAGCAACCCTTCAGCAGAGATCTCAGATATTGCAATCTCTGTACCAATTATTTCACATGTGTTGGCACACAATAACTTTTATTGAGGATCTACTTCATTCAGCAGTGGAATATATAAAAAGCACTAGAAATTTCTAGAAAATTACTGCTCTCTTCTTTTCCTACATTTACCAGACAGGGTCAATCAAAACACAAGTCTGAATTAAATGTCTGAAACCTTAACAGTGTCTTAGGCTGAGAGAAAAACAATTTGTCAGTTAAGAGAAGATAAAATTGAGAGAAGGTTTTATCAGAAGCACTGGACTCAGGAGGGGAAGTTTATGTGAAAAGAGTTTGCCCTGGATACAAAATACTCAGTGTGAAGCACTCCAGATCAGCAGGTACCCACACAGAAAGCAAAATACAGGGTGTTTCATTCTCACACAGAATGTACCACCAAATTACAACAAAATCCAAACTCCAATCCCAGCTGCCTCTATTAATTTTCTTCCAAAATCCACTTCTAGCCAAAAGTCTTTTTCCAAGGTGAAGAACTAAAGAAAATACTTTTAAAGAGATGATTAATTTCATTTACAGAACAGTGAAAATCTTTAGAGCCAGAGGTTGACTTAGATTACCTTGCTAACTAATAAAGAGACCAGGTTTTTAATTAGGTTGCCTAAAGCTCATTCTCCCTTCATTATTTATGATTCTTCCTTTGCACGGTGTAATTATTACCAGAAAAAACTATATATATATATATAATTTAAAATCCATATATATATGTATGTATATATGTATATATTATAAAATATTATGTTATACATATATTTTATATATATGTGTGTGTCTGTGTGTCTGTGTGTGTTATGAAAAATAAGAAGCTTCCTCCTCCTGCACAGGCATTTCTACTGAACAGTAACCATGCAAAGAGAGTCTTGGCATGTGCAAACATCAGTTTTCTTCAGGTCCCTTTTCTCCTGGGACATCTACAAGCTACATCTAACAGGAGGGCTGCTGGGCAGTGTAACTATAACCATGGTGGTTCTTCTCATTGTGTACATCCATTTGACATTCATTTTTGACTGGAAACTCTTTTTGTTCTCTCTTTTAGTGCCTAGCAACACGGGGCCTTGACCAGCAGGGATGGATTCTCAGCAGCATCATGAAAGCCACCATTTTTTGTGTGTAGAACATGAACAACATTTGCCTGATCGAATAGCACTGCACAAGGCTGGCTCCCACACTGATGTTGGGAATTACTGGAAGGGTGTGTTTCATGTGTGGGATGTGCAGAGAGCTGCATAAAGGCTGTGAATTATTTACAGTTTTGGCATTATTCATTGCAGAGGAGTTGCCTTTGCTCACCAAGTCCCATGTCTCCTCATTTCCTTCGACCACCAGGGAGGCTGTGTTAAGCCAGCAAACATCCACCCAGGCTAGGCTCAATCTCAGCCAGGGCTGGAAGCACAGCAGCTCTGGGGGAAACGCTGCTGTGACACGTGGGGGAGGTACCAGAGCCAAGCAGCTCCTCTTGAACGTTGAGCTGTCATTATTTTCATTGCTGTCAGGCAGAGATGGCTACTGAATACAGGCAAGAAGAATGCAAGCCTACAGGCCACTAAAAATTACTTCCCAGGCTCAAAGGATTGTTTGCCAAGTCTTCAGTTGCTGCAACCACTGCTGAGACCAACACCTGCAAAGGCTCCACACTTTCCACAATATTTGGTTTCGTGAGAATCTCTGGGACAGACTTTGTTGACTTCTGTATTTCACCTGTGCAGATTTCTCCATTTTCCTCTGCTGTGCCCAGAGAGATCATTTGAGGCCAGTAATCACATACCCACAGCACACCCTCCTGCTATTGTACTCTATGCTTTTTCAAAGTTTAATAAGCCTCTGGAAAAAATGAGCATTCCTGCTCAGTTGCATTGGGGTGTAATAAAGTTGGTTTTTTTTTTCCCCAAGGGTTGAATTTATTCACTCTAGCACCCTGCCTATGCAGATATACTGCCACCATTATTTGGGCACAGGGAAAAGAATGTTTGTGGAATTCTTAATTTGCATTGTAGCAGTCCTAAAGCCCTGTCATTGACCAAGCAATGCCTTTGGATCCTAAGAGACCAGAAAGAGCAACTCCAGTTCCATGGGCTCATAATCCAATTTAACAGGGAAATTTTTACTGCTTTTCTATCTCTGGCTTGTAAAAAAAAAAAAAAAAAAAAAAAAAAAAAAAAATCTATTTAGGCTCAATACTTTACTATACTTTGCATGCATGAGTCAAAACATCTGGTGCCAGCCCATTGAAAAACAAAGACCAGAAAATATATATTAAACCATCAGCACCACAAAAACCCCAAACAAAAAACCAAAACCCAAACGAAAACAAAACAAAAAAACCCACCAAAAAACCCAACCAAAAACCACCAAAAAAACCCCAACCAAAACCCACCAAAAACCCCTAAAAAACCCCCAAAAACCAACAAAAAATATCAAGCAACAAACAAACCAAAAAACCAAACCATGATCGCTTTTTGCTTCAAAGCACATGGAAGGGGTGGTAGAGGGCACCCAGGCTTGCTGTTACAGTAGTTTATAAACATATGGCCCAGCAGCTTCCCAGCAGACAGGCAGGGGCTCAGTTTTCTGCTCAGTCAGGCTGGCGTGCAAGGTCCTGCTGCAGGAGCAAGGACACTGCCAGGGGCCTTTGCTTTGCACCACAAATGCAGAGAGCAGCTCAGGACAGACAGCCCCCAACACAGGCATGGCCACAGTGAAAAATACACTCGGTGGCTTTGCTTTTTCCCTTCAATCCATGCCCAAGGAGCCACACAATCCTCCTGGCTCTGGCTACCTACAGCTGTAGTAAAGACCTCTGGGGCCACAGGTACAGGAATAAATTAGTTCAGATATGAATTAGTACAGATCTGTGCCTGCCTTGATGCAAGGACCCTCTCTTCTGTCCAGATCAGCATATTTCACTTAACTGTGAGCAAAACTGGACGACAGAGAGGTCAGGCTGGGATGGCAGACACACTGTCTGCAGGAAATCCAGGGAATTGCTGAAGGTCTCCCTGGTTCACTCAAGAGAGCTTTCCCCCCACTTTGTTTATAATATTTAAATAATTTAATTCCCTGAATAATTCTTGTTAACTTGTTACTTGTCTCTGATAGGAAGTTTCCTTGCTTGAAGTGGGTCAGCTCTTCATGCAGAAGATTTTCTGTTCCTATAGGGAATTACTCAGCAGAATTTTGGATTATCAGCAGAATTATGGTACACTCAGACTTTCCCTTGCTGATTTTATAGTAAGAAAAGCCCTTGCCCTTCTTTTGGCAGCTTTGTTCATTTGGCTAGTGGATCCTCAAACATTTGAATTTTGCATTCCTGGAAGTCTGGTATTCAAGCCCTCAGAACAAATCATCATCCCCAGAAAAAAATGGAATGTATTTGTGAGACAGCAACAAGAGCCTTCTCTGCTTAAGCCTGGTATGCTAAAGCACTAATTCTTGTTACACCTACTTACAGGCAGCACTGCAAGCAGACTTCAGAAGGAGAGACATGGAAACAGTTAACACGAAAGTTATGATAATTCCAGGTTTATTTTGCTTATAAGCTGGTGATGACCAGTGAGCCTTTCCTTCCTCCCTGAGCAGAGAGAAGTAATACAGACATTTGCACATGTACACACACGGTTTTAAAGCAGGGAAGAGGTAATGGCACTGCTGAACCCTGTGGATGTTCAGTGCACAGAATGTTGTTGCCTACCATGCACTCAGTCATGTGCCTGCCGTGCTCCTGGCAATGATTATAATTGCCCATAGTTGATTTACATGTTGCATTTTAAGCACTAGAGATGAGAGTAAAGTTGCCTGAAGGTCTGAATCCTTTTGAAAACATTGTGCATCATCTTAGGGGAGCTAGATGAACAGTTCTCTGACAATGCAACAGCAGGAGGAAAGCTCCCTCCAGTACTTCTGCAGCATCTCTTCCATACATCAATGACTAATTTGGACTACTATAACTTCACTTAGGCCCATACAGCAGCACTGAGAAGAAGAATTGTGCCATTGTGTCTGTACAAGGGCCTATTCCATGCTTATTGCAAAATAAGTGCCTTTTAAATATATACATATTGGTGAATGCAGCTTAGGCATGAGGAATGCTGATATACTCAGCCAGCCAAGAACAGGACAGATTCCTCCAGTGTTCCTGCTTTGGGTTTGACAGTCTGTTCCTCCAGTGGGGCTGTTGTGGGAAGTGTGCACTGCTTGGTACAAGTGAGACTACCCAGAACCTAACCCTGCATTGGTGATTCACCCAGGAAATGTCATGAAGCAGCATCCTTTAAAACCTCAAAGGCATATTCCAAAGTAAATATATATGCAGAGTTATAGGTATGATCCTGCCCGATACTGTCAGAAAGGTTTCACCCCCTGTTCTGGATAGATCCTTTGTAATATCTGGTTAACTTTAAACACATGCCAAAGAAACCAGTGAGAAATAAATGCCAGCCTTTGAATAGATGCTTCTGTTCAGCAAGTCTGTTGGATCAGAGGTCTATATTTACCAAAATGCATGTTATTACTTATCAACTCACCAGGAAAAAAATTAATTCATTCAATATCTCCCCGTGCAAATTTTAATCACTTTTTCAATGTCAAACCTTTAATTAGGCTGTTCCTAGGAAGCAGTGCAACCGGGCCATTAGCAATGCAGCCATAGAACAAAACTCTATTAGGAAAGTGACACTTTCACTTCAGCAGACTCATACACCAGTGCAGTTAATCTGAATCAGATTCTAAGCAAAAACAAGAAACTACTGCAACAGTGTTCTGAATGCCCTCAGAACTGTAATTTGTACATATATGATCCAGTAAAACTGTACAGAAATGCCAAAGAGAAAGTCTAAGTTTGCTAAAAGGAAAATGTGACACTATGTCATTTTTGCTACTGTTATGAAATTTCTGTCAGAAGCAGCACTTCCTTCATTTGCATCCACCACAGGGAAACAGACATTTCTTCATTTCATTTAGGAGAACATTGGGACAACTTGTGGAGCAATGAGCTGGCAGTACTGAAACACTGAATGAGCACATGAGCCATGGTAACAACTGCTTACACTAATTACAGGGTTCACAGACAAGGAACTGGACTCCTCCAAAACACACGGGTTTGTAGTACCTAACAATAAATCTAACCATTATTAGAAACAGTGCTGTCCCCTTGGGTATTGGGAACTACTGCCCTGGCACTTCTTTCTTCAGACACCCCTGTGCATTCTCCAGGGTACAAGTTGAATTGCAGAGAATTGAAGCAGAATACACCCTCACAAGGGCATGGCAAAGCAAGAAAGACAAGCAAGGAGAACAGGGAGGAAAAGAAAAAAATACCATTATATTCAAGTTATAAAAGGGTGAGCAGAAAATAGATTTTTAACAATAAGTGGAAAAGCAAGAAAGCTATAGCTAGAGATTAAAAGAGGACAGTGGCTAGACCTTGATGACTTGAAGAGAGTTTCTTTGAAGAGCCTGAATTGAAACAAAAGCTCCTCCATTTGTATTAGTAATGGAACAATAATCAACCCTCTGGGCAAAATATGGGAGCAAGGCAGATCAGAGCTCAAGTGCAAGACGTGAAAATTTTATGCTCAATCTTAGAAGTGACATGTTTTTGTTTGAGGAGGTTATTGTAAACAGTTTTATTTTAGGAGCTGCCTTTTGAGAAGCTACTATACAAAAATGCACACAGAAGAAAGCAAGATGCTTTTCTCTATCTGAACTTTGCCTTATCAGAAAAAATTCTGTTTGCTATTTACAAAAAAACCCTGAGTGCTGGCAGCTCTTAAAGCATGTCCCCTTACTTAAATGCTTTTAAAGTTTCAAAAATCTCAAATAATCAAGTGATGCTCATATGGAACTCATGAAGAGCTGCTGAGTCTCTTACTGTAAAGCTGAAGTGAAGCCCAGGAGAGCTCATCTTTGCTTTATACATTTAGAAATATTGATGAGTTCAATTCCAATTTTAACATCCATGGTCAAAGCAGTCTATGAACTTCTCATGCACCAGAAGAATAGTTTCCATGAATCTTCCATCTCTTCAGTAAGCAATAAAATACATCTTAGTTGTTAATACTTACCATTTAAAATGGCAATTTGGAAATTGCCAAGTGACAGAAGTGCAGAGACATTAGACAACAGGGTGCAGTGAACTTTATGGGACATGGCAATTGTCATTTTTAGGAGTATTAAATTTCACAAGCATCAGAGCTCTGCTGTGACTTTGATACAATGAACTAGGTCTTTTTAAGGATGGCAACACCGAACATTTACCCAAGTTCATCTTAGCTCTTTATGTGACTCCAGTGTAGAAGCTGCTTGAACACAGCTCTGATACTCAAAAATCAACCCAAACCCAAAATGCTGGTAGAAAACAAACTCTCCTCATGTAATGATTATTTTAAACTCAGAAAACAGACTTCTGGAGCCCCACTCCCTTCTACTTCCCATGTCTAATAGCAAATCCCCTAACGTGGTGCTGGGCTCTGTAACACAGGCTAAGGCAGAGGCCTGGGGACACCTCTACAGCATCACCTGGAATGATTTTCTTCTTCAGCAGGTTATTTGACCAAGCTGAGTTGTATGACAGAAGAAATACTGTTAATGGATTTTTTTCCCCCACAGTATTTAATAATTGATTCATTTTTCTACCAAATAGACTTACAAAAATGCTTCACCAGCAATCCCCTGCTTCCCCACAAGCTACTCTAACTCCAGCATCTTGATTTAGTCCAACTAACTCCAGGAAATAAAACAGGAGCTAAACAACACTACTTTCAGCCATTAACATCCTGAAAATGCACAGTGGAACATGGAAAAGTTTCAGACTCCACGATGGAAGTGCACGTGTGCCACCAGAGCCACCCAGGCTCTGCCCTGTCAGCCCAGGCAAGGCTGTCCCCAGCACACGTGCCACGGATGACACTGATGGAAATTCTCCTGGGAGCATGTGCCAATGGAGACTTGTTAATTTGCTGTGCAAGTTGCACTTGGCTTTTCTTCTCATGGGAGAAAAACAGCCAAAGGGGAAACAATCTGGCTGAGGAGATCCAGCAGCTACAGCTGTGCTCGGAGAGTTCTCCTCCACCTGCACATCTGCTCCACAGGGACTGGCACTCTGCAGAGGGTCTGATGACCCTGAATATTAACAAAGATTTCTCTACACCACCCAGGTAATCTTGCTGATGCACCCAGAGCAATGATGGTGTTCTGCCCTTGAAAGTTCTCCACCCAGAAAGGTCTCACTTGCTCTCTAGGAGACAGTCATCAATTCAGTGATGTACTCAGCACGTACAATCCTGGCTGAGGCGTAATTTTACTGCCATGCATGAAGTTACATCAGAATTGATTCACCCCAGTAAGTTAGATTTTAGCTCACTGTCTGCATCCTTGTTGCCTTTCAGAAGAGTTTGTGCAGTCAGCCCACAAGAACAGACTCACTGCTTGCTTGAACTCCAGCCCTAGGAGGTGCTCCCATGGTCAGGCAGAGCAGGCTCAGAGGCCCAAGTTCACCTGGTGCCTCGGGAGGTTGGAAGTATTTTTTCAAGGGGGTCAAAACACCACCATGGCATGCCCAGGCAGGCAGGCAAAGCCTCCAGCCCGCCACAGAAAGGCAGAGAGCACAATTTGGCTATTCCTGAAATAGCTGTGAAAAAGCCTCTGGGTTAGATCTGTAGCTCTTACATAGTTTATGTTAGGACTTGGTGATCCAAAGGATCCAAATGAATTTGGTGGTGAATGCTCCTGAGAATCACTGATTTTTAGGGTTTTTTTCTTTAAAGAGTACAAAGATTGTCTTTCCAGAAGCTCTTTTCTTGTTGATGGTGAGGTTTTGTGTGCCCTTGGCTTCTTGTGATCAGTGGGACATTCAGCAGCAAGCACTCTTGGAGATTCATCGATATTTTCAAGGGTAGGAGAACTTCACTCCTTTCGAGTACCACTCAGACAAAGATTAAAAGCTTGTGAGGGTGCCAGTTATATAGCCTGGCTGAGCCATCTTGCCAGTGAAAAGCTTTGCAGAATGCGTTCGGGCTTCACAAGATGGAAATTCAGCTTTTATTCAAGTAGTTTGATTTGGTGACTTCACTGTTTAATCCATGTAGCCACAGTGATCAGTCAGATGCAGTAACTGAAAAGAGGGGAGCTCAAATTAATTCTACCAGGATTTCACAGTGTTTACTATTCTGTATCTCTCTGGCAACATGCCAGTGGGACAAGAGTTCAAGACAACAGTTGATGTGTTCTGCACTGGAGACAACATATTCTTCCACTACGTGACAGAGCCTTAAGCTGAGCTGCTGGATGAGCCCCAAGTAGGTTCCCACAGTGCAGTGGGCAGATCTGGCCTGAAAATTGCACAGCCACATTTGTGCTGAATTAAATCCAGATCAGTAAAACCTGTCTCCTGGTTAATTACTGTGGGCAAGGTACCAAGCCATATCCAGCCAATACTATTTTCCACTCTAAACTGGCCTGTGTGCAGCTGACTGTGTCACTCAGAGACAGCTTTGCTCCTCTCCCCAGTCTGTGCACATGTGGACTTTAATTATTAAAGTGCCTTGGATTGCCAGGCCTTTGGGACAGGGCCAGTCTTTTTCTCACAGGTCTGGGTGGGACCTTCCATCTTGTGTCTCACTGTCTCACACAAATGCACAAGTGCTCCTGCAGTCAGGTACCAGCAGCTCTTCCTCGTGCAGCAGGAGGACTGAGCAACAAAACTGCTGCTCTGGTAGAAACTGAGAGAAAAATATTATCAAAATGGGTGATGGAAATGAAGGAAAACCAGCGCAGAGCTTATTAGCCAAGTTGCATACAAGCTTAAAAAATGTATCAGCCTAGACCTGGAAATTTATGTTCAAAGCCACGAATTCAGAGTTAATTTATTATGCAGTAGATTTCCAGCTCCACTGAGCTAATGGGATTTGTTACTCTGTTAAATGGGCTTTTCCCTCAGAGCACCTTGTTTCATTAGACCATTTAACAAAGGTTTGGGAGAATGAGGTGTGTAAACACAGCACAGCCATGCCAGCTGCCTCTTTGTTTTGCCCACTAAAATGCTAATTCCTCTTACAGACTATAGGTGCACAGGTACTGCACTCTGTGCAGGAGGCACGAGGATTTTACTTTATTGAAAGCTAAAGAGAAAGTGCAGAAAATTTCTCAGATTTCTTAAGAGAAGACTTATCCCAGTGTGTTAGTTAAAAATTGGAACAATCTTCCTTGCACTAACAGTGTTGATGACAGGCTCTCCAGGAGCCAACTAGCACTTTGTGAAATGGCAGATGCAAACAGAACTGTCTGTAATTAATAACACTTTAATTAATAGCAGGACGAAGTGGACCAGACAAAATCAAGCCCATGAGAGTCTCTGTTTCCTGTAAAGTATCAACACAGAAAAAAAAAAACTAAAATAAAAAGAAGGTGAAAGATCAAGTTCTGTTTCATGAAAGTGAAACAAAGTCATGGAAGAAGCAAAGAGCCTGGCAACAGCCCCAGGAGTGAGCTTGAGCCCTGCTTGTTCATTCAACACCCAAATGAAACTCCTTTTCTGATATCCCTCACAGCATCCTACCCTAGTGTGCCCAAACTCCATGCTGTTCTTCCCAATATCCATATCTCTGGTGAGAAAAGAAATTCTTTCACTCCAGGGCTAACTGGAACATTAATTTTCTATCAACTTTAAGCTTTTAAAATGAGAGTTCTTTGCCATTCTGATCAGCAAGCTGAGAGCAAATGCTATAATCCTTTGTAAAGCAATGCATGCATTAAGGAGAAATTCTGCACCTTTTCAGGATGCAGTCTTAGACTACACAACTGACTGACCTCCATATTCCCACTGTTTACAATAATTCAATTTTAAGTTACAATATTTTGATTTTTCCCAAGGAAAACTTAAAAGCAGCTTAACTCCAGCAGCTATTAGGCATTGTCAGTGAAACTCCATTCATGATGAAAAGAATAAACCTGACAAAACTGTCAAGGAAACCAGGAAAGTCAATATCTGCATTCCTGACAACATCAGGAATAACAAATCTATTTTTAAATGGCATGAGTTTTCTCCAGATATCCATTTTGTAACTGGTATAGAATAGCAATCTTGTTGAAAATAAAATTAATGTACAGAACAAAGACTGAAAAAATTAATAAAAGCTGTGGGACTTGAAAAGAAATGGTTTCTTTCTCTGTCGCTTTTATTTGTGTGTGCATTCATGACTGTGTGTAAATCTAAATACATTCCCAAGCCTGAGGGCAATGTTGATTCAGAAACACGGAATAAAAATAAAGGAACCAATGGCCTGTTGAAATTAATGGCAAAACCCCCTTGACTTCAGCAGAGACAGAATTTTGCCCCAGATATTTGGGCCAAAGTTACCAACAGCCAGGAGGTAGTAAATTTGACCTTTGAAAACCAGTGAGAAGGAGAAAGAAAATGGCCTTTGGATTGCCCACCTATTCTGTAAAATCTTCCTGAAAATGTAGCAGAAAGTGTTCAAAACTTGCTTCCCTACCCCACCTTGTTTTAATCTGGTGCTGTTTCTTTCTGCTCTGCCTCAGGGGTGGTGTAAGCCCATTAAATAGATGTGTGGGTCTGGAGTTGGGGGGGGTAATTACACCTTCAACTTCATGCAAGATAGGGCAGATAAGAATTTACTTTCAAGACCTCTCAGGTGACTTCACACTTTGTGTTAGGAGTGTGCAGTGGAGGGGAAGAGGGCAGACCAGCTCATGGCGCACACATATTGAATTTCGCAGGCAAGCCCGACGAGGGGGAGAGAATGATACATCTGACTTCATCTTATCAGAAGGCTAATTAATAACTTTATTATACTATATTAGTCCATGTTATATTACACCATATTACATTACAGCTAACTGAATCTGCCAAGCACACAACTCTGCACACACTGCACAGAATCTCGTGAGTGTCCCGACACACACACACACACACACCTGGCCCTGGCAGGCCAAGGAAACAAAACACCATCAATTGGGGCAAACAATCTCCATGTTGCATTCTGCTTTGCACAAACACAGGCACAGCAAATGATAAGAATTGTTTTTCCTTTCTCTGAGGTTCAGAGAATGTGAATCTCAGAAATATTCTTGGGAAGAATTGTGCCTTGCTTTTCTCTGTGAAGAGAAATGGGGGGCTACAAACACATCCATGGATGGCACTGTGCACTCCCACAGGGACACAAGCCTGAGCTGCTCACCCTGAAGTTTCTCACCTTCTCACACTTAGCCCTGCAGCTGCTGTGCTCAAATACAGAGAGGAACCACATTTCCAGATGGAGGCACTGAAATAAGGAGAGGCTGTAACTCAGCATCCTCTGTGTATTTATGCTGGTTTCAGAGGCTGGGTTACAGGAACCTGGGTTGGGGATGGCCTCAGAGGTGCCAGGCACACTCGGGGCATGGGAGGCTGGGAGGGACAGCCATTCTCTTGAA
The DNA here is from genome assembly GCF_015832195.1 of Motacilla alba alba. Taxonomy (NCBI): domain Eukaryota; kingdom Metazoa; phylum Chordata; class Aves; order Passeriformes; family Motacillidae; genus Motacilla; species Motacilla alba. The sequence goes on along the minus strand of NC_052029.1, from coordinate 8,882,172 downwards.
CCTGGCAGTAGGTTCCTCCAGGGGAATGGTGGTGATGGGATGTCACCAGCTCCCCACAGACCCCGTGTAGTGCCCTGGCACACCGGAGGTTTGGCACCTGCTGCTGGTGGCCCTGTGGTCCCAAGGCTGTCTCTGGCCCCCAGCCCCTGCTGAGGATGGCACAGCAGAGGGCTGCCCCCTCTCTTGGTGCCAGGGACAATGAGGTGAAGCAGGCCAGACACTGGCTTGTTACAGGAGGCTGCCTGAGCTCACGAATGACCCTTCTTTCTACTGGCATGAGCCCGGCTCTTCTCTCTCCTTGTTACTGCAAAGCAGCAGCCACCAGACAGGCAGGATTTAACAATGCCATTGTAATAACAACAGCAGTCTCCAGGCAGAGAGGAAGCCCTGGCAGAACAAAGGCCAGCTAAAGGTGGAATAATGCATGCCTGGGACATCTCCTACTGCTCTATTTTTTCTTATGTATTTATGTTTAATTAACTAGTGATTCGGAATGGCTCTGGGAGTAAATCCCTCCTGGATGAATCCCAAGGTCACTCTCTTAGCTGCAGGATGGAGAAATGCACTGAAGCCTGGCCAGCTGATAATCTTTCGCTTGCTTATACCAATTGAATCCTTTTTCTCTTGGATGAACTTATCTGGGAGCTAGCTAGGCTGTAGGCCCCTGTTAAATAATGATGATTATGTTCTTTTTGCTCACTGTCGACAAAGAATTATAGCCCCTCATTTAGAGCTCATTTCAAAACCATAAGATTCTGTAATTGAAAGTGGCTGAAGCTAATTTGATAACCCAGTTCTGAACACAGCTGAATAACTACTTTCCCTTTGTCCTTTCAACAGTAATGGCCTTGTCAGGAAAGTCTTCTGTTCTACTTTAAAGAGAGCAATTATGACAAAGGTTAAAAACTATTGTCCTGTGACAGTGTGCAATTCCAACATTGCCTTCAGGTTCCCAGCGAGGCCAGGGCATGGCAGGAGGGTCAAACTCCCTCCAGCCACAGCTGCCCTCTCAAACACCCACCCAGAGCTCACTCTCTTGACTGACTCTGCTGCACCCCCAGGACACAGAGCTCATCCAGGAGAGCACCTGACTCTTCCTCTGATGACCTGGGGTTTGCTGGGCTCTCCCGGGATGGGAGGGGGATGAGTGCCTGGCAGCTCCTCGGACACACCAGACCATCCACCCTTGTGATTAAATCCCACACCAGGACAGCCTGAAGGCTCCCTCTCCCTTACAGCAGCCAAGCTGACTGCACTGGTGGTGCAGGGGAAGGGGAATCCTCCTCTTGTGCCCAAGAGATGGGTACATTCCTACAGACAGACAGGCAGGAGAGGAGCTCCCCCAGTGAACAGCCCTATGTGGATGAGCAGGACACCCTGGCCCTCAGCAAGGGCAAAGCAGCCAAACACCTCACAAAATAGAATATAAAGCCTGAAAGGGATGCCCACCTGGTGCTCTGTGTGCTGTCCCCGAGGCTGCCTGGCTCTTGTGACTAACCCTGACCCCTGAACACCTTTACTGGTAAAAGCAGCAGTGCAGGAAACCTCCTCTGGCTCCAGTTCCTGTCTCCTGCTCACACCTGCACCTGGCCATTCAGTGATGGCAGGAGATGAGAGCAGCTTTCCTTAAGCCTCCTTTCCAGTGATCATGGAGGGGAACTCACTGATTGCAAGATGAATATTGCTGAGATCTTAGTAAATTTTCCTTATGTATTTTGGATTCTGGGCCTTTCCCAAGGTAAGTGGGGGAAATGTAAATAACATGGCAAACATTTCTCTAGCCATAGCCTGGAGCTGTGCTCAGAACTGCTCTGGCTGTTGTAGTAATTAGCACAAGCAAATTGCTAAATTGTGTGCTGTGATAAAATGATGGATTACAGCATGGAAGAAATCATTAACTCATTGATTAGCAGCACATGCCTTCAAAACCACTGTCTTAGCAAATTCTGAGCATTGTGGCAGCTTTGTAAATGTTGTCTCCCATAAGCAATAATAATAGATAAATCACCAAAATTCAATTTTAACTATTAAAATTGGTTCTCAAGTGGTTTCTAATATGTATTGTAGCTGCTCATGTGGGGCTCCTGTTCTGTGTCTCCCTATACTCACAGGGAGAAGGCTGCACTTACATGTTGAGAGGATCTCCTGCTTGAAGTCAGTGTGGTTCACTGGCAGCATCTGTTTCTAGGTACTCCCTCCTGGTGACTTTAATAATCAAAGCAGCCTGTTATTGCCACATCTAATAGCAGTAGGCTTCACTTCTCATTCAGCACAAGCACTCAGTAGTTTATAAAATTTCTCATTTAAATGGGCTTCCTTTTATTAGGATTAGCAGGCCAATCCCATCTCTCCTCCCACATCTCTCCCCCTCTTGTTTTAAGATGAGACACTCATGTTGAGTATTAGTACATCACTGTAACAGAAATGTGTGAGGGGGATAGGGAAGCTTTCCCCACAGCTCTGTGTCAGCATGGATCCCATGCCTAATCCCAGGGGATCCCCAAATTCATTGTCAGTAGAACAGACAATCAACACCAGGCTGTGATTTCAGCTATTGACAGCCACAGCAGAGAGCAGTGTACCTACACCTGCCCACCCTGCTGTGTGCTCACTGCCAGTTTGAACACCCTCTGATGGTGGGGGGATAAATCCAGGGGCAGGGACACCAAAGGGTCAGTCTAGCATTTCTGGAGAAATGCTCAGCTGGGTCCCTCCCCACCTCTAACCACAGTTAGCACCCCTGACCAGTGTGGTTCAGGGAACAATCCCATCTGAAAAGGGCCAGGTTAGCACAGTTTGGTGCTGGGGAGGCTCCCCTTTGCCCCCACACTTCTACTGCCTGTGTCTGCTGGCATTTCCAGCACTTCCCTGCAGCCCCCTCATGCACCTGCCTCTGCTTTTTCTTTATTTCTGACACCATCACACCTCTGAAAGGTGCTGGTCTCTCCCATAGCAGGGCCAAAGGTATTAGCTATTCTGATTATTTTACAGATCCCACAGCCAGGTCATTACATCTGTTTCTGGGTCCTCCCGTGGAATGCAAGGGAAGAAGAGAAAGAGATCTGACAAACATTTGCATCTGTTTTGCCAGAGGTGAATATCAGGGTTTCCCTTTGTTTCACTGTCAGACTAAATCACAGACATGGGAACTAGTGACCAGTGATTTCAGAGTCTGCATCTGTAAATGAAAGAGAGTTTCAATATGAGGGCAATTTAGTTCACTTAATTAAACTTACTGATTCACAGTATGAATCTATTCAGTAAAATGCCCTTTTAATAAGTAAAAGAATACCTTTCAGAATTGATAGATTTGCAGTTGTGATCTTCAGTTCCCATTTCAATTCTGCTGCAAGGCTGTTCTTGGAAATGAGAGGCAAAGCATTCCTCTCCAAGGAGAGTCCATTTTATGAGTGCTTGGTGGCATACTTATCTGCTCACTGCCTCTCTCCCAAAATCTAGCATCTCATTGGAATTCTTTTTTTTAAACTAATTAGGCAATTTTATACACAGTTCCAGGAGTACCTCTTAGGACAGCATTAATTTTAATAGCATCTTAAAATGACAAATTCAAGATATGCCAGTAACAGTGAATGCATGTCGTTAATAGATTTTCTTCATGCTGCTCTTGTTTGACACTAAATTTGTCATAGCAGTGGTCCTGCTTCAGCACCATCCTCATCCATTCTTTATCCACTGATTTTTCCATCATAACTTATCTTTTACTAGCAGCATAATTTCTGCATTTCCATACAGGCAATGTCACATACTTAACAAACTCTTCATAAACATTTACATCAGCAGCTGTCTGTGAGACTTCAAATGTTCTTTTCTGGAGGAGTCTGCAGTTTCAACTATTATTATTATGGTAAATCATCTCCCAGAAACAGTCTTAGGAATATCCCTCATAAATTTAAGCGTTGTTACCTTCCACAAACAGCCTTCCCCCTGCCAGCTGTGGGGAATTGTCCCTGTTCTTCCTCAGCAGTAAGGAATGTTCAGGCTGCAGGCAGTGCTGAGGAATGACACAGCAGCCACCCCCTCCACTAGACAGACCCCATCAGACCAGCCTGACTGGCCATCTCATGACACAAATCTCTGTTTTCCTATTTTTACTAGAATCCTCCCATTTTTGCATTTCTTCAGAGAGTCTGGACCACTTGATGTTATTTGTGGCTGTTTGAAGAAAAAGTGCTGTTTTGCAGGGTGGTAATACCAAATACACAAAGCAGCATGGTAATACCAAAATTTGTCTTTCATCCTGTTTTTGTTGGGAAGGCTGGTTTTTTAGATAAGGCTTGTGGGTACTTACTCAAATGGGGTTTGCACCTAAAATCTATGTGAGAGCAGAAAAAAGTCTGGCACCATTAGTCACAGAATAATGCAGACAATAAAAATCTGAAACCCAGGAAGAACAGTTCTATATTCCAGGTATGTTTGAGTGATTTCACTTGAGTACTTACAATAGTTTTTTGATACTTCACGCTGGAGGTAGCCAGGAGCAGCACAAGGCTGCGGAGCTGAAACTGCTTGCCATGCTCTCCAGCAGTGTAGCTATTTGGTTATCCACTAAAACACACTTGTTTTCCTTCTAGAGCCATCTCAAATTTGGTCAACTGAGGAAAAGAAAGCAAAACCACTGTTAAATCTTTACAGCACAAAGTTATTGCTTGAGTGTTTGACTTTAGGCTGTACCTCACTGGAGCCTGGCAGTAAAGTCTGCAACTGGAGACCTAATGCTATCCAGCTGGGGCAAGGAGCAGGAATGCACAAGGATGGAGGCTGCAAAAGGGCTTGTGTTTTCTTCCTGCTGCTGAAAGTGCATGGGGACAGTGAAGAGGGGAAGAAAAGCTGATTTGTGAGGTCTGGAAACTACTCCTGAGGAGTGTCAGCTGAGCAGAGTTGTCCTAGAGATCCTTGGAGAAAAGAGAGGGGAGGATTTTTATGTATGGAAAGAAAACACCTCTGTGGGTTTAGAGAGATGAGATGAGGAAGGAAACAGCTGGCCTGGCTGCAGAAATGGGAGCAATGCCAAGCAGCAAGGCTTGCCCTGCAGGGCAGGCTTCCCCCCGGCACTGCTCCCACCCCTCTGAGCCATCACCTGACAGCACCTACCTGGAGCCAGCTGATGCCTACAGCAAGCAGGAGCTCAGGACACAGCATCCTCCTTAGGAAAAGCACTGTAAAGCTGTGCTGTGTTAAACATTATAGCTGATGAAATCCTCGTTCCATTGAAGGCAATGCCAAAACTACCTCTGATTTCAATGGAGCAAGTATTTTTCCCATCCCACTGTCTCTCCAATCAGATCTCTGTTCCCTTTGTCACCCATTCTATTTTTCTGAAGCTCTTTTGAAGATTTTCAGAGGAAATTAACTGATTTCATCTCCTCTAGATTTAACATTTCTGTAATATAATTGTATTCTTTGTCCTGAAAGGGAACTCTGGCAGTATACTTTTTGAGTTTTCCATCTTGCAGAGTTCATTTCTGTAGGAATCAATAAAGGTCACACTATTTAAAAATGCACAGCCTGAGCAGAGTGCAGAAAAGACCACAGAGCTGCTCAGTGTTGCCACAGCAATGCATGTGTTTTTTTTCAGCAGCAGATGGTAGGGCTGACATCTGCAAAAGCAAAGGGCACAGCTGGGTTACATCTCAGGTTATGGAAAGCAACAACATCTACTATGTGTCACCTGTTTTGACTGCATAATTCATTTTTCTCTGAGAACAAAGAGCTTCCCCCATGCATAGAAAATGACTCTGTGTTTCCTATTTAAAGTGATGCCTCTTACTCCAGTGGGGATTAAAAAAATCAAGGGCCTATAGTACTAACATGACATTCATAACAAAAAGCAAAGCTAACAGCCTCCAAGGTGTTTTCTACACTCTGGAATTAAAACCATTTTCTTGACAGATATTAACCTAAGAGCAAAAATCAGTATTTTAACAAAAAAGGAAGGCCATTTTCTGGGGGATTGTGTGTGTGTTTCATTACTGCACTGTTTTTTAAAGCAATGGTGATGCTTACATTGAGGATGTCAGCTGATGTGGCTGAAGCACTGTGGGAGCAGTGAGAGCTGGGGAAAAGGGGTGCCCACATGTCCAGGGGACACCAGGAAAGCCCCAGCCCTGCTCCCCCTCCTCAGCTGGCTGCAGCCTTTCTACCCAAATTGAGAGGAAAACAGCTTTTGGTCCTAGGGAAGGAGTTAGCAAGCAAACCCAAGAAAACACAGCAAGTTTCCAACCAGTGAGCAGAAACTGGTGGAGTTCAGATCACACTGATTGTATCTTTCTGGCTTTACTGTCCAGCATTGCTGAAAAGAGCTTTTTATAACTCTGCTGTGATTCAGCCTGTGCCAAGTGCTTCCCAGTCTGGATTCCACCCCAGGTACTCTACTTCTGTGCATTACTTGGATGTCCTGACCCAACACACAACAGCACAGATAAGGAGCTTCTGCAGGGGAGGATTTCCTGAATGCAGAGCAAACACCTGATGCTGTCAGATGCCCTGTGTGCATTCAGAGCTGCTGACAATGCCGTCTGGTGTTTCCCTGGAAGCAGGCAGAGGGCATGCACTCTCAGAGGAAGAGATGGCATGGCTGCAAGAGCACCCCGAAGTTCAGTCCCACCCCCTTATTTGTCCTGTATTAAAGAAACTCTGTGTGCTTTCTGTCAGGGACTTTTCTGCACGCTGGTGATAATGTTGCCTTGTTCAGAGGGGTCAGCAAGAACAGTACAGAGTATTTTCCAATTAAATGGTTGGAATTACCAAGCTGAGTCCTTTTATTAAAAAAAAAAAAAAGTAGCTTAGCATTTCAGCAAAACAAGATCTCTTTGGCTTGATTCAGGCTTGCATCTAAAAACAAAAAGGGCAAGAGTGTGAATGGCATCCTGTCCTTGGACAGGGAAATAAACCCAAAAGTGAGGCTATGCCTTCTGCAACTACCTCCAGGTCTGAACTGATGTCAGAGCTCAGCACTGAGGAGCTCACACCTGAGGCATTTTTGGTTTTTTGTCTGATGGATACGTAGTCTCAGTGGTATAGCATTTCACAGCTCAACAGGAAACTGCAGGGCTGTGCACAGCTTTTGAGAGGGTCCAGAAAATCCGGCAAAATAGCAATGAGATTAGATACAAACTGTAAGATATAAACACCTCACACTAAGGCAGTCCAATCACTATCTTGTTATTATTTCTATATAGCTAATATCAATAACCATCAAGAGGGTAACACTATACTATCAGACAAGAGGTCTCTATCCCCCAAACCTGAGAGGCAGTGGATACCCAGCTCCCTGAGGCTACTGCTGATTAGCAGAAATGACAATGAACAACAAAACAGGATTTTCATGCATCACTCAGGCCTGGAGATGTCCTTGGCCTCTACAAATTGGGAAAGATCTCCCCAGTCTTACTTGTCAAAGCAACACCTCTGCAGGTATGGCTTTGAAACCTGGGCTAGGGCACCCTGGGCATCCTTCTCAAGCAGAAATCAAGTGACTGGCCTGTAATCTCAAAAGAAATTTGGATCTTTAATAAAGGAGACAATTTAACTACGACTGGGAGGATCTAAAAGCTGAAAGAGCAGTATATGTCTTTTAGTGGCCCAGTGACATTTGAGCCAGCAGTGTCTCCAGCAGCACCAGGAAGGGCTCCAGGACTGCATCCTCTGCAGCTACACACTCAAATCCTAAATTCCTGGGGACAGATGCATGGAGCCACTGGCACTGCAGGCATTTGAGGAATTGCAGAGTAGTCTCCAGCTGTTCTTTCTGTCTTCTCTGTGAGATGGAGAAACTTTTCCAAGGGAACCAAAATCTGCAGTAGATGGACAGTGTCTTACAGGGCGGGGTAAGAGCAGGAAGCAAGAAACTGGCTGGCTGGATTAACACTATCATTAAATAATAGCAATATGGATTTAAAAGCCTCATTTTGCAGGCTTCAGACCTCTCATTCTGTGCTCCTTATAACAGAAACAATCAAAAGCACCTGTAGGGACCACGGAGAAGCTTTCCTCAGCCTTGCCCTCACCCTGGTGGCATGCAGGAATGGGCTCCCATCAAATGCTGTAAGCTAAAGGCCATTTTCCAGCTGAAATCAGTGAGAGCTGCAACAGCTCCTGTTCTCTGCTTCTCCCTAAAATGTCCAATTAATTCTACCCAAGAACAAAAGTCTGCAACACTTTCAGATATTTGCCTTCTAAACAGATAAAACTAGATTTGAGGAGCCCATCATCCTTCCTCCTAATCTCCCTGTAAAAGGCAAAGAGGTGCTCCTGTCTCTGAAAGGGACATAACCATAATAAATGCATTTGCTGGAAGAAATTAAACAACAACAGGTGTCCTTCAGAGTCCACAATGACTGTAAAAGGAATTTACATTTGTGAATAAACAGCAGTAGAAATTCTTTTTCTGACAGCTTCTCATTATTAAAATTAGGACCCTGCTTAATCCTGCCCACGTCAGTGGGACCCAAGATGACCTGCTAAGTGCTGGTCACAAAAGTTAATGTTGCATAAGGGAAGCATTACTGGAAGCAGCCCTTTAAAAAAATAGTATAAAATATTTTGGAGCTGTCTTTGTGGATGTTGAAGGCAGTAGCAAAATCCCCCAGCTCTCAGTGCAGCAATGAAGCAGAGCTTTTAGGGACTGTCTGCAGCCAGGGCCCTGTGCAACAGCAGTTTCAGGGACTTGCACTGGGAGGAATGTTGTTCCCACACAGCCAGATCTGCTCCACCAAACAGTGCCCAAAGCTGAAGCTGCACATCCTTGGAGAAAATTCCTTATCTGTTCCACAGCCTTCCTATCACCTTGACAGACCTTTTCCCCCTCTGCCTGAAAAATGAGGATGTTGTGGTCATTCTAATATGCTTTTAAAGTTTAATACACTTGGAAAGTTTCTCCCTAGTGTTGTTAAATTACCCATTTTGAGAAATAAGATATCCCACAATGCCATAATTTTGAGTGAGACCTTAAATTCAAGCTCTGATCACTTAGCAGAGAGCAGATACCACACATGTTTAATGAGGCTTACTGTGAGCAATGCTGAGGAAGGTAGGGAAGCTTTTATGCTGACTAGCTCTCCTTTTCTTTTCCCCCTGTATATTTTATTGCTACTCAAAAGTTAAGGATTGATAGGAAAACCATGCATTTGCAGTAGATTTGTCAAAAGGTAGAAATATTGATTTTTGAAGAAGCTTGCCCACAGTAAGTCAAAGTTAAAATCAATAGGGATAAATTAGGACTTCTCCAGCTATATAAATGTTGCAATAACAGAGCCTTTAATGCATAAAAATCCTGTGCATCAGATGACAAAAGCAGTTTAAACTTACTTTTTACTTAAATTTTAAAAGGCGAAATAAAACATCCATTACCTGCCAGTCTAAATTTTGAACAGCAGAGTAGGTAATTTTTGGAGAGATATTATTTTCCAGATACACTGTTTTTCCAGAGCACCAAGAGTCCCATCAGTGCCTGTTATCCTCCCATGGCCACGCTCAGCCTCTGCTGCACCAACGTGGCACTGCACAGCTACTCCTTGGGGAGGATGCTCTTGTCCCAGGACTGCAGAGAAACACCAGCTGGGCACATTTCATAACCCTTTCTGTGGCCACCTCCAAAGGTTTCCACCTGTCTGGGAAGCCCTAGTCCCAAACTCCAGAGCCATGTCCCACACCAATGGGGCTCCTCACCCCAAGCAGGTCACCAGTGGAATTAGTGAAGGGATAACCCCGTTCTGAGCCTTTCTGCCAAATTAGATGCCACCATTAGGATGACATGTCCTTGTCCTTAATTACTTTTCTGCTCTAGGGTGCATGAGACATTGTCCTTCAATAACTTCTTTGCTACTCCTGGGCCCATATTACATCTGTTCCCATCTTGGTTTGTCCTTTTGGTTTTTCAGTGACAATAGCAAGTTTCTAGCATAGCCCCTTGCTTGATCAAGTTGTCCTCCTGCATCTCTCCAGTTGTTTTAACCCTGTGATGTCTGGCTGAATTAGGCTAGAGACCATAGAAGAGCAGGATTTCCCATGGAGCAGCAGATGTGGCCACTCCTCTGACCTTGCCCCATCTTGCTGGAGAGATTGGCCAGGTCATTTTAAATGTCTCCTTGTCTCAGGTCACTAAACAAGGGCAGCACTGCCCCTCAGGCACCTTTTGGCACCAGTATGAATGATATGAGTATTTTCCTGTACATGAAATTCTTCTAGGGACCTGAAGAACACTCTGGATTGTTGGGAATACCCTGTGAGTGACCACACCAGGGTCAGCCCCACAGGTGGTGTGAGGGCTCAGCTGTGGGGAGTGCTTGCAGGAAGAGATGAGACAAAAATTCATCTTCCAAGTGCTGCCCGTCTTACCAACAACTTCACAATCAGCCAGAACTGTCCTGTGAGAGAAGGTCAGCAGCTATTCCCCTTGAGTCTGAGAAGAGATTGTTTAAATACTTATGATGGGCTTTCAGACCATACATTTTTGCTGCAGTTGTGCTATTCATGAGAAGCGGCTCAAAGGAGACTTTTCAATTGCTTATATGGGAGGAAACATTTGGCAACCAGACAGAGAAAAACAGATTTTTTTAGGAGATGCCTTATCCCCAAAGTACAATTGTTGTGTCACACATTTCTTTCAGTCTCTCAAGGTTGAAAAGTTTTTGGCAGCAATAACTGTGGAGCTTGCAAAAGACACGGTTTCCAGCCCATTGTGTCAGATGACCCTACTGAGACAGATCCCTCGTGTCTGTGAGTGGGTCCAGCTCCATTTACAATGGGACAAGACTGATTTACACTGCAGAAGGTAAGAGCCAATATGTTTTAAACTTGGAGGCTACAGATATAACTCTGAACACAACTTTATGGCTCAGACCTTTACTCTGCCTGTGCCTGATGCCACTTCCATGGACTGTGGTAATGAAAATTGTACCATTACAATAGTTTTGGTTGGCTTCTTCTTTCTCTCTCTCTCTCTTTTCCTTTTTTTTTCTTTTTTTTTCTTTTTTTTTTTTTTCGTGGTTGTGTTTTGCATGTAAATAGATTTCTTTTACAGTTCTGGATTTAAAATGGCTTTTTAATGATATTTTCATTGCATCTGCTCTAGTAGATGATTAGACCTGAGGAAGGGAAACCTTGGTTAGGGTTAGGGTTACACTTAGTGAGAGGCTGGTGCAGAGGTGTTAGCACTCAGTGAGGGATGCAGGGTCCTGCTCTACAGGTTCAGTTGTCCTGTGGAACTCCCTGGTAATTTATCTTAGGAAAAGTGGGCTCCAGGGCCTATTATCTTTATCTGAAATAAAGGGCATCCCATTCTCATGGCTTTTCCTTGCTAGAAAGGGCATAATCAGGCCCTGACTGTTAAGCAGCAATCAAAAGATCTATTTTTCATGTTTGTAAAATCCAACAGTGTTTGAGCTCTCTAAAGAGTCATTATGGGCACTTTATACAAAATTTAACTAATTTCTTTATGAAATTCTCCATACAGAGCTTCCCAAAATGTTTACTGGTGCAATAAACCATTACATGGATTGTTTTAAGCCATTTGCCTCCAGACAAAACAGACATTTTAGAGCATTTTGATTTCTGTTGTCTAATAAATGAAGTGCTACAATTCTAAACTTAATATCTGTCATCACCATTATTTTTCCTTACTTTACATCTTTCCTAGAGGTTCATCATGACACAAAAAGATAAATTGCTGTAATATTTTCTGCACATAGGGCAACATTTATTTTTTCCTCCAAGTTTGTCTTTCAAAATGACTTACTGTAGGTTGCTTTTTTTATTTTCCAAGTATATTTAGTTTATAAAAGCTTGAACTCTGATTAGAGCCTAATTCACTGGAGCTTAGAAATGTTCTGTAATAATTGAGAACTGTGGATTTTTGGACAGAATCCCACTGACTGTGAATGGACCTTGTCCTTGAAAAGCCCATCCCACTTGACATTTCTTCATTTATTTAAAGCATTGCTGCTTTGACATTTGAGCTATTTTATAGTTTTCCCTATATTTGTGATTATTGTAAAAGAAAATTTGCCAATGTCTTACACTGTTGTATAAACACTCCCCACCCTCACCAAGGATATTTTAATTGATGCAATTGAGAATTTTATGACAGGTCCTTCCTGACTGGACACTTTGGCAGCTCACCATTATTTTACAATTGACCAAAGCATTTAAGTTTATGATGTCCAGTTCCTGAGTCTGAAGCTTGTAGCAGAAGTCCCTGTAGCCTCTGCGTCCATCTTGTGTGACACAAATGCTGGGACACAACCTCATGGCTCCTCTGGAAAGGACCCCAGCTGTTATCCTTCATCCCTCATTTCTCTCCATCCCTTCCCTGGCACTGCCAGCACCAGCTCTGCCAGTGTTAAAAGCCATTTCAGCAGGGATCGCCAGCCTCTGCCCGTGCCAAGACACTGAAGGTCTCTTTGACCTTAAACAGGGTGAGAGAAACCAAACTGTCCATTCCATGGTCTTATTTTCTCCTCTCAGTTCTGCCATCTAAATGCCAGCAAAAATTAATGCTTTACCTCAGACATGGTTCCCACGTCTCTCTATAAAAACCCATGGCTGTGGAGCTGTTTAACCATTCTAGTGCGCTCACTCTTCCATCCATCACACATTATGTCACTTATCTCTTAGCTTCCTGCAGCATTACAACTTTAAGACTCACATTGTAAGGGCTGTAAATACATTTGATGCAGCTTTCCTGCTATTGCAAATAAAACTAAGAGCTTGGAAATGGGAAAACGCTGAGTCCAGGCATGCTTTATACAAATGATATCATACTATACCAATGATAACTGGGGAAAAAATTGCAAAAATTAACTGAGTTCCAATGCGTATCTGCTAGGTACATAGAATTTGAGTGTTCCTTTACAGGGAATCACATATTTCAAAACACTAGTTCAAAAGGTATTTTACATTCTAAAAACCTAATTTATATCCAGTGCAATCTATTTACATCATTCCTCACTGAAAGTTCCCGTGTGATGATTTCAGACTGCTGTGCTCAGTTCAGCAGAAGCATCCTGGTTACCCAGTTTCCCAGCCTGATGGGGGTTACTCCAGGCTTTTTGCAATCTCACTTGTGCTTTGCAAAATCCTTCACAAAAATATACAAATTGTGCTTCTTGATCCATTGCCTCCTCCAGCACCATCTTCAGGGGGTTTTACTTACAAGGAGGATAAGTGTCTGGAAGAGCCACGAATGATATATATTGAAACCATGGAGGCCTGGACATCTACATCAAAGCTTCCTGAAGGAACTCGAGTCTTCATTTTCCACAGGCCTGATACAACAATTGTACCATGATCAGAAATGTACCATGATCAACAATCAACTGTAGGACATCTTTAAGCACAGAAATTAGTTACCAAATTAGAGCCATTCTTGATCTTTCTCTTCAGCCATTTGCATTTCCAAAAAGTCTCAGCTCTTAAATACTTCCAGAGAACATGCCAAAAAAGTTTCTCTCCATAACATGCTGTAGTCCTCAAACTGAAAGTAGAAATCATTCTTTATTACCAGCTCTAGAGCAGCCACATCAGAACTTTACAGTATCAACAGAATGGAACCCTTCTTAATGAAATGTCCCAATGCTCACCTGTAACAGAGTCAGCTCTCCCAGCAATCTTTTAACTCAAAACAGATTGTCTGTCTCTCTGTTCTGGGATTAGATTGACTTCACTCATCAACATCATCAACACATAATCATAACTCATGGTGCCAGTTTGCCAAAAAGTGACTTGACACAAACAGAGCCAATGTTTGCATGCCTCAGTATCTGATATGAGCTCAGCTGCACTGGAAGTGGGCTGGAAATAGATGTGGGGAGGAGATGGCAAGAGCAGCAGAGCCTGAGTCATGCAAGCCCTGATGGTGTTGTTATCAAATCTGCCTGGCTGGCTCCCTGTGATGGGCACCTGGAGGAGCCACGGCTGTACCTGCTCCTGCATTCCAAGCAGAACAGGCACCCTCCACACCCACGTGGAGCAGAATCTCCATGGGACCTCCAGCAAAGGATATTCACAATGTATTAAAAATGGGAATCTCTTGTGGAACTGCCCAGGTCAGAAGGAATGTAGGGATGTTCCTGTTCCCTCTTCCTGGGAAGCTCTTCACCCCTGCTCTCTGAGTCACAGCACCATCACTTGGGATGGGTTCTGTAGTTTTTCCTTAACCAAAGGTCCCTGTGAATAGTGCAGGCACAGCCTTCTCTGTAGATCAAGGACAAGTCCTGGAAAGCCTGGTGTGTTCGCTGCACTGGCTACACCCACACTTTACAACACCTGAGAGCTGTTCTTCCCTCTGCCTCCATGTTACTATCTTCAAGGAGACTAAATAAAAATTCAGACAAAAAAAAAATTTCTTCAAAGCTGAATCTGGAGGATTTCATCTGCAGGGTTTGTCTCCCAGTGGCTGAGATACTAAAGAAAAAATATTATACCAGAGCCAAGGTCTAACTTATCTTCAAGAGAGAAGAACACTGGCCTTTATTTATTTATTTGACCTGTGTATTGCAGTGCTATAATGAACAAAAGGAAACAAATACAGCAGAATACTGCAGAAATTAACTTGAGCTTGTGGAATTTATTTTATTGAAGACTTTATTTAACTCTCTGCTTTCTAAACATACTATGGTATTCTTCTTGTATCTAGTTTTGTTTAATTAAAAAAAAAAATCCCTTCCACTCTCAGTCCTGAAAAGTGGAGAAGTGTCTCAGCAGAATGCTAAGAAAATGCTGCAGTGAAGCATTTGGAGAGAGGAATGTACCTTGATAGGAGCAGCTGGGATTAGCCTCAAGTTATGTGATAGGAAAATGCATGCAAATAACAAACTCACTGTCATTTTCTTTTCTTCCCTTTCCTCCTCTCACTGAAAATTCATTAGTATGGGGATTGCTGAAAAAGTCAACACTCCCAAGAAAGGGAAAACAGAGGTGCCAGGATTAGCCAGTTTCTATTATTTCTGCTTGATTAAGTAGATTAAGGGCTGATGATCATGCAGGGCACCACAACAGGGCTCAATTTTTTCCATTTCTGCAGCTAAGAGCTGACATTTACAGTCTGCTGAAGTACAGGGGACAGCTCCCATCTCTGTAAACTGCCACATCACAATGCCTGCACTGGAAAGAATTGGTTTATACAACTGGAGCACTGGCCATAAAATCAGGGTAGGTGCTTGTCAGAATGCCCACCTTTTATTTCCAAACACTGGGGTAGTGATGACTGATCTTGTTATCTTCTCATTAGCACCCGACAGCTTTGTGTAAAGTGCATGCTTTCATTTTTTTGCTCCTCACGTTTTCCTAGCTTTGAAAGCCTCCCTTAGGGCCGGCAGTTTCTCATCAAGGCTACCAAATCTCTTTGAAGAGTAGCAGCACTCCTGCTCAGGATTTAGGATTCCACCAGGTCAGTCAGACTTCAGTTTAAGAAGCTTAATAGAACAAATATTAGTTATTAATGAATTTTACCCTTGAGAACTCCACTGCAAATCTGATAGAAGTGCCTGGATGGATCATTATCAGGCATCTTCATTTTAACACTGAAAACTACTGCTAGAGTGGAAACAGAAAAAAGAATATGCAGAGCAACATTCCTCACTTTCAGTAATGTTATTTACCAGCCCATCATGACACCACAACATCATCCAGATGTTATTACAGCCCTTTCAGATCTCTATACATCTGTCTCAAAAGCAGAGAGACTCAGGCTGAATATGTAACGGCAATTACAAGAGCCATCTGCAGCACTCCTTATTCCATTTGAAAATCCTTCAGCTATTCTGTCTTGGGTTTCTCCATGTTCTTTAAACATGATTTGGCAAAATAATTACAATCAGAGATCAGAACAACGCTGTTGGAATGCACTGTCTTTTATTTCTTTGAAAGCATATGGGATTGGATTTCATTTCTGTGTTAGTGTTTGCAGCATTCATTCAGATTTTGTACATCATGCCTTAGTATTAATCTTAATTTCATCTGTCCTTGTTCAGGAATCCCAGGGTCCAAGGATTTTCAAATCTCAGCAGCACAGTCTCCTCCTGCCTGTCATACGTATCAGACAGATACCTGGGAAGCACAAAACGCTCCTCCCAGGCAGAAAGCTGACTGTGAAGTTGCTTCTCCCTTCTGCTCCTCACTGGGGCTTTTCCCAGGAGAGAGGGACTCCTCCAGTACACATTCAAACTCACTTTGCACAGCTGAATCCCATTCATACTCCCAGAGCACCATCAAAGCCAGGCACAGAGCCATGCAGAGGCTCCTCCTGTGCAGGCAGGAGGCAGCTGTGCCATCCCACAGCCCCCAGCGAGCAGCTGCAGGGCTGCAGGGCTGCTCCCCTCGTGCTGGACCTGCAAAGCCAAGTGAAACCCTTTGAGATAACAGCATGAACACAGCCCCCCGCCCAGCCCAGCCTGTGCACACTGTTACTCAATGCATCTCCACAGCTTGCTGAGGTAAAAGCAGTTCCACAGCAACAGGCTGGAGAGATGGCAGCTGAGTTCAGGACATGGAGAAATTCCCTGGATCTGGCATCAAGTACTGAAGGTAACATGAAAAACACAAATTCCTCTTCCTTCCATAGACTGCTGCACAGTGTGTTCACTACTTCAGAACAGGATATAAACTTTTCATCACACCAAGACTTTAACTGACAACAAAAATATTCCTGAACCACATAAACCCAGACCTGTCTGCCCTAGATGGATGCTGGGAAGAATCTAAACACAGAAAATGATAACACAGGCTGTGAGTAGATGCAGACTTCTACACCTGAATTTATTCTGACCAAAGATATCAGAGCCATCAGGTAACACTGAGAAGGGGCCTGACTACAATTTAACTTAAAATGAGCCATCAAGAGAGGTGGGTAGGTTGGGCTGCCTTCCATTCTTTCCACTGGAACAAACCAAGAGCAGTGCACACCTTGATGCTGACAGAGGGATCCTTGAGCATCCAGCTCTATGAAGAGATGGTAACACACACATATCACAGAACAGGGCCCTCAACCAGGAAATGTCCTAAAATACTTGCCAAAAGACACTCATAGGGTACATTTTAAGAATAGTAATACCCTTCCCCCCTCCAGTCTCTTCATTAGCCCTTCCCTGTGGCTCTTGCTGCCCAGGTCTCAGCTACACAGATATGCCAGGCTGGGTTTGTCCTCCCTAACATTTTCCTTTTGGAACCTTGGCATTTGACATTTTAGAGGACTGAAAACAGAATTATACAGAATAACAACCTGGCCTCAATGCAACAGTGGAAACAACATACAACAAGGGACCATGGCTGCTGTAGCCAGTCTAAGGGGATGCTGCTCTTCTCAGCAGTCATGCAACCACCTGCACACTGCCAACCAGGCTTCAGTCTGGGTTCTGGATGAGTTTGGGTTGCATCCTCAGCCATGGCAGTTTCTAGATACTCTTCTTCCCTTTCCTCCCAACACCTGAACTCTCACATTTGCAGGTACAAGCTCAAGAAGAAAATATGGTTTAGTGAGAGCAAAGCCTTCCAGAGAACAAACCCCTCTCTCTGCTGAAATGAGGAAGTGCCTGTTCTGTCTTCAGCATAATCTGCAAACAGTGCACTTGGCATCGTAAAAGAAGCCTGGTGGCAGATCTACAGGAAAAGCATGCAGTGTTAGAGAAAACTCCACAAGCTTTATAAGGTCCCTAGAAGATTAGAGTCTAACACAAATACATCCCTGACCCATCATTCTTGATGTCTAGGGTTCAAAATGTTGTCTTTGGAGAATAATAAAAGCTGAAAGAAATCACTGCCCACCCAAGTATTTCCAAAAGCAGTTTGTTGGTGTTGAAAGCAGCTGTGGGTATTTTCAGGGGCTTTTTGGTGAGTCTGTGGTACTGTATGTGGGGTCAATTTGCTGTAAATCACAGAATAAGATTAATTAATTAACTAATTAGAATGAGATTAGCTAACATATACTTTCTTTAGAAGCATAGGGCCATGGAAACATGCAGTGCTTCAGTGGCCTGAAGTCCTGCAAAACATCATAGTCTGTAGGGAGTTACTTCTCCATGAGCACGCAGAATAATTGCTTTGCAGCCAGAATCTCTGATTTTAAAATGATTTCTTCCTCTATTTTCATTATCCATTTTATCAGGACACACAGTACGCCTCGTCTCAGCAGACAAAGATTTGGATTCACCAGAGATGACCTTCTGGAAGTGACAGCTTCTCTACCTGTGGTATACAGATGGTAGAACTGGGAAGATAGAAAATGGCATTTATCATTCAAAGGAGAGTCTTATTATACTTACATTAAGCTATCTTAATAGCCTGATGGGGGGAATAGAGAGAGCAGATATTCTCCCCAGCTGAGCTGAGCCTGATTGCAACCTGACCACCCTTAGTGTGAAACTTCATGATTGGAACACACAACTTGTGTGACTTGGCTCCCAGGACAAGCAGGAACACATCTTTGTGCTGTGCAGTGGTTCTGACCATAATGACAATGAATGGCATTATCTGCTGCTGATCACACTTTCTTCTAGACAAATCTGAGCCCTCGAATGAACATTAGGCTAATTTGATACTCATTGATTGAGGAGAAGGCTAGAGACAGCCATCTAGTTTCTCTGTGCTCCAGCTTCTCATTTGTAAAATGGATATGATATTACTTCAGGGGTGATGCAAGGACAAGGGAATTGCAATTTGCAAAGGTCTTCGTAACTGTTACTGATGGGAAGAGGATGGGAATAACTCTGATAGAGCTGCTGTGACCATGAGCAGGACAGCTTTCCCTGCAACAGCAAATGCAGTGCTCTGTGCCTAGGGTATAGGTCTTATACATACATATATACATACATATATATGTATATATCAGTTCTTCCTTATGCATGATTCTCACTGTGTCCATACTGTACATACATTATGCCTGAGAATACAGATATAGGTAACTCCAAAACCACAGACACCTTTGTTGATTAGCACAAAGTGATCTTGAATTTGATCTCTGGTGCTACCTTAATCCACCCAATCATCACAGTTCTCTTCATTACACACTGGGGTTCTCCATCTAGATAGGTTTTCTGTTTGAAATTAGACTCCATTCTTAGCAGGTTTTAGAAGAATGGATTCATATTTTCAGGCTGATTTACTCATTCTCATGAAGATTTGATGACACAGTTTATCTCCTGGTCTCCTGAAATAATATTTAGCATCCAACTAACACCACCCATCCAATGAAAAAGGTAAATAAATCAAGACATAGACAAATAATCATACCTATAAAACCTCTGTTATTAAAATCTCTGTTATTAGAACAGTGCTAGCCTACAGCTACAGAGTGTTTTCATGGTACACGAAGACCCTTAACTTACACTTAGATTTCCAAAGAATAAATCAAGAATTAATTCCTACAAACAACTGGGCAACTCTAATGCAGCAATTATTTCAGTGACTTCAGAGGATCTGTCTGTCCTGAGCTGCACCAGCTGAGGCATCAGCTCACTGCAGTTAATTATGGCTGTGAAACTTCTGAATAAAAGGCTCCAGAGAAAAATGTCCCAGCACACTCCTCAATTATTTCAAAAGTGGCACTGTAAACCAGCACTGCTATCTACACTGGGTTTTAGGCTGAGCAGATCTTTAGCTTTGTGTGGGTTCATTAATGCAGGGAACAACTGGGCTGTGACTGCTCTGTGTACTTACCACACTGGTTGGAAAAGCATCTTATATTGCTGCAGATAACGTTGCTCTGGAGCTAGGCTTCCTAATAACCAGTTTTCCTTTGCAAAGATATATGAGAGCTAGAAACAATGATAATACTTGCAGAATCATCTTTTGTTATTTTTCTTTCATAGCAAAACAAACTGAAGCACATGAATATATACAAAAGGCAATAAAAATAGGGAATAGAATATAGGAGGTTCTTATTAATCAAATTAATAAATTAATGTAAACCTACGCCTGCATTGTTATGTATGCAGATATATGCATATGCTGATGTATGCAGATTTCGTGGTTCATGTACAATGCCACCCGGTTACTCACTGGTTCCCACACTAGGGTATCATCCCTCACCAGGCATTGCTGCTTTGCTCGGGTGAGTTGCAATCCAAACACAGGCAGCAGCAGAGATGCTCCCAGGCAGTTACCCCAGAGCACAGACACAAACACAGATTATTTTGAACACCTTTCCTGACAGCCTCTCATCACCACAGCACTCACCTGTTACACATCATGGTTGGAGACACCTCCAAAATGTCTCAGCAACAAATGCAAAATTCAGCTTTCTGTTGGTGCCATGGAGAGAAGGGCAGGGAGTGGCTGGGGGGAGCTATCTCTCTGGGAGATCCATGGTTTTCAAAGCCTGTATGCATAGAGGTCAGGATATGGCAGTGGGGATAAGCAAGACAAACAAGTGACAGTGACAAGAGAGGCAGGGGAGTCACCAGGAGATTTGGGGAGCTGTTGGGAGAGGAAGGCTGGGAGGGGAGAGTGGGATTTTTGAGGGGGCTGCAGAAGGGTTTGGAAATGAGTGTTTCTGAATCCTCTCTTCCTTTCCTGCTGTCTCAGGCATTGGACATTTCATGTCATCATAGCCCGACCCCCAGCCCAGCACCAGCATCCTCTGCAGTGAGGCTGCAGAAAGGACACAGCCAGGAGGGGACAAAACCCCAGAGATTTCTGTTTCTGCTATGAGGGGGAATGGAGAAAAGTATGAAGGCAGCACTGAAAGAACCAGTGAGAGCTTCCTGCTCCTCCCTAATCCCCTGGCAGAGGGCTGGGGAATCTGGGAGTAGTGCAGAGCTCTTCTCATCCCTCCCCATGACCTCCCCATTTCTGGTAGCCCTGCAGGAGGAGAGGTGTCCCCTGCAGCCTGGCAGAGCTGGCTCCAGCCTACTCTGCCTGAACTTGCGACAAGTTCTCTTCCCCACTCTATCTCAAAATACTGTAGTTAGAATTACATAACCCAATTCATGTCTAATTCAACCTAACCTCATCAAGGATTAAACAGTAAAAATTATTATTGCTCTTCTATCTAATCCAGGAGGCATCATAATGAAATAGCACACCTGGAAGAAACACAAGCAGTTGAGCAGTTGCAGACAGGGATCCAGAGGAGGGATGAAAGCCCAACCAGGGCATTTAATGAGTGTCTGGGTTAGCACTTCAAAGGGCTTCATTCTTCCAGGCTTCCCTGTCCCTTGGCATCTTGCAGACAAGGTCACTGTTACCAGCTGCCAGATGCTGGCTGTAAGCGTGAAGTACGAATGAGTGCAAGCCTCGCATCAGAGAAGCTGAGAGGTGCTGGATCCTTCCCATCTGCAGGTAGCAGCCATCCCACCGCTCTGAGCTCTGATGGTTTGGGATCTGGGCAGCAGAGAGCTGGCCCTGCCTGTGGCACAGCTCAGCTGTGCCCCAGCAGACAGGAACAGGGTCAGTTTTTGGGAGCCACCGGAGCACATTGACATCGCTCCTTAGCGGAGCTACTTTGATGGAAGAGAATATTCAGTGCTAAGGAATTACCAGGAAAAACACTTCACCTGTGGAGAATGCCTTCCCCCTTCTTCTGCCAGATTTTCATGGCATGCTGTATCTCTTGTCTTTTCTCTCAGGCATTTTGGAGGGTTGGTCATTTAAGGATAAGGAGGAGAAATCAGTAATGTTCTACTTTGGCAAGGCTCTGAAGCTCGCCTTCATTTAAAACCTGCCAATAGCTCAACCAAATACAAGACAGTTTTCATTAAAATATTGCCAAAACACAGTTCATTCTTTTCGAATATCACATCCATGTTAAAAAGAAAATTGATGCAGAATTGTTAGTCAAATCTTTGTATCTCAAATATAAAACTAATATGTCTTTTTCAAATTTTCTAGAAATCTGGAGGAGGTTGAATTAAAATTCCTGGACCAAAATCCCTCTTCAAATCTGTTATTCTGTGTAGCATTCAAAGCACAGGCTCTCATCACTGGCTATCATTAGATGCAGCCCAGGCAACAAGTATTGTGTGTAGAGTTGGTATCAACAAAACCTGAACCTTTTCCTCTGGCTCACAGCTAATCCTCATAAAGCCACTGCAGAGTGTAAGGTTGCTTCCTTACACATCTGGTTTGTTTTGGTTCATTTTCATCCTATTATTTCCCACAATCACATGGTATAATTATCTGATCTATAATTTATGCTGCTATTCAGAGCAGTATAAATAGTTTACTTTATTGCTGCAGGAGCACAGCATGTCCAGATAACATCAATATTTTATTTATCTCTGTTTCTGTCTGTGTTTGGTTATCTAGGTGCTTATTAAGTACGGAATTATCATAATAGCAGAGAATAAATAGCAACTGAAAAGAAGCAAAAATAAGACTGGAAACAAAATGTGTCTGAAATAGTGTCTGCTCTTTCTGTCCATCTCCTGTCCACCAAGCATCTGAAAAAAAGAGCATTTTCAGGGAATTTCCAAAGAGCTGAACCCACCTCCATGGGTGGGGATGGAAACTTCTCATTAGTGGTGTCTCTCACATTTCCAGAAACTGTAACGACTTTGTCTTAGCTGGCAGGTCTGAATTGAACCACTTGCATCTCCAGGGTTCTTAAAAGCAAATGAAATCCTTCAGGGTATTGTTTTTAATCACCAATTTGAATTGCATCACCCTGACAGTGATAGAAAGTGACACCCAGAATTCAAGCAAGAATTGAGTTGGACGGAACTTCATACAAATAGACTTGTTTACAAGAAGTGAAACAACTTCCTAATTTATTAAAAAGTGACTCGGGTAATTAAACAAAAATTGGAAAACTCTCTGTTGGTTCAATTTTATCTTAATACAGCAAGAATGTTAACAGCTCCAGTCGTCTGACACATTACACAGTGATGGTGGCTTCTGAAGCATTTAGCTTTTAACGTGGATTCCAAGTTAAATGGGCTAAGTGCATGCAGAAAGTGGCAGAAAACGTCACAAAGTTTATGAGCCTGATCCTGTAGTGCTTGTGCATCATGAGCTTAAGCAGAACCAATCCCACGTGCTAATCTATTTTATGAATTGTTCAATCACATTACTTTGGATATACAGATGGGAAAAGAATCATTATTCCCTGGTAGAAGGGAGAAAGGCATAACCAGCACCAACAAGTTGCTATTCAGTGGTGTGGTTGTTGTCTCGTCAACAGGAAAAATTAAAGTAGGTAAATAATAATACAGGCACACAAACATTTGATTATGTTACAACCATACACTCTTGCTCAAAAATCACTTACCTTTTCCCTTTTGTGCATAGAAATATTTTCTGAAACCTAATGACACTCATGTAGAAATAGCAATGGGTGATTTCCATGAAATGCTTTTCCTGCAGCTGCTCAAATTTTGTCAAGATTTAAGAGCAAATCTGCAGGGGGTTTTCACTGTTACAGATAATGAGGAAGTGAGGGAGGAAAAGGTGCAGATCCAACACTGCAAGGACAAACTGTAAGGACAAATACTGAACATTCTGGAGTCACTTGCTCAGCCTTTGAGTTGGTTGAAATTCGGAGCAATTAACTTATTTTCAAAAAATCTAAATAGCCAGTAAAGAAATGCAAAAAAAATCCACTCTTAAAATAATTTTCCCTGATTTTTTTCCCTTCCACATGATTTTCAGAAGCTTCCCAAATCCAAGTCACTGCCCAAGCTCTCCAGGTACTGTAAGACATTGTCACAGCTCTCCTGTGGTGGAACATCATCTTTCATGCCACAATGCAGCCACCATAAAGACAGGATCCCATAGTGGGACTGCTGTCATGGTGTGACATAAATAATTATAAGGATTGTTCAGAAAAGAAATTTCAACTCTCACAGTCCCTCACTTTCTCTTCAAGAAATAAAGGTGATTCTGAAAAAAAAATAGGCTAATATGATTGATGTACAATGTTATTCATTTGTTTTGGGGTGGGCTTTTTGCATTTCACCCATATTTTCTAATATTAAATTGTGGTTTTACTACTGCCTGTGTAATAGAAGCTGCTTAAAGAACAAATGAGTACCAAAGGGAGCTGTTTTCTGGGACATTTATATAGGCTTGTGCAGGTAGCCCATCATTAGCACAGTTAGCATTACACAGTTCCCATCCCACTAGAATACTGTAGGCAGCAAAATAGCCATCCTGCCAGCAGGCCATTAGTTAGCTCATGCCAGACACTACATATATTATTTGTGGCAGGCTTCTACTTTGAGAATAATGATAAAAGAGCTTGTGATGAGGACAAACCCCAAATGGTCCATCACTAGAAGCTGTATGGCTTTTGCAATACTTCAGTCTGCCAGCCTGATGTGCTAGATTATGCCTGGCATCAGTTGGATAAGATACTGAGGTCTTGAGAAAAATAATGTGACTTATTTAAAGAAAGGTAATGTTCAACTTCTGTAGTGTCAGAAAGATTCACAGCAGAGGACATCTTTGAACCCAAGGCTGAGAGATTTCACCACCAAGAGCTACCTTCCCTGTGAGTGGGTTAATTCAAAATGCTCATACCTGAACTCAGGAGCCCCAGCCATGATCAAATCCTTCCTACAGCATGTCCTACAGAAATACACAGAGAGCAGAGAGACCGCAGTCTGTTCTGGCTGGATTCACTCCAGAACCAGGAATGCTGGTGCAGAACCATTCCAGTAGAAAGCAGTCATTGAGGCTGTGAAGCTGTCTGGTTGCATCCATAGAGTTCCCCACACCTGCATGCACCGTGCACACAGATCCACAAGCTTGAGTTAAACCCCAAAATTTAAATTGTCAGTACTGAAATGGGGCAGGAAAATGAGCTATAGGCTCTTAAAGTTATTAGGGGAACAGGTTCCTTTATGGAAAACTGAGAATGTGTAGAAAAGCAAAACCTGAGCTTCTCACTTCCAGGATTTTTTCAGCTGCCTGAGCAGAGCTTTGCCTCTGCACAAACAATGGTGTTCAGAGGCAGCAAGAACTGCCACACAATTGATGGGCTCTAGAATAACAAGCTGACGAGTGGATTTGGCATCCCCACAGCCAGAGCCCAAAGATTTATTGCTCTGGAGTGGTGCACGTCAGTTTTCTTTATCACTGGAGTCCCACAGCAGATTTATACATGGTGACGTTAATTGCAAAGGAATAAAGACACACATTCTCCTAACAACTGAGGCTCAGCATCTCTGACTGGCAGCCCAGCAACCACTGCTCTCATCAGGGTCAGGCACCTGGCACTGAGAATAGCCCTACAGAGAAACAGGGGCACAGCTGGGCTCTGTGTTGAAGGATGCTTTAACCAAATGCCAGCTATTTCCAAGGAAATCTATTCATTTTCTACAGCTCTAACCTAGAGTCCATTAAATGCATCTCTTCCCTTGCTTCTCGTGACCTAGATGGTTTATGATGTCTTCTTTATGTGCCTAAGAGAAGATGGGCTTCCCCCGTTATTTAGTTTACTCTGCAGAGAAGTAAGAGAGTCCTTCCCCTGCTTTACAGCAGTCCTTGTTTCCATAACATAACCTGGCTCTGCTCTGGCTGTTTGAGCCTTCCCAATGCCATTCCATTACTACCAGACAGTCACTCCACGTGTTCTCTTCTCTGGGTCATTTGCCAAGCTTGTGGTAGGCACTGCCTGCTAGAAAGAAAACCTGAAAACCAAGCAGAATGGAGTGAATAAGCAGCAAACTGTTCTCTCCTCTGCATGTTAAAAAATAATTGGGAGCTGTGCTTGATAATCTTTCCCTAAGGCCAAGTGCTTCAGCAGGATCACAGAGCCTTCCTGCATAAAACAGAATTCCACTTCTCGCTCCTCCACAGCACATGGCCAGGGGACATGGCTCTGCTCCCTCTGAAACCCCAGATATCTGGCTGGGAGCAGAGTCAAGGCAGCTCCTTCCCTGCTGAAAATGCCCCTGCAAGGCCAGGCTCAGGACCTGCCTGGATACGGGGTGAGCTCACGGACTCTCCTGGAAGGTGCTGCTTTCACGAGCTCATCTGCAAATTCCTGGCCTGGAGAGTGAGCAGTGCTCACAGCTTTTGAGAAATTTTTTAGGGTGATTCTGTGGTGATGGATACCTGAGAGCCCTGCCACTGACCCAGCCCACCTTGCCCTGAGCCGGGACCAGCCACCTCCCTGCAGGGAGGAACAGCAAATGCCCTCCCAGGCAAAGGCAGTTTTATAAGGAGAGAAACATTGTTATTTCTTCTGTGCCCTTATTGGACTTTGTTGTTTCTATTAACTTTTAATAGTTTAATAAACATGCCCAATTTTAAAAAATAAAATGTTTTCCCAGGCTTGGAAATTGGATTTTCCATGTTGTCAAAAACACTGTTTTGGAAATTGGAAAGCCTTGGAAATTGGATTTTCCATGTTGTCAAAAACAGCTGTTTTAAACTCTTCATCAGGAGAAATCACTGAAACAACGCTTCTGAATATTTTGTTATTTCACTGAGAAGAACACAGATTATTTGGAATATAGTCTCTAAATTGATTGTGTTCACTGTTGTATTAACCCAGTGAAAGAGCAAAACCAGCAAAGAACATCTTTACCTATGGGATGACTTGACTTAAAGTCTTTTCTGCTCAGCTGCTCATTGGTCAATTCTTAAACATAGCGACACCATGCATTAGTGTATTTAATCTCTTTTGTGATGGTAAAAGACTTTAAAATACCAGGACTAACACAGTGACTCAATGAGACTTTACATAAAATCAGCTGGAAGTGTTAATGGTGCTCCTGTCTCAGAAATGTGTAAATGATGGCAAAGAAAAGAGATCATACCCAGATAAAATCTAGTTTCCCTTGCAGTTTTTCCTTCAGAGCTCACCAATCCCACAATTACTGGAGCACAGTGGTTGCTCAAAGTCACCTCTGTTAAACCAGCCAAGCTTCACTCTGTGCCTGTCCCTGCAGCCCCAGCTCTGCACCAACGTCTGGCTGAATTAAAATAGGTGTGAACCCTTCCTAAAAGCTGAAAGGTCTTTGCAAGGACTAAAAGTGTTACTTAATTATGAGTAAGGTGTCAGCTGAGGAAAAAACAAAGCTAATTTAAGGATAGCAGGACCTGAAAGGCAGCCCAGTTGTCCAGAGGGCTCTGGCAAGTGAGGTCAGGTGCAGCTCCTGCCTAATTACTCCCCCTGGGCTAAATGTGGACATGAACATTGGGTCACTATTGAAAAGCAACTCCACTGACTCTCAACAGATGTAGAAATTAAATAGCAACTCACTAAAATCCTGCATTTCTTTCTGAAAATGCAGCACATATTTAAATGCCTTTCCAGTAACCCCACAATTATAATTTAGGAATACCTGGATCTTCATCTAGCCTCTGTGGAATTCTGCTTTTCCAAAACAAACCTAATCAGTTTACAGATGCTGCAAGCCCCAAGAAAAAAAAAATGTGGAGTTTTGGATGGCAATTGATCTGCCTTTCCTGATGATGCCCATGTTACTGCACTGGGGTAAACTGTAATGAAATATGGGCAGTGAGATGAAGGCCTTCCCCTCTCCTCAGCCCATGTTCAAATTACTATTATAAAGCCATTTCCAGCAAAGCCATATTTATTTGGCCCAGGCTCTAGGGCAAAAAATTCTCTATCTGATGTTTAAATAATGACAACCAATTTGCAGGATACTGGTAATCTTTTTTCCCACAAGTTGTTAAAAACATATTAAAACTCCTTCTCTGCACACTCTTGAGCAGAATGTGAGCAGGCTGCAAAGCGGGAAAGCTGAAGAGCTGAGAGAGAATGGAGAATCAGACCAAAAAGCTTAGGGAAATTGTGCAACCAGCAGCTGCAATCTGCAAGAAAATGCTGCTTAAAAGTCCACTTCCAATGAGAACATTTGTCTTCACACCTGTAAGCTACACAGAATAACTCACTTTCTCCCACTATTTTCTTCCTTTGTTTGTTTGTCTTCTGGCTGAAATGTTGAGGTTTTGGGTCAGCTGGAACACATTCCCCTCCAATGCAGCTCTTCCTCAGTAAAACAGGGCACGGGGTGGCAGAGGTGGCTCTGCAGCCCAGCCTGCCTAGCACAGCCCCCCTCCCCTGGGAGCAGACAAGGAACCATCCTTGCACAAGACAAAGAACCCAGGAGGTCAGAAGACTTCTGAGCTGCTCTGAGTGTCACTGCAGCCACCCAGTGCAGCCAGGCTGTACCTGCCCATGGGGGCTGTCTCCCACAGGCAGGGAGATGTTCCCATCACCCTCTGAAAGGAGTAACAGTGATCCTCCCCCAGGACTGTAAACTGCCCAACAGAGCTCCACCACAGAGACAAAATTCTCTGTAGAAATCTGTGTGGCATTCAAGTAGTCTCTAAAGAGCTTTGCTCTCTTCAAGTTCATTCCAATTAACAAGCTGGGTACTTACAGATAAAAAAAAAAAAAAAAAAAAAAAAGGCAGTTATTTGGTTTTGCCTCATAAGCAAGAGTTAGTTACAAAAATACTTGGTATTTTTAGTACAATCTGGGATATTGTAACTGGGCTACATAAAATATCTCATTTTCTAACTTCTGTTTCTCAGTATCAAGATTAACTCTGTCCCTCACTCTTGCTCTCTATTGCTGCAGCCTGTGGGCTGTCCCTGAAACAACTGCAAACTGGACACTTTGGCTTCTTTTTTCTGATCATGCCTGATTAACCTAAAGTTCTGAATTTCAAAGAATTCCAGTAAGAAACACATCGCTGTAGTCCCAGTAGGTGAGGATAAAGCAGGATTATACACCCAGTGCTGCTGACATCCACCAACACACCTGGCCTACAGCTGCCTTCTGTCACAAAGCCACATTTAAAGGACTTGATCAGCCCTCAGCTGCAAGAAGGAAAAATCAAAACAAACCTGCTGATTTCAGTGACATGTCCGGGACTGGGTGTGAGCAAGGTCTGAGTGTGGAGCTGTCTCCTTTTGCTGCCCACAGCTGTCTCCCACCACCGGCACACACAACAGGGAACCACACCAGGCAAGGCGGCCCCTGCAGAGGATTTTTTCTTTCTGGCTGCACATCCCAGCCAAAGCTGGACCTTTTATTTGGGGAATATGAGAGCCCTGAGCACAGAGCAGTAGGATTCCCTCTGGCAGTAACTCAGCCTCACTGGAGACAACCGACTTAATGCAATCTTAATGTGATAAACTGCTAACTTGATTGGATTCAATGAGATGTAAATTATTAGATTCAATAAGTACACAGAGACCATTTCACCTTACATTCTGCTCAAAAGGGCTCTGCCTTCAGTCTCTTCATCATTCCTCTTAATTATATGCAATGCATCATAAAGATGGGAACAGTTTGGGACTTGTGCTGTCCTCGGACTCCTCACAAGATCCACAGTGTTCCCTTCAGCGTAGTGTGTCTTTTATTATAACCTTTTTCAGAACAGCTGCTATCACTTACAGACACAAACTGATCTTCAGCATGGTCAAATTTGATCTAAAATTCACCCATATTTCTTCAAAATTTCCACATTTAATGCCTTCCAATGTGGATTAATTTTTAGTAAGCAAAAACTTTGTGGCAACCAGCAGATTTTATAGCTCCTTATTCACTGAAAGAGTCTTTAAAATCTGTTCTGCTGAGCAAAGAAATCTGCACTGCCATTCCAAAAAAGGGGAAAAAATGATGGGACACTAAATATGTACATAGAGATTCACAAAAATATGAGTCCAAAGCAGTGTCTCTGGGCTTGTAAAACTCAAGAGGGATTTACATTCCCTTGTGGTTCATAAACATTTTCAAAAGATTTCTTCTTATAACCTTTTTCAGATTCTAACTCAGACAAGTGATTTTTAAAATGATATTTAGCTGGTGTATTTCTGATCAGAGAAAAGTGCTGGTTTACACTTTGTGCTCTTTGTGCCACTCACCTTCTCCTCACCTCTAATTTCCCTGTCTGCCATTTGGAGGTTTTTTTACCACCCAACTCCTCACACAGTATCTTCAGATGTTTCCAGTTGACCAAGATGTAATTCATAACTACCACCCTTTTCTGACAATTAACCTTTGCTGTGAGGAAGGCACACCTCCCTCTTTACAAATGTTGCTTTTACATTGAACAAGGACCACAGACTTTTCTTCTTCAATATATTGTCCTTCATGTTAAAAGCCTTTGAGAAAATAACACATAATCTTTTGATCCTATTAAGAACACCATAGTGTACCATTTAGCAGAGATCATGGGTATTCCTTCACTTCAGGCATCTCTGAAAGGAATTCTTTAAATAAATAAAAAAACCCCTCTTGCTAGAATTTGTTCAACAGTTTTATACTGAATAAGGCTCTGTCAAAATAAAGATTCTGGCCAATGTTCTCAAAGGATTTGTTTAAGAGTTCAATACCAAACCAAAACAGGTAATTTCAGACTCCACACCTCAAGCTGACTTTTTTCGTTTTGCCTTGGAGGAGTGTTCCAGAGATCCCAAGTGGTGTTAAGGCTGTTGCCCCATAGCTCCCCAAATGCAGACAGAGCATGACATTCTCCATGTCATCCATGATACTCTTATGTGTTTCCTTGACAATGGTAACCTAATAATTGCCTGTGCAGGACAGATCTCTTGGGACAACATCCAAGGAAGAGAGCAAGGGATTTCCAGTTCTCCTATAACTCATTAGCCCTTAGAGGAGAGGCACAAAGCCCAAGCAACTCCTCCCAAAAGTCTGCAGCAGCCAGCCCTGTTACACCCACAGTTTGCTTCTCCTTTTCCTAGGCTGATTTTCTGCTGGCTTGGCCCGGATTGGAGCTGCTCAGGGTCTGCCATCACTAAAATCAGGTTTCTGGAGTCCCAGCTGACACCACACCAGGGGCACCAGCACAGCTGCCATGGACTCATCCTGCAAATGTTTTACAGCCTGATGAGAAGGTGGATTTGTCTCTTCCATCTGCTAAGAATCCAGCCTAAGTGTGAGAGGAGGCTGCTGGTTTGTTCAGCTGGCCCTGGGGTTTCACATATGGCCCTTCTCATGGGACTTTCAAATGGATGCCTAAGGCACTGATGCCTCTCACTTTGAAGTTATCATCTGTGCCTCCTCTTTCAGCTTAACACAGCTTTTTGGCATTTTAGTGTGCAGTTGCTAAGCAGAGGCATGGCTAAGAAGTCAGCAACACCAGCAGTACCTCCAAAATGACACTTCTGCACATGTAAGAGCTGCTCGTGCTGCTCTTTTCACCCAGGCCAGAACTGAGTTTCATGCTCCCTGCGATTCCCAGAGATGCAACCTGCTGTCTGACTGTGGGCATTCTCCATCTCATTTGTCTTCCAACACTTACTGACAGGTCAGTTATTTCTAGTTTATTCCTGGTGAATAATGAGCCATTGCATTCCCAGCTAGAAAATCCCCCTGGGATGCAAAGCCACAAATGCTGCAGTATGGACAGACAGATGATTAGAGGCCAGTTCAATGCAAAATCCACTGAAATCAAGACACAGGAAAGGAGGAAGTACACTGAGGAATTGCTGCCCAAAAATACCAGTGCAACTTCTGCAGGGAACCTGGTGAAGTATCTCTGAAGTATTTTGGTGGTGGATTTGGGAAAAAGAAGGCAGGAAAATAAGGAAGAGATTGGGAAATCCATCCAGCTCTCAACCAGGACATCAACAGCCATCACCTCACCTTGATGGTGAAGGAGAATGTGAACCTCTTGAGGACAACCTGAACTGAAAGAGAAGCATTTTGGGGTGTGAGGTAGCTTAGGGAGAGGTCAAGCCTGAACAGGCCCTTAGCTGGCAGGACTTTTACAGGCTCTGCCTCCAGAAAATTAACTGCTGACCCAGAACTGTGTGTTGCCTTCCCAAGTGCATGCTGCCATGGGCTACTCTGAAAGGTCAGAGAGAATCATTAGAGCAGTGTTTTCACACGAGTTCTTAATACTCAGCCCTAGAAACCCAAAGGAAGGCACTCAGCTCACTCTGCTAGATTAATACAAACAGGGACTTCTATTTCCCATTGACTTATGTGTACTTAGCCATATTATCACCTGCTACTAATGTGTAGCCCAAAGGACAGGATTTGAGCCCAGCTTTAATTAGTTTACTGTAATGAGCTAAACCACATTTCACCTTTCCAAGGAAGTAATTATTTGCACTCTTCTTCCTTTTCGATACTTGCACCACCTTCTTCATTTGCAGTGGGGTGAAGCTACTGCCTGATTTATCAGAAATTCAGCAGGACCAGCACATATATACAGAAATGACGAGGAAAAGCTCCTGAAAAGGACACAATAGACCAGAGGTAAGCAAAAGGACAAACCCAGGCTTAAGACAAAGTGCTTTTAAGACATGTCACCTCATTAGTGTCCAGCTTTGGCAGGGAAGAGGCCACTCTGCTGCCCTGTGGTCCTCCAGTGTCCCTGAGCTGAGCTGGACAGGAGCATTTCCAGGAGCTCTGCACCTCCCAGAGGGGCTGGTGGGGATGTCCTGAGCTCATCCAGCCCTGGGGCTCAAGGCTGCAGTGCTCCAGGGATGGCTCAGGTGGCAGGACCTGCCCCACACCACAGCCCTGCTGGTGCCAGCCAGCCTGGGAGGAGGAGGGAAACAGGTCTGCAATGGAGCTCATGGAAACTAAACAAAAATAAGGAGTTTGAAGTTGTTTTGGCTTCACAGGGCAGTTCCCCATACCTGGGGATTATGCAGCAAGGTGTTTTTATGCTAGGATCCAGTGTACAGGAACACTTTCCATTTTCTGAATGCAATAATGTGAAGGATCCCCAAGCTGGGGCTTCTCCTCATCACTTTCCCTTAACTCAGAACACTTACATGAGTGTAAAAGTAAGCTAAAATCAGAAACCCAGACCTTGAAAAATATTTGGCTATCAATACGATACATTCAGGATAGTTAGGGATGACATCTGCTAAAGGGGAAGCTTTTAGTTTTTACAAAAGAATAGGACAAATAGAATATTTATTTTTTAAAAGGGTGAATTTTTCCTTTAAAAATAGTTTAGATCCTGCTTTCACACAATGCTAGCCCCTGCAGGTGCTAAGCAGCTCCTGCTCTCAGGGGAGCAAATGGGCCAGGGCTGCCCTGATAATAGAGATTTTTGTCTCCATTTGAAATAAGCCCCTGTTCTCCAAAAAGTATTCAGAGGGACAGTTGCCAAAGCAATTCTGAAAATCCTAATTGTTCATCTCGTCTATAGATATCTAAATAGCTTTTAAAATTTTGTTCTAAATAAAATTGAGAACCCTCCCTTTGGCTCAGCATACTCCAACTAAGCTCTTCCTGGAGATTTGCCTTTTTTTTTCTTTTTTTTAGAAAAGGTATTGCTTCTGCAAAAATTTAACTCAGGTTTTTAAATCATCTCATCTATAAAAAAGGATAATATTAAACAGGAGAGCCATGAATTAAGAATGATCAAATACTTCCATGTGTTATCATCAATAAGACTGTAAATCTGGCCACTCCAGTTCACTTCAGGGCATCTGCTCACATTTAATTGAATGATTGTTTTAATTTTTCATTGTTTAAAACCACTCAACCACTTATCAAAAGCCAGTTCTGCTCCTATAGTTGGGCATAAAGGCTTCGTGCTCAGCTCCACTGAAAGGTCCCTTTTTTTTCCAGGAATCCTGGACCCTGTGGGAGCTGCATAAGTCCAGACCGTGGGGTTTCTCAGGCAGAATTCCATGTGTGGGACCAGATCCTCACACATCTCCTTGGGACTGCTGCTTGCTTTTATCAGAGGAAAGCTGGGTGCTCTTTCCTCCCCAAAACTGTCAAGAGGCTGTTTCCTCTCCAGCTTTTTGTTTATTTAAGAAATCTCAGAGGCTGAACTTCTCCTGAAATAATACAGATAAAGGATTGGCAATTTCTCTGAACAGCTTTGGTACGTGGATCATTTTCTGTAGGGTCAGATGTTTCCAGAAGCTCTGCAGCAGCTGTTACAGCAAGGTGGAGCAGTGCTGGCACCGGAGGTAAAGCAGGTACCTCGTTCATACAAATGACAGCAGCAGCTGACACCAAGAAAGTCTGAGGTCCTCAGCTCATACTGAACACTCTACAGAAAGCAAACTGACCATTCCTACTTTGAAGAGCTTCCCTTCTATAAAATTTTGGCAAAAAGAGAGAAGAAATCCTGGTCCCAGTGGTGCTGGCAGAGCCACACAGTGACATGGTCCCTTCCTGGGCACGTTCAGAGAGCTCTGGCAGTGCTGCAGGAAGGGAGGGCAGCCCTGCTCCCCCTGCAGCCCCTGTGCCAGGAGTTACCCTGGCACAGCCCTGCTCCCCTCTGCAGCCCCTGTGCCAGGAGTTACCCTGGCACAGCCCTGCTCCCCCTGCAGCCCCTGTGCCATGAGTTACCCTGGCACAGCCCTGCTCCCCCTGCAGCCCCTGTGCCAGGAGTTACCCTGGCACAGCCCTGCTCCCCCTGCAGCCCCTGTGCCAGGAGTTACCCTGGCACAGCCCTGCTCCCCCTGCAGCCCCTGTGCCAGGAGTTACCCTGGCACAGCCCTGCTCCCCCTGCAGCCCCTGTGCAGCCCCTGTGCCATGAGTTACCCCGGCAAAGCCCCTGAGAGGCA
Source organism: Motacilla alba alba (assembly GCF_015832195.1). NCBI lineage: Eukaryota > Metazoa > Chordata > Aves > Passeriformes > Motacillidae > Motacilla > Motacilla alba. Next base: position 8,847,726 of record NC_052029.1, on the reverse strand, counting down.
GCAAGGAGCAGCTGTCAGAAAAAGAGCCTCATTCAGGGTCAACCTCCTTGGACTTCCCAAGGGATCTCACAGAACCTCAAAGCTCCTGTTGAACCAAGGCTTAGATTGTATTTTTGAGTCCTGCTGATTACACCTGGAAGATGAGACAGTCGGGTGATCTCAGGTTGTGGCAAGAAAGCCAAAGGAAAGGAGGTTCTTGCAAATTCTTGCACGCACATCAAAAATACTTCTGATGACTTTAGGAAAGAGGCCACATCCTCAGGAGTGCTGGGTTTTTCTCCATTGGTACTAAGGGCACAAACCAGTGCAGCACATTTAAAATCCAGCCTCAGATTATTTTTCCAATGCAGCTTTTCCTGCAGCATTCATCCCCAAAAAACCTGATCTCCAGAATAAGAGTTGTACATATAATGGGTGTATAATTTGTCAAATCTAAATGTCTGTACCTTCCAAATTTTTAAATTCATCCACTATTGTGCTTGTTTATTTTCTTTGTTTAATTTACTTTTTTAATAACAACTCAGTTTTGGAATGTAAACACTGTGTCAAAGCAAAAGCTAGAATGCTTGAGAAAAATGATTCAGCTTATCCAAAGCAAAGGTCTCCAGTTTTTCTCCCAAAGTATTTGCTGAATATCATCATAGAAAGCTTCAGATCTGCTGAAAATGCTGTTGTTGGGTTTGGGACTTTTTTTAAAAATAAAACTTTGCATTCACTGAAAGCAACTTCCCATTATGAGACTGGTTCTATTGTGAGATGGATTCTAGAATCATGAGATGTCAAATAACAGTGAGACTCTTTAGTCCTCTGGCCTGTAAGCCTTGCCTCAGCTCATCTGTGCAAGCTACTCTGCAGTACAGAAACTTATTTCTTCTTTTAAATGAAACTGAGAATCCTATGTAATTGAATGACTCCAGCATCAAATATTGTGATACAATCTCAATTTGGGAGACTTGCAATTGCAGATGTCTTAGGGCTAAAACCTATCACTTCCCTGAGCCTGGACTGATGGTGGAATTACTGTGGGCTTTCCTCAGTACAGCAGATGGTGGAGGCTCAAGGGAATCAGTTCCAGGTCCCTGATTCTCCTTCCCATCCATGCCCTATTCCACACCAAATAGTCCATTATTCTGCCACTGGCAAGGAAAATGGCCCATTCTCATGCCTGATGCTCACCTCACACTCAGAGGAGACACGAGCAGAAGTGCAAGGGCCACGTTCTCCTGCAGGTGCTCACCCCAACCTTCCTTGCATTGCAGAAATGTGCTGGGGTCAACCTGCAAGCAAAATCAGATGCCCCTCCCCAGCCCTGTGTGGCACTGGAATCACAGGCAACAGCCCACCTGAGATGGCAGCAGGGGCTGAGAGACCACCAAATTACCCCAGATGGATGGGAAAACTGAGGAGAACTCCAGATTCATAGAATTATGAAACCTCTGGGGCCCAGTGCAAGACTAATTGTCTACTTTAGGTCTTTGAGTGCAATTACCAGCACTAATGGTTATGGGGACAGATTCCAAGCAAGCACTATTTAAAACTCAGAACTGGAGGGTTTGGGATAATGCTAAAGCCAAGCAGATAATCTCTATAAAAGAAGAAAACAAAACTCTGGTTACCCCAGTGCCATGCTTGCCTGGTATTATAAATTATGTGGAAGTTATACCAGGACACACAACACTGTGAAGGAACAATCTGGATTTTTTTTTTTTTTTTGCAAATGCTGTTGGTGGTTGATATCCAGACATTGGTCATTAGATCTAGTTTTATTGCAGCCATAAAAGAAGTGAGTCAACAGCTTAGTCACATCAGGCAGGATATGCTTCAAGCACAGCCTGAATGAAAGAATGAAGTTAAACACTGAGAAATGCCAGGTAATTAGAAAGAGAAGCTAATGGTTTCTTCCCTAAACCAGCACCAGGTAACGTGCAGGACAGTCTCCCAGCCAGACTGCAGGGCACCCTGCGAGGCAGCAGGGCGTGGATTTAAAGGAGATAAGCTGGGCTTATCAGCATGTGTATCAGGACAGCAGTTTATTAGCTATCACTACAGGTCTTCTGGCTTCCAAGTGTATCAGGTATCTTCATCTTGTAAAAGAAATGCAAAGGAAGAGATGAAATCTGGTTCTTGTCCTACATCTGCTGCCTGTTGACTCCATTTGTGCAGATGATCTAACTGCTGAAGGCAGGTTCTGCCAGTGGGAAGGCTGGAGAATAAATAAGAGAAACAGGGCAGCAGGCTCTGCTAACTTCAACATGGCACAGGGGTCAGGAGTGACCTTTCAGGAGTGATCCAGAAGAGTCTGGTGGATACCTCAGACCAATATTTATTTATTTTAACTGAAGTAGTAGCTAAGCACTGTGCCTGCAGGAAGAGAAGAGAAAGATACAGTGAGCAGGATGGGAAGAGAGGAAGGCAGGAAGCTTCTGCAGGTAAGTCAAAATTATCATGTCACTGCAGGACCAGAAATAAATCTTTCCCAGACAGCCTGGCAGATTTATACCACTCTAGGCTTGACTCCAGGAGGATGGAAAGTTGGAGTGAGTTTTCCAGAGTGTTGTTTTCTTTCCAATGTGGGTACAAGACAAAAAACTCAACACCGAAGAAGTTTAATGACACTATATTCCCAAAGGAAACATGAAATACATATAGATATGGTCATACATGCCTCCTATCTGATGGCTAGGACTAGCATTTTCTATTGCAGTGGAAATCATGAATGGGATTGGGGGTTTATGAGTAATACACTGGGATGAGAGCAGGGGACTCTGGGTCTGCTCCTGAACCCCTGGAGGCCATCAAAAGGCCAACGTTTCTGTAAGCAGCTAACAAGGTCTTTGCACAGCTGGTTTGCAGTATGTGCTTAAAAGGACATTAACTTCTCCTTTGCGATCCACAGATGCAAAGGATCTGTGAGGGAGGATCAATATGGGTAAAAGTGAATATGCCCCCAGAGGACAGTGAATGAAATGGGTTTTGTTTGTAAGAGACAAGGTACATGGATGAAACCACCAAACCAGCTAAATTTTACACTTACAGACACCTCCCGGCCTGATTTGCTGCTGGTTTGGTGGTTCACTGCCAGTCTGATGCTGGAATGGCTTGGTGGGAACCAGAGGTGACCCACAGAGGAGCTGTGTGGGTACAAAATCTCTTCAAGGAAGTGTCCAGCCAGTGCTGCTGTGCCGGGAGCTGCACATGGCTGAGGCAGGGAAACAATGACCTACGGGAGGAGCCTTCCCCAAACACACACAGAGCCAAAAGTTCCAGCTGAGGGGAAGCCTCCTCACACTCCCAGCACAGATTATCCCGGGCACACAGCCAGGCACCCCTGCAGGCCGGGCTGTGGGACACAGCACCACCCTCCCCAAGGGCTGCTCTGCCCCAGGTTTGTGCCAGTGGGACTCACACACAGCCACTGCTCCACCTCCACCTTGCTGTCAAAGCATCCTCCACCCAAGGGAATATCCTTCCCATGGACTGGGCAGCTGCTGCAGCTCTTCTGCTTTATTCTGCTTTGTCCTCAGTGTGCAATTACCCAAAACACAGAGTCATAAGACACAATTTACAATCCCTGCAGCTTTTTGGCATCCCACTGTATTGGCTTACCGAGAGAATTGGTAGTAGGATGCAGCAGATAGAGACAGCACTCTAATTACAGATTTACATTAAGAGGAAGGTTTAAAAGCTAATAGGACATTATTAGAATAATGATCCCTAGATGTTCTCCCGGCTGAACATCTGCCATTACTAATTAAAAACAAATTAAAGTCAACCTGTTCAACGAGAAATCAATATTTACAGAAACTAGATACCCCCCTAATGTTAGACATGGTGCTGACCTACAAGTCCCTTCCCACATGCCACACCAAATCAAGGATCTCAAAAACCACACTGGTTATAAATCAGAGCCTGTGCAAAAACCACCTTTGTAAAACTGACTCAGAAATTTGACTTATGTGCAGCCTGTATCTTTCATTAATCAGCTGCCCAACAGTTTTAAATTATTGCCTCATAAAATGATAGGTTACCCACTTTCTCAGACTGGGGTGTCATTTTTCCAAAAGCAGGTTAGAAATTGCATTTCGAGTGGCAGATGAAAATAATCTTGCAGCCTCTGTCTCCTCAGTTTGCATCCCTGATTGCTATTGAACAGTGTCATTTTGTGAACAGAATCTGCATCAATCTCACTACATGGCAATGCAAGAGTCAGTCCTGGAAGTGAAGGCATACAGTTACAGACAGAAAACAATTAGGCAGAAAAATTACAATAGCAAATAGCTTTGAAATCCATTAGCTACCTCAAACTGCAAAACAAGTGCTTATTTCATTGTGCAACCATCAGAAAACACTACAAATCCCTGAAAATGGGGAAACACTCAGCTGTCTAATCCAAAATGTACTCTTAAGATCTACCACCAATATCGTGCAAGAGAAACTCGAAAATATGTGGGCTCATACAAAGACTAAAAGAAAAGCATCCAACCCACAACTGCAGGCAACTCCTTGCTGGCACAGCATCCCATCAAATCTGCCTGCACAGCAATTAACAAAATTAACAGGGGGTCACTTGCATCAGCTGGCCCAGGACACTGGCTGGTACAAAGGAAAAAAAAAAAGGAAAGGGTTGAAATCCTCTTATGGTTTGCCTTTCCCTTCTCACATAAACTCAAATCTACTAAAAAATATTAAAGCCAAGTCTGACTCTGGAATTTAATTTTGCCATTGATCTGACAAAAGCCCTTGCATATCAACCATGAGGAGCATGTGCATGATGATCAGCTTGAGGCCTCAGACTGGAACTGGTGGCCACTGACAGCTTCCACAGACAAAGATCAGTGGCCCCTTTGGAAAATACTGTTCCTTTTGTGTCTGGAAGAAAAGCTCTGTGGTCAGTAAGTGCTCTCATGTTCCCAGACCAACAGCAGTGGAAGAGAAGAGTCAATGGCAGAGGAGCCTCTGCTTTTATAGCAGTGCCCAAGTTGGGCTTCAGGGGCCAATAGCAAGCACTGCATGACCCTGCATTTCTGATTCCATAGGCTGTATTATTGGAGACTTCTGTGTTTGCAGTGTGGGAGCAATAAAGAGCAAAGGCAAGAAATAAAGAGCCTCCGGGTGCTGACATAAAATTAAATCCTGACTTCTCTTTCAAGTTCAAGGTAGGAAAATCACAGCTGTATGTCTTTGTCAAAAGTGTGCCCAAGCACTAATATCATCAAGGACACAAACTTTTACCATGTAATCTTACCACACACTGTATATCATCCAGAGCCTTTGTGGACTTGGATGTAAAATGAACTACTAACCCTCTTTAAAACATGCCAGCAAGCAGGATTTGGCCTCACTTAAGTAACTTTAGATTACCGATGCCTGATCCACAGGGAGACCAAAACTCCCTTCAGGGCAATATCTGATTAGAGAAGAAACAGTTGTTGGCCCCTAGGAAACTGCAAATAATTTTTTGTTCAAACCCACAGGGATTTTTGCAAGGCCTGCTGAGCCAATTTAAACAGGGGGAAATATCTGAGAACCCTGCAATAGAATTCTCTGCAGTTTTCTAAAGCCCAAATCCTGCTCATCCCACTCAGTGAAGCAATCTGACTGAAGCTAATGGAAGCAGTCCCCACCTGGAAGCCAGGCTCGCTGCAGCTCTGCTGCTGCACACAGAATTGCTCCATGGTCTCGGCTGAGTTGAGCCACATCAGGTTGTTTGCAGTTACATCCCTCTCCCTACTCATACTGACAAGTTCCATTTTTTCAGTTTGTTTTCCTCCCCTTTTTTTTTTCCTTCCTTTCTTCAATGATGTGTTCCAACATTTTTTCCCTCCTGCCACAGACAGAAGCAGGTGAACTGCAGAATAAACATAAAGATATCAGAGAGCTGCACCTGCCTGTAAAATGACATGAATTTAATCAAAACCATTTCTGGGCTCAGGGCTCAGGCACACGACTGGTCTTGTTGCTCTTCCCCTGGGCAACTGCTGGAGGTGCCTCTAGTGTAGGCTTGGACACGTGTTTGACATCAGCAGCAAGCACTAAGCTGAGCTGTAGGGGGATTGTATTATTTGATTTCTGATTATGTAGAGCTTCCTTCCTTTGGTGCTCTCATTGACCTCGTGGATTACAGTAAAGCTGTGGCTAACCCGAGACGGATTCTGCTCATGCCTCACTTGTGCCAAAGTAAATCAAGAGAAATCATGGCACAGTGAGTGGAACTATATGAGAGTAAGACTGGATACAAAGCTCATTAACATTTTTAATGGCACTACTTTTTGATTAAGCAGTTACTCTTTTTATCTAGAACAATAACAACACCAAAAATTCAACCCCGAAGGAGCAGAATATGTGTCCACTGACAGACAAATTACTCTTGCTGGAAAGTCAAAATAGGATTTTTTTATATAAAGGAAATAAAACCAAATTAATAGTGGCTTTTATAACCACTTAAAGCATCCACCTCAGGGATTTTTGCTGGATCTGCTAAGTGTGGTACCTAAAAATACCCACAATACTTAGAAAGTGAGAAAAAATTCAGTCTTTTCTTCTGCTCGTTTTTATAATGGTTACATCTAATTCAAAGTGTATCAGACAAGAAAAGCGGAGTTCAAGGAAGCCAGAACCTTTAATCTACTTAATTAATAGGAGGGATAGCATGTGAAAGCTTTATGTAAAATGAGAAAGTAATCTTATTCTGCTCAGGCTGGCTGCTCATTTGGTGGACGGGCAGAAGTTAACAAGGGGCCTGGCAATCTGTTTAATTGGCTCTTGTATTTGCCAGGTTCCCCGGACAGAAGAAGGAATGATGCATCTGACTCCATGTTCTTAGAAGGCTAATTTATTATTTTATGATACTGTATAATATTAAAGAACACTATACTAAACTTTACTAAAGAATACAGAAAGGATACAGACAGAAGGCTCAAAAGATAATAATGAAAACTCGTGACTCTCTCCAGAGCCCTGACACAGCTTGGCCCTGATTGGTCATTAGGTCAAAACAATTCCCATGAAACCAATGAAACAACCACCTGTTGGATAAACAATCTCCAAACAGGTTCCAAAGCAGCAAAACACTGGAGAAGTGAATGAGATTAATATTGTTTTCCTTTTTCTCTGAGGCTTCTCAGCTTCCCAGAAGAAGACTCCTGGGCAAGGGGATTTTTCCAGAAAATATGATGGTGACAATTGGCCACAAAATCAGAGTCTGCATCAGCTCCTTTTCCATGGAGCCTCACTCCCTTGTGCCTGCTGTTCCTTCCCACAGAAATGAAGGTGATGCTGCAGGACCTTCCAGGCTGCACTCAGAGTGCTCAGCACTCGCGCAGCTGCAGTGGCTGCAGGGGTGCTGCTGTGCATGCCCGTGACAGGCACGCCGTGCCAGAGCCACCCCCCCCGACAAGCCACTGTCTGTGGGAGCCGTGTCACCAGCCAGTGACGCCTGTGCCACAGAGGAGCCACTCCAGCCCCATGAACAGGAGCATTGGTCTGGCCGGCGCTCGCTGCGCTCCAAAACCACAAAAGCTCCAACAAGTAAATATGGGGAGGATTATGGATTTTCTTAAAGAAAAGCTCCAAATCCAAATTGTGTAGCTTATTCTGAGACGTGCAGGGAGGATTTAATCACATCAGCCAAACATGGCATTTGCATAGGAAACCCTAAACTGCAGAACAGAGTAGCTAACTTTGTGACTTGATCCTGAAATGAGGCCTAATGAGGTTTAGCATGGCAAATAGTAATGCATTGAAATGTTGTAATATTACATTTTTTTCAATAATTAGTAAAAATTGTTGCTACAATGATTTTAAAATGAGAGATAATCTAAACTGTTTTCACCCTTCTTCTTGGTATTCACAGGCTGGAGTTGATTTCTGCTCAGAAATGGGGTAAGTAAGTGTCACCTCCATTTGTCATCATTCCACTCTGAGCTCTGTGCATGCCTCACCATTTCCACTGTTAAACCGCTTGGAATTTCCAGCCCAAGCAAATTTGAACATTTGAGTACTTTCTAATCCAACTTTTTGAAATCACAGTAGAGGAAATGCAGAGTCTGTGACATGAATCTCATGTGCTTTCTTTTCACCTTGGGAAGAGGATAAATTAGCCTCCAGCTTCAAAAATATTTGTCAGGTAGTTACATTTTAATCCTAATTTATTTGTGTCTAAATCCAGCAAAGGATTTAAGCATATGCTTTTGCTAAAGATATGAATTAGCCCAGTAATTCCATGGTTAAGCATCATACAAGTACATCACACAAGCTCCTGATGGATCCTTTTCACTTTCTTGTCTTCCTGGAAGAGTTTGACTTCCATTGTGTATAACAGATTAATTTTATCTGAAACACCACCTATATGCTGACTATTGGAAAAATAGCACTAATTTGTCATAACCACTGCAAGCTGGACAGGTCAAGTGAGTTTATCTCAGTGCACATTTCTATCAGATGTTTTCAATGTAACCTGAAAAGAGTACAATGGAAAATCAGGTGTATCATCTACCAATTAAACACAAACAAAACACAGTTTGTTTTGTAACTCTTCTTTTAAACAACAGATGTTAGGTTAAATCTCATGTTCAGGCATTTATCACATCTGCTTTCTGTTCCCTTGGAAAATGTACTCACAATAGAGTCAAATTAATTACAATGAGATTTGTCAGTTGAAACCTAAAAGGAGTTCAGGGAATAAACATTTAATTCTAGAAAGAAATAATTGGTGTTTAAAAGCTTTAAACTTGTTTCCAGTAGGTTCACATAGGCAAAGCTCCAATACAGACAGTGTTTGAGACCTGTTGTAACCTTCATGGTGTCTCCAAGGAGATATGAGGCCAGAGGAAGAAGAGATGAAGAGAAGTCTACAGGGCTGTGGAGCCTGAGGGTGCAGGCTATGGACCTGCAGCACGAGCTGCAGAAGCCATGATGCACCCACAGCCTTCCCTGGCAACAAGAAACACTTCTGACCTTAAAAATTAATAAATCTTCACTATTCTCTCATAAAACTGGAGCCTGCCAATGCATAGGCACTGAGGAGGCTCCTGTAAAGAACTTGCATAATCACCTTTTTTTACCTTAACAGCTTTTATGAGAACATAGAAAGGTCTCCCTCACCTTCCAAGTCTGGAGAGAGCTACAGAATGCTATTGATAAAGACAGTTCTTTAGCTCAAAAGGAGCAGAATTTGACTCAATTATCTTGCATCCTAACAGTACAGAAAAATGAAAATATTGCTTTGAAGAAAAGAGTTACATTGCAGCAAAATTACATGCACCTAGTAAGGTATAATCGAAAACTTGTCATTCCTAGAGGTATCATTTTCTCTGTAGCAGCTCTGAGTTTAATTCCTGCAAGGTAAGACAGCTTTGATCAGGCCCTAAACCAGTTCTCTTGCCAATGTCCCTGGCCTCTTGTAACTGTATTAAAATATTAGCACACATATTTTTGGCCAAACGACACCTTTTCCTTTGAGAGACTTCTCTGCCCTCACACAGCCTCTCCCAATCCATTTACACACTCCACTATTGCCTTGCCAGTTCCACCTTTGCTATCATCCAGGCATGTTACTCACACCAGTGTGTTGCAACAACTCAACATTTGGCTCTTCCCAGCTCCCTCAGTAAATGGCATTTGTCTCTTGAAGTCACCAGCGCTTTGTTCCACCACCCCAGTGGATGGGGGTGTGTGTGACTAACTTGTCACTCCATCCTCCTGCCCCCAAGGATCACTGTCTAGCTGTTTAGGAACCAAAAATAAAAAAAGCAAGCTAACCAAGTTCAAGTGCCTCTGGAATTTTAAAGTGAAGTACATTCACCTGTTATTGTTCTATTGCATGTCATGATAACAATAAACTGCTCTTAGGAAAAGAATAAACATCATTCACTGTCTAAGCATGTGGCTGTTTAGGAGATGAGCTTCAGGAACTGTTCTCCTCAAGGCTCCAGAGGCATCTGTTAATTCAGCAGCAGAGCAGTGCCCTCCTCACTGTGGCCCTGATGTTACACATAAATGTCATTCCTTTAGAAAACAGCAAGAAGCTAAAAAATAAATATCTATAAGTAGAAGCAAGCATTGTGGTTAGTTTTGAATTGGCTTTATTGACATTTCTGTCTGGGGTTCTGTTACTGCACAATTCAGAGAGCAGAACAACCAAATTCATTTCATTTAGGCCAAAAGTGGTTTGAAGTTGTTTGAAGGGCAAAAACCCCTCCAAATACCATTTACACACAGAACACAAGAGCAATCTTCACGTTTACTTTAGGACCTTAATTCTGATATATTACAAAGAATTTCACTAATTTTACTTCAGCAAAGCAAAAGCAATGCAGATGTGCAAACCCAGTTCCTCCTGCTTTAGAAGCTCTTGGTGCAGCAAGGCAGAAAAGTTCCTCAAGAAGCTTCAATTAAACCAACTGAGGTATGAGGAGCAAATTTAGTTTCTGTGGCCTCTCCATTTGCAGGGCAGGAGAGAGGGAACCATTAGTGAATGTGAACAGACTTCCCAGTTTTCCTTCTTTTACAACAGAAATATGTCACGCGCATCAGAGCCTCCTGAGGCTCCACTGAAAGTCCCAGATGGGAAGAGAGGAGAAGATTCTTACTACAATCAGCTCTCCCCAGCACATGAGCAGCTACCTGAACTGTGCCCTGGAGACAGTTCTAGCTCTGAGGAAACATATTCTTCTATTGTAGAAATAGCCCTCTCCAGGGAAGCCCTGCTGCTGAGGATGTTCAGAACTAGGCCAGACTTAAAAGTGGCAGCAGCCCAACAGGAAATAGATGGCAGAGGTTCTTCCTTTGCCTCCAGCTTCTCGTGGCATTTCACTGTTGTTAACTGGAAAACTGAGGAACTCATAGTGCTGCAAACTGGATGTGGCACTTTTTAACCATCACTTGCTCCCTTCTTTTGTGTTTTGTTTTGCTGATGAGCTTCACGTAGCTTCGAAACAGTGAGTCACGCTTCCAGCCCTGCTGATACTCCCCCCAAGAAAAGGCTCCAGGAAAAATCACTTCTCTTTCAGGAGGCAATAAAAGATCTCTTTCCTCCTCAGGTCTGTTGCAGAAACATGAGAAGAACTTAAAATAAAAAGGAAAAAAAAAAAAAAGGTTCTATAGCTGGGGGAAAAACAGACAAAGCTGAATTCACAGGACTTTGTACTATATAATCACCCCCACATACACTGCTTTCTACACTTCTGCTGGTTATTTGAATGAATGCTTTAGAAAATACTCCTTTCAAAAGGAATACATCCACATAAAAGCTGTACCACCAGACTCTAACTTACCTTCATGAAGACACCCACTGAAAAAGCAGAGAGAAAACATATTTTTTCCAGCATGTTTAACCTGGGAAGGTGGACAGCAGTTTCAGTACTGTTCTAAAAGACCTATTAAGCATATAAGCACATGAATAATCTTACTGACTCTCAGAGCAAAGTACTCATCCTCACAAGACCAGAGCCTTACTTGCTTCTGGTTGTGCTTCCAAACAGAAGCTAAACTCCTTTACAAGCAAGACCATGGAAATCCAAAGGTGCAGAAGTCCTTACTTAGTCACCTGATGGTTCACCACTATCCACCCTAAGCGGTCAGATGTTTTCAGAGAGTAAGGATCACATCTTTATTTACTTCTGTGAGCCACCTACTGTATCTTGTGTGTATCCCATCAGACACTTCTTGACCAACCTCACACACACTGTACATGTACATCCTTCGTGGCTTTTCCTGGAGTCTCAGAAACCCAGGGGGTTCTTCCAACACAGAGTGCTGGTCTGTGGGGCTCAACCCTACACACTTTGGGAGAAAAGACATCTTGTTTTCTGCTCAGTAGACATGCACTGTAATGAAACATCTGTTTTATCACTAAACCATGACCTCCTGGACATATCAATGTACTCACACGGGACCAGCCCATCCAATAGCACAAAGGACAGGGCTCAATCACCCTAACGTAACAAGCCTAACTCTAATCCTTTATTAGTTATACCTGGGACTATGTACTGATGTACACAAGCATTAGGGAATGGGTGAAGAAGGTTTTAGAAATTCTGATTTTCCTTCAGCATTGTCCTGCGGGAGCTGTCCCCGGGGGCGTCCCTGCTGGTGCACGCCATGTGTCATCGCTGGAATACGGCAGTGTCCCCGCTGGAGCACGGCAGTGTCCCCGCTGGAGCCGGGCAGTGTCCCCGCCGGAGCACGGCTGTGTCCCCGCTAGAACAGGACTGTGTCCTCGCTGGAGCTGGGCAATGTTCCCGCGGGAGCACGGCAGTGTCCCCGCTGGAGCCGGGCAGTGTCCCCCTGGAGCACGGCCGTGTCTCCGCCGGAGCACGGCTGTGTCCCCGCTGGGCGCCCCGTCCTTGACCCCGCGGCACTGCAGGGAGAAGAGGGGGACAGTGCAACATTAACCCGGCTCTGCCTTGTGATGCCGCAGACACGATCGCCCATTGCCGGATGAGCCCGTGCCTCGGCAGGCGGTGCGAAGCACAGCCCAGGGCTGCAGCCCGGCACGCCGCTGCCAGCCCTCGCCTCTGCCCTTCTCCATTGACTCGCGCCCCAACTCGGAGGAAACCCCTTTCCCTGCCGCCCGCTGCGGGGCGAGCTCTCTGCCCGGCGGGAAGGCGGCGGCTCCCGGCGGCGGTCCCCGCTCGCAGCGGGGCTGGCGGGGGCGGCCCGAGGCGGGGGCCGGTCCCGCCCCGCCCCGCCCGGCCCGGCCCGGCCCCGCCGGCCGCCCGGGGGCCGCGCCATGTGCCGCCGCCCGCCGCGGGGCCGCGCCGCGCTCGCCGCCGCCGCCGAGCGTGCGAGGGGCGGCCCGTGCGGCGGAGCGAGCGCCGGCAGCGGGGACGGCGGGTCCATGGAGCACAACCACCTCCACCTCCACAACGGCTCGCTCCTGGCGCACCACCGCTATGGCTGCGGCTTGGGATACGCACCTGTCGTCTACTACAGCCTGCTGCTCTGCCTCGGGCTGCCGGGTGAGTGCCGCGGGACGGGCGAGGCTGCGGGGCCCCGGCAGCGCCCGCCGGAGCGGCTCCTGCCCGCTGTGCGGGGCGGGGCGGGCCGGGGCAGCGCCCGCCGTGTCCTCGGGATGCCCCGGGCTCCGCGTGCCCGGCGGGATGAGCGCGGGCGGTTCGGACGGCAGCATCCCCCGGAGAGCAGCATCTCCCGGACAGTAGCATCTCCCGGGCAGTAGCATCGTCTCCCGGGCGGCAGCATCATCTCCCGGGCGGCAGCATCATCTCCCCGCCCGGCGCGCTGCCGTCCCGGCGCTGCCTCCCTCGCCGGGGTTTGTCCCTGCCTGCCCTCGCCCTCTCCCCCGGCTTCGGGCATCCTGACTTTGAACTTGACATACAGAGTCAGCCTGTCGTGAAGTTTTCGCCATTGTCGTTTCGGCCACGCGAGTACCAGAGCGGTACCCAGACGGCCGGGTCCCCGCCGACCGCCTGCCCGGCCGGCAGTGAGCACAAGTGGAGCTGCCGAGTTTTTCTGCTGCAAATCCCCACCCGACTCCGTAGGGCAAGGCTGGCTTTAGGAAGGGACACGCCACCACCACGGAACTTGACTAGGGAAGGAGCACGCTGTCAGGAGCTTAGCATGCAGTTGTCATACTCATGAGCCTGTCCATGTGGCTGGTGGAGCAGGACAGGAGGTAGAAAGTCCAGTCTTGAGGTCGGTGTGCTGCAAAGGCAATGGCAATGCTGACACTGAGACCCCTGAATGCAGGTACAGGGCTCGGAAGAAAGTCCCAGCTGACAGGCACCAGTCTCCAGAGTGTATAATCCTGAGCAAAATCTCCTGCTCAAAAAGGGGACAAAGACATTATAGAGATGCTCAGAACAAGAAAAGCTAGAGACAGCATAAATAAGGAAGGAAAGGATGTCCCAAGCTTGGATGTGAGCACCTGTGAGGCAGCACTGCCAGCACACAGCCCCAGATGTGCAGATGCCACACGAGCGTCACATCGGCAGCACTGTCTGAGCCGAGACAGGCACTGAGCAGCTGCTTCCTTCCAGAGGGGGCTGCCTGGGGCTGCCAGTGAGATGCTCGGCACACAGGACCACCGATGGGAGCTGCTGTAGTCAGAGCTGCCATCCCAGCACAGCTTGGGTGGATAAACGACGTGTCTTGCTCACTGGCTTAACACCTCCAGCCTGAGAGTGGCTTAGAGTGATCCCAAGGACAGGCAGAATAAGTTGGGGGAAAGTTCCGATGCACCAAGGTGAATTGGTGTTTTAAGGGTGTGGTAAAGGAGAGTTTGGTTGTGTCTGTGCAGAGCTACACATTTTAAGTACCATGTGGAATGGCAAGCAGCAATGATAGGTAATTGTCTACAGTTTCTAAATGTTTGTTCGCCTCAATTCCTTCTTCAAGCAATTATTTCATAGTAAAATTTTTAATCAGACATGAAGAGAAGCCTGCCTCTGAGCAGCAAGCATGCAATTACCACTCTCTGTATGAATTGATGTGCTTTGTGTTGTTTTGGTTTGGGGTTTTTCCCCCCATTTCTGGCTTATAATTAAAATTTGCCAATTGGCTCATAGTTCAGAGAACTGGAAAGTTAAGTCCTGTATTTACCCACAGAGGATGCAGGGCACAGGCAGCTATCTGTGCTCCAAAACACTGATGAGTCTCAGCCCTGACCTGAAGAGACCCAGCCAGCAGGGATAGGAGGTAATTTCTTCTTTATTAATTTCTCAGGGGCTGTTTGGATGTCTATGTAATGACAGGCTCTGATTTCAACACCAGTCCCCTAGGAGCTGGGCAAGACCCTCTCAGGATTATCAGGTGAAGCAGTTGTCACGAAGAACTCTGTGGCTAAGCTTGCCTTTGTATGTTTCTGAAATGGGGAACAGTCTTGTGTGCACAGACAAGAAAAATAATTTAATGAACATTCTGCACATACTAGCACCAGCTCCCTGAGGATTCTGCATTGTGATTACAGACCTAACACTGTCATTCTAAGAACATGGTTAAAATCAGACATGATCCAAATTAGCAGTGGTCTCCTGCATTTCTCAAGGGATCAGGCATCAGTTGATTAGAGCAGTGGCACCAGTCCCAGTGCTTAACAGAAGTAGCCAAAGCATGTGGTGGTGCTGAGTTCGGTGGGCTTAGATCAGGTGTGGATGTGTCCAGAGCACATTGTCTGAGGACAGCATTGGCACTGACACCTGGACTCACTGCACATGTACAGTATGCTGAGTAAATGCACAGCGTGCTGAGTGCATGAGAAATTCAGTGAGACTGCCCAGAGATGACAACAAGCTGGATGTGCTTTGGGGAAGACTCACACAGCCAGGCTTCATTGGGGATGGGGTACAGGGTGACACCAGTGTTAAAAAGAGCTTTTCGTGTTTTAATTTGAAGCTGCTCTTCAGTTTTCTAACATTAGAAATTTGTAAAGTAGCAGACTTTATTGGCTGTTAGAAAAAGAGTCCTGAACTGCGTGGGATCTTAATTAGCTCAATGTGATGCCAAGAACTTAAGAGAAACCCAGTCTAGGATCTGTCCTGAAACACAGCACTAGTGCAGTGCTTTGCTGAAATGGAAAGAGTTAACTCCTTGCCACAAATCTTGGAGAAAGACTGAGGAGAAGAGAAGCCAGTTAACTGTTTCCACCTTTCCTGCTGTACTGTCTGAAGGAAATTTCACTAACTCAACAACTCCACGTTGAGGCCAAGCGCTGCCAGGCCTGGCTGTGTGTGCAGCAGAAGCATCCTCTGCCTCCTGCTCCTGGATAAACCAGGCACGTCAGCAGACCCTGCTCTCAGCAGTGGCTCCTTCTCCCTCTCTGTTCAACCAGGCACCAGAAAGCCTGTAAGAAGCAGAGAAAAGAGAGAGCAAAGTGAACTCCGTTCAGCCCTGCTCAGCACACAGAGGCAAGGGCCAGGCTGCACCCCCAGAGGCACCGCGGCACACTGACCCTGCACAGCTGTACTGCACCCGAGGTGCCTGCAGCTCTGCCAGGGGTCATCGAGCCTTCAGGCAGCTGGGCCAGGAGGCTGCTTCTTTTCCTTCTAAGCAGAGGCTGGTAAAACTGAGACAGTTTCCTGAAACTTGTTTTGAGTGCAGGTGTGCAAAAGTGCCCTGCAGGTACACGGTCCTGCTGCCAGGAGTGGGGTGTCTCAGGATAAGGCTGCAGGGAAACAGGAGAAAATGCCAGTGCAAGCACGAGGCAGAGGCACTGGAAGTGGGGTGCTCTCCCATTTAGAGGGGAAGGTTTTATGGAGCATTTATGGAGCTGTTCTGCAGCCCCTGCTCTGTTAACCCTATACTCTCCTTGTCTGTCAGAGAGTACCTCTGAAGCACCTGTAGTTAGCTGGGAGGCAAGAGAAGGGCTGGAAAAAGTCTTAACAGAAATGTTTCTTGCTTTAGTGAGAGAAAATGCTAGGGAAGGGATGGTGTTGAATGTGGAAGAGGAAATAAATTGCTCTGATTCAGTCCAAGAGGGGGCTGGTAAAGGTGAGAAAGCAAAGATCAACAGGTACCACTCTCAGTCAGTCCCTTTGTCAGTGAGAGCTGCACAAAGCATCTGCACCAAAGAGCTCCTTCTGTGGTGGGGCCACTGAACACAACCAAGAAGGTCAGGCATAGAAGCAGCACTGCTTGCTGCTGACACCTGGCTTTGACCTTGATTCCTGCTTCATTAGGAGGAGCAGCAGCAATGGAGTTGCCTTGCATGCAGTCGCTTTTCCATCAGGAGTACAGTGTGTTGCTGCTGAAAGGACAGAGCATCAGCATTTCCTAGATCAGGGTCTGGCCTGATCCAAGTTCCCAGGGCTCATCTCCTCCTGACAGTGTGAGAGTCAGAGTGAAATCTGGCTTTCTTAGCCAGTCCCAGTGGGATTGCTAGTTCCATTGGCTCCCCAGTCAGTTGCCTACCTGGGATGTGCCTTGGCTCTGGGGATCATTACATCACAATGACACAACGCACAGCACCTTTACAGCAGAAGGTGCTTTACAGCACCTTTGCTACCCCAGGGAAGTGCCACTCCAAACTTCAGGAGCCTGATCCACAGCTGCTTCTTCTATTTGTGCTTCAGGCTTTTGCAGTAGACCAGTCACACTGATCTAAATGTAGATTCAGGACTTCACAAGCTTGGGACAGCAGCCTGGACATGCTTGGATGCTCCCAGCTGGAAGGTGTGAACAGGTAGAGTTCATGTCAGACCTGCTGCTGAACAAGGTGACGTGGAGATGGGGACAACCTGGGTCATTGAAAGCCCAGCCAAGCACAGAGTGTGTTCACAGAGCTCCGTGCAGAGGGAGAGAAGCTGCAGTCCTGACCTGGAGGAACATGTCAGCTCAGCAGGGGTGCCTAACTGGTTTAACACTCTGTGAAGAGACAGATACATGCTATGGACCTTGCCCTAAGAGATGACAGATTGGCTGTCCTGGCACAGCAAGGCAGGTGCTTCCTAGGGTGTTGGATTGACACATGGGTGCACTGTGCCCGTGCAAACTGCACTATAGTCGTAGGCAAGCCGAAAAGATGGAGGCCTGATCCTTCTGGGGCCTTCTCTCCGTATAAAGTTTGGAATTAGGAGGCTGTCTGGGAGATGTGCATGCCTGGGTCACCGTCCTGGCAGGGCAGGTACTGTTGGTGGGCTGAGCACCCCTGAGATCAAGAGACCACCACCGTGCAGCAGCCCAGCTGTGTTCCCTGCACTCCTCGGCTGTGTGGGGGAGTGAGACTGGAGAGCATTGCTGTCCCTGTGCCACAGCAGGGACCCACTTGGTACCAGGAGCAGTAAGGGGGACAGGTAGCAGTGCTTGTTGGTGACTCACGTGGCGTGTAGAAGCAGTAAATACCAAAGCAGGCAGAGGTAGGTGTACACAGAGCACTGTACAAGTGTCTGATTTGTTTTGGATTCTTCCCATCTACTGCCTAGGATATTCTTCTGCAATCACAGTACAGGCTTCTGATTAGAGACCATTTCCAACACCTGGATAAATAGCCTTCCTCATAGCAGCACACCTGAAAAATGAAAGTGCTAAAGGAAGATCCGAAAATATGAGTGGGAGAGTTGTTACAATGTAGAGTTATGACCTTGAAAAAACAGCACTCTCCTGCTGCTGCTCATTAGTGAATAAGAACCAAACCCTTCTGAGACCTGATTGAACCACCCCTTTTACTCAAAGGCCATATATTCTCTGACTTAAAATCTGAATGGGACACAAGACCAGTACATTGCATCCTACTGAAAAGGGGACAAATAGGTTGCCAGAACTTTAGCTTGGCTATTGGAGCAACTGAAGGACACTACAGCTCATTTACAGTAGCAGTACTGGACAGAGGGGAACAAAACTGCTGCTAACATGCTTAAAATGAGTCATTTCCTAGTGTAAAATGAATGCTTGTTCTTTAGGAGAGAAAAACCATTATGAAAAGTGATAGATTCATTCTGTTCCTGTACAGAACTGGTGACAGCAAGGTGTGCAGATGGGAGTGATTTTGTTTGGTCAGTACATATGGAGCCTGTAGCTGCTAAAATCTTGCAGCCTGAAAGACAGCATGTGGCTGAATCCATGCTAATGCATGGATTGTGGAGAAGTTGATTGTACATTTCTGGATGCCACTAGACAGAGTGCACTTGCTAACTTTGGATTTCTTCTGCCACGTCAGTAGGAAGCAGCACTGTCAGGGCTGTAATGATAATGAGGTGCCATATTTGGGAGGCTCAGCAGACTATGAAGTGCACAACCTTGTATGGCAGGCTGCTAAAATGGATTGGAAAGGAAAAACTCCAAAGTACATTTTTCCTTGAAATGACAATGACACAAAAGAGAGAGCACAGCCAGTTTTCACGGTAGGTGGGTAATGCAGAGCCCCCAGTTGTTAAGAAGTCAAAACATTCAGAAGCACTAGGCAGTCTAATATCCTGCTGTTCTTCATCCTCCCCCTTACTTAGTTCTCTCCTCCTCATCCTCTTTCTGCTCCCTTCTTTGAAATGGGGGTGAATCAGCAGAAACAAGCCAGCAGAAGGCCTTTAACCACACACGTCACAATTCGGTGTGGGCAAACAAACAACACAGAGATGTCCTGCTGGAGTGTGTGCTCTGCTTTCACACGCCAAGGGCAAAGCAATTTCTGTTTCAGGTGGTTTTTTTGAGCCTAAAATCTCTTTTCTCATTAGCTTTGAGACACCAGAAAAGGAAATAAAGCCAAAATTCACTCCTTGAGCGCAGGAGGCCTTACACACAAATCAGTTTTCATTTTGCAGAATATGGATATGTACTTACAGATACTAAAACTCCATGTCTGGAGTGCCCTTGGTGCTGTTCTTGGGGTGACTTCATGGGAGAAGATGGTATCAGGTTGCCCCTCAGGACCCCAGTGTGGTTGTGCAGAGAGAATGAAGTGTAGGCAGCCAAGCAGGACCAGAATGAGCAGTACAGAAGATGACCAAAAAGAAATTTATCCCCCTATCCATGGAAGAAAAGAGAAGCTTGCCTGTTGTAACACTGAAATCTTCCCTTCTACCACCTGAAACAGAATCCCTGCAATGTACAGTCATTAATCCTCTCCATCTTTTCCATCATATGGAGTATTGCCTGCATGGACAGGTGCTCTAGAGGTTGCTTTGGGTCTCAAGACAAATCACCTGTCAGTCAGCTACATCAGACTAGGATATTTCTCACATATTTGTTCACTCCAAGTGTGTTTTCTTCAATGTCCTGACTAGCACACTGAAGAGTGATATATCTAGTGGGGATGCAGTATATTCTCCGTGGGGGAATAAAGCCAAACTGCAGTGGTTTTACAAAGTCTGTAATTTCCTGCATACTGTGTAAAATTGGCATAGTCTCTGAGAAAGCTTGGCCATGGGGTTTGCAAGCATGAGCTCCTATTGCATTACCTAATGCTTTAGGAAGACATAAAGACTGGTTTATTTTAGCAAAACCACAATCAAAGGTAAAATCCTCTTAATTATTCATGTTCAGTAAAGAATTCATGGCAATGTCCTTATGAAATCACATCCTCTCTCCATCCCAGTCATCCCATGAAACACCTTTGGCACCTGTCTCAGTGCTTTGGCATTTGGTATCAAAAGGGTAAAATGGTTTTGTCACCCTGGAGCTCGAGTTACTCAGCTTGAGACCCCTTACACTGCACCGACAGCCACATTTAGAAGCCACAGACACCTGCCAAATGAGACACCCAAATTGCCTTGAAAATCCCTGTCTGTCCAGATACATTGCATGAATAACCAAATTCCTTTTATGATTTCTGCATCATTTTGCAGATCACTTTTTCTGTTCCCAGCACCAGTTCCCATTAGAAAGCTGTACTGCTCTAGTAGCAAGATGCAAGGCTACACTTTGAGATGTGCATTTTAGACATTTTTATCCTTGTGTGGGTAAATAAGGCTTTGGAGTTCCAGGAGGAATGTCTGGGATTCGTTAGAGACTTTCTGCTCTGTCGGGCCATCTCAAGAAAGGTGGACAAGGAGGGTGAAGATGGCAAGAGGAGAACCAGAACCCTGTCACATTCACACACGTGTGGCCCCTGTGAGCCCAAACCAGACCTCCCCACATCCCAGCCCAGTGTTCCTTCTGGGCCATTCTCATACTGCAGAAATAGCCCCATTTTATACAGACTACTCCAGGAAAACTCCAGTGGCCTAGGAGAGCCAAAAGCAGCACAGTGTAATGACACCTTTCTGCCAGACAAGCTGCTGCACTCAGCCTCGGTGGCTGGCCAGGCTCAGAGGGAGCATCAGCCACTGGCAGCTCCGTGCCAGTGCTGTGTCTGTGCCCTCCAACAGTGAGGGAGTGCTTGTGCTGGATTGAAATCCTTCCCTGGCCTCTGTGACCCACTGATGGCTAGTGCCAGCTGCAGAGCAGAGTACCTCATTCACTGCATCCTTCCCCAGAGCCATCTCAGCTAATAAATGCTGTCAGTGAGAAAAATGGCCCCAGAGGCCAGATTTCATTGTCAGAGTGTGGCCTCTGGCACTGACTGTCTCATTCACTTGTGACTTGTAAGCACAAGGCCGTGCTGTGTTTTCCCTGGCAGTAGCTAACCCAGGCTCCTGCACATAGGAGGGAGTTTGGGCTGTCCTGGGCAGGAGCTTGGGCATCCTCTACCTCCAGGTTCTCTTCCACCCTCAGAACTGCCATGCTCTGTCCCTGCACATGGGATTTGCTAAGCACAAGCCACACGAGGGCCTTTATACAAGATGTGAAATCTCCAGTAGCAATCCTGCATTCGTGCCTGCCATAGTTTCCATAGTTTTATGATGCTGGTTTTGGGGTTTGTTTGTTTGTTTGTTTGTTTGTGGGGGGTTTTTTTGTTTGTTTGTTTGTTTTGGCATATATCCCCTCTCCATTCCCTGGGAGATGATGGCAGGCACTAGCAGAAGCTGACAGTTCTTTCCTCATGGGGTGCCTTGCTGTGTGCTGTTTGACAGCACTCAGACAGCCGAAGAACAAATAAATCCATTTATTTTCAAAAATCAATCCTCACAGGAACTCCCTGGGAAAGACAAAACTTGTATTGCACTAATTATATTCTCTAAAGTATCCCTTTATGCTTCACAACAGTTTAAGGAAGGAACTCAGGATATGATAATAAAAAAGAGGAACAAACTGAAGCACTGTTCAGTCTGTCCCCATCTGCTCTAGCGCTGAGTTTGATCTACATTGGTTGTAAGAGGAAAATGTGGACCTACCCTATCTTCTTTAAGGGCAAACAGCATCCAGAGGTCTTTTTAAAAGATCGCATGACCAGCTATAGCCAATATAGATCATTATAATGTATTTACATTGCCACAGCATTCTTGGGTTTGTTGTTGTTTTTTGTTGTTTTTTTTTTTTGTTAATAACTTCTGTTATGTAGCACCTTTGTCAGAAATCACCCATTGTCATCAGCTTCTCCAGAGAGCTCCCACACAAAATGAGGGCTGAATGCCATGCTCATCTCCAGTCTGGTAGCTATTGGTGAGCAGCTGTGTTAGGAACCTTGGTCAGATCTGCCTGCTGGACACAGTACCTGTTTACATTTGAATATTGCCTCCTAGCTTAGAGGAAACCATCTATTCCCATCAAGCCAGAACATCCCTTTTTCTCACAGCTTATTTTTAGCATATTGTACTTACATTCTTAGAGTTCTTAAATCTGAGAAGGAGGTGTTACTAACCTTTTTTTTTTTTGAAGCAACTTAAAATTTCCCATTTGTAAGCTGTCTCTCTGTGCCAGTCAGGTGACTACTGCTAAGCCTGCAGAGAAGTTTCACACATTACACAATAATTTGTGGTGATCCTAGCAACAACTGTGTTGGGTAAAAGATGTCCATTATATTCCATGACCTAATGTTTATCATGCTCAGTGAACAACACTCATGGCTCCTTCATGTAGGTAGTTTGTAAAGCTGAACTGCTGAACCACAGAACCACCTTGTTCCAATGCTGGGATGTGCTGCCTGTGTTGTAAAGGCCACTTGACTGCACAGGCTGCTGTGTACGTGCAAAGTGCTCTCAATTTAAAAAAACCAAAACAAACCCCACAAATACAGCCCAGAACTATGCCTATTTCTTCTTTAGACAGATACAATCACTCCTGCTTAAGCTCACATGCAGTGAAAATAGTGACTGAAAGGAGCTCTTCAAATCCCCTGCAAAGGCTGTGTTTAGACACTATTTGAGTGATGACTGTAGTCCATGAAATGAGAAGCTGGGGGCAAAACTGTGCCCTAGGGCACAGGCACTGCTTTAAGGCACAGAGGACTGCCCAGGCTCTGAAGCCAAGGCAGCACAGCTTTGGTATGGGAAGTAAACCCAAACCCATACAGGGACCAAAGTTACTCCTAAAGGAAGATCCCTCTCAGGCACAAAGGACCTCGGTGGCATGAATTTTGGTACTGCAGTTTGTACTCAGAAGCTGATAAGGTCAGGAGAGATGTCAAAGGAGGGATGTAGGTGTCCTGGGATGAAGCCTGGCTGAGTTAGACGCTTGCCTTAGAACCAGCCTGGAACAAAGGCATTTGGGTATGAGAGACCTTTGGGTGCTGTGTCTCAAATGTCTCATGTCCTCATGCCTGGAGGGAAAGAATTGAGACTGCCATTTTGTACAGTTGCTTCTAAATGTGCCAGCAGCACCTCAAGGCTTCAGCCAGCTAGTCCCCAATCAAGCCCTGGTTCTCAAACAGATATTTATGAATTCAGAATACTGCACTGCAGCAAGTGATGCTGGCATAAATTCCCATCTGTCATCCCCTAATCATCTCCCAGCACAGTGATCAATCTCTTTCAAATTCAAATTATCTTAACCACTTAGTATCTAGAAAATACACTGCAAGAAATGGCCAGTGTACCATCCAGGACAATTTAGGGGTGCTGACCTATCCAGCAGCTGTATGTAGCTCCACCTACATTACAGGAGAGACAAATATATCTCCATCATCATCATCATCATCATCATCATCATCATCATCATCATCATCATCATCATCATCATCTCTGCCATAGTTCTCATCACAGACTACCATGCTAGCGCAAGACTTAGTGTCAGCAAGGTTAAAATATGGTTACAAATACTCTTTTATCACCTCTCACCCCCAGTGGGTAATTTTTGCCCACAGGAGAGCAGGACACTGAGGAGACACTCAGGAGTTACTGGGAGACTGGCACAAGCACACGCTGGTCACAGAGTGGTGTGCCCAGCCACTTCCCATTTTACTGAGCTTTAGATACTGTTGGAGGACACACCAAGGACCAACTTAACAGTGGCTAAGAAATGGATGAAGGACTGAGGAATCCATAGCTCAGCTACACTTTCCCTGAAGTTTGCAGCAGAAAAAATACTCACAGACCTGTGCTAAGACACTGGCATACTGGCAACTTTCTGCTGCACCCCAGAATGTCCCTGTTTTCACAGAGTAAATGGTGTTACTATATTTCATATCATCCAGCAAGAAAAAAAGCTGTAATGTGATCCCAGGGAAAGCATTTCCAGTACAAGATACAGTAACCCTTGCAGAAAAAAAATGGGTAGATCTCGTGTGTACTTTGTCAGATCAATTTTCTAATCTGCCTCACCAAGCAAGGCTCGCTGGCCTTAGATAAATAATTTGCATTTCAGCACACTGCTGTGGCTGGAAATCCTGAGAGGCAGGGGCAAAGGGTACAAGGGACTGCTCATAAATCTGCTCCTGTAGCAAAACAGAGTGGGGTTAGAAGCAAGCAGCAGGACCCCTGCAACAGATAGAAAGTATGATGAGCAGGGCTGCTGTACCTGCACACAGCATGGCTTCAGCATCCCTGCAGGAGCTGCTCTGGCAGTCAGGCCAGAGTTACCAGCAGGGATCAGTGCCTTCAGACATCCCCCTTGCTGCTCACTGGCTCCAGCTGCTGGGACTGGAATGAGTCAAATCCAGAGGATTTAAAGAGAAGATGCACCCCATGGGTCACATCCAATATCTGTGAAGCTGAGCCAGTCAGCCTGGCTGGCCAAAACCAGCAGTGGCTGCAGAGCCATGATGAACACTCCAGCTCGAGGATTTCCTTGACAGTACATCACTCACTGCATCTCCAGGGCTCATCAGCAGGCACAGCAGAGGCATTTCCAAGCAAGGAAGTGAAAAATGACACAGCAGTTCTGGCTGTATCACCTCTTGTCTCCCACGTCTGCACTGAGCTGAAATCAATGCAGTTGCATTCACGTTAATGGAGGACAGAATTGGGAAAATTCCCCTGAAGGCAGTTTGAGACAGTACCATTGGAAAGATCGTGCTTCTTCTTCTTCTTCTTCTTCTTCTTCTTCTTTTTTTTAATATAGGAAAAGAGTCAGTTGATTGTCATGTTTGGTCTAGGTTTTTTTTTCCAAGATACAAAATTAATACATTCAGTTAACACAAAAATAGGTGAGGGATGTTAGTCAAGATCCTTCACTGTGCTGCAGTTCATTTCCCTGGTGGCAGAAATCTGTTCCCAGACAGCAGGCTTTGAAGGCATTCATGAAGGAGGAAGTTTTTTCAGTGCCAAGTAAAACAGTTTTTAAAAAAACAAGCATTTTCAGTTGTAGGACATGTCCTAGGCTGTCATTACCTTTATGTTACCAACTTTCTTTTTCTCTGGTTTAAAGGAATCTTTAAATTATTGTTGATTTGTTTTGGGAAATCCATCAAAGCTGGCAGAAATGTTTGAGGCACTGAATGCCCAGAAGAGGTGATTTACAGAACTTGGGAAAGTATCAACTACAAGCATTTGGCAGTCACTTGTACAGTAAACCAGATCTCTGATTTTTAAGCACTTCTTCAAGTATTCTAGCCAAGTGATACCAGCCTCTGATGGGAACAATCTTGTCTGTCTCATTCTAGCCAAACTGATAGTAGGATTAATAGGAATTTTTTTTTCCAATTGAAGACTACACAGTAAGTTCTAGTAAACAAGAGGAAGTAGTTAAAATTTGGCTACACCTTAGTGCTCCAGCAAATCTCTCAAGTACTACAAGGGCTGCTTATATTCTATATAAATGTAAACTACCCTTCTCATTCATCCCTTGTTATATGAAAAAGTGAAAAAAGCAAGGTTGGAAAGAAGAATAAATGTGTGAGTGAGCTTTTTTTCTCCTGCTACCATTCCCTTTGTGTGCTCAGACAGGAGTCCCAGCACCCCCTTGCTCAGGGGGTAGATTTCAGATGAGAGCAGGGCCACATGCTCCTGTCATTGCAACAGCTTCTCTGAGAGACCCCACTGGGGTGTTTTCCTTTTGGTTTCTTGAACTTTATTAAGGTGGTCATGTTGCCAAGTGCTTGAACAATTTCAAGGAAGTGCTCAGAAAAGCTGATGTTACATCTTAATAGCCTAACTCTGTGTTTCTTTCTCCACAGCAAACATCTTGACAGTCATCATCCTCTCCCAGCTTGTAGCTCGCAGGCAGAAGTCCTCCTATAATTACCTTCTAGCTCTAGCTGCTGCTGACATCCTGGTTCTCTTCTTCATCGTCTTTGTTGACTTCCTCATGGAAGACTTCATCTTAAACAAACAGATGCCTCAGGTACTGGACAAAATAATCGAGGTTCTGGAATTTTCTTCCATCCACACGTCGATTTGGATCACGGTGCCGCTGACCATCGACCGCTACATCGCCGTGTGCCACCCCCTCAAGTACCACACGGTCTCCTACCCTGCTCGTACTCGCAAGGTCATTGTCAGCGTCTACATCACCTGCTTCCTGACCAGCATCCCCTACTACTGGTGGCCCAACATTTGGATTGAAGACTACATCAGCACGTCCATGCACCACGTCCTCATCTGGGTCCACTGCTTCACCGTGTACTTGGTGCCCTGCTCCATCTTCTTCATCCTGAACTCCATCATTGTGTACAAGCTGCGGCGAAAGAGCAATTTCCGCCTGCGAGGGTACTCCACAGGGAAAACAACAGCCATTTTGTTTACTATAACTTCTATTTTTGCCATACTGTGGGCACCAAGAATAATCATGATACTGTATCACCTCTACGTGTCTCCTATAAACAACAGCTGGGTGGTCCATATTGTGTCGGACATCGCCAATATGCTGGCACTGCTGAACACTGCAATTAATTTCTTCCTCTACTGTTTTATTAGCAAAAGATTTCGCACAATGGCAGCTGCCACCTTGAAAGCCTTCTTTAAGTGTCAGAAGCAACCTGTGCAATTCTATACAAACCATAACTTTTCCATAACAAGCAGCCCTTGGATTTCCCCAGCCAACTCTCACTGCATCAAAATGCTTGTTTACCAGTATGATAAGAATGGGAAGCCTATAAAAATATCACCATGAAAAGGCCAAAAGTTGGAGTTTCCGGGTGCAAGTTCCTTTCAAGTGGTTACATCTTCAGGATGTAATTTTCTGAAATGGCTGTTTTGAAGAGAGGTCATTTGATTTCATTTCCCTGGGTGACCAGGGGCAGATCAGACTGTCGGGAGCAAACAGGAGCACTTGATTTTAGGAGCAAAAGTGAGAAGGCAAACACCTCCATCTCTTATATAGCATTTTGAATATGCTTCAGAGTTCAAGTCTTAGTGTTCAGTCACACTCAAACGTTTTGCATCCCAACACCAGTGCAATCCAAAGTCATCAGAAGGGCAAAGCCCCAGCAGTGTTGAAAACACAACCTTTTAAAACACCTTACTTGACCATCAGTTTGCTATCGAGAAAGTAAACAGATGCTTTTGTGTACTGTGGAAGGTGCCATTTCTGGAGTGTGCACTTGCCAAAAATGATGTGTCGATTCTGGCATGAAATGCCACCACGCAGAGTTGTGCTGTCAAGGCCTCCTTGCAGGAGGCAGCCTGTGAGACACAAATGGTGACAAGCCTGGTTTTGGCTCATTTGAACAAGGCTTGAGGACTGATACAGTACCTGTTGCAGCCTTGGCATGGAAAGCAATCCTGCAAGCTGCCAATATTTGCGTGTTTTAAGTTGTTATTTAAGAATGTGACTGAGACAGGGGAGCTCAAGGGAGGGAGGGATGTTTCTAGAGCCAAGAACAAAAGCTGCATCTTTCCCCATCTATTTCAGTCATGGTGTCAGTGTCTAAGGACTTCCAAGGGTGAAACCAACTCCTGCCTAAAGCAGAGCTCTCACCGAAGCTGCTCCTGTGAGCAGTGATCAAAGCCTTCAAGTTCCTTCTTAATCAATACAGATTCTCAGTTATCCCCCGTGTTCAGGCCTTTAGGGATTGACATACAAAAACCTCAATTTAAGATTTTCTCCTGATGGATGATGCCATTCTCTTGCAGATTTGCCATTTAGTTGTTTTTAAAAAAACCCAAAAAACTGTGAAAGAAATTCATTAAATACCCAACAGCAGTAAAAACATTGAAGCCTTAGTTTAAGCTGAGTTTAAGCTGATCTAAGTACTTCACTTATTTAGAGGAGGTTAGCTTCTCTCCCTTCACACTCAAAAATCAGCATCCCATCAATGCTGAGTGTAGAAAATAAGAGAGAAAATCTTTGTAGTAATTTCAGTAAGAGATTTACTGAAAATGCATTTCTTTTTATTTCTTCCCCTTTCAGATCTTGGCATGTGGTCTCTTGGAGCCACATGCCACAACCTCTTCATTCATTGGGCACTTACTAGAGCCTCACTGGTGTGAGGGCAGTGAAGGTGTGAGGTGAACACAAGCCCAGCGTGGTCAGTGCACACAGCAGACCCTCAGGAGCTGCAGTGTCAGTGCCCACAGCAGACCCTCAGGAGCTGCAGTGTCAGTGCACACAGCAGACCCTCAGGATCAGTGGTACCTTGGTGCTAAGGCTGTGTTTGTGCCTGTGCCCATCTCCAGTGCCAGCAGGGAGCTCGTGGTGCATCAGGAACCAACACAGAGGACCTCTGAGGAGGGATCCAGTCAGTCCTGCTGTGGTGGGATCAGAGGGCTGAAAACATCTCTCTAAAACACATGGATGGCTCAGCTTTGGTGCATATCCCCTAAGAAATGCCAAGTGAAGTCCTGCTGAGGACAAGAGCCTGGTTCCCTTGTGCCACAGAGGTTCGTGTTTGCACGATGCCTGGTACCACATCCTGCAAGAGCCAACCATCCCCACCCAGCACACCTGAGCTCTCCTTCCCCTGGTGAAGGAAGGGAACGGCAGCAGGAGGCCCGGGCCGTGGAGACCAGGCCCCAGCACAGCATTGGGGGGCTCTCCAGAGAGATCCGGGCTCGCTCAGGGCAGAGAGGGGATGCCCAGGGCCCTCCCAGTGGCAGAGCTGCTCAGCAATTCTCTGCAAGGTGCTGAGGCACCCCAGGGACCCCACAGGCCACAGCAAGGGCAGGGGCACGTCTGGGGAAATGGGGGCTGGGGGCAAAAGCTGACCCTTTCCAGCCTCACCCCCAAAGGGACGGTATCCATTTCCATGTCCCCAAAGAGAAATGAGGAGCTTCTCAGTCTGTTGGCTATTCATCCTTGTGATCGCAGAGCTTCACCCTTGCAATAATGAAGTGTAAAAGGGATGCCCAGCCTTGCTGTATTTGTCATGACAAGGTTAAAATTATTGCTCCCTTTATAGTGTTTTACAGAAAATCAGTTTTGCGGCCATCCTTCCTGCCCTTCTCTCAGAAACCTCCCCCTGGTCTTTGTCAGTTGATAGTAACCAAAGTTACCTTCTGGAAAAGGTACTGTACGTTTCATTTTGGAAAAACACTGTATTTATAACTTATTTTTATTCTACATTTGTTATGAGGAATGCTTGTCTGAGTTAAATGTGAATGAGTCTGAAGTGCAATATCTATATAGGTAAGTGGTTCATTTTTGAGAATGTATCTATTGAAAAAATACCTATTTATACAAGAAGTTCACTATTCTACTTAATATAATAGTAACCTTAAAGAAAATAGTGAATGTTTAGGGCTTTTATTTATTAAAAAAAATTCAATTAAGTGCATGGCATATGCTGCCATTCACATGCTGTGACTTATTAATTTTTGTAACATAATGTTTATCCTGCAAACTATCAGTGTCATCTGATTTTTTCTGTCCTGATAATGTATTTTTGTAAATTACCGTATTTAAAAACAAAAATCTTTCTGCGTATTTTTTTCCGTATGAAAAATAACGCATTCAGTTCTTGTAATTTATTTGGAAAAGCTCACAATCGTTTTCCATATCCTTTTAGGAATGACAAGGTGCAATTTTCATGTACAGTGGATTGATCATTTCTCTTCTGGTAATGTAGGGCTTTAAAAGCTTGCTTCCAAAGCCCTTTGAAGTTAAAGGGAAGGTTGCTGGTGGGTTTTGGGGTTGGTTTTTCCAATCCCCATCGTTTTAGGAGGGCTTTGGATCAAGCTGTATCTTGTTAGCAAACATTCAAAGCCTTCTTAGAGTCCAGTTTGGATAATAAAGCCTTGACTTTTTAGTCTGCCATATGGGAGCTGCTGTTGATAATACTTGCCTTATTTTTGGTTGTGTGAAGCATCTTGCAATGACTGTTGCTAACTAGCCATTGTCTTGCTGTATTATTTGTACCTCCTAATTTTCCAATAGAAAAACTCAACCACGCACATAGTCTCATTATTTAGGGAAAAAGTATCCTGGAGACAAAACCATCTTTGTTGTGGAGATGGTCTTTTGTACTCTAATTTATATTTCAAATATCTACAATTAGAAAAAATAAGCTGTGAATGGACAGTTTTACAATTACTTATAGGTATGCATTCTTGAAGACCACAGCTAGGAACAAAATACTTTTTAGATGAGTTGCTGGTATATAAAATTATGGGACCTATCACCTATTTAAATTGTGAATATTGATATTTTCATAAGTAGACAATATATTGTGTTTGACAAACTTGTTTGTATTATAATAAATTATGGTGCATAACTTAGTACTGTGTTTGGAGCTATTGTTTGCTTTATGGATTCTTATGATACACCTCTGATTTATAGATACTTATGATACACTACAAATAAGAGATAGAAAGTGGATTGGGCACTTCAGGAGACTGCACGGGGAAGAAACCCAACATTTTTTCAAATGAACATGACTAACACTGCATATTTCATACCCCCAGCAAATGTAAAACTATCTGGGATCAAGCTCCTTATTTCTCTGGAGAAGTAAAAGGACATCAAAAGGACAAAAATACTAAAACTAAGCAGAGAATAGAAAATTTCAAGAGATCAGAAGAGATCAAGAGACCAGAGAATGTCTTAGGGATCAAACACTGAAGGGTTAAGCACACTGAGAGGACCATGCAGGCAGTGCTTGTCAGATTTCCCTGCTGTAAAAGGCTTGGGAACAGGTTTTAAAATACAGCTTCAAAGAGACAAATGAGGGGAAAGGGGCACTGTCAGACTTGACGGAGCTTATCAGAGTTGTTCCTTAAGGAAGGAGCCTGGGCTTTGCCTGTCTTGATACTTTCATTAACAGCTGTGGCATGAGAAGTACTGATGAAGTGTACAGGTTATAAAAATGGAATTATACTGCTGGCAGAGGACTGAAGGGCAGGTATTCATGTAAGAATCAGATGGCCTTGCAGATTGCAGTGATAAAAATGGGATGGATTCAACAGTAATAAACACAAGGTTCTCCCCTTGTCTGCCTCTAACAATACATTTGCTATAAAACCTCAGCAGTCAGAAACAACCAAGAACCCAGTTGTGCCAGCTGGGCTTGAATGACAATGAGTCACCAACACAAAGCAGCTGAGAAAAATCCCAGAATGTAATCACAGACACTTTAACAGTACAGCACAGTATTAATTGCATTTTATAAGACTTCATGTGCTATGTGCATATGTGTATAAAAGGGTAAATAGCAGTGCAGGAAAACTTGATGAAACTGAGCTGGAACAATAATAAGCAGTTACGAATTTTCCTCAGGTAAATTTCTCCTGGAAGTTAAAAGACATTCTAACTAGCAAAGCAGGGAGGCTCAGCAAAAGCCTTGCTAGCAGCCCAGATCTCCCCGCTGGTTTTAAATGGAGCCTGGTGGGTTCAGGCACAGAATTATGAGATGAGGCAGGTGGCAAAACACACTGGGACTGTGCTTCCTTGGAGCTGGCAGGTCCCTAACAGCTCAAAGGACAGCAGAGGTGTCCATTCATCCCATCTCATGCTGAGAGGCAGCCTGGGAACCATGACAGCCAGCAGCTACTTAGAGCAATTCCTGCAGTTAGCCACAATTCCCTCAGGAGCTCTCACTGTGGGTCCTGCAGGTGGGACCACTCCCACACACCCCACTGAACATGCACCAACTTCTGCCTCAGCTTTCAGTTCTTCAAACACCTCTTTAAGCCCACCAAGAGTAGAATTTTTCAAAGCAGCCTCATATAGTCCTGAACAATTAAATAATAATCCTACTCTTTGCAGGCTGGGGCTGGATTTGCAGGATCTGCATTTCTGACAGCATGCAATTAATTCCCAGGAGTTGCCAGACACACTAAGGGGGTTGAAAGGCTCCAGCGTTTTGTAATAAATAGGCATCAAAAATGAATTTACTATTAGCTTCCTACAGAGAACCAAATACACATAAATAGTTATTACAATTAAAAAATTGTATAAAAAAAAAATCAAAGGCTTATGTTTTCCTGCCTTACCAACAGGCTGGAAATGCTGCTCCACCTATTTCTGCCAATCTGCACCTTTTCCTAGCAGACTAAATGGACAAGATGAACTGCAGGCAAAAGTATGATATTGAATATTACAGCATTACAGATTATTTTGGTGCAACAGAACGTTCTGAAGACCTTCAGCTGTGCATGGCTCAGCACTGGCTCGTGCTGTACAGCAGCATCATGAAACAGCCCCTGGTCTGAGGGTTTTGGAGGGATTTGTGGTGCCCAGGCAGAGCCCTGTGCTCGAGCAGGTGCAGGTTGGCCTTGGAAAGGGGTGGTGGGAAAGGCAATAACGTGGAACAGAAAGAGGAACGCTGTGATGCTGTCCCTGCCATGGCAAGGAGAGAGACCTGGGATGGGTTCTGCTGCTGGAACCTGGCCCCAAATGGGGCAGTGACCCCCAGGGATGGGCACAGCTCTGCAGATAGACAATGGCCTTCACACTCCCAAACTAAAAGCAGCAAAGGGCTAGTGTCACAGGAGGATCAGCCTTTGGTGTTCTAGGACAACATTTCCCCCACCCTTGCAGTGTCACAGCACAGTGAGGCAGCCCATCCACAGGAGAAGTGCCCAGGCCCCTTGCTGGCCCTGCAGATCTGCCTTGCAGCTGGGATTCCCCTCATGACACGAAGATGGCTGTCATGTAGAAAGTCCCCACCAGCCACTCATCCCAGCCAGCAGAGAGGAATTCATCTTGGCCACTGAAAATGCCCAAAGTGCAGCAGAGGGGGCACATGCCATGGTCCCATGTTGTACATCGTACAAATGAGGACAATGAGCCCTGACTCCACCAGCCACTCTGCCCACTTGGAAAACAGCAAAGAATTTAAACACTCAGGACTTTTCCCTCCTGTATTTTATAATGGAGTTTGCAGCCCAGCCTCAGGACAACCAGACCTTCCAACAACAGGATGGAGACATTCAGCCTTGTGAATTAAATATCAGTCAGCCTGGTGACAGGCAGTGGCTTCCAGCAGTACCTTCCTGGTCATTTGTCACAGTCATCTTTGTAAATGTAATTGATTCTGCTCGACTGAACTCCCACAGGTTTCTGTCCTGCAGGTACAGACCTTCAGCATTGCTGCATTTCTAGAATAAAAGTATAAGTAAAAGACCAATTCTGAGATGTCATGTTCAGGAGGAAATCCATCAGCCCATGACTAGTGCACATCTCAGGTATTGGGCTAAAATCACACAGGGTTGCAACTCAAACAAAATTGTACATTTTAGATAACATTGCTTAAAATGGTCTTTAGCAGAGATCCTTTTTCCTGAAATTCTTCTGTGTTTTTTTTTTTATAGGTCTCCCCTCTCCCCCATATCCTTTAATGAAGAAAAATAGAGTACAAACTGTGGAGTTTTTCTTCCTTTTTCTTTCTTTTTTTCTACTTAGGAGTTTCAGAAAAAGCTACCTAATTGAACTGTGGGCAGTTTTAAGGAAGGGATAACTGTGCCCAGTGACACAGGAGCAGAGGAATCATTTGTATTACCTCCTCTTTTAAGCTTCATTGCTGGGGTCAATTTAGGCAGAAACAACCCAACCCCCTGCCTCTTGCTGTGCATCCTAAACAGGTCAGATGATGTCAGATAATTGCTTTGCTTGTGTTTAAGACAAGAAGTTCATGTTGGTGATGTTGAACCATGAGGTGCAACAAGCCCCAGCTCCTCCAGCAGCTTCTGCTCTCTCTGAGCTATCAGCACAGCTCGAGTCCCAGAAATGGTCACCTGGCCTCCTGTCCTTCCCCTGTGACCCGCACAGCCCAGCAGCCCCCGGCTCACCCTGTCCCCTGCTCACAGACAGGCAGGGCTTCTCCCCACCCTGTCCCTCTGTCCAGCCTGGCAGGGACACTGCACAGGTTTGCTACACGGCAAGTTTGCTTGGAGGGGAAAATGGGGAAGTTTGGGGAGGTGCTGCTATTGGCAACCTCTTATCCCGGGACCAGAGAGCATTATACAGAGCCCAGGGCTGCAGAAGCCAAGACCAGAAGATGCTACCATTTTGATTTTAAATTGTAGATGTCAAATGAATCATATTGTCTACATCTCCCCAGTCTGACCAAATAGCCACTTTAAAACAGTATCTGTTGTTATTTATCACCAGTATCAACAGAGATTGTGTAGGGGAAAATTAGCTGAAAGCTGCTTTATAGATGAAAGCTGATTCAGATTAGAAAAGCACAAACTAAGTAAAGAGACCCAAGAACTATCCTGATATATAAAAACACTTGAAAGGAGTCCCCGTCAGTGCCAGCACAGCTCCAAGTGGACCAGAGGTGCATCCTCCCACTGCAAACAAAGCTCCACAAAACCAGTGGTGAGGACAACGAGCAGCCCTGTGTGCACTGATGAGGTGTAATGTGCCCAGCTGTGACAAAAAGCATCCCCAGCCTGGCTGGGCCAACCAAGAGGCACAACTGCAAGTCATCCAAACCATCTTTTGAAGCAGCATCCCAGAGGATCTCCAGCAGACATCTGGCCACAGCTGGCTGCTTAATCAGCTGCCTGCAGGAAGAGCCACATGCATAATAAACCAATTTTCATTTAAACCAATCTTGCACTGGTGTGACCTTTTCCAGGAGTGCGTTTGGGTGAGCTCCAGCAATCAGCAGCTCTGAAGCTCAGCAGGGAGCTGCGTGCGGGGAGGCTGGGGCACTTCAGCCCCGCAGCGCAGCCCGGGGTGCGGCGGGAGGGGAAGAGCAGGAGGTTTTTACTGTGGGAATCCTTAAAATCAGAGGGTTTTGGGAAAGCTGCAAAAGGCAGGCCTCGGAGACAGCACAACTGTGATTAGAGCTAAGCAGTAGCTATGAGATAGATCAGCAGAAAAATTATGTAAGTAGAAAAGTAAGGACAAATGGAACAATAGTCTGTGTCTAGAATAACTCCCTAAACTGCAGAAAACTATATCTAGTGAGATATTAGGAAGTTCTAAGCTTAATAATGGAGCTGTGTGCATTGTGTTTTAAAGCTTCCAAGCAGGTATTGTGTTCAAAATAAGCAAGCATTGTTTTAACCGAAGGGATATGGGCTTATAGTGGTTGGTTACAACTACTGTCAATATGAATTGGTTTGTGTGATTGGTTAAAAAAAGACTTTTAAAGTAAGATGTAACAGTAAGTTCTTGGTCTGCTGCCTGAAATGTGAGCTGATGGCATCTTCCCATTGTCATAACCATGTAATGAGACTGATGCTGAAAAATAAAACAGCTCAAGGCACGTTCCTAGCAGTGCCGTCCCGTTTGCGATTTGTACATAGCCCCTGGCCGGCGATACTTGAGTCTGGGAGCGCTGGGGACAGCAGCAATCCGGGGACGATCAGAGGAGGTGTCAGTGTCTGGGAGCGCTGGGGACAGCAGCAATCCGGGGACGATCAGAGGAGGTGTTTGAGTCTGGGAGCGCTGGGGACAGCAGCAATCCGGGGACGATCAGAGGAGGTGTTTGAGCCCGGGAGCGCTGGGGACAGCAGCAATCCGGGGACGATCAGAGGAGGTGTCAGTGTCTGGGAGCGCTGGGGACAGCAGCAATCGGGGGACGATCAGAGGTGTCAGTGTCTGGGAGCGCTGGGGACAGCAGCAATCGGGGGACGATCAGAGGTGTCAGTGTCTGGGAGCGCTGGGGACAGCAGCAATCGGGGGACGATCAGAGGAGTGTCAGTGTCTGGGAGCGCTGGGGACAGCGGCGTTCGGGGGACGATCGGGACACACACACAGCTGCAGTCTGGCTGGAGAGGATGCTTAACGCGCAGAGCCAGCACACGGAGTGAGAGCTGCTGCAGCCGTGACTCAGAGGGGAGAGCGAGCGGGGAAGGGAGGAAATGCGCAGTTTAATTCAAATACTCGGAATTATCCAAGTGGGGCAAACAGAGGAGCAGCACAGGGGAAGCCAGGGGCAGAGGCTGTCACCTCATACAGGAGCACATTAGTGTAAACAAAAGGAATCCAAATCAAGAGCACCAGTGGGTCTCCAGGGGGAGGAATCCAGGAGGCACCAAGACAAGGGTTAGGCCACTACAGAGTTATAGAATCACTGAGGTTGGAAAAGACCTTAATCTCCTGGAGTCCAGCCATGGTACAAAGCAGCAGCAAGGCCAGAGCTCCTCTGATCACCACCTGAGAGGGGCTGTACGAGGTCCCTGCAGACTGGGGCTGCTGCAGACCACACTGGGGGATCTCTCCTTTAAGGCCTGCCCCCATAACCCTCAGTCTTGTCTAAATCAGGGCCAGAATGAGTAAGACAACAACACTGTGGAGGACAGTGCTGTTTCCAAGTTGTATTGGTGTTGGGTGGCAACATTTTGGCAGCAGGGAGGGCCCTCCTGCAGCACAGCCTCCCCTGCCCCGTCTCACAGCAGAGGAGGCTGCCCCTGCCGGACATCGCACGTTGATTTTAAGGCTCTGTGCAACCAGAGACATTACAGCAGCCCTTAATAGAGCCTCACACTTGTTCAGTAGCCACCCCACATCTGCCAGCCTGTACCAGTCAGTGCATTGCAACCAGCAGACACACTGCAAGGTACCCCTAAGCATGGATGCAACCGCAAGCCAGCAGGTAGAGGCAGTGGCAGAGATGACAATCTATCAGTGCTGCTAAAGTACATTAAACAAAACCAAACCATTCTCCACTCAGGCCTCTCTGCACTACTTATCCTCTAACACCCCCATAAAGCAACTAAGGAGAAATATTAATATCTTAGTGGGGTTTTTACCAGCCGAGTTTCTCATCATTTTTCCCCACTCTGTTACCTGGAGATGTATGAGGACAAGTTACCCTTCTCTGTGGTGAGTCATCCCTGGCCTTGCCCACTTAGAGAGGTGTTTGATTGATAGCAGGGTGAGAAAGCCCCAGATGGCAGAATGTGCTGCCTTACCAGCATTCCCACTGTGCCCCTTCAGCAGTGCAGGACTCACCTGCAGAGACCCAGGATCAGATTCATGAGCATCAAGAAATTGCAGGGCTCTGCTCCCATTGGAGCTGGGCTTAAATTCCAAGAGAGAGCTGAGTAAAGATATAACTCAAGCAGCTCCACATGGTTTTGGAACCAGGTTTAAAAGATATAAGTGTTCCAGGAGATGAAAATATTGACTACTAAATGGATTCAACAAAACTCATCTTCATATTCACAAGAGACTGAGCATTTAAAATCTACATTGCACACATTTGCTAGTGATTTTCTGGAAAACAAACTATTACATTACAAGTTAAAAGACTTTGCTTTACTTTTCTTTGTTTAGTTTTATAAAAGACAAAACTCAGGCTAGTTTTTACCATGTAGTCCTCCTGCCTCCAGGAGGCCACCAGACATCCCTCTTGGCTCACAAGCCACACACCTACCCATGGCCACACTGGCACCACAGTGTGTTCCCTCCCCATCCATTTCTCTAATGATCAGTGGGTCACAAAGAGGAACATTGACCCTTTTCTTGTTACTCAATGGTTGATGGCAGTTGGTGTCAGACAGGGAAAATCCAGCTTTTGAATTCTTACAGGTGTTCTGATCTTGTCCTTCAGAGCAGGTTTTTTACACCCAGAGCTCCCACCTTTACCTGGAGCCACACCAGCCTTCTGCAGCAAACAGCTCTGCTGACTCCAGTGGGCCCTGGGAGCTTGGCAGCCTCTGACACAGCTCTCACATTATGGGAAAGCAGGTGGAGAAATGAATGTTGCTGTGGGTTCTCAGGCTGGTGTATACCAGCCTCCTGATGGGTGAGAGTGCCACCACCCCCACCTCGCCTGCTGGCAAAGCCATTTCCTGCACCTGCAAAGCCCCATCTCCTCTGGCAGCACTTCCACATTCCCAGTGGCCACAGGATGCTCATTGCTGAGGTCTGTGGCACAGCTCAGACATGCAGGGGCTGGGCAATGTGAGCTGCTCATGTCCAGTGAGCTCCCAGCTAAGCACCAGGTGATCAGAAGAAATTATATTTCAGAAGCAGCTCATCTGGTTAAGCCTTTTAAATCACATTGTGCTCACCAAGACATCTCAATTTTACAGCTCCTAAACCCAACCTCTCCTTGATGTAAATAAACAAGCAGGAGCTGAAGGCTGAATTAGTGCAGAGTCAGATAAAGGACACGCCAATACCTGCAGGCACACGAGCACTTTGTGAATCCAGTTTATAATGAACTGGGCACACTGTTAAGGTTTGGCTAGCCAGGCTGGCCTCTCAGCAGGTACAGAGATTTGCTTCCTGACCTGGGGGTAAGATAGACAGCTGCTCTCCATGATGTGGGGATACTCCTCAGGATCATTGCCTGGATTTTTTTCAATAAATATTTTGTTTTGAGAACTTCATTGATGCAGAAATCTGCTGGAAGGATTACTGCAAATAGATGATCCTACATTAAAGAGCCATTTCAAAACCACTGCATGATTTCCAGAAGACCCCTGCCTCCCTCAGGAAACCACAGTGTACACCCTGCAAGCAGGGACAGCTATACTACAGGCAGTGTCACCTCACAAAGCTGTAGCAAGCTGAAGGTGGCTCCATCAATAACATCAAATGCTGTCAGTGCCACATCTGGTCACTTGGGACAGGTTTCTGTTGCAAAGACACTTTACTTCACTGCTTCATTGTAGAGGAAAAGCTAAAGTTTTTTTCAGTGGTTTAAAGATTCAGGAGCAAGAACTCTGCATATTTCCAGGGAACATATTCCAACATCCAGCATCCAGCAATTTAGGTCATGCTGGCCTTGTTACGCTGAGGAACTCTGCTCTGAGACAAGCAGCCAGCTCCAGAGGACAGGGCCTAACACATCAAACCAGGTGATTAACACAGAGAGGCCAAGAGCTTCATGCTACACTTTTAGTGCCAAATGCACTTGAAGGACTAATATGAAACACTAAGAGAAGTCACAAATGGAAAGAAGGCTACAGACTGTGGAAACAGAGCCAGGGCTGGGGAATCCAGGAGACCAGGCCAGGGTGTACCTTCCACAATGGCTGTCAATGCATTTTAGCCCTTTCTACCATCTTGAAATCCCTGGGGGGATGGTGGGGGAGCACCACCTTGCAAGTCCTGAGCAAGCATAACATCCAAGTGCAGAGGAGAGACTGTGCTGGCATGTCCTGCAGCCCAGCACAACGTGGGAGATTGACAAGTAGGCATGGGACCTCTCAGCCACCCAGCAGCAGAGCAGTGACACTGGTGGCAGCTCTCAGCCTGGACCGTGTCCCAGACTTGGCACCTCACTGAGCTTGTGGGACACAGGCCACCAGGTAATTGTGTAATGACACTTCACCAGACATTGTGATGACTCCACTGTCCTGGGAATGGTCCCAGCATGAGCAGATAAGCCCCACACCTGCATTTCCCACCTGCCCACAACAGGCTCTGGAGCTCAGCCGGGTGCTTTGTGTACCTTTGGAAAGGTCGTGTTGCCACGAGCCCTGGCACTGACTGCTGCAGCAGTGAAGTCCAGCATGAGGCAGTCATGCTGCAGATCTGATCCTGCTGGAGCAGAGTGCTCCAGGGAGCCTCCAGATGGTACTTCTGGTGCTGCTTGATTGCATTTGCCAGGGACACCCCAGAAAACAGTATGCAGGCATTGTAACTCAATGAAAGTAGCTGCTAGGCACGAAGGGTTAACAGTTCATCTAGAAAGATTAATTTATGCCCAAAACCCTTTCTGTTGTCACTCACTGAGAGAAAAAAGTTAAGCACTGTAAAATGGGCAGCGATAATTGCATTTCCTTAAGGACGTGTCTGGCAGGAGGTCGCTATCTGCTCCATGAAGTACGTGACCATGATACTGTCATTTTGACAGAATCAATGTATGTAGTCATTAATCTTACAAATTAAAAACCCATAAATCTCTGTTAAACCCACTGTCATTGATTAGGAATTACATTATCACAATACACAGAAGCCTTTTAATTTTGTTTTTCCTCCAAAATGAAGAAACAGGTCTGTTCAGTTTATCTTCTATGCTGGAGTGATAAAGGGCAAAGCCATTTCATGGCTATGCATCATTGTTTTGGAACAAAATCATACCTAAGAAGCTCAGGAAAGGGGGGAATCAAGAAGAAAAATTGGTTTCTAGGGATGTCATTTAGCCCAACTACCTATTATTACTTCTCAGGAGTACCAAACACTGAGGCAGAATTTGTCAAACCTAAAATCTTGTAAATTTGGTTGATACACACCCTGTGAATAATCCAGCAGGTCTCCTCATGAAAAAGATAAGGTTCTGTTGGATTTTTACTTGGTTGGCTACTTTTTAAAATGCTCCTAGCCATTGGAAACAGTCCAGTTTGATCAGTTATCCAATGAATCGACCTTCCAAGGTAACAGATAATTACTTCTCATTACAGTAATGACTCAATAATTCACATAAATGACTAGGAAATCCACTGCTTTCTTCTGAATTTTGACATCTGGGTGGTGCTCTAAAATGCAAAAGTGGTCATGAACTTCAGAATAGAGACAATTCAATTAGAGACAGGGATTGATGTTCTGATAGTTCAACACACAAATGCTCTGCTAGACTAACCTGACTAATCTTCACTACAAACCCTGCAGTTCTGGTGTGATTAGGTCACCACTTCATCTTGTTCAAGTATTTGGGAAGCAAAGTAAGGTCTTTCTGATAATTGGTTATAAAATTGGGACCTACTGTTCAGATTTAGCCATCTGTCAGTTTTACTGCTGGGAGGATACATATAAAAGAAGACTTCTGAGGATAAGGACTCAGACAAGAACTTTCTGGAGGATGTTTCTGAGAGCAGCTGGTGAGCACAGGAATGGGAGTGAGCACCCATGGATACACACCCAAGGCAAGACCAATGTCCCAGCTGCATTCCAGTAGCTCCAGCAGGAAACAGAAAGGGCTCAAGGATTGAAATTTGTTCAACTCTTCTATCTTCTTCACTCACCTTTTCTCACAATGCCCATCCCCTGTAACTACCCCTTCAAACAAGAGGAAAAGAAACTCTACAAGCTGTGGGAGTTTGGATGCGAGCACCACAATGGAGGGTAATTAAATATAGCATATGTTCTCTTTTAGTACTTGTTTACAGCTGGAAGATCAAATGGTTTTCTCAGACTTTGATCTTGATGCTTCTCCTTGAAAAAACACACAGACACATTCAATGGACCCTAGTAGCAACTTTTTAGGGATGTTGATTGGATTCAGTGTCCCTTGGCAGAGCTGCGCACCTTCAGGTTGAGGAAACAGTTTTTCCAGTCTGTAAGGGGAACACACCCATCAGTTAAACTGAAAAGGTGGGGAAGTTCAGGGTGCAAACCCCAAAAAGGCAGCTTAGGAACAGAAGTTAAAGAAACAGACACCCAGTGTCTCATCCAAAACTCAGGGCTGCTCTCTTTGCTTCATCCCATTTCTGCTCTGAAGTGTTGGCTGGCTTGGGACACACTCACTACCACTGCACCAAGGGCAGTAGCCTTTTTATTTAATAGAAAAGGACATCTATTTTGTGTAAAAAAAAAAATCTTTTATTGGCACAAACAGGTCTTATGCAAAAATTGGTAATGTTTTCACATAGTTAACATTAGGAAGTTTTCCTAATTTTCTGGTAGGCTGTTGCTCTAAGGACACAAGGCAAGTTATATAATTTAAATAGTCCCCAAGACCAAGCCCAGCCAGAGGAAGCTATGGGACACTGAAACCAGTAAACAATTTGCCTGAGGGCTAGAAAGTCAGAATAGTACAAGATCCTCTGAACACCAAGTAGCTCTAACAAATATCCCCCTTCAGAAACATTGCAGCTGAATCTTGCCTTTGACTGTGTCACACAGACAACAGGAGCCACTTAGGGGCTTGCCAGTTCTCAAATTGGCCAGCAAGCCCAAGCCAATCCAATTGGAATAGGAATAGAAACATTTTCCAGAGTGAAGCAAACCACACAAGATCAATAATATAGATCCTGGGACAAAGAAAAATTACTGTGTCTGAAGAAGGAAACAAATGAGAGAAAAGTCCCAAATCAATTTTTGCCAGGATCTGGGGAAAAATGAAATAGAATGTGGAATAGCAAAATAGCATTTCTGTGTGTGAAATGAGCGGATATGGGGCAAAATACATGTTTACTTTTTACACACAAAAGACAACTCACACTCCACATTCACACAGCTCCTTCTATAGCTGCATGCAAGTGTAGAGAGAGCATTGGATTCAAAGGGAAAACAGTGAAAAACCATGAGAAAAGATGGGAAGGTTGGCTCCTGCAGATGCACCTTTCCAAAGAGCACAGAATGAGTAATGCCTGAGCAACCCCCACGGGGCTTTGAAGAGAAACACTACATCCATTTGCTGAGTCTACTTTGAGTGTTAAATACAGCATTTGGTAACTCACTCCTTGCAAAACCATACAGGTAACAGGTAACGAAAGCAGCTAATGACTCTTAATCACCTGCCAGCCAGTGACAGAAACAGGTTGCCAAAATATGGACTTTTGGTATGGATCAATATGGTAACCCCTGCAAGAATGGGATGTGAATAAAAATTGCAACTCTACAATGAAGCCAGGCAGATTTTCAGGGAAATACACACTTATACATATTCAAGATAACCCTCTTAATCACCCAGCTATGATTTATAGTACTTAAGGTGGTATCTATTGTCATGGACTTGAGTCTACAGGATCAAATTTCAATATTTTGCCTTTCAAACCAACTAATGATGACCTCTCTTGGATACTAGAGGAGAAGGTGGAAAGAATTCCATTTTGAACATTATTAAGTTTAGACAGCAAAATAATTAGGTATTTTATACTTATTGCAGTGGAGTCAGAACTTTTTCTATCGGCATCATCTGGGAAAGAGCTGCCCTTCCAGTCATAGCCACAGACAAAAGATGTCAATTGCTCTGTGTGCTTGAGCTACACTTACAAAAGCAATGCAGGATCTAAATGATTGCAATACAGTTTGAAATATTAATGTTTTACCAGTGACTAAAACCAGAAGTTTTTTCTGTTCATTAATTAGTCAGCTGCTAAAGTTAATTCCTCTATGAAATTTAGATTGCCAGGGACCCCATAATTTCTAAGTCACCAGACTAATCTTGCTATTTCCTATAGCCAGATTTCTAGTGATTCCAGCTTCAAGAAACCCTGTGAATAATCTCATCCTATTTAGACAATTCCATATCACCCTTCTGCCCAATCCAAGTCTTTGCAGCCTTGTTCACATGGGAGTACAGATTACAAGGCAGCAGCTATCAGCTGGCACAGTCTGCACTGCGTGCAGTGCTCTCCTACTTCCTTGGATAGATTCACGGAGGCCACAGGATTAATGGATGTTTTCCCACCCCAAATGTGACTTCCATGCACAAGGCACATGTCTAGCCTGTGCTCTGGTAAGGCCTATTTGCCATCAGCAGCAGTGCCACTGCAGAGACAAGAGTCCTGCTCCAAACACACTCCCTGAAGCTATTCCAACATCAGCAATGCTGCCTGGGTTTGTTCAGAGTCACTGGCTGAGTTCATCATTTCAGGGAAGGTAGGAAGCCAGTGCCCAAATCAAGCCTTCTAAACCAGAATCAGAGCTTTCTTCCTACCCCATATAAACTGGGAGAGAGACGCAGGGACAAACTTGCAAGTTACTGCACTGTCTTTGGTGACATGGATGCAGTTATAAACAAAACCTTTTTGTGTGCCTCAATCCCACTCCAGATATTTAATCCTTCTCCACCCCATCTTGGGAGTCTCTCAGCCAGCACAGCTTTTACAATGACATGCTCCTTCCCTGACTTATGCTAATGTTGTTCTGGAATTGATTACTAGGGCAAACTGCTTAGTGGTGTCTCTCCAAATCAATATTTCACTGCTCTCAAACCACTCAGTTGTCCTCCCCCAGAGCAAAAGCCCATGTGAAGTGCCCAGTAACTTTAGCAGAATTTCAGTGAAGGCCAGCAGTGCAGATCCTCCACCACGCTCAGTCGATCGATCTTTATGGATTTCAGTGGAGCTGCACTGATCTGCACTAGCTGGTGATTTGGACCAGCATCATTACCCAGCAGGAGCCTAAAGAAGTTTTTATAGCTTTTCACATCACC
This sequence comes from Motacilla alba alba, assembly GCF_015832195.1. Taxonomy (NCBI): domain Eukaryota; kingdom Metazoa; phylum Chordata; class Aves; order Passeriformes; family Motacillidae; genus Motacilla; species Motacilla alba. The sequence continues at coordinate 8,803,697 of NC_052029.1, read as the reverse complement.
TATAAAGCAAGGCCTGGTAACATCTGCAATGGGCAGATCTGCAGCAGCTCCTTCTGAGTAGTTTACAGCCCACACAGCAGCAAATCACCACTAATGCCTGGTTCTCACACCACACGGGGCTGCAGAGCAAAACCACCTCCAGAGCTGCATTCAGAACTGCTGCAGCTGAAACTTCCATCATCTCCACGGAGGCAAACTTGATCATGCCTTAAAATCCTTCCTCCCCTTCCCCTTCAAGGATCTCTTTTGGAGCAGCAGCGCGTGCCCCCAGCTCAGGGGGCTGTGGTGGTGGTCACACAGGCAGGGCAGGAGAGCATTCCCCAGCTCCATCTGTGGAGAAGAAAGCCTGGGGTTTTACAGGTATTCCACTCACAGCAGTATCTGGAAGGGGCAGCATGTACAACCCTCTCCAGTTTAGGTCATGATGAAGAATGTGATTCACAGACCTAAATGCAAGTGAATTTTGTGCAAGGATCTGTCCTAACCCACATACAAAGAAGGTACCAAGGTGTAGGTCCTACAGCAATTTGATTTCTCCCCCATAAAATATATCTGGGCCTGAAGCCATTACTTCAGTGTATGTTCCATGCTAACATTTAGGTGAGAAGCAATTGAGTTAAACAAATTCAAATGTCATTTGAATTTTTAGTCTTTATTGTGATTTGCCTTAAAAGCAGACTGGTTTTCAGAAAGTCCCAGGCAACTGAGTAAATTGAGGCATTTTTAGTCTCAAGTTGGGCACCCAAAAAAAGGGAGAGGGAAGACATGAGCACTGCTGCTGAGCACTGTTCTGGTAAAAGAGGAAATTATTCCCAGCTCCCAAACTGTAAAGAATTTAGGTAGCGTTTATTATTTTGTAAATGTGAATTTATTTTAATTAAAATTGTTTGGCATTATTTCAGCACTGTTTAAATTATTTTGGCCAAACTAGTAAATCTGATAATTCAGGACTGAATATAACCAATTAGATTTACTGTATGATACACCATAATCTGATCAAGCAGTCTCAAAGGATTTTACTTGTTAGCATTTCAAAAGCATAGGAGGTTTTTGAATAATTTATTACATTTCTTTCAAGCTCATCTTTGTTAATTCATTATGTAAAGATAAGGCAGATGTTCTACAGAGACTTGTGCCATATCTATTTTAACTTGTATTAATCTGTTGCCAAAGACACCCCCTTTTGCCAGACAGCTCAGTGAAAATAACAGGTACTTCAAAAGTTTTAGGGCAGATGAGGGTTGTGGCTTTCACAATTCAGTTTCAGAGATAAGGGAATTTCCCACAAACCCTTCCACCCTTTCTGAGAAAGAAGTTTTGTTCATTTACTTCTCCTTGATTTCCTGTTTCCAGCCACTCTGTCTCACTCTAGTTTCAACACATCCACTCATCCTTCTGCTAGGAGCTGCAACATTTCTTGCATCAAAACCTCTGGAAATAGAATCATTAGCTGTGTTAAACAAACCCACAGCACCTCAGTTCAGCCTGATGGAGGTATTTTCCCCCCTGCCCACTAACAGGGGCTGTGAGCAGGCATTTGCTCACCCAGCTCAGTACCAGACATCTCTCCCTCCTCTGCCTCTCAGCAGCTGTTCCAGGGAGGTAGCTTCCTGCCTCCCTGGCATCCCCAGGGGACACTCACCACGGGTTATTTCGCTCTGTTCTTGTTCTGCCCAGCAACGAGTTATTCACCAGAGGCTTGAATTCCTGAGAACAAACTTTACAGAGTTCATTTGGAAAAGGGCACACCTTCATTGCTTGCCCTCTTTTCTGGGAGCTCAGGGCAGCAGGATAACTGTCTACAAACACAGCACAGGGGCCTGTAAACACCAGGGACATGTAAACACCAAATAGTGACCAACTGTGCTCAACTGGACACCCACAGTGAAAATCATCTCACCTCCTAAGTGGTAAATAGTTATCACGCAAGCAGCTGCCATTCAGACACTTCTCTTGGAATATGATGGATCTGGAGCTGTTTCTTCCTCCTGGATACAGGAGTGTAGACAGCTACCCTAAACTTGGCAGATGTCTAAGCCTAGGATGATAGAAAACCCAGTGTTCTTCAGCTAGAAGAGGGGCTACAATTCTGCACTTTGAGGCTGCAGTTGTGAAAAACAGAACTGCTGATGGAGCAAGCAAGATTATCGTCTTACACAGGGGAAAGAAGAAATTGCTTGGAGATTTCCTAGAAATCTACACCAGGTCAAAAGATTTAGGCAGCTTGAAAGGATCTTTGCTGGAACTGGAGGCTTCTTGAAAGCAGAATTGTATTAGCAAAAGCTACAGACATGTAAATGAGAACTCTGTAACCCAGCAAACAGAATTAAGTAATAAACATTACAGCTCTAACTGAGAGTTGGGACCATCTGAGGAAGTTGCTGCTGCATCCAGTTCAATACTGTGCTACCCAACAACCCTTTGAGGGAAAGCAGCCATTTCAGGGCCCTTTGAACCAAGGCTGACAGTGCTTGCTATCACAGGTCAGCCCCACTTCTCCATTATAGGTCTTTTGAGGGTCAGGACTCAAAATTAGGCCAAGTTACATGTCAGCACCTGCACCAAGAAGAAAAAACTGGGTATGCAAGCACATGGTAAGATGGCTTTTTAACTCATATCTGTGATGGTGCTCTCATGCAATACTGAGCTAAAAAAGAAATCCAGCAATAAAGTTGGAATAATCCCAACATCTAATAATCTTCCTTAGCAATTTAGATTTTTTTTTAACAATAATGAGCTTTGAATTATATCATTAGCTAGAATGCAAATTCTGATCCAGGAAGTTGTATTTTATCTTGATTCCATTTTCAAAACCATCTGGACGTAAACCACACAGATGAAGTAGCATCAAAAATACATGGCTATTACTAATTATGGTATGCTGTGCCATTTCTCCCACCACCTGCTAGCAATGACACAACATTACTCAAGAATCAAGCTTGATAAGCTTGATGAATAATTTTAATATTATTTTATTCAGCTTGCAAATTATCTCTGAGCAGATTTTTTCTCCCCCCACCCCTCCCCATATCTATCTTGTTATTTAAAGTTAGTCACAATGGTTTTGGTGACTAATTTCTGATCTGTAACTTGTTTATGAGAACTGTGTTGCAAGCGTTTGAGATTTGAAATTCAAAATTTGGTGTAGTTTAGATTTGACACGTACTTCAATAGTGGTTTACTCCCTGACTAGATAACAGTCATTCTCCCAAGGTGAATATTTGCATATGAGGACTCAAAGCTCACTTTTTACCAATGTGTAGTGGCTCCTTACAGTTTGCTGCACCTTCACAGAACACTCCAAGAATGCAGCAACAGTGAAAATATTAAGGAAGCTTGAGGGTTGGAGAAAAGGAAGATGTAAGGAAATGCCTGAGATTTTCTGGTTTTACAAGACTAGCACTAGAGTCAGCTGTTCCAAACAATACCTCCAAATATGTTCACCACTGGATCAATTAACAGGAGGCTTCCCAAGCACGTGCAGGCAAAGGCAATGACCTTGTGAAAACAACTGTTCATGTCCCAGCCACCTTCCTGCACAGGTAAGAGTGGCCTCGTTAAGGCAGAGCTCTAATCCTGTCAGAAATCACACACTGCTCACTGAATGAAGGCTTCTGCCTCCTCACATTTCCCATCTTTTAACCTCCAGGACAGGCATCAGTTTCATTTTGAGGCTGGTCATGTTTGAAAGCACAACATAACTGAGCAAGGCACTTCTCACACGGGATGGGGGTGAAACAGGAGTATTCCTACAATCTCCCCTGTTCTCCCCAGCTGCTCAGATCCAAGCCCACATTTTGGGAGGGGTGTTATCACACTGTGGATCAAAGGAGACAACACATCCCCCTCCTGTGTAAGCCAGAGCAGCTCAGGAAGTCTCCCAGTTTCCATTCAGCCCTGTGCAATGCTGAAGGAAGCTTAAATACAATGCAGGCACCCCCAGAAGGAGCATTTTCAACCTGCCCACATGGAGCTGGGAGAAATGAGTGCCCAGGACTATGGAGCTGAGCACTGAGAAAGAGCACAGCCACTGAAAACCACAGGGCCAGACCTGCTGCTCCACAGACACTGACACTATTCCTGCCATCAAATATTCCTGGAAATATCTACAGCACATGCTGGATTAAAAAATATAATTATTCAGAGACCATTCCATGGCTGATATTTTGCAGGGGTCTGAAGTACTCTGAAAGGATGATACATGAAACTTATGAGAAGAACTTGCACTTTGAGCACTACACAGACTGACCCAAGAGTAGAAAGGGCTAATGAGGCAGCTGCAGCATCTGCCCTATCAGACTGGCAGCTACACCTCGTGTAACAACACCCTGGCCACAAACGCTCTGATCTTATCACACTGCCTGTTTACACAGGGCAGCACAAGCAAATCACAAAGGTCCCCCCAGCCTAATGTTTATGAATGTGTCATCACAGAAGCTTCTAGAACTGCAATGCTCTCCCATCTGCCCTGTCACAGGCATTTGAGAGCATGCAAAGATGTGTCATAGCCAATATTAAACTTAATTATTAATTAAAACACCTGAGAAGAGTTAAAGTACAGTATTAATTTTATTCTATTAATTATTATTAAAGTGCTTTTCAGAACTTGCTAGTGGCATTTTCTTCATTCAGGCAGTAATTTCACTCATTAGTTTTCATCTGCAAGTCACTTTTACACTAGAAGTTTGTAAAAATAAAAGAATCATAAAGAGGAACCAAAGCCACACATTCCAATAAGAAGCCCTTCTATGCCTCAGCTCAGGAAGTTAATTTAGCTATATGCTCCTAATTTACAGTTCTGCCCCAGGGAGATGAAATGCACAGTCAAGTTCCTTACAGGTTTAATTGAGTAAGACAGACCACTTTGACAGAAGATTTAACTGAGAAAAAGGAGCAAACCTCCTCGAAGCTAGATTAACACTCCAGGGGTTGCTTCAGATTAACTCACATGTTCTGCCTGCTTCTCAGCTCTGCAAAACAGTCCCATGTTTGCAGTTTCCTGGGAAAAAAAAAAGTCCTGAAAGTTTTTTGTCCTGGTGTTCCTGGGGTGAAATGCTCAGGTCCCCCCTCCACAGTGATGTTCCTAGCAGTGCACAAGATCTTTGGCTATCTGTCAGGGTGACTCACACTTTCAGACTGGCTCCTGTTTGATGTTACTCACCAGGAAAACAAAGCTTTTGCCTTCCTCCATATGACTTCTTTATCCTCAGATCATAATTTATTGTGTCCTCCTTACCAAGGAAAATTTTATTTAATGGAGAAGAAACCAAACTAGGTTTTAGAATAATTTTGCTGAAAATAAAATGCTTTTTCTGGCACAGTTGGGCACGGACAGCACACATTTCTGGCAGCAGCAAGTGGCTAAAGCAAGGATAACAAACATGAAAGGATGAAATCCAAAAAAGTGGGGAAAGGACTTTGGCACTAGGACTGCAGGCTGCAAATCTATTTCCTGTTGCTGTGTTTAACCCCAAGGGAAAGGTGAAGAACTGGGGTTTGAGTGGTTCTGTGGGCCCAGGAATAGGACCAGGAGCTGCCTCTGGACAAAGCCCTGCTACACCAGGGCAGCAGTGACAGCCTTGTCACCACACCCTGCTGGGGGAGCAGACACCACCAGGCAGGAGGCGAACAGCTCTGGGCTTTACTAAAAATTGCAAACTCCTGCAAAAGGGCCTGCAGGGGAAGGAAAGAGAAGGACAGACTCATCTAATATTTAAACCTCCAACACAGCTGCCTAACTGCAACTGTCACGGGGCTCAGGTCTCCCCCAGTCAGGGACATTTCTCCTACTCAGTACCTCCCAGAGAGCTCAGGAAGAATGACGGGGTGACCCCTGAGCCACACACCCACTGTGATCGCCTAGATGTCAAGACTATAAAAACACAGTCTTTTCCTCAAAAGCACCTGCTCAGAAACAACCTGAAGTGTCTCATTTTGAAACTACTAAAGATGAGTATTGACACACATCTTTAAATGTAAACCTGGACTTCACACCCAACAGGCTTCTGAAGAGCCTGAAAGTCACCCAGAGGATTTGTTCTTGGGGAGTGGAGCCCTGACACCATAGGAGCATCCAGGTTTCATTAGCACAGCTCCTGCACATTTAAGAGCACCATGGACCACCAATCTATAAACCACACAGCCATGCTCTAAAGACAGTAACAAAGCCTGTAGTGCTTGCAAGCCACAAACATTAAATTGTGTGTATTGTTTATTTAAAAGCATCACAAGATTCTCATCTGTGTGATTAACAACCTGCTCAGTGCTATAATCAAATGAAAATATCGGATCTTTGCTGACCCCAAAACACTTAAAACAATCAGGAATAGCTATAGAAGAACTGTCCTCCATTTTACTTTCCCATTTTACCTCTCCATAGAGCTTTCTCCTCTACACAGCCCCCAGCAAGATGACATAAGTCCTTGCAGGTCCTTAAAAGCATTCCCACAGACCTATTTTTAAGCCTGCTAAAGTCACCTTGTTAATTGTGTCTTCTCAGCTTCCTCAGCTGACCACTGCCAAGGGTGACTTCATTTTAGGGAGGAATTTGACTGTTTATGTGGATATTCACATAGCACAAACTTGAGCAGAACAAATATCTGAGCTGGGCCCTGATGTTCTGTCACACAAGTGTTAACATCAGCAAGGCTGTATTTTGGGGTTAAGGATTTGGTGAGCACCTGTGTTGGTAAGGAATGTTAAACAGCTCATGCTCAAGGGGATGCTGCAAACATGGTGTCTTAACTCCCTCACTGTCTTCCCCAACAGCCAGGAAATGCTGTGCATGGCTCAGGTGTAGGAGACAGGCAAAGCACCTGAGCTAATTTTAAACTACCCCAAGCTGGAATCAATGTTCCTCTCACAGGAGAGAGCCTGGCTGGCCCAGTCCAGCTGAGGAGCAGAGCCTGGACCTGACAAGTCACCTCGTGGTGGTGGTGTGGCTGCAGCCACGCTGTTGGCGGTAAATCAGCTGGCTCCAGCAGAGCCCACTCAGGGGGACAGCACAAACCACATTCACACTTTGTTTTTTCTCTGCCCTCAGACCCACCCCCCTGACCCACCGTATCCCCTCTGCAGGCAGCAAGGCAGCAACAGGAGGCTGTATTAACTCTGCTTGCTGTCATCTTACCTCCTCCTCTGGGAAAGCTTTGAGCCTCCTAACTCCTGCCACCAGCTGTCAAGATAATTAGAGTTATTGTTTATCACAGCAAAGCCCTTTGATTGACATCCCTGTGAGAGGGCAGAGCTGCAGTCCCGTGGCACAACTGGAGATAAGCACAGAGTGCCATTAGTTTTGAGGCAGGTAGAGAAGAGCAGGGGTGTTAGTCCTGCTTTGGCTTCCCCTTTATAGCTCTTATTTAAGAGATGACAATGCTAGTTTAGCTTTATCTTAAGTGGGTCAGACAGTCCTGGCTGCTGTTTCTTAATGCAATGCTACATCCGGAGAGGGAAGAACAAAGCCCAGCAAATCTTGGGAGGAAGATGCATTTTCACACTTTTATAAAGGGCCCCAGCATCAGTTTAGATGTGTCAATGAAACTTCTCTAGCTCTAGCCTAGCTTTGTTAGGTCCTTGCTTGTCAGTCATAGACATTACAAAGCAAGAACAGACATAAATGGCTTAAAAATACCTTGACACAGGTCAGCGTTGGTCCTTCCCTGGGTTACATCTAGGGACTTTCCTGGGGTTTTATCTCTATGAATCTACTCCTCAAATAATGTTTTGCTATGGCACAAAACCCCCAAGAATAAAATAAGAACAAGTCTGCAGTAACAAGGGCAGAGCTGCCTACATAAGAAAATGCAAGGAAACAAAACTTGAGATTTTGGCTAAAAAATAACCCGCTGAAAGATTGTGTTAGGAACTGAGGTTTAGAGTCTGTTATAGTTTATAGTTTGCTTAAATACCCATTAGATTTTAATGCTTAAGAAAATGTGAGATACCATCAGCTGGTTGGGTTCACCCAGGACAAGCACAACTTTACTTTTGTCTCAGGTCTTTCTCCTCCATGCAAAAAAGTAATACATTTCCCAAAATGCAAAGGTGACATAGAAAATTTCACCAGAAATTACTCTGCTCTTATAAAACTGCAATAAACCAAAACCTGACTCAATAAATCAGCCAGTAATTGGTAACCCCACTGAGTTCTGTTTTTCAGTAGATATTGTGGCATGCAATGTCTGACCCCTGAGCCCAGGATCAGACTCTGGCAAACGCCCATCCTAAAAAATCACAACTCTGCTCTCTATTTCCAAAATGCATTAACAGGAAACAATGCTCAGCATCTGACCTTTCCAGATACATTATTCTCATGTGAATGTACTATAAACCTCCTACATGGCTGCATTCACTCTAAACTGTCTGAACCAGCTGCTATTCCACCATCTTTACTCCCACTCAGTACCAGGCTGATGAAAGAGCATCTCCTAAGCATTCCTGACTCTCGGTAAGACATGTAGGGAAAAACAGATCTCATTTTATGAGGATCCTAATCAGCATCAAGATCTATGTTCAATGGATATTTAATGTTTTAAAATAGTAAAAGAAAAATTGGCTGAGAAGATTAAAGATTTTTCAAAGGTTTAATATTGAAGTTGGCGCAAGCTCAAAGATGCTGTAGTTTGTTAAAAGGGAAGAAGTGGGAAGAATTTTAATAGCAGAGGTTCACTAGTCCATCCCTAATTAACAACATGAAGGAGTTTACAATACAGCGGAGTGCTTTTGGGTAGAGAAAACACAGTATTAGCAGTAAATAGATGTTTATATTGTATCTGTATTTACACTTGGGCTCAGCATTGCAAAGCACACCCTGGAAATATAAAGGAAATCCCAGCATCATCCATTCTCCAGCAGCTTCTGCACTCCATTTTCTCCTTTTTCCCTGTAATGTAGCCCAGAGCTCTCTGATGCAGCACCACAACCCATGTGCTCACACCTCCCTGGGTGAGGAGGGGACCACCAGGACATGGAGCTGAACTTCTGCCTGGGGGTTCTGCATGTCCCACTTCCCCATGACAGCACCAGGCATCCAAGCCCTCTCTGCATTCACACTGAACTCCTCCTAGAATAAAAATTAAGCCAGGCACACTAACTAGCGACAGCCAAAGTCCTCCCAGCACTTTCTGCCAGGCAAGAATAGGGAGGCAGAAACCTGCAGCTTAACTACATCTTCATGCTATAATGACCTGCCATGCTCTGCCCTTATTGAAGGCAGTGGGGTGGCCTTGATCCCTTAAAAGATACTGGCTCTCAGTGCACGATGAGCATCTGCAATTAGCAGCACAGACTGGTCTCACCCCTCTCCAGTGCCCGGGGGAGCCGGCTCTCAGAATAGCTCCAGCTGTTTAATAAAGCTCAAACCTGCTCTCTAAAGGTTAGACCCTTTCTAAACCACAGCAAACACTTCAGGTGGCCTGGCTTTGGGGGCCGCTTGCACAAAGGACTCTGCATCTCTTGTCCTTCTGTGATTTAATGGCATAAAGTGAATAGAGCAAGAGGCAGAGCTGATGGGGGGGTCCCACCACCCACAGAGGGGAGGGCAGAGAGCACCACTGCCAAAGCCTGGGACACACAAAGGACTGGCAACACACTAAAAGGCAGCTCATGGGCTGCAGAGGGAGTTGGAGACCAAGAGACAAACTGCACACAGTAACAAGAGCTGCTGAACACCTCCAGGCACCTCTGCAGAGGGGAGAGGACGAGGCTGCAGTTCATCCTACTCTAACAATGGACTGTACAACACAAAAACATGTAGCAAGCTGGTGTGCAGTGCAACAATGGAAAACCTATCCATGTCAGATTAGAAAGGGAAGGGGGTGATGCCAATTATGAGAGCAGAATTGTGTGCAGCCTCTCAGGGAGGTACTACTCTCCCAAAACAAACCTCTCCCATGCCAGGCATGGAGCATTCATCCTCATTCAGATCAGACCCTTGGTGCAGCCATTTACACCTGTCGAGGTCTTCTCACACATTTCCCAATCTTTCTGGTGTGAAAACAGATGGTATTCAAAAGGAAAGAGGTAAAATTCCAGAGAATGGGGAACATTTACATTAAATTATATTGGAGAAGTTTTCAGCATCAGTTTTTGGGTAGATCAGGGTGGCTTCTGAACTATCAATTCCAGTACCTCAGAATCTGTATGTTTTTAAGACAGTGGCCTTGACACAGCCGTTATTTCTTTTTTCTTTACTCTGAAGTTTCATACCTGCTGTGCAACATCCTGCTGAGGCCAGTGCAGCTGCCAGACACCAACACCAGCACTCTGTGGGGCAGCTGAGCCATTTGTGCTGTCCTTGGAGCCTCTGTGGTCTCACTTGGACAAGCAGCTTGTGCTCTGCAGGTTTTGGCAAAGTTCCACCTGCTGTCAAACCTGCCACCCTCAAGCAAGTCCCCAGGGACCTCAGGACCAGCTCATTTACCTCAAGCCTCTTTTGCTCAGACCACTGCAGGGCACCTTTGCAGCAGCACAAAGCAGTGCTCCCACTGCACCCTGGCTTTTAAAGAGTGGTGTTCAAACACAGTACCCTTCTCTGTGCCTCACCAAGCTAAAAAAAAATAAATAAAAAAACCAAATCTCCTTCCACTGCTGGCTGAAGGCTGAGATGGGGAGATAAGTTTCCTTGGCCAACAGAACTGGGAGAAAGCTTTTCTTTCAAAGAGTCCAGGCTTTCCTGGACTCTGTCTCTACTAATGAAAGATTATACATCAAGAACCAATTGCAACTTAACATCACAAAACGTTCACTGTCCGTGCTTCTCCTGATTAGCAGATGAAAAGAAACTGGTCTATGTGTGGAAGGCTGAGAAATTAAAGATATACAGCCCATAGCACTGTACCTGCACACGGGAAGACAAGCTGCGGGATCAGCCTCTGGTAAGCTCACCCTGCTTCTCAGAAAACACAGAAACAAGGAAATATTCCCAGCATTTTTCCCTTGGGTCTCACTGGAAGAGTGTTTTCCCTAAAGCTAAGGTTCCAGCCCAGCAATGACTTTGTAAAGAGAGGAGCTGGACAGCACACAGTAGAGCTCAGGGCAGCTGAAAAAAGGAGGCAACACCCAGCAGGCTGGAATTGCCTGGCCAGGCAGTGTCACTGACACCAGGCAGTGCTAAACACTGCCAGCAGCATGTACAAGCAGTGATTCAGTGTCTCCTGTGCACTTCTGAAGGAAATAACCTCTTGGTATAAGGATGGGTCAGTCTGTCTAATCAACCAGAGGTTAGGAAAGAGAAAAATGGGAAGAAAGGATGAACATACAGTGCCAATTATTTCTTTATCCTCATTTCAGAGTCTCTCCACCCCCACCTGAGTCTCTATCCCTTACAGCCTCTAGCTTTTTCCCCTCCAACATCATGCATCACTTTTATCACTCTTGCCATTTGGTTTCTTAAGTCTGCCTCATCTAATCAGTGAAAACTTTATCTGTCTCTCCCCAAAACAAAGTCTCAGGGAACTATTTTGGAAGAGATGCCAAGAGCATATCTTTGTGCTGACAGGCAAAGTCTGAGAAACTGCCTAATCATGGTCCTGATACCCTGTGTGACAGTCAATTCAATGCATTAACTGATATTTTATGGCATTAAAGAGATAACATAAGTTTTTTAAAAAGCTCCTGATGCCTAATCTCCGGTGACATCTTTAACTCTGGCTGCCAAAACTTGTGCTTACTCATCCATTGTTATTCCCTGTCCCAGGTTTTCTGAATGGGAAGTTAAAAAGCTGAACACATTTGAACCTAAATAAGCATTCACTGATATCAACAGCAGCAACAGCTATACATCACTGACATGTTTTATATTTTAAGGGGAAATGAGTTTCTTGCACTGCATTTCAGCTGCTGCCCTTGGCAGGGAGAGGAAGCAGGATGGGAGTCAATGGGGTCAGTGCTGGGCAGGCAGGAGCAGACACAGCAGGCAGATTGTGAAGAAAGAGCTCAAAGTGATTTTCCATAGAGGGACCAGCTTGAACCAAAGGTAGAAAAACTAACCTAAGCATATAATGACATATTATTAGTGTATAGTTATAGTGTTATAGTGGGTAATAATGTGTTTATAGAATAAATATAATAACCACCTAAGCTTTAAGTAATACATTAGCAGTAACTAATGGAATTTCACACTGTGTTCTCTGAGTCAGCTCAAGGTTCTCTCTGGGCTGGTCATGCTCCAAAATAAGGACGTCTATCAAATGGACAGAGCTCCAACTGCCCCCGAGGCTGCTGCTGCCCATCCCAGGACCCACTGCAGGCTGTGTGCCATTCCCAAAGGAGCCACAACCAATCCCACGTCCTGCACCAGCACGAGGAACACAATTCCAGTAGCAGGCCAGCACAGCTCCACTCCAGTTTGCTCTTGATCATCATGGAATGGGAACAATTGGACAACAGTCATTTTTCCTGCAAGAAAAGGATATTTTACATATGTTTCTCATAACATCATAGCAAATTTTAATCAGTCATTATACAGTTAGAGCAACTTATTTTAATTAGTTATGATAATTAGTCTCAATTTTTCTGCATGTGGTCTATTATCCCTTCCTATCCCAGCATTATTTTTCCTTTACACTTGGGTTGTACTGCAGAAGTGGGACATTAAATATTTACAACCATAATACCCCCAGAAAGAATTTCTTTCCAAATTCAAAAACTAGATCCACTAGTACCACTGAAGGCTTTGATTAATATTATATTTTAATAAAATTCTTGCAGGGGAAAAAAACCTTTGGAGTAGCTCTTGCTACTGCTCTTCCTCATGGCCCTGTCAGCAGTGCCCACAGCAAGTTCTGTCAGCACAGGCTGGCTTGGAGCAGAGCACCAGCTTATGGCAAACGCCTCCTAATGAGGGACAAGAGCAGCAGAAAAGGCCAGAAATGGAAAGATGATAAAGGGAAAGATGGGAAAGGAAGATGCTCTCCTTCCCACCGCCACGGGTCGCTGCCAGGAGGGCTGATTGCCCTGATCACCCAGCCGGGCTGCAGGGTGCTGCGGGGATTCTGCTCTGCCGCCGCCAGGCCCGGGCCCCGAGCTCCATCCGGCCCGGAGCGCGGGAGGGGCTGCAGAGGCCCGTGGGGAGCAGGCCCAGGGAGCTGTGCCGCTGCGATATTCTGAGCACGAGGGACGCTCGCACCCTCAGCACTGCGAGAACGCTGAAGCTGGGCAGAGGGTCCCCCAGCTGGGGACAGCCCGGGGCAGCTGTCCCCGGTCCCCCGGGAGTAAGCGGCTGGCTCCCGAGCGCGGCACACCCGATCCTCGCTGCTGAGGCGATGGTGCCACCTAGAGCCACCAGCCCGGCGCGGGACAGCCCGGCCCTCCCTCAGAGCCAGCTGCCCAGCGCGGGACAGCCCGGCCCTCCCTCAGAGCCACCAGCCCGGCGCGGGACAGCCCGGCCCTCCCTCAGAGCCAGCTGCCCAGCGCGGGACAGCCCGGCCCTCCCTCAGAGCCAGCTGCCCAGCGCGGGACAGCCCGGCTCTCCCTCAGAGCCAGCTGCCCAGCGCGGCTGGTGGCAGCCCGGATCTCGGAGCGGTCGGGGGCATCACCCTCCAGTGTCACCGCAGGCCCCCAGCCGGGTAATAATGAGTGTTGACTCCATGACTGCAGAAGGCTGATCCACTGCTTTATTAACTTATACTGTATTATACTATACTATTAAGAAACCCATAACTCTTACAGACAGTCTGATCCAGCTTTGACCTAATTGGTCAATCAATCAAAACACCATCACCAGTGTCTAATTAAGAAACCACCCTTTGCTAAACAAACTCCATAACACATTCTACATGTGCACAGCAACAGGGGCAGCAAATGGAGATAAGAATTGTTTTAATTCTTTTCTCTGAGCTTTCTCACAGCTTTTCACAGCTCCCCAGGAATGTCCTGGGAAACTCTGTGCCTGCTCTCTGTGGCCAGAGAGCTGCTGCCACACACCCCCACACTGTAAAGGGAAAAGGGGCAAGGGAGGGAGCCGTGGGGAGCAAAGCCCCTGAGCTTTGGGGTTCAGGATCGTGGGGACACACTCTGGAGAGGGCAGCTGTGGTGGTGCTCCTGCTCCCTGCAGCAGTTGACCCTAACCTGACCTTCCATGGCCTGCCTTCACCGGGCTTCTTCCAGGGCAGACAGACCCTGTCTGGGCACTAGCAGTGCCACCTGTCCCCACCACAGCCAGCCGAGCTCCTCACAGACCCCTCCATGTTCCCAGCAGGGCTGGCCACTGTTCATGCCTCCGGGGGCTTTGCAAACTGGGAGTAGCAGAAATCATATTGCACACAAGCCGTAGGTGAAAATCTCACTTTATAGGCCCAGAAAACCTGCGGAGGGTATTGAACTGTCAGACCCCACTGAACTGAGGATTTATTGTCTCTAAGTGGGGCTGCCTGGCTGGAATGCCAGGGCCAGTGAAGATGTGCTGGGCCAAAAGGAGAAGAGCTTGGGGTGACACCAGTAGAGATGAGAATCTCCAGGGGCCCATCCATGGAGGTTCCCATGTGACAAACAGTCACTGGCTCAGATGACTGCAGCGCCAGACACATGAGCAGTGATGCAGCTGCTCCAGGATTGCACCAGCACCAACCCTGGACGCATTAGCCAAGATCCCAAAAAGGCCTATGCAGAGCACCAGGCAGGCAAGCAAGTCCCAAAAGCTTTGGTGCTCTGCAGGAGCAAGATCCTGTGCAGAGACCCACCCAATTCCTGGGTTTCACTGTGCAAGCAGAGGCCAAATCCCCAAAACCGGGAGGCAGAATGGAACTTCAGCCCCACCAAGACCTGAGCCATGGCCCCCTGACACTGCTGTAAGGACGGGATGGAAGAAGCACATTCACCCTACTTCTCCTCAAAGCAGTGGTATGTGACAAAGGCTGACTTAGACACAAGACTGCTCAATACCCCACTCAGAAGTATTTTCCTGACATCTCTTTGGGCTATAAGCTGGAGCTCACAGGCCAAAGGCAGAAGAAAGGAGACTGGGTGCCTTGCTGAATTTCTCACCTGCCACACATGAGTACAATAAACCCATCAACACTACCAGGGCTCTCCCTCCAGGACAGTACCTCAGCCCACAAAATTAAGATTAATAGAAATTTGTTCAAAGGAATACAGATTGAATTTTTTTTTTTTCTGAAATCAAGACTGCATCCACTGGAAAAATAGTCATGTGAGAATAGAGCCAAAATTTTGCTACTATTCCAAAGCACAGCCATGCATACACCAAAGATAATTTCAACTAAATTAGGGTGAATTGATATCAGCATCATTTCCTCTACACAGAGGTGGGGATCAAATTTTACTGTCAGCATTAATTAGGGGAACTAGTCACTTGATTGTGCATTTATTCAAGGGTTCCCCTGGGTTTCTGAAGAATCAGCCTGGTCTGTGCTTTTCAGGGGTGCACATGACCTGAAAAGGAATCACTTAATTTCATGGCCTCGAGATACAAAAGGGCAATTTTAGTTTTTGGCAGGAGAATGAAGTTGGGTCTGAAAGATGGGGTACTCATTTAAATGAAAGTCCTGGCCATCCAGCACAGTGCTGCCAGCTCACAGATCAATGCCCAAGCTGCTTTTTGAGTCTCTTAATAATTGGACTTGATCAATGCTTTGAGAGGCTTTTCATGGCTCACCCCATCTCAGCGATGCTTCCTGGTGATGGGAGCCATGCAGGCTCTTCAAGGGGTGGTAGTGACATAATGAGCTCCTGTAAAGTGAATTTGTTCAGTTCTTTGAATGTATTTTCCCATTTTCCCTATTGTCTTCTTTAAGTACTGTTATTGTTCAACAGCAGCAATTTCATCAAGTGCAGGCAGACTGCAAGGACACAGGGCCAAGAGGAGCTGGCACGCAGGGAGCACGAGGAAGGCGTGTGAGCAGGCTGGAGTGTTTGTGCAGGTCTGCACAAACATCAGCCTGAGCAAGGCAGAAAACATCCCTGTGCTGCTGCTCCCAGCACCTCAGCACCCTGCCACAGCTGCTGTCCTGTCTCTGCCTTGCCACCTCTCCAGGATTAATGCCACTGTGCCTCCCATCACACCAGACAACAGGATCCTCCCAACACCTCTTTGGGGATAGAGAGGCAGGAACAGACCTGTCCATCCCACCTATGAAAGGATCAAGAGTTCTTCTAGAGATGAGTTGATGCAAGGGCCCAGATTGCCCCAGCTCCTCATGCCATCATCTCCTAACCCTGCTTGGCACAGGCTTCACCCAAATCACACACAGCACATCCAGAGTCCTCCCCAGGCAGACACTGTCCTCTCCACCTTCCTGAGGGATCCTCTGGCTTCAGAAACTCCTGAGAGAGGCTGTACCAAAAGCAGCATCACTTCAGTGTGCAGGGAAAAAGGAGTCTCCCTCTCTCCAAGCCGGGGTAAGGGAGCGCCTCGCTGCAGGGGAGGCTGAAGGAGCAAGGACAGGAAGGTCCATGCACCCGTTCCTGGACCAGAGCCAGCCTTACTGGCTGCAGGCAGAGCCAAGCTGTGTTAAACACCACATCATTCCCCAGGATGCAGAAGTTTAGTTTCACTCTTGAGGAGACATTGTGCCCTGTGCCACTGAGACCAGGTGACACAGGTGGCACCCACTGTCCTCCCTGCTGGGGTTCAGTGGCTGTGCAGGCAGAGGCCAAAATCCCCAAAACCAGGAGGCAGAGTGGAACTGCAGCCTCAGCGAGAGCAGAGCCATGGCCCACTGACACTACTGCAAGGACAGGAGGGATAATCACTGAAGCCAGGTGAAACCTGTGCAGGTTGTTGTGGGGAAAACAAAACCTGCTCTAATTCAACGGGAACACCGTGAGGGAAAGCGCAGGGAGCAGGGAATCTCCCGAAACCGCTGTTCCACGCATGCCTTTAGCTTTCGGTGGCATCGCAGCACCATCTGTTGGGAATGCATGGAAGCCGGCCAGGCTGCCCCGCAGCTCCCAGGGCTGCTGGGACAGGCACCGTGCCCTGCTCACATGGGCAGCTGTGCCCACAGAAGCCCCAGTGCCCTGGTTCACCCCTGTGGTTATCAACCAGAGGCTGGTAAACGTGTGCCTCCTCCTCAGAAGAAAACCTCTTAAAACCCTATCAGATCTGACATCCACCCCGCACCAGGGTGCTCCTTCCTGCTGCTGGAGCTGATGACTGCATCAGCAGGAGTACACAGACATGACCATCAGCAGTGCAATGTGAAATGCAGGAGCCTCATGAAGAAGAGATGTCAGAGAGAGGTCACCCACCACATCCTGAGCCCATGACACAAGCTGCTCAGACAGCATGGCTCATGGGAAATTGCTCAGCAGGAGATGACAGATTTGCTCTAGGGACAAAATTTAGCCCTTTGTGACCTTTTTGGACACAGTGCTGATCTTTGCACTTGGAAAGGCTGACACAGGTTGAAACAAAGTACATATGCATTATGGCTTTCTCATGGGAGATCTCTGATATCTTGTCTGAAATCCAGTAGGGCCGGCCAAGAGGCACAAACCTGCATTCTCCCTCCCTTCCCAGCAGCAGGCACAGTGCCCTTGCACCAGGGAAGCAGCCGTGATGCCAGAACAAGAGTGCTACCTGTGGAAAAGGTGAGCACGCTGTAGTGGTCCTTGTAGGCTGAGCAGAGTCCATATTTGGATTTGGGCTGATCAGCTACTACCTGCCCAAACAGTTCTAAACTTCATTTTCACTGAGAAAAGCCCTTCTCAATGCCCTGTGCCAGCTTCAGGGATCTCAGAGCAGTGAATCCTGCCCTGGGAGATGAGCTCCCTCAGCTGAAGCATTCGCTCCACTGGGCACTCCTGCCATGTCCTCTCTGGGCTGTGCCCACACACATTAAACCAGCCCTAGCACTGCCCCCTCCTACTGCTGCCATGGCAGAACTGCCCCTGCCCTGTGTGCTGCAGCTCACTGAACACATTTCAGTTGGAAATGTAGCAAACAGAAGCAGATTTCCAAGGCTGTGTCTGATGACCTGTGCTGCCGCGTGGCCTCGCTGTGCCCAGCGCCTGCAGGGACATTGCCATCAGGCTGCCGTCCAGCACAGGGGCTGCAGCAGGAGCACT
The DNA here is from genome assembly GCF_015832195.1 of Motacilla alba alba. Taxonomy (NCBI): domain Eukaryota; kingdom Metazoa; phylum Chordata; class Aves; order Passeriformes; family Motacillidae; genus Motacilla; species Motacilla alba. Next base: position 8,785,670 of record NC_052029.1, on the reverse strand, counting down.
CCTGCTTCACCTGCTCCAAGCCAGCAGCACCTGGTGATTCCTGGGCAGGCTTAAATGTACCAGCCTGGGGACCCTCCTTCTGCTTCATTCCCAGCAGCTGCAGGGACACAGGCTCCACTGCTACAGCCAGATTCCTCTCTGCCTTCATGCACTGCCTTCCTCCCCTGTATTTCCATTTTATGTAATTGGCCATGTCAAAAGAGCCCTTACATAACCACAGCCACCCCAGGCACATGTCTCGAAACACATGCATGCCTCCCCTCTCTGTCAGTTGGGATCTTTTGCACATGGATGGATTCAGCCCTTCTCCAGGAACTACTAAAAATAAAGAAACCACACTGGCAAACATCAGGGACTCACAGAGCTTGGCATAACAGTTTTTCATGTCTCTCACAGACAGTGTCTGTACACTGGAACATAAAGACCTGGGCACATCACATGCCAGTGGGAAAAGAATAACTTGCTTTACTGAGTCGCCTTCTCTGCATCCAAGCAGAGAAAATTTTCTTGATGAAAATGTTCTTTTTTAATCTTTGCAAGTATGCAAGCCATCCATACAGATCAAGGACCTGTACAGAGGCTAAAAACACTTTGGACGAAGTTATTTTAATCATCTAAGTGATTCCATTGATTTTCCTGGGCTACTTGCATATCTGAATTAATCTGAACATTTGCATAACTTCTGCCCAAAAGTTTACTGTCTAAAAGCATTGGCAGAACTCCCCATGAGATCAGCTTTATCACTGGCACAGGGAATCACACTAACTGCTCACACAGATCATTTGCAGGGGCAGAGTATCACTTACAGATGAAACAAGCTGGAGCCTGTTGTGCAGTGGTGAACCAAGGGGCACTTTGGCACCCACTTCAGGGAAAGCCAGATCAGGGTCTAGATAACCATGGCATGATTTGTTTGCAGCCTCACTTCTCTCTGACAGCAAGACTTGGTAGTTTCTTTTTCTGTTGGTCTCCCCACTCTGCTACCATGTCCCTTGTGTCCTAGCAGGTGGCTCTTCTCACCCCTGCCATCTGTAACTGCAAAGCTGTTAACTCCATGCTAAAAGAAGATGGCATCTGATCACATCTGTTAGAATTATTTTGGCCACATACAGCTTCCAGAATGCTGAAGGCAAACAGTTGTTTGTTCCTTTTTATACTCAACATTTCATTTTACAAGGCTCATTGCAGCAGCCCTTCAATTCCTACATAGACTACTAAAGTGTTGTCTGGCCTGAAAATCTTCCTAATTTATGAGATGATATCAAAGCCTTGGACTTGGAAGGCTGTGCTGACATCAGTCTACCTAATGATGGCCTTTTTGGAAGGATCACAGATTGTGTTAGGGTTATTGATGGTGGTGGAGTCACCACACAGAGGCCAATCAGTAATCATTTACTTACATGAATGACTTTTCCAGCCCAGCAATTCAGCTGGCACAGAAATTACAATGGCTTTCTTCTGCTTGGATTTGGGTCGAGCTGGGCTTTGTCCAGACCTGGACATCAGCTCACTGTCAGCCCCTGGGCAGGACTCCCTCTCTGAGATTCCCAGCAGCAAGGCTGAACTGCCTGGCAGGTCACACTGCCTTTAGGTACTCAGCATTTAGAGAGAGGCAGGAGAGCAGGGAATCCGGGGACAGGAGATGCACTCTTTTGCACTCTTTTGCACTGAGATGCCTAATTTTGCTATTTTTCTTTTTTTTTTTTTTTTTTCTTTAGTGAAGTGGATGCAAGGTGAGTATGACTTAAGTGTGACTTGAATTTAGATTGCCCACACTAGAAAAATCACCACATTAAGGCAAGATGGAAATATTCAGACAGTCATGTGCCCAACAGCCCTTCCTTAGACACAGGCATTGGGTTGGCACCTGTGGCTGATCTCTGGCTCCTGACTGTGAAGACTTTGCAATAATCCATATCTTCGGGGTGGCTATGGGAAGGAACAACAATCCAGCTGTCAGAAACCCCACTGCTCAGTATTTCACAGAAAGTTTTCAGGCAGCTCTAATGAAAAATCAGAAATCCCCACAAGCCTCCTTTGGCTGCCACCTCCCCGCCCCTGCCCCGCTGCTTTTCTCGGGAGCATTAATTAATTAACTCCTCGTACACTTAAGCTGCTTGCTGTGAGGTGAGGCAAGGATTTCGGGATGGCTTTCCTCCGGTCTGAGCGCAGCCGTCCGTGCTGCTGCTGCTGCTGCTGCTGCTGCTGCTGCTGCTGCTGCTGCTGCTGCTGCTGCTGCTGCTGGTGCCGCTGCTGCTGGTGCCGCTGCTGCTGGTGCCGCTGCTGCTGGTGCTGAACCGCAGGGCACAGCCGAGCCAAGCGGCCAGAGCAGCAGCAGTGATGGGGAAATGTGCGTGTGTGCTCGGGGACCCGGAGACAGCTGATGTACCCACTGGAGTTTGCTTAAGTTCAGTGCCTTCCTCCAGTTAGGAACCGTGGATGGGCTTTTTCTAAACTGGCTGAGATTCCCAGCAAAGCTATTTTACTTTAAAAGTTAAGCTCTCTGTAATAGCAGAACTGCATTCAGAAGGATCAGCAGCCTAAGCATTCATCAAAGCATTTTATTGTACTGTTAGCCCTGAGAAAAAACATCCAATATGATTTTTGTTTGCATTTTCCCAAAGGTATAATTCAATCACGCTCAGTCTCAGTTAAAGCAAAGGAAATGTTAAGCAGGGATAAGGAAGCACAACACAGTGCACACAAGCACTACACAAACTAAGCCTGTTTTTCTCCTCCTGGCTTCCCACAGATCCTCCACATCTCTGCTCCCAAATGCACAGGACTGTCATAGGAATAAATGCACGAAGGCTGTGTGTCCTGAGCTGCAGTGGTAGGTAGGACCATAAAAGAGCAAATGCCTTGCCAGATTTACTGAAAAAAATGCATAGAATTGTTCTTATGAGAGAAGCTGGGCTCATTTAGCTTCAAACAACATCTGAGTTGTTCACCCATTTCCTCTTGCTGACCAAACACAAGTTAACTTCTGAGCCAGCCATCCACATTCCCAAGTGTCAAAGTCAGGAACTGGGATCTGGCATCTGTGGTCCAATACAGAGTTCATCATGCTCTGCACAAAAACACAGCAAGGACAGGAGCATTGACGTAAATATGCTCCTACTCTTGTTGGGGTGACACTGGGCTGCCAGTGACAGATGCCAGGGGTAATCCTGCAGAGCCAGGGACCAGCACAGGAGGATGATCTAGGTAGGAGGCAGCCTCATGGTTTCAGTGCTGTGCTTAGCAGCAGTTTGGGTAAAAATGTTAAATTCACCCCAATTTTTAAAGTCTGGTTCAGTATAGAAAAGTTTCTTCAGATTGAACAATAAATAATGTTTTAGTAACCAATCCATCTTTTGTGGTCAGTCACCAGCCTCCCTATTTTACCCCATACATCCCCCTTGTCTACTCAATCCTGCTTTTAACTTTTCCTGTGGGATTTTAAATCTGTACTTGGAAATTTTATTTTACTGTCTTTATTTCTCACCTTCCTTTCCTTTCTCCTGTAATTGATGCCACAGATCAAAACATTGGGATGCTTCATGGAGCTGTCCTGAAACCAAAAGCCCTCTGGCTTAGGAGTCTTCCTCAGCAAGCTTTGTCAGCTCCCCCAGTTCCAGGGAAGTAAAGCTGGGTTGAGTCAACAGCACAGCTTGTGACAGCACAAAGCATCCATCTCTGGGGATAAACAAGTTATTTGCATGCTTTTTCACTCTTCACCATTGTGCTTTCCAGCCACTGTAAATAGTAAAACAAAGCCACGCTTCATCCTGCTGGCCAGAGGCCTCCATCTTCTGAGGGTGCAATGGCAAACAACAGGCAAGTGAATTCTCTCTCAAATATAAACAAAACAATGATTCAACCCAGTTGTTGTTTTGGTTTTTTTCCACATGGGTGTACAAAAGAAGCTGCCAGATTAGGAAAGTATAAATATTATGTGGGTACATGTCTTGTGTGCAGCACCTGGAGCTGTCTTTGCAGGAAGCTGGAGCTCACACACCCCCAGGAGTGGCACCTCTCCCCTGGCCGGGTCAGAGCTGGAAAATACTCGCAGTGCCATGACAGCTGAGGGACTTGCTAACAAACACAGTGCTGCTTGCATCCATGTTTGCAAAATCAAACACCTTAAATGCACTTTCAGGCTTCACTCTCTGGCTGTGGCAGCCCAGCTCCTGCCCCAGGGCACAGTCCCTGGTCCTGCCAGGGTCCTCCCAGTGCCAGCTGGGAGCACTCCAGGGCTGGGGTGCACACCAACAAGTGCTGCCCTTCCAGGGATGCTGCAGAGACAGTCTGTGTGCACACATCCCATTCAAACAGACTTTCTGCCTGGCAGCATCTGTTTGGATATCGTTCCTTAAGGCCAAGAGTTCAGTAAATTCAACCATTAATATTTCTAAAATGAAGTGTGTAACTTTATGTCTGTTCAGTTCCTTCATTTTAGATCCTGAAGATAGAAAGGGCCTTTTATTCTTCTCTACTGCAATATTAACCCCAAGATAGAGCAGAAACCAGAAGGAACCTGGAAGAATGTGACCCTCAATGGCTTCAGAAACACCAAATGTCCTCCAAAGCCCCTTTCAGTATCAGCCAGATTTGCAGCCTGAACCTGAATAAAATAAAATCCCTCTGTACCATGTAGGAGGAACATCAGCTGGCCAAAGGGAGGGGGAGGAAAAGGGCCACATTTCTGCAGCTGTGTTTGCTAGGTAGCTTTGCTAATGATAATTTAATGCACAGCCCCACTGGTCTGGCTGTGTCTGGTGGCACTGAGTGCCCCTTCAAAAGCTGCTGTCTCATTGCAGGCCTTAGAGTCTCCAGTTTTCCAGCTGGAGGACAGTGAGGACAACCTGCCCTTCCATAGCTCCAGGGGAGGCAGAGGAAGGGCCCAAAGTCCTGCCCAAGAGGCAGGAGGGAGCACACTTGGGCTGCTCCTGTCAGCAGGGCAGTGGCTCCTATAAAAGCATCCTGACAAGTGAATGTCCCTGGCCTTTCATTGCCTCTCAAAGTGTGACAGCAGTGGCATCCTGCACCAAGGAGAGGGGGTGAAAGGTGCAGATCTTTGAATTAGGTACCTAAACCTCTCCCTCATGGTGAGCTCCATGAAGAAGATCAAAAGGTTTCTGACCTCAAAGCTAGGTGTCACCTGAAAGGGAAAAAAAAAAGACATTTAACTTTCTAAACTAATTCAAAGTCAAACTACTGGTGGCAGAACATGCTGCTCTCTGCCTGCCCTATTTCAAGGCTTGGCTGCGAGTCAGTGGCGTTTGAGCTGCAGCCAGCTGTGCCTGTCCAAGTGGATCCCTGGGGAGCCCCAAGCCTGGCTGCTCTCTGCCCACGCCTCTGCAGTGTCCTGATCTCTGGGAGACAGGCTGGATGCTGCACACTGCAGGTTATGGCTGAGTCTCCCCAAAAAACAGCACCTTCTCCCAAGCTGCCCAGCCCAGCTGGTGTGGCTCCCCCTCTCAGGGGAAAGGCGAGCGTTCCTAAGGGCAGCTGCCAAGGAAACCTCCTGCCTCCATAACACAAGAGCTTCACTCTCCTTCCTCAACAACCTCAGCCAAAAATGCTGTGCCTTGACCAAGCCCCAGCAGCAGCAACTGTGTCAGCCCCAAGCCATGGGCAGATGTTCATCATCCTAACACTGAAATACAAGACAAAAACAGTCCCTGTTGACTCTGGGGCTGTTTCTGAGGGAAGGCACACGAGCAGGATTGGCTCATCTCACTGTGATAGCCCTGTCACCAGAAACATCACCGAGTCCAGACAGGCTTCAGGTGATGAAAACTGAAATGCAGCACAAGGACTTTTGACCTTCAATTCTCCTTTTGCTGAGATACGTCACTGCATTCTCACAGCCTGAGCAGTCCCTTTGCTGGATCCATTTGTGACGTGTCATGTTTTTGCCCAAACTCCATTTCCTTCCTTCCAAAGCACTAAGATTTGCTTATGACTCAGCCTCAATAAAACACACAGCAAGGACCATCAAAATGTATGTGCAATGCAGGGATAAAATTCACAGGCTACATTCTTAGGCTAGAATCTCCACTGCCCTTTATTTCCCCTCAAAAAGAATATTAACTCACACTAGGTCTTGGTGCAAAGTAAATCTACCAGCAAAAGAGGAGTTTTAAAGGGAATCTATATCTCCATGTGATAAACAAAGTGATAGATGGGGCTGCAGAGGCTGTGATAGCCCTGGAGAGCCCACGCTCCCAAGCCTGTATAGGACTTGGAGCAGCAGAGCTCCCCAGCCACCCTCTGCCTGAACAGAGATCCCACCAGCTCCGAGGAAATCACTTGCTGAGGAGTGTGGGTGGGAAGCAGAGAAGGAAGCCAGGGGGATTTTTTCTAGTTTAGCATTCACAAATTTGAAAAGAGCATTTCAGGCAAAGCCTCGTTTATTCTCAATGAAGATGGAGAGGCTGTGGATTCTCCCTGTTGGTGTTTGAGAACTGGCCCCAGGGTCTACCTGGTTGTTAGCCAGAGCTCTTCAAGTTCTCTTGACAGAATGGCCTTGAAGAGCTTTGCTCTTTACACAGAGAAGGGAGTGGGGAGGTAACTCTGGGGCAGGTACATGGCATTATCTGTCCTGTACAGGGTGGAGACTGAGACTCAGCACCCTGTATTAATCCACCAGTTTCAAAAGTCTCTCATGATATGCATTTGAAATCTGATCCTAAATTCTTTGAAGTTATGCTTTTCACTGAATTTAGTGGAATTTCACACAGTCTCTAATCTCTCTGGCTTTCTTTTTAAGCAGCCACTTGCTTTCATAAGACAGACACCCAGGCACCCCATGTTCTCTAGCAACAATAAAGCTTGTAAGTGTCCAAGCACAAGAACTGAGTGAAGGGAAATAAAGGGAAATTACAAACCCAAAAAAACCCAACAAACAAAAAAAAAAACCCACCAAACAAATAATTCTAATTTCTAATAAGAAATAAAAATATGGCCACTTTGCATAAATTCACTTCTAGGGATTGACTCAGTCAAAAATTGTCTTTAAAGTGCATGAAATCTATTTTTTACAGATGTAAACTAAGAGGCTTATGGAAAAACATCCCTAAAAAAATCTCATCTTTAAAGTTTCAGTATGACATGTAGCACTGAACTTGAGGGTTACTTTAGACATGCTTTCAGCAGCAATACCCTTGTGTAACACCAAGTGAGCTGAGGATAATTGTAATGAAACAGCCTCTATGGCACCAGCTTTCCTTTCCTATCAGCAATCCTGCAGGATGCTGGTAACACAGCTCAATTATGAAAGAAAAAAAAACAGATTTTTGGGAGTTCTGGAGAGTGCTGCTCCACTGGAATAACCGGAGCAGTTCAGCACCTGTTGTACTGCTCAGAACTAATTTCTGCGTCTGAAACAGAAAAATCACAACTGAACAATGCATTTCAGGCACTGCAGTAACCTGCTCTCGGGTCTGGGGGTGAACAGGGGAGCACTCCTCAAAATGAGGAGAATAAACCACCCTGCAAACCTTCATTCCAGCTGTGAATTCAGACTTGCTCAGATTTACACCAGCTGAGATTCTGGCCCAAAAACTGGCAGAAAATGAGCTATCAGTGACAACAGATGGGAGGGCAGGACAAGGACAGGGCTGAAAGAGCTTTTCAGAGCAATTCTTTTCCTCTCCTGCAAAAGCTGTAGTGTAGATCTTCAGTAAAGGTCCTTTGATTCCTGTTGAGCTCTGCTGGTCAGTACAAAGATGTGACCCTTTCTAAATGTCATCTTGTATCCATGGTTTAATGTGACAAAAATCTGCCTGAGGCAGGATAACCAGTCTTTAGTTTCTGTTTTGTTGTGTTTGGTTTTTTTTTTTCCCTTTCACTTGCTTATTGGTTATGACTTAATTTGCCATAGTTTAGTTTAGTTTAGTTAAATTTACTGGAACCAGCATTTTACTCTACATGTTCACTGTGATGAGAACCTGGTTTCCTTTGCATTAAAACTCCATGAAATGTAAAAGTTTTATAAATGAGGAAGCTTTCCTGGTCTATCTCCATTTACAGAATTACCATCCTGTTTAGAGTTAGATAAACCAGGAACATCTCAATGTGCAAAGGCAAACCCGAGTATTTAATCCATCAGCTTCTGAGGTTTTTCCCGAGATGCTGGCGAGCTTCTCCGTGGCCAGCAGGTGACAGTCTCAGCAACAGAAACCCCGAGCACATCGCGAAGAGGGGATTGTTCAATCAGCTGCGGGGATACAAACGTTATTGTTTTGTTTTGTTTTGTTTTGTTTTGTTTGAGATACATACACAGTCTACAACAGGGGCCAATATTTTTCACCAAACATGCCACTGAAGAGGAAGGCCAGAAAAAATTCCGGGTGTAATTTCCCACTTCCCTGAGGAGATAAGGGCATTAAAGACACTGCATTCATGAGGTGCCAGCACCATTCTTAGCAGCATTCAGAAAAAACCCTTTACACCTCAGCGTGGGTGTGAAACCTGCAGATGTAAATAAAAGCGCTTATAAATCAAGCATGTATTTGAAGCACAAGTGCATTCAAGGGTGGCACAGTTACACTGGCTGATATCTTTAATGTGTTGAGGAGTGAAGAGGATGTAGAGAATCTCTGTGTGCATTGTGGGTGACTGTAACCATTCCCTGCAGCAGTCACCCCAAGAAACCTCACGGCACCCTGCACCATCCACAGCTACACACCAGGAGGTTCTCCAGCAGAAGTTGCTGTACTTGGCCAGGGTCACTCTCTCCCCAGCTTAAGGAAGTTTTCTCATGCTCAGAGCAGAAAGCCACAAATCATTTGCTTGATCAAATTCATTTTAATACAGCTGGGACTTTGTCTGTGCAAAGGTCAAGTATAAACTTTTTTAATCCAAATTGTTTGGCCAGTTTGAGATTTATCCAGGCAGAGCCTCAGGGAGGCTATAACAATAACTTAACATACCAGAGATATGCTGATTTAAATACCTGTGTCTGGTGGTTTTCCTTGTGAAATGAAAATTTGAAGGTGTGCAAATTCCCAGTCACAAGGACTTTAATCCCATGCCTGGTGTCACAGACCATTCTGATTCAAATTATGTTTTAACTGAATTCTACCAGCTGCATTAAATCATAAAACTTATCCATGATTCTCTACAGTTTAAAGAAAACATTTATGCATTACTAGTGTGATAAAGGAATGTGTTGAGAAAACAAACAAATATGATGTTGACTGCACTGTAAATCTCACCTGCATTGCTGCTCCTTTGTCCTGGTGTTCAGAGCTGTAACTGTGGAGGAGACTCACTGCCTTCCCTGTATGGCCAAACAAGGGATGGGGTGAACCACAGGACAGGTTGCATTTATTACCCAAACAGAAAAGGAATTATCAATAGGTGATAATTCCTACTGATATCAGTAGGATATCAGTATATATCCTGATATATACTGTTGTAAAACTGTTGTAAAAGTTGTGAAGTGTGTCCTTACCTTGGTTTGTTTAACACAAGCTTGGAAAACAGGTCTAATTTGGATTTGAAGTGGATGTGACATCCAACACTATTGTCATTTACCCACACTTTGCCCCCTGAGAGCACCTTTCTTTGATTATATAATGGAAAATTACATAATTTTCTCCATAATGTTTCAATAATTATTTATTTCTCTGTCCTCCCCATGCATTCGTCTCCTTTCTGACACCCATCTTTTTCTCCATAGTGATTTCAAGATTCTCCTTCTTTCATTTCTCCTTCTCCCCTTCTCCTGACTATCCCCATTCCACAGAACACTGCAGAGAGCAGACTCTGCCCTGGGCAGTGCCAGGAGCCAGGTGTGAAACCCTCTGCAGTAACAGAGGAACCATCTCAGGGTGGTCACACGAATCTCACTGCCTCCTTGATGCTGCCAACCAATGGGAGCACCAGGATTTGTATGCTGCCCTGAGAAAAAGCAGGGCACGTATTAGGCAAACTAATCACGCTGCAGGGATTTGTGGAATGAAAAGCACCTCTGCTCGGGGCTCAGAAATGGAGTGAATCAACCACTCACCATTGCCGGGGCAAATTCACCTGCTGTCTCCTAATTCTCTTCTGTCACGTTCATGATTGCAGCGTCTCAGCCTCCAGGAGCAGGTAGCAGAGCCTGGCCAGCCCATGATGAAGGCTCTCAGTGTGTCTCAGGGCAATCTGAAGTGATTTACACGGGGCTGGCTTCCCCCTGTTCCTTCAGCCCTGGCTGTGCCTGGGGCCTCCACACGCTCCCTAATGCAAACAAAGTAATGCAGACCTAATGATTGCTGTCATTTCCATGTGCCTACTGCTGATCTCTTAATGAAATATTCCCCTTAAATTGCACTGGCACAAGCAGAGTTCTGTGCTGGCAGGAGCTGCAAAACCGGAGTGCCCAGTGAAAAGGTTCTGCAGTACAAAGGAAAGCTGGTAGTGAAACACTGCTCCACTGTTTTTGTGCCTGCTCCTGCAATAAACACAACACCTGCCAGGCTTTCTGAAGGGTGAGAAGAGAGCAGAGGATGGAAATTGCCTTTATCTCAGGCTGGGGCACAGGAAAACCAGCTGAAATGAGTATGACGGTCTGTGGGGATATGGATTTGGTATTCAGGGATGGGTGAGTGGTGTCTGCTCAGCGCTGCTGTAACAGCCTTGCTCCCTCCTGTCAAATCCTGCTGGGAGCACTGCTGCAGAAGAGAAACACTGGGAACATGCAGCACCACACAGACTCTTTGTTTACCTATTGGCACAAGCAGTAAACCAAAAATTTGTTGGGGGAAAGCTAAAAATCTGTTCAATGACCAAATGTGTGTTGTAGGAAATAGGAGGAGTAAAATTACTGAAAAGCATTGAGGTTTTTAAAAGTTGACTATATCGTACACTCAGTCTAAAATAAAGACAAATAGATACCAAACATGTTCTTCACTATTCCAGAGATGAACAAGAGAATTGAGCTCACCTTTCCTTAGGCCATCAGCTCTTGCAGAATTGCATGGCATAAGGGGAGGTCTCTAAATTTTGCCTCTGCTCTGGCCTTGCACACCTCAGCCCTTCCCCAGCCTCCTCCAAACACTGATCACAAGCAAGCAGTCACTGCCCGCAGGCACTGCAGGGTCCCAGGAACTGATGTAGGAGTAGAGAGCACCATCTGAAATCAGGGAATTCACACAGTCTGCCTGGGTCACAGCACCCACTCCATCCTACCTACAGTGAGGAAGTGCAGAAGGTGCTGATGAATTTGTGGTTGACTGATAGGAATACTTTTCCCCTAAATAAAAGCCTATTTAAAGTGCATATTTTTCAAAGCTAACTAGATGGAATGTAATGCAACGGGAGCTGTGATTTAGTCCAGCTACTCTACCAAACCCTCCTGTAATTTCCTGGATGATTTGGAGTCCTGTCCTACACTTTTTCATGATAGCTAACACTAAAAACTGCCTCAGCAGGCGAGATATCAGTCCTGTTCAGTGCTGACCCACTAGTAATGGTTGAGAGGGGCATTATCTTCCCTGTTCTATCAGCACAAGGCAAATGAGGGAGGCAGTTTCCTTCAGGGAACCAGGGCTGTGTTAGAGACACAGGAAGAAGGGAACAATGCCCAAGATTTGCATTTGCTGAAGGGCTCAGCACATTGCTCCCTTGTGAGCCAGCCAAGACCGACAGCACATGAATCCTTGTGATTCATCCTTCCCCCTGGTCTACCTCTCTGTATCCAGCACGGCACAGAGACCTCTGTGTGTTTATTTATACACAAAAAGGTCTTTACTTGCTACTGTAGTATTTGGGTGCTTGGCTCAGGGTCCCAAGTTGGAGCAGGGGTACAGACTGATCTGTTGAACCAGTATTTTCCACTTTTCTGCCAGACTGCTGGGTGACCTTGGGCAGTTTACAGCAACTTCACCTCTCTCCACCTCGGTTTCTGTAAAATTATCCTGCTTAACTTTGATTGGAGTGTAGCTGATGCAAGGGCAGGGTATGTTGTTTACATGTGACTCAAATAAAACCAGTGCCTAAGATCTGAAAGCAGCAAGATAGTGAAATTGAGAAAGAACAGAGCAGGAATGTGAAATTGTTCCCCTGCCTCAGCTTTTCTCTGCCTGCTGCCCTTCCTAAACACAGGCAATTACAGTCCAACCCCACCATCCAATTTACTCCCTGTCAGCCACACTGAGAAGTTCAGGCTACCCCCCAAGGCATCATAAATGACAGGTAAATAAGCCCACACATGTTAGGAAGAGTCTCTTTAAAGGTTACAGTCCTGCTGTGCTGAAGAACGCACGTTTCAGGGCAGATCCTTCCCTTTGGAAGGCTCTGGGTGTGGAAACCTGGCAAGAAGGGCAGGTGTTCAGGAAGGACACATTCCAGGCACTCCCTGCTGCTGATGCCATGCAGGGGAAGCATAACCCAGGGATGCAGGAGTGCATAACCCAGAGATGCAGGGCTGCATGACCCAGGGATGCAGGAGTGCACAACCCAGGGATGTAGGTGTGCACGACCCAGGGATGCACAACACGGTGGAGCTGCCGGTCGTGGATGTGTCAGGCAGATGGACTCTAAGCTGTTGAAAAGGCTCCTGAGTTTCTGCTGCTCATGAACATCATATACAGAAACTGTGTTTTCCTCCTACCAATAACTCCTCCTGGAGTTTGTAGGAAGCCCCGTCTAAGGGTTGAACTGTAGAGAAGGTGAAAAGCAGGGCACCAGCTGCCCGTGTTGGGTAGGAGGCAGGCACGGAGCAGTGCCCAGCACCTTCTGCAGGACCTGCCGCGCTCGCAGGGGCTGACCCTGCGTGTGAAGTGTCGCTTGCACCGTACGCAGGCTCCCGACGTTTTCTCTTCCGAGTGTTTGTTTAGCTGTTGTCTCCGGCTGTGGCGGGTCGGAAGCTGCATCTGGAGAAGGTTTGGACGTATCCAGCCCCTTTCAAAATCCCCCGTTGTCAGAGGGCTGAAATCCCCCTCACCTCTGCCGTCCCACACCTGGCCGTGGGTGTGTGCATGCCCAGCCAGCCTGCCCGGGAGGGGCTTCCGAGCCCTTGCAGAGACAGGAGCAGGCAGGAATGCCGGTCCGTGTGCCCGCTCCCGCCCCGCGCTGTGTCCTGCCCGTGTCACCGGAGCACGCAGGGCTGCGGCCATGCCTGTGTCCCCTGTGCAAGCCCGCTCTTGCTTCCCGCGCCGATCCGTGCCCGGCTGCACACGCAGCGCGGGGTGCCGGCTGCGGAGCGGGAGAGCGGGATGTGAGGATGGGGTAGCGGGAGTGAGGGTGAGTGTGTGAGCAGTGTGAGCCGTGTGTGAGCAGTGTGTGTGTGTGAGCAGTGTGTGTGTGTGAGCAGTGTGTGTGTGTGAGTGAGTGAACTCTGTGTGTGTGTGTGTGTGTGAGTGAGCAGTGTATGTGTGTGTGTGTGTGTGAGTGAGCAGTGTGTGTAGGAGTGTGTGTGTGTGTGAGCAGTGTGTGTGTGTGAGTGAGTGAACTCTGTGTGTGTGTGTGTGTGTGTGTGTGTGTGTGAGCAGTGTGTGTAGGAGTGTGTGAGTGTAAGTGTGCGCCCGCGCCCTCACCGTGCCCCCTCCCGTGGGAGCCGGGCAGCTCCGCGCGGCCGGAGTGCCCCGGCGCTGGGGGGTGCCCCGTCCCTGTCCCGGGGAGCCCCTGCCCCGCCGATCCGGGCCGTGCCGAGCCGAGCCGTGCCCGAGCGGGGCGGGGCGGTGGGAGGGGGCTGGCCGCGGGGCCGTGGCGCGGCGGGCGCAGAGCGCGGCGGACACCGCTCCGCTCCGCTCCGCTCCGCTCGGCGCGCACGGGGCCGGCGCTCCATGAGCCGCCGCGGGGGCGGTCGGCGCTGCCCTCGCTCCCCGCCGCGGAGCCGCCGCGCCGCCGGAGCCGGGATGTGACTTGCGGAGGGCTGGCGGACAGAGCTGCCCCGCCGCCCTCGGCCGCAGCAGACAGCGGGTGAGCCGGCAGCGGGGCGGCGGGCGGGGGGACAGCGGCCCCGGACCGGCCCCGGACCGGCTCCGGGGGTCCGCCGGGGGTAGGGCTGCGGGCCAGGGGACGCAGCGGAGCCGCTCTCCCGGCTCTGCGCCCTGCGCTGCCCGCAGAATTAGCTCGGTGGCCGCCAGCAGACAACAGGCTGGATATAGGAATCCTGGGGGGGATTAGACGGGATATAGGGCAGGACGGGGGGGGCTCGGAGCAGGGGGTGCGCTGCGGGGAGCGGGGCGGAAGGCTGGCGAGGAGGGCAGTGGAGTTCGGAGAGGATGGGGAAGAGGAGCGGGGACAGGAGGGGGAGGAAGAGACGGGAAAAAGAAACCGGAGAGAGAGAAATGAACGAGGGGACAAAAGAGCGGCGGCTGAAGCGGGATAGGTATCGTCCCGGAGGAGGAGGCTGCGGGCGGATTAAGGCGAGCCCCGAGCGGAGGCAGCCGCGCTCCGGCCGCACGCAGGGGCCGCTCGGCCTCGCTCCGCGCTCCTACGCGGGGCGGGTGCAGCCAAGGCCGGCACCTCACCGCATTCCCCAGCGGGGGCTCAAGGGCAGCGACAGGGATGAGGCCGAGGGGGAAGAGCCCTTTGCTGGCCCCCGGCCGCCGCGGTCCGGTCCCGGGGCTGGCGGGAGCTCCGGCTGCGTGCGGGTGCGCAGCAGTTTTCCCTCTAGTTAATAAAAGCCCTGTCTCTGTGATACCTCTCCGCAAAGCCACGCAGAGAGAGGATTTAGCACTTATGTGAACCCTTTGTTTACACCTGCCCTTAATGTTTATCCCAAGGCTAACAGGATTTCCTGCGTGCTGAACCCAAACACCCAGCTTGGTGATCAGCGCTAGCACCGAGTAGCTGTTTCACGGGGATCCCCTCGCTGCTTACCAGCCGGGAATAACAGGGTTGAGGTGTTGTCTCGCTACATCAGAAGAAATCAGGTGGCAGACATAGCTATCTGCTAGAAGGCTATGACATGAATAGAAACAGTCTGAGAATTAGCAGAGAAAATAAAGACGTTGATTACTGTAATTGATTGCTACCTCTTGTGAATTCAACACCAGGCACTGTGGTCAGAAGTACCTAGGCACAAGTGATACACAGATTCTGTCTGACCAAAGGCAATTCTGCTCCTAGAAAATTAGAAAGATAATTTCATAGTGTATGCAGCATCACAAAGTATTTCTAAATGAAAGCAATACTTTTTCTACATGTCCTTTTTGAAGTGGAGTCTTGCCTTCTGTAACTGCGAGGCTGTAACAGAGCATGATGTGTATCTGATGCAGGGGCTGTCAAAATCACTGCTGTATTTTTGCCTACAAAGCACAATTGCACTATTAATTATTCTTCTGGAAATACACACGTCTCTTGAGTAGTCTGATCTCAACTTGGCTGTTGCTGCTCTGTTATCAGTCCTGGAGCTCATTCTTCAGTTCTGATCAAAAGCAGCTGGCAGAGATCCTGTGTTGTGATTAATTCCTCACTCACTCGCATCTCTCCACAACGCTTCGTGGCGGGGGTGGTTTTCTTTTGGAAACTGCACAGTGAACCAGTCTTCTGCCTGTGTGGTTACTATTTGTGCTACTATTGCTTATATTTACTAGATTGTTTTTCTTCTCCGCCATTGAATGCATCTCCCTGTGTCAGCTGACTAACATTTGAGCTCCAGGTACAGGAGCAGATAATGCATCTAACCATGAATAGCCTCACCTTAACCCTTTGCACGATTACACATTTATTCTGTGTATATATTCTGTAGCAGCATACAGCCGTGGCTTTTAGATCCCTTTGGTCAGAAGACTTTTAACTACAGAAAGCCTCATTGATTTTTAACCGTGACAACTTTTTGATGACAACTGGGAGATTTTTCTCTTTCTGCTTAGTTGCTTGTAATTGTAGTTTGCACCCGCTGGGGCAGCTTTGTGTCTGCAGTTTCTGTAGTGACTCTATGCCAGATAATGTAATGAAGGAACCTCACTCTGTAGAAAACAGTGGAGTTATTACAGCTGTCATTGAGAGCATATTTTGAGCCAAAAATTGAATACTGGATTGAAATAGTAGCTGTCCTGCTAATTGTTCACTGCTTTTGCCTAAAATGTGTAAGGCTTATTGATTAGAATATTGATTGAAAGTGTTCCTGATTGCTCTGGTTTCAGGTATGTTGCCTTAATGGCTTTAATAAGCCATTATTGAAATAAATACTGAAATAAAATTTTGGAGAGGAATCTGGGGAAAAAAAAATCTCAAGTTGCTTTTGTTTCCTGTGAACAGTTCATTTGAGCGTGCAGGGGATGTAGCAGTGCCACTGGCTGTATCTGTGCTGGAAGGTCTCTGTGGCACTCCTGTGTTACTGGAGTTCTCTGGCAGCAGGAGTGAAGTGCCAGCCCAAGAGAGTGCTATTGTTACTACTGTGAGGTTGCATAACTTCAGTAAGAGCTAATATAGGCATAAAGATGTAAAAATACTCTTCCTCTGCAGTTACTGATTTAAGTAACAACCAGTAAGAATGTGCAGTAAAATTTTACTATAAAATCTCAAGAGGCACAGAACTCTGCCATCCTACCCACTGCACAGGCTTGAGGAAGATTCTATTTTAATAAAACCCCCATAATTGTGTATTTCTGGTTTTTGCAAAAACAACTTTTCTGAGGAAAAAAAACCAAACAAACTTCATAGTTTTCCCATAAAATAATTGAATCTGTAGTTTTAGCTAAAGTTGTGGTATTCACTTGCTAAACTTGTGTGTTTTAATGCAGTGTTTTCCCTTGTTTTTATAACTAACTGTGTTCAGTATCAGCACTAGAAAGAGGATTTTTTTTTTGGCTGGTAATGTCTTAGGGGATAGATTATTAATATTGCCTGTTTTTACCCAGTTAGGCAGAAATTGATAGTAAACAGGTTAGAAATAAACTGCTGTGTTGATAGCAGTTTGGAGGAAAAGATTCCTGCTTTGGAGACTTCAAGCCCAGCTTTGCTCTGGGCAGGATCCAGTGTTTAGTGAGACTCACTGACATTGGGTAGGGAATTATTTCACACCAGGAATAGCTGTCAGCAGTCCTAGAGACCTTCTTGGTCACTACTGTGGCTGTCTGGGACCCTTCTAAGAGCACCACTAATTATGTCCCATCAGCTTTCCCAAAAGCACAAAGTAACTTGAGAAAATTCCCCTTGAGTTGAACACCTCTATATTTCAGAGCTCGCATTTTGAATTCTGAGTATATTTTGTCACAGCTTAATTTCCCCTTTCCAAAAGTAACCACTTCTTCATGGAGGGGGAAATACTCAGATTCATTAACCCTCCCTTCCCCCTCCCAAACACTTCCAAATAGGAAGAGGAAACAAATGATGGCCTGACAATATGACTGCTTACCCATGCAGCACAATCTCCATGGAAACAGACTGTCCTAGAATAGCTCAATCACATGAGGGTTACATGACGTGAATAAAGTAACCAGAAAACTGGAAAATATCTTAGAACTGGGGATACTTGCACTTAATTAATTACCCCCCAGGTCTTTGGAGAGTAGCTAATAAACAAAGCTCGTATTGAAAGCAATTTAGTCCATGCTTACCATAATTTGAAAGTGATGGGATAGTGGAAAATTAACATGACCCTCACTTTAGGGCTGTTTATTGTTTCTAGTTTGGGTGACATTTAGAATGAATTTTGAACCATTTTCCGCATGACCTCTTACATCTTGAAATGGTACCACTGGTTTGGGGCATTGCCTTAGTAGATCCCAGCAGATTTCCCCCCTTGTGTCAGCAGGCACTGACCATTTCACACTTTTTAGGAGGTTTCAAAGACTCTAAAAAGGAAATTCACTAGTTGCAGTAGGAATTGACCGTGCATAAAAGGAATTGGAGAACTATCTTCGGAATGTTTTCTTCTAGTTAATTATGTACTCAAAGAGCAAGGAGATTTACTGAGCGTATATTCAATACAAAAATGAATATATTTCACTGATGATTAGTTTTCTGTCTGTAAAGTCAGTGTTTTTAACGTGGGTGTTGCAACAGAGTCATTGAAGAACCTGTAACACAAATCAGATATAAACAAGTGTATATTCTACCAATCCAGCGTGAAGTAAATTACAGATAGGTAGAGAAAACAAATAATTTGTCCTTAGCAGGTCATTGCATCGTTAGAACATTGCAGCCCTTCCAATAGTGCAAAGATTAATATCTGTGGGCTGGCAGAGATTGCCCATTACCCATTTCCTGTTTGTCCAGGCCCACATCACATTATTTGTCACAGCTTCCACTTCTGAGATGCAGGTTTGTAATAGGATGTTTTGTACCCTGTGTGGGTGAAGCCCGTGGGGTCATTACAGGTTTATATTGGCATGGTTGCTGTCATGGTGCCCCTGATAGGAAACATCATAAGCATCATCATCTGTCTCCTGACAGAGGCTGGAAATGGCCATTGGTCATGGCACAGGGAAACACTGTTTGAAGATTCAGAGCCTGAGGATTTAACTTTGGTCATTACAGGACTGTAGAGCACGAGAACATCCATAGTTCTCAGCTCTAAGAGTCACAGCACAGTTTCAGACAGTCTATGTGAATAATTCTTGTGTTGGTTATGACTGATTGTGCTCAGTGCAACCCTGCACCACTACTTTAAATCATTTTCAACTCTCACTAAAGTTTTCAAAGTTTTCATTAAAAGCAGTTCTAATCTATGAAATCTCTTTGGACAGGTAACCATTTAGGGCTGTTGTATGGCTTGCAAAAGAGCTCCTGATCATTTCTCTGCTTTTCACTTTGCACCCTGAACGTGTCCCATGAGCTGTGTGACTCACCTTGACTAACATCACTGCTGCTTGGGGGGTGCTTTTCTTCCTCGTGGTCATAAGTACCAGTGGGAGTCTGAAACGTCCCTCACATCAGTGAGGAAAATCCTGCTGGAACCTGCAGCACTCACTGCTGGTGAAGGTTAACAGAGTCAGGTTTCATTCTGCTCCTCACAGTGTTGGCTCCAGACTGCCCTTACAGGGCTGTGGCCGAGGCAGACTGGGAGTTAAAGGTTACATTTTTAAACAATCTGCTTCACTTAAGAAAAGCAAACACCATAGTGTGTATTTTTAAAGCACCTAACCCTTGTTCTCCCTAACACTAAGTTGGGATTTGTCTAGGCTTTTGGTCCTGGTGGTCAAGTGGGATGTGCTGTGTTCCTGGAGAGTTTACCATTGTCCACTCTCTGGATTCAAGAAAGAGATGCTCTGGGTTTTGTTATTTGTTTCCTTTGAATGGCTTTGGACTGGCTAAGAAGCACAATGAGGCATTCATTTTTGATTAGTTGATTGATGACACTGCATGTGTGCACCATTGTCACAGAAAATCGGATTTTTCTAGACTGCCCTTCCCATTTCCAATGCAATCTAATATCTGGGCTTTGGAAGAGGATGAAAGGAGTGAATATGATAACTGCCTATTGACCGAGCATGAAAACAAGATTTTTCTTTTTTTAAGATGTACAATGTTTATTTTCCTTGGATTGATTTATCCTTTAAAAAGTAGTAATTTAAAAAGTGGTTTTGACTCTGCCTTTGTCCCAGTAAAAAGAGCAAGGCTGTGGGACAGCCTAATTGTGATATTGCTTACACCTGCATCAGGCCCAGTGCAACTTAAACATGCTTTAAAAACCTTGATTTGAATGGGGTATTACATTTAAACAGGTAGTAAGTGTCCAGGTATTGCAGATAATGAAATATTTGCAACAGGATACATAATTTTTTCTGGCTGTGTTGTAGGCCATTTGCAGGGTCAGAGTTTGGAAATGTTGTTTTCAATCTGTGCAAACAGAGCAATGAGTCATTTTGCATTCTGAGTGCAACAGGCAAAAGCAGCTTTTGGGAGGGCAGCGAAGGGGGCTGGGGGAGAGGCTGTGCCAGCTGCAAACCCAGTGCAAAAACTGTAAACATGGGCTACTGAAACAAGCTGGGCTTCAGTGGCTGCGAAATCCTCCAAACTCAGCTCTAGCTAAACAAATACTTTGTTGTCTCAGACAGAAAAATGAAAACCTACCCAGCCATTGGTTTCTTCCTGCTGCTGGTGATCAGCTATGGCTCTTCAGAGAACTCCAGCACGCCCCGAGGCTGCGGGCTGGATCTGCTCCCCCAGTACGTGTACCTGTGTGACCTGGATGCCATCTGGGGCATCGTGCTGGAGGCGGTGGCGGGGGCAGGTGTGCTGACCACGCTGCTGCTGATGCTGATTCTGCTGGTGAGGCTGCCCTTCATCAAGGACAAGGAGAAGAAGAGCCCCCTGGGGATGCACTTCCTCTTTCTCTTCGGGACTCTGGGGCTCTTTGGGCTGACGTTTGCTTTCATCATCCAGGAAGATGAGATGGTGTGCTCCACCCGAAGGTTCCTCTGGGGAGTTATCTTTGCTTTGTGCTTCTCCTGCTTGCTAGCCCAAGCCTGGAGGCTTCGCAGGCTCGTTCGCCACGGGAAGAGCCCGTCTGGCTGGCACCTGGCCGGGGTGGCCACCTGCCTGATGCTGGTGCAGGTCATCATTGCCACCGAGTGGCTGATCCTGACCGTGGTCAGAGATAACAAGCTGGCCTGCAGCTACGAGCCCATGGATTTTGTCATGGCTTCCATTTACGTTATGTTCCTGATGGTGTTCACCATGGGATTTTCGTTTTTCACTCTCTGTGGGAAGTTTAAGAAATGGAAGAAAAACGGAGTATGCCTCATTATAACCCTTTTTTTTTCCATTCTGATTTGGGTGGCCTGGATGACTATGTACCTCTTCGGGAATGCTGAGCTGCAGAGAAGAGACAAATGGAGTGATCCCACTCTGGCTATTGCACTGGTGTCCAGTGGCTGGGTGTTTGTCATTTTTCATGCCATCCCAGAGGTCCACTGTACCATCCTTCCATCCCAGCAGGAAAACACACCCAATTATTTTGATACTTCGCAGCCAAGGATGCGTGAAACCGCTTTTGAGGAAGATATACAGCTTCCTAGGAGCTACATGGAAAATAAAGCCTTTTCAATGGATGAACATAATGCAGGTAAAAATTGGCTATAAAGGATTATATTTTTTTGTGCTGTCAAGAAAACTCTCCGTATGTGACATTTTTCAGGTGTTGAAAACGAAGGTCATGATAAATACAATAATTTTCACACTACACCTTGTTCCCTTTTACAATTTTCACTAAGATATCATCAGTGAAAGAGAAAAATAAAAAAATGCAGACAATACATAGGTTAAAATTATCTTCTGCATGTTCATTTTTCTTTGAAAAACTGAACAATTTCAGATGCAAAGCCAACACCAAAAGAACAAAAAATCATTGTGAAAAAAAATAACCTTTAAATAATTTAAATGACATTTTTTGTAATTAGCAGTTATCAACATTTAATACAAAATATTTTCTCAAAACCTTAGAAATAAATGGTCTGTGTCACAAATTGCTCATCCACTTGAGCAACAAAATAATTGTTATTAATTATCTTTCCATTAAAATGGATTTAGTGCCACTTTGTGTCCCTGTGGGGGGAAAAATGCCAAGTGGCTTACAGAGCTCAAAGACAGCCCTTGTTCTGAAGGCTTGAACACCTGAGGTTTCCCTGAGGTTTCGAGGTAATTTGCCTTCCTTGTAGAACGATTTGTGATCACACATCATTAAAATTTGCAGTGGAAATGTTTTTGAGTGATTGCTGGAAGGACCAGCAACAACTGGGTGCTTCAGAGATCCAAACCCTTGCTGAAGGTTTAGCCCATGCCAGGGATGCCAGGGGTGCCTCTGTGGCCAGCAGTGGGAAGCAGGAGCCCCGTGGTGTTCTTAGGGGGTTCTGGTCTGGTGCTGCCCCACGCCTGGATAAAGGATTTTGTTACAAGTCACACTGATTTTTTTTCACTCTGAGAAGAACACTGGCCTGGTAGCCCAGGCAGTAGTTGCCACATTGCTCTGGCAGCCCCTGAAAGAAGGCTTAGGGCACGTGGTGCAGGCACTTGACCTTCCTGCTCATCTTTATGTGTCTTTGATTTCCTCTGGGTTTGATGTTTCCCTGGTACTGACCAGACACAGAGGAAAACAGCACTTTTGTTTGACACAGTGTTGGGTCAGGAAGGCATTTTTTCCTCTAAGTTTTTTAGCAGAAGCTTTAAAGATCTCCTTCTAGTAGGGAAGTTTGTTCTGTGAGTAGATACTATAAGGGCAGTGGTAAAACAAAAAAAAAATAATGATAAAAGAATGGTTAGATAAAAGAATCACAATAAAAGAATGGTTGTTATTATTAATATTCCAAAGCAAGAGGCAGTTGCACTATGGACTGTTAAAACCACTCTTTTTTGGTTTTTTTCTATGGTGGTTTTTTTTACTGTCCTACATCCCCTATTAAATTAATTTCATAGTAAAGTAACTGCAGTGGCTTCAGTGAGGCTATTTCTGGCTAAGGCAGATCTAAGAACAAAATTGGATCTTTCACTCTCTATCATTCCCATTCATGGATGCAGTTTTAAAAAAGAACTGGAAGCTCCTTTTTGATGTAATCATTCAGTAATTAAGTTTTTTTGTGAAATGGATAGATGTATGATAGCTACAAAATCATTATTCTCTCTATTATAGTGCAATTTATGTTCTGTTTTAATTTATCTGAATGACAGTACAATACAAAATAGATTTCCTTATCTGATGTCCTTGTTAATGTATACCATAATAAATGCCTGTCATTCTTATTCCCATGGCAGAAATTTTTAATACATCAAAACAGATTAAATATTCCTTTGCAGCAGTTCTTAAGGGACTGGCTTGGGACAGCAGGGTATGGAGACAAAACTTAGTAGCATGGTAGAGACTTAAAGTGAGTTCTTTAAAAATAACCAAGGCACTGAGTCAGATCCCAGGGCTGGGGCTGTCAGTGGCAGAGCACCCGGCGTCTGTGAGCAGCTGGCTCTGCAGGTACAAGAGAATGTTCTCTCCTTTCATCCATTTAATCAGACTCAGTTTGAGCATTCATCATCAAGAGCTCAGGAATTATTGGAATCGTACTTTCTTCAACTATTTCATCCTTAAGAATGATGTTTAAGAATATAAGATCTACTAGTTGTAAAGTTTGGAAGACATGATAAGCACAAGACCATTCCCTGACTGTAACACTTGTTTCAGTAAATAGTTAGCTTTAAGTAGAAAACATGCCTGGACAAACACATTTTCCATTAATTCTTGTTATTTACACTAGTATTTGTATAAAACAATTCCATAACTTAGCTTTTTTTCAAGATTTTAAGCAACATTTTGAGAATATGAACAGTTCAGGTTCAAACAAGCAGATATCCTCCTTGATTCCTTCTTTCTTAGCAAAATTGTGCCTTCAAGTTATGCATTGCAACAAGAGCTGCTGTTTGCCAGGAACAACAGAAAGCATTAATAAAGCAAACCTGTTTTAAAGTCACTAACTTAAACATCATTTAAATAGCATACTAATCTGGAATTTTAATATTTATATAATAGGTTGAAATACCTCTTCAGAAGAGCTGTTTTCATAGGTGTGCCTTCTAAAATTATATTAAAGTACTTAGTCTGGACCAAGAGCAGTTGACTGAGTTCTCAGTGCTCTCTGGGAGTGCAGTGCACACTAGTAGGGCAACCTCTGTAGGCAGAAAGAATTTGCCTTAAACAAGAGAAATCTGGATGTGAAATGTAGAATGCAACAGCTGTCAGGAAACCCAAGCCCAAGCAGCTCTGGTATCATTAAATTTCATTTAATAACTTCTAGTACTACCAGTCACAGTCACAGCCAATGCCTAAAAGCAAAGTGAACAAAATTTCAAATGTGTTACAAAGAGGCTTTGACAAATATCAAATATCCCCAGTACTGCTTGTTTTTTACCTATACATGCCCTATGCAAGTGGATTTATTTAATAGTAATGTTAAAAAGTACAAGGAAAAATGTTAAAACTGGTGTGAGAAAAAGATTCCAAAATGAGTATTTTGTCTACAAGCTTTGTCACAGATTCTTACATCAAAAAAAAAAAAAAAAAAGTGTGGCTGTTTGCAATAATAGGGAAAGAAAATTTAGCAATATGAAGTTTAATTTACTGGCTCTTTAAGATAGCTGTGAAATGACTGTGTATATTTTATGTAAATATCCTGTATAAATATTTTAATGATGGTGTGCATGGTAAAGATTTTTGTATCTGTGTGCAATAGCAAATACCAGTGCAATCATGTGTGTTTATCACACACGAAGTAGTCAAATAGCAAAAAAAAAAAAAAAGTTACTGACCTTGAGATCGTTAAGTATCTGATAGAAAATACTTAGTTCCAGTTTAGGCATTTTAAATATTTTTTTGTCCCAGTATTCTGCAAAAATATGTAATTTCCAAATAGAGCAAGTGAGGGTCTATATGTATCTGAAGTCAACAGCTGAGCATTTGCAGGGTGGAATTTCTAAATTTCCATGCTAAATCAGTACTGTTCTTCATCTTGGTGCACAACTCCCAAGAGAGGAGTAGCAGTGGATAGAGGACAGCATATGGCAGTAGGATCCATTTAAATTTTCTTCTACACAGAGCAACTACATTGGAGATAAATCCTGGCTTCATTAAAGTCTGGGCTGAAATTCTCATAAACTTCAGCTCATTCATGATTTCAGCCAGAGACTGTAGAATTGTAATTTGAATTAAATCTAAGAGAAGTTCTTGCCCCAGGTGCCTGAACTGGACATGTTTCTGTTTAGCAGCTGACAGAGGAGTTTTGCCCACTGTGACCACGCATGTCGTGTGATAAATGAGCTCTGTTCCCTGGCCACGTCTGAGTTCACTGAAGTCATTATTTACCCTCAGAATTAAAGAGGGAGTTTGTATGTGCCAATCCCCAGCCTGCTTTAGAGAGAGCAGCATATCCCTCATGAAGCATATCTCATTCAGAATTTACATCTTGAACCCAAACTTGCACTAAAATTAATGGGGAGACTGTTTTATTCCTGGTATAAACATCCAGAAGGACGCTCAGTATCTTCTCTGGCTTCAGTGATTTGCCATGTTTAAGCTATTCGAAAGCAATATTTACTCCATCTTTCTAGTTTCTCAGAGTAAATATAATCTGAAACATCTGGAAAATCCTTATTTGCTAGTCATGCTGAAGTAATGCTCAGGGGGTTGTGAGCATTGCTTACTGGCTTGAGCAAGGCTTTGGATCCCTGTCCACTGAGTTTGATAGAAAGCAAAATGTAACACATCGTACTTAACCCCACAGTATCCAGACCAACGCTGGGAGCACTTTGCAAAACACATTGTGCAAGATACATCACAGGTTTGGTGACTAAAGACACTGAGCTGCCACTGAAATGAGATTAAGCAAGCTTCAAAAATGTGGTTCCTTTTTCCCCGTCCTTAGCAAACAATTCATTTAATGTAAATCCAACTCTTCTGAGATCCGTTCCCAACGCGTAAGGGGAACAGCTGCTCAAAAGCAACGTGGACGTTAACATCAGTGGCAAAGTTCCCAATAAGTAAACTGGAAGGAAGAGGCTCTGTGATTGCACGGCTTTAATTGTGTTCTAAGAGTGATCTCTCTTTTGCAAACGCAGCGCTGAGAACGGCAGGATTCCGGAACGGCAGTTTGGGAAGCCGGCCTAGCGCTCCTTTCAGAAGCAATGTTTATCAGCCAACTGAGATGGCAGTTGTGCTAAATGGTGGGACTGTAAGTATCAAAATGTGATGATTTAAGAAATCTTTGAAATGCGCTGAGATATATAACCATTACTAATTGAAAAACCTGCTTTAGCTTATTCACAGCAGGGGGAAAGCTATAAATGAAAATTTAAGGCAGCAAGTGTGCATGTAATGCTTCCCTTCCCTCTAGAACATCTGTAGTTAACAAGTGTTTTGCATTTGTTTACTTGGCTATTCACATTTTGCAGTGCAGCTTCAGTGAACCAAGTTTTTTTGTAAGACAACATATTCAATGGCCCTTTCAAATTAAATTTGTGTTAAGGTATTTAACATAACTATTAAGTGACACCATTTCTAACCTAATTTTTTTCAAGATGGTGTGAGTCACACACATGTTTTCAGGCAGTATGTTACTTTAAATAATTGTTGCAGATAATGGTTGTCTCTCACATATATTCCATTTTCTTGTAAAATACATGTAATTCTTTGTAATTTACAGATTTGTACATATTTTGAAAAAGGATTCATAAGAGAGGAATATAGAATATCTTCATGTTAATAGCATCAATTTTTCTTCCTTGGACAATGGTTTGGCATGTCTTTGATAGAACTCTATTTTTGCAGTCTGGTTGTTGTAAGATTGGTTTAGTGATGCCAAACAGAATTTACAAATGTTTTTCACATTATGTCTAATTTTTACTTTAGACATTTCATAAAGCAGGCATACTGTTGAAAAAGAAAAATTTTCATCCTCACATTTTTCACGCATATCTACATGCTTCTTAAAAATCTACTCATGAGCCTGTTTGTACTCATGTGAGTTGGGTTTTCTTTCTTTTGACTCATGAGCTGATTCCATAACTCAACCTCTACATTTAAAGCCAGCTTAAAATGAACTGATTGCAGATCTGGTTTTGTTTTTAAGTAAGTAAAGTTTTGGCTGATTTTAGTGGACAAGAGGGACTAGATACAAGAATTCTCCTCTGTGGGTAAGACTGTGTGAAACGTGTCAACTAGAGAAAAATGAAAAGGCTTGGCTTTGCTGCCAGTAATGGATTGCATCCTTCTGATGTTTTAATTCATCTCTGCCTCTTTTCTGATACCAGAATGTGCAGCTCAGGGAGAAGGCAGTTAAAGGATGAGAAGCTTGAGACCTTGGGTTTTTTGTTTGTTTTGCTGTATTGTGAGTTGGATACAAAGCTCACATGTATATATAGTCGTGGTTGTACAGAGAGATAAATGCACTGTATGGGTGGAAGATGAGTTTCTTTGTTTCACTTTGCTCTAGAACTCCCATCTGGAAAGCTGTCCTGTATGTGTAGTGTGATAAACTGATTTTTGAACAGTCTAGATCTCTCAGTTATGGGTTTGTTATCCTTATTTCCAGATACCAACTGCTCCGCCAAGTTACACTGGACGACACCTCTGGTGAAAGGCTGTAGGCTGTAGAGAATAAGAATCCTTGTTGCAGATGTTGTTCCCTGGCAGTGTGTCTTTGAGGGAAGGAATCCATAACAGTACCAGAACAAAGCAACAAAACATCCAGGATCTTTCTAAATCCTACAGAGGATTTTGCCTAAATGTGAACACCATTGAATGGAGAATTGCAAAAACAAAATTGTAAAACTGAAGCTGAATCTAATTTAAAACAGAAGTAGGCACACCTTAAATTGGCAGAGGAGACACTGTATTCTGAAGTGTAAGATATTCTCTTGTCTGTAACTTGTGTGCCAGGCGAGCCTGGTTTTGGTGCTTGCCAGTTGCTTGCAAAATACCTTCCTCTCACCTAAACTTAATTCATGTTGCCACAAGAGATTGCCACTACAGTGCGAAAACACGCGGGATTTCTTTCCTTTTTTCTCCTTTTCCTGTCATGTCCAGCGTCACGAGAAGTCCCCTGTTTGCTCCCTCCCTAGCTGTGCTGTGCAGTCACGCAGCATCGTGTGTGGTCACACACGGTCCCTCGGTGGCAGCGCAGTCCCCGTAGGCTGATGCTCTGCAGGCCGATGCTCTGCTCTCTCAGGAGCTCTGCGGGCCGATGCTCTGCTCTCTCAGGAGCTCTGCGGGCCGATGCTCTGCTCTCTCAGGAGCTCTGCGGGCCGATGCTCTGCTCTCTCAGGAGCTCTGCGGGCCGATGCTCTGCTCTCTCAGGAGCTCTGCGGGCCGATGCTCTGTTCTTTCAGGAGCTCTGCAGGCCGATGCTCTGTTCTTTCAGGAGCTCTGCGGGCCGATGCTCTGTTCTTTCAGGAGCTCTGCAGGCTGATGCTGTCCTCTTTCAGGAGCTCTGCTCTCTCAGGAGCTGCCTGGAGGTGCAGTTCGGGAGCGCTGTGCAGGCTCCGTGCCCCGTTCGGAGCTGCTCGGGGCAGGGCGGCTCTCCCGGGCGCAGGGATGGGTTCCTGCAGCCGCCGCAGCCAGGTGCGAGCAGAGCCCGCAGGCGAAGCCGTTCCTCGCCGGGCTGCCCGGGCAGGGCAGGGCCGAGCCCCGGGCGGTGCTGCTCGGGCAGGGCAGGGCCGAGCCCCGGGCGGTGCTGCCCGGCAGGAAGGGCTGCGGAGCCGCCGGGCTGGGCTCGGGCAGGAGCCGGGGCGGCGCAGGCTGAGCCCCGAGCCCCGCTCGGAGCAGCTCCGCTGCCCTCCGCCGCAGCTGTTCGTGCATTTAAACGTGGTTGTGCATTTTAGTGCCTAGAGAGTAGAATCTCTGTGCTGGAGGTGGTTTGTTGTTGTTTTTGTTTATTTAAGGTGGTTTCTTCCCTGGTCCTCCCCTCCCCATCCGTTTTCTTGAGTTGATATAAGGCAGTTTTCAAAGCTTTTCATCTTTGTTTTCTCCAGGTTATTTAAACGGTTCCCATTGCCCATTTGTTGTGCCATGGTTTTTCATTACGTTCAAGCAATCATTCCTTTCTTTAACATTTAATACATATCGGACATTGAAAACATCACTGTATCCTCACTGTTTGGCCAATGTTAATCTTAGCTTTCCTCAATACTAAAAGCTAATTGTTTTTACTTGAAGGCATAGGAAACATATAACAATTAAACTTTGCATATGCTGTAATAAAAATATATATTTTCAAATTAAAAAAAAAGTACAAATAACTGAATAGCTTAGTAGCTTCACAGAGAGAAGTTACTTGCTGTATACTGCAGAAGAAAGACAAGCTTTTTATTTTTCAAGAGTCTTCCTGATTCCTCATGTACCTCCATTTCTACTGAATTTAGGAGCCTAGTCCTGCAGACTTGTACTCCCTCGAGTAGTCCCATCGACACCAGTAGGTCTACACAAGGTACAGAGGCTGCAAGACCAGTCCCTAAGTGTTGCACACAGATATATGTATATATATAGATGGAAAAATATCTATTGCCATTCTTGCCATGATCATCTTATGGGGTTTTATTTCAAAGCCCTTCTCCTCCAGAAGCAATGTTTTTCTGTCATGCATGAGTGAAGGAGTATGTCAGCTCCCCCCTGCCCTCCCCTCCTCGAGGCAAAGGAAGCATGTGCTTGTTTTAGGGATCCTTTATTTCATTTTGTCTGTAACTAGATGGCCTTAGTAACCAAGTAGGGTAGGGGTGGATATTGCATGCTATCCAGTGACTTAGAAATACATTTTGCTTGTTATGAGCAGAGCTTTGATCAAATAAGTTAATATTTAAGATAATGATAGCCACCCAGAAGACATGTAATTTGGAACAATAAAAAACTATTACCATCACTTGCCTGCAGAATTTTGCTTTTAAAAACCAGTTAGAAAAAAAAATCCCTCATAAAACTCTTATCATAAAAACATATAAGATGACCATGGCATAAATGGTAGGACAGGTTTCTTTTAAAGAGTTTATCATGCTACAACCAAGACTTACAAATTATAATACACATTTTACAGACCTTTGACAAAAAACTATACAAGACATAGTTATCTTAAGAAACTTTCTTTTTCTTTTTCTAGATGTGACTGAATTGATAAATAGAGTTCCCAATCCTGCTTCTGATGAAGTTGTTGGGGATTTCAGGGCTTATGCAAAGATATGGCCAGATCTTACAAACTGCAATTCACATGACGAGTCTCACTGGGTTAGTCATGTGCACTATTCACTGAATTAAAAATCAGCAGGATTGGGTTTAATGTGTGGTGGTGAAAGTGTGGCAATAGATTTAGCAGGGTCTTTATTTTCCAACCTTTTACAATTAGTAATGAGCAACTTTTTTTTGTAAGTCACTAGTCTGTGATGTAAAATGCCCCAAAATGAAACTGTAATTGAAGAAAGGCACCTTTATGTTAACTTATATTTTTGTTACAGTATTTACTTTTGCCTTTTTTGAAAGTTTTCTAGAATGTAGAGCATCTGTGAACAACATGAATAAGTAACTAAGCACAAGCCTTTCGCAGTTCTCCTGATTATAATTAGCTTTTATACTATAAAAGCTACTATGTTGTCCCTTGATGGTTATGTGCTCATGGTGTTTCCATGCAGAAAAATGAAATCAAAAAGCATCTGACAAAAGCATCTATTAGCAAAACAAGATTTAAAATGACCAGCTTTTGATCAAGGGCAGGAAAAGAGTTCAAAGTCCTAGAGATCCTGTTCAGCTTTCAGATGGGTTGAGGGTGTTTGACACTTGCCAGAAAATATGTAGCATCTTCAGAAGAACACTCTCAATACATCCAGCAGCTTCTATAAACAAGGTACATGAAATACTATAGAATTAGCTGTTTCTGCTTTTAGTCTAAACACAGGCATCTTGCTTGGCTTTGTTTGAGCTCGATGCCTTGGGTCTAACCAAAGGCCATACAAAAGGGAGCATTGTAGCTTTTATAATAAAACAATTGGATTATTCTACCAACTTACAGGATTACAAAGCAGGTGCTTTTTATTAATTGATGAGAGCTAAAGCTCATTTTTGATAGATAATATATATTTATTAAATGTATTAACGTGTGTTTTATAACGTACCCTTTTTTCCGCTGATTGTTGCATACTGGTATCTTACTGAGTACATCTTTAAAGGATTTTCAAGACAATCAATGTGTACCATGATGACTGTACATAAGTATACAAAACGACAAAGGTTGTAAAGCATGGGCAAATGTTTTATTTTCAAAATGCTGTTCTTAACGAGAATAAAGGCTTTACTATTTACTTACAACGTTTGTGTCCTCTTGGTTTTAAAATCCACACGGATTTTTTCCATTGCAGTGAGCGCTGCTACAGACAGAATTGCTCTTTGGGGCAGTTCCTTAATGTAAGCAAAGTTAAGCTGAAGGAAAGGGCTCCTAAAGCACATTCCTCCACCTCTGGCCACATTCCCACACTTACCCTTAGCTCTGGCACCTATCAAACCCACGGTGAGCCAGTCAAGGAGCGCAGCAGCCAAACTCTTAACACAAAAGGGATACTTTTTCCCCCTGTTGGCTCAGCAGTTTCCTGTTCTGGTTCAATTGCTTGTGAAAAGGAGAGGACAGAAGAATTCAGCTGGGCTTGGAAGAGTGCAGAATGAGAATTTTTTCTTCAAATGGTTTGATTTTCCAGATCTGGTGTAAGAGCCATCATCACCAACCAGGAGAAAACCCCAGGGGTGGGTACTGGTGTAACAGTGAAGACAAAGTCTGTGCAAGTGAAGGAAAAAATCCATGTGGACCCACAGCAAGTGCTGGAGACCACCCATGTTTTATTGGATGTTCAGTCAAAACAACTACACCCTTGACTTACATGGAATTATTTGTAGTTCTGTTACTATCTTCTCTAATGGTGAAATTAAAAAGACATAAATAAGACTCTGCTTGACAGGACTAAGTTAAAAAAATAATAAGGATTCCTTAGGAAGGAGCCCAATCTGATTTTTACTGTACTTGGACCTGATAAAAGTAAGTAGCCTGCATAAGATTGCTGAAAATGCTGACACTGGGATCTTTCTTAATTCTACACTTTCTCAGCACATGTGCTAAGTGGTAACAAAAGGGGCTTTGACTTTTCTCCCCTGCAGAAATGCAGAGCAACCCCAGCTCTCCTTGCCTTCCACTGGAACTGCAGGGGCACAGCATTTCTGCAAATGAGACCATTCTGAACAGAGCCTGGATTTGTGTAAATTGTCATAGCTCTGCAGGAGGCAGAGAAGTCCAGCTTATGATAAATGAAGATTTAACACTTGCCTACACGTGGGTAGAACCCCATTTAATTTCATCCGGAGTTTTGTTCCTGTCAGAAAAGGGTTTAAGTGAGCATTCAGGAACACAAGATAAATACAGATTCAACATTTTTGGCTAGATGTGCACCATTCCATCTGTTTTTACAGAGTTGTGCTCACTTAGACTAAGAGTGAATTTTGTCTTGGCATGCTGGTCCTTACATAACCTGCCTTTGATTCACAATACCTCACATGTAAAACTTTAATGCTAAAAGGGTTTCTAAATCAGTACCACAAAGTCCGTGAGCTCTGTGCTTTGCAATTTTAGTGAGGAAACTAAAATTGAGATGTTGAAGGATTTTGTGTACGTTAGTCCAGCTCTTCTGATTTGCTTCCCACTGCAACCATACAAAAAAAAAAAAATTAACAGGCACAGAAACAGAAGCCATCCATACTTCCACAGCAAATACTCTGTTGTTCAATAAATAAATAAAAATCCCCTGCCCAACCCAAAACGTGTATTTCTTCTTTGCATGGCATTTTTTTTCATGTTTTGACACAGCTTCAGCACTCAGATACTTGCAGACAGTTCTTTGTGCAGCTGTGGGAGTTGTGCATGTGTAGCTGAGGGCAGAGCTGTTTGTTAGTAAGAAGTCACTGGATTGTTAAAAAAAATTGAAAGCAGCTCTTTGAGGTTTTTGCTTTGAAGAATTTTCAATTAAAAGTCAGTGATGAAGTCATACAGTTCACCTAGCATATAAATATATTTTTGTCACTTAGGACAACAAGCAAGGTCAATAAAGAATAGTTTCTCTGTCTCAGTGGAAAGAAGAATGTTATCCATGTGATTGCAAAGGGTCTGCCAAATGGGAAAAATCAGTCAAACAAAGAGCACAGGATTGCTTGCTGGAGTAAACAATTCTAAATGAACAAAAGCTCTACATAAAAGTAAAATGTCCCACCCCCTGGTGAAAGCTGTTTTCAAAGCTCTGTGTTCTTTCAGAATGTTGTAATACAGATTAACCTAATGTTTTTCTTCTGCTGATACAACAGTCTGGTTCCTCATTCTACTTGTGTGATTTCAGCTATCTTATTCTGCTTTTGATACTTTAAAATTTTACAAACTGCCTTTCAACTTAAAAAAAAAAATCTGCTTTTCTATTTCCTGCACTTCAGAAGATGTGTCTGTACTATACACTTTTTACATCAAGCAAGTTTGTTGGGAGATTTATATATAAAAGGTATGCTAGGGGCAAAGAAAGCCAAATAAGCCCCAAAAAATCCCCTTTTGAACATACAGTTTCAGGAGAGCTTAGTTACCCTTCCAAGGCATGCAACTGAAAACCAGCAGACAAAATCCTCTCGGTACATACCAGGAATACTGGGCTGCAGCAGGCCCATGTGCTAATTTAAGGTGCTCAGTGTGCTCCCAACCTGGAGAATGTCAGCTCACAGAAAGCATCCAGGAAAAGTGCTGCATGAGGAGGGACACAGCAATCCCCTAGAAACCCAAAATGAGACTGCAGCAGCAGGAGAAACCCTGGTCAAGGCAGTACATGCCCAGTGCCTCGATGGCACAAGACCTTTCTGGATTTTAGGGCTTCTGTTTGTGAAGTTAAGGAGAAAAATTGAGAGTGGATTTAATATCCCATATTACTATGAAATGTCCTGTATACAAAATACTTCCTATTGCATTGAATTTTAGCTAATATTCCTTGATGTGATGAGGCTGACATTTGCAAATATTTAATAAAAATTGCAACATTCAGAACCTCAGGGCTCACACACTTTCACATTAAAATGAGCAGGTGTTTTAGGTATCTGCTAGCAGTGCTTTTAGTCACTAGTGCCCTTGTCTTATCATAACCTGTGTTACTTAAGCATAACAATTTCCAATCACATCACACCAAGCAGGAAGCACAGGCTGTCAGCATAAATCTGGATTTCAGGCAGTTATTTAAATAGTTTTTGACACAGACTTGCGTCCTATGCAGATAGAAAAGTAAGATGTCCTCAGGATTCAGATAAGCTGGAAAGATGGAGAAAGAAGCTGCCTGGCTACGTTTTTTTTGCTAGAAATTTCCATTGGAGAAATGTATTTTTCAGGCTGTGACACCTCAAACTGAACTAGCTCACTTAAAATATTTTGAAATGCCTAAGGAAGATGTTTAGAACAACTTACACCACCTGCTAATCCAGCCCGCTTCTTTCAGACAACACAATGAACAGTGTAAATGTCAACATCAACAACCTGGCTTACGACTGCACCATTCCTTATGCTGAATTTTAGCCATTTCAGTCCTAGAAGTCCTATCATTCTTTCAACAGAGTGAGAAACCCATTTCAGTTTCCAGTGCACTTTAAAAAGTACAAAAATCAGACCCTGAGCAGCACCGTTGCCATTCCATCCCTCTTGCCACGGTCACCCTGTGCAGCTCTGCAGGGCCAGCTGCCCCCACTGTGGCCATCAGCTCTGCTTCTGCTGCAGTGGAAACCCTTCCCCGTGCTCTCTGGGCGTTCCTGCACGCTGGGGAAAGGCACAGGGACAGAACTGGGCAGAACAAACTGCCCCAGGATGCCATTCACACAGCAGGGGTTGCAAATGGCCACTGCTGCCAGTCTCGGGGCAATGCCAAGAAAACTGTTCTCACACAAAGCTGGACTCAGGAAAATTACAGGCACTTGAAATCCCAAGATGTTTGTGTGACTAAATGTATGAAATTTATCTACAGAGAATGCCTAATTTAAAGAGGCACAATATTAGAATTAAATAACAGAATCATGCTCATTGGCAGCATGATCAATATTTCGATTATTTTGAAAACATCAGCTCCTGTTTGAAGTCCTGAGACATAGAGGAACTGAGGCCCTTAAGTGCTGTAACAGTGTAAGTTAAGAAACAATGAAATCTCACATCTCACTTATTTCTTCTAGTACTGGTATTTCTACCCCAATAGGTCATGTGGTTTCTCCTATCAGAACTGTTTCATTTTTCAGCACTATGTTTCAGTCTCTTTACTGTATTTTTCAGACTTTTTACTCCTTACTCTTAATTTTTTTCTGAGTGAGAAAACCTGATTAAACTAAGCTTTAGTCACATGCACATTCTAAATCATAGGACACTACAGCCACCACTGCAATAATAATCACCAGTGGGTGATGAATTTCTTTGGAGGTGAGGTGGGCACAACTGTTATCTGCTATTTTTGACCTGCTACTCCTACTACAATAAAGCCATCTACTGCTTGGTCTGCCATGTTCCTTGGGAATGCAGCTCATTTGTCTGTGCTGCAATGCTGAGGCACAGATGATGGCTAAAGGAAGCCCTGGAATGTATCTGGGAAGGGAAAATTCAAAAACCTGCAAAACTTGGAGCTTTTGTCCTATTTATTTAGGCAATAAGTTCAAACATCCTTATAATCTAATTTGGATGGCAGACATCATTTTCCCTCATCTTAATGTACAGGACTGATGTTTTGGTTTGACACTTGGTTGTTTCAGCATAACAGTGAATAAACTGTGACCTACTTTGTGCACTGCTGGATAACACAGCTGGCTTGTGACAGTAGCTTAGGAAGGTTTATGGTCCCACACTCTATAAAGAGTGCACTTCTTCTTCACAGAACTCTAAGAACTACATTTAGTAATTCAAATGGTTGAAAACAGTAATGAAAAATACTATGGACTCAGACTATAAGAAGATGAAAATCCATTAAAGAAAATCTATTGGAATAGCTTATTAGCAGGGGCTTAGAGTAAAATATATATATAGAAAGGAGTTTCACCCTAGCCTCCCAATGAAATGCCAAAGAAGCCTGAACATGAAATTGGAGCCACCAGCAATCTTGCTGAAATAAGACCTGACTTTTAAAGAGAAAGTTTTTTTATAAAGGGTTTATAATTTTAGCCTCTTACTATTGGAAGTCTGCCTGTATACAATTATTAGTGAAACTTTCACTCCAGGAAATATTCAGTCACTAGTGATAGGGAAATGATCTCTTGAATACAGATATATTAACCAAACAAATGTTAAAATGGAAATTATTCCTACCCGTAGACACTCCTGTAAGTCATGCATCTGGAATGGAACTGTTAGAGGATCACTCAGCAGAAGAAGCTTCTGCAAAATGGATTTTTAACAGTGACAGGACAAATCTAATTCTCCAAATCAGGAGCAGAGTTTGTCAAATACTTAGTCTTGCTTTCATGACTCTAGAGGACAAAAAGTTTCAGGACATTTTTTTAATTCACTTAGGATCAGATTAGCAAAGCAAGAGCTGACACACAGGAGACTTCCAAACACCAACATTCAGAGATGCACATGGGAAATAAGGGCTGGAAGATCTCTAGCAGAATTTGTTTGTGCAATGCACCATTGCTTTCCTCATGCTTTGACAGGAAGACTCAGAATTCATTAGAATATATTTAATTGACATTTTTACAATGCAAGGTGTACAAAAAGAAGAGAAATATGGGGAGATACAAATACTGGAGTAGATGAACAACAGCCATGAACACCTGAGTTAGGAGAGAAAAAACTACAGAGAATTAGATGTACTGGAGACTATTATTTAAAAGTCTCCAAGTGTCCTCCAAATCATTCAATGACCTGAGATTTACGAAGAGACAGCCACAGAAACAAAACAGTTGATGGAACACAAACTGAGAAGAAAATCCAGAACAAAGGCAACCAGTGCATTTCCAGAGCATCTGATTAATGCAGTATTTTGAGTAAATACTCAAGAGAGAAAAAGAGAATTATGAAAACAGAAAGAGCTGACCAGAAGTAGAAATCATGCCTGAGTGGCAGGTCCTCAGCTAAAGGCATTTGGGGATTTACAGGCAGAAACCAACACGGGCAGAAGCCCAGAACTCCAGATTTGCTGTGCAGCTTCATGGAAACTGCATTTATCCCCATTAGCCCCTCTTATGTCTGACATGATTCCACCTTGCAAAATGTGATAGGTTCTGTGAAGTTACCAGTTTTACACTCCTGTGCAGACTGAAACAAAGCATCAGGTAAGAAAGCAGGCTGATGCCACAGGGAGGGCTCCAAGGGAGCCAGGGCAAGCAGCTCCTGGGTTCTGCAATCTGTCAGACACTTCTTTGTATTCCCTGAATCCTATTTCAACACTCTACTAACAGCTCGTGGTCTTTCTCTCCCTGCCTCACTTCCCCCCTTTTATTTTTTTAACCAAGAGTCTCAAATCTTGTTTTGCTGCAGGACTATTTGGAGGTTTTATTTTTCAGCTGGAGACAGCCTTTTCTCCAGGCTTCTAATACAGCCCATAGTTATAAACAGAAATTTGGGGTTTGCTTATCTAAATGGCTTACAAAAATCACCAGCAGCATTTTCAATAAAAATGCTCCAATGTTTTTCACTTTTAAGGTTAAAAGCAGAAAAAAAAAAGAAGAAGATTGCAGAACCCATGAAGAATTTCTCCTCTCTTAAAAAAAAAAAAAAAAAGTTTATCTAATTACAGAAAAATCACCAAATTGCAATCTTCCTTTTTTTCCATTACAAATGATTATTAACAACTGCAGAGTGATCAGTGAAAATACAGCTTTGGTACTGGAGGATTAGTTCAGACTTGTGCTCACAGGCCCACTGCTGTGCCTGTGTAAGCACAGTTCTGAAGATCACGTGCTGTAGTTTATCTAAATGATCATCTTTCCTTTTTATTTTTTCAAACATTCCCAACGTAGTTTCAGAAATTAAATGTTACTGTAATCTTTATAAATTTTCAAAGATGTCTGAGTCCAGGGTGTGGACCAATAAATTGGATTCTGTATCATGAGTCTTATGACTTTTATCACTACATTCTCAGCTGTTAGTGCCAAGATTAAACTTTCAGAAACATCTCAAGCATTTTGAATTAAGCTTGATGAAAACCACCAGCACATACTCGGCCTTCAGTACTGCTTTGTTCTTTGATTTTCTTTTTTTTTTTCCTTTAAAAAAAAATTAAGGTCTTCTTCTATGTAAGTCGAATTTTATACATGTGCTTTTAAATCAAAAGCAATCATATATATGCCCCCCTTTAAAACCATTTTGACTGCAGCACTTTTGCTTTCAGAGAGAAGAAACCAAATACCTGTAAATACAGTCATGTCTTTAAAAAAAAGGAGAGTGAAATTATTTTAAGTGCAGTGTCCTAGTGACAGCAAGCAGCCTTCCACTTTTAACCTGTTTATAAAGCTTAGTTTGAAACCAAATTAGTAGAAAAAATACATTCAACATATAAGATCTTAATATATATGTAGTGTATATAAATCTGTTAAATAATATAGCAGATTAAAAGTGTAAAACCATAGAATATGAGGAGGTCATTGCTTACAAGAATTCCATTGTGAGATTAATTAAAGAATTACAGCTGCAGTAAAAGGAGGGCAGATGAAATTAGGAACAAATAATTTTGTTTAATATCTTCCTCAGTTATTTCAACCACCCTTGGTGAAAGTGGTGAGGGGAAAAAAGAAACTCTCACATAAAACTGATTAATTCCTTACATTTTACAGGGCAGAATTTTCCTAAATGAACCACAGAGATGCAGTCTTTATGAAATCCATTAGCTATTCAGACCATGCCTTTTCCTAATCCAACATTATTACCTGCAGTAGTTTTAAATATTATCTTAAGCCTAGTGTAAGATTTCCCATTTATAAATATATCCTCTTTTCAGTATTTTCTGTGGGAAACGACTCAGTCCTACAAACACGCACGTGGTTGTAACTTCATTTATGGCCCCAGTAATAAGGATGTTTATGGAAGGAATTTAAAGACATTTCACAGTGTAGCCATTTTTTTTCTGGGTTCTGAATGTAACATTTTCCTGTTCTCCAATTAATTCAGCTTTGATGTGATATGATTGCATACAGGCTTCCTTCAAAAGAATGCAGACTAGACTTCCCCTGTTCAGCTTAACTTGGTATTAAGCTTTTGAACCCTTCCTCACGGTTCAGGTGGAGGCACCACAGCTGCAGCAGGAGTGAGGGACTGCATTTCTTTGCTTCTTGACACTGTGCATCTGCTCCTGCTCTGGCACCATAAATATGCATCCTGTTCTCTCTTGTATCTCATTCATATTTGCAAGGATTTTCCAGAACACCTCCATTTTGAGTTCTTCAGAGTACTGCTGGATGCATCTTCCCAAGGGAAAAGATTATTTCCATGAAAGAAATATTTTTTAAATCTCTCCAGATAGGTAAGTAATAACTCGTACTGCCAAAGGAAAAATACAGCTTGAAAATTGAACAGAATGTAGAAGAATATTCCCTCCTGTATCTGGAAATCACCCCCTCACCTGCTGTGAAGATTACTTTCTGTCTCATTTTGATTTCAGTACATTTTCCACACACTGTGCCCTCTCTGTTACACACGTGCCTTGCAAAGCCCAGGCTATGGTTGATTTGTAAGACCTGCCAGCTAACAGGGTCACAATTGGTATTGCCAGAAACCCAGGAATATGTTTTCTTTTACTGTTTTCCCTAAGAATACTGATTTTTAGAAGTAAAATTTCACAAATTTTATGCAGGTAAGAACAAGAAAAAAAAATCCCTTAGGACATAACATAGCTGAAAATACTGTTTGTGTAACAGCAGCAATGGTCTTTCCAACAGCAGAGAAGTAACCACTGCAACAGAGTGTCAGCAGTGTTTGGTGACATAAGTGATGAATGCAGATTTTGGTATTTTCATTTAAAAGTTTAAATATTTTTCAAATTCCTTTCATTGTAGACAGACACTTTTTCATTTCCAGTGCTGTCCCATCAGTACTAAATTTGCACCAAATGGTGCTCAGAACCACAATATCCTATTCATTCCCATTCTCTGGAGGTTGAGTTTTAATTAACTGTATTTTCTGTATAGAGCAAACAATTTTTTAATTCTGTAAAACATTCTGGAACAAATTTATCCCATCAGCTGTGCCGTATTAGAGAAAATTCCTTCTCCCTTCAAGTCTAAAGCTGTGAGTCACTAAACTGAGTCTTAAGTTTTATACTTATCTCTGCATTTTCAGTCTGAAATTGTTCAGAGTAAGGACTGTCATACCTTAAATACAGATCATTTTGTGGAATGTAATTTTACACAGCAGTGGAGCAGTATAGCAAATAAAATGTCAGCCAAGAACGCTCTAGCTTTATGATCCTGGATACATGCTGAAGGAAACACACTTCCAAAAAGAAAGTTTGCCAGCATATGCATTAAAAGAGGTCAGCAGTCCTGCAAGGGGCTATTTATGCATCAAGTAATTTTCATGCAGTTTTCACACTTTCTATCCTAGAGCACTTTGCAAAACTAATAATAAAGAGTATAAAAGACTGAGGGATGTATGGACTGATGGATGTAAAAGACTGAAGAGTATGGACTGAGGGAAGACTAAAGAACTTCACACGAACAAATAGGAAAGTTTCTCCTGCTGTGAAGCAGGGGGTGAATCAGGGATTTGCATGAGGCACCACCACAGCCCTGCCTGCAAACCACAGCGTGACTCCCAGGGCACAGCAGCTCCTGTGGCCATCCCAGCCGGGCGCTTCTGCCCTGGGTCACTGCTCGGGATGCAGGGGCTGGCTCACTGCTGCCCGTGGGCTTGTCAGGATGAGCCAGCAGAAAAGCCTCCCAAGGCAGCAGAGCAGAGCAGAGCAGAGCAGAGCCCCTGCCAAGGGAGGGGAGCATGGCAGCAGCCTTGGCAAGGCAGCACAGGGCTGCCTTTTTAATGGGAAGGAGCTGGATCCCCCCATAAAAATGAGACTTGTGGTCTCAACTGGAAAAAGACCCTCCAGAAGTATTTCATTCTGGTGCAGTTCTAATGAAAACTCAGCTGTTTGTTTCAAAATTAACGGATGTGTTTTAACACGCTTTCTGAAATCCAAAAAATAAATGAAGAATTACTTTGGATTTGTTAGTTACAATCAGTTTACATTTCTAATGTCTTCTTACTACCTTTTTTTAAGTATCACATACAAACACATTTTCATAAAATTATGTTTTTGCCTAGAACAGACCCTTGCAATGAGGTTTCATTGTACTGAAAATCCCAACAAAGCAGACTCTGCCTGTTAGCTCACATTAACTGAGTCTTTGGCTGATATTTCCATGGAAGGTATGCTGATCTTTCTAGTAGTGTCAATAGAATCACATTACTGCTCGAGTCATCATTTTCTAAAAGCTATTTGGCAGCTCACCATTCATCCCCTACAGTTAGATTCAACACTGTTTACAGCATCTAATAAACAGAGTTATATACAAATTAAAGAGATCCTTCATTATTTTTCCTAATAATAAAATGCTGTATCTACTTTAAAATGCTACTTTTTCTTTTTTGACCATGAATCTTAATGCTTTATTTGTGATATCTGAGGTTTTAGTAACAATAAATGCTTTGTCTGCTTGATACAGAGAGCTCAGTGGTTTAATTAAAGGGGATTACTTGAATTAACCGAATTAATTAATTCAGTTAAACCAAACTTAGAAAGACAAGGTTAAAAAGTAGTTGTGTTATGCTATTCATTATTGTGTGAGTGTTCTCAATCCACTTCAGGAGAAAGTCAGCTGGGCTGGATGGAATCACTGGTGAAAGCAGTTAAACTAACCTTGCTGACTTTACAGTGAAATAGGATTTTATGACACTAATAAACAGCAGGATAATAAGAGCAGAAAAAAAAGAGCAGCTGGAGCACTAACAAAATGAATTATGGCATCACAGCTGAGATTGATAATGAAAACCCCTGGACAGTAACTTCCCCAACCAGTACAGCTGTTTCCAAATAGCCATCTGTCTGGGCCCCAAGGCTATTGGATGTGTGGATACTCTTAAATTAACTTAGCAGAGCTCAGTTAAGAAATTACAGAAACAGTGTGATAGTATTGAAAGCTGATGTGATATTAGCAGTATAAACTTATACTGGTTGAAGAAAAAAAATTGAAAAGGGGCAATTTTGCAACTTTCTTTGATGTGATGAAACAGCTGTGTGTCCTGGAGTCCTAAAGTAAATTATTTGATGACAGGAAAGCTCTGTGAGAGTGATTAAAAGGAAATTTGTTTTTCCTTTTGAAACAATTGGCAAAGGAAGTCTTATCACTACATAAGTCTCCAAAATAACTCAAGTATAGTTTATAGGAAGATTAAATTTCTTCAGACACAGGAGTTTTTTAATCAATTCAACTGTCAAATGACACAGTCCACCCTTAGCCCCTATTTTATTTTGTTGCAGCATTCTGACAATGGGTTCACCTCATTCTCTGAAAATCAACTTGTAATTTTCCCTTTTAAGATTTCACATGCATGAAGACTGCAAACTATGACTGTGTAATCATCTAATATCATATTCAGCCTTTTCCACACTGGTGTGTTGTGAATATATAGGTTTGTTTCTTAGAAGAGGGAAACATGCATCTGTAACATTTGCTGGTATCATGGACAATGGAATGTGTGGAAAAGCATGCCTTGATGAGATGATAAAAATATTAACAAACTGAAAACAGAGTCCAAGCCACAAACATTAAATTGCAATCACTTAAAAGGCATTAGCAAGCCTGCGAGGTCAACCTCTATCATTATCTCCAGAAATGCAATTTCCCAACAATTAACACTGACAGGATTAACCATGTATTACAAAGAGAAAAAATCATCTTTTATGTTTTAAACTTATAATGAGAATAATTTTATGATAGGAAATTTGAATTCACTGTTTTCAGACACTTAAAGCCAGATATATCTGTGTTTTCTTTTAAAAAGAAAAGATGCCTATATTTTTTTACCATGTGGACTCATAATAAACTGTAGTACAGAGGCTATGAAATCCCACTTGAAGAAAACTTTGGTTGTTCTGCCAACATTTTCTTTCTATGTCAGTCAAGTCTGCTGGAAGACAATGTCTCACTGGTTTTATCTTTTCATCATTTTTGTTCTCTGTTATTACATGATTCAATCTTCTAGGTCTAAGCTACAAAAATCCAGAATTCTACTTTCCTTACTGCATATGAACATCCCATATATACAAACACAAATAAATACTGTTGAGATGTATGATTTTGTTCCTCAGAATTAATTATTTTAAGCTACAAAATATCCCTTAGGCAATTTCAAGGATTGGTAAATAAAACCTGATATTTCATAGATTAAAACTGCAACATAAATGTAAATAAATGTTTGGAGAATCTACAGAGCCCTCGTAACAAACTCCTATCACCAAAACTGGTCACTCTCCTGTAGTTCAGGGCAAAGATTGGCCATAAGAGCACAGCTGTGACAGTGCCATCAGACTGCAGGGGACACTGAGCTGACTGCTACCACATCACTTCCCTCTCTTCTGCACCTGAACACCACAGCTGAGCAACCCCACCATCCTGCCCTGCCCGGGGAGGTCCCTCCCTGCAGGGATCAGCTCAGGCAGCCACAGAGCCTGGGAAAATGCACAACGGCTGAGGAGCCAGGGAATCCTGCACGAGCAGACAGAGGGGCTGGGCAAATAATCATAATTTGATGATGATGAGGATTATTTGTGTGCTTAAGTGAAGGGTAATTTGGCCCTGTCAGTAAAGCCTTGTCTACAAACAGGACAAAAAATAATACATTACAGTGCCAGAAGCAATCTGGCCTTATTTCCCTTGGCAATTCTTTAGGTTGTTTGAGTTTGTTTTCTGTTTTTTTCTTTTTAGAACTGTACAGACCAAATTCTGCTGTAAATAACTACAGGAAAATGCCAATAGAATATCTACCAGATAGAATTGTACTACAACCCATCTGGTAACAATCAGCTTTGCTGATGAGTAGCTGGTAGGTGTCTAATCCTGCCCCAGAAAACACTGTGCCAGCAAATTGTCATAGTTTTCCAAAAATATTGAATTTAGGCCCTATATTGTATTTTTCATGGCCACTTTCAGCTGCACAGGCAACTCAAGTAGAGTAAGTATTGACTGTAAAGAAACAGCCAGGTATTTCCACCAGACATTACCTTCCCTCTCAGGATTAGTGTCCTACTGTGTGGCCTGTTTTTTAATACAACTCAAAGTCTAAATAGTCAACACAATGTAAAAAACAAACCAACCAAAAAATCCCACGATTTAATTCACTTACCTTTGGCTTCCTGTTTAGCCCAGAATTTTCTCACTACCTCATTAATGCACCTCTCCTCTCTCAGCTTCTTTTGCCACTGACGTAGCTCTT
Organism: Motacilla alba alba; assembly: GCF_015832195.1. Lineage (NCBI taxonomy): Eukaryota > Metazoa > Chordata > Aves > Passeriformes > Motacillidae > Motacilla > Motacilla alba. The sequence continues at coordinate 8,741,829 of NC_052029.1, read as the reverse complement.
GTATTTCACTGTCACAACGAACCTGTGAAAGGGGAATCAGAAAAGAAAACTAAAATTATACACCTTTGTGTCACTCAGGATGAGGATACAATTTTTTTCACAAGGCTGTGGCTGGGCAAATATGTGACAGCCATCCTCTTTGCTGGGTCTGAGGTAAAAGCAAAATCCCAGAGGTTTTCAGTTTTCAGCTTACACAGAAATAAAATCCACATAATTGACAAATCCAATTGAAAACATAAATATGTCTATTAGGGGATCACTTTGATTACCAAGGACTCCTGGGAATGAGATTGCAGCGAGATGCTAATTCTTTGAGTTAATTAAAATTTAAAGCCTTATGCTGAAGGGTATTAGTGCCTTTAGAAAAGCGTAACACTATAAAACCAACCCACTGACCAAAATAATAGAGCAGAAGAGGAGCATGAAGGGTCATGCAGAAGAAAGTTTATTCCATCAACCTGATTCACACCTGCCATCAGCTGCAAACAGGCTGACTGGCAATCCCACCCACACAATTTCACAAACAGGAGAGCCATTAATCTGTTGTTTAAAGTAATTGGACTGCATTACATGGTACCAATTCTTTGTCAGTCAATCACCCTGTGAAAGGCATAATTCTGCTTCCACAAAAAAAAAAAAAAACAACAGTCAAAGGCCTTGATTTAATTTAAATGTAAGCTGCATTTTTCCAGTATTGTTTTTGTACTGGTGTAGTTCCCACTAACGTAGAAGTGAACTAGCTACATCAACAGCTTTTATCACTCTGCTACTTGCACTTGTTGTAAGCAGGATTTGATTAATTAGCAGTGTGCTGCCCACTGTTGGCATTCATACAATTACTGCCTCCAGTGCACAAGATCCTGTCCTGAACAGCAGTGGAAAGGGACAAGCCAGCATCACCTTGGACACTGGGGATTATTCTCTTAGTCACATTCAAATTGTAATTGAATTACTTTTAAAATGCAGTTTCTGGGGTTTGGGTTTTTTCCTAAGTGTTACATTTAAAAATGTCATTCTGTTTCAGGACTGCATTTAGAGAAGCTGTGGCTGCCCCATCCCTGGCAGTGTCCAAGGCCAGCTTGGATGGGGCTCTGAGCAGTCAGCTCTGGGGGAAGGTGTCCCTGCCCATGGCAGCAGGGCTGGAACTGGATGATCCTTAAGGTTCCTTCCAACCCAAACCAGTCCATGATTCTAAGGTTCAATGTCCTAGTAATTCAGTCTGAAGTGGAATAACGTGGTAGAAACAAGCAGCAATAAGTTCAGTTTCTCCTGGACACATTTTTTGCTTGCAGGAGGATAACTACTTAGTTCCCTAGAAAATGTCTAACTAAAATTGTATATATTGTATTCTTACAGGACATGGTGAAGAGTTTGCTCTGTGACATGAACTCTATTATATGCTCTTCTCCATTACACTCTGCTTTTCTCCCACTTTACTGAGACACATACAGAGCACAAGAGCACAACTTAGTTTTCCACTAGTTAGAGAAAACCCCAAACCTTAAAGAAAACAGTTTAAATTATTTATCAAAAGTATTCTTTCCTCCCAGGATTTCTCCTCTGTGCTGCAGCTAAGAATGCAATAAACAGTAGCTGAACTCACACAGCACTTTTCAATCCACTTAGGAGAAGATAACTTGCTATGTTTCAGACACTGCATTGGCGAGCAGAAATATAATACAAGGTTACTCAATCAATAAAAACAGACAAGACTTTTGCTCAGTGACTCGAGATCAGCTACATCTTCGAGCTCAAATAATGTTCCATTATACTGATATAGTTCTGTTGTATCTTCTATAAAAGTTATAAGGGCTTCTTACAGGGTGTCTATGAAATTTTAAAAATTAAAGAAGTTACAGCTACTAGTGACATCTTTGGCTATGCAGAAAAAAAAAAGATAATGGTCTAATAAATCCATCAGATACTATTTTCAAATATAAAATATAATCCAAACACAGGATAATTTCTTTAGGCTTGCAAGAGACATTTTTTTTCTTTTATGCTGCCATGCATGATTTTATAAGCCAAATAATTCCTTATTACATGGAGTCAGTTTGTCTGCACAGGAAAGGGTTAAGGAAATGCTTATGGGACACAAGCATATTAATGACAGACATGCAAGAGGCTACTACCTCTATGTCTGGATATAAAATTTCTGAAAACATGATGTGTCCATTTACAACTTCAGCCGTGTAAGACCTGTATTCTGGCCCATGACAGGGCCACAGCTGTCTCTGTATATTGAAAATAAAGACAATAATTCTTGACAGTTAAAAGATAAAAGGCAAGTATAGTAGCTTCTGCATAGTCTCCCTGAGCAAATAAAACAGTGGCAGTGCAGTGAAATACAGAGTTCTGAGATAAAGGCAGAGTCAGATACTCAAATACTCCAAAGTCAGCATTAACTCCAAGCAGTAAAATGAGCTCCCAGAACAAAGTGTCTTTTTAGAGAAGTGACCAAAAAAGAAAAAAAGAACACAGATATGCCACCTGCAGTAAAACAGGTGACAGGAATGTAACAAAATACATTAAAAAGTTCCAAATATGCTTAATAGATTATAGTTCAGCACAGTTATAATGCAGTTTAGCCTACTGATAATGCCTTAGAAAGTTCTTCTGCTTTGAAACCAGAGTGCAATGATGAAAAAGCCATGACTTAGCAGCAAAATCTCCAGGCAAATAATGAGAGAGTCAAGAATCTTGTCCAAACAACTGACATGTCTCTCCTGCAGACCAGCACTGCCTGAAGCCCTGGAGGGGTCTTAGCTTTGAAAGGAGAGTTTACTCCTACACTTGCTGTAAATAACAGGGAATATTTGTGTGACCTTCTGGGTTTAAGCCTTTGCTGGTAGCCACAGCTTGCTGGAAAGCAAGATAAACTGTGATAGCAGAAGTACAACTATACCTTGTGAGATGCAAAGCAAAATTGGAGCATTTTTATCTTCAGCTTTTGCTCAAAGGATGTGTATAAAATAGCACTGAATATTTACATAATGCTGTCCAGTTTCAGCTCTAAGATATTACAAGATTTAGTCCAAAACCCCATGCTTTCAGTGCTAGGTGAGAACATGTAGCACAGCAGATAAGGATAACACTGAAGGTTCACCCCCAGGCATCAGAGGAAATTCTGTTAATGAAAGATTTCTGTTAGTCTGGAATAGTTATGCAAATTTTAAAGATTAAAAGGAGCCCATTAAAAAAAAAAAAGTTACTAAGCAAAGATTCTGCAGTAGAGGGGTGAAGGAATATATCATATTTTGCTGGAAAAGTGCCTGGAAATTTGACACCTAGCTGAATACTGCCTTGGCCTGTGACAGATGAATGGAAGCTCAATAAAAATGATGGTGGAAAGTGAAAAGGACGAATTCTGATGACAGAGCTGTCTCAAGTCTTACTTGAGTGCTCCTCCTGGCCCTCAAGGAGCCCTCTCAAGATGATGTCTTCCTTTCTGTGATCTCCTCAAAGAACTCAGCAGCTGTATTTTCCACTGCTGTTTGTTGTGGAATTCAGTTCTTGATTAAACTTGAAATAATTGTCAGAGTGCCCACCAATGTCTTTGTATAAGATTCTTGCAAGGACTTGGTTGATGGCAGCCATTAATTATTACTACAACAATTAAACAAGTGTTTTCCTGAAAAGTGCTGCAGATAAGGATGAATTTACTGGTTTGATCATGCTTTATTTATCAGAGCTCTCAAGATTCTGTACTTATAGCTTTTTTCCCCCTTGACATAGAAAACCTTTACTGCCTGATCCATTTTTGCATTTTTTACCATGTGTTTTTGATACTGGCATGCTCAGACAGCTGGAGGTAGCAGGAACAAGTGAAGTAGCAAGAGAAGACTGATGCTCAGTCAGTTATATAACTAGATAAACTCTACTGCCTCAATCAATACGGTCAAGAAAATACCTCAAAAAATGAGTCCACAGAAGATGTGTCTTAGAAGACCAGGGATGAAGCACCTGTCCCTCCATCACACTCTCCTGTTATCTGTGTGCTCATATTTAATTATCCAGTGTTATCACACTGTGTACATTTTTATTTCAAAGGCAGTATTTCAAAGTTCTAAATCCTCTGAATTATAAAACAAGGTTTAATGAAAAACTTCAGAAAATAGTTTAAAATGTTGACACAAAAATATCTTTAGAGTGCAAAAAGGCATTATTTGTAAGTATTCATTTATTATCAGCTATTAACATTAAATCAGTGTTAGCTGACTGTGCTATTTATTTTGAAAGCAAATAATCTAAATTCTTTCATAATTTTTCATAACATACTTATCATTAATGTGATGAAATCCCATTTAAGCTTAGTGTTCTCTTAATCTGCAAGCCCAAGGATAACACATTGCCCTGTGTAGAAATTTGTTACTTATGGTTTTTATTTGATATTCAGATTGCAATTTTTGATTTTTAAAACCCCATGTTCTTTCACCTCAAATAAGGTAAAACATTAATGGCTAATTTTATAGCCTGAATTATTTTTTATGTCTCCTACCTTTTATAGCTAGAATTTCTCTCTCATTTCTGGGAATTGGTTTAGAATGATAAATACTGGTGTGAAAATCCTGAAGTTCATCTATGCAATGAAGGATTGTGCCCTTCACAAGCTTTCAGAGAAGCAGAAGATATCTGAGCAACCTTGCAGTGTTCAGCAAACAGAACTGTTATTGGATAATGGTTGCCCCCACTGTAAGGATGCCTGCAGGGATACTGTCAGTGCTAATTAATGTTAGTGTCAACGCTGTCTCTGTTCAAAAAAAGAAAAATAATGGCAAACAAACAAGCAAAAAGAGTCACAAAAATCCATCAGTCAAGAAGAACATTTCAAGGTATTTCATTGTCTTTGGCTGCACAGCACATTATAGGAGCCACTTATATATTCATGCTTGTTAAAAATAGTAGAGAACTTAACAGTGTTTTAAACTGATTGTTATTTAAAGAACACCTGACATCCAGAGATGTCTCACTGTCCATCACAACAAAATTGCTGCTATATCTGGAGGCTACTTAGAAGCTTAAGTTTTGATAAAGGAAGTCAAAGACATTTCTTCATCACCAAAGTCACCTGAATTTCAAGTCCATTTTTTCCTTGAGTGTGAAGGTATTAGAGCTTTTTAAAAAACTGACAGAACTTGTTCAGGATTTTCAAAATAATTTATTTAGTATTCTAGGGTCAGTATGGCTGTTACCCTCCAAAATAATAGCACTGGACAATTTTCTTTGTATTTATTTTATGCACCTTGCTTTTCCCTTTTAAACTGGAATGGCACTAGTGCTGTATTACTAGTGAGTCTTACAACATCTGCATGTCATTTTGTTTCCCTTTTCCTTGAACAACAGCCTTCATGCCTCTCATAAATCTCCTGTCTCATTCTTGGTCTCAATTCCTTGTCCTTTCTTTCTGGATGCTTTCATTTCTCAACAGACCTGACTAATCCTCCTCATGCATCTCCAGACTCACTCACATATCCCTGCATGAAGCAAAATGACACTCCATCCTTGAGAATTACCCAGAGCAACTTCCAATTAAAGAAAGAAAATTGTTCAGTGTTAATTGCCCTTTGGAAAATCAAATTTCTCTGGATTTTTTGTTGTTGAGGAAAACAGTGAGATTACATCAGCATAAATGCCTGTAAAAAAACTGAAGTCACTAGGCATAAGGCAGAGCAACATCCAAAGCCAATGAGCCATAGGGGTCTCAGCAGCTATTTATAGTATCCCCTACTTAAAATTTATGTAAGGATTTTCCCTGGGGCCTTCACAGTCCTACAGTTTCCAACATCAAGCAAAATAATTATAGATTACTCTTACCCGATAACCTCTCCAGAAGGACTGGATTAGTATGCTTGCTTCTTCTTCTGATAGAAGCAGAAATAGAGGAACTGGTGGTCTAGGACTTAAAAAAAAATTAAATTTAACAGACAGCCTATAAATTTAAAACACTTTCTTTCCTAACAGTATATTTTATCAAAAAGAGAAATGTTGTCCAGGAGCCTGAAAGACACAATTTCTTATTGCTCTGAAAACAAAATGCACAAAGAATGTCTCCTTTACAAATATATTGTTATATACACTGCAAGAATTCCTTCTTAAAACCATAATGTACAAATTGCACATCAAGCACAGTCATGTTTCTTACTCCCCCTATTATGGTAAGGTTTGGGGTGGCAGTGGGAGGTGGGCAAGGGAAGCAGTCTGCCATTTGTAAAGCAGGGAAGGTTTTAGTGCATGTGCAACAATGAACAGACTTATGATGTAAATGTTTATTACATGAAATACACAGAATATAAACATATCTTAGTACATTCATTTACATTATGGTGTCACTTTAAATTAAAATGGGCTGAAAAATAATGATTATCACATCTGCATAGCACGAACCCATGATTAGAAATGCCTAAACAAGTTCTTAAAATGCTGAAATTTTACTTTTGATACCATGTACACTTTCTTTTGGTGATAAAAGAATGTAATACATTTGTGAACTCAACCATTTTCAGCCAAAATATACAGTAGCTTGAAAGCACATTTGGTGATTCTGTTGCTGCCACTTTTAATGAGAACAAGCCAGTAATTAAATTCAGCCATCACTAGCAAAACCTCAAATGACTACATCAAACCTTGCTTCCCAAAAGCCATTTTCTATGGGTGTTGATTTATTTCTCAGACACAATGATTAAAAAAAAAAAATCCACTGGAAAGGACAAAACAAAATTTATTTCTATACTGTCTTTTATGAGAAATGTAATTTGCAGCCAAAGAACTGCAGCATAATAGCACTGCAACTCATGAAAACACCAGTTCTGAAGAGAAGCCTTGGCACAGCATTAGAATGGCTGCCAAGAGCCACTCTCCCTGCACGGGGAACAGACTGAACACAGCCCTGACTTGGAAGAACACAACATGATGAATTTGGATGCAGCACCCACCTACAGACACACACAGCCCATGCAGAACATGATCTATAGCATTTCTATTATAAAGACACTGCAAAGCCCATCAGTAAGAAGCCATTCATTTATGCAGTCTTACATTTTCTGGCTAAAATGCTGCAACATCTTTTGGAAATTTATTTATGGCATATTACAGCCCAAGCTAGGAGGCTTGACAGCTTACATTTTCCTTTCACTTAATTTCATTCATATTAGTCTCTGCCCTAGTAAGCTTCCTATGCTCTCTGACGTCTTTCTCTGAGGGCTTGTCTTCACTGCAGGAGCATTTCAACTTGGAGCACAGCCTCAGCTCTTATCTAATGCTACACTGACTCCACTGGTTCAGCCTGTGTACTCAGCCAAATTGGTCTCATCATCATGTCAGCTGGGTTTTGGCCTACATTTATTTTAATGTGAACTAAAACCTTGGTCTGTTTGGAAAATTTGAAATAAGGCGAAAATAAAAAGCAGTCTCTCCATTCAGCTAAACTGTCTTAGCTCTGTGAACATTAATTAGCATTTCTCCTGCTCAGGGGAAATCATAAGTGCTGGACAAGCAAGGCTTCCTGAGATAACAGCTTCTTATAATCAGACTTAAAAATCTGAAGTTGGACTGGTTTTCCCTGATAGGCTTTCATCCTCTGTTCTATTTTAGATCTTTTGAAAACCAAAACTTAGGGAAAAATCACAGGAAGACCTACATATTTTACAGCAGTTATATCAAAGACACTGAACCTTCTCTAAGAATAGGTACATCTCCAAAGAACGACTTGAGATTTCTCCTAGCCTGCAAGGTCAACTCTGGCATTTCTTTGCTTTTATTTTCAAATTATAAAAATGTCAAGCTTATAATCCAACACTAAAACTGAGAAAGCAATATAAAAAAATCAAGCAAGAACAGGATTTTCTTTTTAGTATGGCAGTCACTGGCAGATATCAATCCTTTCAATGGCACAGCTTTAAAGACCAGAAGTCATGCCAGGTCCAGTTTGGTCTAAGGGAATAAATGGAGAATATACACAATTGACTGCAGGTCAAATAAAAATAGAATCTGAGCAGAGGCAATCACCCCTCAGCAGCCAGCGAGGGAAAGAGGAGTCTGTCATCTGTGGCAGAAGACAGCTGGATGCCTGCAAGATGCAAACTGACACAACAATGTACACTGACTACATTCTGCTTATCTACTCCTTGATTATGCACAATCTTAAAAGCCCACATATGAAACACTATTATGAAACATTATTATGATCTCTATTGAGATATACATTAATTGTTTAACACAAGTCGCACCTGTAAAAGAGCATCAGAAAAATGATTTTTAAGTATTTTATTTTACCATATCTGCATAAAGCAGACACTGACCAAAGTTAAATTCCAGAAACATGTTTCTTGCCTTCTCAGCAAACTTGTACAGATCTTGATTCTGTGAGATATTCTCTACTTATATGACATTAGGAAAGGGGAATTTTGCACCCAGAAAATACAAAACAAACTTGCATTAAATAAATGTAGGAGGCATTGAAAAAAGTTCTTAATGAAGACATGTATCTCATGGATAGATTTCCTCATGGACAGAAGATGGGGCTCTCAAAGAATTCTGAAAAGGGAGGAAAAGAGTCTCTCCATTTTCTTGTCTCCAAAACAGACAAAATAATCTCTGGGGGGTCATAGTCACAGTGAAGGGCACTGAATTCAGGCAGTATTTCCACACACTAATGCCCAGAAACTCTGACTGTCTTCACATTCCCAATCTGTCTCACAAACAGGCCTGATTCCTTCCTTGGAAACAAAATATAAGAAAAAATGTAATCAAGAAGATGTTCAGTGTCTACAATTCAGGGTTTTGCAATGGCTCCTCCTGTCCCAGTGTGTCCCCTAAGAGCAGCAGACCCCCTCCCATTAGGGCAGCAGCCCCAGAGGCAGGTGCTGCAGAGAGCAGCAGCGCCTGGCTCCTGGTGTGCAGGGGAGGCTGGAATCTCAGGGGCAGCCACGGAATGGCCTGGGTTCCTCTCTGCCTTTAGAAAGCTCTACTCTGGAAGTGTTGAAGCAATCCTCATGCAAAGGATGAGGCCTCCTAAGTTTCAGTGCAGTGGCCACAGCCACATTCACTTCACCCTTAGTTTGACTGTGATGGTTATTGCTCTGGAATATTTAGATCACGTACAAACACAGGCAATGACAGAGTCACTGAAAAATTCATAATCTAAAGGAACAGACCCCAGAACAGGGGTAACACACAAGTAAATTACTGTGGTGATCTGCATAACTCTTCATAAAAGGATTCTGAGAAAGTCTTTGTTTTGGGAAATACTCAAAAAAAAAAAATCACATGCTGGTCAGAATAACCAAAAAACTCTGCTGGAAATTTCTCAAAGTACTTATCTTTCATATTTGCAGTATTTCTTATTTCTAATCATAGAATCTAAAAAGGCTACAGCAACAGCTGCCTTCCTTAGGTCTTTCTTCTTACATGCCTATTCAAATCCCCAAAAGTGTGCAAAAATGAGAAAGTATTGTTTTGATTCAAAATAAATGTCTCAAAAATCTCTGATTAAAAATACTAAGGTCATTTACCCAAAAAGCAGGAAAATGGTGGTTCATAAGCAATCAAATGCTGAAGTACTGATTCAGCTGACCTGGTATTTAAAATCAATTACATATATTGATCAAATATTACACAGGCACTGCATGAGCCTCTCAGATTTCCAGGGGAATATTCCCACAGACACTTGACAGAAATACCCTGGAACATTTTCACAGGTCAAACAGTGTGTGAACTGAGACCTTTCTTTGTAACATTTTCAGTATTAATACAACTATTCCCTAGTCAGAAATAAATTCCTAATCACTAGTTTTCTTTTGCAACAATCTAAATGCACTAGAAGAAGATTATTAGTATTTGACCAAAAAAAAAATCCTTACAATATACAAGAAAACACTTTAGTGCATTATATGAAGAGTACATTTTTGAAGGATTGTAAACGTGGGAATAACCAAATTTACACTTCTTAAAAAAGGAACTGCAACCAAGTAGACATCTTAAAGTGTGACTCCTGCTAGTTGCAGGAGTCTGAACTCTTCTTCTCTATCCTCTTGTCCAAATAAAAGCTCCTTTATACTGTCAATAGTGAATTGAATTTAAAATGTTATAAATACATTTGAGAGTGTTATCAAATGACCATAGTGATAATATGCATTCAACTGCTACACACATACCAACTATTTATATGCTTGCTTAACTATTTATAATGCAGAAAAGACAAGACAGTGTGGAGCTAACATGAGAAATTTGTTATGTGGGGAGGCAGAGTCATGTAACCAACAGGAGACTGAGGCAGAACAGGTGATTTGTAACCAGAATGCCAGAGGAATTAGAGGAAGCACAGCAAGAAGTCTTTGTAATGAGAACATGCCAAAAAATAGCAGAGCAAGAATCTTATGTCTTCAGTTCTGTCTGAAAATCACAGTGGGTTTCTTGCCTCAACAGGCTCCCCTTGGGAGGACATGCCCACTTTAATGCTCCAACTCAGCTCTCCTTTGCTTGCATACTTGCCACATATTTTGGAAGTCACAAAGCATTGCCTCAGCTTTCTCTCTCCTAGGACCAATATTTATGTAGTCTGTGAGAGTGTCTGTGGGCCTGGACTGAAGGAAAGCAAACATGGACCTGTTCCAAAGGCCACTCATGTCAATGGGAAAATTCCCATCTTTGTTTGTGTACTTTAGGTCAGACTTTGTATGCTGAAAACATGAAAAACTCCCCTTAGTGCTCCAACAGCAGCATTAGGAAGATGTCACAAAGCACTAATAAGTTTTCAGTTTTCTCATTGCCATTTTGACAACCTTTACATAAATTAAAGTATTTTTAATGCATCTGCTATTACAGCCATAACACTTTCAACCCCATAAAGCACCATTACAAAATATAAATATTTTACACAGAAAATGTCTGCAGTCTTTCAACACACAATTTTTAAGTAAAAAATTTCTCCTTTGTTAACCTGAGTTCTGCCACATTACTTGAATGGCAATTTTTACTGGGAAACACACAGTATAGCATCCACAGAGACTTATTTGTTGGACTTCCTATTATTACAATAAAATGTTATTTAAAGCTCAATTTATTAAAGAAAATTAAAGAAGAACATATAAGGAAAACAAAGCATACTCCAAACATGGCTGGATTAGACACAAAGCAATGAAATACAGCAGTGTGCAGCAAGCACAGCCTGCAGAAACTGGGCATATTATGGAAAGAAAAAAAATCAGTCACCCGTGCAAAATTACCCCTATTGGCCATCTGAGAGCTGACAATGAAGTCAACTGTAAAGGCAGCTGAGACCAGCAGACTTCACCCAATTAAAATATCTGGGGGAGGGAGAAAAAAATAATCAATGTATATATATGTGTATACAGATACTTGGCAAAAAGCCACTACTCCAAATTTAGCCATTGTTTATATCTTAGCTGCCCACTTCAGTAGAGCCATGATAAACTCATTTTCTCTGTGTCTGTACACTTGTTTTGGTACACATAGATAGATTAAACCAGGAAATGTGTCCTTCTGAACTGGGTAGCAAGTAAACATCTCTAATAAAAAAGAAGAAAATGTAGATTAAAAAAAAAAAATATTGTGAATTATTTTTCATCTGAACTTCAAAAGCCAGGAAATGCTTGTTCCTGATATAGGTGCATATACCACACACCACTCTCTCTCACTGGACGTAAGGTCCAGGGTTATGTTGAACAATGCTATCCTATTATTAAATTTACATGACAGGCTTTTATGATATCACTGTTTTTCAGAACAGGGAAACACTTTTATTGGTTTCTTCATATTTCTTTCATTAAAATGCTAAAGAAAGCTGGGAAATGATGCTGCCATGTTACTCAGACTATCTATACTAGAAAAGCAAAATTTCAGAGGGATCAGAGCATAATCAGAGCTCACTGACTTTCCCTGGCCCTGATTCAGTACACAAAGCTTGGTTACTTGCAACTGAGCTTCAGTGCTGTTCAACCAGAAACTCCACTGGAAAATGCTGACAAAAGGCAACTGTGGTGCTCATTAGCATATTTATAGGATTACAAAACATTCCCAGCTCGAATTCTGTTTCTTCACTTGGTTCTATCAGCAGCCTCGAATGGAGGAGCAGGCACATCAGTTTATATCCCAGCAAGTGCCCAACAAACATGTGCTGGTTCTGGGTTCAAACTCCACTTTCCTGCCCTCTGAAAGGTGCAGCTGTCCTTTAAGGCAACAGAAATGTCTGGCATGTGATATGGAGATTACCAGTCAGCACTGAAGCTGCTCCTTCTATTGCTTTTGAAGTCTGCTTGGGGAATTGAAGGTTCCCAAGGGATGGAATATTTTGTCAGCACTACTGGTAACATGCAGAACTCAGTGCAAGACAAGGTACCTATACTGAGGTGTCACAGCTGTTGTTACACTAAAGCTGGAAACAAATTCAAATTTTACAAGCTCCTTCACCTACAAAAACTAGGTTTTGAAGGTACAAGGTTTGCATTTAAAAGTCTGAAAACTGATGCAGCATTTAGGTCTCCTTATTAGGGAAAAGTAGGCTGCAAGATCTCATTTAGAAATGCATTGCACAGAAAGTGAAGCTCATAAGACTGTGGCTTTGACTATTCTTTAAAAAAATTAAAATTGAGCTTCAAAGAAGAAACTGGAGGCACTGGAGGAGAGCCAAAAAAGTCATACTCAAGTATGGAATATATTAAAAAAAGCTGGATCCCGGATAGAACAAAAACAATAGTCCTCTGGGGATTTTTTGTTTTGGTGGTTTTTTTAAGCATTAAGACTGCTTGGCACTGATAAACCCATCTAAACAGTTGGGATGAGGATGCTTCCCATCAAAATTTGACCAGCACTCTTTAGTATATGGTCTTTTATATATTCTTAATCCTGTTAAAAAAATTAAAACTCCTTTAAAAATAGAAATGGAAATTACAATAAAAAGCATAGAATGAATTACATTTTAAGTGTGATAGCTGGAAAGATATAACAATAAACTATTTATGACATATCCAGGACATAATAATAAATTCTCTTTTTTTACTTTTATTTAATATTGCAGCCTTTCACTTTGCTCCAATAGTATTTACTTCAGAAGCAGCATTTTTTAAATCTGTAATTTTAGGATAAGATCACTAAAAGTAGTTATTTAATAATAATTTTAAAAATTATTATTTTAAGGGCCTAGTTGTTTAGAGGATTTAAGATGAAGTGTATCAACTTAAGGAGGACTCTGACACTCCAGTGTCCTTGTGGAGCTGTCACTACGTTATTTAGGAGCAGCATCGCTAACAGAAGCTATGAGTCATCCAGGCTGTGATTCCACAGTGTATTTCTCCTGTTGGCAAAGCTGACTTAAGCAGTTCCTGCCACCACCTCTCTATCTTAGCAGCTCATTTGTTCTGTTCACCTTGCCCTGAGCCCTTCATTTTAATCCTTTGTGCCAATAAACAGGTTTGCCACTCCCCAAGGTGAAGCAGACTGGAGAAATGATGTTTTCAATAGCTGTCCAAACCCTCCTCACACAGTTTGGCAGAGAGATTCCTAACTCCGAGTAGGGCCCTGATCAGAATAATCAAGCACCCTACCAAACAGACAAGGAGCTATTAGGGTGCCTACAAGCAGGGTGGGGTGAAGAACAAGAGAGAGCAGGGAATGTTTTGTTCAGCTTTGCCTCCAAGAGAAATGTTTGTAAAGCTGCGATCTTAACGATTTTATCTTTGGTACAAACATCCATCCTCACAAACCCGCGGTACCAAAACGGCCGTACTGGCCAAGGGCTCTTCTGTGTGCTTGAGAAATGGGTACAACAACCAGCCTGCAGCTCCTGCTCACTTTACAAAGCACTAAACCACAGCCTTAGATGGGCATCTCGTTGGCAAGGACTGTGTTTGACAGAATGAAGCAGATGTGTCCCAGCAGAGGCAGGTTTGAACAGCAGTGCCAGGACAGCACGATGGCTGAAGGTACCAGAGCTGAGATGAAATGGGTCATTCTCCAAAGGGGTTTGTACTGCAGAAATGTCCTTCACAGCTCTGACCACCTCTCAGGGAATCAAAGCCAACCCTTTTGACACAATTGCCAGCTTATCCACAAAGGCCTGGGATAAGGAGCTTTCCTCTTCCTCCATTGGTGTCTCAAGGTTGCAAGTGTCACACGTCAAGAATTCAAAAAAAGTTCAATTTCTACTTACATCACATGACAAAGTGAATGTATCTACAAACATATTAATCTCTAGTTTTCACCAATTACCAATCCAGATTCCAGTTCAGTTTTCACATCAAAAATCTTCTTTAGAATCTGACCTCTGTTAGTTTCTTATTCCCTCACTGTGGACTAGCCTTTGCTTTTCTCACACAGCAACTATATTTTAAAGTAAATGCAGTCTCAAGGACAGTAGCATTTATTTCAAAACTATGGTGCTGTTTGGTTCTAAGAAAATAACAAGGAATATATGATTGAGGCTGCCAAATAAGTGCTCATTTCTCAAAGTCACAGATGTCTGCAGAAATGCATGCTGATGCCAAGGATTGTTACAGGTATTTCGAAAGCAGCTGCTTACAGTTAGAGAAGAATTTCTTGACTATAATCTCAAAGATTTCCATAGGAGAAAGCAGCACTGAAAAAATTGCTTTACCCCTTAGTACAAAGATGTTCATAATACTACCAGACTATTCAAATGTCCTTCATTCCTTCATTCTACTATTAAAATGTTTAGGAATTTGAAATTAATTTATCTGTGAACAATTCTGGTACAAAATACCTTGTAAGCAATACACTGGCCAGTTGGAAACTATCACATAGTTCTTTGTTGCACACAGAAAAGGGCATCTTTGAGGGCACAACTGCAACATATTGAGGCTTTACTACTTTTTTGGGATAGCAGAGGCAAAAGAATAAAAGGAGAAAAAATTATTTTGAGTATTGCAATAACTTACTGGTCCTTTAGCCAGTCCTTAACAAAAGGAATGGAAAACAATTCTGTGAATGACTCATCCTTCCTCTTTGGATTCTTGCTAAAGAAAAAGGAAAACAACTCATATTAATTTAAATTTCAGCCATTCAATTTGCAAATTAGTGCCTTGGAATCACTGAACATACTTAGTAGCAAAAAACATGATTAACTTACTTGTATAACCACTCAGTTAGGAAATCAGAAGGAATAAAAATGGTTCTTTTCCCCTAAAGACAGAAGACAGTATCAAATTATTTATTATTTTTGGATTGGTCAAAAGTTTAAGATAAATTGACTGCTTTTTATTAAATAAAATATACAGTACATTACTCTGTCTACTCTTTATTGCTACTGCCAACAGCCAGTGGCTCAGCCAAAATTTTAGAAATTTTGTGGAATGATTTCAAGACAAACTATGAGTGAGAAAATTCTACATATATTATCTTGGTGTTTGCTGCAGTAGATCTAGAACAAAGATCTCTGAATGGTGCTCTAAGTGGCAATGTCATTGTGAAGAAATTAACAGAACTCATTCATACATGAAAATATGTTGCAAATTCCTTGCCATTTTGTTTAAACGTCTATTATCATACTCAAAATACTTCATTTCTTCCAAAACACAGAGGGAACATTGATTGGATATTGGCTCCTCCTGCATGGAACCAGCTTGAAGATGTTGTGAATCCACACAGGCAGAGTATTGTGTGGCTGCTCTGACCAAATCCTCTGCTGGGTGGTCCAGACAGGGAGGCAAAACCAAAGGAAGGCTTTTGTCTGTCCACAGCCACAGAAACCATGGACATTAGGAGAGAACCAGGTAAAAAGTTCAAAACCTGAAACTTCACAGCAAAACATTTGTGTCCTTTGCTCCCCGTTCTCAATCTTAACCAAAAGAGAATTTTGCAAAATGTTTTGCAGCAGGTTGTCCTCAGGGACTCGTGCAGCCAGTAGCACAGCCAGCCATTCGGAGCCTGCATTTTGATAAAGCCAGAATGGATCAGGAAATCCTTTTTTTTTTAAGCATTTCCTCTGACATTCCATCTTGACAGATTGAATGTATAAATTATACAGGCGCTCATTCTGCTTATCACAAAGCACAGTAACCATGATGTGGAGAATGGCCCATGGAGTTCTGATTGGAATAACAGAAGAGCTTGATCAGTATCTTCAGAAGCCCTCTGACATGAGATGTGCCCTGGATGCACACAGTCACAGTGAACCCTAAAAGACATTGAGCCCTGCAGCCCTGGGGCACCAAGTGCTTCATCACAATGGCAGCCATTGCAAAAAGCAAGCTGAGCTCCCATCCCATCTCCTGTCAAACAGGAGATTCAGCTGTAATTGCTTCTTAGGAAAACAATTCACACTGGTCAACAGCTTTTGTGAAAATACTTAATGTCACAAAACAGGCTGGTCTTGATTAAAGTGTAAGAAGTTAAGATACTACTACAACTTGCTAAGGAAAATACAATGAACAGGAAAATTGAAAAATTACTTTATTCTTTGCATTATCCTCAGATGTGAACAGAGAGGCAGGAAATAATAATAATTCTTTCAGTTCATGGTATATATCATAATCTGGGGGTCAGCCACAGGTGAAGTGGAAGAGGAACATCGTGTGAGGTGCTGACTGCCCAGGGAAGAGCACAGGGCAGTCACATAGCTGGGGATGACAAGTGTGAAGTTCAGTGCTGGACTGCAGGGCTGTCCTACAGGATGCACAGGAAAGCTTTTAATTTTCTAAGACAATCTTACCCTTGGTAGAAATACAGTCTGACTCCAACAGAGGAAAAAAAAAGGAAAAAAAAAGAAAAGAAAAAAAAATAAAAGAAAAAAGAGAGAGCTTTTAAAAAAAAATAAAGCAGAAGAACAGAAAATGAGATCATCATAAAACAATTATTAATCCTGAGCCATACATGCCTTTATTATCTGTTTTGTGAAAACCAAAGCTTTGGGGTTCAGGTAGGGCTCCACCAAGATTAAGTGCTTGGCTGGGAAGAAACACAGCTCCTCATGCAATTTTCACACTTATGCTAATACCAAATGCTGTTCCAAGAAGCCCAACACTTAAACTTTAAGAGACAATACCCTCACTGCAGAGCTTTCTATGAGTCACTTCAAATGTTAAATGGACAAATCCTGACTTGCACAGAATCTGTAAGCAAACAGCAGTCTGATTGTGACTGTACAGCTATTCTCAATCACAGGATGAAAATGGGTCCCATTACTTAGGGAATTGTTTCAGAGAATAAATTCTACACTTTGACAACAAAATTTGATTTAATCTAGCAGTTGTAATTTAATCTGTTTTAAGTAAATTGCTTTTCTTTTGCAATGGGAAAAAATGATCAGAACAGAGTTCTCAAAACAGCCATCACCAAAGGAATCAAATTCATCTTGTTTTATCCTTGTTAGAGGCAGTGAACTTAGCAGAGAGGAATTCAATCAAGCTGAGTATTTTTTATTTTATTTTCTTTTCCAGGAAACAGTTTATTTTGCTAGTGAATTAAATCATTAGTTGCACAGCAGTCAATATTTATACAGGGAAAAAATTACATAAATTGACCTGCCTTTGACACATTCCTCCTATGCTGCATGAATCCGGATAAAAAACAGGAAATATCTGTACAATGTGCATTGTTAACCTGCAGATGTGTTTATAAACTGTTTATATTCAGAATTAATTTTCCATTTTTCAGTTTAAATATGATGCGCTTGGCAATAATCATGAAAATATACTGGTGATCAGAAGATGGCAAAGTCATTAGGAAACCTTCTTCCATTCCCTTTCCCTGATCCATCATAATTTTAAATATGTTCCATTATAGAGCCTGATACAGCTTCCTCCTTCTGTGATAGCAAACTAGAAAGAAAAGTCAGAGTTATTCTCATAAAAACATTTATACATTGTTCATTTTAATGCTGAAAAATGAATGCATTAGTAGGTTCTCATGAAAGAAAATATTTAAGAAAATAGTCTTTCCCCTGTAGGCATTTGACAGCAGATGGGATAAAACACAGGAAAACTTATGGTAGGAAAAAAAAATCAGTAAGGGAATACACTGGGCAATCTAATAGGTTTCTTTCATCTCTAATTTAAAAATGAAGCTTCTGCAGACTGTTCTCATATTTATGTCAGTTTGAAGTCTGCACACATATCTAGCAGCTGATGGCTTTTCTAGGCTTTAGCTTTTCAGATTTTTTGTATGCATCACATAATGCAAGAGAGCCTATTTTAAATTAAATGTATGAACGGTTATGTTTCTTTATCACCTTTCAAAAAAGATCTTTCCTACACAAATCCCTGCTTCCAGCACAACCATTTCCCTTTCCTGACTTTCCCATGTGATTGTACAATTCTTCCTCTCCAAACATGGATGCTCCTTCTCTGGTCTCTCCCTTGAACTCCCCTGTTGGCCCCAGGATCTGATTTCCTTAACACAATTTCAATTGCTCAAAAGCTCTCCTATTTAACTTTTCCTTCTCTTCTCATTCATCTTAATTTCCTTTCAAAACATGAAAACCTTCAGTCCCTCTCATCAAAATCCCACTCTTCATTGTCTCTCACCATTCCCTCTCTCTTCTCCTGGGCCCATTCAACATTGATTGCAGTCATTCCTCCCTTCCTTCCAGGGCTTCTTCCATTCATCTTCCACTGGTTTATTCTGTACCACTGCCCTTTACAGGCTCTAGTGACTCATAGCCAGAATTCAAACCCAGTATTCTTTTCTCATCCTTCATCATTTCTCTTAGCTTCATCACAATTAATCTTCTTCATGTCCTGTTGTCTCATGAATTCCATGAATCTTTTGAATCTCTGTTGTCCTCTTATTTGTGGAAGCTGTATTCCAACGTGTCTATCACAAGATCCTTTCTCCCTGTTCCTACTTTGGGTTTGTAAGGACTCTGCTTTTGATCCTAAAATTCAGTTCAAGTTATTTCATTGGCCATTTTAATACAAATTATAGCAATTGGGGTTTTTTCCCTCCAGATCCATATGGAACAACACATTTCTTAGCAAACTAAAGGATAACTAAAAATCACATATTTATGCTAGATAAGGAAACAGAATGTGCAAGTTCAAGCACCTGGACAACAATGGAAAATAACATAAATATTCAATTATATGGCAAGCATGAAGAGCTATTGTTTTCCTAGTTATTGTTGAAAAGGAGGAAGAAATGAGGTCACAGTGGAAAACTATCACCTGACCTCAGCTTGCTTTCCTGACTTGGCTCCCCAGTGGCAGGGCATCTCTTCACATGTGTCTTTTCTACAAGCTGAACTCATTTTTATCAAGTTTCTATACATTAGAAAATCATTGCTTTTAGTAGTTTTCTATAAAGCTGCACACAGACCCATACAAAATCCATTTTCAGCACACACACTTTCTAATATACATACCACTGAAGATCTGCAAAATTTCTCAGATTAAAAATAGACAGAGTAACCTTAGATTTGTTCTGAGTTTGAAACTGAAATATTTCTAAGAATTTCAATATTATTAAAATATTTGTGTTTAAAATATTATTAAAATCTTTGTAATAAGTTTTATTGTCTTCAGAAATAGCTAACATCTATCAAAACCTGTATTTTAAACCATTTGTAGGACATGCCTTTCTCCTAAACAATATATGCTTCCAAAAAAAGAATCAATATAGATTTTATTAAAAGTGTGATGAATAATATATGTTCAATCTTTTTCTTGGCTAGGTAATCTAAATGTGATGGCAGGAATGACAGACAGATATCATATAAATGAACCATTTCCCTGTTTCACCTGTATTCATCACAGCTTACAGATACATATACACACCTGTAAACACATCAGTTTATAGACACACAGAAATTTTGTGAAGACTGAGAATAATTTGAAATAACTGGTATTAAATGTACAGGTTTGGATCTGAAATTCAAATTCTCAATTTTCTCAATGGTTTGAGAAAATAGCAGAAATGATGGGAATCCCCCCAGCCCCCAGTACCTAAGCTATTGCTGGGGCTCTGCTGGGCTGCAGTGATGCAGTCAGGAATGCATTTATGCTTTATTTTGCACCAGTCCTAGTGGGTTTTTAAGCATTACCTATAGCCAATGAGGAATGTCTCTCTAGACGTACCCTGAAAACAAATTTATAAAAACACATGTAGCAAACAATTATTTTTAAATCTGCATTTTTATAAGCTCATTCAAATACCCTGTCTTCCAGTTAAATGCAATTTACAGAGAAAAACAAGCTAAAATAGAAAATTTATCTCTATTTCAATGCCAGACCAGCAAAAATAATTGAGTCACAAAGTAAAATTCAAGTTCTGTACATCATCCTCAAATGAGTGAAATGTATTAATGCGAAAGGAAGCCTGCTCCTCTAAAACACAACACTATTCAGGGTAGATACAATCAGATATTTAAGGAGGATTTGTAGAGAGCTAGAGATTGTCATTATGATCAAGTTCGTGTAGAATTTAATCTGTTCTGAATTACCGGAGAAAAAAACATTTATAACCAGATCCAAAAAAAAAAAAGCCAAAAAACTGATATGTTAGATTATTGTGGATGGTTTTCTTGCAAAAGACCAAATTTAAGAAATACTGCCTGTGAAAGAAAAGGCTGTAACTTCCTGCCAGTGATTTGAAATGAAAACTACAAACTAACCTCAAAACACTTCTCCTTCTCTGCTTCATGCAGAAGT
Source organism: Motacilla alba alba (assembly GCF_015832195.1). Classification (NCBI taxonomy): domain Eukaryota; kingdom Metazoa; phylum Chordata; class Aves; order Passeriformes; family Motacillidae; genus Motacilla; species Motacilla alba. Next base: position 8,721,214 of record NC_052029.1, on the reverse strand, counting down.
GCAGCCAGTCCTGGCAAGAGCACTGGGAAGATGTAAAACTCCAAGAACTCTCGAGGAGAACCTGAGCAAAACAGGACAGCCTTCACTTACAGCCAAGCACGTGGATTTCACAAAAACACCACCATTAGATAGCCTAAAGTCAGTACCAGTCATTTTGTCAATACCATCACAGCTTGGACAAAGCAGATTCATTCCCTTCACACACAGCCACTGGTCTGTCTTCACTCCTCAACAAACACAACACCAACTTGGGTAAATTTCAAACTGAATGTGCACAAACACTGCAAACTCAATGTTGGTGCCTCAGAGATGTCAGATATAGTTTTAAGTGAAGAAACTCAGACACCAGAAGCAGTTTAGTCACAGAAGTGAAAAGCTCTGTGAATTAATTTACCCTGACAGGAAGAAATTAGCCTGTGCTGAACTCAGTGCTGCTGCAGTTAGACCACTTTAGTATCTCATGCCCTTTACAATCTGCACTATCAGAGTTAGTCATAAAACTGAATTTCTAGACAGAGGAAAAACCAAAGGTTATATTGTAATGATGCTGTGATTTCTTTGTCATAATTGCTTCATACTTGCCAGATCCTTCAGAGACTTTAACTTGACTCTATGTATCCAACCTTTCCCCTCTCACAGGGCTGACTGGGTTGGCACCTTCCCCATTCAGACAGTATTCAGGTTTTGGTGGGATCAGCAAAGATTAAATCATACAAATACTCTCTTCTGGCTGAAACACTGAATTTATTCTCAGCTTTATACCTTTAATTGGTTCATATACTGCCAGAAAATGCTCATAATTGGGAGGACGCTATTTTTATAGAAGGCAAGGGTAGCACTGCTTCTGACTTGCACCAGGAATTCCTAATGAGCAAGAATTAATGGAAGACAGGACAAAATGAGGGGCTAAAATGCATAAAAAAACCACACTGCTGCTTGGTAAATTCATTATAAAGCATAGCAATTGATAAAAGTGGAAGAACAAAACTTCAGAGCTGCTTCCACTCTCATCTTGAATCAGATGGGTGACAGCAGTTTTCAAATTCAATTGTCTACTTAGTCTATTGACCTTAGTTTTGCATTATTAAATCAGAGGAAGAAATGCCTGCCATTTCTGATTTAGGTGCCTAAATAAAAAGTCACTTATTCAGAAGAGCACAGAAGTACCTTAGCTGGTCAATGCTATTGGTTTGTAATGCCTAATTTGATATTTCTTCCATTGACCAAGTGGCCAAGCTGGCTCCCTGATTTCAGACCAGAAGCCAAACCATGCAAATTCCACACAAGCAAAGGTGTTGTTGCTGTTAACACTCTAAATTAAATAAATTACAAATCCTTGCCATATGCAAGACAAATAATCACAGCAGGGTTCAAGATAATATACTCCTACTCACATTTTTTTGGATCAGGGGGTTCTCCAGGGGGGGCTTCCCCAAGTGCAGATAGCAGATATTGGGCTGCAGGGGCAGAAAAAAGTTGTTCCATAGGAATTTCTGCTTCCTTCTCTCCTTCCTTCTGCACCTGCTCAAAATACATGTATCCAGTCTAAATACCCCAACAGACTAGACAAAAAGATACAAATCAATTAAACAGAAAAAATTATAAGGTCAGTTTAAAAATATGGAATTATAATTTCTAATTCAAATATTGTATTATTTATGTATTTCCTGAATACTTGAAAATATAATAATTACACTTAAATAATAATGCACTTAAGTAATAACATAAATAACTACATGTCGTGGTTTGAGAGGAAATGAGTTTTTGGGAGGTGGTAGTGGTCAAACCAGTAGGTGCCCAGATGTGGATATTGGCACCTGGTTTGACCATTGAGGATATGGATCCGCCTCTGAGAACACAGGGGTTAAAAGCGAGAGCTCCCAGGGGATCGTCCTCTTTTGGTTCCGGTCGGAGGAGAGTTCAGACCTCCCCTGCCCAGCTTCGGGCTGGGTGGGGGAGGGAAAAAAGCCATGTGGCCGAGGGAGGTAGGCCCGGAGCCTTGGGCAGAGACGGAAGAGACGGAAGGGTGGAAGAACTCGAAGAGGTAGTGGGCAGCCCCCCTTTCTCAAAAGGGAGAGAGAGAGAGAGAGAGAGAGAGAGAGAGAGAGAGAGAGAGAGAGAGAGAGAGAGAGAGAGAGGTGCCAGTGCTATCTTGAAATTCGATAGCACTGGCCTGGCCGAGGAAGAGAAGGGGGGGGGGGCGACGAGGGGAAGAGTGCCCGATGAGTAGTGTGGGAATTCAAGATAAGCAGAGACTGTGATTTTAACCCTTCTGTGAGACGATGGAAAACCTTGCAAATGTTGATCCTCCGGGAGCTGAGGGAGGAGAGAAACGGATAAGAAGGAATGCGCAAGTGTGATGCAGAGTTGTGCAAGTGAAGAAGGACTGGGAGAAGTTGAGGAAATCCTAGGTGGAGGAGATGATGGAGTGGCTTTTGGCTGGACTTTTCTTGTATTAGCCATGGATAGAACCTTTCCTATAATACAGAGACTGCATTTTAGGGGGAGGCTGCGCCAAAGGAGTGATGTGAGCGGAGACGACAGGTGATGAAGAGATGGTGAGACCCCTCGGCCCCAGGGGGTGAAATATTGGGGGGGACTGGTGTCCCAAAAATGAGGTGAGAGACTGTCGTTCTCTTCTGGAATTGGGCAAGGCATCCTTGAAAGGGGAAACCCTAAAAGCAGCTCTGGTCCATGTGCAGTGGTGAGAGCACTGAACATGGAAGGAAGAAGTCAGGACGTGCAGTTGCTGAGTGACGGGGATTGGCCTGTGGCACAAGGAGGGCTCCTTCTCTCCTTGATGAAATGAGAAGTGATTGTCGGAAGGGTGGAGATGGACTGAGTTGATTATCTGAAGGGTGATAGACTGGATTAAGATCTAAGGTTTTGTGATATTCTGTAAGAATTGAGTGGGGGGAGGAGAAATGTTTGAAAGGTTTCCATTCTGCTCTGTGTGTTAATTTTATTGTAATTGTGTAATAATAAAGTTTTTTTCTTTTGTTTGCAAGTGGAGGCCTGCTTTGCTCTGTCTCTGATCACATCTCACAGCAGACACCAGGGAAGAATAAGTTTTCATGGGGGCACTGGCATTGGGCCAGGGTCAAACCATGACACTACACTTTAAAAACTTCTGCAGTTTCCAACACAGTAAGATCATCCAGACCTAACAGAAGGTACATGACTCCTTTTGACAGAATATGGTGAGATATCACAATTTAAAAAATATTTTATCCCTTGTAAGAAATAGTAATTATTTGTAAATTAATACTGGTAGCCTTTTCTGAACAACTATTTTCCACTCATAAGCTTAAATATCTCTTTCACATTGTTCAGAAGTCCTGACATTCACCTTTTAAAGAAAATAAACTTTTCTTGTTAGCATTACCCAAGCTGCTTTAAATACAAGCAATTATTTGGAATATTACATTCGTTGGTTCAAATAAGCTGTTTGAAAAAGAATAGTTTTGTTTTCATTTTATGAATGAGTCTACCCTGTGGGTACCTAATTTTCACAATTAGTTGTTTGAAATATTTTCAGTCCATCTCTTTGCGGATTTTTAACTTGAACTGTACTCACTGATTCTTGTTTTGATTCATGGTCTTGTTTTGATTGATCATCATCTGAAAATTGAGGCTGTTCCTCTCCATGCTCTAAAAGTAAAAAAAAAGTACATTTACCAGGAGACCTAAAAATATATTTCTTTTCCTCCTAAAGCAACATTATTTTTAAAGGTGTTTATTTAGGTTTAAAAAAACCAGAAGTTAGTATGCAATAAGTATTTGTATAACATGAAATCTAACATTTTAAAAGGAGCAAGAAACTTAGACACTCTTGTCATGTCCTCTCTTGAGCTTTAAATCAAGTGCAAGGCTCTCACTGACAAAAGAACCCTTTATTAGGAAGAAGATACCAAAACAAACCAAAATAATAATTCAAAATATTTCAACACAAGTAAAATGCGCCTGCTCGCCCTCAATTAACCATTGTTTTTACTAGTAGACAATACTTTTCTAGTAGACAATCCACTTTTCACAGTGGATGCCTCTATAAGCAATTAAGTCCCACAGACATTAAGTATGACTGTGTCCACTTGAAATGAAATGAAATGAAACGAAATAAAATAAAATAAACAAAAAACCCAAAGAAGTAGGAGATGTACATGACCCTCAAGGATACTGAGTGACTCAGGCTGAGATGAGTAAAGGACCAAGGGAAGGAACTTGGTGTGAGGAAAGCCACAGATCCCAGAGTGCCGACCACTGAGAGCCGGGCCCGGCAGGTTCAGTTCCACATCCAGTGGGGTTTGGTGGCACCACCAGATCCACGGGTGCTGCAGGTGCCTGGCTTAGAACAATCAGCCTTCCTCCTACCCGAAAATGGCCATTTTATTGCAAACCGCCTACTGTGGGCATTAGGAATGAGAGAGCCCGGTGGGAACTGCAGAACGCAGCGCTGCTGTCCCTCCCAGCTTTGCAATCTCAGTGTTCTGAGACCCTGGGAGAAGCCCAGGGGCTTTGCTCTGGAACGGTGCTCTGAGAGCAGATGTTCTGCGTGTATTTAACATCTGTGCCAGCACTGACACGTTCCGCTCTCTGCTTTCCCCAGGTAACACCCAACTCGTTTCAGCATGACCCACACAGCGCAGGGGCAGGCCGGAGGCCGTGCCGCGCTCGCAGCAGGCTGGCTGCAGCACGAACACACACGAAGGGTGTCTGTTTCGGCGGTAAAAGCACCATAAAGCCCACGAGCAGAACCGCTCGGGGCCCCGGTGCGGGATCAGGGCGGCTCTGGGCGCTCTGTGGGGCGGGCACAGCCCCGCGCCCGGGGACAGCAGCGGGCGGCCCGGGCCGGGGCAGGCCGGGCAGCGGGCAGGGCCGGCCTGAGGGGCCGCGAGGGCCCGGGGAGGCGGCGCGGGACCCCCGCCCGGGGGCTCGGAGCGGAGCCGGGGCCGGGGCTCGCACCTGCGCCGGGGCCGCCCTCCGCCATGGCCGCGTCCCGCGCGTCGCCGCGGCAACGGCTCCGGCAGCGCCCGCGCGGGGCGGGCACGGCGCGATCCCTTCCGGGGCGGCGGCGGCGCTGCACGTGGCCGAGGGAGGTGAGCGCCGCACGGACCGGGCACCGGACCGGGCACCGGCACCGGCACCGGCACCGCCCGCACGGGATGCGGGGCGGCGGGGCGGAGCCGTGCCGTGCCGGTCCGGTCCAAACCGTGCCGTGCCGGTCCAAACCGTGCCGTGCCGGTCCAAACCGTGCCGTGCCGTGCCGTGCCGGTCCAAACCGTGCCGTGCCGTGCCGGGGTCCGGAGCGGGGCGGGCCCCGGGCTGACGCGCCCTCCGCGGGTGCCGCCGGTGGGTGGGCGCGGTGCGGCCCGCACGGACAGCGAGAGGGGCCGTGCGGGGCTTGGGGCGCTTCCCGCCGTCTGACGGCGTGCCTCGGTGGTGATATTGCAAACCAAGTGGGAGTTAGTGAGGTTCTCAGCAAGTGGGTGCCAAAGGCTTCTCTGTTGTAACCAATTCATTGGCACAAATGCCTTGAGAAAAGAAACGGAGAGCAGGGATAAGAAATCACCGATAGAAGCAAGTTTAATGTAATAATTCAGGTGCCTTGGAAGGGTCTTGTAGTGCTGAGTGGGCAGTAAAGCGGTGTGAAGTTCAGTGTTAATGAAAAGTCACAGGTATCTATCAATTAACTCCTCCAGTTGTGTTTGTGTATACACACACGGATATATGTGTTGCTGTTTAGAAAATATATTTGCAGGGTAGGTGTTTCTGTGAAAACGTTATGCTCTGCTGCTGTGAAACACAAGTGGAACCTTGCAAAGCAGCTGAAACAAGGTACACTAAACAGCATGATAAGAAGAATCACCCCAGTAAACAGTGTCTGTATGTGTCTGTATGTCAGCATGTTCTGGTTCCATATCATGGAAAGCAGACTGAAATTAGAAAGAGTGTCAGGGACAATGGGGGATCAGGAATGGTTTCAGAATAAAGGAAGACCAAGTAGATTAGGACTTGCATCATCTCTTTGAAGCAGTTCACTAACATCTTCATATCCTTTTTTAGAATGATAATAAAGAAAAAGAGAAAAGACATTCATGAGGAGCCTGTACAGAAGAAGAAAAAGGTGAAGACTATCATTAAATTTGAGGAAGATGTTAAAACTGTCTTTAAAACTGAGGACAATGGCCATCTCAAGGAAAAAACAAAGACAAGGAAAAAGGAAAATGTAAAAGATGAATGTGTACACAAATTGCGACCAAAGAATAGTAAGAAAAACAAGAAGAAGAAAGTTGGCTCTGAACTACTCAGAGAAGATCATTTAGAAAGCTTTGTGAATATAAAAGGTCATCTGGATTTACAGCTTCAAGAAAAAACAGAGAAACAAATTAAAATACTCAAAAAGAAGAAAAAAAAAGTCCATTGTCATTTCTCCTTGGAGAATAATGAGAGTAGTGACGTGGAGCTTTCAAATCATCGCACAGATGGTACTAAGAAAAATGAATTACCTTTTAAAAAAAAGAGAAAGAATAGTGCTTTTGATTTGGAATTGGATGGTGAGGTAACAAAGAAAAAAAAGAAGAAATGCAGTTTTTCATTAGAGGACATCCAGGACAGTGGAGAAAGGCAATCTGCAAAAGTCCGTAAAAACACCCACAAATGTACTTCACAGGAAGCAGTTTTTATGGGTGAAGACTGTGGCACAGGTAGTGCCCGGAATGGTGGGGAGAGTTGTGTGAGAAAGAAGAAAAATAAAAAGAAAGATAAGCCTGACTGCTTTTTACCACTAGCAGATAATGAGGACAACATGCATCGAGTTCCTGGAAACCCCCCTGCATTGAGTGACTTTAGAAAAAGGAAAAAACATAATTCCTGGGAATTTACATGGACAAGCAGAGAGGAAGAGGGCAAAATTAAGAACTTTGGGCATATCAAAGAGAGGAAGAAGAAGAAAAAAAAAGCTATTTCTTCCTCAACGTGTGAAGATAAGCAAGACTGCAGTCACAGCATTCTTGATAAGCATCTCCTAACACAGCAAAAAGTTGAGCTTGAGGAAGAAGAGCTGTCTGGAAAGAAACACAGGAAGAATTTTGAGTATAATAAAGAAGTCAGTAAGAAGAAAAAGAAGAAGAAGAAGATAAAGAAAAAGGAGAAGGAAACAATATACTCAGAAGTTTCTTTAAACAATGACAGGGCTTCTAAAAGCCAAAAAATACTACTAGAAAGCAATAAGAAGAACAAAGAGAGTGAAATGGAGCGGGCTCAGTGCGTTACAGGGGACCCTGTAGATGGGGCATTATGCAATAGCAATCCTGTGCTGTGTGACAGAAAAAGGAAACAAAGGAACCAAGCGCCACCACAGGCCTCAGCTGAAGAGCCAGGTTCAAACGCAGATGACAAAAAGATGAAGACAGAATCCCCATGGAATGAGCCAGCGGTGAGTTGTGCAGAGGAGGGCAGCTTTGCACCCTCCTGCTAAGGAACTGAAAGCCTTTGGGGCAGTTCCCCTGCTTTGCAGGCTGCTCTGCCTCTTGGTGACATGGGGGTCACTGAGGGGATCTGGGTGTGGGGAAGCAGGATCAGCTGGCCTGTTTCAGCGTGTCACAGCTCACAGGATGTCACATTCAGCATGTCACAGCTCCCAGGAGCACAGGACAGGGCTGGGAGGGACCCACGGGATCAGCAAGCCCAGCTCTTAAATGAAGGGACCCACAGGGATCAGCAAGCCCAGCTCTTAAATGAAGGGCCCATGGAGGGATCAAACCCCAGCTGGGCTGGTCCTGTGACACCTGGGGGAGCACTGATGCCTGCTGCTGTCATCACACAGTCTTTCAGTTGTGAAAATGTAAATATTACAGCTAGCAGCAAGTATTGGCTCAAAAATAGAGTGGGTTTGTACAGTCATAAATGCTCGGTTGCTCTCAGCAAAGTGGCATCACTCTCCATAGAGCAGGAGGTGAATGCCATGTCATTTACCCTGGCAGCAGGAGTTCATCTAATTGTTAGACTTTCCTCAAGCTTTGCTGCTGCCACTGCTGGAGTTATGCAATGTTAGGAGCAAAGGGGAAAGTTAGCCAGAACCTGCTGACTAATTCCAGCAAAACTTCAGAGAAAATCCTAGGAATCCTAAGTGTAGACTGGGCCAAAAGCGTTGAAATATAAATTCTGATAGAAAAATACTAAAGGCCTAAACACACAGTTTTAATTAAAACAATAAATCTAGGCAAGAAAATAAATAGATGTAAGAACTGTGTAACTTGTAACTGAGGGTAACTGGGATTGTATTCTGACTTACTGGTAGAGGAAATCCCATCCCTGAGTCTTGCAGTACTTGCCAATTCTGAGGTAAAATGATCATGATGAAATACCTGAAATACAGACTTTTTTCTTTATCTGATCAAAGTTATATTTTAAAGCTAAGGGTGCCAAAAGTTAGTACCTACGTGCCCAACTTCTGTTGTTATCATTGGGAATTAAGCTGTGAGATGCCCAGAAAATCAATAGGTATCTATCTGTATTTTTAGCTGTTTAAACTTAACTTTGAAACCAGCGCATTGCAAGTTCCTGGGAGGTTGTGTAGGTTGTGTTTATTCCTGTAGGTAATGGAAAGCTGCACTCCAGTTGCTTTCTATCAAGAATTATGAATGCTTGGCTTATTTCAATGTCAAGCACTAGTTAAGAAGGTATCACTGAAGATTTTTGCAAGTTGAGGGTAGAGCAGCCCATAATGTGAGCTGCTTCTCAAGCTCACTTCATGGTGTGCTTTGCTTTGAACTCTGATGCACTCAGATGCAGCTTCCTCAAGTTCTGTGGAAATCTGGCAGCTGGCTGGTGTCTAGTGCTAATAATTAAATTTAGATTCATGTGGAGACCCAGATACAGGCTTTTTTCACAGGGGTTTGTGAGGGGAGTGTTTATGCTTATCAGTCATGAGGTGAGCAGATGTTGGGGGCTTTCAAGTTGGATTTCTCCTTTTGACCTTTCAAAAGGACAGGGTGGTTTTATTGCTGGATATATTTTCTAATTAAATTGGCATTGCCTTTTTGAGATTGTCGGACATTATTTGGATTTTGCAGCTGCTTACATTGTGTGGAGGCAAGATAAGCCCTACAATGACATGTAAACTTTCATGGCCAGTTAATATGGAAACCCCAGCAAATACCTTGCAAACTGTTGAGGAGAGGGGAGCAGGGTGATGCATGTTGTGTTCCTCTTTCCCATAGGCAGCTCCTTTAATAATAAAAAAACGACTCAAAGGAAAATCTGAAGATTGAGAGGTCTGGGTTAAAAGTTCTAGTTCCTGCCAGACCAACAGACACTGCACTAATAAATGGCTGATAACGAGGTCTTGCATTTAACTGTGCCACAGTCCTGAAATGTTTTCATCTACAGCATGTCACACAAGGCTCTGCATGCCTTACAAATCCTCTGTTGGGCTTGCCCTGCAGGTAAAAGAGCAGGTTTTAAAGACAATGTGGAGTGATACCAGTTAATATCAGTGCTCGGTGTTTTTCTCATGGGATGCCATTGCAGTCAGCTGGGGCACTGAGGAGGATGAGCACTCAGTTTACTGCTTTGATGTTGTTTGCCAGCAGACAGCATAACCCTACCACATGTGAATGTGCTCCTTTTCCACGGAGTTGGAGGAAGCTTGGCACACCTCCATGGGGTAGTTTTTTCCACTCAGTAGCCCTCAGCAGGTCAGCACCGTGCTGGGAATGAGCAGGGATGGGGGTGCTCCCTCCTTCCAGCCAAAAAGAAAAAAATATGCTGCAGTTGTTTGCAGAGTCCTGTCAGGACAGTTTACCTGCTTGTTTTAGTAGATCTGAAAAGACAGTACCAGGCCATCTAGAAATAAATTGGGGGTTGTTTTTGGTTTCTTCTTTTCTTCCAAGAGCATGAGTTCTCCTTCCTGCAGACAGTGTTCTCACATTTTTAATTGTGTGTGTGTGTGTGTGAGTGTGTGTGTGTGTAAGCAGTAGCTTTGGAAAATGAGGTAAATCATTGATAGCTTTTAATATAACTAAAGCCTCAAAAAGTAACAGCAGGTTGTGCTGACAGAAGTATGTTACAAGTCTTTTCCTTGTCGTTTCCCTGGCTGTTTCATGCTTGGTTTATTACGTTAGCTGTATCAATAGCTCTTCCCTTTGGCCACCTTTTCCAGGCTGATCTAAAGCTTATGGCTCTCATTTACCACTGTCCTGGACTTACTACTTACCCTGTTGTACTGGGTGCCCCAAAAGCTTCTCCTGATTACAAATTTGGAAGAGAAAGGCTGGGGGCAGTGGTTTAGGCACGCCAGTCCCTGGGAGCAAAAGCTGCAGAAGGATTGCACTTTGGAGGTGTGATCAGGGTCTGGTTGTGTGTGGGCTCTGCCCAGATTTACCTCCTGCCATCCAGAACATCCATTCCTTCTGGAGCTGCTCTGTCTCTTCCATCAGCTCTCAAACGTGGCGTCCTGTGCTGCTGGCTGCCATTGTAGGGACAGTTCACGTGTGAGCCCTGCCTCTCCCTGTGCCCCTTCCACCCTGGCAGCTCCCTGGGGACCTTCATCCACAAGGGAGCACAGTGCAGCCGCCTCTTGATTGGCTTTTGTTTATTTGTTTCAGAGAGACCTTTAGTTATTTTACCCCCAATTTCTGTTTTTGTTTAACTTTCACTGTCTCTGTGCCTTTCTTCAAGTATAAATTTAAGCTTTTACAAAATGGTTTAATTTGAAATTACTCTGCCTGCAAACATTACTGTGCGTGCCAGTGTTGTTGGCAGGTCCCCATTAATGTGTAAATCATTTATCTTGATTAAAAGAAAAAATCTCTGTGAGGTTTTTCCATAGGAATACACAGATTTAATTGGCATTTTTATCTTAGAGCTGACTATTTTTTCTTGCCCCTGAACAGTACTACTGATTGCTTACTTTTTTAACTACTTTTGTGGTATGAACTGTGTAAATTCTAATTAAATCAGAATGGATAAAAATAATCATACAAGCTTTTTCCTGTTTTACAGGAGCATCTAGATGGTGTAATTATTGTGAAGGAAAAGAAAGGGAACTGTGATGAAATTAACATAGACAAGGTATGCTTTGTCCTAACTGGGTAAGATCTAAAGCAAGTCAGCATTTAACATATGCATAGGAATTGATACAAAAAACCTGCTTTGTTGCTTATCTATGCCTAGATTTCCCTAAACAAAGCTCTGCTTAAAATGTGCTTTACATGTGGGTTAAGTCCAAAATGTACAGTCAATGTCAGAACTAATTAACTTACTAAGTTAAAGACACATTTTTTTGCCTCTCATCAATGCAGGCAGTTAGAAAACTAAACTTACTTGATACAGCAAACCACTCATTTAACAGACACTAAAAAATTACAGTTCTCATGTTGAGTGTGTGAAAGGATCCCATGCACCTTTTAATTATCCTTGCAAAATTCTGAAGATAATTTATTATTTTGGTTTTCTCTTACTATTTCATTGTGAGTTAATTGTCATTTAACACCCTGGACACAGAGTCTTATGCTGCATGTGTAATTTTCTGCACACTAGGTGAGGCGGCAGGCCCTGCAAGAAGAAATTGACAGAGAATCTGGCAAAACCAAGGCTTTCAGTTGCAAAGTGGGACAGGTGATGTATGAGTTTAGACCTCAGCCTGATGGAAATACTATCTCCCAGAGCAAGCTCCTGTAAAAACCACTGTGCTCTTTTTGTATGTGGCTCCTGTACAACAGTGTTCCCTCTGACTGCAGATTTCAGGTCATGCTATAGAACAAGCTGGTACAGTGCCAAGAGGCTGAGAGCTGAGCACTGAACTCCTTGCCATTGCACAGTGCTCTAATTCCCATCATCACTCCTCAAAAGCAACATTTTCTCTGGTTCCTCTGGAGAATGAGCCATCAAAACTTGCTACAGAAGCGTTTTCTGCTTACTGTGAAATACAAGTGATTTTGGGGCTGTGGATGCAGCAGTCACTGAAGTGTATCTGGTTTCTTACCTGCAAGGCTTTGCACATTCAGCAACAGGGACACCCATGGACGGGTAAAGGGGTGGCAGCTGTGAACTCATGTGTGATGTCCACAGTCAGTCCTCTCATGGCTTCTGCATCTTCCTCCACCTCTGTGGAAGGTGATTCCTGATTCTTTGCTTTTGCATCCTGCTCAGCCTGGCTCCTGACACGTTCACAGTAAGGTTGTGGAAACTTGCTGCAGTGTTTAGCCAGGGGTAAGAAGGTTGAGGTGGAGAGAAAGCTTTGCTAGTAATTCAGGCTTGTGTTGTTTTGCAGGACTGCCAGAATGCCTAGAAAGCTGGAATATGCCTCAAACAAATGCCAGAAACAACTCCTGTAGATCTAACGTAGTGGGAGGGAGTCTGCATAGCTCTGGAACTACAACTGTCTAATAGTGTCTGGAGTCATTGAGAAAAATGACATCCTTGGCAGGAGATCTCAGTTCTTTGGCACTGATCTGTCTCTGTTTAGTAGCATGCAGAAGAATAGAAGCTGTGAAAACTAATTCATCAGCTCCACAAAGTGAGCTGGAAATGCTTCAGCAAAAGCTGTGTGTAGTGCCTGCCAGCAGCTCACTTAAAAACAGAGTTTTGACAAGCCATAATTATATTTGCATCTGTGCAGATGTCTCCCATTGCAGAGGGAGGGCTTACATTTATTTATCTGTGTCTTGTGTGCATCTGGATGCGTGCATGTATCTGTGTCACAGACTGGGCTTGTGCAGCAACCTGCAAGGTCAAAAGGCTGAAGTATTCTGGGTAGCTTTCTTTCATAGCCGGTATTCTGGCCTGTGATAGTGAATGGTACTCCAGCCTTGCATTTTTTTACCTTAAACCCCTGCTGTGGCTTGCCTGCAGTCGTGCAGCATGTTGTGTGTCATGTTGGCTGTCTGCTGGAGAATGACTGTTTCATGCAAGCTGCAACTGTTCTGTTGGAAGGATTTCAGGACCACTGAATTCACATTTTTTTCCTTTGATGTACTCAGCTTAGTCTGTTTAATTAATAATCAGACATTCTGCCATTTAGTATCATGCCCCATTTTAAAGAAAAAAAAATCTGGGTAAATCCTGCTAAAAATATTTATAAGTGACTGCATAGCTATAGCTCAGGAGTCAAATACACCCTTGAATAGTGAAGCCTGTTCTTAGGTAAGCCAAAAGTTTATGAATTCTGTAAATCCTACGGTGTATCTGGGGTTTTCCACAAACAGCTGAAATCTCATTTTAGCTGGATATTGCCTCCTCAGAAAGGGGCCAGAATCTGCAGACAGAAGAAAAATCCTGAAGGGGTGAAGTAGTTCAGAGAGGGCAGTTAAATGCAAATACAGTGAGCACAAAGAACACTGCAAACTGCAGAGGGGAGGCTTTAAGAGAACTAGACTTGGTCCTGTTGGGTAGGGGAGGCCCTCGGGTTGTGCACCCTTGCAAAATTAGTTGTAATTAGTGGGATGAGAATGCAAATACTGCTTACAGCTTATAAGCCACATGGAACAGTGTCCACAACTAACAAAACACTGCTGAAAACAGCAGCTCCCTAACTAGGCAGTGGGAGAATGAAAAGATAACCCTACAAAGTGACAGTGAAAGAGGATTAAGTCTGACAGTTTTCTTAGAATAGAGATGCTGTCTGGCTCTTGGAGCTGGGTAAAGAGAGAGCAGAAGGCCAAGATTGCTAAGGATACAGGGAAAGGAGCTTCTCAAAGGGCATTAACCCCTGGCTCCAGGTGAAATGGCCTGAAATGCTGATGAAGGTGCACTCAGGCAGAGTTAGGTCAGTCTGTTACCACATCCCTGGAGAGGTACTGCCCATGGAATAACAGCTTCCCATCTCTGTCCCCCTGTCAGGCTTCTGTGTTCTCATGTACACAGCCAGAAATTGTCTTCCTTGGTCTTGGTGTTTCTTAATTTTAGTGTTAACTTTGTTTTGCCTCACAGGATATGAAGCTTGGACAGTGGAGTACAGCTACTTTTAAAAGTTCTGAGGAACAAAAGAAGTTTTTTAGACTGTTGGGTGGTTTTAAAAAAGGTTCTGTGCCTATCCAAAGTCCCTCAGCAGCTACAAACAAACCAAACATGGCTCTGAACCAGGAAGGGGAGGAGAAGTTACAGCAGGCTCTGAAGATGGAGTTTGATAAAGCAAGGGACTTGAAGCAACACAGAGGAATTGGTCTTGGATTTCAGCCTACTGCCAACAAAAAAGTATACATAGACAAATATGCATCTAGATCTATAAAATTTGAAGATTAAAACTCAGAAGTAATAAAGAGAGTGAAATTTCTTTTTGCCTTCTACAACTTTTACTTGAAATAAAATATCAAAATGCTGAAGAAATGTTGTTTATGAAGTCCTTGAAGCACAAGTTTTCATCTGCATATAGCAGTGGAGCTGGGTCCTCACTTCATCCAAACAGTAAGTGTTTGAAAGCTTTATTATGTTCTGCAAGGCAAGAGACAGCCTCCTTCAAAGACTGAAGATGTGTGCCATGCCTGCAATTAGTTGAAATTCACTAATGTTTTTTTTTAAATGCTGATTTAATAAACTTACTTTTTTTATATCCTAAGTGATTCAAAAGGATTTGATTGTTCTCTAAAAGCTTCACATTTTTTACACTCAATGGTACAAAATGATGGTGCTTTACTTTGAAGACACACTAGTGGTGTGCCCTCACATTTTTAACTTAGAAAGTAATTCTTAAAAATCTAACATCTTCCCTAAAGTAACAGATTGCATTGAACATTCTCTTTATTTATCTGTGCTCTAGCAGTAGGATTTTCAGTCAGCAGCTGTTACCTAAAAATGAAAGTATAAGCATTTTGGAGAGTAGCCCCAACAGAACTACTACATTTCTTTATCTTTTAAGACAGCTTCACTTTTCCACAATAGTTTTCTGCAATGGACTCTGTCTGAAAGCATCTGCCTCCAGCAGAAAGCACACTTAACAGCACTTGGTTCTGATGCATTTTGGGCAGCTCTTGAGAGGAAGTGAAAATTATGCTGGGACTCCATCTCAAGGGTTGCCATGACTCCATTCCTGTATCTGGGAAGAGGGAGATGCTCTTCCTGCAGGGTCTAAACTTCTTGGAGAAAACCTTCTCCTTTAAAGTTCATTTTAACCACCGCTACCTCAACATGAGGCTGATTTGCATCAGTGCTCTCAGTGTTCAGCACCAGCTTCCCCCAGCCCTTCTAGGTTTTGGCTCTTACTGAAATTCAGGTAGTTGAGGTTCTGTTTTCTCTTCTGGTTTGAAACAAATGCCAGCTACTTGCCTGGCAAGGAGAAAAAAAAACCCAAAAAACCCACTAAGCAAAAGTAGCAATAGATATGAGATCTCAACATGGTTCCTTACCATGGGGTAGAAGGGGTGAGAGTGAAATTTTATTAGAAATAATACCAGTACATGTAACTAAATTGCAGAAGGGTAAGGTGATAGATTTGTATGCACAAAAAACTCCTCCAGAACACACAGATGAACTGCAAATTGTTTTATTCAGTGATAGGTACTTTGCAAATATAGAGGACTTTGCATAATTTCCATTTTCCTTTGCAACAATTAAAAGATTCCTTCCATTTTACAAAACACCATTGGACTAAAATGAAAACATAAACATGTCTGTGTAAATGTATTGTAGAAATTAGAGCAGTAACACCTCAGCCATTTTTCTCTGCTACTGGAACCAACCAGGCAAATGCTGGCAGCATCCCAAAGCAGAGAGATAACTTAGTCTGTTACACTGAAATGCTGCTTTCTGCAGAGGATAATGACTATTCTGCAAGAGGGATGAAGTTTTGAGGCTGTGAACTCATTTTTACAGATTATCTTCCTTTTTTGTTAGAATTACAACAGATCTCAAAAGGCTTTTGCAACCATAGAGGTTCAAGATAACTGTTTACTGAATGTAAATCAGCATTTAAAATAACAATGCTATGGTAAAACTGATACAGAACTCGGGTTAAATTATTGCACTCAGAGCAGTTTTACCTTTGCTGTGCCCAAGTCAATGTGTCTCACTAAGGAAAGTAACAATACACCAAACTCCTGCAGTGAGAGTGCAGATGGGTGATTTCTGGCCTTGCTTCCATGCTCCCTTGTGCAGGTGACTCCTTGGAAGAGGCACTCATCAGGTCCTGGACTGCAGAGGAAGCCGGAGGGCCAAGTCTGTGAAATGACTCATTTCAGGTTGTTTGCTCCTCCTCTTGATGTATTCTAGGGTTTTCACCTAGATTTAAAAAGAAAGGTATTTGGAGATTTTCAGTGTCTTATTTCATAGCCATCAGTTCATCTTTGTGAAGGTGTTTTATCATGCTCATTATCATGTATATGTTTCTTAAAGGCTCTCAAATGCCACTTCACAAGCTTTCACCAGGCAGTTCCTCCACAAAACAAAAATGCAGTATTTCTCTTAAAGCCAGTTTTCTGTACTGAACAAAAAGATAAAAACAACCAACACTTTCAGGTTCCTTAATGCTTATCATACTATTAAAATTCTAGAAAGATACAGACCACTTGAAATAAGAGAAGCTGCTTGTTCATTGAGAAGCATTTAAAAAAAATAACTTGGGGTTTTAAGATGATATTCAGATAGCAGCTTGTAAAGAGATGAGGTTTATTCAGATCAAGAAAATGTTACCTTTTCCCAAATAAAAAGCAGAAAAAGATATTAAGAACTAAAACCTCTCTGCATTATCTGTCTCCCTCCCTTACCATAGTCTTGGTGTCAGCAAAGCCATGCTTCTGAGCAAGATTCCAGAGATTGACTGAAAGCTGGTTCAGTCTGTTGTTTCGTAGGTCCCCGTGAGCCAGAATGGTGTTAAAGAAATAGAGAGCCAGCTGGCTCTGCCTCTTCAGGGTCTAGGATGAAAACAAAAATATTCCCATGTTACTGTACACTCATCCCAACATACCCAGCCTAACCTCACCGGCTTCTCTGAACCCTCAGAAGTTCAAAGGGCTCCTTTTGTGACACGCAGCAATAGTTACAGACACAAGAATACAGAGTTTTCATACTCCATTCACAATGCAGCAAACAGCACTAGCTGTAAATCAACAGAAGCTGCTGTAAATAAAAGAATTACTCAAGACTCCTACATCTCATACCACTTTGGCACAGCACAGAATGTAGGTCTGACACATTTACAACTCCAGACTCCCTACAACTGCATGGAAATCACCCTCCCACCAACCAACCTTGCACTTAGAGCACTCTAGCTGTAAATTTTTAGAGAGACCACTGTCATCAATCTAAATTATTGCAACTTCAGGGTTTTTTCCCCCCAGTCTATTCTACTTTTATTTATTTATTTAACCAAAGATATTTTTTCCCTGCTATTCTTTCACTGAAACTCTGGTCATTCAAACACATTTGCACCACGTTTGTAGCTACTTCCCCTAAAATTGCTGAGGAGGGACCTTAAGGAGCATAAGAGCAGTTTTCCCCCCACACAAAGCAGAGAGGATTCACTGCTACGAGTTCTCTTGACCAGAAATAGCTTGAACTTTACAGAACTGCCCAGAACTAAAAATTTCCATTCCAGCACTGTCACATAAATGAAGCATTCTCTAATACTGTGAAAAGACCACACTGTGTTAACAATGAGATGCATTGTTCTCTTCCAAGTTGCCATTCTGGTGAAAGGATTTTACTGTGAGAAAAATTTATTTTCCTTTATAGCTTTTAAAGGAAATGAACCAATAAAAACACAAAAATCATTAAAGCCTTGTTCATTTAAATGAGCAGCCAAGAAGATGAATAATAAAAGGTCACCAACACTGAAGCAATCCAAATGCCACAGTGATTTTATGACCAGCTTTACTTTAGCACAATTAGAGATCTCTGACAATATTCTCATCACTTCTATTTCCTCAGCAACAACAGCTTCCTCAAACAACTATTCATTCTTACAAAGCAATTTTTATCGAAATCTCTCAGTGACTTTCACTCAACAAAACAAAACAAATGGTCCCTCTAGTAAATAAGGGTGGACAGAGGAGCAAATCCAAGGCTGCAGAGGCAAAGGCAGGCCAAGCACCTGTGTCTGTGCTGCTCAGCCTTAAATCCAGTTTTCTGTGCAGCAACAGCCTCAGTGAACTAACACAGCATCTCCCTACTCAAAGCATGCTTGAAAGGAAAAAACAAACAAAAAAAGGCCTTTCAGACACCATGGATTTCAAACCCTACAAACATTCCTACCCACCAATTCCATACAGGAGTCAGATGCAAAAAAATCCCAAACAGACAACCCACATTCCTGAAAACTGTTTAAATTTCCTTCCAAGACCTGGAACATTGGACATTCTTAGCTGTGCTAGAATGGTTGTTTCTGCTGCTACTCTTCTGAAAAAGAACTACTGTTCCCCGAGGTGATGTGTACAATGATGTAGAGGATTTGAGCAAAGGATATTTTCATCTTACATCTCTGCCATTGCTCAAGGAAGGACAAACAGGATAGCAAAAGCAGAGAAAAGGCTAAACTTAGCACAGTGTCCTCCCAATATGTATCACTTAACACATTCTGTATTGGCAAACACTCTGGGCTACTGTGCAAATAGCCCATCTAAAATATTCCATCCAATCAATCATGCCCTGCCCTCCCACTCCAGGCCACCAGCCACAGCATTGCTATCAATAGAAGCCATCCAGTAAGGGCTGACTGGGAAGCTGTCCATTCTCAGAAACAGGTACATAAACAGAACACTGAGTTCTCATTATTTCAGCAAACATCAGTCACCTGCCTTTCACATACAATCCATTAAGCTAGATTTGATCCCTCAGAGCCTCTGAATTCCAATCAAGAAATCCAATAAGCTGCCTAGTTTATTTTATATTGAACAAACATACTAAAGTCAGAGTAAAGACAAAACAACTATTTCCTCCCTCTGTACCTCTCTCTTGACATCATCTCAGTGCCTGGGATCTGAAACTTTTATAATTATAGGTGGCTTTCATTGTATTTTCCCCAGTAATACACGAACTGTGAATTCTCACTGTGCTCATTACAGAATTGGACATCATTAGGTGTCTCCAGCACAAGCCTGCCTATGTGATGGTCTCACTTTCTAAACAAGTAAAAATACCCAATTTCCTTTTGGTACGAGGTTCCTAAGCTTTTGAAAAGACCAAGTCCTGGTCAAAGGTGGTCTGTTTCTTCAACTCCAAACTACATTTGGTTTTGTATTGACTCAAGAATACATACCTCCTCCTTTCCCAGGGCTTTCAGGTGATCCAGGATCTGTGACACCACTGTCTCACTCAGTTTATTAATTTCAGCCAGGAACTTGGAGTCTCCACCATAGAGAGTATCATTGGAATCAACTGCAGAGATGAATTCAAGCTCAGGTCTGGCTAAAGAGCTATACATTTATTTGCTATTGGAAACATCATATATTGAAGAAGACCACATTTGGAAGTCATGAAATGAGCCTCCTCCATGAAACACACACAGAACTATGTTTTTTAAGTGCCTACCACTTGGTTGTCTACTATGTCCTTTTGATTTCAAGAGCAAAACACCGAGAAGAATCTTTTAGCTTAAAGCCAGTCCTGTATTCCTGGATGCAGCCAGGCTCACAAATATCTCCTATCTTCTCCATATCAATGTTAAGCAACATATCATGTCAATTTTCAGGTTTTCCACAGAGACAGACTCCCTGCTTCCATCACTTTAGAAGAGTATGGCCATTATCTACAATGGCAGCAGGACTGGGCTAAACAATTTGTGTTTTATTTAGTGAAAGTAAAACCAGATTTTCAAAAGAAACGGCTTTTTATTTTTTTTCCTTAAAATAAAGCCATGATTACCTCAAAGTCATGGACAGAAATTCAAAAAGTGTATTTTCAGCTTCAAAGACCTTAGAGGATTCTTAGGAGGGAGAGAGCTCTTCAAGTTTTACAGCTTATATAATTGTGATTTTAAACATGTCTTTTGCCCTAATTTCTTTATGTTCTATTAAGAAGTCAGGTAAAAGAAATTTTTAGGTTTAAATATGTTATAGGTAAATCAGAAAGCACAAGAGATGAAAGATAATCCCCTATTTCCAAGTAAAGTTCATTTCTAAGAAGCTAAGGTACAAGGTCCATCTAGAAAAAAAACCCATTGCCCTACTACAGGGGGAAAATTACTAATTTATATTTCCTTGCTTCTCTCCATTAAAATCTAATTAATTTAGATTTCTCATCTTGGGATTATGCAGCTATTTTGGTCATATAGAAAACGGAGTGAAAGAAAAAGCTAAAGCACACTTCCTTACAGAATCTGAACAGCAGATTTACTACAGAGCAGCACTTCCACTGACAGCTATTTTCTGTGCTGCCAACTGCAAGAGGTGTTTTGTCAGGGGTGGTAAATCTGACAGACTATTCACCAGAACTGCAGAACACATTCCAGCCTTCCCCTCTGAGAAAAGTCTGTGCAACAAAGAAAAAGTCAAACCATCTTGGCCTCTCTGACGCATTAATCTTCAGGATGCTTTAAAGGATTTTTATTTATTACTCTACCTTAATTTAGTAATCTATAATCAGAAGGCAAATATTCAAATTTTAGAGCATGTATCAAAATGTCCCCAAAATTATTACAAAAAAGATGACAGCTATTTTTCAAAATGTAAAATCTTTGAAACTTTCTAGCTATTCTGAATATTTTTGTAAGTTACTGCAATTTCAAGAACGCAAAGCCTGCCTTCAAAGCAGCAAGTACATCATTTAAATAATGAAGACTAGGCTTTACATTCTGAAAACTGGAGTTGTTAATAAATGTGGGTGAAACACCAACGATGAGTATAAATCAAGTTGATGCTTTAGACTTAAATAAAACCCTTCATATGCATAATCTTTGCTTGAGAAGTTCCCATTTATAAGCATTTGTACCAACACCACCAGAAGCAAACTAAGCAACCCATTCTGCACAGATTCACTTTGAAGAACAGGCTGCACCTGTTCAGAAGCCAGCTCCTGGATTATTCTAAGTTACAATACCTGGAACTGGATAGAAAAATAATCCATCCTGTGAGAGTGATTACCACTGCTCTTCATTAACTGGCTATGGTGATAAGACCATACTACAAATGTCCTGGTGGAATGCAAGGAGCCAGAACCCCCTTAGGTATTACCTTTATCTACATGGTAGATAAATGCTTCTTGAGTCATTGCAGACAGCAGATGCAAAACATTAGTGTAAATCCTGACTTTGTCATCACTGTTATCCTCCCAAGTGTAATCCTGGATCACATTCAGTAATCCTCGCACCAGGAACAACACTCCTTGTTCTGGATGGTCCTACAGAGAAGAAAAAAGATAGGTCAAAACCAACACCACAACCCCAGAACAGAAATAGGATTATTTGCAGTTATTCAGTGATGCAGAGTCACAGTTTGAGCTCTGTAAAAGCACAACTACAATATAATTAAAGCTGACAGCTACTTTTCTTAAGTGTGCTTCCTGCAAATCCTTTTAATTTTTTTTTCCAGTTTCCATCTAAAATGCCCATTTGACCCAAAAGCAGAACATGATCCAGGCAGCCTCCACAGACAAACTTTGAAATGCTTTGTTTTGTAGTCATGGGGGAGCAGTACAAAATTAATTGTCAGCTTCTTAACAGCTAAGCCTCTAAAATTAAACACTGGGTAGATTTCGTTATTAAAATCGTATCAGTAAGCTGTAGTGTATTACTCATATAATTATGAGTTTCAGAAGAACTCCTACACTGGGAAGTCAGTTACAGACAATCAACAATCTTTTCACATGAAGTGAAAAGAAAGACTCTGCTTTACATAAGCTGGGAGTTTTTACAAGCAGCTCTAATACTGCCCTGGGCTAATTCCAGCAGGCGGCTGGAGCAGTGGCACCAAGACACACAGGACAGATCACAGTCCACTGCGGACACTTCCTTTTGATCTCCTGTAAATAGGGAACCAAGTCAGGGAAGCTAATTTCTGAATGCTGGCATCTTGTTGCAAGTTATTTTTCATTACTGAATCTAAGAGGTTGTATCAGTCCCTTCTTCAATCACCTGCTAGTGATCCCAGTCACTGCAGAGCCTTCCCTCACAGCCTGACTCCTGCAGTCAGGGACAGCAGTGACATCCCAGGGGCAGCCTCCCCTTCCTTCCCTTCCCACAGCACAGCCCCTCCACGCTTCTGAGCAGGGGAGACCCTGCCACTGCAACAGGGGAATGCACAGCTCTGACAGCAAGGGTTTCAACAGCACCACACTGAGTGCTGCTTCACCAAACAGCAAAGGAAAAAGGAAGGAGAAAACCATAAGGGAGGTTTCAGTGAGGAGGAAAAACCCACTCTCTCCAAAACCAAATGAATATACAGGTAATTTACAATTTCCCCTCATCTTTTAGATATAACTGAAACTATTGGAGAGAAAATTACATCTTTCTCTAAATTTGACAGTTAGTTAAAAACTGGAAGGGTGTAGAATGGTAGTACTTTGTGAAACATTCATCAGAAGAAGAAGGTTATGCCAAAACACATATTCTAATTATTGCTTTCACTCCAATGATTAGGCAACCTATACCAAAGTAACTGAAACTAATAGGAACTATATTTTTCTATATATTTCTATATTTTTTCCCCTCCTCATGTATTAGTGTTTTTTGAATACTTAGCTAACAAACCAGTAAATGATGTTTACACAATTAAATGATGGTGAAATTTCACTCTACCCCGAATCCACTTCTAGAGAGAGGTGTTGCTGAGAATGGCAGTGCTCCATACAGTTGTTCTGCCTCCCCACTTTGCACTGAGGTGAGAGATTTTGCAGTCAGTAGTCAGTGAGCAGAACAGTTAATCTTTTCACAGAAAACGAATACCTGCATTTCCCCCTCCAGAAGGCAAATCTATTCTAAATTTTTAAACAGGAAAGTCAAAAGAGTCTATACCAACCTGTGTGCTATTCATATACACTCAACTTACCGGAACAACTAATAATGTGGAAAAGAAATTACACAGGAATTCCAGGAGGAAGGCATCAGAAGGTCGCATCTTTCCATCTACACTGATCATTTTTGGCACTTCAGGAACAAGGCTCACTGCAGCTTTGAAAAAAGCATCAGCTACAAAATAAAAATAGAGTTGCTGTTATATCACTCCAGCTGTGATGGCAGCCATGCCTGTAACCCCATGGTTGCTTTGAATTTGTTTCAAAATTCAAAGAAATTACAGAAAATGAATGTGTTGAACTGCAAAGAAACCCAAGACTCAGCAGTGGTCTGATTCTTGAGAAATCTGTTAATTTGAATGATGCTGTTTCTCCAAAGGAAGTTCCCACATCACTCAAAACTTCTGGAATTGTAATTCTTCTCCTTTGCATAACATGGAGACACCATCATTTCATTTATATATGCAACACATTTCATTTCATATGTACTGCATATATAATAAGAAATTAGCACAGGATTCAAAATTGACCTATCAAAGAAATGCTTATGCCAGGAGAATGGGGAGTCCAAAATGGGGGGAAAAGGTTCATGCTGTCTTGTTCACCCATTCATTCACAAAAGGATGTTAAGTTCTAAGGAAGTACCAAGAACTTCATATTTCCAATTATTCGTAATCCCTAAAAGTAAAATATGAATATAGTACCAGAACCTGGGGTATTGCTGGTTACCTAGATAAAAGAATATTTTCCAAGAATCACAATACAGGAATTAGAGAAACCATCCACCATTACAGCCTTGGCAAAATAGCTATTAAGAGGTTTTTCATGACTCTTTATTATGTCTCTAATCTTACAAAAACATAAATTCCAAACACTAGAACATCTATCCCTCAGTATATTAATATTCACAAATTAAAAGCAACAATATTTTTCCTCTTACACTCCTATATATGCTGAGTTCACAAAAAAAATTCTGACAGCAACATTATTTTGCACTTTCTTGGCAACATTTCAGAATATCCAAGTATTCACATCCCACTCAAGTTTTTGAGCTATATACTTCAAAGCATCCTTCAGAATTAATATTGTATCTTTATTTTACAGGAATAGGGACCCAGGCCATGTAATCAGCTTTTATCAAAAGCAAAAGGAGAATTCTTGCTGAAAGCCAAGAGGTGTTACATGGCTGGGATGGAGATACCACTGACAGGCAGGCATGGGCATTTCCAGGAGCACAGCTTGCTCTGGAAAAATTCATTTGAGACTCCAAGCAAATTTGCTAAATATAGTACCAACTGATATCTAATTTAAGCTTATGAGGAATACCAGAGAAACATGTGCTTTGGAAAAACTGTAGTTCTTCTCACTCTTGTTTTTTCAGCACACAAGTGCTCAAGGACTTTTTAATCCTTAGAGCACAGACCCCTTCCATCAAACATTGTCCTTCCTTTTATTCTGCATATTTGTTTTGAGGCGAAAGAAGGTTTATTTCAAACAACTTATAAGTTTAGACAGCCAAGCCAAAGGAAGGTAAGTAATCTTCCTCTGCTTTATTTGAGGAAGGAAGGCAGCAGCAGATGTTCATTCTAGCACAAGTAAATGAATCGCTGTCACTTCCACAGTTGTCTCAGCAGAAAAAAATAAAAGTGCATGTCCCACATCACCATACAATAAAAACATGTGACCAGACAGATGAAAAAATGTGCCTTAGAGAATAGTCTGCATACCAAAGTAGCCATGTCTGTGCAGGGAATGCTCCTGCCTTCTGAAGTTATTTCATAACAGGATGAGAATGACCTGTGCAGCAATAGCATCCACAGTGAAAAAGAGCTGCAAAGGACCTCACCCTAATATACTGCCTGCTCTCCCAGCAATCACAATCCTTCACGTTCTCCTCTAAACTTCTGCCATAGTGCAAACCCAAAACCTCTTATCTTCAATTTGAAAACCTGAAATTTGATTCAATTTACTCTTCTTGCCTCCTGCCGTTGCTGCGAATGTCAGCTGCCTCCTCATCTGGCTGAGCAGCTCCAGAGCCAGGAGCTGCCTGGTTCCTCGGGCTGCTGAGAGCAGTGCCCAGCTCCCCGCAGGTGCTGCCCATGCCAGGGACCTGCCCGTGCTGCCACCACCTCCCTGGGCTCCCATCTGTGTCCTCGCTGTCCCTGGCAGTCACAGCTGCTGCCCCACGGCCACAGGGCCACCCTGCAAACCCCACCGTGTCCCTGCCCCAGCACAGTGGGGACACTGAGGCTCCTGCCTCACGCTTCTCATCCTTGTTCCTTGCCTTTTCCCCTGCTTCCCCCACTCAATGCAGCAAGGCAAGCCAAAAAGGCAATACAGCACAAAACAGTTGTATTTGACTTGGGTACATCCAGAACTGGCAAAGGAGAATATTCATTTTGCAGTAAGCCCTGCCAATCTGTGCTAACCATTTTATGCTGGAACACTAAAAGCACATTTATCCAAGATATATGTGCTTCATAAGAAGCAAAAATAAATGCATATCAATGCAAAGGTTTTTATTACAGACTGCAGAAAATGACCTGTCCTCTAAACATTACCATCCTGGCAGAGAGGTGTCAGAGTATGCTCTGAGTTTGGAGAAGAGGCTCACTAAAAAGGTTGTCACAGACATGCTGTTTTTTCAAGTATGAAATGAGCATCAGTGTTTAATTCTGATTACATTAATTATGAGGTTATGCAATGATGGTTTCTCTGTATCTTTAAAAGTCAATTTTTAAAACTATTACTGTAGAGATGTTTTAAAACAAAACCATACATCACTTTTCCTGGCTTCCAAAAGATATAATGAACCACTTAAAAAGCACTGAAAACCACAACAATCTTATGTTCTTGATTGAAAAACCAAAAAGAAGATAAAAAAGGCTTCTTCTGATGAAGGATGCTGTTTTCTTATCTGCCTAAAGTACAATACTGCTTTTTAAGTGAACCACTGTTAAAGTGGGTAAGGGGAGAGCAGCCTGTGCATTACAACAAATCACCATGATGGAGCCTTCCCCAACTGCTGTTAATATCTTGTGCAGTGCTCCCAATGTAACATACTTCATGCTTCACTACATTCATCCTTTCACAGCAGCTCCTTCATTTTGGTTGACCATAATCCTATAAATCTTTTCCCCGAGCATACATGCTGACCTTCAGGCTACAAAAACTAACAGTCTTGGATATCCAAGTCAGCACTTCCAAAATTAGCCTCCTACAGATGAAAAAACAAGTGAAATTGGTGTTGAGTGTTCTGCTATTGACAATATTCACTATGACACATGTACATGTTTAATTATAGCTCCACACAACTATATGTGCCTCCATATAGTTCTATGTATCAATCTCTCTCTAGATATAATTCAGCTTGCATTGTATTTTCTGTATCTCTGATAGCTAATTAAACTGCACAAATTCAAGACTTCAGGCAGGCAAAATTATGGAGGAACAAAGTCAGATGGAAAAACAATTAAACTCCTTAAGGCCACCTTCAAAGAGCAAAAGGGAGCGAGTTGAACATACCTACCCAAAGTATTTTTAGTCACAGCTACAATTACACCAGGCTAAGTCCACCCAAAGGACAAAACCAGGGACCATGCACATCTTCTGCATTCCACACCACTTCCCTGTCTTACAACACTGTCAAACCTAATTTAATACTCTGAAGATTTTGCTTCCACATCCAACAGATGTTAGAAATTTAATGAAGCTTGTACTCCAATGCAAAAAATTATTGGGAAGCAAGCGTGGGGGTTTTGTTACTCTATTTTTTCTGTTAAATAAATTAATCCATTACTGTTTTGACAACCAAGGATTGTAAACATTTGAATCTCCTTCTTCTCACACTGGTGGGGTCACTGTGAGAGTTTTGCCACATTGTTGAAACATGGCTTTCCCTTGAACTACTGCTAAATGTTCTCCATCTTAAAGACCTCTACACATTACTTGCAATCCAGAAACAACCAAGCATTCTTTGAAGAAAAAAACCTGAAATTAGAAAATGAATGCGCTGCTGCTTGGTGAGCTGGAATGTACTATGTTAATTCATACTGTGAATTAGCTGCAGATAAAAAGAATCAGCAAGATTGTGTTTAAAAGTAATTCCATTTATAAATACTTAGATTAAAAAAAAAACTTTTAATATTTATCCTTATAGAAATGGCTCTTCAAACAACTAAGCTGAAAGAAGAGAAGGAAAAAGGTCCTCACGAGAGTACATAACTTAATAAAGGGTGGGGTGGATGGGGGAAGGAGAGGGAAGAAAAAGTTTTCACAGTGGAGCAAAATAACTACTGCATTCCTTAAGGTTGTGCAGAGACATGTCTTGAGGATGAGCTGGGAGGTGACAGTGTCTGCAGACTGGTCTGGGACGTGGCTGCAAAGCACCACAGATGGATCTCATGATTCTGAGCAATAAAGCAGCAGATGAACTCTAATATTAGTATGGCAGGTGGGGAAAGAAACAGCCCTTGCTATAACTATAGAAAGAGAAGCTCTAAATAGACTATTTACACTCATGAAAGATTTTGGAGTCATTATAGTTGGTTTCCTGAAAACTACATCCTAAACAGCTGTTGAAAAGGCAAAGCAATTATAAGAATCACTAGGAGAGTAATGGAAAACTGAGGTGTCATTGTATCATTTAGATTGCTGTTGGGCATTTATACCTGGAAAAATCTAATCTAGTTCAAATCTTCCCATTTCCAAAAGCACAAGAAGATATAAAAGGTGCTAGGGCATGGAACTGTTTCCTTATTAGAAAAAGCAATACTGACAACAACTTCTTCAGGAACTTACAGACTACATTATCTCATAGACAGCAAGAAGAAAATGAAACAGGAGTGACTGAATTCTGCTCCAGCAGATCAGCTGCATGCTCTGAGCCACTCACCTAACATTTAACATAAATTAATCACTAAACATTAGACCAAGTAGCAGGTCACTGTGGAACTCACTACCACAAGAAGTTAAAAAAAACAAAAAGTAAAAATTGATTTAAAATATTAAATTCCCAAGGACTGGTCCATCTATTTTAGTAAATACCATGGTCTGGTCCATACACAAGCTTTGTTGAAGGAGGTATTAAATTGCCTGCACCTGGAAGCCAAGAAGCATCATTCTGCATTATTGTTTCCCTAGTAGATGCTACAAGGCACTTTCAAAAACAGGTCATGGGCTAGACAGACTTGAAGAACTGACAAACTGATATAAAGTACTAGTCTGAAAAGCTTACAGAGACAGAGATGTCACCTCTCTCACATCATACAGAAAAATGACTGGCTGGGATAAAGAGAGGAACAAGAAAAAGCTCAGGGACTGGGAAAAGTCTCCAGCTGTGGAAGTCCCAGGTAACAGAAGAGGTCACAGCTGTGTCCAAAGGAAGCAACACTTAGCATTGCTAGTAAGGAAAACAGTATGGCATCATGCTTTCCCCAAAGCTCTTTTACTGCCTTCAAGGAGAGCAGTATTTAAAGAGATAAAAGAGTCACCCTATACCATTCTCACCAGAGAACATGAGCCAAGAAGTCCTAGTATCTGTAATTAGGAAAATCTCTTCATGTTCCTATTTCTCTAAATTCATCATCTCAAATTCTCTCTATTTATATTCTTCAGATCAAAAAGATTTCAGGAGATTAAGAAATACTGAAAACTAGTTATATAATGGTACTGAGAAAATACTCTAAACCATTATTAGACTATGATTTAAAATTACTTATTAGATATTCCATACCATACTTTCTCCAGAGAGTGACAGAAGCATTTAGAGAATACTCATGGAAAAGTAACATTTTCTGCAGTAGAAATGAAATTATTTTCCAATCTACTAGGTGTAACTGTATTTTAGCCACAACTGGAAAACAAAACAAATACCTAGAAGTGCATTAAGCACTATATGCTTCAGAATTAAAAGCTGCATTTGCTAAGCAAAAAGGTCTGCAGCAGTTGGTCTGCAGGAGAGGCTCTCCATTTTTATAAAGTTTAATGTTTGACAATATCCCAGTGAAATCAGCCAGACAGAATCAGCTGAATTACTTTATTCACTCAGCATGTTATTTCTCAAGTGAGGCAAAGATTTCACAGCCTTTAAAACAAAAATGCTGCTTAACACACGTTACCAGAAAGTTATGTCATCTCTCCCACCTGCTGAATGCTGTGACCAAACATTAAAAACTCACGCTGTCTCTTTTATTTTGACAGACAAAAGTAGCATTTCCACAGGGTGGAAATGTGTGCAATGAAAATCATACCTATATCTCAGAAGTCCAGAAGAGTGACACAATGGAGCATGCATTTAATCTCAATTTAGTCCAAGCACCCCCATGACAGAAAGCATGACCAATGAGGATTTATTATTCTCTGCTGGCAGCGTGCAGTGCTCACTGGCTCAGTCAAGAAAAATGAAAAGCTCATCTCTGTAAAATCTAGCAACTTCCTTTCAAAGGTGGGCTCTTAATAGGCTCTCCAGAGGTACAAACTATGCATCCAGGGCAAATTCACCTAAAACATTTTAAACATAATTACAGATTCATTTCATTTAAAGCAGGTCTTGGGATCTGGAGATGAAAGAGACAACGGTCATTTTTAAAACATTCTGAACATTCCCAGACAGATATCCATCAGTGTATTACTGCTGGAGTTTCATGAGCCTATAAATTCACATTTCTGACCCAATTCATTGTCTCAAAGAAAATCTATTCCGCAAAAAATTAAAATTTTCTAATACTGAAGTATTTGGATGAGTCCAAACACTTGATTTGATTAACAGTGTGGGAAATCCAAGCAAGGCTGAGACAGAGGCAATGTGAGCAGTGAGACACAAGGACTGATGGTTACTACTGCTGCCCCTTGAAACTGGGAATGAGGCAAAACCCAAACTTTTCCAGCTATAAGCAGATTAGCTGTGGCTCTCCAATTGCTGATAGTTTAGAATGCAATCCTCAGAACTCATAAATCCATTTACTGTTATGACCTTCACATCCTTCTTTTTCAAGACAGATACATTGGCAATTTAGAGAAATCTTCCTATTGCCAACAGAAGTTGTGGAACTCAATTTTGTTATGTGTTTAAGTGAAAAGTCAACTCACAAACAGCTGGACTCCCCAAAGAAACTTAAAATTGAGAAAAATCCAAGACTTTACCTTGCTACAAACACCAGCTAGACCCTTCAAGGAGGAAATGCATGCACAAAACTCATGCATGCACCACTGCTCACTGAGCTATCAGATCAGGTACATTACCTTTCAGCTTTATTTCTCTTCACAATTTTAAACCAATTAAGGTAACTCAAATCAGCATGAAATAAAGGTTACAGACAAGGCACAGTTTCCCTTCCTGGCCTAATGCTATCATTAATGGCACACTCTTAAATCTTCACTTCATGCTGCATTGGTTTTAGTAGATCAGAGTCTAATTGGCACCAGTTAACTGACTGGAGTGAAATCTGCTGTTATGAATTAATCAGTACTTCTTACTCCTTCAGTTGAGATACAGATTAAACTGAGTGAAAAGTAACTTTCAAGGACACATTATGTGACTTCAGCGCATCAACATATGGAAAGACAGTTCACAAAAAATGTCCCAAGACAGTGCCTGTTTAACACATGCTAAATTACTCATGCAAATGACATGTCTCTGAGTGCAAATTATACCCAAAATAGCTTTGCAAGGGGAGCAGAAAAGTGATTAACTATAAAACCTTGGTAAATTAAGTGAGTTACTGAACATCAGTTTTGCTCTTGCTTCATTTTAACAAAAGCAGAGATGAAGCAAATGCTCCTCTCTCTAGCTTGTGGGTCTAAAATTCAGGAGAGTTTGGTTAATGAACGTGCATTTTAGAGACTGAGTTCATAATACTTTGCATATATCAGCTACCTTAAACGATTTCAGGATGGGGATCCTGTAAATTGTTTAGTGAGTGCACTGTAGTCATATGTCAAACAACAGCTGTGCACATTTGTAAACCCCCACACTGAAAAATCTGGACAATTGTTGGGGCCCAGGAGTCTCACTCACAGAACAACTAGATCACAAAAATAGTTGAAAAGCTGTTTATAAATTGAAAGATATTAAATCACAGAGTGGGTCCCAACATGGTCAGGGAATAATTCTCAAAGACCAAATATTACAGAAAAACTGCTTTGGATTTGCTTCCAATAAGAGAAGCTCTGCAACACAGCAACAATTTCAACAATAATGAAAATTGACACACAGGATAAGGTAAGCTGGTCAATTAAATAAAACACCATAGAGAGAAAAGGTGAGCCCATTTTATGTAAACTCTGAAAGCAACTGCACAATGCTAACTGCACAACAACAGACTTTGCAGATCTTTTATTTGCACAACAAACTTGGACACAACAGTCAGCTTTACTCTAAATCCCTCTGCTTTGCTGTATGGGCAACATCAGATTCAAAACAAAGAAATGCAACAGTCACCATGCAATAAAAAGTCTTAATCAGCATCCTAAGTCAGCTTGTTTGTGCAGCTGGAACTTGCTGGTAAATGCAGAGCTTGGAAAACAAGCTCTCGTGAAGAAGCACAGTGCTAACACAAAGAATTAACAGCCACAACAAAAGATGTTGCAAAGTAATCCAATTTACTACTCTGATAGCTCCACTGGAAACATGTAAAGGAAAAGCATTTACTATTGGACAGCAGACATTTAATGTCAGGATTAAAATTGCAAAACAAAGTAGAATGACATCACTTCAAAAAGGAAAAGAAAAATACTGCAAGCAGTTAAAAGTATATGAAGACTCTTGGAATAGATAACTGACTTCCATTTGTAACATGAACGAGATCATATTAAATGGTGACACAGATTTAATGTTCATTCTGATGTCAGAATAGCTCCCTTTTTTTCCCCAAATCACTTTTTTTCAGAATCTATTACTTAACACTGAACTAAAAGGATGGCTGAAAATGTGCTCAGGCACATTTCAATCAATAATCCAGACCAAAAAAAAAAAGAAAATATAGTTTTCAGTCTTCATATGATCTGATATTACACCATTGTTTCACTCTGATATAGTGGCACATTTTCCTGGCTAAGCATCTGTCAAGCAGCTGCTTTGACAGCAAGTTTCTGCTGCCACTGACCTAACCTGAAATTCTTTTCCAGCTCATTGGTGAATTTTGTCAGTCTGTGAACTACTACACAGATGTTTTTCTTTTTTCAGTTATAATAAAGCACATTATTTCTCATTAGAGTGCTTGCATAATTATGCAGGAGAAAAGCTTTCCATGCTTTCCATAATTCCTAAGTAATTTAGGAAAACCTACCTCATGGCCAGAACAATGTCAGCTGTCCTGGCTGTTGAGATGACATTGAAGAGCTGCTTTAATGTGACAAGGTTTTGCTTTAACAGTGTTTGAAACAGAGCTGTATTTTAATTGCATCATAAATATACATATGGTTTAGGATAACAACCAAGTTATAATAATAAGTTAGAAATGTTTCTGAAATAAGAGAATCTTTAAGTAGCCAAATTCATGCCTTACCTTGTGAAAGGCACTGATTTGCCAGAGCAACCTGTCCAGAGTGTAGATACAGATTAAGGCGTGTGAAGATACTGCTCAGAGATGGAATTGTAATGAAGCAGAAGGCAACACAAGCCTAAAGTAAATTTTAAAAAATTGAATAAAATTCCGATCTCAGAGTTATAACAATCTTTACTGATTTAATACACAATTAGGAATCAAAATCTGCAAATCAGTTTTAGGAAAGATTTTCAATACAAAGCAAATATTAAGTGAAGCCCAAAATCAGCAATTTTAAAATTCTAATGAGTATTTCAATAATTATACTTTTTTTTAAATTGTTGCTATTGCTAGATAAGCTCAAAACTGACTCTCTATGACTGAAGCTCAAAGTGTTCCTCTCTCCTCAGGTAACCACCTTGCAGCTCAAGACCAAAAGCTAACTAGAAAAGGAGAATAGTGTCCTCAGGGAGAAGCCATCTGCCAAAGGGGTCAGAGCAGTGCCCTGAGCGTCCAGGGAGGAAGCAGATGTAGCCCAGGTGCTGCAGCTGCAGCCCTGTGGGCACAGCCCAAAGCCCTGGCCACAGCAAGGAGCCCCAGGCAGAGAGAAGCTGCCCAGTGCCAGCCCAGCCAGCCTCTGCCCAGGACAGCACCCAGGGGCCAGGAACTGGAGTCCCTGCACACACAAACAGCTTGCCACGTGCAGATGGACACATCTTGGTTGCCACATTTCAGGTTAGAAGAAGGGAACACAAGCAACCTGGATATCCTGTGATGGCCTGTGCACAGTTCAAAGCACATTTGACCATCTCTGTATAGACTCAGAGGCACTAAAGCTGAAAGGAGCACCTTATTTGAAATTCAAATCCTGATTTCAGCATATCAGCACTGATATTATGAGACAGAAGTTTGAATATGTTTTATACATCATCTCCCATTCTCTCTGTGACCAAGTTACATAGAAATTTGGTATTTTATTTAAAACATAACTTGAAAAGCTGAGCTTTCCAGAATTCACACAAACACCTCTCTAGTGAACCTTCCTTTGGAGAGGGAGTCAATCTTGCTGCTCTTTTTCAACACAAAGCTGCTATTAGATGGTTTGGGTCTTTTTTTTCCTTAAACAGCAACATTTGGCTTTAGAGAGGAAAGACTGTTCTTAACACGAGAAAATGGGACTACAAATAGTGTCAAAAAATGCTAACATACTGGTTTTGCAAACATGATAAACATAGGTGGCAGCAGACAGTATTATCTGCAAGGAAAGCAGGCTCAGAATTTATCAGTCAGACCTACCCTGACAAATGCAGCAGTCTTTCTGGAATGATTTCCTTTCATCACCCTTCTGGTTTCCATTGCTAGTTGGTTCACAGACTACACACACAAAACAAAAGCAAACCATTAAGAAAAAAGCCCAGCCTCAGTGGCAAATAACAACCTGCATGTTTTATTGCATGCATTTAGAGAATAGCCAGTGTCCAAAGGAGCCCTGATACAGTGTGTCCCTACTGTACTATTTTCTTTTTATTGGGAGAATTTTAGTGACTATTCCTTAAAGAAAATATGACTCAGTTTGTGAAAGCAGAGTTGTTTTATTCAAGCCTTTAGCTTATCACTTCCTTCCC
Organism: Motacilla alba alba; assembly: GCF_015832195.1. NCBI lineage: Eukaryota > Metazoa > Chordata > Aves > Passeriformes > Motacillidae > Motacilla > Motacilla alba. Next base: position 8,687,226 of record NC_052029.1, on the reverse strand, counting down.
AGCTATAGTGCTGTCACCTCCTTGCTAGCATAACAATCATCATTTCTAGCTAGCACAGATTAAAAAACCATAAACCAAAATAACAAAAGGATTTAAGGGAAGATACAATGTTCCAAAGGAATCAGAGGCAGCTAATGCACACCTGTGACTCAATACAGAGAAGAGATTAACCTTCCCAAGCACAGCAGGACTCTGCCTGCATCTGCAGCCAGCCACAGTCTAATCTTTCCTAGATGGAGGATTACAGAAGAGACAATCCAAATTCTGAATGCACAGAAGTGCCATTTCTTTTATTACACATGAAATCTCTTGCAAGGTAGCCCGTTTTCTTTGTTGCAATGATACCATGCATGCCTGCCAAGCAAGAACTTCAGAGTATTTAGGGGGATAAAACCAGAGATGAGATCAAAGTTCACTTTATAAACACCTGATAAAATATAAAATACTTCAGACTTCTTTTGCAACAGACCAGTAATCTGAGCAGGGAATGGGAGAAATGCAAATATATCCCCATTTATTAAGGAAATGTAGATAAACTGTGGCTTACATGAATCAACTGGACTAGAACAGGCTCCAGATTGCAAAACATTGACCTGGCTTCAACATAGAAACTCAGCTGTTGTTCAAAGTCACGGCCAAATGAAACCTGTAAGAGAAAAAAGACTTTACCACTGTAGCCTTTAAATATATGTAAAACTGCATGCAGATAAACCACAGATATTCAAAAGTCAAAATCCCTTATTGCTAAGGAGAAAATCCAGCAGTAACAAAAAATAGCAGTCAGAGAATCTCTGTTCTTTTAACTATCTGCAATGCTTGAGCTTTAGGGAAAGATGAAAGTTATACTGTTTTGGGGTTTTGGGTTGGTTTTTTTGTCTGTACTCCACATGATGGTCTACTTTACAGATCAAGTATTTTTCAAGAAAACAAAATTTAAATCTTGTTTGTGAGGTGTTTTCAAACCCAGCAGAACTCTTGAGTCTTTAAGGGAGAGACAAAGGCTTGGTTTTGATCATGCTTAGAAAGCAGGACAAAAAAATCCAGAATAATAGAAGTAGATCTGTGAATCTGTATTCAGATTTCTCTAATTTCTAGTTGATCAAGGGCCTTCAACAGAAAATAACATTTTTCCTAATTAGATAAACCAGTATGAAAAGCAGGTTTTCCTTGAGTTTGGTTAATTAATACATGCTTATGTAGAATGGCAAAAGCCTGTAACCTTGCATTCTGGCAGGAAAGAAGTCAAAAAAACAACCTTTGTGTGAGAATAACCCTCTTCCAACCCTGTAGGTTTAAAAAAGCCCAAGTGCTGTCAGCTGGAGTGTCTCAGCTGTCAATTAGAAGCAGAGCATGAGGAACAGTCTCCAGGCAGTCTACATTTATGTATTTTATAGCAATTTTTTTAATAGAAGTCAAGGTTGCATTATTTATTATTTCCCAAGTCACATGCAAAAGAATTTTTACAAAATTAGAATAAAATTTACATTTAATCCATACAGTGAAAGATCAAAGCAACTGCACCAGAAAACAAAGGATTGCTTAACTGTCTTTGCTTTTCCTCTATTAGTACAACTGCTGATTCTTGAGTCCTAGTCTCAAGAAAACATACCCAAAAATATAAATTTTTCCACCAAAAAGACTGACTGTAAGGATGACTGTAACAATTGCTTTTCCCTCCACATCCTAATGTGTGCTGGTTTAAATTCATAAATAGTCATTTTGCTGCTGTGGGATTTTTTTTCCCCCCAAACCAGAACTATCAAGACACATCAAATTTTGTTCAATGCAAGAAATCCTCCTAAAGGAAATTATACTGCATGTAAAGCTTAATAAAGCAAAACTATATTAGAACATTAATTAGCAAATTATTATAGCTGAAGAAAAAGCAACCATCTAGAGTAAATCCACAGAACTGCAACAAAGAACAAAGAGGACAAGGAGGCACAGAGCCTGACAGCTTTATGTGAAAGAAAAGCCAGGCATTGACAGTATGTGGTCAGAGAATACAGAAAGCTTGAGAAAGTCTCCCTGAAACACCCTAACATCTCAAAACCAACAGACACCAACAAAAGATTTATTGGAAAAAGAGTGAGGGACGGGTTACTAATTTATTGATACAAATTATCTTATTTATAAATTAAGATAAACAGAGATAGAATAACAAAAAGTTACACTTGTTTTGCGTTTTTGAAAGCTGGTATTGGTTCAATTTAGAGCCAAGTACTGGAACTTCTTCCACATAAACCAGTGACCTCTCTGATGCTTCAGTTGCCATTTAACTTTTAAATACATGTTTTGTTTTACAGGAGATTTACAAAACCAGCAGAAAACAGGATTAAATAAACAACGTGTGTACTTTAAACTTTCATCTTGCACCACTCAGCTTCAGCACTGTGTGACATGTCTGAACACAGACAGGCTTATTTCACTGAAATGCACTGCCTGTGCTTTTCAGTGGCCTTAGGCACCTGCTCCTCATGGCATCTCACAAAAACCCAAGCTCTAAGGTGCTCCCAACACTTGCACACAATGGTCACTCACCATTTTTATGAATCCATTTATTAGAGCTGCTAACATTCTTTTCTCATCCTCAAGTGTTAGCGCACTAGAAAAAGAAATATTTGGTAAATTTTAGAATATTGTTTATCCTATTTATCTATAAAGGTTCAAATGATACATAATATTTTATAAATTTTTCCTTATAAAACTATTTTTATATGAATATCACCAAGTCAGCCATGAACCAAACTAAATTACAGATTTTTAAAAAAGTAAAAACTGCTGAATGTCTTTAGATTCTCTAAAGAGCTCAGACTTTGGCATGAGGAAAAGGAAGCTACACTAATGTTTTTTATCATAGCAAACAAATAGCTTCAGTCTTGTGCTGCAACATGAGAACTTGAGTAAGAATTAAGTCTAAAAACCTAAAGAAATTAGTAAGTTTATTCTTAGAAGAAAGTTATCCTATTTAAGGAATAAAGCTTTTGAAATAGCCTTTAAATATAATACACTGTATAATACAATGAACACACTAGTTTATTGTTTCATTTGGGGTTTGTTTTGTTTAAGTTTTTCTGTTTTAACTAACCTCGCCTCAGAATTTAAAAAATAATTAACTTCACCTTGCTATAGTGCTGGTTTTCTTTATGTTTCAGTAGAACTGAACTAAATTGCTATGTAAAAAAGGAGTTTCTTTTCAAAACTATCAGATACCTATTCTACACCAAGAGTCCAAAATCTGATTTGAAACAAATTTACATCACATGAAAATCCAGTCAGTCAAACCTGTTTCACTGAAAATGGATGAACAAAAAGTTAAATTACAATTAACTAATACAATTTATCCATTTACTATTATATGCCTGGCTCCAGATTTGACCTTTAGTGTATCAGTTACCAATTTCCAACTCAGACACCAGATGGGAAGAGAACAATAGTTTTACCATACAAATTCAGTGAGGGAGGAAAGAAAACCTCAGCATGATTAGCTCATTAGTGCATTGCCAATCAAAAGAGTCAACTGATGGGCTCTGAAAGGCTCAGAAGGCTTGTAATGAGATCTCCAGGTCAGTAATAGGTTTCCAGTTCAATTGTGCATCAGACCCCTACCAGTCTCAAGGCTGTTACCCTCCAACAGCTGTTACAGGGGTCAGTGAGCCCCACACAATGGGCTGGGAGTTTCCTGAACCAGCATGCAAAAACAGATGCAGGAGTTACTTAAAAATAACTGGAACTTAGGATGATTTACCAAGAGATATACAACCATCTTAGCTCAAGGAACTGCTGGTTTAAGGGATTTTTAATGCCCCAGTAAACTATCAAATTGTTCTGGCAAAGTGTCAGAGGAAGCACAAATATGGATTGCTATAAACTGCTTTATTTTTTCTAATAAGCTGGTTTAGGTACAATATATTGTTCTATTTAAAGGCTGAATTGGCTTTTAGTGCAATATACAGCCAAATAAGGTACTCTAACCCAAAATAAAGCACTCTAGCTGGTATAAATTTGAATTACATGCTAAATCTGACCTCTTTATTGACAATAAATCTTGCATTCAATGGCCTATCAAAGATGAGAAAGTTTTAAGTTCCTTTGCAGCATCTGCCATACTAAGAGGCTCTGGGCTCAGAGTGGCAAAAGAGACTGTGCCTTACAATTCAACCCAAACCAGAAGGAAGAAAAGGAGGTTTGTCCTCTTGAGAGCTAGAATTTGCAGCATTGTGATGCTGGCCCTGTTTTCAATCAGACACAGATTTTGGTGTGATTTTTGCAAATTACCTACAAACCACAATGCTTTCCACACTGCACAACAGTGAGGGCACAACAGGGCACAGGGGATCCCAAACAACCTCAGCTCTCAAAGCCAAGGACAAAATAGAAGAGGAGGAATTAGGGGAAAGATAGAGATGGTTCAACAGCTTCTCAGTTCTAGCTTCCCCTATTGAAGTTCCTAGAGATCTTCCAGGTGTCTTTTTAAAGATTTCACATCCTTTGTAATGGCCAAAAACACTGACCCACAAAAACATATAATTGAGTATGGCAATCTGTGCTTTAGTAGCTACACATTCACCTGAATCTCAGAAATAGCTTATTATTCACTATAACTCAAAGATTACATTGGTTTCACCCTCAAAGTGTTTTAAAGATTAGATTGTAAAGTGTCTCTGCTTCACTGGAAGACTACAAAACCACTGCTACTTCCTTCTCAAAATTCTGCTTCAGTATTCAAAATACAGCAGTAATTAAAGAGCAAATGGTACGTGCTGCCACTTCACTGCACAGCTCTTCCCTCGGCACTAATTGGATTCATGTCTTAATCCACCTTGAAACAAACAGCCTCAGAAACATGAAACCACATCAGGCAGCCCCACCGTGCATAAATGAGAGCTCAGGAGAAGCTGATCTTACTTCACAGAATCGTGCATGGTCTTGCAGACATGCAGGAGAGCGTTGAGTATAACGGGATCCTTCGTCGACTCCTGCTGATGCCTACAAAGTGTTTCAGAAAAAGTGATGAAAAATCTGCTCTGTTAAAATGGAAAACAGCGACTAGAATGACACCCATTTAATGCATCATTTCAATCGCCAGCGCCGTATGGCACTGCACAAGTTTCAAATTCATTTGTGAACCAATGAACACCAATGATCACACGGTTAATATGAGTAGAATTGCAATAAATGCCAGCCAAGAAATATTATCATAATACACACATTTGCATTGCCAAGCCACAGACTCTGACTCCTTAAGGGACACAGTAAGGTGGACATGTGATACACTGAGGCAATCTAAGAACATTAAAATAAAGCAATCCTGGATTTACCAAGATATATTTTAATTTCTCAGCTACTCAGGGGCAGGCAGGAAGGATCAGTGTCAGGTTTAGGTACAGAGGCACATGTGCAGTGCAGCTCCACTAAGATGATTAAGGGGCCACAGCATCTCTCATATCTTGGCTGTAAAGCCAAGAGAGCTGGCCTCATGTGCCCTAGGGGAGAGAAGGCTTGGGGGGCTCAGCAGCGAATATAAATACCTGAAGGGAAGGTGGAAATGAGAAAAATGTTCAAGAGACTTATTAATTATTTGAAAAGGACTGCTTGACTTTCAGAACAGCTGAATGTATTTTCATTTTCTAAGTTCATTTTCAACTGTAGCAATACTCTATTCTGTGCTGTCACAGCAACTGGAATGTGAAATAAATTTCATAAACCAACAAGGGCAACACAAAAAAAAATAAGCTCAGAGAACAACTATTCGGTTAACTCACAGCAAGTCAGCATCAATATAATTACTTCAACTTTCTTTGTGAACAGTCAAACAGTCCATCAATAGATTAACAAAACTGACACATTTTCATTTTTCTTTCCCATAGCCTGGAACATCTTCATAAACTAAACAGCCAATATACTGACTTCTCCTCCCTAGCCATCTTCCAGTAAGTTTCCCAGAGACTCCAGAGTGCATTTCACTTTCAACAGTCTCCACTTACTTAATAAAAGATTCCATAATGCACTTGCAAACCTCCACTCTCACACTTTCCTTCTGGAACATATCCAGAAATGGCAAGAATTTCTCCTGAAAGTACAAATACATAAACAAGTGAAATTAGGTATGTTACAAACAACACACTAATACAATAAATATTTTGGATAAGTTTTATAAGCACAGCTATTTAGGTAAAACTATTTTCATCTTTTTTGAAAACAATAATTCATCTCAAAGGATGAAAAAGTGGAACTAATGGAAAAGGACTGATGGCTGAAAGATGTATCAATTTATTGATAGCAGAGATCCAGAAGGGAACACAAAATATAGAACTGTTTGAATCAAATGTTGCACTTTATTTTTAAAAGCAATCATATGCTTCAAACACCTTAGGGTCATCACAAATTCAGACATCTATAGGGAAAAAAGGTAAGATATTATAAACAATTAAAATAGTCTACACATCATCAACAATTTCACATCCATCCAGAGCAAGTTAAGAAGATCTAAGACATACAAATTTCCTTCATAAAACAAGGGTCTAGGTTGTTTAACATACTAAAATACTTCATTTCTGTATCATCTCAAGAATATAGCAAGCTCAATTTTCAGAATTATCCAAGCAATTTGTGAACAAGGCTTGACCCCAAATCCACAGCATCAGTCTAGAGTTTCACTCTTCAAATGGTTCCTGTACTGTGACACATGCTTGCTGTCTTTATTTTTCTACCTCATACAGAGTCTCTGACCTCCCTGAGTTCCACTTTGTTCCAATGCCAAGTGCAAGTGCTCGGAGAGGGGGTGATAAGTATGTGTCATAGCACAGAAACAGCTACCAGCAATTACATTAACACACACAAATAAATGGTATTTCATCTTCCATTCATTGTCACTTATGCCACAGTAACAAACAAACTTAGAGAATTTAACAGTCTAATGAAAAAAGTATAGAAAGCTGAAATTTAAATAGTAAGTACTTAAGCAGTAAGCAACAGAAAGCCCCCCAAAATATTTCTGCACTTAGCTACTTGACAAAAAGTCCTGGCATTCTGTGAACTTGTAAACAATCTAAATATTCCAGTCAAGGTAAATTCTCTTGCAGAAAAACTGCCACACAGGTCTTCTTAAAAATTTATTAAACAGAATATCACTTACCACTGAAAAAAGCAGAGCAAAGTCATAGATATAGGTAATAACTTTCTGAATAATTGACTGCAGCTAAAGGGGAGAAAAAGGAAAAGCTTAAAAAAAGGAGAAAATTATTGTAATATGAGTTAAATTAAGACTGTCCACACTAGAGATTATTCTTCTTTAGTTATTCATAGAAGACTCTTTTGAAAGATGCTTCAAGCATTCATCAACATGAGTTCTTTCCCCAAAGCAGGACAAACTATAGCTATGCTGTTCCTACACACTTTTCCTACATACCCTTCAGAACCCATATTGAACAGAGGCTGACCAGCCAGTCCAGGCTTTATTTGCTCTCCACTTCCATAGTTAGGCACATTTTTAGAGTCTCTAGGTCCTCCAGCTCTCTGCACTAAAAATCTCAGCCAAATAAAGAAAAAAAACCCAAACCAGTTTGTTAAACCTTCTTGTGTAGGCAGTTTTTCTACCTTCCAAGTAACCACAAAAACCTTCTCAACTAATCCATATCTCATTTGGCATTCAGTCTCAACAACTGGGCACAATAATTCACTGAAGCCTTAACAATGCCAAGTAGAGATAGACTATTTTATGGTTTATTTCTGTTTAAACAGCCTATCATGATTGCTAATTTCCTTCAGCAAACACCACTGTTGATGTAGGAGTTAACTCTTGCTACTTCTAAATACATAAATCATTCAAGTTTAGCATTTCTCAGAATTAAATGACTGATAGGCATGGAAAAAAAGGAGGAATAAATATTACAGTGTTCCAAGAGGCTTCCCAAATTGTAGCTAGTGTTTAAAAATAATTATTTTGTTATGAAAGTTATCAGTAATGTTTAAGAATTGATTCCACCTAAGAAAATGCACATCAGATTTTTACAGGTTTGGCAAAATAAACTCTTTACCTGTGGGTAAGCATCTTCAAATGCCCTATCAGGAGTCATGTGTTTGATAACATCAGCCAGAACCGTATTGACCTCTCGCTTCTGTGCGGCAAAAAGCAAGGTTACAAAATGAAATTGGCACATAAATCAAGTCACTAAACACCAGCTGAGCAGGTTAATTTATTTCCATTTGCCAAAGCATCACCTTTTTACAGAGCTCTGGTTAAGCTAGGAACTTTAACCATAGCTCCTTTAAGTAAATCCTGACTTAAACTGATCCATCTGCCATTAAAACAAAAGGATAAGAAACATGCAGTGCTGTGGGGTAGTAAAGCTTCAAACCTGCATCTTTTGTGCCCATTCATCTTTCATGAAAGGAAACACATTTTTTCATTCCTACACATTTATACTGAATAGTCAAAACCTTTCTATCTTTAATACCAGACTGCTAACTCAGCCACTTAGTCTGTATCAGAGAAATTCAAAGGAAACAAAGTCATTTTCACCTACCGTAAAATGTCTGCAGGTATACTCCACCCACACTTCAGCACAGTTGATATAATCCTAGAAATACATGTGTCTCATGACTACCAATATTTTCAGGAGACTGTGAGAAATACACTTGCAAAAATTACACTTAAAAGAATTAACTACAGAGGTATGATCTAGATCACCTTAAAGATCTAGTACCCAAAAGCTGCATTTGTGTAATAATGTAATGGAAAATTAGGTTATGCTTCAGCAGAGCTAAGAAAAGCAGGGATGATCCAAAGATATTACTGCCAGCACTTATTTTTTTTGCAACTGTGTGTATTTAGAAAAGGTGAACAATGTCATGCCTGAACAACTGGCTACAACTTTGCTTTACACACAGAATCAGCAGTGAAACAGAATGGACAGTAACTCACCTGTGGGTTCTTCAGCTTTGTTATAACCTTCCAGGCTTCATTTAATATTTGAAGGCGATCATTTTCAGGAGGATCAGCCAATGCCAAATTTAATCCCAGGGAGCGAAAGAGGAGATGCTGAAAGTTAATGAGAAATTTTTAATTAAAAGCAGACAACGCACGTCCATCCAAGACTGGTCTGGCAGGTCCAGTGTGCAGAAAGATTCTCAGATCAAAACACTTGAACAATTTTATTCAACTGACACACAAGTTATGTAGGCAACTAAAAGCATAAAGACCTCTGTCAAAGGAAAGGAATTGGTACAAATTAGACAAAAAATGTTACCTTTGGGAATCCAGACTCATCACACTCTTTGATCATGCCAATGAAGTCCATTGATCTCGCAGCAATAAACTCTGCTCTGAACGCCGACATTACTGAATTCAACAGCAAAGCACTGCCATGAACAACACAGATCAATACAGCTCAACAGCAGCTCAAATTCAGCAGTACCTGCATTTACATTAATCTGAACTTCCTAGACTAACAACTGTCCAGCATCTCTCATAAATTTAAAAAAAAGAAAGAGAATAAGGAATAAAAAGAACCTCACACAAATTGAGCTTGCTATGATGAGGATTAATAATGCATAAGCAAAACAAGAAAACATAAAGCCACCAGATAAGGAAAGGTAACCCAGCCTGTAAAATACTTCTTCCACACAGGTGTTTTTGAAGCCATCATTTTAGCAGGAATTTACTAAAAACACCAAGGAAACCAGGAATAGCTGACATTTAGAAACTTACTCTCTGTTTAACTACAGTTAAGAAGAATACTTAGGGAGGGCAAATCCCTATTGCTATTTTTCTTAATTAATTATATATGCATTATAAAAGCCACATTTCTAGCAGCTGCATTGATGGGATTAAAATTAATTCAAAGTCATGGTTATGTGATAACTGGCAATGACATATTTAGACATTTCTGATTAACCATTCAGCCAGGTGTTTGTGTTACTATCAAGCCAAAGCCACAGTGGAAGAGTGAACTCACTGCATCACTGTCACTCATCCTCAGCCACGAGTTAGCTCAAGAAGCTGCCTCATAAAACACTGTGCCCTTCACTAGTCTGAAACAGACAGTTTGAATGCAGGGCAGTTCACCTTGAGGGAAATTCTGTGAAGTGCTTAAAATAACCCAGCAGCTTCTCTGTTTCTGCCTCTGCCTTAGTGGTCCCATCCCAATTTCACTGGAATTTGCAGTTTATCATTAGACAAGCCCTTCCAGGTCACTAGATCTGTGCTTGCAATACAGAGAGAAGGTTGCCACTTTTCACTTAGATGGCTGCAAAGTAGCTCATGGAACATATTGAGATTATTTCAAGATTTATATACTGGTGCCTCTTGCTTTGTAGGGTCTCGACAGTCATGAGAAGACACAAAAAACAGAACTCCACTTTGAAAGAAGACTGCTGTTTTAAACTGGATTACCCAACTTCCCAAAAAAAAAGACATGTCCCAAAAACATTTCTTTCAAAAAAAAAAAAACAAAACCTCATTATACTCAACATTTTATCCTTCCTTCAAAGAGCAAACAGGAACAAAGAGGAGGAGCCCATCTTTACAGTGAAAAATGCTGAAAGTTGAAAGAAATCAATACCTATCCAAAACAATTTGTACATCAGAGAATGTGAATTATTTTTGTCTGTTCTATATCCTCTGACACAATACCACTTTCACAGCCCATTTTAAAATCATGCTTTCCCTGCACTCCTTAGTTCTGTCACAGAATGCTGGCATTCCTCAGCTAAGTGATTAACATATTTTAGTTCCTCAGCTGCTGCAGAACTGGACTGTGCAAAGCACATAAGAAAAAAATAGCTGAAAACTTCCACAGAACTCAGGCAAGCTACCCAATAAAATGCACAGAGAGGAGCCCATCAGCAGGCCAGACTGCATTCACAAAACCCAGTCAGCACATCCAACTTTCAGACCAGATCATCCTCCTGAACACAACTACCCTGCACAAAGACTTCTAGGAGACATTTGAGATAGGGATTTTAATGTTGAAGAAAGCAAATCCCTAGCTATTACCACCTTCCAAAGGTTGCCACCAGCATTACAACTTCCCTTGCTGAATGCATGAATGGCCTGACTGTAGCCAGTGGAAGACAGGGGAAAGAAGGGGAGGAAAACCCAGAAAAGTGAAGCAAACCAGGCATCAGAGACATGGCTAAGGGAGAACATGTTAGATGTCCTAGACCTTGGCTGAGGAGCCAGAATGCAGCAACTAAGTTAAACGAATTCACTTTAGCTTGACAAGTAATCTACCATATTTCAGAATTCATCTCAGGAAAACAGATGTTCATAATCATGATTTAGTAAGCTACTGGGAGAATGAAAGCTGCACTATGCATCCCAGCTGTTTCCAAAAGAGGAAGAGAGAACATTATTCCAGGGACTCAGGGGTACTCATTACAGACTCCTGTCTCCTACACTCTGCAGCACTTACTTGTTCCCCAACTTTTTGCATCTCTCCATCATCTCAGTAAGCAGAACCTGGAACAATTATTTATTAAAATCAGTGAATAGAGACTTTGCAAATAAATTCAGCTTTATTTACTGTACTGAAATCTACTAAAAGCTGTTTTAATTACCTTTCCAATACATTCCCATAGTCCTGTTTTACCCTGTATTTACAGCACAAGAAAACAATGGTGTAGCTAAACATAAAACATCTTCTGGAACAGGTATAGTGGCATTTCAATCAAAACCACCATTTTATGGAAGTCAAATCTGTAATCCTTCATCCATTACTCCAGGTAATCACTATTTGCCAGCCAGGTCAGTTACCTCTGGCAGGAGAAAACTCTGCCAGACTGACAGAGATTATAACAGCCTGTTCACTGTGTTAACCTACAGTTTAGTCAAATCACTTGTATAGCTGTATGACAGAAGAAAAGGATGAATTCAGCAAATAAAGATTAAACTAGCTAAAGGACAGCAAGAAACAAACAGGAATACTGCCTATGAACTTGAAGTGGTCACACCTGAGCTTTGTGGAAGCAAACATTTTTCCTGTACAGAAGAGAGCATCAGACAGGCCTATGTAGGCTCTTTTTGCCTGCCTTCACACTCATGTAAAAACTGACTGAGGGGTTGTCAGCACAACTTTAGCACTGAGCATTACCACATTCACTTACATCTGGAGCATGGTATGCAATACACTGTAAAATCCAGTCTATGGCAGGAGAATAGAGGGTCAAGTACAAAGGGATCTCCACACATTGCACCACCAGCTGGTTCTGAACTGTATCTCCATGGATCTGTTGAAATAAGAGACAAAAATGTGTTGCTGTGGAAAGGTATTTAATGGGAGATATGATAAACTGGTTAAAGTTTGTACATGAATGCAAATGAAACAGATGGTAGCACAAAGGTACAGATATTCTGAAGCATTCCTTTCAAGTTGGGAGAAAAAATATCAAGCTCCTAACATATATTATTCAAGTCTGGAAACATGCTGAATAGAGCAGTTTCAACTTACCAGAACGTATGTAAAAGTTCCCATACTATATATGGATACAGGAACACCCCTAAATCTAGATTTGAGAACTTCTGAGATTTTTTTGAAGTATGTGGCAGTTTGATTAAGGAGTGTATTTATCTGATTTTGCAAATAAAACACTAATTTGCTTACTTGTTTAAATGTTAGGAGAAAGTCAAAAAAGTTTTTATTCAGGCTTTCTTTGAGTTGTGGTGCCACTTCCATCCCAACCTGTATTAAAAGAAAAAGATTTTATTGGCATCTATCAATTCTCCTTCAGAGTGAGATAAAAATGCATTTGCTGAAGGAATACTGAAGTCAAATCAACAAACAGCATTGAATCACATGCTTTTGACTGATTATTTCCTTGCTTACTGTTATAGTCATGTCCACTAACAACCACCCTGAGGCAGTTACAGCTGTTCTTAAACATGATCCTAGCATCAGCTCCAAGTATCTGTAAGCACTGAGGAAATCAGTGTCTACTCCAGAGCACTGCAGCAGCCTACAGCAGCACAGAAAATTATTCTTGCTTATTACAAACACTTTAAAGAGAGATTCCCCAACCATAAGACAGATGAGAAATAATTTTTTGTTTGCTTGTTGAAAGGAAGAGACAGGCTGCTGACTGCTTGAGATAAAAGTGGTAGTTCCCTGAAGCAGTGGCAGCACTGGCTGCAGTAATCTTTGGTACAGATGAGAGGAGGTAAATGACAGCCTACCCTGCAAAGGTATGCTCTGGCATAGACTGCAACCAGTGGATCTCCAATTCCTCTAATCATAGATGTTAACCGCGGCAGACATTCCGAAATGCCCCTGTTTTCATCAGAAATGAAAATGAGCTTCAACAGCCAATAACAGAATTACATCACCTACAGATAACTTCAGTAACTGCTGCCTTGTAGACTAACAGTTGAGCATGTGCTATAGAAACAGCTATCAAAGAAAAAGGATACTAGCACAAAAACTTATTTCATAAGTAAAATTTCTGTATGCAGTAATACATATGCTATATACAAATTGCAGTATTTGCTGTTCAGAACAAGACAAATAACACTAAAAAATTCCTCCTTCAGCTTCAAGAACAGCAGAGCTATGGAAAAGCTGTAACTCAGTGTAAGGAAAGCAGATGCTTAAAGCAGAACTGGCAGAACTTCCATGTCTCATTTTCCCACAGGTCCTTTTTGACAGAGCTGTACTAGTGCCTGGATATGAGGCCCACTAATTCCAGTAAAAGAACTGCTTTTTAGGGATAATAAAGTTGTCGCTATAGTAGCAATTTGGCTTCCAACACTCATTTCAAAATATAACTGAAGAAGGACAATTACAAGGGAAGGAACATTTTCTACTCAGCAGCTGGCACTGTTTGGCAAAACATTAAACTTAGAGCAAAGTTTTTAACAGATAGTGGTTCATTGCTCCTAAATTATTTCTCCTAGTCTGTCTCTCCCAGTATGATATCAATATTTTCCTTTCAGTTTTCTATCCTGTCTTTTTCCCACACTCCTCATGTCAACAATCTTCCTTCTTCTCCATCCCCAGAAGCCACTGCTTTTCAATTTGCACTGGGATTTGTGACACCTGATGTCACATTTGTACATACATTTGAAAACTGAGAGCACTGTTGTATTTCAAAGTATATCACAGTTCACCTCTAATCTTTTCAGGGTATTCTCATCAAAAATTCCAAAACCTCTCTGTAGTGCTTCTTCTCAGTTCTACTAAGACCCTACCCACCATTAATCACACACATCTCATGCTTTATTCATTTAATTAGTTCCTAAATCTGCCCATTCACTTCCTTCCCACCCTTAACACCATCCTTACGTTTTGGAGAGGAACTTATTGCACTTCAGTATTGCTGCTTCCACATAACTACATTGAAGCCAAGTTAAGGAACAAAACTAAGATTCACACCATTGAAAAACCATAAGCAAACATACACCAAATGGATATTGACCAAACTATGTTAAGGCCTTCTGTAATTAATGTCACTACACTTTGCTGATTTTTACAATTTATCTACAAGATTTTGTTTCAAAATTTCTCGTACATCATCTCTGTCAGTGCCAAACTGCTCAGAGCCAATAATTAAGCATTCAGTTTACTACTGCAACATGACTCAAAAGTACATTCAAAACATACAGCCTGAAACAAATAAAACAAAGCCAGTATAAACATGAGATCCTGTGGGTTTGATTGAAACAAACAACAAAATCTACAAAAAACCTGCAGACACACTGTGAGGGTCTCATTTGACAAGGATACAATCTGGGAATGAGTTCTCTGATTGAAGCAATCTTGAAAAACCAGTTTAAGCAAGTTTCTTTAGCTGTATCATTAACACTCTCTGGAGAAAAGTTATCTGGGGAAAAAAACCAACCCAGAAATAATTATATTCTTTCTGGAAACAAGTTCTTTTTCATGTTAGGTTTAAAACTGTATTCTCTTTCCATTCATCAAGAAATTAAGTGCACAATAACAAACTAGGCAATACATTTGCTTCTCAGCTCTCTTAAGCAGAAGTCAGAGCTGACAACATAACAAGAAAAGGTAACAATCTTGTAGTAAATAACATTTCAGAGCCTGAATTCAAGCGCTTGGAGCTCATCTCAGAGCTGCTACTGACAAAACCAACCTCTGCCCCTGCTGTAACAAACGTGTATACAAATCTATAATGACTAGAAAGCATACAAAAGAGATTTAAGCACTCAAATACTTGATTTTAAAAGGCTAATATAAATTTTAAATAATACTATTGCAAGAAGTAGGAAATACTGAATATGGGCAGAAACCTTGTGTATGTATCCTGAACATCGAACACATCCTCTTACAAACTCCTTCTGAAACCAATTAAAACACTACTCCTGCCTCCAGAAGGTGAGAAGCTCCACAAAAAAGTTTCCAATTTCCAGCACAAGAGAAGCCACATGTTAGAACCTCCTGCACTCACTGAGTATCTTTCTCATCTAGGACCTCCGGAGTTCTCACTGAACTTGGTTCCACTCGGCTCCCAAGGGACAAGCTCAGAGGCTGGGCCTGAAATCCCCAAAGGTTCACATGCACAGTCAGCACAGCACAGATTTTCCTCCTCTCTCCCACTTTTAGAGCTGCTTGGGAAGTTCCCAGCAGCAATGCCTCTGGCAGCTGCACAGCTGCAGCAGGAGCTCAGCTCCCCAGAACAGAGGTAACTGTGCCCAGACATCGTGACCTGCTATGGGAACTGCCTGCCTTCAGTAATGTTTGTAAGAGCAGCTGGTCAGATCTGCAACAACCACATTTCACTATTTTCTCTAGGTTCACTTCAAATTTCAGTATTTGCTGGTTTCAAGTTTATGGATTTAACTGCAAACTAACGGTACTGTTCCACTGCCAACTACAGAACATTTCATCTTGCAAGGATGTGCACTTAGTGCACTCCAAATTGCAAGGAAATGCCTTTCTATAGAAAGTGTTTTCCATAGTATCTTTCAATGTCTTGCTAAAGCAATGCAATGTCAAATCAGATTTTTACATTGTGTTGGAACTTCATCTGAAAAAAGAAAAAGGGCCCAAGTTAAAAAGATTATGCTAGAAGCAGCATGCTGCTACTTCCAAAATTCTTCTTTTATTACAGCAAAACTATCAAGCTTCTAGTGTAGCAGCAAAAACACCTATTTACCAAAAACTGAGACTCTCAGCATTGTTACATTTCTACCACTAACTTTAAGCTACTAAACTGTAGTACTTTCAGAAGAGAGCACATGCTAAGACAAAAAAGGAAAAAAAGTCTTCCTTCATCTCATTTGTCCATTCCTGTTTAATTCTTCCCCCCCAAATAAACTTTGTATTAGAGAACTTACACAATTCTTTGTGATTTCAAGTCTCAGGAAGACCCAGGTTACATTTAGTAACAGCAGAGCCACAAGCACACTTTAACATATCTTAGGTATAACCTTCACAATTAAAATGTAATTTTGCATGAACACTGAACAGTGGAAGCTGCAAACAATGGATTTCATTCTGTTAAAAACTAAAAGCTACTATATTCAATCAGAACCTTTCCTGTAGGAGATAGAGCAGCAGTGATCCTCTATTTAACCTTCCTCAAGGTTGGACATGATTTTTTTCTGGAGCACAGTAGAAACAAACACAAAGTTACCTGGCAGAGAGACTCGGTTATCCACACACATTGACAGAATTCTTTCATACACCAGTTTACCTGGTTAAAAATAAATTTTAACAAAATCAAAACAAATTAACAAACTGTAAAACACAAAATGCTGGTAGAAAGGTTCCGTTCACAACATTCAATGAAATTAGATGGAAAAAACTTCCTAAGCACTGACACTTTGCTGCCCTCTAGTGAGGCTGAAATGTTCAGTGTGATTTAGCACTTCTCACACTACAAAAACAATCTCTGGCTCCCTGAAGTGCAGAGGTAACACACAGGTCAGATTTCTCCCAGGCCAGGAAAGGACAGCTGCTGTCCTGACTTTGCTGAGTTTGGGTATTATGTTATCTCTAGCAGCCTTCAGCAAGTAGGAAGGAGCACAAAGAGGAAGCAGGACCTGAAAAAACAATTGGATCTCTGTCGTAGCATATCCTGCTGGCACCAAAATACCCCTCAACTTTCAATACCATTGTGAATATTTTCCATAACATGGCAGAAAAATAAGAGAGTCACATAAAGTGGATGACAATTTCACTTACAAGTTTAAAAATATATTTAAAAAATCAATAACTACATTCTGATCATTTCATAGTCCCTATTCAGCCAAAGAAAACTTTCTGACTTCTACTCTTCAAAATGCCAAAATAAGGAAATAGAGTCAAAAGGATGCTAAAATCCAAAATATTTTTATAACGACAGCATGTTTTTAATTTCAAAATGCAGAGATCATCATTTTCCCTAACATTTTGTTCTAGATATTCACTAATACATAAAGCACAGAACCACAAAATGAAATATTTTTCTCTTAAGGACTCTGCTCTTAGGTGATTTTTTATAATTATATACCATGTTTACCACCAGTGTCCAAATGTTTATGTTGGAAATATTCCATATTACAACTAAAAGTAATTTCAGGCCTTTTTGGATAACTTTGATGCTTTCTAATATTACAAAAAAAATAATCTTATTAACATTTGCGTAGTAAGACTAGCACAGTAGATACTTACCAAAAGTATCAAGGATATCTGTAATTAAAACAAATTTGCTTGGATAAAACTGGATTACTGTTGTGTCTGAAAGAAGCTTAGAACACTAGAGGGAGAAAAAAAAACAAAGAAACATTTTTAGAGGCCAACACAAGTTTGTGTTTTTACTCCAGAAAAGCTGGAATGGATGAATATCCACAGGTGGAAAGGGCCAATATGAACTATGAACACAAAGGCACAAGGACATCTAACATAACAGACCACGGTGCTTGCTGTAATTTTCAGGTTATTCTTCATTTCCAGAGCTACAAAGACCTGGTTTTCCTTTATACAGGGAAATCTACAATGCAGAGTTTCAGCTGACCATGAAGATCTGTGCCTTTGTTCAGACAAGACAAATTCTCTCCCTGACAAAGCATTAAAAAGCACTTCTTCCCTAAAATCACTTTTTTTTAAGGATGCTGTTCAGTTTTTCACCATCTCTCTAAGCATCCCTATCAAACAGAAAATGTAACATAGATTACATTAAGAAACAATTTTAGAAGTGTAGTTAATGAGCTTTCCAACGCATTTTTGCAGCTCACACAACTAGTTCAAACATTCTGGAAACAGACTGAGCCACAGTCAGCTCCAGGGAAGACTCTGTAATCAATCACCACCCCCTAGGACACAACCTGATCATGGCATTTGGACTGCAGTGATGGCTGGAACAAAGTCACATTTGAAAATGTATTACCCACTTAGTTCTACTCTCACTGGCTGTTCAGGCCAGGAAGGAACATGTCCATTGACTGTATGAATTCAAAATACACACTGAGCAATGAGGATATTTCTAAGATACTTAATTAAGCTATCCTTTGTTTTCCAAGATTAAACTGCAGTCAAAAACTTCGGCAGAAGGTTACTTACAAAAAAAACAGCTTCTACCAAAAGAAAACAGGTGAATGACTGACTGGGGAGAGAAATCCACCTCTTCCTTGCTTAAGCCAAATGTGGCCTCTGGCCCAGAGTCCTCTCTGGTCTCTAAGACTGACAATATTTTCTGAGCTCCATCCTTTCTCTCTCCTTCACCAGGAGACAGTTCTTCAATCTCAGTGGAATAAATAAAGTTTAAACTTTTGTTACATTTCAAAAATCCAGGAAGCAATCCAATACCTCACAAGACTGCTCTGTCTAAAGAAGGAAATCACAATATTTGAACATGCTTAAACAACGGCCACACTTGGTCTTTTTGCTTTATTCATCAGGGTGATTTGAAGAGTGCACCAGAAAGACAGGTGAGAGCACTCACATCCTACAACCAAAGCAGAATCTTGCCTGCTGTGTGGAAAGTCAGTCACCTCCAAAGAAAGGTAACTGAGTAGCTGTTTAGGACCTACACACAGCACAAACACTTGATGACCACTTTTCTTAGAGGCACACACATAATCCACTTAGTTTGGCTTACTCTAAGTAGCTTAGCATACTCCATCTTGACAAGTAAAACATCTTGCAAAAAGGCACTTGAGGAATCACAGAATCATAGAATTGCTTAGGTTGGAAAAGACCTTCAATGTTGAGTCCAACCTTTAAACCATCACTGTCAAGATCACCAATAAAAAATATCCCCAAGTGCCACATCTACACATCCTTTAAATACCTGCAAGGATGGTGATGCCACCACTGCCCTGGGCAGACTGGTCCAGTGATTGAGAACCCTTTTGGTGAAGAAATTTTCCTAACCAGAAGACAAACTCACTCCTCCTACTGCACACTAACCAGTCTGTAATAAAAAAGGCAGACTGTATAAAACCACAGCCTGGTGCCAAGAGAACTGCTCAGCTCTCTCAGAGGACACCGCAGTCTGCAGGAAGAAGCACAACAAGTGAAGTTCAGTGAGGGTTCTACCCTATCCTGCTTTATAACTACAGAATTATTATCTTTCATGAAAATTTTAAATTCATTAATAACACAAGTACCTATTTCATTCTTAGGCAGTCTTTCAATTAGTGATGAGCAGCATTAAGTGCTAAGTGAACAATGCTTTAGCAGAGATAAACACATTCAGCTTTGGTACCACTCTCCTAAAGGGAAGCACTGGATCCCATGTTAGGAACTGTATTATTTCAAAATTGTTTGTGAACCAGTTGCAAAAGAACATATGAAAGTATCAATGATGATAGATATGAAAGTATCTATGAAAGATGTGAAAGACATGAAAGTATCAATGCACAGATTATCACTGCATTATCACACACATATATATTTATTTCACACAAAGCACTGTAAGTACAGTACATCCCTGCTGCTTTTCTTCTCATCCAAAGACCATAGTCACACTTCACAATCCTATATATGGATTTTTTTTTTAATAACAATAATGGTGCTGATTTTATGGTATTACAATAGTAGATTAGTCACCCTAGGTCACATATAATTGTTTGATCTCACTTCATTAATGTTTCATTTCCTTTTTCGTCTTTACCACAATTTAAGATGAAATTACTTCAAGCAGTTTTCACAAGAGTATCCAGAAAATCCTGACTTTATATAACCCCACTGGATGACTACGAGCATTACATCAGTTTTACAGCTTTTAAGGATGTCATTATCTCATCTGTCCTCTGCTGCACTCTGCCTCTGGCCTTTTTTAAAGGCCAAGCCAAACAAAAGAGCATTTAACTGTCCTATTTCCCCATGCCCTCCTCAAAGCACATCACCCCAAACGACCCAAAGGAAGACCATGGACAAGTTGTCAAACAAACAAACAAAAACAAACGCCATATACACAATTTTAAAAATCTGGAGCTGGTTTTGGTAGCTTGCTAAGGTCCTAAATCCCTTTATTTAATTGCCCTACTACGTTTGGATGGGTAAAATGCTGATGTTCAAAAAGTCATTCTGGTATTATTTGTAGGGAGCAAGGGGCTGAAGGGGAAGAGGGCAGGAAAGGAAATTACATGTCCTATAAAGAGCTGATCATCACTACATGGTATTTGTTCTAACTACCCTTAAGCAGGTAACATTTCCACATCTGTCATTTGGTGACTCATTGAGAATTCCCACCCACATAACCTAGTCAAAACCAATATGTAACAACAAAGCTGAAAATCCAGCTACTGTCAGAAGTCATAAAACTCTGGAAGAAATGTGTTTCAGAGAAGAACAAAAGAAAATAGAAAAACAGCAGAAAGCCTTCTTTTCCCAAGAAGGAAACTGGACAATTTACATCACCAAACTCACTGGTTCTGCATAGAACAAAACCATAAAACTGACCTGGATGACTATTTTCAGAGCTTTTACTTTCTGATCAGAGGACCATGCATCCTTTAAAGACTGGTTCAGTTCTTCAATTCGGTTCATGTAATCCTGCTGAGTCAAATTCAACAGCTCCTTCTGTGATCCCTGGCAGGAAAACACAAACCCTCTTAATAAGAGCAGGAGGGAAGGAAGGAGAGTGCTGTTATTATAGACTCAAATCACCATGCTGTGGAGGAGAATCCTACAAAATTTATTACAACTTCCCTTCAGGTCTTAGGAAAGTAGGTTATGAAACATCTCACTTTAGCACAGTAAAATACCACAGCTTGAGAAATAACTTCAGTACTCAGTATTTCTACCAAGCTCATAATTGTAACTTAAATTAAACTCAGGTAGACATATGCAGCTTCTGCAACCAGAATTATCAGATGTTAAGACTATGGGGCTCCACAAAGTTTGCAGCAGTAAGAAGGTAAATCAGCATCAACAGATCAGGTAAATTTTCAAATCACAATTTCTAGTGAAAAAAAAACATAATTCTGCCCAAATCCTGTAACAATAAGGATTAAAATCAGTAGAGAATTCCCACTTAAAGTACATACTTATCTAAATACTGCACTTGCAGAATCAGGGCCTTTTTAAAAGGTTTCACAAAAGATTTTTATTTCACAAATTCCTTTTACTGTTATAATGATGCTGTAATTTCATCAGAAAACTTTCTCACCTCTTCCAGATCATCCAGTTCTTCTAACCTTGTCCTCACTTTTTCAGAAACTGCTGAACCAGCAGCGGTGGCTTTTCCTGCAAAGAATTACAGATTAAATATCTTTAAAATTTCAACACTGGGACTTCTAAAGAGAAACAAACCTGAAGGAGCCTGACATGGACCAGTCAGCTTCTGTCACAGAAGACAGGTGGCTTGACTGCTTTAGTGACTATTCCTGAAGACACACATCTAAACATACCTACAGTGCATTCACTTTGAACAAGGGCAATGAGTAAGCAGAATTGAATATGAGTGGATTTTTCTGCAAGTTTTACCAGTAAGAAAAGAATCACCAGATAGAACCATAGGATCATTAAGGATAGAAAAGCTCTATGGAGGTCTGTGTCCAACTCTCCTCCTCAAAGCAGCTCCAATTCTGAAGTTATAACAGTTGCACAGAGTTATATCCAGTCATTTTTACAATATCTAAGATATAGATGTCACACTCTGCCTGCACATCCAGTTTCAGTGTTTGACCATTCTCATGGCAAAAAAGTGTTTTCTATTTTTGCAGACACTGAAATGCTGCATGTTTATTCATATATAAAAATCCTGATTTACCATGCTATGATTACCTAGCCCAGATTCTCTTTGCTAGAAAACATGATAAAATATTTAACATTTGGTTCTTTTTTAAACACCCAGCATACAGTTGAAATCACTTCACTTTCATGTAAAGGGAATGACTGAACAAGTTCCCAAAGGACTTGTTTGCTTTCCTTCCAGCTAGCAGAAGAGTTGATAAATATGATCCTCAAAACATCATTGCTCAGTTTAAATGGAAGAAAGTTTTAAGCTACAGTGGAAGGCAGTGCAGTGAAATAATCACAAATTCATCAGCCCATAGGAATAAAAGACAGGGTGGTCAGGTGGCTTATTTCCAATAACTATTTTAAACAAACATCCAGACATCTTATTCACAAAAAGCAAGCATGATGTCAGAATGGAGGAGGCAGGAAAACACATTTCAACTATTCTTGACCACAAACCTGTCACTGCACCCTGCCTCAAGCAACCTCTGTTACTGGTAAAGAAAGTGCTCACCTTTTTCAGATCCCATGTACAGATTCTGTGAGGAAGCAGAAAAAGCAGACTGTTAGAAAACATGGACTCACTAGCATTTTAAGAATGCACAGAGTAATTACACTGCTAATCAACCCTCTCATCATTTAGAAGCAGTTGCAAGACTAGAAGTTATGTGCATTGTTACAAAAAGAAAAGTGATAGCTTCTAAATATCAGAAGACTTGGACTCAGCTCTAAAAGAATCTTTGCAAGTGAGAGCTTATGACTCAGTTTTCTACAACATTAAAACTGAAATTTAGAGGGCCAGGATTTACCCATGAAAGAATTATAAAATTGCAATATGCAAAATCCACTAAAGCTCTAGTCCAAATAAAAACAACTTACAATAGAAGCAGCCACCACTTACAATAGAAAGCTTCTCTGTTGTTGTGTATCTAGCAAGGATTTCACCACGTTTGCTTGACCATGGTTCAAAGTCACTTCCTACTGCTGAGCTCTCATCTTTATCCCGTTTCCTTCGTGCACCATCCTGTTACAGGAGTACAAGTGCAAAAGTTAAATACAGAGCTGGAAAAAGAAGACAAGGCTGATAAACGTCAACCTAATGTTTCAGGAAAAAGAAGACAAGGCTGATAAACGTCAACTTAATGTTTCAAGTGCTAGCTGATCCTTTCAAAAGTTACAATATTTTTTAAAATCCATATTTAAATAAATATGTCAACATAAACCAGATAAAAGTAGGTAAATAAAATGAATATTCTATTAAAATGGTGTATTTTCTACATTAGCCTCTTCACTGGTGAGACAATACATTTTATCCAGGGTTGGCTTTATGGTTTTGGTTTGGTTTTGGTTTTCTTTCACTTAGTTGAGCTAGCAGCCCTCAGAGTTACCGTGGGAGGAGCAGCAGTCACAGGATCTGCAGCTGCTGCAAACAACGACAAGGGATCGGTGCCATCCAACACACTGCTCAGAGGGTCCATCACTGAGCTGGAGGAAGAGGAGGAGGTGGAAGAAGTACTTCCCTTCCTGTTCATCTTCTTCGTCTTGGATTCAGTAACCTAAAAAAAGAAGTCAGAACTATTAAACACAAAGGCTTTTTCTTCCCTCACCTTTCTTTAATTCTTTTTTCTCTTCTCTCACTTTTCTTTAATTCTTTTTCTTCCCCCCCTTTTCCCTGAATCTGGAGGTACTCACTCTTCAGCAGCATTACCCCTGGTTTTTTTTCCTTCCAATTCTAGGTCTACAAAATAATAAGAACAACCACTCTGAATATCTTCCTAGTACCCCTCCTCTATTTTATTAGGTTTGTCCCTGTCTTCCAAACTCTTTCTTGCTATTTAATTTCCTCTGCCAGTTTCATCTTTACTTTCCTTGTACAACACTCAAGCCTGGAACACCAAATCCATACCTCAGGCCAACATCTTCTGTCCCTACTGACCTTCCTGAGCAGAAGCTTCTGCCCATTTATCATTCATTAGTGGATAACTCATCTCTTTGAAGTTGGATTTTTTCTGTACATCTTTAAAAGCCTCTTACACATCAAAGAAATGATAAATGTTTTAAAGTACACAGCTGACTGGAAGCTAACCCAAAACCAAACCTTACATCAAGTAATTATGCGGGCCATTTGTATTGCAACAATTTGATTTTAAATTTATCCATTATTCAGCATTTAATGCAACCAAGAAAACCTACAAGCGGGAGGTGCTGTATTTGTCAGGAGACTGACACTTAACAGCACCAGAAAACTTCTGTGAAGGGCAAACAGAATAAACCCTGATGCCTCTAAAACGGGCCACTAACACAGAAAGCAACTTCACAAGTACCACCACCAACCTCAAAGCCTTTTAATTTTACAGGAACAAATGTAAAAAGAGGAACACAATCGGTCTGAATTCAGATTCATTTTCCAAAAGTACAATCACACTCACTGTAATGGGTTTCAGGGGATGGTAATCACCAAAATCCAAGGGTACAGATTCCAGCTTGCACACTTCAGACTCTGACACATAGTTCCTTGATCTTGCATGCCTTAAAAAGTAAGAGTGAAGGGAAAGTATATATGCATATAAATAACCACATACTAAGACAGAAGCACATCCTACATCTATGCTTATTTACCAAAAAAAGCATACTGAAAAATAAGCAAAGATCCAAATTTCTCTCTACTGAGATAACACAGAACTAAAACTGGAGAAATTTTACTTTCAGCCATTTAGTTGTACACTTTTTAGTCTTTGAAACACGCAGAGCTGCTAATTGTTCTTTTCTGTTTCATTCAAGATCCTGAGAATGTTTATAGCACATCCCTCAGCTGAATGAGGAAAATCAGGGGATATACAAAAAATTCTTTAAAAAGACTCCTAACAAAAGCAAACAGCACTTCCCCCACATAACACACATCTTTCCCACTAGAATTAATCCAAACTTCCAAATAATTCCATTCCTACTCAAAGCCATAACTCATTTGGAAGATTTTCAGCAGCACTAAGCAGCCAGCTCTTCTACAATACCATGTCCAAGGTTCCTTAATAATGAATTACAGATTAGATAATTGATGGTTGTGCCACTCCAAGGAGAAACTTTTGATATCTAATGAGATAGAGCAAGAGAAAGAATCCAGTGAAATCTATATGCTTGTTTTCTTGATCTCCAGTTCCTTCTCTTTTTGCCATTGTCCCATTGTTCAATGACTCTTCTTGCTCATTTGCATCATGGGTTAATCAGCATCTGGGTGGAAAATCTTCCCAACTCTTTCTGGCTACATAATTACAACATTTCTTTAACTGCTGAGAGCTCTCTCAGCACCTCCAGGCCAAAATCAACTGCACTCCAGTTAGTGTAAGCACACTGGGCAAGTGCACATGGTAATAATACACACGTGGGAGTGAACAAGAGCTGCTAACCCTGCAAATAGGTCTTTAAAAAGTACATTTTTTACAATGTGGCTATTCAAGTGACAAGACAGCTTGTAACAGAGCGAATACAGAAGACAAGATCAAGTTTGCTCTGGCATTATGTTCTGCTGACTTTCCAGGGAAAGGAGATTAAGCATTCCTTTCTTGGCCACAGCAGTGCAGCCAGCTTTTGAGAGGAAATAAAAATAAGACTCTGGCCAAGCTGGGATTTCATCCTCTGAGCATCCTGCATGATTACACCCCTGCTTCAGCTGCTCTTTTAACAGTGGGTTTCAACCTTTCCCACACGTGAGCACCACTGCAACTGTCACCACTCTGCACCTCCAACACCTGCCAGCCCACAAACCTTTTTCTCTCCTGCTGGTAAACATCTTTTTCCCTGGGACTGTTTTCAGGCACACAGCAGCCTCCTAGAGCCAGTGCTTATCCTAAAGCAAGTGCTTCAAAAAGCTCACAGGGAGCACAAAGGAGCCAGGCATATAAATGCTTACAACACTAGACATATATTGGTATTGGTAATACAATGAAGCACATCCCATACTGACTGTACTTATCATTATCTGAGCGTTAGACATAAAAACAAAACAATTTCTCTAGATATTTATGCACAGCTATCATAAAACTGCATTTTATGATAGCTGTGCTATCAATTATTTGTGCTTTAAATTATTTTATATAATTTAAAGGCCTGTGCTTTAAATTATTTTATATACTCGTTACTTCTTTAACAAATGCTCATTTTTTTTAGTTTGCATAATTTGAACATTATGTTAAAACAACTATTCAGCAGCAACAGGTGCTATTTTTTCCTCATATGCAATATGTACACTGATCACTGTGCAGACAATAAATCTGCAAAACAGCTTTTCAGCATTAAAATGAAGTAGCTAGGGTTCTGCTAATCCCCATAGCACAAAAATATCTTTTGATAACAGTATGACAGAAACATCTTACTCTGGTAAAGGTCTGGTTATTTCCCATCAGTGTTACTAGACCTATTTTTAGGCTGTTACCTCATTGCTGTACTATGTAAAAAATCAATTTTTCAGCATCTCTGCTGCTCTGCTTTGTTTTGCTCTATTTTGCTACTGCTTTTGTCTGTTAGAGAAAGAGTGCCTCTTTTATCCTTCCTTTACCAAACAAATACTAGACTGAGTGATTCCATGTCGTACACAGTGCAGCTTCCTCAAATGTACACTCTTCCTGTAAAGGCACGTTGCTAGAAGCTGACTCTGGCTCTGTCTGTAGCCCCTGTCTACTCCTGAAGAGCCTGTGCAGGGTAACAGAGGCTAAACCCGCTAGTATCGGTAAACAGACAGTACCTCCAGCCCCTGTCGACTCCTAAAGAGCCTGTGCAGGGTAACAGAGGCTAAACCCGCTAGTATCGGTAAACAGACAGTACCTCCAGCCCCTGTCGACTCCTAAAGAGCCTGTGCAGGGTAACAGAGGCTAAAGGCGCTAGTATCGGACAACAGACAGTACCTCCAGCCCCTGTCGACTCCTAAAGAGCCTGTGCAGGGTAACAGAGGCTAAACCCGCTAGTATCGGTCCACAGACAGTACGAGCCCTGCAGCCCCCGCGCTGCGGGGCGGGCGGGCAGCGGGCCCGCGGGACCCCGCCCGGAGGGGAGCGCTCCGTCCCGCTCCGAGCAGGACCCGCTCCGTGACAACACCGTGGCGAAAGCCAGCGGGGCTCGGGGAACTGCTGCTTGTTTTAGGGAAAATAACGGGAGGCCAGCGGCCGTCGCGCCCCAGCCGCCTCACCGCTGCGGCTCCGTCCCTCAGCAGGGCTGTGCCGCCGGCCCGGCACCCGCCTGGCTCAGTGTAACGCCAGGGTCTCACGAACGAGCTCTGTACCCTCGGGTGTCTCAGACAGCAGCAGCGGGCTCAGGTCCCACGGCAGCGTCTCGGCTGCCCCCGCCACCCGCGGGGCTCCCAGTCCCCCAGGCCGAGCTGCCCCGAGCCCCGCGGGCGGAGAGGCCCCGCACTTTCCCCTCCGGCACAGCCGTGGCCGCCCCCGCCTTAGCCCCCTGGCTGCGAGGGTGGCCGAGCACGACGGCATTCCTCGCCCAGCCGCGGAAACCCTCAGCCCCCAGCCCGCCGGCCGCTCCGCGGGGCACCGGCGGCTCCCGCGGCCCCGCCGCCTCACCAGGGGAACGCGGCCATCTTGCGCCCGGTCACATGACAGCGCGCGCCGGCCGCGCCCGCCGCGAGGGCGGGAAGCGCCTGAGGGAGGCGAGGCTGCGCCACAGCACACGGAGACAGCGCGGGGTAAAGATCGAGAGTTTATTGTGCAGAACGCGTCAAGTCAAAAGCCAGACCGGTGAAAGTGAAACAAAGTACAAAAATAAATAGACTTCTGTAATGGTATCACAATTCCACACAAAATAAAAAGATAAATATGTATAAATACAAAACAGCAAGTACAAAATCAAATTCTGGCACTTGCCAAGAGAAAGGCCTCATGAAAGTTTAAAAAAAAAAAAAAAGACCCTTGTGCTATAATGCTTTATTACACACTGGAAACATGCTTGAAGAACAAGAGGTTTAGATGTGAAACCCTAAGAGAAGGGAAACATTCATTTCTACTAACACACTAAACCTATCTGTGCATCAACATATTGCCTATGCTAATAATAAATACAGCACATAAAACATCCATTAAAAGCATCAATCTTCAGTGCTGCCATATCAACAGCACCTTCTGTCATCTGTGACACTGGTTACTCTTGTCACTGTAAATTCTTCCCCTCTTGAGAAGTTTTCCACTCCTAAGGAAAGCTGGGAACTAAAACACAGCTTTGTTGCTCACCAGGTGAGCAGGAAGCTTGCCTGGGGCATTTTCCATACTACAGCTGCGATTTTAAAGCACCACAGCGTTAGTGTGAAGGAGGCAGGTCTTCCACTCACACCATCAGGGGAGCCCCTGGCCTCAGGCTTCAAACAAACTGAGCAGTGTCATTCTTCAAGGCGCTGGGGCAGGGTTTGTGCCATTTTGCAAGCATGCAATTTGGGTAACTTAGTGCCTGCTATAATACAGCTGTTCTGAACAGCATCACCAGCTGCAGAGGACAGACTTGGTGGCAGATAAAAGCCACAGGCTGGTGCCACAGTCAAGCCAATCCACTCATCACTGCCCATGAAATAACTGTCCTCATCCCATTATTAATGTTTCTCTTTCACGCTATTTAGCACAATGAAATTTTCAGTTAGTCCTTCTTCTCTTACATTCATGTCAACACATTACAAAGCCTCCAAAGTTTAGTGCGTTGTATTATAGTGACACTGGGAAAGTAACAAAATATAACCTAATTTACATTCTGGAAGTCATCTCTCTACTGCAAAGATTACACAGCCGAGCTTTTCTCTCTAGAACTTTGTTCATATCATGTCTCAAGCTCATTAAAAGAAGGTGGAGAATGATGCTCCCCTCAAGTTGATGGATAATATCCATCAGTTGGAAGACTATGATCATAATATGACCACGATCTCTAATGTTAGACAGTCATAAATGTGAAAGTGTTGGGATTTGGTAGGGATTCCCCACCTGCAGAAATCATGACTTCAGTACAAGGGCCTGTTAGATCACCCGGCAGAAGATAAACTGCTCAGGAAAAAACTGCCATTGTCAACAATTAAGTGTAACATATCTGAATTACTATTACAGACTGAAATAACTATTTAAGTCTGAAATGGTAAAACAGTTAAAATCGTACCTTCTGCAGTTTTTGTAGAACATACATGTCTCCATGTTGGACAGATGTTGTTTCCCTAAGAAAATGCAGTAGACAGCAGGGCAATAAAAACCCAGGGCTCTTTCAGTAGAGTGGTTTGATCTACCACACTTATAAATGCACATTTTCGGTTTGATCAGTGAAAGTTTGTCCACCAGCCCAGCAGTGAATTTGGACCACATCTGTCCAGCTCAGAAGAAATGCAAAACATTTGGTACAAGGCCTTTAGAGTACTGAAACTGAGCTAATCTCATTCCTACAGAAAGTACATTCAGAACAGCTGCTGACAAATTCACTGACTTGAAAGCTCACTTTTGTTTAAATTAAGTTTTGGGGCTTTTTTTCACATTTAGCTGCTTTAACTTTATGGTATGAAACTAAATATATACCCATGACTTATAGTGGCACTCAACACACAGAAATTGCAATTTAAGTAATGCAAAAAGCATATGTAAGACACTAGAATTAGAAAGTGTGAAAAAGTCACAAATTACCTTCATGTTGCCCTGTGCTGGTCTTTAAATAAACAAGATTATGAATCTTTTATATATTAATACTATTCTGTACACAAGTTCTAACATGCAATTTTCCCACAAGCATTAGAGCTTCAAAGCAGCTTCAATATGATTGTGTTATGTGTCATCTGAAAATGACAAAGTAGGTTTATGATGTCTAAATATACATCTATGCAAAGAAGATGCAATATTAAAAATCGGTGCTGACAAAGCCATCTTTAAAACACAGCCATTTTATCCCAGTGAATGTTGTCTTCTTAAATTATCACAACATTTGGCTTCTTTCTTTGGGTTCTTCCTGCATATGCTCCTAAAAATAAGTAGAAACATTACCATATTACAATTAATAGTATTGGGTTTTTAAACAGGATTAGCCAACAAAAATAGCTGAAAAAAATCAGGACAATTTTTTTTAAAGCAGTATTATGCATTCAGTGACTACTTTTTAAATGACAGTTTTCATAATGGTACACCCCAAAAGCCTTATGAAAACTACCTATAGGTTTAAAAGTAATGACATTTTATAGTATTGCCTTACTTGATAACTATGCTATCTTCTTTTCTGCTATTCTAAAACAACTACAACCACAATTCACAAATTTTTTAAAGAACTACTGCATAACCAAAATAGATGAAATGGCTGATTAAGTTTAACTATGCCATGTATTACTTTTTTAAAAAATATCAATTAAAAATATTATACAAGTTGAATACTTAGCATAACTCTTTCCTTTTGTCAGATTAATTAAAACAAGAGACAGCTGTAGGCTCCCATACGTCAATAAGACAACAGAATTAGAGGTGCAGTATGAAAATCATCAGGCAGAGCCCTTATAAAAGAAAGGATGCTTGAGTAAAAAAATAAATAAAACAAATAAGTGTTTCCAGAGGGAACAAGTATATACATACATATATTAAAAATCCATATTATACTATGCATAGCACAAGTATCTTCCAGTAATGAGGGTTCAGCACTGCAGGCTGCTAAGAAGTAGCACAACTCAGCATTCTTCAGGTTCAAGCAGTTATCAAGAAAGTGCAGCAGTGTGAGCAAACATTTACACAAAGCAGTGAAAACCATATCACAGGGTGCAGAGCAGTGGGAATGGAAGACAGCCATGGAAGAGAAATGACGACCAGGCAGTAAATGAAGGTGACAAAGGAAGTGCCAGTCCTTTTTGGGCTCTTTGGTTACTCTTGGTCAGAGCTGCTGTGGTTACTTACAGGTGTCCCAGGGCTATGATCAGCACAGGCCAAAGCAGCTTTGGGAATGCCCAGAGCCCTCACATCTCAACAGCACCCACGACACAAAAGGCATTCTCACTGGCCCTGCCCTCCCCAGGGCTGCGCTCTTCAGATCACCTGGGATCTTCTAGGACAGACAACCAGGCTGACAGACACAGCCCTTTCATAGTGATTAACACTACCCCTTGACTCACCTCAAGTGTCCTCCACGTTATATAAAAATGTCACACAAGTAACAGGGTATTACAGTAAAGCATATGAGTGTGCAAAAATCCCACAGCAATCTAGACTAAGGAATTGCAGAAGGCAAATTTGAATCAAACCAGTGACAGTTCTGAAAACAACTACCACCCATCCTTTTCCAGTGGCAAGGGGCAATCACATGAGGCCTCTCTCCTGGGACAAAGGACAGACCTGCTACTCACACACAGCAGGCCTGAGGCTTCCTGAAGAGCTGGCCTGAAAGCCAACACACTCCACAGCCCCCAGCACCTCACATGGGCAAGCTGTGCCCTTGGCTTGGCCAAGAGCTGCCACCACCCAGACATTCTGTGTCCCCCCTGCCCTCTATTTCCTTTCCACAGGAAAGGAAACTGGGCAGAGGAGATGAACACGTCTTCTTGTAGGAGCAACCTGATCTCAACCACCTTCTAACACAACCAGACCTCATTAAATGGCCTGCCTCGCCCCCCTTGCAGACTATTGATGGAACATCTCAGCCTGATTTAAACTAATTGAACTTTTAAAAAAATTACTGATTTATGAGTCTGTGCTTTTCTCTTAAGCACAGAACTTTGGATTGAAGGAGCAAAACTCAACAAAAACTAACTTGAGGATTGCCACTTGATTCCTAAACAAAATGTCTTCCTGCCAGAAAAAGAACAATCAGTCTGAGTGGTATTAAAGTCGCAAAGCACTTTGCATATAGAATTTAAAACAACAATCAAGAGAACAAAAGAAAAAATGTTGGACAAGGATGTTATTTTCTTCTGAGGGTTTGTCTCACATTGAAGTTGAATGTATTTATAATAACTGTATCTTACTAGCCCTCCTTCCCTTTTTACCCCTCTAATAAGCACAATTTAATTGGTAGTCAGGAATGAACAAAGAAAATAAATTAAATCAACACCCTATTTAACATACTGCCAGACTTTTCATTATTCCCATTTCACCCATATATAAAGGAAACCATACTCTATTTAAATATATTTAAATGAAGTTCTTTCATTATTGCAAAATTATGCAGATTGTTTCTTTCATGCCCATGTAATAACTTCAGAATGCATTTCTATTCATTCAGTACAAGGAGTCTAACCTATTTCTGAAGGAGCCCACAGAAGTGTTACTATTGCATCACCATGTGTGATGTCCAAGCTCTACATGAGTTACACTGAGCACCAGAACTAACCACCATAAAACTGGTTGGCCACATCTGCCTGAAGTTCCAAGAAGGCCACAGCAGAAGGCATTCAGTGACTTTCCAGATACTTGACAAACAGCAACAAGGCAAAGAGAACTTTGGAGATCTATCCCAAAGAAGTTTTTTCATTGCCAAGTATGACCTGTCACAACTTTGGTAATTATGGTTAAGATAAAGCCAGGGAGTTCCTCAGCAGAGCAGCACACGCTGCCGACACAGAGGACATTGAACACTTGACTGGATGTCTGGTGCCAGCCACAATGTAAACAGCACTGTGTTCACTATGAGCTCCATGTGAATTACATGGGTTTGGGGATGGGACCCAAACCTGGAATCAGTGCCAGACCTGACCCTGACACCACCCTAACACAACTACTCTTTCACAACCTCTGTAATACTGTAACTGGTAGAGGTTTTGATTGTTTTCTTGTCCCTGTTCTCCAGCATGTTCCTTTACTAGTCAGTAGCAAACTTGCAGATGAACACTTGCTTTAATGGCTACCTCTGGTTGCTAAAATTGTATTATTTACTTTTTCTGCTTTATATTTAAGGAAGATTATTTATTATCTTTGCTAATTTTTCTGTAGAGTCACTGAGTCCAACCAAACAACTGCCTTGCTCTACTTTGGTGATGACAGCACTGCCAGGAGAACTAAGTACAGAAAAATAAATGAACACACTCTGGTTGTGATCTCATCATCCGCCTTTCATCTCCCCCTCTGATACTGCAATGCTATCTGTGTTTATGCATACTGCCTCACTATACATCCTTCTGTGGCCACTTCTTTTGACTTCACGAAGTAGCATCTGGGAAAACATCCCATTTAAATAGTTTAAAACACACTGCCTTCAAACTCACAGATACTCCCTGCCAGCATTGCTCTGGGGCAGCAATAAATAAGCATTTCCCTTATAGGAAAGGTTTGATCCTTAATACATACAGATTATTTAAAACATTATGGAAAACAACTGAAATCCTACTACATTAAAAAACTCTTTTTTAAGCCCCAAAATTCCCAATTTTTATACTTGACTTGTGGAACTCTCCTTTGAGAACAAAGTGTAATTCAGATCTTAGATAGTTTTAAAACCTAACAGCCACTTTACCTTTTGATAAATCTAGGTTTATCACTTCAGAAATTTAAAATCTAATTTAAAAAACAGAATTTGTGTAAGACCATTCACAGTGATTTATTAGAGGTTCAGCACAATTACCAAACCTTTTATAGAAAAGGTAACCAATCAGTCATCTCTGTGTGGTAGCACAGAAATACTCCACTTTTAAACTTGGGTCATTAAGACTTAAGCATGCTGTAAGATGCTACAGGAATATATATATATATATATATATATATATATATATATATATATATATGTATAATTTTAGGACTGTATGATGAGTGAACACCCTCTGAGGAGTCTGAAACTGCCCTTCCAGTCCTTTGAATATGCTCCATGCTGAAGATGTGTGTACAGAACTAAGAATCAAACTACATGAAGATTCTAATCCAAGTCTGTTTTGACTACCAGCAATTTCTCAACAGTTCAGTGAATATATCTGGCAATCTTTTTTATGACGGGGCATCTGGTGAGGGAAAGCAAATGAGCTGTGCAGCACATTCTATACATTATGTTTATAGAATTTGAAAGTGGATGGCTCAGTTACCAGCGCAGGTTTGTTTGAAGAGATAGGTTAGACTTAAGGCAGAGCAAAGCAGGTGCACAAGGAAAGGAAAACAATATATTGCCAATTTACTTTTTCTAGATACTAGTAACTTATTTACTATAAGATCCAAGCACCAATTTTCTACACACCTGAAACAGCCTTGTTAGGCACTCTGCTCCCTGCAGCCTTCCTTCTATTTTGCTCAACCCCATTCACTGAGGTCTTAGGGGTTCTAATTAAATATAAAACAGTTAATAAGTCATTTGCAACAAACTTGAAAGGCTGTATACAAAAATATAGACACTATCCAAAAATACAGACACTATCAAACTGTGTTTGGCATGAAAACATTTTTACAGCGTCCCACAGAGCCTCCTCCTGAGCACCAGTACAGTTCCTATTGGTATTATTATGGCTTACATAGACACATTAAGTAGGAGAACATCTCCCCATGAACAGATTGAAAAACTCTATTGAAGAAACTGATTTTGTTTAGATACCATGGCATTACAGTCTACATATAAAAATACAGTATTTCATTAAGTGGAAGCAAAGCTACATGGAATGAATGTTACAAATAGAAATGCTGGAACAGTGTAAATGAAGACAATACACAAGAGAATGACAACAATAAATATTTTCCTGCAGTATAAGGTAAAACAAAGCTTCATCACTCTCTCAAAATACTGAGAGAAGTAATTATTTCTACTCTGAACAACAGTTGTACTGTTATGTGTATGTTATGTGTAAACACTATGCATCAATCACTGTTCTTGCACTTTGAAATTAGTTTCATCTTTAGGCTAGAAACATGCTGTGCTCTTACCCTTGTCTGCAAAGCAGTCTATGAACTGGAGCATTCTGTCCTTGGTTTGGTTGAAGTATGCTGTTAAAACACAAACTTTTATTAGTGCGTTTTCCCTTCAAAAATAAGTCTCTCAAGAAATACCAAATTATGCATCATCTTTCACATAACAAATTTCAGAAAGGCTAACAGGTTTTGTAATATAAATGACACGTAGGCAAACTGGCTGGAACTGAAATTCCACAACAGGATTACTACTTCCACTATTTAAAACAAAGAAACAAAAAAGCACACAGATAGATGTCCCTCAACAGTGTCTTGGGTTCCCACTCTTTGATGAGAACACACAGGACAAAGGGCTGAATTGCTCACAGGAGTCCTTGAAGGCTGAACTGTATGAGTAGACAGAATGCCTTCAAAGCTTTTGGGTAAACACGGGATAAAAACTGGTTTTAAGGGACGCCAGGTATCTGACTTTTAATATGAGATAAACGTGCAGACAGGCCTCATAAGAGAGCAGCTGTTATCTGGCTGAAGAACATGTACTGAACACTCTAACTTCTGTGATCTCAGCAAACAATCACACAGCCAAGGAACAAAATTTTCCTCACATTAGAAAGCCACTACTTTTCTGACAGCTTTCTAAAGATAAGCATTATCAATAATTCCACTGCAAAGTAAAGGGTATTAGGAAAAGTAGTAGTGCCAAAAGTTTAATAGTCCATCTCAGAGAAAAACCTTAAACCTGAGCACCAAGGCTTAAAGCCATAAATAACTAACTTCTGAAGATAAAATTTCAGAAACAACTCTGAAGAAAATATATTTTCCTAACTTATAATAAGCTAATAAACCCTTTTCTCAGGCCATGGTAAATCAGATTTCATTAATTTTCATGACAATATTAGCAGGAATTGAGCTGATCAATGGCAAACCAACAGTACACATCACATTATTGTAAGACAGTTTCTTAAAAGCATTTTAATACAAGTAACCATCACCTACCGATTTTGAGGAGTTTTTTGTTTTATGATTATTTTTTTACTTGGTATTCCCATTTCTGAAGCCCTAGAGAAACAAAAGTATTGAAACATATTTCAGTTAGCAAATCATCATCCAGGTCTTGAACATAAACACTCAGAGAAGGCCTACAAGAGGAACTACACCTACATGTAACACTGCCAGAGCAGTCCTACAGATTATCACTTCTTTACTAAGGAGCAAGTGTAACAAGTGCCCACCCTGTCACAAAATAATGCCTGCTACCATTCCCCAGAAAAACTCTGCCAGAGATACTCCATTAAATGTCTCTATTGCTAGGCACTTTAGATAGATAAAATCACTTGGGGCACTTTTTACATTTTGCAAAATCAACCATAAACTAAGCATCCACCACTGCATTATAGTGTAAATGCACAACTTAGAACAAACGTTTTTCTCCTTACAAACAGGAAGACTCTTAAAAGTAAGAGCAAAATACAATTAGCAAGACACTATAAACCTGGAAAGCTTTTTGCTCATTTTCCTAGCAGAGATGTCAGTTTGCAAAGAAACTGTTAGTCCATAAATTTCTCCTCACTATTTCCTATGTCTCCTACTCCTCTTGTACTCCTTCCACCAACCCTCTCCACCCATGGGAGAGCTGCACATACTTCATGCACTTTTTCCTGTCCAGAGATTTCTGTGTGGCTGTTGAAAGTGTCACTCGCTCTCTTGGGCTCTTTATTTTATCCTAAAAAAAAAGGAGTATACAGAAGAAAGTTACCTAGACAAGCATAATTAAAAATTTAGATTGAAGAAACATTGTACATGGTGAGGAAGAATCTCTCAAAAGCAAAATGACTCAGTACTTAAAGTCCTGAGACAGTTTACATTCCCTGGAAGATAACCCACCATTTGCCTGAGCATCTTCTCTTTACGAACTTCGCGATCGTGACGCAGGATGTTCATTCTCTCCGACACGTCCATTGTGAAAAAGATGTCATGGATGTCATACAGAGCAGCTCGCAGCTGGAAAGAATCATTAAAATGTTCATTAAATATTCATCAAGTTTACACACCCATGGTTTTGAACATCAAGCTCTTTCTGCTTTCAATCTAAACAAAACACTTTGTAATTTTGAAAATCGTTTTCGAAATCAAATGATTTTGTGTCAAGCAAAAAATGGAATCTTCTCATCTTTAAATGTTTTACTTCAAATAAACAAAGCCACTCTCCAGGTTTCATGTATTTATTTCACAAAAGCAGAATAGCTAGGAAAGACCAAAAAAAAGGTTTAAATTGTGTCACCTGAACTATTACTCTTTCATGAAGGGATGCATCTTGTGCTGACACACTTCCTCTTTTCAATGGGGCTTCAGACTGAAAAATTTTTAGGAACTCCAGAGTATCCTGGGAAAGATGGGAAAATAAGAGTAAGCACTAGGCATAACCCTTCATAACAAAGCAATCATTACAAACAGTACACACAGCAAACAGATTCTTTGTTTGACTTGGACCTTGTGACACTAAGCAGTGCAACACTCAAACACGTTCATGTGCAGCCTCAAAATCTTCTGAGAACAGAAAATGCAGGATTTCATCTGTCAGTGGAAGGCAGGGAAAAAACCAAACAAGAGAAGAAGCTGCCTATTACAAAAAAAAAAGCTGATCTTACTTTTACAGTTTGCTTAAGATGTTTCAGTTTTTCTGTCTGCAGGAGTCTACGAGTGAGAAATCCCTTTGCCACTGCTGTGATCTTGTCGAACTTCATTTGTATCTCTGGACTGAAAACCTTAAGAAAAATTCAAAACTTTTTATAACAAAGCAAGAATTATGAATTATTTATCAAATAACATCCATCAAGCGACGTAAGTTTCCAAGTAAGAAAAAAGCTGTTGATAATATTTGACTGGGCTCAAAGCACCCACCATAATTTAGCAGAAGCAATATATTGCTATATGATTATTTTGCATATATGAGTAAGAAAAATAACCTACACAGTTCTCTTATGCAATCAAAGTTGACACGGGAACAGATACTAAAATTTTCTGTTACCAGTGCCTTACAAAAAAATGAGAGCCTTTTAAGATAAAAATAAATCTGTCTTTTCCCTTACCTGAATCCACCTAGTTTTGATCCTACTACTTGGCCTGCATACTGAGGTCTTTATAACTCCACTACCTGATGGTCCCCAGAGATAGAATGAAGTTTCACTTGTTGAAGAAAAGGTGTTGGGTGTTGTATGAGCAAAACCTGCACAGAAAGCAGAACACACAGTTCAACACACATTTCTGCCCATGAAGCAATGCCTGTGTCTGTGGATACACTCAGCTCGAGGGCCACAGCTTTGTCTGCAAGGTCAATTATAGGTAAGAGGCAAGTTGAGTATTTCTGATTGATTTCCATGCAAAATTTGCTAAACACAAGAGAGAACAAAACATTTCACAATGTTCTGGAAGAGGTGAGAGGTGTTCCATCAGCTACAGCTCTACTGCCTTGCAGTTAGGAACCCCTGGCAGAGCCCCTCAAAAGCTTCTACACAAATGTGACCACCTGGCCCAGTGCTGTGCAGCTACATGGCACGAGGACAATCCTTCTGGGACATGATGCAAATCCACATCCTCATCCTTGATCAAAGGAGGCTATTCTTAGCTTGTTTTCCTTGGATGTGCCCTAAAACAGTTACATAACAAACGCAGTACATGGAACTGTTCAAGGATGGCTGAACCTGTGCTAAACACCAGTGACACAAAGATGCAACAGCCTTTGTTTCACAAATGCTGCCCCCAGCAGCCTTCTGTGTATCCTGAGCAGCCCTAGGCAGGAACACTGCACTTATCCACACAGTGGGACAGCCGGTCCAGTCACGTGCTGTAGAACAAATTATCTCACAACACTTAATCTATATTCTTCCCTTCCAGTTTTACCAATGCTGGTGGAGTTTGTGTTATGGACTGTCTCCAGCTGAGACTGCACACTTTCCAGCAAGCCACTTTCACTTTTTTTTCTCCACTCCAACTCCATCCTGCTGTTAATATTCACTTTGGAAATTTCTATTTCCGTTGTAGTAACCCTCTCTCCTTTTGAATTTCTCTTCTTCTCTTCCAGTTCCTACAAAAGGAAGATTCAACCATGAGACTATTTTTCTAACTCTGCAAAGCAACAGAATATACATTCAAAACCAACTACTTCCTGACAAACTTCCAGACAACACAAAACCTTTGCTTAGAATTTTTCCTGTTGACCTTACCTTCAATTCCTCCTGTTCTCTCTCTTGTTCAGCTATCAGAATCGACAGTTGTTGTGCATGCTGTTCTTCAAGTCTCTTTTTCACTTCTTCAAAGGTCAGCTCGTTAGCTTTTAAAATACCTTCTGAGAAAATACATAACAAAGAATCAAATATTAAATACTCTCTGTATGATCTTTGCCAGAGACATCCATCCTTTATCAGAGGTAATTTGCCTCATCAGTAAAAAGTAAAAAAGATGTCTTTGATATCAGGTTTCCTTGATATCAAGTTCCCATTATGTATTGCACAGAACCCCATCATTTACTAGCCCTTCAAAATATTTGCACGTGCATATTGGTGAACTAAACTTGTGGATGGAACAGCAGTAACACCAAAAGCCTGTGTTAAAATAGCGACACAGAAAACAGCTCTAAGAATTGTTACACTTGCTGGAGTGAAATAATGTTATTTATGCCACTTCAGCCTCATTCAGTAGAGACACAGGCAGACATAACACAGTCTTGAATTTGAAGAAAATATCTATATGGTTTTCTTTTAATTTACATGGGCTATCTTTTCTTTTAGTAGTCTTATTTAGACCTCGTGGCATAAGACAATTGTCTTAGTAAAACTAAATTCCAGCTTCTAGGTTGAAATGGGAAATCAGTATTAGTGAAGTCAAATTAAATTAGAAGAATGAGGCTTCTGAAAAGAAACACCAATGACTAATGACCACTGGGGATCTTCTAAAAGATTTATAAACTGAAAAGTAACCCTCAAGCACAGGAAATCTTTTACCTTTTGCCATATTTTCAAGTACTGCATTCTTGGTAATGTAAACTGATCCCACGGGATATTTCTGTTCTTGCAGCCACTGCTTCTCTTGTTCTTCCATTCCAACTCTGAGAACACAGGAACTGTTTTCTTTTTGGCAGCTGTCAGCGTCCAAATCAAGTCTACGTTTTACCTTTTCAAAATTTTCTGGGAACTGCTCATTTGCCGAGGAAACATTTGGAGTATTATCCAGCTGCTGTCGCACATTCTTGCTCTGCATTAGTAGTGGAGATGGATTTTCCACGTCGTAAGATTTATTGAGTTCCACTGCAGAATTACATTTAGTGTTTTCTGCCAAAGCAGCTGCTTTCACTTCATTCACAGCCAGGACCTTCTGTGTCACTGCAGACTGACTGATGGCAAAGGGCTCATTCACTTTTGGAGGTGCCACACTAGGACAGCTCTCTACTTTGTATGGCCCTCTGCTGTCCATCACCATCTGTCCTTCCAGCACAGCCGACACTGTTCCTCTGCTTTCAAAGAGCCCGAAGGAATGGCGCTTTGGTTTGCCAGCCCCCAACCCATCACAAGGGCCTAAAGAATTCCTGCTGGCACCAGGAACTCTGCCAGGGCAGACTGCAGTGAAGTCCACCATGAACTTTGGCACTGATTCAGACACATTGTTTTTATCTGCAATATCTTGCATGATTAAATCCATTGTTCTACCCTTACCTTTAGGACTTAACTCATAAGCATTCACAGGGTTGTTTATAATGATGTGTCCCATGGATAAAGGTCTTGGGCGCCGTCGGTGCATTTTAGGGCTCATGCTTGGCTCTGGGCTTGGCAATTTGGCATAAGAGCCTGTGAGGCTCCTGACAATGCTACTGTCACGCTCAAACACAGAATTCTTTTTCAATTCCTCATCTGAATCTGAATCCACCAAAGGGGGTGTTCCAACTCTCATAGGTATGTCTACTTTAGAAAAACTGGATAAAGTGGACATACTTGTGTTATTTGTATGAGTAGAGGCACAGTGGAGAAGGGTACTTGATTTATTAAGACTGGGTTTATCAAGTGTCTGAGCAGTGCAACTTCTGCCCGTAAGCTTTGCCCTCTCTTTGACAGAGTCGGTTGTTTTAACACCATCATTTTCTTTATCCGAATGGCTTTCACTCGTGCTCCTCTTTGAACTGCTTTTTGAGCTACGCTTGCTCTGCTCTTTCTCTATGTACTCCCTAGACTTCTTTATCAGGTTCTGAAGACTCATTACACATGGATCTTGGACATCCTCATCTGATGGTGACCCCACTCGTCCCTCCTGCTTCTGCAGAGCATGAGACGGGACCTTGTTACACACCTTGTCAGGAGATGCAGCCCTGGGACACGGCGCATCTTCCGAGAAGCGACTCTCACCTGGCTTTGAAGAAACATTTTCTTCTGCTGCTTTAACTACTTCTGTCACATTTGATGTCATCTGCCCTGCAGTACCTGATGGTCTAAGTTCTGATGTCTTTTGCAAGTCCATGGAACTCTGCCTTTCAGGAGTACATGCTGAATTGATATCCGATGGAGCTGTGAAGTCAGTCAAAGCCTTTGAATCCAAACCAGGGCAAGAACTCTCAGTCTTCGATGTGTTCACATCACTCATTCTATGTCCTTTCTTCATCTGCAAATTAAAATTTTTAAAAATGACAGATTTTCAATGAAATCTCAGAATCTCAGATTCCTGCAAACTTCACTTGAACTTAGGAAAAATTTTAAAATCCAACTTTATTTAAGGGAGAATTACATGTTACTTCCAGCCAGCATTTGTTTAAAAGGATTTTCACTCTACAATTATCCTATGAGCTGTGTCTCAGTTACCAAAAGGACACATTTGAAAAAAAAAAAAAAGAATTTACATTATTTTTGTATTGAACACACTTTTTGGTCTGCCGGTCAAACCCCAAATCAGCTGAGTGTTGCCACACACTCTCAGTAAACAATGCAAACTACAAAGTGTTTGTTGCTTGCCACCTTGGTAACTCAACAAACTCAGTATTAACTGTTTAAGGAACAGTTTAAACTAAAGGCTGTATTACAGCTGTTCCAAAGACATACAATAACTCCTTGATTAGATGTATATAGTAGTCTTTTAAATTAAAACCTCTACTAAATTCATCACTGAGGCAAAGACATTCATTATTGAAGCAAAGAAAAAAATAGTTACAGTAAAATTTTAAAGCACACAACAGAATTTCAAGTCGTTGTGAAAGAAATTTTAATTCTGTAATCATGAAGTTGAATATAGATTGTTTTACGATTAAGCTATAAGCTTGCAAATAAAGCAGCTCTAACACAGAGGAGTTGTTCACTTGTTTTAACAATCTGGTTGTTAAACTCTCACAAAAGAAACAGTAAGCTCTGTCTTTTGCATATAGCAAAAGAAGCAGGGAAAAGCAAGCCCATGCACTACAATGAGCCTCAGTAAATGATCTATGTCAGGACACGCAGCATGAAATACCAACAAATGCTGGTTCTGGAGAGTTAGCATATAAACCTTTCATGTTTATATTGGGGAATACTTGAACCCCAACACTTTCTCAAAACGTCTATAAGCAGTGATTTTCTGTTAATCTGTGAGGCAGCTTTGGACTAATACTACCTGGACATTTTCTACAATCTCCTGGACACGAGTCAATAAAGCTTTCTTCCGGGACTCCCGTTTCCTGCTCTCTAGCTCCAGTGCTTTCTCCTTATACTGCTGTATTTCCTTTTTCTTTTCAAGGCTAAGCTGCAAAACAGAGCGTAAGAAACACAGTTTATATCACTAAATGCAAATTTCAATACAGAATTACAGAAATAAATTCAAAAGAAAAAAAACAGAACAAAACAATTAGAAGAACAGAAAACACCTGAGATTTTGTGCACACGTTAAATGCCAGCTTCTTCTCAAGTGGTTTTTTAAGGGAAGGTGTACAAAATGCCTTCCTGGCACACAGGCAAATGAACATGAATTTGAAACACCATTTATAAAATTTTCCATGAACATTACAGGCCACAGTATTAATCTGACACAGGATTCAGAGATTTTTTCTAAAAACCCTTACAACATCCATGCATTTGTAAATGAACAATGTGACAATATATCCACAATTTATATCTGTATAATGATTTTTGGACACTGTAAGAGACTCTCTCCCATTTCTTCCCATCACTACAACAAGGAAGTCAGCTGCAGTATTGCAGGAACTACCAACAGTCTTCAGCTCAGCTCTGTTTGCATTAGCACAGAATGACTGAACATAATTGATAAGCCTGTGGAATACATTAGAGGAAGATGCAAACACATGCAAAAAAAAATTCTTTAATGGCTTTTGAACTATCTCGGTATTTCTTATTTGCATTTTTTACACCATTAAAATAACTCACATGTTCAATATTTGAAATGTCAATATGATTTTATGTGAAGCCCAGCAGTAACATTATTGAAAACAATCAACATTTGTGCTCCCCTTAGGAAGACAACTTCTAAAAAAATTAAAGGAAATGTCGTCAGTGTGAGGGGGGAAAAAGTATATTTAACCCCTTATTTTGTAAGATTAAGGCTAGGAATGCTTAGAATACACTAAGCAGCAGGTGAGATAAGAGCTCACACAGACATCTTCAGTAGAATCATTACATGTGCACATCAAAGCCAGTGCCAATAGCACAGTTAGCACACCAGGCAGGAAAAGGAATAAAAAAAGGCCTTACCAGGGGAGAAAGCACAGGAACTCCATAGAATTGAATGAGGGAGACATTTTTGTTCTGAACAGTCAAAGAGATTTTTCCTTTTATTGCCTCTTCTTGGATTCTGGAAAGATGCTTCCTACAGAATATTTCATAGTCCTCCATCTTCATGTCATCTAAGCTGCAAAGAATAATAACATTACTCTTCCA
Organism: Motacilla alba alba; assembly: GCF_015832195.1. Classification (NCBI taxonomy): domain Eukaryota; kingdom Metazoa; phylum Chordata; class Aves; order Passeriformes; family Motacillidae; genus Motacilla; species Motacilla alba. The sequence continues at coordinate 8,643,393 of NC_052029.1, read as the reverse complement.
TGTGCTTCCAAGACCTTGAAGGGAAAACAACATCACCACTAATTCTGTGTCACTATGTTCTGGGAAGCAAATTCTACATTAGAAAACTGAATTAAGTTTTTCTTCCTCCTATCATTAACAAAGCCTGCAAAAGTCTTCTTTATTTTCCCCTATGAAAGGAGAATCTGCTTATATGCACAAAAATGATGATCACCAGCACACAAAGAAAGCAAGCTTTGAGATAATCAGGATTTACAAAACTGTACCTGCTATAGATAATTCCCATTCCATCAAAGACTAAACCTTTGAGATCTTCCACAACGAGACAGATCCTATCAAATGTTTAAAAAACCCCAAAACCCAGCCCAAACAAAACTGCAGCTCAATTGGATTTAAAAATTAAAAAAAAAAAAAAAAATTAAAAGCCTTTACATGTACAGGGGGCTGAAAGGAAAAGGAATTCGTGAGCCTCCGTCTGGATACATCCCTGTATGAACAGACGCCAATAAAAAAAAAAAAATTTTAAAAAAATAGCCTTGTCTCCTTAAAAGCGGCCAAATATCTGAAATATCTGTCACTGCCCGTCCGCACCGGAGCGAGCCCCGCACCGCCGGGCAAGGCCTGACAACGCTTTGTTCCCCGGCTCGCCGCTTCGGCCGATTCCTGCCCGCCCGCTGCGGGGCACCGAGCCCGCCCCGGCCTGCGCCCGATGCATCGCCTCCCCCAGGGGCCCCGGCACGGCCCCGGACCCGTCCAAGGGCTCGGTACCTGCTCGGGGCTCGCAGCGGCTCCCCGGCAACCGCCGCCACAACGGCCGGGCCGCCGCGCTACGGGCCCAGCGCGCCCCGCCCCCGCCCCGCCTCGCTCCGCTCCGCTCCGCCCCGCTCCGTCCCGCTCCGCTGCCGCTCCGCCCCCGCCCCGCTCCGCCGCCGCCCCGCTCCGCCCCGCTGCCGCTCCGCCCCGCTCCGCCACCGCCCCGCTCCGCCCCGCTGCCGCTCCGCCCCGCTGCCGCTCCGCCCCGTGCCGCCCCGCTCCGCCCCGCTGCCGCTCCGCCCCGTGCCGCCCCCGCCCCGCTCCGCTCCCGCTCCGCTCCGCCGCACCGACGGACAGAGCCCCGCGGCGGCCCGGCACATCCCGCACACCGCCGCGGGACAGCTCTGCGCGCCTCGGGAGCGCCCAGCCAAGGCAGCCCCGGCTCAGCGAGACGACAGGGGATGGAGCGCCATCCCGCTGCTCCGACTTCCAGCCGTTTCCACACACTGCTCTCCCAAACAAGTTCCCCTGTAAGCACGGGTGTAATCTGTTCTGCTTCATCGCATTACATTTCACACGGCTGTGCAGCCCTTGTGTAGCCAGGACCAGAATGTGCCGCCGTAGGTATCAGATTCAGCGAGCACGCTGTGATGAGAGAGATAAACATGCGCACCTGTCCCCATGCTCTGTGAGGACAGCACCCACCAGGACAGCATCCACCAGGGCATCGCCACTGACATCCTATCCCTCAGCCAGCTGCCGGTCCAGCCAGTCCAGCAGCAGGTAACACTCACCTGTCAGGCAGGTCAGGTGCAAGGAAAATCCACACTTGTTTGCCAGCACTTGGCCCAGGCATATTAATTTAAATATATGGAAGCATCTAATTCCCAGCATTTAGAGCTGTTAAAGCTGTCATTCTTGTTTCAAAAAAACAAGTTTGTCATCTGTTACCTTTTCAATGATCTTTGAGGGGCTTTAATTTTTTTAGTTTCATCTTTAATCTTAACAAATGCTGCTGTTTACCAAAAGGTTTTTTAAACAGACATCCAATTAGACAGTCCATTATTTGTTATGCATCTGCAGACATATCTCAAATTTTTCTTCAGCTACACCTGGCAGAAACACAAAACCCCTGACAGAGTATCTGAGATGCTCAGAACCAGCTATGACACTATGTGACAAATATTCATCTCAGCAAATTAAAAAAAAAATTAAAAAATGAAACAAAAACAACCGTTCAGAAGATGGCTTCATGCCTGTTCTACCTTTAGTTGGTCAGAACTCCTCACTGGAAAGTCAGTTGCTTCCCATCCTTCCCACAGATACAAGACACCAAAAACATGGCCAAAACCCCCACTTACATTAACACAAACTGCTAGATCCTCGGCTTTACTATTCCACTTCTAGACTAAACATGCCCAGTTTCCCCAGCCTTCACTTAACCGGTTGCGTTCGTGCGGTGCTGCTCTCTGGATTCCTGGCGGATGCTGACGCAGGTGTCAGGCGGCCAGAGCCCGGTCCCTGTCCCGCCGCTGGCCGGGCAGGAGGCGCCGCCCGCTCCTCCCACGGCTCCCGGGCCTGGCCTGTGGGCAGCCACGACTGCAGAGTCAGCGTCATTAAACATGCAATATATAACGCTGTATATAACAAACCCAGCAATGAGCTGGAAAATAATCACTATTTATGTTATGTTTCTAATTAGCTAGCTGGCATAGCTGCGGAAAGCCCTCAGCACTCTCCACACACACGGGGGTTCTGCGACTCCCTGGACAGCACTACCTTTCCTTCCATTTGCACCCTTTACTTATATCCGCTCCATCTTTTATTAGGAACAGCCCCTGTTTGCCTCAGTGCCCCGAGTTCCATCAGGAACAGCGCCTGCTTCCCTCAGTGCCCCGAGTTCCATCAGGAACAGCCGCTGCTTCCCTCAGTGGCCCACGTTCCACCAGGAACAGCGCCTGCTTCCCTCAGTGCCCCGCGTTCCATCAGGAACAGCCCCTGTTTGCCTCAGTGCCCCGAGTTCCATCAGGAACAGCGCCTGCTTCCCTCAGTGCCCCGTGTTCCATCAGGAACAGCGCCTGCTTCCCTCAGTGCCCCGCGTTCCATCAGGAACAGCCCCAGTTTGCCTCAGTGCCCCGTGTTCCATCAGGAACAGCGCCTGCTTCCCTCAGTGCCCCGCGTTCCATCAGGAACAGCGCCTGCTTCCCTCAGTGCCCCGCGTTCCATCAGGAACAGCCCCTGTTTGCCTCAGTGCCCCACATTCCATCAGGAACAGCCCCTGTTTGCCTCAGTGCCCCAGGCTCTACCAGGAACAGCGCCTGCTTCCCTCAGTGGCCCACGTTCCATCAGGAACAGCCCCTGTTTGCCTCAGTGCCCCGTGTTCCATCAGGAACAGCCCCTGTTTCACTCAGTGCCCCGAGTTCCATCAGGAACGGCCCCTGTTTCACTCAGTGCCCCGAGTTCCATCAGGAACGGCCCCTGTTTCACTCAGTGCCCCACGTTCCATCAGGAAGAGCTCCTGCTTCCCGGGGTGCCCCAGACTCTATCAGGCACAGCCCCTGTTTCCCGCAGTGCCCCGCGTTCCACCAGGAGCGCCCCGCTCCCCCCATGCCCCTCCCGGCGTTACCTGAGGCGGTGCTTGGGACCCGGGCCCGGGCCCGCCCTCAACGCGGCCGCCGGGCGGACACTGCGGGCGCTGATTGGCTGCTGCGGCTGACAGCCGACTGCTGATTGGCTGCTGCGGCTGACAGCCGACTGCTGATTGGCTGCTGCGGCTGACAGCCGACTGCTGATTGGCTGGGGGATGGCGCCGCCGTAGCCCTCGGCGTTAGGCGAGGCGGCGGCCGTTGTTCCGGCCCGGCCCCGGCTGTGACCCGGCCCGGCTGTGACCCGGCCCGGCCCGGCCCGGCCATGCTGTGCCACGGCGAGGGCCTGCTGAGCTCCCTGACGGCTCTGATGGCGCTGGCGCTGGCGCTGAGCCGCAGCCCGGCGCTGGCCTGCCTGCTGCCGGCCGGCCTTTACCTGGCGCTGCACCTCTTGGCGCTGGAGCCCGCGGCGCCCCAGAGCGCGCAGCGCGTCCTGCGGCCCCGCGGCGCCGCCGCCCGCATCGCGCACCGCGGCGGAGCGCACGACGCGCCCGAGAACACGCTGGCCGCCATCCGACAGGTCAGCACGGGCCCCGGGCTGGCGGGTGGTGTCTGACAGCCCGCCCTTCCAGCAGCAAGCCGCCCTCACCCCGAGGAACTCGGGCCGTTCTGCCGATGGCTGCTGGAAGCTGTGTGGGTGGTTGATCCTTCATCCCAAAGGGAATTTCAGATCGGAATCTGTGGGTGCTGTTGTAGCCTTGGTGCTGATGGATATTTCAGCGGTGCAGCGATAATGAAATACTGTGTTTCGCTGATGTAGCAACAGCACACAGAGAGCGGACAGCAAGTCAGTAAGAAGTTTGGTTTTTTAAACCTTGAAGATCTGTGATGAAAATCCACATTTAGGGGGAAATCTGGTACCAGAACTTCGCTGTGGGCAGCCCTGCCATGCCTGACTGCTGCCTCATCTGCAAGGATCAGGGCACAGCCGGGGTTCACAGTCTCTTTCTGAGAATAATCTGAAATGGTGATTATCAGTCTCTGGAATGAAGTGTTTCTGTGAGGTTGAGACGTTGCTGCTCTGAGGATCTCTTACCTTTGTGTGAGACAGGATTCCTATTCCTGATAAATTCTGAAGCTGCACAATCCTTTTGTAGCAGACACCTGGAGATAACCTCTGTACCCGGTTTGTGTCTCTCTGGTGCATTGTCCCTTTTCCCAGGAGGGCATTTGTCCTTCAGAGCAATTGGTATTGTTAGCACTTCACTCAAGTGTTTTTCTGAAGAGTTCTTGGGAAAGATCCAGGGCAGGAACAGGGTGTATGAAATGTTGTCAGGCAGCCTGGCTGCTCTCTGATAAGGCCACTCCTCAGAGAGGAGCAGGGATTTGCCATCCATCTACTGCTTGCTATGCACGTGGTAAGCAGTGTTAAAGAGTAGACATTTGCTTCTCTTGTCTTTCAGAAAATAGCATAAGGACTCAGAGTTGTTACATCGGGAGAGAGCAGGATTCTTTTCTGCATTTTTATCCTGAAACAGTTCCAATCCCAAGACTGAGGCAGAATCATTATGGTTTCAGCTGTAAAATAGATTAGATGGTTCGGTTGATTTTTGAATGCTCAACAATGACATGGGTAAAACCTGCTTTTTCCTGCAGATGAAGGCTACTGAAAAGTACATTAATATTTGATTATTTTTTACCAAAATACGAGCTAATCATAGCTGTACCGTGTCAAATCTATAAAGCTGGCTCTTCTGTTGTGTATGTGATTTTTAAAATTTTTTTTAAGGCAGCTGAGAATGGAGCAACGGGTGTGGAGCTGGACCTTGAATTTAGTGCAGATGGTGTCCCCATTCTCATGCACGATGACACAGTTGAAAGGACAACTGATGGGGCTGGGAGACTGCGGGACCTGACTTTTGAGGAAATCAGGAAGCTTAACCCATCTGCAAAACACAGGCTACGGTAAATGAACTGCTCTGAAATTACACTTTCAACAGTGGAAAAATAATTACTGATGAACAAAATTATTGATTTGATCTATCACTGATGCACATTTTTTTAAATTTAAAACTTAGTCCTATATTTTACTTCTAATTTGATTTTAGAGGCCTATGAGACTATATCTCCTTACCCATCAGTAAGGAGATTAAGAACAGTGGAACACAGTTGATAAACTGGCTTTCAGGGACAAGATCCACAGGCATCTAATGTGAAACAGGTCAATATCTACACAAGCTTGTCCTAAACTGACTGCAGGACACTAAGGTGCTGGGACCTTCATGATATATGTCAGAATTGGCCAGAGGAATTACTTGTGAGATTAATTTTACTCACATGAATTTCTTGACTGATTGCATTTTGGGGATTCTACACATCAGGTTTATATTGTTGAAGAGGAACTAGGCAGATTTTGGGTGGCCTCACTGTGACCCTAGTGGCTGGTTAGGTCATTCCTAGGGGTATGCAGGGGGAAATGTTTTTATACATTACTAAGAATTTGATAACAGTGCAACTTGTAAAGTATCATAAGTGAGTCCATTTCAGAGGAAGAACTTGTAGCTCCTGAGGCACTGTATTAGGGAATTCCAGAGCTGCAGATGTGCCTCCCTTGAGTGTGTGGCACAGGGAGTATCTTCCCTGTCTCACTGGAAAGGTGATCACCTGGGCCACGCAGGGGGAGTTTCCACAGGCAGTGCCTGCTGAGCAGCTGCTGTTCACTGTCAGGAGTGAATGAACTGTCACCCCATCAGGAATGATTTACTGATGGGTGAAGCTGCTTCTGCTGAATCCCCTGCCTCTTCTGCCAGGATCTGCATTTCTGGCTCAGGGCTGGAGAGTGCAGTAGGAGCAGGAGGAAGGCAGCAGTTGGGACTGAAAGCTTGTTTGTGGGAAGGAGGTAAAGAACTGGGGCTGGTGTTTTGGGGTGGGACACGGGGCCAGTGAGCACTGGGTCCCACCTCCAGTTCCAGTGCAGCAGCAAACTCTGTTGGAATCAGCCCAGAGTGGCTGGTGCCATGCAGGCCCGTGTGTGTGCCCATGTGTGTTGACTGCATTCCAAGGAGTTCTCTGTTTCCACAGGAGCCAGTTCCAGGATGAAAAGGTGCCAACTCTGAGAGAAGCTGTTGTGGAGTCTATGCATCACAATCTTACAATCTACTTTGATGTCAAAGGCCATGCAAATCAGGTACTGCTGACTGCAGCATGACACCTCCCCTCGCCCCGGCTCTGGGTTTCTGAGCTGCTCCTGTGTTGCTCTCACGCTGCTCCCTGTGGTACAGTCCCTTCTTGAACATGAGTGAGCCCAGCTGCTGCTTGTGACACCCAGAGCTGTCCTGGCAAGCTGCAGCTAACATTGGCACACGGCTTGTGCAAGTGTCGCACTCAGCTCCCAGCCCTGCTGTGAAACAGAGCAAAGGGAATTCCCTGCTGTGCTGGGGGGAGTCACAACCTCATCTTCAGCCTCCAACCAGGCATCTTTAATTTGCATTACTGAAGGCAGAAGCAAATGATCCATCACTAATATTTTATATAAATTAGAGTAATTTTTTTTGCTTTAGCCTAGCAAAATATAGGAATAAATAATTTTCCTCCTCAACTAAAGTCTGGATAGTACTAAAAATTATATCCACAACATATTTAAGCACATTTCAAACACTGAGAATCCTACTCATTGTTGTAAATAGAGTAATGAACAGAAATTCTTTTGCTAAAAACCAAAATATTATTTCTGTGTTAATGGTATAAACAAGATGCTGTTTTTCTTCTTCTCCCTTTCTATTTCAGTCTTGCAACACAGCAGGGAAGTGTTTTTAAGATTGTTCTAAAATGACTTTGCAGTGTAAATTAAATATGAGTGTATGTATAAAACATCTCTGTGTGTCTCTAATTGCAGGCAGTTGATGCCCTGAAACAACTCTACCAGGAATTTCCACAGTTGTATAACAGCAGCATTGTCTGTTCTTTCATGCCAGATGTTGTTTATAAGGTGATGTTTCCTAAAAGTTTATTTTTTATTTTTTCAGTCCTGTCTGGGAATTTCAGTATGGTATTAAAGTCCCAGTTCCTGGTTACTTTTGGGCTGTTCAAATTCCTAAGGCTTTTAAAAACAAATGAAGCATAATGCATCATCTTATTAGATCACTCTACTCACTAGATGCAAATAGGAATCTACAGCAATTCCCTCCCTTCTGAAAGCAGTGCAGACAAATATGCATTGCTCTTCTAGGTGGTGTCTGGCCAGCTATCTGTGTGCAAGGTACCTGCTAAATAAACCTCTTATATTCTAGGTTACTCCTAAAACTCTGTCCTCATTCGTATTGCCAAGTCTACTTACTTTTTTTTTCCATTATGTACATTGCATGACTACTATGTAATTTCTTTAACATAAGAGCTGGTGCTTATTCAGTATGATTTGAAGGAAAAAACCCTATAAAATATCATAAACATCTTTTTAGAAGAGTTACAAAAGGATCTGGAGGGGAAGGGCAGAAGGATTCTGGTAGAGTTGTAAATGCAAGCTAGGACTTTGTAGCTAATATCTCAAAAATTGTATTTAATGCTGCTGGGCTTTTGGATGAATTACAGTCTTTTCTCCTTGGTCCTCCAGATGAGACAAGCTGACAGAAATGTTGTGACAGCACTGACCCACAGGCCCTGGCAGCTGAGTCACCTGGGAGATGGGACACCCCGATTCAGTTCCTTCTGGAAGCATTTCCTGTACATGGTGATGGATGTCGTTCTGGACTGGAGCCTGCACAGTTTCTTGTGGCGATTGTGTGGGGTTTCAGCTTTCCTCATACAGAAAAATTTTGTTTCTCAGTAAGTGTTGAAGTTTGCTCATATATCAGGAGATACTCTCTCCTGTTAGTATATAGGGTGGAGTTAACACAATATGTGCTTTTCAAAATGTTCCATTTAGTGTTGGATGAGGTGTCTTGATAATTTCTTTACTCCATGCTGTTTTATTGTTTTAAGCCTCTATCTTTTTTATCTGAATTTTTACCTTCTGTTAGAGCCCACATTTAATCTCAAAGAGAAAAGATATTTGCTGCTTTTGCCTGTTTACAATAAGAAAACACAAAAATATGATGTTTCAGAATGTGACACACTGTTGTTCTTTGATGTGATGCTGATGCAAGACCAAAACTCAGCTTCAGCACTGTCTGCCTTAGCTCTGTGTAGTGTCAGGCTGCTCTCAGGGTGTTTCTGTTCCTTGCAGGGACTATGTGAGGCACTGGTCTTCCCGAGGAATTCGAGTGGTTGCCTGGACAGTGAACACATTTGCAGAGAAGAGCTACTACGAAAGTGTCCTTGACTGCAGCTACATCACCGACAGCTTGGTGGAGGACTGTGACCCCCACTACTGAGCCAGCCCGGGCACCCTGCCCTGCTGGGGCAGGGCTGCAGCCACGGGGGCATCCAGCAGTGCTGAGGGACTGCTGAGGACAGCTCTGGGAAAGGCAGAGCAGCACTTGGCTTCTGCCTGTGGTCACATCTCAAATGCAGGAACCTTCTGGTGCAGCCACAGAGTCTGAGGAAATCACTGTACTGTGAGAGAATCAGATTTGACAACCCAGTTGGGCCACAGCTTGTCTGTGCTGCTGGCTTTATAATTCTCTGGCAATTCTTTGGCTTTGTTGAAATTTTGGTTCTAAATTTTGGTGTCAGCAATTTTGGTGTCAAAGTTTCAAATCATAAGTTGATGTTAGTAATTTTAACAGCATGTCCTACAAGTGTATACTAATTTGAGGTTGATTTATAGCACCTTAAGGTCATTTACATTACTGTTCTTAAAACAGAAACTGGAAATAATGGTACAATGGTGCCAAAATAGCAGATGAGTATATTTCCCTGCCCTGTGTGGAAAGATGGCTGTGCTGAATCCTGATGAGGAAGAAAAAGCCAGCTTTCCATGCGTGATGTGATGTGAAGGTTATGAGAATTAACAAATAAAACTTGAGTAGCTTCTTATCTTCCAGACCTTTTAAGAGAATCAGTGGAGGATAGGAAATTGTTTCTTCTAATGAAGAAAAAACACAGCACATGAATGTATTTATTTTTAAGATAAAGCTATGTATTGAGTGCTGGTAAGCAGTAGAACAAATGGAGGTGAAATGTCTTTTTAGTTTGCCTTTGGTTACATGATTGAAGGGCACTCAGAGTGATATGGAAACTGTAATCCAGATTTAACTTGAACTCCAAAGAGTCTGCAGTTACAATAAAAAGCCTTTGAGAATTCATGGGGAAGTGGTCTTTGTCAGCTGTGCAGAAGGGCATTTATATAAAATGTCAAAATTAATGCAGATTGTCCCAGTTAGGGTAAATCCAAACTTCTGGAATACCACAGATTCATGCTACCACCTGCTGGGGGGAGATGGATTTTTTGTTTGTTTCCTGAGCTCTGTCCAGGCACAAAGAAGCACAAAGGAGGTGCTTTTCCCTGTCACTCACCCTCCTGCACTGCAGAAGCAGCAATCTCAGCCTCCTGCTGCACATCCTATAGAACGTGTAGGTTTATGTCCAGATCCTGTCCTGCCCCTTCCTGGGTACTGTGCTGTTACTGCTGAGCCCCACAGGGGCTCCCACTGAAGGGCAAATGGCTTTTCATGGCTAATGGCCCTGCTCCAAAGTCCAGCTCTTGTTTCTGCTTGAGTTTCTGGCACTGCTGAGTCACCATCCTCAGTGCAAACATCAGGGCCATGCCCAGTGCCCCCAGCCAGGCTCCACAGCTGTATGTGCAGGGAAACAATAAAATGGAATCTCTGCTCTTGCACTCTGTGTAGTTTGTCCTTTCCTCTGTGCCTGTGGTGGCTGGGTTTGGGTTGTCTTTAGCCTAAATGATGAGCAACATGAAAAGATGTGCCTCTTTGCAGAGCAGCAAGGGAGGAAAAAAACAGGCACTAGCAGAAAATGAGCTAAACAAAAGAAAACAAATTATCATGGTGGTGGCAAAGTTGTAGTCTTGAATAAGAAGAAGCTGCATCAAATCTCACAGTCATGTATGATAAAAAATAATAAAAAAATAAGTCTTAGTTGTGTTACCTGCAATCAATCCTTTATAGTAAAAGACATGTGAAGTTCCAGTTTACGAGCAATAGTTTTACACAGATGAGAATTTGCTAAGTAGTCACTCTTAGTTCTGATGGCTTCATCAAAGCTGCTTTTAAGTGACTGTAATAAACTGTAAAAATGGCTCAGAAAAATGAACCTAGTTCACACAAGTTATTTCACAGCCATTGCAATGTCTCAGTCATTAAAAACAACTGCACTTTAATATACTTCTGTTTATTTGACCAATGCTTCAGATAAAAGCTGATAAAACAGGTAAAACAATGTAACAGTTAGAAAAATATTTTTAAACAAAACTTTTATTTACAGTTAGGCACAAGTTCCCTTATATTTAGTCAACAACACACAGTCAGCTGTGGAGGGAGCCTCACTACATCGAGGTGATGCCAGTCCTGGGGCAAGGCTGTCACCAAACACCACTGCTGCAGAACAGCCCCAACAGGTGGATATTCCCTACCTCAGTAAAATACCCAAGTCCTGACGCATTTTGCAACTTGTTCTTCTATTTTCTCCTTCCATTTAGACGTCAGATAGACGTTTGAGAGATTCTTTTAGCCACTAGTGCCAGAGAGGATTGCTTCCTGCGGGCAGTGCGGGCACTCGGTGCTGCCCGTGCCGGCTCAGGGCTGCCATCCGCCGCTGCCATCGCTGTCCTCCGCCAGCGCCGCTGCCCGGGCGAGCAGGGCGAGCGCCAGGGCCCGGCTGGAGCCGGGGCTGGAGCCGGGGCCGGGGCTGTGCTCCCCGCCTGCTCGGCACAAGGCAAACAGCGTTAACCCCGCGGCTGGGGCAGCCCCCGCCAGAACGGCCCCTGCTCTGCGGGGATCCCTTCTGACAAGGTTTTGCAATGAAGTTACAGGGAAGTTCAGAGTAGCACGCAAGATCCCATAGCCTTATTTTACTCTGAGCAGGAGGATGTTCTAGGGACTCTACCCTCTTCTGAGCCTCACACCAAGATGTGGGGTCTGTTTCTAAAGGGATTTAAAGATCTTGCCTATCCGTTGGGTGCTCCCATAAGACAAAATGGCTCATTTACCCAGGAATTTCACTCTCTAGTACACAGGAGCTGGTGGTCAGTCTTTAGAAGTCACCACCAACACAGAACAAGCTACCAAAAACCACAGCCTGTAGAAAAAATTCACCCCACGAGCCCAGGCATTTTGTTTTCTCTCTACACAAGATGCTAAAATGCTGTGTCCCTGACATGCAGCTGTCACATGCTGTGTCTGTACATCAAACATTTTTACTGACCTGAATTTTTAAGAGCTTTCTGTGTTTCATCTTAGTTGCTTACCTGGTGGAAAGTCACTGCTGCTTGAGATCCCAACAGAAAAGGGATGCTGAAAACAAAATTCACAAGCAGATTTAGGTCATGATTTCCCTCCCGTGTGTGTTATCTTGTATGTTCAATAGCTATTCTGATCACATTTTTGTATCTGTTCAAGTTAATCTTTAAAGTTATTTCCATGCATACAGGACTTTGCCACACATGCACCCATCACCTATGCCACACCCCGGATTCTGTATAGGGGAATCTACATTTCCCTCTTTTGACCATCTCACCTCATCGTAGGATGTGTTTTGGTTTCTGTCAAATGCCCTTTCTGGGTAGCCTGGCACCTCCTGGTCAGGGTGCATGGATGGGTGGTATGAAGAGGAGCTTCTCTGAAAAACAGTATTTGGCATTAGCAGTCTGTGATCTGGCTTCCAGCTGTGACTGTGTGGTCAGCACTGCTCATCTCCCTTGTCTCAGGGAGATGGCCTTTCTACTAAATCCACAATGAGATCATTCTGGCACCTCCTTCTGAAATCTGACCTTAACCACGCTTGGGAGGTGACCAAACCTCCTCTCAGGAGTCCCACTCGTGACACTCAACACGGGCAGATGTTGCTTGAAAATCCCCAGCACATAGAAAATGTCCCTTCATATTCAGCTTACCTCTTTACAGTCAATATTTATTTGCATTATCACACACATATTTATAGTTAACAGCAGATCAACATCAATTATTATCCATACTTGGTTTTTAATTTATGTAATCATTTTAATGATAGCGAGTCATACAGGGGGATTTGGTTTTTGGGAGGAAGGAGAGGAACATATCAAACACTTTTTCTCTATCAGTACGTAGGTCAAGGAGTTTTTACTCAACCCAAATAAAAACACCAGACAGCACCTATATGTTCACATTTTAGCACTAGTTTGATGGCTCAGCAGGCAGGACTGCCTTGAAAAATAAATTCAAGTTTAGTTAGCAGTGTTGTATGGGATTTAAAAAGGGGCTAGGTCAAAGCACTCAGTTTTACCTCAGCTGAAAATAACCACAAATCACAAGCCCCTAAGGAAATCCATTGCCAGGGAGGAAGGCAGCCTCCTTCTTAGCCTAAGCAAGGTTCCAGTGGGACCAAACCCTCTGGTGACCATCACTGCACGTGAACATTAGGAATGTTTTCTTGAAGTTTCATAACCATAAATTATGTCTGGTGAGGGTAAGAACTTTTCTATACCCAGACTGAATTCCAGCCTGCAACAAATAATTAGGGAACTTTCACAGCATCCTTTTGCTGTCTGGAGTTAAGCAGCAAGTATTTAGATGAAGTTTTAAGAAAAGCCTTTTCCCAAAGCAGCAGCCTGTTTGCAGAGCTGGAGGAGCTCCATGGAGCTGCAAAAAGTAATGAAAGAGCAGAAACTGAGCAGTCACACTGACCTGCTGGCCTCTTCCTCCCAGGGCAGACGAGCTCCTCTTTGCCCTTTGCAGTGCTCGGAGCTCTTTGCGTAGAAATACCTTATCTTTTCCTGCCTGTAGTCAAGACATATTTGATCATTAGCTGGAATGCACTAATTGTCCTTGAGAGACTCAAGGCCTGTAAGTAACCAGTGACCAAAACAATTCCTTCTATTCTAATATAATCTGTCTACAGAGGGAGCTGCAGCAACAAATCTTGAAGATAAAATTCTTTTGCTACAACTCTATTTGTGAGTTAAATTTCCCTGCAGCTCCCACAGGGAAGGGCTCCCACCCTCCTACTACACACAGTTATAGGAAAAACAGGTTACAGCCCCACAAATCTGGATGAGACAATCAACACAGAAGCCAAATTATACAAAAGATACAAATGAAAACCAAACTTACATTTTCAATTTGCTCATGTAAGAGTTTGATCATGGTCTTTCTTCCTTGCATTATTTCCCAGTAAAGATAAGTAACAATTCTAAAGAAAACAAAATAAAAGGTCCATCATATAAGCACTTTATTCTAGTCAGTGTCTAGATAGAAATGTGTCTTGTTCATTTTAACACATTAAAAGACATACATACACACATCTCTGTTCACACACACAGAAAATAGATGTATACAATTACACAAGGAATGGCAAACACATGGATTTGCCTAAAACATGGCAAGTGCATGAAATTGTTTAAAACATTCTTTTGGAAAAGACCCAAAAATTTGTGGATTTGTATTCAAGATGGGAGATACATTTAAGTGAGTCAACAACACAAGATGCATTTCAGATAACAAAATAACAAAGAATGACTGTCATTGCCAGTTTTTCCACTTAAGGCCTTTTTCTGCTTCTTTTCATTAACAGATACTTACAGTACAAAACTAGAGATGATGAAGAAGAAAAGTTCACTTGCAATTAAATTATGGTAGATCCACACTACCCATTGTGAGGCAGTGTAACTTTCCAGTATTTGTATCCACTCAGCAACTGCAGCATACATGGAAGGCAAACCTCTGAAAGGACCACATTCTTCTGAAGGTTTTAACCTGAGAGGGTGGAAAAGCAGCTACTTAAACCAGTGAATTAGTTAATACTGTGATTTTGTACGTCAAGATGCTCCTCAGTTTTCTATAGCCCTCTACTGTCTTTGGACTCCCAGGGTACTTCCATGATCTGTATTTCATTTTTAACTTGTGTCCCTCTCCAGTATTAAATGCCCACCCCAGACAATGCAATGACACGAGTCCTTGCTGCAATGCATCAGTACCAAGCCCTGTAGGCACAATCTTGACATAAATATAACATGTCAGTCACTGTAGCACACACTGCAGGAAATTGAAAAACTGGATTTTTTTAACATTTCACCAGGGGAAATAATTTCACCTTGCCTTCAGGGACATGAATCACTGCAGATCTTCAGTAACAACAGAAGGTGGTAAAAGAAGACAGCTCATTATAAGAATTAACATTTTCAGGTGGACTGAAATAGGAAAGTGTTTGCTTTGAAACTGAACCACTCCAGACAGTCTGAAATTCCCACCTGCCCTCAGGAAATGATAGCTCTGATAGCTTTCATCCCATCTAGCTTCATGTGTAGTCACTTGCCTCACCAAATACCGAAATCACGTTGCTGACTATTGTCAAGAGAGAAGCGTATCCATGCTGCCCTCCTTCCTGTGACCAGAGTAACACACACAGACCAAAGCAGCTTTTAAACACTGGGAACAACCCAGATGCATTACAACAGGGTCAGCCCTGCCTGCAGAAAGAGCCTTGAAGTTCAGAAATAATCCAGGAGCTGACCTCAACTGAGTTTTCCCAGGTGTTTCTCTGCTGCAGACCCGGAATCACCTATACTAATAAGTAAGCTAGGAACTAGGACTTGGTCACAGAAACTTTTTTGAAGAGGAGTAAAAGTAAAATTTGATGCATTTTAATAGGAATCCAAAACTTCAATGCAACTTTGTTTCTCCTCCCACTTTCTCATGGGACAAGTTACTCAGCCACATTCTCACAAGCTCACAGAGCAAGTCTTGTTTTCAGAGTACAAAACATCTCATGAACACCTGGAACCTTCCACCAGCACCTAATATAACTTATTTTATAGAGAAATGCAGAGTCCTCTGCCTGGTATCAGGTCACACAGCATAATTTAGGAGGCCTGGATGCCAGTGATCTTCCATACCTCCAGACAGTGACTCCAATGACAGACAGGACTCCAATGAAGGAAGGACAAAACAGCAGGAAAATGAAGGATGTCATCATTTGAGCAGTCCTCCAGACTTTGCGAGGGGGCTGGCAATTCCTCATCAGACTGACCTTTAAAGAAAGGGAGGTACTTGGAATGCTGTTACCTGCCACTTCAACTTGGTTTAAGTCAATCCCACTGAAATTGCTGAAACAGCATCTATCAAAAGTTTCCAAGAACAACTTT
Organism: Motacilla alba alba; assembly: GCF_015832195.1. Classification (NCBI taxonomy): domain Eukaryota; kingdom Metazoa; phylum Chordata; class Aves; order Passeriformes; family Motacillidae; genus Motacilla; species Motacilla alba. Next base: position 8,627,844 of record NC_052029.1, on the reverse strand, counting down.
TATGTGAATTTGATAGATAGAGTGTAGTTTTAGAAAACTTCAAGAATATAGTCTTAAAATAGTAAGAAGAAAAATGAGGTTCTGATGGGTTCTTCAGGAGTTTGCTGGGTAGAGTTTGCTTTTGTGGCATATTCAAACTCATGGTTCAGGGAAATTTGAATCTGTCTTTCTACCTACAGCTTTGTTCTTCTACATTCAACACTACAAACTGCTTTGTGACCTAACAAACAACTTATCATCTGGTCATACTACCAAGACAAAGAATTCTGAGAAGAAGACATTTTCACCATGATCTTTAGCTGAATCACCCTGCCCACACCAAGATGACTTCACAGAGGGGAGTTGCTGGGGAGCAACTGAGAGGCCAAAGTGACAGCCACAGGCTGAGTGTCTATACTGACATATGCACGTGTCCACTGTTAGTTCTCCAGCCTTAAATTTTACTACCTTATTATCTATGATGAATACATACAAAGTTTGTTACCTTTTTCACAAAAAATAGTATCAAAAATGCTATCATCTGGATACCAGGCAACAGAGGTGAGAACAGGATACCAATCCTACAAGAAAGGATTTATAGGAGAAAAAAGTTACATCTTCACTATTCAGTTCTCAGTGCACTGAAAGCAGAAAAAATACCACAATAACTTCATAGACAGATTGTGTGGGATTAGCTGGAAATGTGATTTTGTTACCCTCGATCCTCTAGCAGGAAGTCCACCTTGGAAAATATGTCATTTCAAACACACATATCTATGTACAGATCTGCAGAACCCTCTTATAACTGCAGTAACATACTCATTCTTGGAAATCAGGCATCTTTTCCAGCATTTAATATTGAGCCTATTTCAACAAGGACATGATCCCAGTGAGGAAGTAAACAAAATTCCAGGATATTCCTGCAGGAACCTAGCAGGTTTCTCCCAGACCAGGTGGCCACCAGGTAAACTACTGACTGAAGTTATTGTTACAGCCCACATAATTACTTTGACAAGTCACAGTCCTTACCAAAGGCACTGAACAGCTCATCTCCCAGTTATTTATCCTGCTCTTTCTGCGAAACACCCACAAACAGAGTAAGATTTTTTCCATGATAGTTCTACATGCAAACAAAGTTTTGGCTGTAAACTTAACACTTACCAGGTCAAAGTCTGTGCATAGATCAAATCTAAAACATTGCGTCCAATATCAAATTCTGGCAGCCCCAGGCTCACACAGACTGTAGTCCCAATAATTCTGGGGAGGTGGGGGGGGGAAAAAAGTTATAGCATAACAGCATTTGCTAAATTATAAAGTCCTCTGTAGAAATCCCTGTAAATAACCTTCTGAAAAACAAGCATTAGTGACAAAATATTTAAAGGCTGCATTACTGTAATGTAAAGCAGCCTCAGCTCGTTCATTAGACAGCACAGCAGAAATGAAACAATTTGGCAAAAAAAAGATCCTGTAAAACAAAGCAGGGTTGAAGACCCAGTTTATATTTCACACTACTGAAACAGAAAACCAACAAGGATATCTTCCTGTATCACTACATATCTATACTATAGCAACTACTTGCTGCTTTAAACACAAGTATTCTTGTGCTTAAGCAGCTGAAATGTCAAGGGACCTCAGAACAAAACTGTAATAGCTTTTTCAGATCCTGAGAATTTTCAGCATCAATAAAAAAAGAATGAAGTTTTCACACCGATACTCTTAATGTACCCTCAAATACATCCTACTTCAAACTGAGGTTGCAAGGAGTTGAAACAGACAGCAAGTACTGAGAGGATTCCTGCTGAGGACCAACAATCCCTTTTAGTCACCTCACTTTTCCTGAGCTGGGGAGACTCAGTTTTTTACTTGTTGTGGCGAGAGCAATCAAGATCTTGGTAACTATCACATCTTGACACCACCTTATCACCTGCATCATCACCAGAGCTGGGCTTTCAGGAGCTTACTCTGAGCACAAAATATTAAATGCAATTGTACTTTGAACCTTTCACAAGTCTACGTCAGGTGCTTTTGCCCAGCTTATGGGAGGCCATTCATCACAGCTGCCATTGCAGATTTAGTTCTGGGACTTTTTGCTGGGAGGTGGTTTCCTACTGAACACAACAAGAACAGGAGGATTAAAGTACAGTGGCAAGAGTGTGGAGGAAAAGTCTTCAAGAGCTTCTCAATATTGTCTTGTATAAATTTAAGAAAAAGCTAACAAAGCCCTACCTTGTAAACCAGTCTTGTTCAAATCACAGGCAGAGAGTAAACAATGGATCTCCTACACAAAAGTGTGGCCAGGGATCTAAATGCTCTGTAGAGCTGGCAAGCACTTACATACTGCCTAAGCCATAAGCAATGTTTGGCACTAAGAAGGTTCACACAACACATGTCACAAGTAAATTACTTTTTTCTTACATCCAGTCCACAATACTTTCTCATTTATCATGCTGGAGACCCATACCTTTGAGAGACTCATTATATGCTTGGTAAGACTGATAAAATCAGATTTTTAACTTGTGGATGCTATAGTGACATAACTAGGAGGGAAAAAATCACAGTGAGTACACCAAGGAAAGGCAGCAGTGTGCCTGGGCTTGTGCAGAGAAGATGGATTTGTGCTTGAGACAACTGGTTTTCACCTCAGTCTCAGGAAATCCATGAGAGTAGAATGTGGCTTCCCCCTTCATGTGTTTCCAACTCCAAAGGGAAAAAGGACACACTGACCTCCTGCTGAGGAGGAACAGCAATATACACAAGGCATGTACACAGAGACTCTGCCTGGTAGGGAAAATCAAGGGAACTTCAGTGGTGCCACAGCAATGCTTCTGCTGGACTTTCCTCACATGGAGAAAACAGATCATGTCTTTGAGTAACGAACGAAAAGAAGATTAGAAAAGTTGTACTCACCTTCGTAAAAACTCTCCAAAGAAGGAGCCAAGCAAACAAAATATGAAGTCAACTAGAACAAGACGATAGATATCTTGGCCAACCAAAGTTTCCCAGCACTTTAAGAAACAGAAGGGAAAAAAAAATCAAACTAGAATTTTAAAATTATGCTCTTTAAACATTGTTCCCAAATGCTTGGGCATCTGAAACTTGATCAAAGATCTGAAATCTTGATCAAATACATTCTAGCAGCCTGCAAATCACAGTTGACTTCTCAGTGAACAATGCTGCTATCCAGCTGAGACTGGAGCTGGGCCATTCATTTTTTTCTACAGGTGATTTCTCTCAAGTTGCTATTAAAAATTGTTAGGGTAGGAAATTCAGCTTCCCAAGACACCACATGTGCTTCTCTTTGCTGAAGCAGGTCTCTTATCCAAGTGGTTCCTAACCTGGCACTGCAAGTCAGAGATTTGTGGTTCTGAAACTTTACCTCTGACTCTGAGGCAGCCACGATGTCCAGCCAGTAGTAGCACAGTATTCCAACAATTGACATTTTCAGGATGGTATTTCTAAAAAGAAGAATTAACAGTAACTGCACCAACATCTGGTCCATACCTGGAGGGAGCGATGGCAGGATGATCACTGGCTACACTTTTTTACCTCCTCGTGGCACTGCAGAGTGCCAGGACTACCAGGAGCTCTCCTGGGAGGTCAGGTGTGGCATTGTTCTATTGTCCTGGCAGAAGGGGAGCTGGGCATGACAACCTTGGCATAATATCTGCCTAACAGGCTGCTGGCTGGCTGTGGGGCTCCTCGGGGGAGGGAGGGCTGAGGGACACCAGGGGTTAGGCAGAGTCAATTCCAGGCATCTGTTTTTACGTGAGATGACCTCAGTCCTCTCTCTACTTCCCTTCCTTCCCTGGGGAGGGGCCAACAGCCATGGGGCCACCAAGGAGTGCTACAAGCCCAGTGTCACAGTGCACCCAGCTGGGAGGGAATCCATTCTTCATCCTCATGCAGAGACACAACATCCCAGAAGCTCATAAAAGACTAAAGGTCATGATGACAAGAGTGTACAGAAGCCTTTGGAGAAGATGAATTCTCCTCCATAGCTCCATATTCCCTCCACACCACCCAGACACAGCTTTGTACCAAAAAGAACTCAGACAGCTTCAGGCTGAAAGCACTAAGAGGTGGCAGCAAGAAATACCTGGTGATAGTGACATATATGTGCTGTCCAGGAGTCTGAAACTTCTCCAGGTGCCCAAGCCAGGAGAAGAAGAATGGGATCAATGTGTTGAGGAGAGATACAATCACAGGTAGCACCAGCATGGCAGTTTGTCTCTCTAGATCATTTCTGTACCCTTTCATAAACAGCTAAGAGAGGGAAAAAACATAATGAAACAACCCAAACTTAGAGCCTTAACCAAAATGCTGCCTAAAGTGTGTCCACAGGGAAGACCCCTGGCTCACCTCCCTGCATGTTCTCAGGTTGGAGATTGTCATGTTTTAGGGGCCCATGAGCAGCAGCACAGTGACCCTCTCCCCTTCCCCTAAATGATGAGGGACCAAGGGTGGGAGCCCCAGCCCAAAGGCAGCTCCTGGGGAAGAAGGGACAGGTCTTGCTGGGGCTGCTTCTGGCTGTTTCTCCCCAGGTCACCAGATGCACTGCTGCTAAGCTGACCATGGCTCAGACAAGCAGCTGCTGGAGAGAGGAGGGAGATTTGCTCAGACCCCTCAGGTCCCTCACTCTTGCCACAGCCCCCAGTGGGGCAGGCCTTGCAAAGCAGCTTTTAGGGCCAGCAGAATTTGTGTGTGCTCTGCAGCAACAACAGCTCTGCTTGCCTGTGCTCCTCGCAGTGAACAGACCAGTGCTCACACTCAGTGTGAAATTCCTACGTGGAAAAAAGCAAACTCGGGCCTTACCTTGAGGTTATTAATGGAGAGGAAGTAAACACCAGTACAAGCAGCTACTGCTGTTCCCAGGGAAACCACCCAAGCAAGGAGATGAAAAGCAATACGAACAACTCTCTCCATCACAGAAAAATTTAGAACTTCTTTGTTTACTTCAGTGAGACCTTCCTGCAAAGAAACAATTCCTAATGAAGAAGTTCTTAGTCAACAGCATAAGGCAAAACTTGTTTCAAGGCACTACCAGACAAACTGAATGAAAGATTATTGCTCTAGAAGATGGGTAGAGTAATATCCTAGGAACATTTACTGGGCAACTTTGTGTTCCTATCCTAGAAGTTAAGTTTCACAGATAATATTTCCAGCCTGCTTTTTGTCTATAAAATAGTTAAATAGCAGGAAGGAGAAAAACTTGAATAAATACTCTGAATGCAAATATTTAATACTCACAGAGAATCGTTCAATAGAACAGAAGCATACAAATATTTATATGTAGCTAAATGAGAAAAGGAAAACAAGCAGCTAAGCCAATGCCAGGAGTTCAGACCAAATGAAACTCAGGAAGTCAGGAAGATCCAAATCTCTTAGGCGGGGGACTAGCACACTTGTGTCACTCTGCCAGAGACTTGTATGTGCACACACAAATTTGTATGCACAGCTAAGTCTCTAACAGAATGACTCACACACATTAGTTTTGTACCTCCTGTGGTTTGTACCTTTATTTGTGTGTAGAGATTCTTTTGTTGCAGCTTCACAGCTTTTTCATTAGTTATATTGAAGTCCCAAGTGCAGAGCAGCTTGCTGGCATTCACAGAGAATGCCTTAAGGTTAACAAAGTTCCTGGAGAAGAATCTTGCCATGCTGCAATGACAATTAAATTGGTCAGATGTGTAAGAGGGAAATTCATCAAGTCTGTACAGCAGGGCAAGGAAGGAGATTTATCAGCTTTCCCATCCCATCACAAGTTTATTGGACCTATGTCAGAGCATGTCACATACAACAATGTGGAAAATAAACTTTAATGTAAGAAACTCTAGCATTTCCATCTCCAGATTGTTGCTGACAATCTTTACCTCTGGAAGGCCACATAAATAAGAAACAATGTTAGGAGCAACAGTTTACAAAAGGGGATCACAATATTCCCAGTTTGAAGTGGGATTGATTCTCTGTATGTCCTTCACTATTTTGCAGTTATTTTTAATTTCTGTAAAAAAGGTTTGATTCCTGGAGACTATTTTTTGAGCAGAAATTTCACGTAAACTCTACACCTGTAAATAAGGACTTACAGAAACATATTCAAGTAATTATTATTGCTAACTGTTGGCAGGATGGGATTTTTTTATTGTGCGGCTATTTTCCCCTTAATATAACAGAAACAGGAATTCACAGTCAGTTTACCTGAACAACAAGATAAGAAAACAGATGACAAAATATGTTCCAACAGTGAAAATGTAGGCCAGCTGCATGTTGTAAGATGGACCATTCTCCACTTTACTGATTGTAGCATTGGTGTAAAAGCCATAGTAGAGCACTGTTTTTTGAAAATAACCCTGAAAAGACAAGGACATCATTCAGAATATTTGCTATCACCTCCATGGTAGAAGCCTCATCATTTGAAGACCAATTACTGGAAGTGGGAGCTGTCCTATTCCTTATCATGAAATCACAGTTGTGATTAAATTTAAATACTTACAGCTCCAGTGAACAGCTCCAGGCCCGTGAATGAAAGGTTATTTGGTTCTGCTGCAAGAAACTGAGGAATTGTGATGAAACCAAAGTTTATGAGGAATGAGAAGATGTTAAAATTTAGCAGCCACTTCAAGAAAACAAAATAAGAAAGAACACTTGTTCCAAACTCAGCACCAATGATCTTCAGAGTCTTGTGCCATGGCCGCAGTTGGTGAAAATATTCTGAAAGGGTATTTCCAAACCGCCGAAATGACTGAAGGGAAAAAGAGGACAGACATGAATCTCAGCAAGCAAACAGGACTCAATTTCACATAAAAAAGCTTCACATTTTAATGCTGCGGCTTCATTTTGATGTTAAGAATGGATTTGCCCTGCTCCATGCACCATAAGATGGTGAACTGGTGCCCCTAAGTGCTCCTGCAGCACAAGTCATTGTTAATGAGCACTGCAGTGATTAACTGGATCTTTGATAACATGAAGCAAGACACCAGATTCCTCTGGAGACAGTGCTAACATTGCAGCTAGAGTGGTTTGCTCTGTTGTGACTGACAGAAGTTTCTGGCACTTACCACTGCTGCTCCCTGCAGACACTGTGTACACTGGGCACCACGATGCCTTGATTTCTTGGTTATTTCATTAAGAACTTTGTTTCTGTGGAAGAGCAGGGCAGGGGAGACAAACATTATAGTATGAGTTGTAATTGAATCATGAAGCCAAAGAAGATGCTGCAAATAAAGCTTCAGTTCTGTGCACATGAACAGAATTTATTAGTACAACATGGAGATGTTCTGACTGGTTCATTTGATATTAGTACAACATGGAGATGTTCTTACTGGTTCATTTTATATTAGTACAACATGGAGATGTTCTGACTGGTTCATTTTATACTAGCTGATACCTTGGCTCCTGCCCCTGCTATGACAGCATGCTCGAACTCCTCCACTAACTCACACTGGCAGCAGAATTTAAATATATTTTGTAAGGAGACAAAAGGATGGTTGAGATCATGGGGTCTCTTCTCCATTTTCAATGACCAACATCCAAGTTTCCTTTGAAAATAAATCTCAGGTCATCATTTACAACTAAATCTCAGGACCTTGATATCCTGTTTTATATTACCAGGAGAGATTCTTCTTATCTCCATCATTAAATTATTTTCTCTTGCAAGACATTAACTTTTTAAAAGTGCATTAAAAAGTACTTTGTCATAAAGGGGTAAACCAAAGTTCAGCAAATGGCAAACTCCCATAGTTGATAGCTAGATGTCGCTTGAAGTAAATGTTTTTAAAACTAAACACAAACTTTTATTTTTACCTGATCTCTCTCTTTTTTTTCATGGTCTCTGGCATCTTCTGGATTGCTTTAATCCTTTCACTGCTGGACATACTTGCAAGACTTCTAACTAAATCTTCCTCTGTGCAAGCCCATGCAAAAAACAGAATTTGGGGATAAGAATACAGTAATTTTTATAGACAACCTGAAATGGATATAACAACATCCCCCATTTACACTGCTACCAATGTATGCAAGCTGAGACTTAATCATATTGCCCAGAATATCTTCAGCTCCCTCAGAACTCTAAATCAGATGCAAGTAGTTCAGTAATGTTCACAGAAAGAGCTGCAATATAAAGGAAAATAAAATACTGACGAAACTCCAAGATTGTGGTCCATTGCTTGATCACTATTTGATAGTTACACTTCTATGATGCTGCATACTGACTTGAAAGCTAAACTTCTGCTTTATTTATTCTGTAATTTTAGTTGATGCTAGTGCCAACACTTAGCACTACCTATGCCACAGACACACCTCTCTGACCTGACAATCAGGCTGTTTCTGCACAGTTGGAATTTGATGCTAATTCCAGACACAGTGGCTGAAAGCAATCTATTAGCTGGCCAAACAAATTCTAATAAAGAGCTTAGCATTTCTTTCTACAATTTAACACCTTCATACTGCACTTCATTTCATTTATCATGGGATTTGAGTGTGTTAGGAGAGCATAAAAGATTAATCACTACCATAACACAAACCTAAGCTGTCCCCATGGCCACAGAAGGGCTGTACATGCAGTTCTGGTGACAAACAGCACAGCATCAACCACACCATCCTTGTACAAGACACTGTCAAATACTGAACCCCTTATCTACACCCCTACCTTCCCTGCAGGCGGGATCTGTTTCAAGCATGCTGGAAGAAGTCACAAAGATCTCATCGGGTGGTCTTCGGTTGCGTCTCCGAATGAAGCTGTCTGAAGGGCATACATTCTTTAGGAAGCCCAGAGAGTCCTGACAATTTCACTTAAGAAATTCAAATTTTTGACAAGAACAAGCTAAAAGTCTGTCCTTTAATCTCACTAACTTCATGCAAACACACTCCCCACTCACTTCTTTCCTGGTTGTCTTTGACAAGCACAAGCATTTTTTCAGATAAATGCTGGAAAGGAGGAACTGAGCCCAGTCTTCAGCTGTTGTAGAGAACTCCATCCAACCCATTCACAAATGCACACATTCACTATTCAAGACTTTCTTCTCAGAAGACAAGGCCTTTAAAAATCCTTCCCCAGCCTTCAGGGGGATCACTTTAGAATCACACTCCATCATGCTGAGTAAGTCCTATGTGCCAAACTCCCACTTCCCTGGGGCCAAAAGGCAGTTGCTCTCTCCACCTCCTTCCATCCACTTATTCAAACAGGTGAATACACTCCTTAAAAGCATCTGCCTTTCAGCCATGACACAGATGAGTTTAGCCACAGCTTTCCTTGCCTGGCCTTCCCAGGAAGATAATGGCCAGTCCCAGTGTCACATCCCAGTGTGGAGCTCAGCTCTCTGATGTGGAAGGACCCCATTTATGACCCCTTTTATTATGTGAAGGTATTAACACCTGAACAAGAAGCTTTAAAATATTTATTAGTATTATTTTATGGAGGGCAAGATTGACATGCAATATTGTGAGGCACCACAATCCTTACCTTCTGATCCACTGGAAATTCCATGAGTGTAGGGATAATCCAGCATATGGGAGGTAGAATGTGGGGTGTAAGTCAGTTCTGGTTCAGGCTCAAAGGAAAGATTGTCTGTTGAAGAAAATCAGAGTTACACGAAGCTGCAAACTGCTATGGGTTGTTTACAGACACAGAATGCCAAGCCTGTGACAAAGTTCAGATCTAGTGCCAACACAGCAACCCAGTCCTCAACAAAACTCCTATATTCCACTTCCAGGTACATCCTAGTACTCAACAACTTACTCGGTCCATACAAGACAATGTTTATTGATCTGTTAATACAACAATCCATGGAGTTGCTAATAAAACACAAGAACTGCTTAAAAAAACAAAAAGCTAAAAATATTTACAGAGTTGAGCTTTGCAGAGCAGGACTCCCTCGGGACAGAGCCAACTGTTATTTGTTCCAGGCATTCTCTAAGCTGGTCACATGAGAAAGTGCATACCTGTGAAATATCCATGTGCAGTTGTGCTGGGTAAATCCTGGCTGTAGGCAGAGCCAGGTCCCAGGGAAGCCATTGGGATGGCCACGGGGTAGTTCTGCTCCCTCCCTCTCTGCTCTCCATAGTGATCATACAGAGATGAATCATGAGGAGTTTGGTGAGAGAATGGATTCCTTTGAGAACTCCCCCTGTGTAAGCAATAAAAAGAAAATCCTGACTGTCATAAAAACCCTCAATAGGTATCCTGAATAATCTGCTACCTGTTATCATCAAATTTGAGTACATTATAAAACAAACTATGATACTGAGAGATATTTTGTATTTAGAATTTCAACAATATAATTCTGATTTGGTCATCAAATGAATTAAGAAGGCTAAAATTTTCTTCACCTGAAGTTAGCTTAGACTCTTTTAGTTTAGTTAAACAGGAATACTTGCTTGGAAAACAAAGATATCCAAGGTTATATCCCATTGTGAAAATTACTGGAACTAAAAAATATGAACAATATTATGCCATAAATACATTTCACTAAAATTCATCCAACATGTAAGAAGTTAACACACCATTTCCTTTGAATGCTGCCTTCCTGGTAACAGTTTTAAAAATTTGTCTGAGAATGAAAGCATCAAGAAGGGGTTAAAATAAATCCACACATTAAAACTCCAGAGAAGAAGTATCTTCTGCGTATAAATGAATATTTCTTATGGCACAGTCACACAACAAAATTAAATAAACTCACCTTCTATCAATTTCCAATGTCTCTGAGAAGTGGTAGTCTGGATTTTCAAAGGCTTCATTGTAATGATAAGACATGACAAGTCCTTGGTTTGAAGGATGAAATCTTCCTTATTTTTGTCTCTACTGCTTTTAACTTTAATATGTTAAAAGGAAGACTGATTACAGACCTGATTACAAAACAGATGCAGGTGCATAAAAATTAAAAGGAAGGAAATCCATTTTAGCAATTTAGAAGATTCTACTAACAAATAACATGAAACAGTATAAATCAGCTGTGGTTGTAACTTCATCACCTCACCACTGGGAAATCAGGGTCCACCAGAAGTTGCAGGTCAAATAGAAACTCATGTTTCTCTAGTTAGCTGTCTCCAAACCTACAGAACTGCAGGGCCATGGAAGCTTTCCCAACACTAATGAGGCCAGGCTTTAGAAGGCATGTCAAAACATTAAGAAAAAAATAAAGGTCTCTCTCTCCTCCTTAAACAGCAAAAGCCAAAAGCACAAATTTTCTCAAAAAAATTAACTCCATTTCCAAAATGAAAGAGGAAATGAAGCCTGCCCTGTTCCTTGCTAGCAGAGCATCTCTGAGCCCTAGTTGTGAATAGGGGCCTGAGGGACCGTGGCTTTGTACAGAGCTCACAACATCTAGAGGCTCATTCTTAATGAGGGCTCTTCTAATGGCTTAATGCCTCAATCCTTTAAACAGGCCTGGGTTTAGATTTCTCACGGAGTGCTCCATTTTAGTCTTAAACAGTCATTCAGAGCTCCATTTTAGTCTTAAACAAGCCAGGCTTAGTCAGAATTTATTGAATGGAAGTCCTCATGAGCAAATAAAAAGGGAATGTTACGTTAGAAAAAGAGAATCCAAATTAAGCAGGCAGTTCTTGCAATTAATCAAAAATCATACTCAAAATAAAAAAGGAAACTATTTTTAGCATTTCTTCTTAAAGGCACCATGCAAGTTTCCTAAGCTGGCAAGCTATTCCACAGCAGGGAAGGGAAAAATAAACGATAAAGGGCACAGCTGGTAAAATCCGTTGGAACCTATTTTTATTTTGGGCATTCCTAAAAAAGCAGAGCTGAATCTCATTTAACAGTAGAGTCTCAACAAACTTTTTCATTTGCAGTGGATTTTATTAGTGATTATTACTGTAGCAAAGGAAGTATTATATGAAAAGTAGCTTCAAAATGAATAATTTTACAGTGTCTTGTTTCTGAGGGCTTTTCAAAATCTTATTCTGCCAAAAGAAGCTCTTAAATTACTGCTGTGTCATTTACACGCCTTAAGAGCTTGGAACACAGTCTAAAATCTAGCAGTGTGATGCAGTTGTAAAACACTGCCCAGGTTTTGCACCCTGACTTGCAGAATTATGCTTACAAACACGAGGGATTGATTGAATTCAAAGTCCAATATTTTAGTCAGAACACTGACTAGACTTTGATTACAGCATGAGGAAGGGTGCTCTGAGGCCCAGCTACTCAGCACATCCAGTAAAAGCACACCAGGCAATGGGGACACACAGTGCATCACCCCTGCTGCTGCACACAACGGCTGTGATTGCTGCCAAAAAGAAACCATAAACAGTCTCTCCCAAGTGACACTTGTGTCTCTTCAGGTGACAATTTCACACCTGCAGAGACAGAGTGAGGCTTTCATGAAGCACAAGAGTAGTTAGCAAAGCCTTCTTTCCTCATCTCCAAAAAAAAACTTAAAAAATGCCCCGTGAATCCAAAGCTCTTACATAAAAGAAATCCAAGGCTCTTACTTAAAAGTCATGAGAAGCTTAAATCTCCTGAAGAGGTAGATTTCCTTTGACAGGAACCACTTAGCTCTTGGTGATCTTTTGAGAACTAGCTCAGAATATATCTGAATTTCTGAACAAACCCTTCAGGAATTAGTACATTCTGTCCCTATATTCTATTTTAAAGCATGGGAATGATTCTTGAAACAGATTATCATGGTCTTCTACAAAGACCTGCTTGGAAAACTAAACATCTCCTATAAATGTGGTTTATATTTCAAACTGCAATGAAAAGCTGAAGAGGGAAACATTACTTTCTCAGGGGAAGAAAATTCTGAGACAATTCCCTTTGAAGAGTGTGCAAAATTACATTTTTCTATTTTTTTAACTGGTTTCCCAGGAACCTAACTCTCTCGGACTCAGCTATCCAAAAAGCTGGGAAGCTTGCCAGCAGGGCAGCTGGAAAGCTGAGCACTGATCTAAACAGTTTGCCAACTTGCCCGGTCTTCACGGGAGCTGTAGAGAGCACAGACATTTGGATGGAAGTGTATGGGTTGTGCAGACTCAGCATTACCCAGAAGCAAGCTGGCAGAAAGCATCAGCCATCCATATCAACCAGCTTGCTGACATCAACCAACCAGAAGAAACCGATCAGCCTGGCTGGAAAATCTACCCAGCATTTCTTTCTCTCACTCATTTGAGAGATCTCGAGGCTTATCCATAAAGGCTTCCTCAGAAACTCAAAAAAGCCCAAGACAGATTCTCTGTTGGCTCTGTTTTATGCACTTTGTTTTCTTTGAGTCTTGTGATGCACTGCATGCCAGGATCACTATGAAAATCCACAGGGCTATTTACAGTCCAACACTGAACCCAGCATCTGAAAATACAGTTTTTTCTCCACTCACAGAGTTTTAATGACTTGAAGTAAATGTTCCATGTATGCTGAGGCAAATTCAAGTCTGGCAGTTTATACATTTCTGACCAGTCACAGCTCACTGGAAAGAACTCAAAGCAGGTAATGCTCAAATTAAACCATCTCTTTCCTCTTTTCACCCTATGACGGAATGCAGCAAACCATAGTTCTAGGAAAAGATAGGACATTTAGACTTAGTTTCCCCTTTAAAAAATTATTTAGAAGGAAAAAAAAATAGCTGGAAGACAGGGGTTATTTGTGAAAGACAGAAAGCGGGATCTTGACAAATCTTCCCTTTGCAGAGTGGTGTCCACTTGTGGGTTACAATTTTGGATTTCAGCAAGCAACTTATCTTGCTGAAACAAACAAATCCTGTGCACCTTTTCTGGAGTACAGAAGGAGTCAGTGGGTTTAATGACCACTGATATGTAAATAAGTTAGAAGATCTGCGGAGGGCAGGTGCTTTCTGCTTAAATCGTTCAACCCTGTAATGATACAGACCAGGAAACTCCAAGCTGGACAGACTCATACTTCTGAATCACCTCCCAGAAAAATAACTGCCTTCAAGTCACAGATCAGCAGCCTTGACAAAACATTCCAGGTTAGTTTCATCTCTTCCCGTGCAGGTAATGTTCTGCTATAATCAGTAATCCTAGTGTCTATATAATAGTGTACAATATAATAAACATGAATGTCTTGCCAAAATAGCACTTTGTCCTGGCATCAAGTTTCAGGAAAGCCATTTAGATCTTCAAGCTCCTTACCTGTAATCCCTCAGTAAAAAAAGATTTCATTAAGTAAATCCTATTTGCACACATCTTGAAGTGGAATAAAAACAGGGAATGCAGAACTGCATCATAGATAACTTTAAAATGTTGAATGAAGGGAATAGAACTCATGGAAGAAGTGATTCAGAGGGCTGGATGTGCTCTTTTTCCATAATGATTGTTTAGTTTTGTAGGGTATGACTGCACAGAACTTCACCATTACCCACGTTCTATTCATGAATGCCTGTCCTGTTCAACATGTTCCACACATCATGATGATAAAGAACCAGACCAATTTCTGGAAGCCAAGAGCGAGTTTGAGAGGCAAGCTGGAGTTCTACATTCTGCATCAGCAGCTGGATTCCAGTACTGATCACTACCATTCCACTGTCTTAGTCCCTACACTTCTGCAGCAGACCAGGAAAGCCTCTCAGAAAATCTAAAGGGCCTGTGTACTGACACTGATCAAACACTACACTGGGAAAAACCTCACCTCTAAATGATGTATTAGCAATGGAACCAGCGTGAATCACACACGGAAGCAAAAGCCACTTATCTTTACTGCATCTTGCCAAAGTACCCAACCAGCACCAACAAACACCACTTCCTACAGGCCTCCCTTTGTGGTTTTATTGAGGTCAGCAGGGTCCATTACAAAAACCAACATCAATTCTGCTATTTTAGACCTTGAATTCAATATATGCAACCTAAATTGTGCCTCTGCTACAAGAGATCTTCTACAGATGACATGCAGCAGCACTAAAGGCTCATTTGCTTACTATTGCATAGGGAGAGATGAACAAATTGGGAAGAGAGAGTGACAGCATCCCCCTCACAGCCACCATGCTGCTGTCTCCCAACAGCTTGTTGGGTCTGGAGCCCAAATGGATTTACTTTGTACTCCTGTAGTGCAAGGGCACCTACCAGAACCCAGATCCCACTCTGCCCATCCCTCAGCTGTTCCTGTAAGAGTGGGGTCTAGAGAGCAGCCAGGCAGAAGGAAGCAGAAAAGTGTCTGTTTGCTTCTAGCTGCTCTTCAGCATCATGAGCTCTGCTCCTTATTTACTCTTTATCCATCTTTCTGCACCTACTCACTTTTTTGCCTCATCCCTTCCATTTAACATTCCTCTGGTAATTCCCTCACAATATAGTAAGACTACAGATTTTCATCACATTCACTTTCTTTGCAAGTTAAATCCTTTGTATCACCTGTGGTTGCTTAGACAAGGTTTTTGGGGAAGGACTGCCAGGTACTCTGTGTATGCAGTGTCTCAGACAGGTTTCTGCCTCTTCACCTGAGTTTAGAAAACTGCATTAAAAAATGCTCCAGAAACACCTAGAAAATTGTTACAATATGTAATTAAATGTTAGTGTCCAGTAAAGTGTTATTAAGTGGAGGCACATACAGTAAAGGGAGTGGGTGAAAGTTCAGACACTTCATTAATTCTGTGAAATTCATAGTACTCTCCCTAATCTACCACACACATCCCTGCTTCTCCACCCAAAAGGCCCCACAGATCCAATTCCTGTGGACTGAAGTACAAGTGACTAACTTTGAATGATCTAATCCTTTACCTGAAGGTTCCTTTGAGAGCAACTCTCTGTCTTTGCTGCTTTGTTGCTTTTATTCTCCTAAATCTGACCACAAGGGCAAACTTAATTCATCGGTAAAATCATAAGCACTGAGATATACAACTACTAAAAATAGAGAGAGCTGAAGAGCAAGAACAATATACCTGGCAGAGAGAGGCAGGGCTAGCAAGAATAAGAAACAGAACTCTACATTATTTCTTTAACCCTTGAAAAACATTACCTAGCTCATATTGTGACCATTATGTGGAAAAAAAGGCTGAAGCAAGAATAATTTCTTATCAGTGCAACTCAGTCTTGTGACTAAATTTCCAAATTGCAGACTGGTACGTTCTCTGCATTTAGCAGGACTAAATCTTACTTTGCAAAACAAGCTTTTTATGTCTATTAACCAACATTACCAGCTACTTGTATTTGAAGGAAATAACTGGTTACAAAAAAAAAATAAAAAAGAAAGAAAAAATAAAAACCAGAAGGAAGTGAGTACCTGGTTAAAATAAATTTTCTGCTTTGAGTGGAAAGGCAGCCAATAACACCAGGTCTATTAGAAGATACTGCTTACTAGAACAGTTCTGACTGAAAGAAAGCCATAAAAGAAAGCTCTGTTTATTCTGCACTTGCAATGGATACCTCTCCACTTGCAACCTGCAAAGTGGACTTTAATGAGCAGTATCAGTTACAGGGGTATCATTCACCAGTTCAAGTGGAAAAGCTTATGAAGACTACTCATATGATAATTTTGGATAATAAACAGGGGTTTGCATACGCTCAAGGATCTTGGACTGAAAAAGGGCATTGTTCTGTTTGTAATTTCTGGCTTAACTTCCTGTTATGAATATTGTTGTCCTGTTACTATTTGCACAAGCAGCATTTAACAGGACCTCGAGGGAAAACCAAAATGTGAATCTGTGAGAATATTGGGAATACCAAGAAACTAGAACATTGCTAGGGGGAACCAGTCAAAAGAAGAGAACTGGTTTTGTCAAAATCCTTACATGCAGTTTTCAAATTTTTTTACAATTAATTTCACATAAACAGAATACATTTTAATTTTCCAGACAAAATGCAGCTCCATTAAAATCCGATGTAGCCTACTAGCATGTTAAGGGTGTATTCTACAATGAACACACCCCTACACAACCTGTGGTCTATATAAGTGGCAATTAGAGACTTTTTCACCAACATGTGAAGAGGACACCACTGTAAAGTTCCAGTTCCTCTTATACCTGCCCATTCAGCCACACCACACCAGCTCAGCACTTCATCACTTTCCAGGGTAAAAGTCTTCCTGACAAACTTACTTTAGGGGGAAAAAACAACCAACAAAAACAAAAAAGCACCAAAAGACTAAACCCAAAACTAAAAAAAAAAATCTCAAAAAAGTTAGAGATGGATTGCTTTGGGTGGAGTATTGCCCTATCAGCCCAGCAGAAGTGCCGTGTAACTGCATTCCTTACCGGCAGCCTGCTGCTCCCCTCATCCCGCGCTGGGGCTGTGTCGCACGGGCAGGGACGGACAGGCACCGTCACCTGAACTGTCGCACCTGGAACGTGGCTCTGGAGCCGCTGCCCGGCTGCTTCTGCCGCACGGAGCAGGACAAGGCTGCCGCGGGCCGCAGGCCGGGCGGAGGGGACAGCGGGGACACTCAGGCAGGGGAAGAAGTCAGCACAGCTCCCGTGCAGTGCCACTGCTCGCAGGCTTGCTTTACTAACAGAGCATTACTAATGACAGCTGCTCAGCAATAAAATCCAGGACATGAAGATTTGGCTTTTAGATGTACATTAAGTATTCTATGTAGAAACGCTGCAGACTTTGTAGGCTGCGTGTAAGTCTGCGTGTTTTGAGGGAGTAACAGAGTGAAGGACCACAAAAAACACGAATACTGAAGCCCGAGATTCTCCCCGCCTATTTAACACAAATTCCCGTTACCTATTGTACCACAAAAAACTCACAGCCTGCTACTTGGAGAGTGCAGCGCCACATCCATTCACAGCCAGCAGACACCAACCTGCACCCTACCCCAAATGAACCGCCACGCTCCAGGCTGCGGCCGCACCTCAGAGAGAAGAGTGACACACTGGCTAAATACCTCAGGGAAGTGTGGCTGGCTCTCCCACGGGACCAGCCCTTCCAGCTGAAGGCAGGGGAAGCTCGGATGTGACCAACGGGCCGATAAAGCTGCGAGGTGCCGTCCGTGCAGCGGGGCTGACACCAAGCCCTGCGCGGCTGTTCACCTTGCAGCGAGCAGAAGCCGAGCACGCCCCCGACATGCCCGCAGCCCGAGCCCTGCGGTTCCACCGTTCCAAAGGAGCAGCAGCCGTTTGTAAGCGGCACCACCTGCCGGGGCTGCGCCGGCTCCTCCCGCCCGGACCCTGCCGCCGGCGCTGCCCAGCCTCTCCGGGACGCCGAGCCCCGCAGCTGCCTGCCCATCGCGGCCGCTTACCTCGCTCCCTGGCCGGCCCGGGACAGGCTCCCGGCTCCCGCGCTCCCGCTGCAGGTGCCACCGCCCCGCCCCGCCGCCCGCCCCTCCCGCCGCCCGGTGCCGCCTTCGATCCCGCTGCCGGGGGACCCTCTGTGGCCGCTGGCTTCCCTTCCCTTCCCTTCCCTTCCCTTCCCTTCCCTTCCCTTCCCTTCCCTTCCCTTCCCTTCCCCCCGAACGGGCTGTGTGCGGAACGCTCCCCCGGAAAGGGGAGCTGAGGTCCTGCTCGTACAGCTCAAGAGACAGAAAACGCCGCGAAGTTCTTTGCTGTTGCCTACCGTGCAACACGTTGCTATGTTTGTGTTTGAGCTCCCAGACATTGGCTCTCCTTCTCCCACGAATTTAAACATGCTTTCTTTTGGCCTGGGATAGCAACAACACCACAATAAAAGGACAGAGAGAAGAAACAGTTTTCAGACACAGGATGTATTTCCTTTATCCCAGATTAATCGTTTGTAAAGCAAAGGAACAATCTTTCCTCACATATTTTTACTTGAATTAAAGGAAGGCTCTTCTAAGGGTGAAAAATTAGTTCATCTAGTGAACTCTAGCATATGCTCTCTAGCATAATCCACAATTCCTGGACAGGGCGTTTAATACCAGCCCTTCCTGTACTCTGTATGCACCAGAAGGAACTTCTCCTTTAGTCTGATGCAGGAGATACTGATTTTTCTTGCCTTTCTCCTTTCCCTTCTTCTACCCATTTCATGCAGAGGTATGAAAAACTACAGACCGGACAAAGCTCCAGCTGAACATCAGGCAGGGTGCAACACAAAGAAGCCAACAAAGTGCTGGGGTGGTGCCTCTGACATGAATTTCTATCCCACAGCACCTTAGCAGGGATGCCTGCCTCACCTTCTCTCACTCCACTGCAGCTGGGCTCAGGGATCCCCCAGGACACTGCCGGCACTGCCAGCATGTTCCAGGGCCCTTCCACAGGCCAGTGCTTTGGAGCAGGAGCATCCTCCAATTGAACAAGGGGCCAAACAGCCACCACCGGGGTGGGCACAGACAAAGTAGGAAACAGAGTGAGGAAAAGGCTGGCTCTGCTGTCCCAGACCTGTGGCCTGCCTTTTCCCTTTTTGCTAATACTGTGTAGATTACAGATATAGCTTCTTATGCCATTTTAGCATATTTTATCTCCCCAGAAAACTACACATCTTAAAACTTCTACCAACCATTCCTAAGCAACTTCTCTGGTCAGCAAGACTAAAAATACAAACAGGTGAAAAATCCCCCTTTCAGCCTTTGGATTAGTGCTAGCAGGGAACTGGTGATAAATACATCAATCTGCTCTGTGTTCAGAAGCTGTGCTGGTGTAACTGCTGACTTCTACCAAATGACTAGTGCTTTTCCAGCTCCTGAACTCTGTAAAACGTGTTTATCCTGTATCAGACACATTCTACATAGACTTAAGTGAAGTTTTCTAATGCTGCTTTAAGATTAGGTTTTGCCCTAAGCAACATTCCTGGCATGGCTGCAGAGGACCTGTCTGCAGATCTGTACTGCCCCAGAGCTGCCTGCACGATGCACAGGCCACAGCACAAGCTACCAGGGCAGTCAAACGTGAGATCCCTCAAAATTAAAGCAATCACTCAGAACTTCCCTGAATGCTTAGAAGCATTTTTGAGCTGTGGCATTAGGAAGAGGAACCACGCAAAACAAAAACTGTCCTGGAAATGGATGGTGTTACTAAATGTGACAGACCTATCTCCAGCATCCTGGGAAACAGGACATGGCACTGGCTTCCTTGCCCAGCACAGACTGAGAGCTGCTGCTTTTGTGGATAAGGAACACTGGACAAATGATATACAAGTGGAACTTACTGCATTCTCTGCGTGTGACTGTTGTGCTCTGGTAGAATCATCCATTCTCTCCTCAGCATGTCTGTCTTCCTGTTTTTCCACCTGGGATTGCTGTGATCCATAAAATTCATTGAAACATTTCCAAGTGTCATAAAAGCTTTCTCAACTGAAAAAAATAACGTTAGAGAATGTTCTCACAAAATTCCTGGGGAAGTCAATCTTGTTTCAATTCCTCCGATCTTTATTTAAATTTGTTCTCATGGGATCATTAACACAATACTTCTCCAGAACACAGAGTTTCAGAAACAGTCTAATTAACCTCAAGTGTATTGTTCACCTTTCCTCTTTGTATTCTTCATGGTAAAAAAAGAAACATAAATAAAAAGTGAAACTGCCACCCCAGATGACACCCCAGGGCAGCTTTACCCCATAAATATTCCTATTTAGGGCCACACAAAGCCAGCCCATGCTTGGGTGGTTTCAAGGCACAGTAACATTGGGTACAAATGCACATTCTTACCCAGCACATGAATCACACACTCAGCATGAGTGCTCAACCACACTGAATGATTTTGCAGAAATGCTGCTGAGGGGTTTTATTTTCCGTCCCCTGAGATTTTCAGAATTATCAGCTGGGAGTTGTTCAAATGAATC
Organism: Motacilla alba alba; assembly: GCF_015832195.1. Taxonomy (NCBI): domain Eukaryota; kingdom Metazoa; phylum Chordata; class Aves; order Passeriformes; family Motacillidae; genus Motacilla; species Motacilla alba. The sequence continues at coordinate 8,607,243 of NC_052029.1, read as the reverse complement.
CCAGGAAACGTGGCACTCAACCAAGGAACCACAATCACCGGTGCAAATGTGTATCACTGAGGTGTCCAGCTCTGTCACCAACACCCCGATCCTGCTGACGCTCACAGCATCAGCCTTTGCTATACAAAACATCCCACCTGGCAAAAACCATCCTGATCTCTGAAATCTCTCTGAGATCTCTGAAGAGGAGAAGGGAAAAAAGGATATAGGACTCCAGAGTGACTTATAGAAGGATGAGGGCAAGTTATATGTTCTCATCAAAAATAGCTAAAAAACCATATTAGTTATAGAATCATAGAACCATCAAGGCTGGAAGATACCTTTGAGATAATCAAGTCCAACTGTCAAAGATAAACCTGCCAACAGGAAGGCAAGAACACCTCCACAGTGTGTTTCTCTGTTGGTTTTTTAAGTCATTCAGTGCAATAAGGAAGTTGCTGTGCTCTAATTCCATGTCGCTGTATTTCACAACAATTCCCCTGAAGATATACCTTTCACCTCTGCTGGTAACACAGATTACAAACTCGTACATCTAAATTACTTTGAGAACTTTTATTTTTATCAGCAACATTTTATGGTTTTATTATGAAAACAGATTACCTACATAGGTTATTGCTAGCAAAGCAATTTGAAAATCACATACCTGATCTGATGACACACAGCTAAAAGAAACATGTTCATTTGTGTCTGATTCAGCATTCTGAAGCCTAAAAATGACTTATTTTTAAAACTACTGCAGGAAGTGCTTGAAGAATCTTCAAAAAACTCTGGTTATCTTTTAGCTATCAGTAGACTAAAGTAAGAAAGGCTAGAAATATTTTTTTCCCCTCCACATAAGGCTTTTGAGACTTCTGGAGGTTTCATATCTTTTGTCACACATGCTGTTATTTTCACACAAAAGACAAGAATTGTTCCAAAAAATAAGTTTCTCTGAGACGTTTACTACAAGTTCACACAAAACCCACGCTCGCTCTCAGATGGGAAAAAACGTTCCGCATCTACTGACTTTACTTGCTCCAGTTCACACCAAGTTTTCACATTCAAGAGTAAAGCTGTGTTGTTTCCACTGCAGCCTGCGCCACTGCGTCCAGTCAGAGCAAGCTGTGAGTTGGCGCTTGTGACCTAATGAGAGTTAACAAAAGTATCGGAGTTGGTACGCTTTTACAGCACCCAGCACCAGCACGGGCAGTTAATACTGACGGAAGACATTGAAACTAAACTTATTTCCAAGGCAAACGTCGGTGAGAGATGCCCAGCAGCCAGAACACCTCCAGCCCCGCACCTGGGATGCATGAGCCCCTTCTAGCGGAGGGGACGGGCTGATGGCAGGAGCCTTTACACCCTGACGTCTATCTCCACGGGAAGTCTAAAACAAACCTGGGCTAAGAGGAACAGAAAGACTCTGAAGTCCCAAATTGCGATCCTGTTGGCTGCGGGCGCCCCCGGCGGGCGTGGGCCGGGGGAAGGCGGCCCCGGGGCGGCCTCACCCCGCCCGCCAGCCCCGCTCCCGGCAGCCGCCGCCCCACGGCCCCGCCGCGCCCGGAAACGGCAGCGCCGGCGCGGGGCTCCGGCTTCCCCCGCAGGCATGAGCGGGCTGGGGGCCGCCGCGGCGCCGGGATGGCAGCGGGACAGCGGCGGTGAGGGCGCGGGGCAGGCGGGGCGGCGGCAGGTGGCCGGGACGTGATGGAGGGGACGTGATGGAGGCACGGCACGGCGCGGGAGCGGAGCGCAGCCAGCGGCGCTGCCCTCGCCTGCCCCGGGGCCGCGACCCCCGACCCGCAGCGCCTGTCTCTCCCTCGCAGGGCTCTCCCTCCTGGCCGAGGAGCCGCACGGCGCCGCACCTGTGGATTTCCTGCAGGAGCTGCCCAGCTGCCAGTCGGCGCGGAGGCGCCGCGGGGGCACCCAGGAGCGCCGGCCGGCCCCGCCGGGCACCGCCGGCAGCCGCGGCGATGCGGCCCGGGGGCAGCCGCCGGAGACAAGAGAGCTGGCTGAGCGCCCCGCCAGAGAGCAGCCGATGTGCATGGCAGAGAAGAGGAGAACAAGGTTAATTTTACGCGTTTCTTCCTTGGTTTGGTTTTTTTTAATGACTTTTTACTAAACACAGCCCAGGTGCGCTGGAAGGGTGAAGGAGATCTGGGTTTGGTTGTATCTGTTGCACCCTGTGGCGTGTGATTCTGGCAAAAGGGTGCCCGAGTGTTCTTGGCTGGCACGAGGGAGTCGCTGACAGGGGGCAGAAGTAAGTTGAATTGGAAGAAATTAGTCAAAACTGGCAATTACCTGGCAAACAAACATTACCTGTAGCAAACAAACCCGTTTCTCACTGTTTTCCGTTTTGGTTTTTTTGTTACTTATTTTTTTCCTCAGAGTTTTGTGCTTTCAAGGGTCACTGAGTTATCAGCATGAACACACACACCTCCCCCCCGCCCCCGCTGCTATGCGAGTGCTGGTGCTCTTGAGTCTGCTTAGCTGCTCTTACACAATGCAGTGCTCTCTCTCTCTCTGCTGTGGCTCTGTACAGTTGATAAGAAGCTTCCCAGGCCCTTTGCGTCTTTTTATCTTCTCCCCCCGCCTCATTCCTTTTTAAATGACTCTTTCCTGTGGGCTGTTCCTGCCCCCCGGGTGGTAACCCCCTGGAGGGAGGGATTGCAAAGACCTTGCTTTGCCCCGCCTGAATTGCAGTGCTTGTTGTCTCATGTCTCACTGCTGGGCTTAAAGCAGCTTTGAGGACAGAGGATACAGGATGTGGTTTTGCACTGTCAGACAACAGCTGCACCTTTAAATCAGGTACATTGTAGTCCTAGTTATGAACCAGAAGAGAGGTGGAAGTACAATTAAAGTCTGGTACTCCAGGGAGAACAAGAGCTACTCTATTGCAAGAGCAGTGGCAAACAGCCTGACCCTGGAGTTTAACTCTACAGCCTGTACACAAGAAACAGTACAAGATCTAGGTCATGGTAAAGGAAAGTGCTCAAGACCTTGAGTTTTTATTTGAAGTTGGGTATCTAAAGTTCAGCTCTTCAAGAAAAAGGAACTGGAGGGAGGAGTGGAGTTGCAATGTCCCAGGCTTGTTTACACATGTTAGCACTGAGAGATTCTGGTGGGGCTTCTGGCGCTTCTACAGATTGGTGATCTGCATTTGTGCAGCAGCTGCCAACACAAAGTGCTTGGCACAAACGTCCTGAGAGCTGAACACTCAACTTCTGTAACTCAGATGAATGTGCAGCCCACACTTCTATTTACAATGCAAACCTAGCATGGGCCAGACAGTTCTGCGGAGTTAAAACACTGCAAGCTGCAGCCTGTAGTTTCCACAGAATGAAATCTCTTGAGAGGAGCTGTACTTGCTCTTAAAGCTGAGGTCATCTGCTGCCTGATTGATTGTTTGTGTAGGTTTAATTTGACTTCCTACCAAAATGCTCGAGCTATGAGGAAACAGGCAACACATGGCAGTGCATCCCTTGGGCACGTGAGTAGGGTTGACTGGAAGTCTTTTAAAACTGAAACCTTGGTACCCCAGCATCATGTCCTCATGGGTACTCACCTAACTGCTGCTCTTCTTCAGTGGCATCAGAGGCTGGAAAAGAATTTGCTGCATACAAGTCCATTTTCAAGCTATGTTTCTGTGAAGTTTTGTCTGGTTTTAAGGTTTCTTAAAAGAAACAACAAAATAAAAACTCTGAGCCACTCAGAATTCTCCTTGATGCTGTTGCTGACCAGACAGCATTTTTTAAAATGCAAATGTATTCATATAGTATGAAAATCCATAAGTGAGTGGTTGAAAATTACAGACAGTGGCACATTCTCAGTGTTTGTATGCAGCTTGTTATTAGAACAGTGCATCCACAGAGGTGCTGGCAAATAATATTTTCTCAAATTCATTGAATTGGCACTTTCCAGCAAATATTTCAAAAAGCTATTGTTGTCAATTTTGTTTTGTTTTGTTGGGGTTTTTTTCTTTGTTTATTTGTTTTTTCTCCAAGAGAGGTGAGTGTTTTTCATGAGGCAGCTTGCCCTATTTGAATTAAGTCGATGTTGCCATTACCAGCAAGATCAGATGGGGAGAGCAATGTGTGTCTGTGGATATTCCCCTGAAGGCTGTGGGCAGGCTCCATCCTGCTAAGCCCTGTTTCATGGAGTGAAAAATTATATCTTGTGCTCAGTAGCTTTATTTCTGACTTCTTAGGGCCTCTCAGCAGGCTGAAACAGAACGTTTATCCAGATGGAAGAAGTGGAAAAGAACTAGCAGTAAATCATTGAAAAAAGCACTCAGTGAGGTCAAGGGCTTGTCATCTTACCTGGTGCTTTGGCGACATGATATTCACAGCATAGAAGGTACTTCTTGTCTGATGTCCATTTCTCCTCTGGAAAGTTGCTTCTGTTATTGGCAGTTTTACCTGTGTGAGCATAGTTTCAGATATAACTACATGTGCTTAAGAAGTGGCTTTCTTCCTTATTATTGCTGAATGTAAAATCCATTATATGATAGAAGGAATTATATTGGAAAAAATTATTAATACGTCCAACCTGCATTTCAGTTATATTGCTAAAACTCCGTAGCACTTTAAACTAGCTTTAGCAATGTTTCTTTGGTTCAGTGAAACTGATTTTATAATCTGCTCTCTCTGTATTTTCAATGGTTTTATCATCTTAATTATTGGCACATGTTTCTTTTCTTCCCAGGGAAATTTGGTACTGGCATCCAGTCCTACTTCTCCTTCCTGCGCTTTCTGGTCCTGCTGAACTTTATAATTTTTATCCTGATGTTCAGTTTTGTTACTCTTCCCACCATCATTTCTAAATATGGACTATTCAACAGTACCATTGCTTACATTTCTCCAAAGAACACAGGTAAACATCTCTATGTACAGCTGTTGTAACATTCCCCCTTTCCATCAGCTTCCTCTCCACCTCCCAGAAAAAAAGGAAAGCCTTTTTTTAAGAGTGTGGCATGTTTGAATTAACATGATCTTGTAGTTCAGTGGGCATTACCATTTGAGTGACTTTTCATGCCTCTCTTTTGACAGATGATATCTGTGCAATTTATGAACCTACTGGTAATAAGGGACTTGTTTACTTCTATACTTACCTCAAAGATTTGCTCAGTGGCACTGTAAGTAATTAGTTGTGGGTTTTGTTTTTTTTAATTAAGTGTCTCATGTAGCATTTAAAATAAAAAAAGAAAAATTACTTGTGGAATGAAGCTTTGATGATTTTGGAAAGTGGTAATGCATATGCATCACTGGGGTGTGTTATCTCTGAGAAGGGCAGTTTTCAACTGACTTTTACTGAGCAACCACAAGGCCTGGCTGGCCGCGTGCTGCAGCCTGTGCCTCTCCTCCCAGCTGCTGCCCCTTATTATTCTGGAGCACACTGCCTATTGTGCTCTCTGTGCAGGGTCCCAGTGTCTGTGTCCTGCAGCTCTTTGATTGGAGAGGGGAGGGATTTTAAGCATACAATGCCTGCACTGCAGTTTGCTAGAGGCAATGGCAGTATTTAGAAGCTACAGACTTGTAGCTTGCTGGGGGCCCTAATTTTAAATTTACAAAATTTACTTGCTTAATGCTGTGTTGGATTTTATGGGGCAGTTGTTGCTGCTGTTACAAATTCTATTTCAACTTCATTTTCACAGGGATTCCTTGAAGTGACAAGTTTGTTTTATGGCTATTACTCAATAGATGCAGTATGGATCAGTATCATGAGGTACAATTTGCCACTCGCATACCTGCTGGCTACATTTGCCTACCTTGCCTTAAGTTTCCTCTGGATAATAAAGAGGTAAAGATTGGTTGGTGTTGTTTATTTACTGTTAGTTGTTGCACAGTTTAGATTGTATTCCTTCTTGAAGGGAACATACTGTTTTCTAGAGCTGTTTGTGTGGAAATGGGGAGTCTTTTGCCTGAGGATGCAGTGCCACAGTAGCCTTTGGAGTGCTTGGGAAAAAGAAAACAATTTAAAGTGTCCATTTTTCATATGTATGCATACCTATAAGTAAAAGCCCCCCGACTATACTGAATTTGTTGGAGGATTTTTTAGGGGTTTTTGATTGAGTTTTATTTGTGCCATCTCAATTTCCTTTGCTGGGCCTGGGTGAGGTGAGAAGGTGTGACTGTGGTGCAGTGCAGGTGAGAATAACCTGTATCAGTCAGGGTCAGCTGCTGCAGAATCTCACACTGACAGAGTCCCAAACACTGGCTGGTACTAAGCAAAGGTGACAGTTTGCTCACGGATGGGGTCATTTAGTCTTTGATCAGCCAGGTTGTTTGTGTGTGTTTTTCCTATGCATAAAATACATCTTCTCATAAATTTTTCTCTAGGTCTGTGGAAGGCTTTAAGCACAACTTAGTGCACGATGCAGATCCATTTCAGAGTTACTGTAACAAAGTCTTTGCGGGCTGGGACTTCTGCATTACAGATCCAAATGCAGCCCGGCTGAAACATCGCAGCTTGCAATATGAGCTCCAGGTGAGTAACTTCTGTCTTTTTGTGATCATGGTTTCATACAGCTTAGATGGCTAAAAAAGAGATGTGTGCAATTTTGCTGATAAGGGAATAAAGTTAAGAAGGATTGAAGTTGCTTGTTCTGGGGGTGCAGCCCACATCCTCTTGCATGCTTTCTAGGTAGCTGGAGTCATGCAGCGGGAGAGGGATTGGCACGGATGTTGTTGGACCAACGCCAGCCTGTTAGCTGCTTTTCTTATCTGCCTCTTCCTCACACTCCAGTCCTGCTTCCTGTCGTAGTTTCTGCATAGTCCAACAGGAAAAGCTGTCCCAGCTGCAGGCAAAACCCTGCAGGGATTAGTTTGAGTGTTCTGGGGTTTAAGCATGCAGTGCAGTAAGCAGTAGTTTGGGGAGAAATAAAATTCAGGTGGTGCTCGTTGTACTGCTTGACAGTATTGTTGCAGTAAGAAGATACTGAAAAATTCTCACTAGGTGTCTTTGGCACACATGCACATACAAAATGCTGATGCAGCTATAGATTTCCAAATCATAAAGCTCTGAAAAGAATCTGAAATGCTTTTTTGGTAAAATAAGAACCTTCTTTTTGCTCTCTGAACACTGGAAGCAGAGATTTGTGTAGTGAAAAAATTACCTTTGAGAAGATGCTTCCACTTGAAACCACAAAGCAGTAATTACAGATTTCGTAAATTACAGTGAGTTTCTTTCTGCTCTAGTGAAGTTCACAGTCATCTATTTTCATCATAGAATCAGAACCTCCTTCACTTGCTACACTTTTGCCTCCAGAACACACACCTTGGAAGAACTAGCCCCTTAATATTACTGTTAGATGGACATAAGTCCTCAGAAAATGCACTCATCTGGGGGTTACGTGGGTTTGCCCAGGTTAAATTGCCTTCACAGGAGATACTGTATTTTCATGTCAGTTAAGGTCAAATACACCAAGTTTACATTACAAGCTGCTCAAGACTGTACTTTCTTCTTTCAGTGCCATCCCCATTTTCCTTCACAAAGAGTGGAAGGAATTTTGAGCCATAGTGATGAGGGCTGGTTACTTACCTACAGAAGTAATGAGATGAGTGACTGGTTTACCCATTTCAGAGTTTAGTTTCAAGCTGAGATCAGTCTCTCTCAACAAACAGGCAAACTGTCTGTCCTCAAGGAAATGTGTTACTGATACAGCAGAGACAAGAGGATTGCAGGACACTTGTCTTTGGCTACAGAGCCCTCAGCTCGAGGAGGCTGAGCACACACGGGCTTCCATTCCTTCATGGACCTGTTTTGTCAAAGAAAAGACACTCTGTTCTGTGTGCTTGGGCAGGCACTGGAGTGACTCTCCTAGAACAGGCTACAGATTTGCACTTCTCAGGGGTAGAAGACATGGTGTTAAGTGTTGTATGCTGCATCAAAAAAACTGCATCTCTTTTTTCTTTTCTTTGTAGATGGACTTGCAGGAAGAAAAACTGAAACAAAAAATAGCTGAGAGGAAAATGGGAGAAAAGCTTCGCATCTACTCTCTGAGAATATTTATAAATATAACTGTCATTGCCATTTTATCAGGATGTTTTTACTCAATTTATAGAGTAACTGTCTTCTCTCAAGAAAACTCCAATGTGAGTATAAGAAATGACACTAGGACAGATATGGTGAAGGCTGGTGATTACGGCAAGAGGAACTATTGTGAAAGAGTCAAGTATCTTAATATAGCACCTTTCATGCAGGGATCTGAAAATGCTTTCTACAGACTTACAATCTTTTTAGTAGATGACAGCAGGAAAGATCAAGGGCCATGTGCCAAAAAAGTCTTCCCAGTAATGTCTCCCATTGCTGCAGAGGCTTCAATGTTGAGTGCCTTGGAGCTGACAAGAAGAGCAGCCCTCACTACCCTTCCCTTGTAACTGTGCTCACCTCACTGTGATCTGCTGGGTCTGGACAGTGAACTGGCTGGGAGAACTGACCTGCTTAAATCAAACTTCATCATAATCAGTTTCACGTGATCTGGTTTGCTGTCAACTGCAAAAATGTACTTCAGGGGAAGGCAGAGTGAAGATTGTGATCTGTCTTGTGGCTTGAGTTACCCTGTGTGGGGAAACAGGAAGGCTTTGATCACAGAGCAGTTTTCAGAAGCAAAGGCTCTTGCATCACTAGCAGAAGGAATCAGGTTGAGTTGGTTTCACCTCTGGCAGGAGAAGCAGATGGAAAGAGTGTATCAGAAGCAGAACAAAGCAGACAAGCTTCTGGTTGTGACAGCTTCACAAAAGTAATTGACTTCTCTGTAGGACCCCAGGGTTTGATTAGTCTGGTAGAAATGGGGACCACAATTTTTCTCTCCTCTGTGTAAGTTCCTGGTGTGCTGGACTTAGCTGTTCACAAGGAAGGTTGTGCTCATGGTGGACCTAATTCTGAACTTCTGTAAACTGCCAGGATTGCAGGGACAGAAGCAGGAAATGGGGGCTAAATTAGTTTATGTGTCAAAGGTATTGTTTGAGGGCAAGGAAGAGAACTGCACAACACTGAACAACTTCAAGAACAGCTTCATTTACTGTGGGCTTTTAAGTAGAAGGGTTGCTATCTTGACCTTGTCTTAATGAGCAGTTAGAGGTGCTTGTCAGGATGGCAGGAAAATCAGGGGAGCTGCTTGGCATCAGTAAGAATAAATTGAAAAGTGTCTGCACTTGGAAGAGCTGTAAAACCTGGTAGCCTTGGTGCTGAAACACTCAGACACAAACCTTAGTGAGTTGAACCTCTTTAAGAGGAAGCTTTGAGGAAGCACAGAAATACTCTTACCTGGAGGGGGAGGGAGTTCCTGATAAATGGAGCAAGAGAAAGCAAGGGTGTGTAGCAGCAAACTGCAGAGATAGCAGTGATCGGGCTCATACAAAGGATAGAGATTTGTTTTCCAAGAAACTTGCTTGTCTGGAGGTATTCAGAATCAGCCCTGGGTTTGCCATTCATGTTACACCTGGTGTTGATTCCTATTGCCTGGTGCAAACGTCAGTGGAGGATGAAGACGGAGCAAAAGATGCTGCCTGGGTCCTGGGCAAGGCAGGCAGGTGTGTAGCTGGAGACAGCACGCTCAGGAAGGTGTGTTTCTCTAAGCATTGTGTTTGTCTCATCTCTTCTCCTGCAGGACATTGGCAATGCAAACTCGCAGGTTAATCTCTTAGTGCAGTATTTGCCTTCCATGGTGATCACGCTGGCCAACTTCATTGGTCCTCTGATCTTTGGATTTCTGATCAAATTTGAAGACTATACACCAGCCTTTGAAATCAAGCTGACACTCTTGAGGTAAATATGGTTTTATTGTGGTCTTGGATGTTTCAACAACTTTTTCTTGGTAGGCTGTATGTATTGTAAACATTGAAACATCAAGAAGCAGAGAAGTTGGCACTGGAAACCAAGGAGGCATTGTTTGGCCAATGTTTAGTTGGAAACTTTAAATCTGGGAACAATGTGTTTCGATGACAGTGCAGTGAAATCATCTCAGTCAGTTTCCAAGTTTTTTTCTTGGTCCCATTTAGCTGTGTGGTCTGGACATCTTCAACCTGAATAAATAGTCAGTAGAGAACTTGTGGCTGCTGTGGGTTCACTGCTTTGCAAGCAGCAGTTCCCTGAATGAGCAAGAGTGTACAGCAGTGACTGAAGCACAGCTTTGCTCAAGGCAGAAGTTAAAGTTTTGGGGGGAAAGATACTTCAGTGTAAGAGCTGGTGTTTGGCAGCTCAAGGCAGTAAGATCTGGGTTTAAGCACCTGAACTCTGCAAGTCCATGCTTTGTATTTGTGATTTGGCCAAGTGCTTCAGAAGGCCTGAAGCTACGTGAAATGGAAATGCTGCACACAGAACTGTACCTGAGGGAATTGCAACCCATTGCAGCATCAAGATCTGCAGCTGAAATGGCTGACCTAGGAACGCTGTTGAGAAAAACAAGAGACTGTAGCCTAAAGCTGGGAAGGTCAAAAGCAATTTTAACTTACTGCTAAGGAAAGAAATGTGTTTATTATCTGGCTGGCTGCCCTGTTAAAGGTCTGCATGACCCTTCTGTGTTTAAGGCTTCCTTGGACTCCTGTACAAGGTAGGCCAAGTGTTAAATGGCTGTTTTTTGGCACATTTGGAGTTAGGTTTTGCCTTTCTTCCAGGTGTGTCTTCGTGCGGTTGGCCAGTATTGGCGTTCTCTTGTTCTCACTGTGGAGTCAGATCTCCGGCTGTGGCAGTGACAAGTGTAAGCCCTGTGGATACAATTACAAACTCTATCCTGTAAGCAGATTTATCTTGCTGTTTAATCATCTGAGCTTGTGAAGGGAGATTTGTTTTCCATGAGAGTTGCTTGTCTGGGAGTGTTCAGTAGAAGCCCTGGGGTTGCTGTTCATGCTGCACCTGGTGTTGATTCCCACTGCTCAGTGCAAACCAGCACAGTTGTTACACATACATCCTTTGCTTGTCTAAAACTCTGATTACAATTAGTCCGGTGGCAGATGATTCCTTAGCACAGATTTTCTGTCCACCATGAGGATTGTCTGAGGTAGCTGTGTTTTGGAGACATTGTGCTACTGCCTTTTGTGGCATTAAGGCAAATGGGTTTTCCTCAAAATACCACCCCCCCCCCCAAAAAAAAAACAAACCCAACCACCAAAACCAAACCAAACACACCCAGACTGCCCCCCCTCCCCCCACCTCACAGAAAAACCCCAAAATCAAAAAAAAAAAAAAAGTGAAAAGCTTGCACGGGAACTTTAATACACTTGAATATTTTAGAAATTGGAGTTAATAGCGTTAGAACCTTCATGGTGTTAACTGAGATGATTATTGCTTTAGTCATAGACAGAATTTCCACTTGTTTATTTAGACTGCTAATTTGTTTTTCCTGACTTGTTTTTATAGTGCTGGGAATCTGATGTTGGGCAAGAAATGTACAAACTGATGATATTTGATTTTATTGTAATTCTTGCTGTGGCCCTGTTTGCAGACTTCCCCAGAAAGTATGTATCTCTGCTTTTGAGCATATTTTTACAAATCACATATCAAACAGATTTTCTTTTTTCTGCTTTAAATTCCCCATATTGCTAATCAAATCACTAGTTTTAAAATAAAGCATAAACATATTTCTGGTGGTTTGAGCACCTGTTTGCTATTCAGATGGCTGTATAGGTTTTGATATTTGAGAGCTTTTTTCTTCAGACCTTTTCTGTTATGTTATCTAATGCTTAAATGCTAAGTTGTGTGTGTTTCAAATGTGTTAGAATGCATCTAAATTCTACAACTTCAGTTTAGGACTAACAGTATTCTTTGGTTTTAGGTTGTTAGTTACTCATTGCTCTTGCAAGCTTGTTCAGTGTTTTGGACATAAGGAATTTGAAATTTCTGACAATGTCCTGGAAATAATTTACGGGCAGACTATTTGCTGGATTGGAACTTTTTTTTCACCACTTCTCCCTGCAATAGCAACTATAAAATACTTCATCATCTTTTATGTTAAAAAGGTAATGAGGGCATGTGCTTGATAAAGAATTGAGTACATCTCTGTGGTGGTTGTAATGCAGGCATATGCAGGTGATTTAAAACCAACAAAAAGCCCTAAAACCACCTGTGGATGCAGTGGATGGAATGAGCCAATGATATTCCATTTAAAGAAGGGTTTTGTGCTTTTAACAGACAGTAGAGTTTTGCTTTGAAATCAAGCAAAGCCACATTTCAATTGTTAATTTTCAAATAATTTGCCTTTTTTTAAAAGAAAAGCTTTATATGTAACAAGCTAGTTTATAAGACTTTCCTGCAGTAATCTATTTACTAGCAACACAGCTTAGAACTTGAACAAAATTTTGCAAAACGGCTAAAAGTTTTGGAGCAAAATGGAAAATCCAAGCTGGGTTGGATGTTCATGTGATTTCTGAGGAAGTTTTGCTCAGTGACCACACAGCTCCTTCTGTGCCTCCAATTCTTGCTGTTACTTTAGTAAGGTCTTGCAAGAGGGATGTATCCAGTGAAGATGTGGCAGAGCAGAGCCAACAGCAGTGCCATGGGTCATGTACCAAATGGCTGTGTCAGTTGACTCTGTGCAAGTGTGTGAGATCCTTTGGATCAAATTCTTACACACATTAGGAGACACTGACTTATACCAAAATGTGAGGCAATCTTGCCTTAGCCCTTCTCAGCCCATACATATCAAAGGAGGTGGTTGTGTGGTGGCTGGTGGCATGTTTGAGAATGGAAAATTCAGTTGCTGGGGGAAGTACATTTGGGTGGATATCTATAGATGTCCTGGTAACAGTTTTACTCACCTTCCCTCTTCAGATTGTTTTGATACACACACGCAAACCTGCAGCGAGGCCTATAAGGGCATCAAGTTCCAACTTCTTCTTCCTGGTGGTGCTGTTGATTGGGCTCATCTTGGCTTTTATCCCTCTGGGAGTCAGCATAGCACGGTAAGTGTCGATTTTAAGTTCTGTGAAGTTGGCACTTGTTCTAAGCTTGACAGTTCTGCAAAAGCAGACACACAGCTTTAGAATGAGTAATGGAATAAAATATATAGGGTATAACACATAAACTTACAGCTTAGTTCATATAAACAAAAATTACATTTTTATAGACATAGGACACTTTTACTGCATCACCAAACTGGTGCTGGGTTTGTGCTGGATTATTTTATCTTTACATTTTGGTGTAACATCTTTCTGTTCTGCTTCTTTGACAGTATCCCCTCTTCCAAGGCATGTGGGCCGTTCAGGAATTTTAACACCTCATGGGAAGTTATTCCAGATACAATACTTCAGTTTCCAACAGGTGTGCAGCAGTTCCTTTTTGGCATTGCATCAGAAGCCTTTGCAGTGCCTTTTTTTGTGATCCTTTGGTGAGTACTGTGGAGATTTGATTCCCTTATGCAGCTTCATTTTCTTGCTTACTGAACTCATACCAAGCATCTATTAGCCCAGATTTTCCATTTGCAGTCAAAAGCATCAAAACCCATATGAATCCTCAGCCCTTATGTCTTTGCCCATGTGTTCACACTCATCAGCTTTGTTCCATTTCCTCTCGCACATCCCATATTCAGCAATGTCCTTCTCAAAAATGTTAACTGTAAATCTCTGCAAATTGGTACTGTAAGCCCTGTGATCACAACTCCTGTCCACAAACCCTAGTCTGAAAAACAAGACTCCCAAACTCCCAAAACAGTCATTCTGTAAGGTGAAATTCAGTGTAGAATCATAGAATTTTTAAGGTTGGATGTCACCTGTAGAGAGTCTAACCCATTCTCCTGTTCAAAACAGGGTCAAGTGGAGCAGGAACTGTATCCAGATAGATTTTCAGTATCTCCAAAGATACAGAGACTCCACAACACTGTGCCAGGGTCTGGTCAGTTTTCCAGTAAAAAGGGATGTTTCTCTTAAGTTTAAATGGAGTTTTTTGCATTTCATTTCAAGTAAACTGTTTGCAAATTTTGGAGCCTTATTACCTAATGCTTTCTAAAACTTCTGTGCTTGAAAGACCATGTGGCTTATTTAGGACTCCACCCAGCCCTTCCTGTGTAGCACACATTTATGTGTTCTCCTGAGCTGAGCTTGTTATTACATACCTAGGAAGTCTCAAGTCCTCCCTTTTTGTTTGTTGTTTACAGCATCATTATGTTCTATGTTATTGCCTTGGCTCGAGCACACAAACGAGTGGTTGAACAGCTGAGAGAACAACTGGTTTTGGTAAGATCTGACCCAACACTTTACTCACACAACAAAGAGAACTTTAGGGGTACAGAAATGAGGCATGCAGAGGAGTATCGGTTTTCATAGTCTCCTGGATATTTGGTGTTTGCAACAGGCAGTAAAGAATGTTTTACAAATTACCCAGGAAAAATAACTAAATTTCTCAGTGGAGTTGATTTTCTTGGGCCAGCTGCAACTACAACAAGGTCTGGTTATATCAGGCAACACACATGAAGAGATGTGCCCCTGAGAAGCTGTGTCCCTGTTTTTCATCTGTTGCCATGTTTAAATCCACTTACCTGCTTGTTTTTTTTCTGCCAAAGAACCTGAATCCTGTGTTTCCTGTCCTCTCCACCATCTTGCACAACTTCACTTGTTTCCTTCTCTGCCCTCACAAACAGGCACCCAAGTCCCCACGCTTCCCTCCAGGCCTGTATTCCTACTGCATCTTTTTGGTCTTGCTCTTGAGTGTAGGCCCAGAAGTGCTTGAGCAGGTACTGAAAGTGGAACAAGCCAGCACTCACAGCCCTTTGGAGAAGGGTGCCAGTGCAGAAATGCTGCTTTGTGGCCGTCCAAAGCCTCTGCCAGGTTTGGCAGCATTCATGTGCTGTGATCTGACAAACTGCTGGAGTCAGAACTCAGCCTCAGCAGTGAGACTTCTCACTTTCTGATTGAATAGCTCATTTCTTGATATGTGCTTCTTTCAGATATGGCATTTAACAACCTGTGTGCAGAAAAACACTTACTGAGGGAGCTTTTTCAGGAGGGAGGGATTTAGGAACAAAAGCCTTCCTGCTTTTTGAAGGATTCACAAATCAGCTGGGAATTCTAAAAATCCATCTGTGATTTTTATTTTTGTTTACTTGCTCTTGTTCAACTTCCTGGAAGCGTGGTTTTAAATTTTGAGGTGTGTGAGATGTTTTTACTGGGCTCAGTGCAGAACTGTTAATATGTAACTGAGGTGAGATAAATGAAGTCAAGGCCGTTGTAAGCTTGAAATTGTTCAGGCAGTTGAGAGTGTGCTGGGGGAGTGCAGTGGGGTGAGTGTACCTATTTCTCATGAAGAAATGAGCTGTTGTAGATGACTTGTATTCACGCTGTTCATGTGGAGCATTCTTGTTCTTCTGTCTTTGCAGGACAGTCGTGACAAGATGTTCCTAATCAGAAAGATAACAGAAGCTCAGAAGTAGCCTTGAGAACCACACAAGCCAAAAGAACTTGACTTCCTGAAACTCCCAGAACAAGAGGATAGCAGCAGAAGCACTTGCAGCTTCTGAAACCCGAGCAGCTGACTGGCACCGTGGGACCGTGGTCTGTGTGATGGGTGCTTGTGGTCTGGGGCTTAACGTTTCCAAAACTTGAAAATTCTGATTCACAGCTGATTTACACTGTGTTAGAGCTGTTCAAAAAAGGATACTCTAACATTCATACAGCTTCAGGGTTGTTGGGATTTGTTACATCCCTATTTTTTCAGGGAGTTTGGGTAAAATGTGATCAGAACTGAAACATTTTTGTAGCGTTTTTACAAATTATGCTGTAAGAATCACAAGAGAGGGAAGAGGTATAGTTTTATATGTTTTCAATGCCTTTCATTTGTTTTGGTTTTAAAAAAAGAAGTTTGTATGGAAGTATGTTGAAATAGTGCATAGGAAAAGAAAATATGGCATGGGATTGAAATCAGTCTTCTAAATGTTTTTAGAGTGAGGGTTTGCTATTTATGCTGCTCTGAAGTAGAAAGAGCAGTTAAACACTGGATAACTCGTCATAAAATGGTTCAGAGAAAAAAGCTGATAAAAGAGCTCTGAATAAACACTTGGTGTAGGAAGAAGCCAGCAGGCACAGCACTGCTGGAGCACCAGCCTTGCTGCTGTGGGGGGGCCTTTTTGTTTGTTTTGTTGGGTTTTTTTTTAACATTTTAAGTCATTATTATTTGTGTTTTATTCTTGCATGAAGATCTTGACTACTGGCCTATGTATTCTAAAATGTGAATATTTCAGAGTTAAATTATTGGTCGGCAATACTGTGTGTGAGTACCGCTTAATTTCTCATTTTCTCTGTCTTACCTGAACTGCTGGGACCATGTGTCTCAGAGAACCCTGTAGGCTACTAACCCAGTCCTTTATTTAAAGATTGTGATTAAGGAATTCTTGTACAAAACCGCGTTTATTGGTTGAAATCTGCATTAGTCCGCTCTTAGTTAATGCGAGACACTAGCCTTTTAATATGTTTTTGAATCTTTTCTGTGCTCATTTTAACGGAATGACCGTTCAATAAACGCTATTTATTTTACCATACCGCCTGCCGCCGTTCGCTCGCTGCGCCTGTGGGGGCCGCTTCAGCCCGCCCTCAGCGCTTCAGCCCGGCTTCAGCCCGCCCTCAGCGCCGCTCCCGCCCCGCCCTCAGCGCCGCTCCCGCCCGCCCTCAGCGCTTCAACACCGCTTCAGCACGGCTTCAGCCCGCCCTCAGCGCCGCTTCAGCCCGGCTTCAGCCCGCCCTCAGCGCTTCAGCCCGCCCTCAGCGCTTCAGCCCGCCCTCAGCGCTTGCTCCCGCCCGCCCTCAGCGCTTCAGCCCGCCCTCAGCGCCGCTCCCGCCCGCCCTCAGCGCTTCAGCCCGCCCTCAGCGCCGCTCCCGCCCGCCCTCAGCGCTTCAGCCCGCCCTCAGCGCCGCTCCCGCCCCGCCCTCAGCGCCGCTCCCGCCCGCCCGCTAGGGAGTCTACTCCTTGTTCCCATGGCAACCATGCCGCGGGCTTGGATTGACAGCTGCGCTGTCCAGTGCGGTGGCTGCGCGGAGCCAATCGGTGTCGCGCGGTGATGACGTGGCGTTCAGCGCGATGGCGGCGGCCGCGGCCCCGGCCCTGCGGTGCTCGCTGCTGCAGCGCCGGCCCCTCCGCTGCGGGCCCGGTACGGGCTCGGCTCCGCTCCCTGCCCGCCCCTCAGGCCCCCGCGCCGCCTCCCGGCGCCGCCTCAGGCCGTTCGGCTCCGCGGGTGGGCGCGTCCACCCGCCCGTCCCGGACGGGGAGCGGGCGGCGGCGGGGCTCGCGTCACCTTTGTCTCTCCGGCAGGTGCGCGGGCCGTGCCCGGCGCAGGGGCCGCCCTCAGGCCGTGCAGCACGCGGGTGGCGCTGGAGGGCATCAACAAGCCCGTCATAGACCGCATCATCCGCGTGGACCATGCGGGGGAGTACGGGGCGAACCGCATCTACGCGGGGCAAATGGCCGTGCTGGGCAGGTCGAGCGTGGGGCCCGTCATCCAGGTGAGCGATCCCGTGCCTCGGCTTCGTTTGCGTGTGGGTAACAGCGGCCGGGGGGTGGTGAAAGATCGTAGCCTCCATGGCAAAATTATTGTCCAGTTTTTTCTGAGCACTTCCAAACGTGTGGGTTTATAAAGAGTGTGGGAGTACTTGGTAAGGGAGTTACTGATGCTGCAGTTGCTGTAGTGTTGTATTGTTTTGCAAATGTTTTTATGTTACCTTCTTATAACTATCCTCTCTGTCCATTTTATAACGATCTGCACCTGCCTTTCTCCACCATTTCTTCTCTCTGATGTTGCAGGATTGCCTCAGCTATCACAGCATATGTGCCTGAGCTGTTTTGGCTTCTATTAGTTTACTGGAAATGTTTACCTCTTGTGGTTTTACGCTTCTCTGTGATCTGGCTCTTTTGCAGCAAATGTGGAATCAAGAAAAAGACCACCTGAAAAAGTTCAATGAGCTCATGGTTGCATATAGAGTTCGACCTACTGTTTTACTGCCTTTCTGGAACGTAGCAGGTTTTGTTTTAGGTGAGTTGGATAATTACTGTTATTGTTCTTTTGTGAGGTCTTCAGTTGTGTTGAATTATTTGTTTTGCTTCAGATTTCATTGTATTCATGTGTCTGGTCCCAATCCCAGGGGCTGGAAGTGCTTTGCTGGGAAAGAAGGGTGCAATGGCTTGCACAGTGGCTGTGGAGGAGAGTATATCAGAGCACTACAACAACCAGATCCGAACTCTCATAGAGGAGGATCCAGAAAAGTACAAAGAACTATTGCAGGTATTTCACCATGACTTAAAAGTTGTTTAACAAACTGATTGAACTATCTGATGTGATTTAGTCTTTTAAAAATAACAAGCTTTTAGAATTTACAGCGCATCTTTTTGTTCTGTCACTTAGAATGCTGAAGTCAACAGAAACTATTAAATAAAAGGATGCTTTTTCCTTCAGCAGCACTGAATTGATCAAGCACCAAAATTAAAACACACATTGGATTATCTTCAGCATGCTTTCAGTAATGCAGTGATTCCTTTTCAAGCAGGAGAATTATGCTTTAACTTTGATCAATTTTAATTGAAAGGGAGGGTCTAGAGAGGAAACAAAAGGAGGAAATATTGATTGCACAGTAGCTGTGTTGCCCTCCTCTGAAGGCATTTCAAGTACCTTCACATGCTCCTTAACCTGTAGGGCCCAGAGCTACACACAGTGCTCAGGGTGAGCTGGAGGTGACCCCCTGCAGCCCCTCTGCCCTTGCTGTGTTTGATACACCCCAGGGTGGGGTTTGCCCTCCTGGCACTGCTGCCAGCCCAGCCAGCATGTTCATGTTCTAGCCCTGGATGCTCTCAGAGTGGAAGGAGCTGATGTTTGTCAGCTCTGTGAGAAAATAACTCCCCAAGCATTTTAGGTATCAAAGTGGGACACATTCCTGTAAGGTGAGGTGGTTGTGGCAGATTGAGCTGTTTCCACAGCAGCAGGCGGGACTGGTTCATTTCCAGCCTCGCTGGCTACCGGTGTGTTCAGTTGTGCACAGGGTAACATGTAGCAAAATCTGATTATTCCAGTGTATCCTATTGTTACAGAAATTGTCTCTGAAGTAACCAGGGTCGTGCTGAGGTGCACCAGGGAAATGCCACCCCTGAAGATAATGATACCGTGAAAGAGATAGAGATGGCAGGAAGTAAAGAGAAAAATCCAGGCAGTGGGTTTACTCACAGTGCCAGTATGAGGAGAAGCAGGAGGGACAGCAAAAGCAATGCAAACCTGTTGGGCAGGGACGGTGCCCAGGTGTCTGTAAGTGCTGAGCTCTTCATTAAGCAATCCTGGTCATCTGCAGGCATCTCAGGAGAAAATCCTCTAAAAAAATCCTTTTTGTCCCAGCTGAAAAATTAGAACACAAACAATTGTTCTTTAGAGTATGCTAGAATGGACAAAAAAACCTGGTTAGCTTACAGGGGAGCACCCTCACTGGTTGGCAAGCAGTGAGCTTAATTCCTTTATTCAAATTGTCAGAATAATGTGGGTGTATGAAACTAGTCAGTCTTAAAAGCTACTATGGCTATAGGTTTTTTTGAAACAGTGAAAAAATACTGATGTATTAATTAAAGAACAGCTTGAACTTAAAGGCTTCTTTGGAGACCACCAGCAGAACTTCAGGTTAGGGGAATGCTGTAAATAATGCCCTCCTGGCTGAATTGGAGGTGCAGATCTTTGAGAGGTTTTTGAGAGACCCTGGCTTGCCATGGTGCACACAATGGACAACAGCATCTAGTTTTGTGTCCTGGCAGCCTCGGCTTCTCTGCAAAGCAGGCTCAGGAGCTGCTGGTTTTACAGGTCATAAAGCAGTTCCGGGATGAGGAGCAGGAGCACCACGACATTGGGCTTGAGCACGATGCAGAAGCTGTGAGTAGAATGTTCACTAACTGATGCTGTCTGTGAGGATGGGGATGTGCTGCTTTTTCCATCCTTACTTAGAGATTGGGATGTGGTTCTTTGAGAAGCAGAAAATAAAGCTCTTGATATTCTTTCCCAAAGATACATATAAGAATGTCCTGCATGTTATAACTTTCATTTTTCTAGAACAGAACTAATCTGTTGGAATAAATGTCAAGTGTTAAAGTGTTCTGATTTTTTTCCTAAGAGGTGTCCTCTGCAAATTTTTAGATTTTCTTTTAATTTCAGTTTAAATTAAATATTTTTGAAGATAAGGATAATAAATGCTATTCATAAAGTGCTGGGAACTGGAGGCATCATCTTATTAGAAAGTGTGGAATACTGAACTAAATTCTGTGCTCCCTTGGATCCTGTATGGGGAATATGTGACTTCTCCCCTATTTTTTCTCTTGACTTATATTTGTGGAGAAATGGGAATATTCTGAAAAGTTGATAAATTTTAATTTAGTTTTTTCTAGGTAGATTAGACTGCAAACACACGTGGGGTTTTCTTGGCATGTGTGTGTTTTTGATTTTTTTTAATACTGCTTACTCTTCATTATCACAATCTGGTTCAAGCAAAACTCTTCAGTAGATGAATTTAATCTTCTATTCTTTTTGCAGACACCAGCTTATTCTGTTTTGAAGACAGCCATACAACTTGGATGCAAAGCTGCGATATTTTTATCAGAAAGAATTTAGTTATATTTTTCATAATAGCTGTGGCAATAAACTGTGACACAAAAGCATATGGAAATCGTGGAAGACTCAGCTATTTTATTCAGCCTTTTAAATTTTTCTGCACTAAGCACTTGATTCAGCCATTCTTTGTCACATTGAATCCCTATTTTAAAAGTATCTGTATTAAAGTCAGTTGAGCTAAATGTGGATAAAGGTGGCAGAATTGAGTCGTGTGAACTAAACCTCCCTATTCAGAGACTGTTCACAAGGTGGCAGCACAAAATGTATATACATGGTTTATGTATACAATATTTGTGTATGGATGCACACCCATAAAAATGACAAATACATTCTCTGTTGCCTTCAAATTTGTGTGTACTTGAAATAAGCTGGAGCAGCTCATTTTAAAATAGTTAATACAGACCAAGAATAATATTTTTTGTGTTTCCAGGGTGAGTGAGGTAATAGGAAGTATTTCTTTTCCGTCCATCTTGAATAAAAATTGGTATTATAAGACCAGTTTTACTTAAAAGACTTCTGTGTGTTTTGGGGTGGGCCTTTTTTCAGGCACAGTTCCAAATTCTTTAAGTAGAATTTTACTATATTTTTTTTTGTAGTGGTGAGGATTTTTTGTTGGTTTTTTTGGTATTTTCTTGGGTTTGTTTGGTTTACAGGGTTTTTTTTACCTGAGCATGTAAGGAATTGATCCCTTTCATAAAGCAGGTGGAGAGAGCAACTTGGAGCACTGTGAAATTGCATTCAATATTCTATTAGAGCTTTCAAGCTTATCTTACTTTGCTTCAGACAACATTTAATCCAGGTACATCTGAGCTTGCCTTTTTTAGTAGCTCTGTTAGTGTTTGTAGGTACTGATTGGTGTGTAATTTGACATTAAAGGCTTCTAAAGAGGATTATTTACCCTTTTTTGGTGAAGGAGCTTAGGCAGAAGGTTAAATCTTAATACAGAGAAATTCCTGTTCTGTGTGATTTTGTTATGACTGTCACTTTGTATGTTCTTTAAAATTAATACCTCTCAAACTGCTGCAAGTGTCACCTTGTTAGACTCAAGCCACTGATGTTATTTACTTTGTTCAATCAAAGTAGCATTTGGTTCTCTGTCTGTGACTGGTTTGGAATAACGTGACTCGAGGAACTCAAAGCTACAGCACAGGTTCTCAGAGACTGCAGAATCAGAAGATAACTCTGAGGGAGTCTCACTTTACTGGCTCAGCCCCACACAGTTGTGAGCAGTGTGTTTACTAAAGGTCCATCCTATTACACTAATGCAATATCTTCCCTAATTTGACCATTTATTGAACAAACCTTACATCCAGCAGATTTCTTGCCTTAATTTCTCTTAAGTATTCAATATGCATGTGGAAAATGCCCAGGTAATTTGTAGGAGAGAGGAATCAGCAAAAATAATGATTAGCTGAAGTGGTTAAAGGGGTAACAAGTGGTGCTGGAAGCTTGTGCAGTGCAGTTGTGTAAGTCACAGGCTTTAATAATTGAGTAGAAGAAGAAAAAAAGATTGCTTGATGAATAGTCCATTGTAAAGTCTTTCAGCATGGGATGACATCTTCTATAAGTCCATTATTGCAGGGGAGGGAGGGCAGGGCCTGGTGTATTTTCACTCAAAACTGCACGCCCATACATACAGTGGTCTTGTGACATAAACTGGAAACTGAGCCGGACAGTTCCTGGTCTCTTGGCCATTACATCAGGGTTGAAAGCTGAACAAGGTGTCTGTGGGGGTTTTCAAGAGAGCTGGTACTCAGCTGAAGCCTTGTATTCTCCATGGCTGTGGTTGCAGAGATTCTCTGAAGATATCTGTGGTGTTCAGCAGCGGTGGGATTGGCTTGTGACAGAGACATGCTCATGTGATTGTCCAAGATTTGGGTGGCCCCCGAGACCATCACACACTGCATACTGGGGGCAACAGATTTTAAGAGACAAATCTCATGTTAAATGTATTTAATTTGGCTGAGAGCTGGGAACATCAAATACCAAGAAATTGCCATGTGAGCCTGTGTTTGGTCATATCTGCTGGAATTGAAAGTGCTCATAGAGAGTTCTTTGTTCTCAGCAGCTGAACACATCCTGCACATTTGAGAAGGGTGTCAGACAGTAACACTGTCTCCAGCTGCAAGCATGAAATGTGAACTGAGATGAAATCTGCCTTATGCTCCTGAGCAGGATTTGCTCGTTCTTTAATGGAGCAGCAGATTTCTACCCATCCATTAAAGTGTGGGTGGGCTGTTCTGCCACTTCCAAAGCTTGTGCATTTTCCTGCTCACTGGCAGTTTACTCTTTTTTTGTTGTTCTTTTACATGAAAATGGAGTTGCTTTTCATTTTTCTCATGGAAAAGGGACTTTTTCTTATGCTTAAAAACCTGTTTCAGCTTTTGAAAGACTAAAAAAAGTGTTAAAAGGTTACAAAAGAACAAGAGGTGCTTAGTGCTGTACAGCTCTATTGTACAGCTGCTATAAGGCTGTAGTTACTATTTTATGTTGAGGCAGAACTCAGCTGAGTAATACCAGCCATCCCAGCAGGGGTTAATAGCAGGCAGAGGCCAAAGTATATGGCTTGTTCAAGTCTGTTATCATAGTAATCCTCAATGAACTCTGGTCGTGTTGACAGAGGAAGGGGAGCTTGGATCAGAGAAAGGCTGTGAAATGCTGCATTTTCAGAACAGGGAATGGGGAAGATGACTGGGTCTTCACCATGCCTTTGAGTCCTGTGGCTTCCTTGTAAATGATAAAATACACACATAATTTGGGTTTTATAATATACGGTGGGATGAAATCCTTCCCCTCATAGTAGTGAGCTCATGTGATAAGCCAGGGCTTGATCCCAGTTTTCTCCTGCAGAAGCAGCTGTGTGTCTCAGTGAGGAGGAGCACAGGTCCCCATCTGCGTGTGTGCAGGGCTCGAGGGCTGTTACCTGCTCTGTGAACAGCATCTCACCTCTTGCTGGTTTCTTCTGCAGGCAGTGCTGGGGACAAGCCGGCCCCTGTTCTCCAAAGCTGCTCTGAGTCAGAGGTCAAGGTAGCCTCTGCTGGAGCTGGGAGGGCAGTGACAGATGGTGCAGTCCCTGTGCTGAGCTCTGGGGCTGTTCCTGGAGCAGATCTCTGCAGGGCTGTGGGCACTGCAGAGCTGCATGTGTGATGCCTTCAACGTGCAGCTCTGGCTGTGCCAGGACACGTTCCAGGGAGAAATCAAATCCCCGTGCCTGGGATTAACGAGGTGATGCTGACACAAGCTGAATGGACTTTTGTCAAGGGCATGTAGTGATAGGACAAGGGTTTATGGCTTTATGCTGATAGAGGGCAGGTTTAGATTAGATAGAAGAAAGAAATTCTTCTCTGTGAGGGTGGTGAGGGCCTGGCACGGGTTTCCAGAGAAGCTGTGGCTGCCCCATCCCTGGGAGTGTCCAAGGCCAGGTTGGACAGGGCTAGTGAAAGGTGTCCCTTCCCGCAGCAGAGGGCTGTGGAATGAGGTGAGCTAAGGTCCCACCCTACCCAGCCCAACCCACTCTATGATTCTGTGATTTATGATGCAAATTATGTAAAATGAGACTCATAGGATTGTTTGGCAGACAGCTAAATCATTGTCTGGGTTGGGCTTCATTTTTGTCTGGAGTAAATCTGTTTGGCTCACTTGAGCAAACAGAGCTAGGCTTGTGATCAGCTGAGAATGTGCCATACAGTCCCTGTGCTGGGGATGACATGGTTTGTACATCTCTATTTGTTCTTAGTATTACAGGAGTTATTTAATCTATATGCATCTGCCTTGTAACTTGACTTTAGGGAAGACATAATTTCAAATGGCTGTCATTTTTTGTCACTACCTTTGAAGTTGTGGCATGTCACTTGCATTGAATTCTGCACATATTTTTTAGCTTGGGAGGCTTAAAGGGCTGAGGCAAAAATATTGGCCAATTTAAAGGAGGAATATGTGTTATAAGGGAAGAGATTGTTTAAAGGCACTACCATTTTTCTGTTTGTTACTTCAGTTTTCCTTGTGTCTGACATGAAATATCTGAATGGATTTAGGAGAATGACAGCAGCTTTGTAGTTTTACTTCCAGAGTGGCAGAACTTAGCTTGTGTTGGAGAATGCTTGCTGATTCTCTTTTTTAGAATTGTGGGGCTAATCTAATGTTGAGTAAATTAATTAACAGTTCAGATTCAGTGGGTAATGTATTTCTAAAACGTTCACTGTGTTAAAGTGAAAATTCCAGTTGTTGTAAGGTGCTTTCAAGAAATGTAGCCTCCTGCTCACTTCAGTTTGTTTTTGAGAAGTAAAACACCTTATGCTACAGTTTTGCAGAGCAGGGAGTGGTGCCTCTGTGTCCAGAAATGCAGCTTATGGCAGCAGCAGTGTTTCGTTGTGTTAACATGCAGATTAATACACCTATGCTGATACTTTTAAAAATGAGGATTTTTTGGTTCTGAAGGTCTTTGTCTCAAAAACTCTGGCCATGGCACTGCCTTTACTTGTTCTTAGCTGGAAGTAAATGATGATCTGATGGAAGCCCAGGAGTCACGCAGTGTTACTTGGAAAGGAGCTCTGGAGGTCATCTTGTCCAGCCTCCTGCTGGACCCAGGACTGTGGCCAGCACTAAAGCAGGTCAGCTGTGATTTTTTTCCAGACAGGTGATGAAAACCTCCAAGGACAGAAATTTCACGGCCTCTGTGGGCAGCCTGGTGTGGTCCTGTATTACCCCACCAGTGGCACTTTTTTTTTTCTGATATCTTTCCTGAACCTTCCAAGACTGTCAGTGCTGCTGCTTGTTATGTCGTGTAGCATCATGGAGAAGAGTTTGCCTCCACTATCTTGGTAAATACCCCTTGAGTAGTTTTAGGCAGCTATTAGATCATTCAGATTAGCTGTCCTTTCAATGCCTGGTTCCTGAACTGGCACAGAGGAAAGGAAGAGATGCATCTGATGACCACCTTGACAGTCTCATTGTCTGCTTAAGACTTCAGGCTTCACATGTCTTCTCTCCTTGCAGGTATTTTCCACCCAACTGTTTGAATGTCAGTGATTTGTTTTTCAGTGTTACTTGTGCCTCGGACAGATGGATTTATTGATTTTATGGTACAGGTGGACATGTGTAGTCCAAGATACTAATGGAAGCAAGTCATAAATACAGTGGGTGGTTTTCATATTTAAAATGCCTTTTCTGGACTGTAATAAAAAGATTTTTCCTGGCACTAAAATTGCTTTTCTGTTTTCTCTGTGGCTATTAGCCCAGCCTGGGCTTTCCAGGTCAGAGTAGAGGCAGCAGTGGGTGAGGGGGATTTGAATTTTCTTGCAGTGCATTTTGAAGACAAGCTCTGCCAGCAGTGTTTTAGCAAGCTGTCAAGAATTTTCCCAAGCATGTGGCTTGAGGGCACCTGTATAGTCAGAGGCTGCTAACTGTATGTAAATGGATAAAATGTTTAGTGGAGTGAAAAGCCTTTACTTATGGGTGCAGACAGATGTGCAGTGTCAAGGCAGATGACTCAGTCCTGTTGATCTTTGTTGCTATCTCTGCATTAAAGTGAGCTTCCCTTTTAAGCAGTAGCCTATGCTTAATTTAGGGCTGTGTCTCATCTTGCTGATGATAAATTGTTTCCCCCTCCTGTGGGGCACAGCCATGCTCCTACCTGGTCTGTGGCAGAAATACACGGGAAATACAGTTTGAGAGGAGCTATATCTCCCTTGTGGCTGTATTATTGTCCTAACCATACAGCACTCCTGGTATGTGAAAATGTGCTGACCTTGCTTCTTCTAAGTTGGGTTTTATCCAGCAAAAGAACAGCAGCAGGATTTAAAATCACTGGTGAGATTATTCTGCAAGTGTAGCTTAATGGCTTGATTCCAGCCCTGACCTGGAAAGGTAACTGCTAGTGACAGATGAGGAGCTGTCTTCCACATCTCATCTTGTCAGCTCTCATTGTTCTGACTTTGGCAGGAAAAATGCTGTTTACTTGAATACTTTGAAGGTGGTTGAAAGAAGACTTTGACGTGGTTGAAATGTGATTTTTTAAAAAATTAATAACTGTCCTCTTTTCAATTCCTCCCACCCAAATATCTCAGCAGTACTTGCTAATGAGAAATAATTATGTCTTAATTTTAAGTGACACAAGTGCTATTGTTTACACAAAATGTGAGAATCTTGTAAGACATGGGGCATATGCTTGGAGGGATAATGCATGAGAATCAGTTCTGTCTTCTCAGGGAGCCAAGCCTTGCAGAGGAAGATGACAGATACATGTGTTTATATACAGACTCTAGAGCTGGCTGTGTTTGCTTATCATTTGTCATAAATGCAGAGACTTGCAGCACAGAGCACCAGTTCAGCATAAGCTGGAACATATGGTCCTCTCCAGCAGATGTGACAGGAATTCCAGCACTCACTGGATGTTTCAGGCTGATGACCAGCAAGAGGATTTATCCTGGTAAGATGGAATATTCTTGAAGCTTTCCTGTGGATTGCTGCTCCATTTGGGATTTTTCCGTGGATAGGGCAGAAAAAGTATGGCCTGGTTTTCAGCTTGTAGTGCTGGCAGTTCACAGCTGCTGAAGCAGTTACCTGGACTCTTCTGATACATTGCTTGGATATGGTGTTGCAAACTCCTGGGATAAAAATACTTACACGAAGCTATTGCTTTGGAGTGACCTGATAGTTCATTATTTCTTTCCAACTGACTCATCATTCTCCACAAACTTGGTATTCAAAGAGAAATAACTCACCAGACCCAGTGGTGAAAGCCCTGTGTGTTGTTTTCCGTGACTTTCCAACTAACAAGAAAATTGATGGTTATATTCTTCCCTCTTTTATCTCCTCACACTTACCAAAAATGCATGTGATACTGCTACAGCCTTTGCTTTTAGATGATGTGTTATGACACCCTCCATGTGTCACCTAGAACTGACCTCTAGTGAGTTAGGAATAATCAGCAGAACTTTGTTAACACATTTGTCTTTCTGATTTACTAAAAAAACCTCAAAAAACCTAAACCCAAACAGTCTAATTATCCCAGCCAAGAGAAACGAATAGAACAAATTACACTCATGACCTGCATGTGTTATGAAAACTGCACAAAACCAAGAGAAGTTTGCAGAGATTCCTAGAGATATTCATCCACATTGTAAAACCAGTGATAAATTTCCCTGCATCTGGCAATTATTATGCCATACTCTGCTCTTACTCAACGTTTACCCTGTTCATCTAGGCAACACTTACTCATTCCTCAGTTCTCTCACATACCAAGATTTAATCTTCTCACACAAACAGTCAAGGATCTGAAATTGCTGGAGCACACCAGCACGGGCTTGATTCAGTATCTGTTTTTGTTTCCTTTCTTTTGTTTGTTGTTAGGGAGAAAGAATCTAAAGTGCATCAAAGTCTGTTTGGGCTCTGGAGCTGCACCCATGGCCCTGCTTTGCACCCCTGTGTTTAGACTTGCATGCTCTGAGGTTTTAGAAGTCACAGCCACTACCCATCTATATTTGCCTTAAATCAAACAACTTCTTAAATGAATTTTAGGTGTTTCATTTTTCTTTGCATTCTTGGACATAAGTTGGGTCTGATTTTCTGTGGGTTTTGCTTTCCTTGGCTTCTGAAATAATTTTATAAGGTGTTGCTTACTTGAATCACGTGGCCTTTGCAAGTCCAGCTGTGCCCCTTGCCCAGCAATGCCTTGCTTCAGGGAGTTACACACACAATCAGCCTGCTCCAAAGGTAACAAATCACAAGTGGAAGCATTATCATGACAATTGACTGTCATTATTCATGGGTCGGTGGAAATATCTGCAAATACCCATCAGTGTGTGCTTCTTTACCATCCAGCTGTGCTGACTCAAGGAGTGGGCAGTGTGCCTTTCACTCAGAGCCTGCTCACAGAGATGAGGGCTGCTATGGCCTGAGCCATGTTTGGGGGGACTCAACTGCACCTGGAGAGCTGACAAGAGGACAGGTGGTGGCTGGAACACACTGTAGTTGGAGCCAGGTTTAGAGCTGGCAAGACTCTTTTACTGGCCCCATCTTCAGGTCTGCTGGGTGCTCTCACTGGTTTTTGTAGCATGCAGAGAGCACACAGGTGTATTTATGTCTGTCCTGGACTCGAAGCCTTCCAGCCCCTCTTGGTGAGCTGGTGAGCAGGGGTGAGCTTGCACTGCTGAGCAGGAGCTGGGCTTCCCTGGAGCAGAGGAGAGGTGCTTTCATGCTGTCCCAATGACCTGCAAGCATGGCTGGAGGCCAGGAGAGGACAACCTGTGAGCCACTGTATGTTCAGGTATGTTTTAAGCTGCATGCCTTGACTTTTGCTGGTGGATGAGGACAGGCACTAAAACTAAGTTATGCATGTTTCTACTCCCTGTCTTTGATCAATGGAGAGGTTGTAAATGGGCTTGTTTTCTGGCTGTTTTGGGACATACTGATTTTTTGTAATATTCATCTACTTGGGGAGCTAAATCAAAGGAAATAAATTCAATGAAGCAATTATCACAAATGATTAATTGTTCTCTAATGTATTTAGGAGTGATATTTAAAATATATTTATTTGGCCTATAATTCATAAACCTGTCAAAAAAATTTGATCTAGAAAGAGGGTTTATTATTTATTCCAGAGCCAAAGGCTAAAGTGCTGAAATTGTGTGAACTGAAATCTTTTAGCAAGATCAGTTACAACACTTAGTATTTCATACTTCTTAAATGGCTAAAAATCTTCCCACAGAGATGAGCTGTTGAAGCTGTGCTCCCCTCAGAGCACATCCCAGAAAAGCTGTAACCACAGCAGAGCCCAAGGTATGGATATTTCAAGTGTATAACTTCCAATATCAAAGCGCTCTCAGAGAGAGCTTGAAATTTGTGCAGCCTGAGGCAGCTCTCCCCAAGCCTCTGTCATCTGTCATGCTGTGGCAGCAGGCAGAGCAGAGAGATGGAGGGAAAAACACATTAATATGAGGAGAGTGTTGTGTCATTTAAAGAGATGCAATCTGAGCAGAAGCTTGGTTTTGGGTAGGTTCAGTTCTTTGTTTTTCAGTCCACACTCTTCATTCTTTGTCCACCACAGATATCCCTTTTCTGTGCTACCCTGGGGATCAGAAAATTATTGCAGAGGTGGCTGGCATGTCTGTGCTCTGCAGCACATCCACAGTCCCTAAAGAGGAATGCTGCAATGGGCTCAAGTCTTTTACTTCTCCACGCTTCCTTTAACATTTATGTCCTCCTTCAGTTGCAAGCATATTCTTCTCCATTCAGCTATAAAAGTCCCATGGGCACTGGTGATCCTCTGGCTAGGGAAGGGGCTGGCTCTGGGCATTAGTAAAGCCCCCAGTGAGGGATCCACTCCCTTGCACGGGTAGGACTTCAGCCAGGTCATGGATGTGTCTGTTCACACAAATGCTGAGATGGGGAAAGTGAACCTTTTGCATTCACCATTCTCCTCCCCTGTTTGCAGGTACCACTTTAGGGATAGCAAAGGGAACAGAAGACAGAATGTGTTCTGGAAGTAAAGAAATAACATTCAAACATGAACCAGCTTGTTGTAAAGGCAGTTTGTTCTTGACCTCAGTCTCCCTTAGCAGAGCCTGGGCCATTCCTGTTGTTCCAGTGGGTTTGCTTTGCATTTGTATCTATGTGAGAAACTTGTATTTTACAGTTCCAGGGAGTAAATATGATGCCTTCTGTATCATAAATTTAAAAAACAGAGATTTAAATTGAATTAGGTAGAACATGAAAGATGCTCCCACCTCTGTTCAAGTGGTTGACACTGTAATAATGAAACCTATGACACCATATGTAAAAATAGCTGTCATTAAATGAGCTCATCTGAATGGCTTTAAAGATAGGAATATGCTGCCCTTGCTGCCTTGCAAATGAAGTGATTGTGTTGCTTTGCATCGATCTGTGCAAAGTTTAATCTTAGTTAAAGAGACGCAGCCTGAGAAATCACTGTGGAGAGATGCTGGGAAGAGATCAAATTTAGCCCTCCTGGTGAGATTTCAGGCTCCATCACTGTACTGCTCATCCCCGCACAGGGCAGCCAAGCAGGGAGAGAATTTACTTTGAACCAGGAAGATTACGTGACTGAGGCTGATTTTTAGCCATGATTTCAACAACTCCATGTGCTGACATCTCCTAGACCAGGCACTGTGCCACAAGGTTTTCATTTCAACCGATGCTGAGCAGTGCTGGCAGCATCCCCCCAGCATCTTTCCACCCAAATCAGGTGGGCCAGAGCAGTGCACAGGACACTGCTCTCTGTGGGCTGGTGTCCCTGGGGTGGTGTTTCCTGATGGGGATAATCCAGCTGGGGATTGCTGCCAGGCTCCATGTGTAGGTTTGGGTGTGGTGTGAAACCTCCCTGAGCCCAAGGTCTTCTGCTCCTATCCCTCTGGAAATGCAGTGAGAAACAGTGCTGGCTTGGGTCCTTTGATAGTCTGGGGTTGCTTCGTCTTCTCTGCAGGTCACCTTCATTTTAAGCCATTAGTTTTCCCCCTCTTTGTCCTTGGCAGGATGAGGTGAGGGTTCAGGACAGGCCTTCCCAGAGCTGCCACTGCCCTCCAGCCCTGCAGAACAGGTGCTGTGAGCCAGAGCCTCACTTTTCCCACCCTAATTGCTGAGTGCTGATAAGCCAGTTTCCCCAGACAGATCCTCCCTCCCTCAGGTTTCCTCCCACGCTGTATTTTCCCTCCGTTTTCCTGGGTGGGTGATCCAACTCAGGCTCAACAGGAGAGTGTCAGCTGAGCCAGGATCATCTCATTATTTGGGGCTGTAAGCCGATAACAGAGCTTGTTCCCTGTTGTGTGCTTTGCTTTGATTCTCTGAGCTGTATCTCATCGCTTTGTGCCTAAACTTCATCTTTGTAGCTCGCTGCTGCAGGGTGTTTGTCAGGCACAAAACCCCTTCTCTAGTTTCATGACAAGCTTAGGGGTGCATAAACCCAAAGCAGAAAGACACAGTCATGACAGTGACTGGAGGGGACAGGGGCAGCTGCTGCTGCTTTGCTGCACTTTGAAAGCCACCAGTGACACTGACACAGCCCTGCTGAAACCAGTACAGAGCTGTGGGACAAGCCTGGTGTCTCTTCTCCAGCTGCCTTGCCCTGGTTGTGAAAAACAGAAATGGCACAACCCCAAACTGGTATAATGAAACTGCTAAGATCCTCATTTAAAATGCTCTGCTTTAATCAGTAAATTAGGGCTCAGCTATGCAATCATTTCTTATTAGTTTAGCAAGTTATGGTGCAAATACACATTTCAGTTACTTACCATTAATTAAACAAAACTGTTTCAGTCAATGATTAAATTCACATTTGAACACACTCAAATGCATCCAAGTTTAATTAGATCTGTATTAAACTGGGTTTTGTTAAACTATTTCAACACAAGCACATGCAAGGTTTGGCTCTATCTGATGCTTCTTAAACCTGGGGATTCCACAGTGGGGATCCCCAGACCCACAGCATCTGCTGAGCCCTGGGGGTGACAGGGAAAGGGAAGGGCTGAGGAGGCTCCTGCATGGAAGATCACACACTGGGGCCTTGTCACTAGCACAGCATGATCACCTCCTCTGCTGCCCTGGGAGAATTAGCAGGGCTTGTTGGCTAATATTGGATTGGAGTGTTTAGATCCAGCACTGGAAGCTGTGACTGTCGTCATTCAAATCTGGATTACATCAAAACCTGAACTTAAAGAGCAAGTGCAAGACTTACAGTCTTGACCTGGAGAGTTTTCATGTTTCCATTTTCAATGTGAGAAACATTCCCTATCACTGCTGCTAACCCTTGTGTATGATGGTTGTGTACTTGCACTCTCCCTGCTGAAAGGTGCTTCCTTTTCATGATGCTGTAGTTGGAATTCTTCACAACATGAACCACTTGAGCTTCATGGAGAATGGGACAGCAGAGTCCCAGGCTCACAGCTCGTCAGACAGAACTCAGTGTGCCAATGACACTGATGCAGATGGGCTGGAGGTTTCACTGCTGGTTCATTGCTCAGCTGGAAACACATAGGCATGTCTTCCTGAATTCCAGGTAATGGGTAAGTATAGATTAGTGCTCAAACAAGTTTCTATGCAAAAAAGTAATCCTTGAGGGTTTTCAAATGATAGGGGATAAGCTGGGAATGTACTGATCACCAGCACAGGGTCAGGGTATTTCTGTTTGTGATAAGGACAGGCTTGGACAAGAGATTGTTGTATGAATTACTCAGGAAGCCATCCTTCTACAGAAAGGAAATCCTGTATTGGGCTGTGTGTGGTTTACAGCAACCCAGGCTCTCTGATTAAGAAGCGCTACACCCTGCTGATAGTTAGTGAGCAAACAGACTGGCAGAGGTGGCAAGCACATCCGACTTTGTCAACAAAATATTTTAAGAGAGAATGTGCAGTAACACCCCTACACCCCAAACCCCTTCATGTCCATGTAGTGCTCTGAAGGTTTGGCTCCCTCAGCTGTTTGTGGTAGCAAGACACCCTCTCCTGTTTTCCCATCCCCTGCTGCTGTGACTGGCAAGGATCCACTAGTCCACAATAAAAACTGGATTTATGTCTGTCTGATGCTGTTGGTTTGTATTGTAGTTAACAGTATCCCATAAAATCTGGGAGTCAAAGAATGGCAGGCAAAGGATATTTATTTTGACCATGGCATCTCCTTGGCTGGACCATCCAGTGGGCTGTGGGAGATATGTGCTCGTAGCTTTGCTTTCAGAGGAAATAATTATAAGAGTAATTACTGGGACATGAAGCCAAGTGACCAACCATTCAGACTTTTATTTTTTGCAATCAGTCATTGTACTTTTCTGCTATAGACTGTTTAATAGTGCATTGTGAGAAGATGGAGGTATAACCCACTTGCTGTAGAAAAGCAGCTGCACATCACTGGTGCAGGAAGGGATCCTGAGAGACTTCCTCCTGCACCTGCAGGGACTGTGCAGCTCTGGTTCAGCAGGGCAGATATCGACCTGAGATAGCTGGGAGGAAACCTCAGGCTTGTGTCTCAGGTAGATCATAAAAGCATCAGTCAAATAGCATCACCTGTTTGTGCCTTCTGTCTTTCTACTTCCTTCTGTCTCCTCAGGTGGTGTGCCCTGCCTACGTCTCTGACAGTGGCTGGTGTACTGGAGCACGAACACATCAGTCACACAGATGCATGAAATACTGCCAGCTGTGGAGAAACTTTAATGGAGGCTCTGACCCACTGCTTTCTTTTACCTCTGCAAATCTCCCCCAGAGCTACCATGAGCTATTTTTAGCTCAACTTGTTTAATAATAACATTATTCCTTATTTAGTGAGCAGGATATCCTGTATATGGGACATTCTGGAGTGAGTGTTTAGATAACAGATTTAAACAATGGGTGATTTAAACAATGGTAGTAAAAATTGATGTTATGAATTCTCTCTGGTCACAATTTGAGGTCACGTTTATTAGTGTACAACCTATTATTTTTCTTGAGTACGCAATTGCTATTAAAAACTTTATAAAGCTGAGCACCTCTGGGACATCTCCCACCTCTGACGTACTCAGCATTTTTCCCAGAGACTCACCCTGTGCTCAGGGAGTCATGAAGCAGCCATGGTCCCAGAAAACAGGCCACTGGACATCTCTCATCAGCCCAAGGCTCTACAGATTTCATCTTGCCTCTGGCTGAGGAGGAGAGAAAGGACTAATTTAATTTAAACAGCAGTGGTAAAAAATCAGTGCTGTGGATTCATTCTGGTTCTGATGTTAAGGTCACATAATCAGCATTCAACCTGTTACTCTGCAGCCTGAGAGAGTCTGCCCCAGCACCACCTGGGCATGTAGAAGCACATGCTGAGCCTGTGTTTGCACTGCCAGGCCTGGTGTGGCTGGTCACAGCTCTTGGCCAGCTGGCCCTGGGGCTGTGCCACTGGCTGGGGTGACATCTGCATTTCCCCCGGCCCGTGGGACCCACGGCTGGCTGGGAAGCTGCAGCACTGCCCCGTGCAGAAATCCCACAGGGATAACTGCTGTGCTAGTGAGCTCCGGGTCCCCCGTGGGCAGCAGGCTTGAAGGGCTGTGCCAGCTCCTGCAGATGCAGCTGTCTGTCTGCTGAGCGTGGCTGTGCAGCTAATCAAATCAACCCTGCGTGAAAAGAGAGCGCAGCCTGTCTTCAAAAATCAGTGTGCCTGGAGCAAGGCCCAAAGGCATGTGAAACACGCTGGGCTTGAGGGTGAAAAAAAACCCACAGGCTAGTAAAAATTGAATGTATGAGCCAAGGGTTCACAGAGTTCAACAATATTTTCCAATAAAACATCTTGAAGGATCGTTTTAATACCAGGACAGCTGTGTTATTTAAACAGTTTGGAGTTTTGGGGGTGCAGGACAAAGTAAAGTGATGGGTCACAGGCAATAAACAGAACAATGAATGGTTTTGTCCCCTCATTCGGCCCTGTGATGAAATATAGGAAAACATGAAACAAAGAGTGGGAAAGATGCTTTTCATTTCCTGGGTTTTCTTTGCAAGATATGGCTGTTGTGGGATGATATTTCTGAGTAGCAAGGTTATGGACTTAGCTGGCTGGAGCTGTCAGAAAACATGCTTTTGGTTATAGGACATGGAATATTTTGCTGGCTGAGATGTTATAAAATTGCCTGTGGTTTCTTGCCTTTACATCTGCTTTATTTTGAATTTTAAAAATCCTCAGTCTCTTGATTGTGACTCCAAGAGTCAGAATTTGAGTGATTAAGACTCCCCTTTGTATCTCTCAAGTGTACTCTTAATTCTCACCTCAGTTTGGTTACCTGTGAATTAATTGAGGCTGCTTGGCCTTGGTTACCTAGTTTGCCTTTATGTGCAGCATCTTGGCTATGCAACATATGCTCCTTCCTGTCAGGTATGATTTTTATGTACCTAAAGTCTTGTTTCTTATAAACACAAATACATAACCAAACATTTGTATGGTATATCTCTTGGTTCCCTGACCCAGTCCTTGTTACAGCATTTGCAGCTTGCTGGGTTCAGTCTCTTGTGTTCAAGCACTGCTTTTCACCTTCCTGCTTTTCACCACATGGCACTGTGCAGATGCAGCAGCACGAACTTTATCACCCGAAATTAAACCGAGCAGAATGCTTACATAGATGGTCCTTAAACTTCAGCAAACAGCTTCAAAACTCTGTAAATATTTATTAGGCAAACAGAAGTTGAGGATGATGACCCTGTCCCCATCAATGTTTGAGACAGTTTAACATACTCCCACCAAACTATGTGTTTAAAAATCATCTCAATTATCTGCGTAGATTTAACCCCCAGGATTATTTCTTCTCTCTTAATTTGTTAATAATTTGGGCACGAGGCGAAAAACCCAAGGCTTTTGAATATTCTATGACTGCAGGCAGCTGTCAGTAGGCAGCAGCCCGTACACACCCTGGTGCACTGGCACTGATGGCTTTGCTGCTCCTTTGGCACGGAGACCCTCAGGCAGAGCTGGGAACTGGACGGACTCCCTGCAGCGGGCCAGGCCTGTAAGAATTCTTTGAGGAAAAACGTGCAACGTGGAGCTTGTGACACGACACCGCCGTCCCCTCCTGTGGGGGTACAGAAACTCGCAGCTTCACACCAAAACACGCCGCAGGACGCTGCTGCAGTGAGGGGAACAAGGAACCCGACTCGCTCCTGTTTCGGGGCCGGCACGGGCAGGGCTGCGAGGGGCTCTGCCCGCCTGGGCGGGAAGGCGGGAAAGCGGGAGATCGGGAAAGCGGGAGATCGCGAAACCGGGAATCCGCGACCTCGCGGGCGGCGCCGCTCCCCGCCCCGGGCCGGCCCCCGTCGGACAACGCCCCCGGCCCTCGGGCCGCCGCCCGCGGCATTTCCTCTGAGCTCAGCCGGCGGCTGACGCGGGGCCGCGTCCCTCGGAAGAGGAAGCCGGCGGCGGAGGGGAGCGGAGCGGCGGCCGGGGCAGGCAGGGGCGCGGCGGGGCGAGGGGCAGAGCGCGGCCCGCGCTGGGGGCGGCCGGGGCGGCGGAGGAGGGGGCCGGCGGGGGCGGGCGCTCCCCGCCCGCGGGGCTGGGCGGCCGCGGCTCCCCCCGCGGCCCGAGCCCCCGCCGCGCCCTGCCCGCCTCCCCCCTCCGCGTGCGGGGCTTGTGGCCGCTGCTGACCGCGCTCTGCACCGCGCTCCTCTGCCTCTACCAGGCGCTGCGCGGCAGCGCGGCCGGCGAGGGCGCGGGGGGCCCGGAGGACGCGGCGGCGGAGGCGGCGGGGTCCGGGGTGCCGCTGCTGAAGGGCTCGGCGCTGCTGCTGCTCGGCTGCCTGCTCGCCCGCTGCTACGGCGCGGCGGGCGGCGGCCCCCGGCGCGGCGGGGCGCGGTGCACGGCGGCGGCGCGGCGCGGAGCCCTGGAGCGGTTCCACGCGCGGCAGCTGCGGGTGTCGCCGCACGTTCTGGGGCACAGCAAGGCGCACGTGGGGCGGGTGGTGGCCGAGCTGGTGCGCGCCGCCAAGGCGCAGGGGCTGCAGCCCGGCCCGCTGGCTCTCAGCCTCCGCGGGGACTTCGTGCGCATC
This sequence comes from Motacilla alba alba, assembly GCF_015832195.1. NCBI lineage: Eukaryota > Metazoa > Chordata > Aves > Passeriformes > Motacillidae > Motacilla > Motacilla alba. The sequence continues at coordinate 8,570,223 of NC_052029.1, read as the reverse complement.
GGCAGCGCCTACGAGCAGCACAAGGTGCGCAGCCCCGACTGCTTCGACATCCTGGTGCCCCTGCGGCTGCCGCCGCACCTGGAGCCCCAGCCGCGCTGCGCTGACGGGCTGGGGCCGTGCAGCGCCTTCGTCTGCGGCCTGCGGGCGAGGGACGGCTGGACGCGACGCTGCCGGCCCTTCGCCGAGGGCTTCTGCGTGGAGCTGCAGGGCCGCAGCCACCTCTCCTCGGGGCTGGTGCTTCGCTGGTTCCAGGGCCATCTGCAGCGGTGCCTGGGCGCCGTGCGCTATCGGCTGCAGGAGCGGTGCCGCGTCAGCCTCTCGGCGTGCCCCGGGCAGCCGCCCACGCTGCACATCCTGCCCTGCTCCGACTACGTGTGCTGCCACATCTCCATGGCCGTGCGCCTCATCCCGGCCATCCCTCTCGGCGACGCGCTCTACCTCACAGCCCTGCCGCCCGAGGGCCCCCGGGGCTCCCTGGCCCCCGAGGCGCTCTGGGGCCTGAACGCCTCGCGGCAGGAGCAGCGGCTGCTGGGCTGGCTGAAGGAGCAGGCCCCGGCCGCCTCCTGCCACCTCAAGTGCCTGCAGATCCTCAAGGGCCTGCGGGACCTCCGCCGGCACGGCCTGGAGGAGCCCTTCTGCTCCCAGTGGGGCCGAGTGCTCTCCTCCTACGTACTGAAGACGGCTCTCTTCTCCCTGCTGCTGCAGGGGCCCTTGGAGGCCTGGGACGAGCAGTTCCTGGTGGAGCGCCTGGAGGACCTGGTGCTGTACCTCAGGGACTGCCTGCGCAAGCAGGTGCTGATGGATTTCTTCCTGGGCAACAGCAGCATCCCCGAGGCCGTGGCACTGCCGCGGTTCCTCAAAGAAGCGGCCCCCGTGAACTTGCTGTCTGCCTTCGACGGGCCCACGCTGGACCTCGTGGCCTTCCAGCTGATCAGCACGTGGATCCAGGCCCCGCACATCATCAGGATGTACAGCAGCCCCCGGTACTGGCGCCCGGCGCCCGCCCCGTGCCGCCACATGGCTGAGGCCAAGCGGGAGCCGCCAGCCGGGGAGTGAGCGGCGCTGGGAGAGCTGCTGGCACCTCGGGACTCTCCATCGCGCACTGCCGGCTCCTGGCGCTCCAGGAGCCTGCATCTGCCTGGGGACGGTGGGACTGATGAAATGTGCCTCTGTGGTCCTGTTCCTGACCTGAGAAGAGCAGAGCAAGACTTACTGAAATTGTGATTCTCATTCTCATTGGTTGTACGTGGGAAAATTCTGACATTTCTGGGGAAACGCCTTAGTCCTCAAGTGTTGCCTTCGGTCGACAGTTTGCAAACTAAAAGGCTCAAACTGACTGTTTAGAAATCTATGTTAATTTCTTGTCTTAGTGGCAAAATAGAGCTTTTCCTGAGATTTTCTTTTTATGATGCAAAATCCATGTGGGATTTAAAAATCTTCCAAGTGCAAACAGCACTTTCCCCATCTATCAGTGTACTAAGATGTTCTTAAAATGTGATAAGCACTAGAGCATGGGTGTGCATCACAGTTTGAAATGCTCAATGCCATGCTTTAAACTTCCTGGGTAATCAAGCACATTGTGCTAAATAGAAATGTAACACACGTTAATGTAAACTTGAGGGAAGAAGTGAAACTGCTCTGATAACAGGATGAAGAATCTAGTTTTACATTTGTGTTCAAGTGAAGGTTGAACTGAAGGATTGGAATGCAGATAGAAGGAAACAGACAGCACTTTATTTTCACAAAGGCCTTCTTTTTAGGATAATTGGCTGCACTAAGTATTGCTATTGAGGAGGCATTAGTGTTTTGTTGAAGGAGTATCCCAAGGAAAACCCTTTTAAAGAAATACTCTGAGGTTCTTTTGTGTGTGGGTTCTAGTTGAGTTTTGTTACTTGTTTCTGTATTCAAGTATTATTTCCTTAGAATATGCTTCACCTCAAGGACCAACAACAAAATAAGAAATTCTCTTATTATATTTTGGAACAAACCTTAAACCAGTCCAAATCTCAGTGCCAGAAGTTGACTGTGGCACCCTCCTGCTCCCTGGTAGGAGTTTGGTGGGATTTTTGGATAACTGCCTAACCAGTTGTCTTGATTGTGTCAGTGTTTGAACCAAGTAACCTTGATGGGATTTTCTAGTGCTGTACTACAGCAAATTGTTATTTTGTTATGGGGGGAAGAACGTAAAATATTTCAGGGTACTTCAGAATTATTTAGCACAGATTCGTGGTACAGTAGCAGTCTTGGGCTACAGATTCTGATGCCCTCTGGGTATAAATATCAGGCAGGTAATTGCCACTTTTTGTCTGGTTATATCCCAGTTGTTGGAATAACCTGGTGAGTTGTGATGCAGCCAGGTTTGCAAGTGTCCTTAGCTACTACTGCAGGTGTCCCAGGGTGTCAGAAGATTCAGAAATTCAAATCCTTGGGTTTTTTTTGGTCACCTGCTCAAGCATTTGGTGTATTAAGTCCCAAAATGTGTTGCTGAATTGCTGGTGCTCAGGAAGCTAAGCATGTGCCTTACTACCTGCAGTGCTGTGTCCTGAGAGAGCCCTCCCGAATTGTGAAGGACCAAGTGTAACTTCTGGGAAGCTTTAGGACAGCCTGAAGTAACTAACCTGCTCTTCCTCTCCCTGATGGATTGGTGTGCCTTACTCACAGTTCTGTGCATCAGAACATGAAACAAACTGTGTCAAAATCTATGAAGCTTTATACAAATCTATTTTTCTAAATGGAAACACTCCCTAGGCAGATGTTTGCCTACTTCTGTCTATTTCTTTAACTGCTCTTGCAGTCATATTTTCAGGTAATTATGGCATAGGTCACACCCACAAGCTGGGTTATTTTTGTATTCGAAGCCCTGTGCTTCTTTCTACAAATACAAATAGTGTATTTATAGGTAGTATTGATCAAATGTTCTTTGCACATGGTATTTAAGACTAAGTCAGCTGCATTCTGGGTTGTTGGGTTTTTTTGTAGCAGACCATGAGATGTACTATTTTTGCAGGCTTGTGTTTCTTGGTATTTAAAGTAAGATGCAGTTCTGCAATCAAAGCCATTGAATCTTTTGCCCAAAGAAGAACTAGATGGCCAGCCCAGGCTATTGTGGCTGCCTGAACTCTTGACATGAAAATCCTTGAGCTGTTAACTCTGGCATCATGATCACTTCAGTCAGCTGTCTGTCTGTTTATATCACTGCATCCCTGTCTCTGAAAAGGGAACTTTTTTTCTGGAAAGGGGTGTGCATTTGTTTAATATTGCCACAATACATGGAAATCTGTAATGGACTTGGTAAGGACTTCCTCACTAAAATGTGGTAAGGTCAGGAGAAGAGAGTTGCATTGGAAAATACATGACAGGAAGAGATGGTGGAGAATGTAAATAGTTTAGAAAATGAAAGTTGGGCTGAGGGGTGAGTGACAATGATGGTAAACTCAGTGAAGATGCACTGCAAACAAGCCAAAGGACATGGGGTAAAATTGGAGAACTATTGAAAGCAAGTGGATTTGGACTGTAGGGTAAAGAGATTTAAGTGGGTTTTGTTTTGACAGTATTTCCGAAGCAGTTGAATCCATCAGGGTAAAAAGTGAGGCAAACCCTCAGTTCATTAGCTATGCAAGTAGATCTTCAGTGTGAGTTTTTGCTCAGCAAGGCATGCTTTGAGTTCATGATGGAGCGAATGCATGTGTTTGCTTTCACCTTCAGCTTGGGTGAGCCTTCTTGAAGTGAGGGGGCATCCTGCCATGAGGCAATGTGTGTGCACTTGGTGGCTCAGGGGTACAACTGACATATGAAATGTATTCCCCTTATCTGCTCTAAAGCATGCATTCATGAATAGGATTGATGAAAGGAGCTGACAGAAGTTGGGTTTCTGTTACAGCATTCATCTTATTCCACAGAAACATGACAGCACTGGTGCCTGCTGTGTGCTGGAGCTGTTTCAGGGCCTTATCTCCAGGGAGGTGTACAGAGAGCTTGACCCATATGAGTAATCCTGTGGCCCTTTTGCCTTCTTCCTCCTCTCCCAGCCCATGGATACGCAGCAAGGTTGTGCTTACCTGTTTGCTAAGGCTGTTGTTGTTGAAATGTACCGTGGATTCAGGAGGGTTGCCTGTGTGTGTGTAAACAGAAGCACAAACACAGCAAAAAGAGCGTGTTATTTAGCACTAACACAGGCTCTTGGTTCTCTTACCTGCAGCCTCATTTTGCAAAGACTGTGCAAATGAAGTTGTTTTTATTGAACGTTGATTGGGAAGAGGAGTCACACGTGCAAGAGAATAAGTTAACTTACAGTACCAAAATTCATAGATGTAATTTCATTTTGTATTGAAAAATGCTCTCCATTTCTCAAAGGCATTATATTGTATCTGACCAAATATCTTGCAAACATTCCTCTTTTGATTTTGAATCTCTGCAGAGTAATGTAAATTTTAAGTATGTTTTTGTAATGGACATTCCTGGTACAACTATTTTTTGCTGGTTAATTATAAGACCAAAGAGGAAACTGAAGTGTTCAGCTGCTATTGTTTTGGTTTTTTAAGTGTTTATAGGCTCAAAGTGTCAGCCCATTCTATGAAACCTTTATAAATTCATTTTCTATTTAATTCCAAAGTACTTTTGCACTTTTATTGTTTCCATAAAAAGTTGGTGGTTTTGTTTGACTATTTCACTGTCATAATAAACAACTGTGTTAAAGCATCTGTGCCTCAAGATTTAAATTCCTTGTTGCCTTTTTTTCACTAACAGCTACCTGCAGCCACAGAACTGTAATTGGCAGGTTTATGTGCTCTTTAGGAGGAGACTACTAAAGTGGCAAAAGGATGGAAAAGCAGGAAGTGCACGCCTTGGGAGCTGTGCAGAGGGATGTGGAGGAGAGCCAGGAGGGAGAGTGGAGCATGGCTGGCACTGTCTGTGGTGGTGCTGACTTCTGAAATGGAGCACCTTGGGGTTTGTGGCTGCCTTGCTCGGAGTTGTTGTTTCCTTGGCTCCAGTGTTGGGTTGCTGCAAATCTGCTCTGTCTGGTGCTTGATGAAAAGTGAGGGCTTCATTTCACAGTATCTGTGTGATCCTTCAGCATGGCATGTCCAGACACGTCTCCGTGCCAAACCGCCGTGCAGGTCACGCTTTTATTAAATGTGGGAAAAGTCCTGCTGAAGCCAGCAGGAGCTTTGTGGATGGGCCAGCAAGTTACCTGGCCTTTATTAGTCTTTGTAAGATGCAAGAACTATACACATGGCTTTGCTGGTGTTCCCTATTAATGAAACAACAGCAAGACCCTCAGCTTTTAAATCATTCAATCAAAGCCAGGCTGGAAGTGGCTTTCTCCAGGTCTTTGTGTGCCTGCCTTTGCCTCGCAGGAGCTGCTTCTGTGAGAGGGGCAGCAGTTGCTGGCACAGTGTGGCTAACGGGCTTCTTGCTGGCAAAGTCTGAAAAAATGTCAACATTTAGTGTCAACATTCAGCCACCCAAGTTGGCATGGTGAAAATGTATTTAGAGCTTCACCTCTAATAACATTATCTCTTTCCTTAAAAGCAATAGCCCTCCTCTGACCTCCCTTCAATGCTTGCTCTGAAGTTATTCTCTGTTTGAAGCCCGAGTTCCTATTCAACAGGAAAGAAACACAGTACTTTCCTTTTGTGATAAATCTGTTAACAAAAAATTAACTGGCCTAAGGACTTTCATGCTTGGTGTTTAAAGAAAAGCCTGTTTGCATCCAACGCATTGGATAAATTGTTTAAAATCTTTCCGTCCTTGTGCAAATAGCTCCTTGTAATGCAGCCAAGGTCAGCAGTGAATTGCTGATTAAATACTGCTAATGCAAGTTAAAGCTGTCTGGAAGGGAAGGGAGTCTTATTTGTGCATCGCATTTTCATAAGGCTCCAAAAGATTGCAGGCACGAGAAATTTCCAGGCTGGTTTATTTCTTGTGTCACCTCTTTAAATGTATGCCTGGTGAGTCTTCCTGAGGTAAGTGACATAATTTCAGTGGCTGACAAGAAGAGCAGCCAGTCCCACTTTTTCTTGGGCTGACAGCACTGGGAAGCTGATGGTTGAGAGACGAATAAGGACTGGCAGCCCTTAAAGCACAAGGATTCTCCTTCAGTGCTTCCTGATGCTTTGGAGCATGGTGCTGTGCTTGTTGGAGAGGCTGAAGGAGCTCCAGCCCTAAAATAAGCAGGATATGGAGGGCTGACCATGGATAGATCTGTCTGGGTTTCTCAAACAGAAGAGGTGGCTAATTAAGAGATTACCTCTGCTCTTGTACCTTCAGTGTCCTATTTTAAATAAGTAACCAAGAATTGGTGTATTTGCAGCTGCTTTCTGAGAGATCAGCAGCAGAGCTCTAAGGTAATGTGTGTTCTGTGTCTGTAAACAGCCTGTGGATTCAAGCAAGGATTTATATGCAAAACGCTTAAAGGTTGTTAGCAGCGTGTGCATCAAACGACATCGTGTACCAGGCGCTGTGTTAAGCCTTGGTTTTTTCCTTTTAAAGGATAGCAGGGGTGATTCAGAAGAATTCAATTTGGTGTATTCCAATAACAAGCTACTTTTCTTGACACCTCTGGGTGTTCTTCCCCCCTCCCCCACTCCACCCCAAAAAACTTCAAACCCAAACCAACAAAAAAAGGAAACACAAACACCCCCCCAAAAAAACAAAACAAAACAAAACCCAAAAAAAACACCAAAAGAAACCACCAAACCCTGAAAAAATGGGACCAGAGCTGCATAGAGAATACTCATCTCTCTGGGCCAGGCTGGATGTGTTAGTGATTTCATGATAATTCTGATTGTCTACTGGCTTTTATCCCTGCCACAGGGTCCCCTTGATAATCTGGCATGGGGGAGGGGAAAAGGGGATGCAAGGAAACGAGCAGACAGGCTTGATGGACATAGTGCTGCAAAGATTACCAGCTATCAAATTAAAGAAGAAAAGTTACCAAAAATTACCAGAAATTTATGATGGATTCTTAGAGGAGAAAGGGAAAGAGTTGCATTGAGAAGTCTCACTGTACTGACTGAAAACAAATAGCTGTAGAAACAGGAAGAACAGCAGCAAAGGCCAACCAATAGCCCACTTCTCCCTGACAATTTCAGTCCACTCCTTTTAGTTTCAAGTAGGGGAGAAGAGAAACTTGGAGCTGAATTCACTGGCAAATCCATGCGTGTTCTGCTTCAGGGGAGGGCAACAGGGAGGGCAACCCTTGGCTCTCTCTTTCAGGGCTTAATCCTGTGCAAAATTAAAATGCTGAAATACAAAACTCCCCTGGAGGGAGGGAGTGTTTGGGTGCAGTTTGCCGGTCTGTCTCCTGTGCTCCAGCAGATGACAATCAGGGATCACTGGTTTTGAAGGCAAGTCAAAATGCAGTTGGATTTACTCGTGCTGGAAGCTGCTCTTGAGTTTCCCAGCTCCTCCTGCCGTGGCACAGGGAGCTGCTCCGCTGCCTGTGCGAGTGAAATGCCGGAGCAGCTACAGAGGAAATGAGTCATTCCTCTATTTCTGTTGCAAAAGACTTCTCTGTGCTGTGCAATGCATTTAGGAATATATTCCTACAGCTTCTTGGAAGTTCTCCTAGGACCACGTTTAGGCATAAAAGCATCAGCAAATGAACAGGCACATTACAGACTTTTTCTTCATTTAAATTGGCTGTGCAGGCTTGGCTTCTACAGGAGGGATTTTCAGGAACCCTGAATTTTTGTGCAGTTCTCACCTCTGGGTGTGTTTGCTGCCCAAGAAGTGACTGCATGGGGGTATGAGTGTGTCTTCTGAGCATCTCTTTTTGTCATGTCCTGTGTAAAGCCTGTTGAAGTGTGTTTCAAAAAGGAGAAACTTGCTAGTCATAGGGATTGTGAATCATGGGCACTTCTCCAAAAAATATTTCTGCACAGAGTGTGTATGTTTTCCCCAGGAGCCACTTGAGCTCAGCAGTCATTCAGGCCCTAACAAAAATAATGGCATCTCCTGAATAGTAAAAGAAAAGGGGGAGTGGGGAAGAGAACAGCAGCAGTAGACTCTGAGAAAGCACCAGGCCCATTTCTTGCCTCTTATTTCAGTGTGGTGTTTTGCAGAGCACAGTGAACAGACACTGAACTGCCTGTTGGCACAGGGTGGAAGGGGCAGTACTTGAGGAGCATCAGGCCTCTCTGTCTCCTCACTGCTGCACTGACAGATGGATGATTCAGTAAAGTGAACTGGCACTCCGTTGTAGCTTCTGCTGTGGGAACCCTGAAGATCTTGGTAAGAACTTGGCAAATTGTCCATTTTCAAATCTCTCAGGAGTCTGACTTGTTCAGGAATGAAGGAAGTCTTGGCCAAAGCTTTGTGTGTGCCTAAGGAAGAGTTTTGTCTGACAGTCTGTTTATCTCTTGGCTCTTTGAGCGCTGTCTGCCTTGAAATGCAGACTCTTCACGACGTGCTGCACCTGGCTGGGGGCACCGGTTCCAGCAGAGCAGCAGCAATGCAGCTTTACTGTGACATCAACCCCTTGCATTTTACAGCTGCTTCTTAAAGTGTTCCCACTTCCAGTTACATGACATGACTTTCAGAGATGGTGAGTGCATGAGGGAGGGACAGAGGGAGACTGGTAGCAAAACACACTGACTTCTGTGGTTTGCTCCTTGAAAATGCTACTAGTGCTCCAGGAAACCATATAAATCTTGTGTGCAGAGCTTGTGTGCACAGCAGCGTTTTAAATTTGCCTCTTGAAATCACTTTCATTACCCAAAGGGTGTATAGGGGCACATAACGAGCTTTTAACGCTCAATTCCTCAAGGAAGAATTGTTATGGCCTTCAAAAACGATCCCTGTGTTAAGTGGCAATTAAGAACTAATTATAATGAGATGCTGTTGGATGAGATTAGTATCTGACTTAGAGCACGTAGATAAGCTGGAGGGGAGATGGTGGGAGGAAGGGGTGAGCAGGGAAGGCAGCAGGTCCACTGCAAGGAGGGACAGGAGATCACCTTGGGGAGCATGGTCACTGCCTGGGTGGTCATCAGAAGAGTCACCCTCAATGGCACTGTTTCTGAGGGAGAACCGTGGGATTTGCATCAACCTCTTCAGCCAAAGCTGTCAGGGCTTGTAACTCTTGTGGAAGATGTGGTGGGAGCCCTGCTTCCTGCTCCTGAAATGCCAGCTGGTGAAAGTGCTGTTCATCTGTCTCTGGCAGCTGGAGGGACTGTGAAAAAGGGTCATTTCAGTGGTGAAATTTATCTCTTTGGCTGATAAAGACCTTCATAATGAGGGTTTCACTTCAAAGGGCTCCAGCAGCGCAGCAGTTTGAGTATCTGTTTGCCTGACTGCCACTAGAGTAGCTGTATGTGAAGTGCACAGGTATTTTATTTGTATAAAACTGCTCACTCTCAGAGGTCAGCAAACACAGCTACCCCAGAAACTTTCAAGTCACAGAGCAGAAGGTTAATTTTGAGTGAATAAGTTGCTTCTGTGATTGACACAGGACCCTGCACACACCAGACTGCTGTCCTGACTGCTCTGGCACATTTTTGCCCCTCTAGAGCACCTAGGGCTTGTTTTCAGCAGATCTCCCTGGTCCAGGCTCACAGAGGGAGCAGGCCCTTGCAGTGAGGGGAGCAGACGCACGCCTCCTTTCTCTGTCCTGCTCAGTATTTTCATAACCTTTCAATGGCATCCCTGTGGAATGGGGACAAGACAAAATGGCAGTCACGTGCTGGCCACAGCCACTCCGGCTCCCCAGTGGGGGAGGAAGCTGGGATGAGATCAGATTTACTTTTGTCCCTTTTCTGCTTGGAAACTTATTTGTGTTGCCAACGAGGTCCCCAGCCCAATGCTGTAAAAGGGATGCTGCAGGGAGGAGGAGAAGTAAGCTTCCTCCCTTGGGAGAGGGCAAGGCAGCCCTTGACTGATACCAGCTGCTTTGCTGGGGCCAGTGGGAAGAGTCTGTCACCCATCATGGCAGGTGACACAGTGGGATGAGGTGCAGGGAGGGGCTGGACCCACACCAGGACATGGCTCAGGAGCAGGGACATCTTCCCTGACAGAATTGCTCCATCAGCTGCAAGTTACTGGGCACATTCTGGGGGAGGAATGTAACACGCTGCTGCCTATGTAATGTAAGGAGCACCCCCAAGATCAAAAGTGTTCCCATCTGATCTGTAAGAGCAGGAGTTTCAGTCACACACCCAGGGGAACTCCCAGCAGCAAGGAAGAATGTTATCACCTGGGTTTTAGCAGACTTTTGCACAGGAGCCTGGTTCAGTCTGCAATGAAAGCAGGTTTGCCTTCCGAGCTCGGCTCTGAATGGCAGAGCACCGTGTGTGCTGCTGTGTGGGCAGTGGTTTTGGTTTCCATTAATGTCCAAATGAGAGATTCCTTGTGAGAAGGAAATTTTAATTTGGAAAGGACTCAGTTCCTTTAGATTGATTGCATTAACTGGATTTGCAGCCTCCCTCCTCAGCAGAGCTGTGTCCCACTGAAAACGCTGCAGGGTAAATGCATAGGATGGAGAGGAGGGAAAGAATTCAACAGAAACAGACAGGTGAACCGGGGTCCTTTCAAGGCAGAAATATTCAGGAATTCCATTCATTTCTCAGCTACAGCACTGCAGTGCTTTAGAATGCAGATTGCCCCTTTAGCCCACCAAGTTTAGCTCTGCTGCACAATACAGTATTTTGCACATCTGCTTAATGAGATGTGCAAAATGGGAAAACCAGATGTAATGGTCTCTGCTGCTGTGAGGAGATGACTGGAAACAGAACCTTTTGTCATAAAAACAGTCATGCCCTTTTGAACCTGTTGAATTCTGAAGCTGTCTTGGGCATATTTTTGCAAATCATGATTTGATATTTGCAGCTGAATGATCCTGAACGTGGTCTTGTAGCTGTTCCTTTGCAGCTCAGAAATGGGCTTTGCTGCTGTTGATATTGTTTTTTTCCAAAAAAAAAACCTTAAGCAATCTCTATTTTTCTGTTTTGTTAATATGTTTCATAATTTAAAAGCTTTTCTCTTATGAGCTATATTTAAATGGTTTTGGATAACTTTTCCTGTATTTCACAGCTGCATGGCCCAGGGCTCAGTTATAAAGCCTTGCTGATTCAGTTGAACAAACATGCTTGACCACATCTGTTTCTGTGTTAATTTACATCTTTAAGCCACGGCTGAAAAGGAAAAACCTGTAAATTCTAATTCCTACCCTGTCCACTTTCTAGGTTTGAGGTAGTTTTTAATGCTCCTATGAATATGAATTGTGACTTGCCAAATTAGTGTGAATTAAATGGGAAGAGTCACAGCACAGTTATTCAAACCACTTCCAGGGGATGAGACTGTTCTTCTAAAATAAGTCATCCACGAGTCTGTAGCACAACCAAAGCCCTCAGCATTTATTTTACAACTGTCCCTGAGTCTCAGAGAGATGATATTGAGACAGACTTTGCCTTATTCTATAAAATCCCCCACTCTGGCCTTTGTAGAAGATATTATCTTACTTTTTAAGGGGGGCATTGAAAGTCTCTTGAGTACCTTTACCTGTAAAGCTGTGTCACCTTGAAGCCTACCTTCTGTCCCCATTTGCTGAGCCCTTCACCAGGATCACACTCAATCCCCCAGGACTTGCAAAGCCACATCTGCAGCTGCCACCCAGCTCCTCTTGGTAGAAGTGACTCTCATTCCACTGAGTTTGTCTTCCTGAGAAACAGGGACACTGCTTGGCTTCACGCCTGGTTCCTTAGTTCTCAGTCATTAAACTGAAATAAATGTGAAGTAGAAATTTACTTCTAAAATAGAGCTCTCTTCCTTAGGAATTTGCTTCAGTGGGGATTGTGAGATATTCTCTCTGTAATGATTTGTATTACAAAAATAGCTCTGTCCTATGTCTGCAAACAGAAATGGGAGCCTGGAAAAGCAATCTAGCAGCTTAACTCCTCAGCCCTACAGCTTAAATAAACCAGTCATAAACAAAATGAATTACAAAAGCAACTGAAGAACTAAACTTCCCTATAAATACAGTGTTCTCTCCTCGGAAGTCTGAAAATACTCTGGGCTTTTTAGCCCGACCCAAAGCCTGCTGTATCCAAGCTTTTGTGGCCCCGAAGCAGGGAGCGAGCTCCGGAGCAGCGGCGTCCCAGCGGCGCTGTGCTGCTCCGGGCCGCGCCGAGCCACAGGTCACACAGGACCCGTTCCGCGGCAAAATGAGGTCCTCGAAAGAACACGACCTCAAATTCGTGTTTATACATCTGCCCTAGCAGTCCCCGTGCCCCTTCAACACGTTCCGCTGATGCCACTCGCTCGCACGAGGGACACCGCGCGAAGCCACCGAGCGCTCCGCGGCGCCACGCCGGGGCCGGTCAGGAGCTGGAACGGAGAGTGACCTCACCGGGCGGGGACAGCTCCCTCCGGGGACAGCTTTCCTTCCAGCAGGAACTCGGCTCGGTACAATAACACGCGGTGCTTGCTTCCTCGGAGCCCGCCATGCCCTTTGGCTGTGGTTTTTATCTCTGTTTACTGTTGGAAAGGCTTTAGCAGATTATGCTGTGTCATTCAGTTCCCTGCCAGAGTGTGTGTTAGAGAAAGTGTGTGAGTGCAAAAAAAAAGTAGCTGTAATTTTTTTGTGGCACAGGCAAGGTCATTACAAATTATATGAGGCAATGAGGATGTGAGGATCTTACATCAAATTTAACTGCTTTATCTGGAGACTTAAGAGAAAAATGTGCTTTTTACTGATATTACCAATTAGGGAGCTGCCAGGTGGCCATTTAATAACCCAGATGTGCTGCAGGATGCAGCATCAGCAGAGGCTGTTTGTGCACTGAAGCAGAGGAGAGCTTTCCAGGGCACAGCACCAGGCAGCTCCTCCTGGCTACGGGCGTGACTGGGGTCCAGGAGATGTGACAAGAGAGGGAGCCTGGGGTGGGAAATGCCAGTCCATAAAGGGATAAGTGCTTAGGAAAATTGCAGAGAAGGAGGTAAATGCAATGAAATCTACAGAGCAGTCGGCCAGTGGCAATGGTGTCCTGACTCCACATCATGCAGATGCACAGGGGTCCGTGCTGCTGGTGGGCTGATTTAGAGGCAGCTGAGACCAAAGGCTGGGTGAGTCATGGAAATGGGTTGTAGCACCTTCCCCTTTTGTCACTAGCTGGAATCTGTGTCTGTCACACTGATGTCAGCCCAGTTCCTGCTGGAAACTGCATCATCGCTGGCACAAGATCAGCTGCTGTGACTCTCTCATGCCTCAAGGGAGCAGAGCCTGAGACAGAGGCGCTGGAGCCCAGGCTTCTTGCTGACCCCTGAAGCACACCAGGAATGATGTAGGAGAAGGGGGTAACCTTCCACCACAAACTGAGCTCTCTGGGCATGATGCCCAGGGAGAATTTGGGAGCGAGGATTGAAGGGAAGAGCACGTGAGCCGGGGAGGAAGCCGGCAGGGTTGAGCTTGCTGCTTTGCCATCAGCAGGAGGCACAGAGCTCGGCTCAGCTCACTTCAGGCACTCCCTGCCCCTGCCACGGAGTCAGTCACAGAGCTAGAATGAATACAGGTCCCTATGGCAAAGCCAAAGCTACTCCTTGCTGCTGACAGACTGGGAGGGAGGGCCTCTCCTGGGTTGTAGGAAACAGTCCTGCTCTTGGTTGCCCAGAACTTCTTGAATAAAACGTCCTGGACTTGCCTCTTCAGAGTACAAACCCGAGGCAGAAAAAAGCCTCAAAATCACACAAGGAAAGGAACTGCATTTCCATGAAGCCTGTAAAGAGACAAACGTTGCTAGAGATGGTTCTGAAGAGTTAATGGCAGACACCTTCATTGGAGGGATGCTGCTGTGAGGAAATGAAGTCGTTTCTGTAACGACAAGAGAAGCTGGACCTTTATCAGCTGCCACCAGCAGTGGGGAAGCACCAGCTATAGTGGCTTGCCATTAATAAAAACATCTGGAGATAAGAAGCTTATTTTCTGGCAGAGTGGTAGCTGGCTATTCCAGCAGCTCAAGTGGTGGTAATAAGGATTTGGCAAAAGAACAGGAGAGGAAGACACCTTATCTTACCTTGCATAGCCTCTGTTCTTCTTGCTTCTCCCTTGCAGCAGAAAGCACTGTCAACTGCTTTAGTGGGATTCCAATGAAAATGCTCTGAAATAGCCATCAGACTGCCTTCCTTTGCTTTCTTTACTTTTTCAGAGTGATGCTCTTTTCTCTTAACTTTCAGGCACAAAGAGGCTGAAAGTCTTTGGGTAGGTTTGGGCATGGCATGGCATTTTGAATAGCAACATCCCTGGTCTGGTTTGTCTGAGAAGCTGCTGAACTGATTTGCTGTGCTGGAGGTAGATCTTGCTGCTTGCTGGGCTGGTTGGAACGATTCGAGTGCGTGCTTTGGATGTAGCTGATGTTATTCCCAGTGTGTATTAGTAAGAATAGAAATCTGCCATAAAATCATGTTCTGCAAAAGCAGTATTCATTTCCTAGTTTTCTGCTTAAAAATCCTGCATTTGCGAGCCTCGCCATCTGCATCACAGCCATTACATGTGGGAAGTATGGAATGTGTCTTATCACACAGAGCGTGCACAGCAAAGGACATCCAAAGGTTATGTTGTCATCACGTCAAATGGATCTGTTTATTCTGAGTGCTGGAGAAGCAGAGCTTAATCAGAGCATCAGCCATATGCAGATTTGAAATTAGATTTTACAATAACCACCTGTCTACTGGTTTGAATCCTTGTCATATTCCTTGGGTTAGAGCTGTGCTTGCTCAGTCAATGTGTGTGCTGGAAGAAAATCATCTAAGAGCCTTCATGCCATGATGTAGAAAGCACTTAAATGCATGTATATGTATGAGTGTGCAAGGGGAGCACATGTATCTCATGGCTTTGTGCTACAAGCTGCTACCAAAGCATGTGAAGGGGAAAAGAGGGCATTCCTTTCATGTAAAAATCAATAGTATTGGCGACTCCCCACAGAAACTTCTTTTGCTCTTCTTTTTTGGCTCACAATTTTTATATGTGTCAGCCAGAAAAGTCACTGTGAAGTGATGCAGCATTTGATCTTTCTCTTCTGTAAGTTTTTAAAGCAGCAAGTACAAACATGCACATAATGTTTGTGTAGTGCCTGCCACAGTTTTGTGACTCACAACATTCTGCCTTTAAGGAGTCAAAAAAAATCAGTCTGAAAGCTTAAGCCTCTCTCCTCATTATGTTGAACCATAAAAAAAAAAAAAAAAAAAAAAAAAAGAAAGAAAATCTGTGAATCTGCATTTGGTTATTGCAAGCTGCATCAAGGCGGTGGTGAAAAGAGCAACAATAGTCAAAGTAAAGGTTGACATTTTAAACACTGGCACTTGGAAAGAAGTGAAATTAAAAAGAACTGCAGAGCAAAAATTGACAAATAACTTGTACCACCACTTAATAATATGCTCAAAACTGCCTGAAACAAGTAAGCACTACAGACTTTTTCCTTGCTTATCTCCATTGTGATAATTATTCTTCTAAAGCAGTAGCTGCTCTCCCTGGGGAAAAAAGAGAGTTCATTTTTTTAAAATTCAGAGTATTGGCCCTTCCCACGGAAGTCAATGGCAGTTTTTCATTGAATTCAATGAGAACTTAAAAGGGCCATTAAATGAGATCAGTAATGCAAGAGCTTTCCAAAGACATCCTGGCCCAGATGCTCCCTCCTGACCACAGGGAGCAGCAGTCACCAGTGTTCTTCGGCTGGCCAATATCTGAAGCTGTAGTGTCCCCTTCTCCAGAGCAGCAGATGTTTTCACCGCTGACCACAGTAAACTGAAATGTGGTGACTCAGAGCTGTTTTGAGTCAGGGAGGTGCCTGACTGCCCAGCTGGGCTGAGGTGGAAGCTGTGCCTCTCTGCCTCCGTCCAGGGTTTAGTGTGAATCAGGAGGGTGCCAGAAGTGTAGCCTGAGCTTCCTCCAAAGCCGAGGGCAGAAGCCTTTGTTTACACCAGGATGCTGGGAAGCCTCCTTGTGTGGCACCAAGGTGGTGATCAAGAGAACGGCAGGAAAGCTCCACATTTCCTGTGCTTTCCCTTTCAAGAGTTTGACCTCAGGAATGTTTTGCTACTTGAGTTCTCCTGGTCCAACCACCCCCGTGGTGGGATTTGCCCATTGCTGGACCACGTTCCCTCCCACCCTGCCTCTGGCTGCACCAACACATCAGGCGGGGACAGGATGCTCACTGTGGTCTGTGGGTTACAAGCTCATTCCTCGCTCCAGCTCCTCGTCTCGGCTGGGGAAGGTGCGAGTTTGTATGTTCTGACTTTGTTCACTCAAGCTCAGAAAACAACCGCATCTGTCTTGAAACTCAGGTGTGCCTTCTCATCCAGCGAACTCTTCGCGGGAAAGCGCTGCCGTGAAACCGCTTTATCAGCCCCGGCGGCCACCGCTCGCACCTGCCCCGCCGTCCCTCGCCTCCACCGGCACCTCCCGCGCCGCGTCCCGGGGGCCCGGAGGGGTTCGCATCCCTGAATTTCCGCGCGGGGCCCTCTGGAGGTCAGTGTTCGCCCGCGCTGCGGCGGACCTGTTGCGGGCCCGCGGAGGCTCCGCGGGCAGGGCCGGGCCGGGCGGGAGCCGCCCGCCCGCTCGGAGCGCCGGCCCCGCGCCCGCCGCCCGCCCCATCCCTCGCCCGCGGGGCGGCGGGGCCGGGCGCTGCCGGTGCCTGCGCGGCCGCGGAGCCGCCGCTGCCCGCGGGGCCGCCCCCGTCCCCCCGCCCGGGGCGGTGCCGCTGCGGCGCGGGTGGGGCCGCGCGGCGGGAGGCTCCGTGCGCGCCCGCGGAGCCCCGCGGAGCCATGGCGTACATCCAGGTGCGTGCGGAGCGGGGCGGCGGGCCGGGGCACAGCCCCGGGGGATGGGGGGCTCTCTGGGGCGGCCGCGGTGCCGCGGCGGGGCCCCCCCGTGCTCCGTGCCCGGTGCGGGTGCGCAACTTCGGGTTAACTTCTGGGGAGGAGTTCCCGGAGGCGACAGCAGCCCCCGGTGAAGGGCCAGGCGGGGCCGGGGCAGGAGCGGGGCCGGCAGCTGTTGATAGCGAGACACCGGGGCAGGAGAGGATCCCCGCAGGGCTGGCGAGCAGCCCTCGGGCCTCTCTATGCTGGGGGAGCGGCGTGGCCCCGGGGACGAGGAAGCCCGTCCCGATGCCGCACAAGGACTTACTGGAGGGAGGAGGATGCTGCGCCCCGCGGGCGGACTGAGACGCGATGGGCCGCCCCAGCCCGGGCACGGTCCGGCGGGCGGGGAGCCCGGGCTGCGCCGCGATGGATGGGCTCTCCCGGCATGGTGGGGCTGAATTTATGTCGGGCTGGCTCAGACCCTGAGCGACCCCCGAGCCGCCCTCTTCCCAGCCGCTGCCCCGAGCGCAGCCGCCCGGTTGGCGATGAACCCGAGCCGGGGGGGCATCTCCAGCCGGGCGGGCGCCGGTACGGACCCCGCTACCGACGCCAGCCGTGCCCCCGTGCCGCGGGGCCGTGTCCCCTCCGCCCGCCCCGCCGTGCCCGCGCTCCCCTCCCGCTCGGGGCTGAGCCGCCGCCGCGCCCGCGGGGTGGGAGCGGGGATGCCGAGGGAGCTGTCCCGGGAGGCGGGCTGGAGCAGCCGCGGCTGGACCCCGCCCGAGATGTCCTGCCAGGCTCGGGGCTCCCGGCGCCCCCCGGCTCGGCGGGGTCTCGAGTGGGGCCGGGCAGGCCTTCGGCAGCACGGCCGTCGGGGCCCCTGGGTACCAGGGGGGTACCCGGGTGCGGAGCAGGGCATCAGCAGCACCCCGTTATCCCCACACCGGCCATGGTGGGATGGTGGGGGATGTGGGAGGGGACCGCGCTGTCCCCAGGCTGCGGTGTCCGCTGCCGATGGAGCTTGTGAGCCTTTCCTGGCGTGGAACTGCGGGGGCAAAACGCGGTCTGTGACCAGCGAGGACCCCACCCTGCTGCAGCATCCCTGGGGGTACTGCCACGGTGGTTTGTTGTCACTGCTCTGAGGACCTGGCTGGGATCGGTGGCTCTGCTAACCTGGAGCAGGTAACCCCCGCCCAGGGGCCCTGCAGCAGGTTGTGGGGATGGAGCCCTGCCCCCAACCTCGCCCTTGATGAGGGCTCGCTCGTGGCTGGAGACTCCCATCTGGCTTGTTCTCTGCTCGGCCAATTGGGATGACGTGGCAGAGCATGATGGTGCCTCCCTGACCCTGGAGACTGAGCCGTTCTCCAGGGGTTGCTGAGCACATGGCAGCTGCTGTGCTCCCGGGGATCCCCCAGCGCCAGCCTGCTGCTGCAGCCTCGCCCGGACCCCTGTCCTCGCCCAGACCCCTGTCCTCGCCCGGACCCCTGTCCTCGCCCAGACCCCTGCCCTTCCCCAGCTCTGCCCCTCGTGCCTGGTGCGAGCGAGGTGGGTGAGCAGGTGGTCGTGTTTGCTTTCCTTTCATGGGCCCCTGCATTTCAGCCCTGCCTGCTGCTGTTGACTGTTTCCCTCTCCAGCACTATCACCCTCGGTCCTTAGCCCTGGCCTCCCGTTTGGGGTGGCCACAGGCTCGCTGTGTACGGTCCTGCGGGATGGCCCTGTGCCCTGGGGGCTGGTGGCACTCAGGGGTGGCTCACACCGCCGTGGCCCATGGTGGCCAGGAGGGCTCTTGGCTGTGAGCCTGCCGTGTCCCCGGGGCCCTTTGGAAAAGCCCTCTCTTTGTGTGACATGTGCTCGCCTTCGATCGCGTGGCACCGATCCAGCTGCTTTGTTTTAGAGCAATTGAAATATCCTCCTTGCAGCTCTGCTAAACCACTGGAGCTTTGGCTGCAACTTTGCATTAATAAGGAATGATAAAGCCCTTTTAACCATTTAGCATTTTCTTAAACACTTGGCCCATGGGTATCTGTAATCACTGTCTTGTCTCATTGCACCACAGCTCTTCTAGTCTTTTAACTGCTCCTAACAAGTGGTGGCTTTTTTGACAAGCACTGGCTTCCAAGAAGTTTAAAAGGAAGGCTTGCACCAAAATGTGGTCCACGGCAAGAGTTCTTGGAACTAAAGACAACTTCAGCATCCCAGCTTCTTCAGAGAAGGCTGCTCATGCCATGTCATGAGCATAAAGCTAGGAACCAATTTCTACGTTTGAAAGAGCAGGATGGAGTTTTTTGTGGGTTTTTTTTTTTTTTTTTGGTATTGTTTTGTTCTGTGGTTTTGTATTGGTTTTGTGTTTTTTTTAGGGATTCCCCATACACAGCCAGGGCAAATAGGAAACTTTTAGACATTATTGAGGTAATGCAATAGATAAGACATTTCAGAAGGTATCAGAAATGCTAGTGAGTCTCCAAAGGACATGGGTCCATTATATATGTATATAAAGTTCCAAGGGTGGCTTTGTGAATAAAAAACTGGTTTGTGATGCCTTCTTCCTTTGCTGTAGATTTTCCCTATGGCTTGGGGGAGGTCTCTGCAGGGCAAATTTTTGAATGGGAGTGGGACTCAAGCCTTTAACTTCTATCTTTTGTGTTCTTCCAGTCACATCTGAGGATGAGGCTGAAGGTGCCCAGAGATGTATAGAGAGAGAGTATTCAGTCTGTATCCCTTCCTAGAAATGTTGCTTTAGTGAGTTGGCATTGGAACTCCATTGATAAGGGCTGAATGTGGAGAAAAGCCTTTTTTTCTGCTGAAAAATTTGGATATGGTTTGCTGTCAGCAGCAAGTAGTTGCTGCAACTAGAGTCAGGTTACTGAAGAAAACAGGATAAGTGGTTGCATGTGATACCCATAAGCAAGAAGCAATGAGCAGGATTTTCATACTTCAGAATGGGCTTGGGAGTTTTGCTCATGGGAAAGGAGGAGCAGAAGGAGCTTTGTAGGGAAGGACTGGAGATGGCAGAAGGTGATGCCCAGTCAGATCTCTCCTTCCTCTAGCATCTACAAGGTACTGTCTTGCCAGAAATTCAAACTCATCCCAGGCTGGGGCATGTCATGGCAGAAAATTTAAAGTTGTTTGAGCATTGCTAACTTGTTTTTGTCTTTTTCATTTTGTTCCCCTTTGCTTCATCCTGGATGTCTAAAAGGACAGTTGGAACCAATAAATGAGGTGAGTTAATCTGATGATTCACTCCCCGCTCTGTCTCCTTGCTCCATCCTGAGGGGATTGTCTCGTGTTTTCTGACTCTTTACTGATGTCCTAGATATAAGTAATGCACTGCATTTTGGGCTGGTAATTTTTTGGTTTGCAGTGCCCAGATTTTGTTTATGGAAAAAAATATGTGTTTTACTGTAGCAAAAAGCCATGTTCCTATGAAGTCTTCTCTGCAGATCAGGTTCCTCTGAGGAAACCCCTCCACGTGGTCCACACTCATGAATACTGCAAATGTCTGGAATATTTTGGGGAGATAACTATGGAGAGTCTCTCATACACTTTATTTCTTCCTTTTCTCAGGAGCATCTCAAGGTCACATAAGTTGTAAAGCAGCTTTACCTGGGTGCAGGTGCTGTGCCCTTGCAGCTGTGTGTCCCCCACACTGCCCACAGAGCCCTTGTGCTGCTTCATCAGCCCTCTCATGAACAGCAGAAATTGGGGCTGGTGTGGGTGGGAAATGAGCAGAGGTTTGGCTCTCTGCTCCTCTCCAAGCAGAGCTTTGAAGTGGGGGGAAGGCTGTGGGGATGGCGTGGAAATGGGGCCACTGAGGGCTGCTGCTCCCGTGGGGGGCTGGCACAGCACTGGTACAAGTGGTGCTGCCACTGCCACCACAGAAACCTAAGAAAGGAGAGACTCTTCTGGTTCAACTGTTCTTCTAAAAAATATCATGGAAGGTTCTTCATTAAATTAATCATGGTATCAGAGCAGAAGCATGAGGATAGTGTGCTCTGGCTAATCCATTTTAGTGGTGAGTTTGTTGGGCTGTAATGCTCCATGTGTATGCATTGTACAAATATTACTGGGACATCTACAGGGATGAAGTGTGTTCACATTGCTGTGTTAATTAAATAGATCCTTGCTGGATTAAATTGAAGCCTTCACTTACCTTCTGGTTTTAATTCCTTCTGTTGTGTGTTTGCTGATCTATTAGATTGTTGATGTGTGTGGAGGAATATGCATGTTTCCACTCCAACATATTGCTGTGCCACAGTGCTT
Source organism: Motacilla alba alba (assembly GCF_015832195.1). Classification (NCBI taxonomy): domain Eukaryota; kingdom Metazoa; phylum Chordata; class Aves; order Passeriformes; family Motacillidae; genus Motacilla; species Motacilla alba. The sequence goes on along the minus strand of NC_052029.1, from coordinate 8,549,175 downwards.
TGTAAATCACCCTCTTGCCAACCTACATAATAATACATTGCTACTAGAGGGGGAAATACCTGCAGAGAATGCTTATTTCCCTGCCTTGTTATGGCATCAGTGGGGTTGGGCTGCTAACTGCATAGCACTTGTCTGTTGGTATGGATGAAATAAATACAGTTCTTAATGTTCTGTTGCAGAAACACAAACACAAATACAGCTGAGTGTTTTTTCTCAATAGCTATTGATGGGTTGTAATCTTGTGCTTTGGTTTGCAATGGCTCCAGGGTCTGCTCGCTCGGATCTCGGATCTCTTGCTGTGCCGGTGGACTTGCAGGAATTGTTGTCAGAAGTGTTTTGACTGTAGCTGTTGCCAAACAAATGAAGATGAAGTTGAAATCCTGGGACCTTTTCCTGCTCAAACTCCAGCCTGGCTGTAAGTTTAGATGCACAATTTCTAGCTTTAACCAAGGAGTAGGACTGCTCAGCTGTGATGAGAGCATTGACATGAATTGCAGGGGGACATTCAGAGGATGCCACTTGGAGAGCAGGAACCTCCTGAGGGTGGGAATGCAGGCTACTCCTGGCATGGTGAAAAAGGGCAGCTCTGTTAACTCAAATAGCAAGGTTAGTCTTTGTAAAAACCGTTTCTGATGGGTAAGACAGAAGTTGTTTTGTAAGCTGGCATAACAAGGACAGCTGGTTTAGCTGTGCCCCCTTCTCTAAAGATGCCTTTCATCTTCAGTCCTGTTTCCTCTTCAGATGGACCAACCCTTTGGAGCACTTCAACTTGGCTGAAATGCTGATGAGGTTGTTTTGAAATACTTGCTTATCCTAGCGTGAAGGTGGTTATCATATAGGCAGATGAAAGACATAATTCCTACATGCTCTGAAGGGGAAATTCATTTAAAGTTTCATTTAGCAAGACTTGATCTCCTGTGTCATCGTAGTACTCTTCAGAATTTCTTCTGAAATCATTAAAGAACCACAGCACCAGGTCTTATCTGGAGCTTTGATTAGTATGTTTGCAGATCCACTACAAAGGAAGTCAGTGAAGTCTTCCCTCTTTAACTCCCTCTCAGTCAGAGTCTGCAGCACAGAGGTGACCCTGCAGAGGCAGTAGTGGAACCAGGAGGGGAGCAGAGCTCTCTGGTGTTTTAGTGGCTGCCTTGTCAGCTGGGCTGGCTTTGTGGAGCAGACCATTTGATGGACACTGCTTCGGTGTGTCCAGAACTTGTGGCACAGCAGAGGCCTGCCCAGTGCATCGTGTGATGCTCAGGCTTTGGTACCTGGGCACTGGGGCACTCGGGTGAGTTTATCTACTCCTGTCAGTCTGTGCTGTTACTCTGTGTCAGCTCTGGAAGGGTCATGTCTTGCTGCTGCATGAAGTAAATTTTCTCATGTTTAAATCGCAGTCTTGTCCACGTACTCTTTTGAATTCAGGTAGAACAGGATGGTAATTAATACTGAAGCAATAAAAATAGAGCTGTTCAGGATGTGTTAGAGTGGTTTTTAGATGTGGAGCAGCATATTTAAGAGTCTGCTATATGCTCAGAAGCTGATTCACCTGCAATTAATGGGGAATGGAAACAAAATCAATGCTAAATAGGAAAGCATCACGCACAGGAGAGCACAGTGATGAGGCTGCAGTATTGGACGTGGAAAGATTGGTGCAGGAGCAATTACATTTTGGGAGCAAGTAGCTGGGCTTGTGGTGAGAGGGTGATTCAGAGCTTACCTGGTGTGCTGAGCAGTGGAAGGGACATCCTGTGAGTTTTGGGGTGTGGAGTGATTGTACCAGGGTGTAGTTTTTGACTCTGGGATTCTTCTGTCTGGCTAAAGGGCTGATGTGAGTGCTGAAGCTCTGTTCTTATCATCTCAAATCTCAGCTCTGTGGTGGCTTTGCAGATGAGTTGGACTTTGCCACAGGCAGAGAACATGGAGACCTCTGGACTCGTAAAATGCCCTCTGCAGCCTGTGGTTTCTCCCTGGTCCTGCTCTATCTGAAAGCCCCTACAATAACTTCATGGAATGGCCATAAGCAGAAGACAACACTCTTTGGTGAAAAACAACCCAGTTCTTCAACCCTGTTGCACATGCTTCACCCACAGATGCTCACAGCTCTGGGAAGGGTCCCTGTGACCCCAGCCCAGGCCATTTTTCCATCTCTCCATCCAGCTCTGGGTGGTTTGGTGCAGTTAGGGTCTCCCTGTTCTGCTCCATGCTGAGAGAAGGTGAGTTCCCAGAGGTGAAGCCTGAGAGGGGCAGCAGGCACCAAAGAGGAGGGCACAGGACAGATGTGGCTTTGCTTTGCCAGGAGACCTGGACACTGCCATGCCTCAGGGTCACTGAAGCCACCATCTCCTGTGACACAGCTGCTGTGCTCTCTGAGGATGCCTGTTGACACACAGGGATGTGTAAGCTGGAGATGAGGCTGTGCTGGCTTGAAAATGCTGTGGGCCCCTCTTGAGCTGGCAGGGACCCAGAGTGGTGCCAGGCAGTGTGATAGTGCTTTGTGCTTCCAGGCTGCAAAATGGTGAGGGAGCACAAAAATTATTTAAGTGAGGAGGACAAATGGAGATAGGTCCTCTACTTCTCCCCAAGGAGATGTGATTGAGAGGAGAGGGGGAGAAAATGAGCTTGTAGAGGAACAAGGGTCTGGGAAAGAAAGTAAAAGGCAGGAGCCAGATTTGGTATATTTTTTTTGGCTGACAAATAGGAGACCCGAACTTCCTGTGGGCATGTTTAAGGTGGAAATGATCCCATGTTGACTCAGAATTCAGAAACCAAAGAAAAATTCTGTTTTCACTGTGTTGATCTTATATTTTTATATCTCTAGATGCATTTTTGGATGTAGGGAATGATCTCTGCAGTTAGATGAGGTAGTTACTCAGAGTAAGAATTTGGACTTGTTCTTAGAATAAGGTTTTTAATGTTTTTAAGTGCTCAGAGATCTGTGTATACAGAGTTGAGCAGAACCCCTCATCCTTTTTTTTTTTTCCTCTCTTATTTTTGGAGAGGGGGATTTTGTATTTAGTGGAAACCCCTACAATGGCAAACAGGTTTGACGTCACCTTATGTTTCATTGAGATGCATGCATTGAATTTGGGAACAAATCAATTTATTGTATTCCTTGCTTGCAGCCTGAAAGTGTTTTAAAAATAGATCTACATTTTCAGCTGAGGTCTTTCCATCTTGCCTGTTCTTCAGGGCCTGAGACACTGGTGTGATGTAGAATGCAATTTGTGCCTTCCTCGCCTTCCTACCCACTCCCCAGGGGAAAACTGTTTTTATGGACCTCATTGGTGAATGAGCAAACATATAAATGCCCGTGGTTAATGACCCATCCTTTCTATTTTGGCCCTAGGTTTTCCCTTTGGCAGCTCTGAGAAACCTTATTGTCCTGGAAATTCAGGAGTGGATGATAAAGCTGCAAGCCCTTCCTCTTGGGAGAATATGGATTTTTCTCACTTTCTGAATTTTTTGCAGTGGCAGCTTAGGAGAAAAAAAAAACAAAGCCTTGCAATGAGTCCAGTTGCAATAACCTGAGTGCATGGTAACTTTTGTTATTTCATGAGGAGCCCTTCCATCCTGGGCCTTGCAGAAATGGCCTGGGAATGAGGGTGGATGTTTGAGCTGCTTGTTATGGAATATTCTACACAAACCCCAAAGATAAACAGTGCACACTGTGAGACTGAATTGAAATCAGGACACGACTCCTCTTTCCAAAGGTTTGGATTAAACAGAAACAGAGCTGCTTTAACCAGAGCCAAAGTTTATTTGAGGAAAAATTATTGTGGCTCAGTAGCAATTTCCTTACTAAAGGTCATCTGTATGTTATTAACTCACTATTACGTTTACCCATTGTAGAACATCCTTAATGCCTCTCTTCCTGATTCCCTTTTCACCCTGCCTTGTTCTGTGCATTTGCTTCTCAAACACAGGCATATCCAAATGCCACCTGTGATTGTGTGGACCTGCATTTAGGCATGAAAAAGCTATTTGTGTTCCAAGTACTGATTATATATCAAACGGTATGGTTTGGACTGCCTTTAATGGGCTGCAGAGCTGTGCAAATATTGTATGCCCCTTTTAGCAGAGGGTTTGGTTTTGATTATTAACAGGTTTTTTTTTTTAGTGTGGATGAGTTGTGTGAGTCTGACTTGGTGAAATTTGCATGGATCCTGCTGTGAACTTTGTGGCTTGGATAAGAATTTCCAGTTGGTTTTGGGGTTGGTTTGTTTTCTTAATGCTTGTTGGGCTTTTATGCAAGTTTACTGCTTTTAGCAGAATATATCAATTGCTCTGCTCCAGTCATTGGTTACTAATGAAAATGATTCAATATATTTCATTTATACCCAGCTGAGTTGTGCTCATAGAAAGGGTGGCTTGGAAGCAAAATTCACACAGAATTCCCTTTTGCTTTGCTCATTTTGTGCTGATGCTTTCCTTGTGATCTGCTGCTATTTTCTGTCTGCTGGCCTGGCTGCTTTGCAGGATGCACCACACGTCATGGACCCATTGTGTGATTCCATTTCCATCAGCAGCACTCCCCTCTGAGCGCACAGCTGCAGACTTTACCTCCTGCAGTTGTTACTGTCTGCTCCTGCCCTGCTTCCAGTCAAAGTTGGGAGATCCTCACTTCTTTCAGGAGCCACTGCAGCTGGGACACGTTGGGGTTTTTAACCAGAATGTTGTTTTAGATAAAAACAACTTGTCTGTACATGTAACTCCCCTTTCAGTTTGTTTAAATGTATATATGTGGACTTCTCTATGGTGCCAGCCTTCTGTGGACTCTTCTTCAAGATGCAACAAACTTGCTTTGCCCTTTAGGTCCTGCCAACTTCCCTGGTCCCACCAAGATCCCTGGGCAGTACAATTACTGTCTGCTGGGAGCTACATCTAGTTTATAGAAGTGGATAAAAAGCAGCCAAATATTAAAAAAGGCATGCCAATAAACAGCAACTAATGAATTTTGTCTGTAAGATCAAGTTTTGAAACTTTACTGGCAAACCTGCAGTGTTTTACCAGGAGGTGTGTGGTACGTTTGGGATATCTGAGCTTGGTGATTTTCTGTGCTGGTTCCTTCCTAGTGAAGTCTGTGCTTCCAAAGTGTAGCTGTGAATTACAGCAGGAAGCTACTGCTTGTGGTTTGTGGGGTTTTGGTTTGATTTTTTTCCTTAGAGAGAAGTATAATATTCCTGATCAACATCTGAGATGTATGTGCCTTAGTGGCCTGTGTCATGCTGTAATGCTGATAAAACTGTTTGAAAGACAGGCAGAAAGGTCAAGAATTTGTTTTTTACATAGGTCTGAAGTAGTTGCTCAGCCTTTTGCTTGCCAGACTGATCAGGAGATAGCCCAGAGCATCGAGGGACGAGCACCCAAGACTAGCCCCAGAATGCCAGAACACGTTGTTATCCTGTATATGCTCCTTGTACTGGGTTGAATCATCCAAAGGTCTCTCATTGTAACAGGATAAGCAGCCAAAATGAGGACAAAGATGGAGACTCAGATAATGCAATCAGCGAGCTGCCTCCCACTCTTCAGGATGTTTCCCCTGACAGAAGGCGCTCGTCCTCAGATACATCACGGTCCACTTACAGCCTCACGCGGCGGATTTCAAGTAAGCTCGTCCTTCCACCATTAATGGAATCCTTGTGGGGGAGAAAATCAGACTGTAGTGCTTGCTCTTTCATCTTTTGGACAGGGAACCAAGTCAAGTCGAGGGCACATTGATTAAAATCCCATCCTGTTTTGCAGGAGCAGGGTGGAAGGGGCCAGCCCTGTTTTACTTGCTGAAGCACGAGTGTGGTTATTGCACGTGCAGATGGACAGGGAGGGAGGAGTGCAGGCCTGCTCGTGCTTCAGCGTGGCTCAGGGTGCTGTTAATTATTGGCAGGGCAAGGGGGAAAAGCCCCGCTGTGGAGCCTGTGCTGGCATTGCACAGACACAGAATAGCTGCACCCAAAGCTGATGTGCACCTGTAATTGCTTCGGTGGACTTTCTAACAATCACATTTGTGTGTTTCTCTCGTCCAGGTCTGGAGTCGAGGAGGCCAAGTTCTCCACTAATTGACATCAAACCCATCGAGTTTGGAATAATAGGGGCTAAGAAAGAAATAGTTCAGCCAACTATCCTGCGAAAAACCTACACCCCAGATGACTATTTTAGAAAATTTGAACCAAGGCTGTACTCTCTTGACTCAAATAGTGATGACATGGACTCCTTGACAGATGAGGAGATCTTGTCCAAGTACCAGCTGGGCATGCTGCATTTTAGCACACAGTATGATCTGTTGCATAATTATCTAATAGTGCGAGTCATTGAGGCTAAAGATCTGCCTCCTCCAATTTCTTACGATGGTTCAAGGCAAGACATGGCTCACTCCAACCCCTATGTGAAGATCTGCCTTCTTCCTGACCAGAAGAACTCCAAGCAGACCGGAGTGAAGCGCAAAACGCAGAACCCAGTGTTTGAGGAGAGGTACACATTTGAAATCCCCTTTTTAGAAGCCCAGAGAAGAACTCTGCTTTTAACTGTAGTGGATTTTGACAAATTCTCACGCCATTGTGTTATTGGCAAAGTGTCAATGCCCTTGAGTGATGTAGACCTTGTGAAAGGTGGACACTGGTGGAAAGCCCTTGTGCCTAGTTCTCAGGTAACAGAATTTATCAGATTATTGCCACAGTTTTTCTTGCTGTTTTGGGGGTTTTTGTGTGTGTGTGTGGTTCCTTTGCCTGTTGGCAAGTACTGCTGATTCTAATTAGTAATTGTCATCTTGTTAAAGCAGCATCTGCTGGGTTGGGATTATGTGGGCCTGTGACTGGTTTTATACTAACAGTGTGAGGTAGAGGAGCTGTCTTTTATAGTCACGAGCAAAGATCCTATGTCAGCTTAAACGAGAACAACTCAAGACTGCTCTGGAAGTCTGCACCTTTGGGCAGGTGTTTCGTGTCACTGCAGTGACCTGCGTCCCTTCTCAGGAGTGCTGTGACCCTGTCCCACCCAGGTCATTCCTGTGCTCCGAGGACAGAGGGGAACCACTGGTGCCAGTAATGATTTGATTCAATAAAACATGTAGAAGATGAAATCTACCCAGACCTGTGGCATAATGCATAAGCAACAATCTACAAGGAGTGGTAGATTTGTTTTCATCAGATCCCTGAAGGAACTAAACTTGCCATAAATATTTGTCTGATGCAAGTGGGATGTTGCATGCATTTTGGGCACTTCAGCCATTCCATGGGATGGGGAGATCAGAGGGTCTGTGTGCTTTCACCTCTGTTCTCAGGAAAGGGCTGTTCAGTGGAAAGATCTGAGCTCTGCAGCTATGAATGCAGGATGCAACAGGTGGTTGCCTACCAAATTTGCCACTGGTGGTATCACCCACATAGCCAGAGGCACAGAACCCTGTGAAAAGCCAAGAACGTAGTGTGAACAGCATCTCAAGTGTTTTACTAAGGACAGGAGTATCACACAAGATTGGTGTAACAAGCTTTCCTCTCCCAGTTCCTTCCCAGTTCACAAATTGCAATTTCCAAGGAGTCTTTGCTGAATTAAACTCTGTTGGATGGTTCACTTTTTCTTTGATTTTTAGGTGCTCACAAAAGGGTGCCATAGCCAGAGCTACTGGATGAAATGAGCAGTAAATAATTTGCCTCACTGCTGTTTTACATTGTGGGTTCAAGGGTCTGATTTGGAGTGGAGATTTCTGATCAGACACTTGTGGAAACATGTATTTCCCGAGCAGTGTTTGGAAGTGAAGCCAGCTGGGGCTGGCTCTGCCCCCTCTCTGTGTGCAGAGGGACTGGGGGCTCTTTCCTCTCTTGCTCAGACCTGCTGCACTGCACAAAGGGGAGGAGGATCAGGGCCACAGGTAACTGCAGGAGAGCCAGCTGGATTTCCTGAAACAGAAGTAGGAGTGTTGTGGGATTAGCTTCAGCAATGCTCAGGCAAGAAAGGAAAGTTCTGGGAGCTGTGCACAAGTCAAAATCATGGGGTCCCTGAATGTGTGTTTATGTAGGGCATGTCTTGGCATCCCATTAGCCTCCTGTGATTCCCACCATGCAGTTTGGCTTCTCCCCTTGCTCCCTCCTTTTGCATGATAAATACTTCTCTGTATTTGGCATCTCTTTATGAGTAACATGGACTCATTCCACAGCTAATACAGACCTTGATTAGAAAAGATCATCTCTGCCTTCATGTGCCAAGCTCGGAGCCAGCTCTTCCTTTCCCCCTCTCCAAAGTTTCATTGAAAGCTGCTGCTGTTTTCAGCAGTGCTGTCTGCTTCACCAGCATTCAAGATAAATTTTTTATGCAGAAGTTGGCATTTCTGATATTTATAAAAGGAAGGAGAAAGACAAAACTCCATTTGAATGCACAGGCTTAAAAGCCTTTTGCATTTATCCCCTTGCTATCATATGGAAAAACTTAGGCAAAAATTCCTCCACACTTTGATCAGTAAAGTGGTCCTTTCATACCTTTTTGCTGATTTTACCTCAGCTGGCAGACTGCAGCTGTAAAGGGATCAACAGTGCTTGTACAGCACATCCAGGGATGATGTTTGGCATCATCTTCCCACATCTTCTCAATGATAAAATTTTTAAAGTTCCTTGAGTAAGGCATGTTTCATCCTAGTGGTGATTAAATTAGTTGATCAAAGGGTTGAGATAAATCCTGGAAGAAGTAAAACAATAAAGCTTATTGCTTTGAAAAAATACATTTTAATGTCTTTTGGTAACAGTGATGTTTGTGCTAGAAATTTCTGAGGGATTTTTTAATAGTAGTTGGAACCTTCTGCCTGTGGAATGATAGATTTGACATGTTGACAATTTCTTTTATACTTCTCACTTTTTTGCTTGATTAGCTGAGGGACAGACAGCCTTTATCAGTTTCTTGTTGGATTGAACCTGAGCCTGCTGAAGTGTGCTTTGTGTTGAGAGATGCTGATAGACAGGGACAAAAATAAATATCTACGTGCAGTTGCATTTTATTTTGCAGAAGGCGTCCTTGGATCCTGGAGAGCACCACAAACCACTGTGGTGCAGTTCTGATCTTTAGTCAGGAAAATTTGCCAGTCTGGGGCTGTGACACGGAGCAGCAGCTGGCAGCACCCCCACAGCCACAGGAGAAAAGGCTGAAGCAGGTGCTTGGAAAAGCAGTAACAGGAGGGGGAGAAACACAGACAGTCATAGACATGATATGTGGAGATGAAAGACACAAAATACATGAATTTTGGTTTTTTTATAGAATTTATAGACAGAAACATCATGAGCTGGAGAGAGATGGAGGAAAGTGAATCCAGATGGCAGGAGCTGTGGAGAAGTTTTCTCTTCATACTGGTGGGAGTGGGAGGGTGGCAGGCACTGTGAAAGAGCACAGGAAGTGGCCAGATGACATGAGCTAAGATGAACATCTGCTTTGCACTTGCTGTCTACACCTGGAAGCTACTGACACACAGTGTGCTGATAAAGCCAGGTGCCAAGTCCTTGTCCCACCATCACCACCATCACACTGAGCTCCCTCATCCCAGAGCTGGAACCTGCCTAAGTACAGGGCTGTGAGCTGCAAAAGCTGGGGAAAGCCAGAAATCTTCTGGTGCGTGCAGTGTCAGCAGGGACAGTGAGCTTCTCCCAGGTGTGGCATGGTCCAGCTTCTTCAGCCAACAACTCTTGGCTCCTCTGGGAGCCTGGACCCAGATCAGCTCCTTAGGCCTGTGGATGGGATGTACAGCTCCTCACTGTTGGAGGAGTGTGTTCATCACCAGCTCATGGGGCTGCTGTGAGTGACAAGCAGAGCATCTCCTTGGTGTAAGGAGGTGCTGAGCAGCACTGTCCTGCTCCCTGTCTGCAGTGGGTGCCCAGAGAACCCGAGTACAGCTCAGCAGCAGGCTGGGCTCTCAGCCTGAGCAGCCAGAGCTACAGACTGCTGGGTGCCAAGCCCCGGGCAGGAGGTTGTACCTGCACAGAAACACTTTCTGAGCTTGGGTCGGCGTTCAGCGTTCAGGGGGATTGTGGCATTCACATTCTCTGAAATATCCCTTTGCCAGGATTTTTCTCCTGGGAAGCTGAGAAGCCTCAGAGAAAAGGGAAACAACTGTTATCTCATTTGCTTCTCCTGTGTTTTGCTGCTTTGGAATGTGTTTGGAGATTGTTTACCCACAGGTGATTGTTCCATTGGTTTCTGCTGTGAATTATTTTGACTCTTTGGCCAATCAGGGCCAAGCTGTGTCGGGACTCTGGAAAGAATCACGAGTTTTCATTATTATCTTTTTAGCATTCTGTAAGTATCCTGTCTGTGTTCTTTAGTATAGTATAGTTTAGTATCCTTTAATATAATATAGTATCATGAAATAATAAATCAGCCTTCTGAGAGCATGGAGTCAGATTCATCATTCCTCCCTTCATCTGGGGGCAACTCAAATACAACAGGGGATCGAGCCCAAAGCAGAGGCACGGGGGAGCTGCTGCCCAATGCATCATCAGAGCCAGCAGCTGAGCAGATTTCTTGTGGAAAATGTCAGCGCAGGTATTGCCAAATTCTTTATCCTTGGTAGTTCTGGGAGGCTTTCTCTGGCAGGGTAATTATTGCTTTTCTAAAACGCAGTGGCTGCTCATGGAAAGGCTCTTGAGTCCAGTCCCCACAGGAACATTCTGCACTCCTTAAATATCCCCTGAAATGTGTGTGGCTTTGCTTAATTGCCATGAATGAAGTTGGCAGGCCTCGCTGGAGCTGGGCTCGCATTCGTGTGTTTCGCTGCTGAAACGAATCCTGAAGCACATGTTCAGGACCCCAGGTTTTATTGACATATGATTCATTTCTCTTTTGGCAGATTTGAGTGGGCAGGAATAAATGTTTTAGACCAGCAGTAATGAGAGCTTGGAGAGCATTCTGCAAAAGGAAAAAAAAATAAAAGCCTAGTTATGGTGGGAAAATAGCATGAAGTTCCTCTTGCCTCAAATTAAGCCATTTTTGTAGTAGAGGGAATGTGTATTGGATTTGCTTTTTTAACTTCATACTATGAGTGCACTGGAATGGCCTGTCAGTTCTGATGTTCAAGATGGTACAAGGTGGTTGCATGGGGCCATGTTTGCTCATCGGCTGGATGTTAAAATCACCCTGGAAGTTTACGTGTGGCCAGTGGAGGAGATGGCCTGGGCAAAGCCTGGCAGACTGCAGGATACCCCCACCCTGCAGGTCACTGGAGTTAGGTCACCGTGATGGATGCTTGTCCATCATGATAACAAGATTTTTAGCTCTTAACCTGTGGTTTATTTTCATATTTTGGCTTGTGTTGTTCTATCTTCTTTTATTTCACTCTGTATGTTTGTTTTTCCTCAGTTCCATTTCAGTGGTTTTTTTCCCCTTTCCTTTTTGAGTCTTTAAAGCTCCAGCATTGAAATTTTTTTCTTCTTGACTGTTCTCTCTTTATCTGTATTCCTGGTCACCTCATCCTTTCCCCTCAGTGCTGTTCACTCCTTGCCCTTCCTGCAGAGAGCTGGGATGCTGGGGGTGTATTTTGTGGAGGAGGAACCTAGAGGAGAGGCTGGTGGGGTCCAGGAGCAGGACCTCTCCACAGGATATTTTCTTCCTAAAGCTTTTTGCACAAGAGAGGCTTTCTCATGGCCTTTCAAACTGAATAAAAGACAATTTGGCTTTCGAAGGGATTTTGTGACTCTCTTCATCCTACATCCAGTTGGAGCCAGTTATGTAGGAAACGCTGCTCCTATTCATTGGTAGGTATATTTTTTTCTCAGGTTCTGGTCCTTGATAGCTGAACCTTCCCCAAACAATGCCTGTCACAGGATGCTGTAGAAAACCTGTTAGAGCAAACTGTTCTAAACCATCAGATTTCTAATGTGCCTGGAGGTACCAACACAGATAACCTTCAGGAGGAAAATCAATCTGAAACTTCATTAGGGGCAATGCATAGATGTCAGTGCTGATGCAATGTGCTCTGGGTCCTGTTGGGAAGGGTTTCAGCTGCAGAATTTTGCTGGTGGTGTAGCAATGCACAAGGAACAGTCTGGGGGGCTGTGAAGAAGGAATTACCTGGTCCAAACAAGATATGCATTAATTAAAACCTCATCATCCTTTGGGGGAGCCTCTTTGTGTTTCAGAGATGACAGAAAAGAGCAGAAAAAAATTCTGGTTCAAAATTTCTGGGTTCAGCCCAGGCAGTAACTGGAGAAGGTTCTGGATCACAGGCGAGCCCAAGGCTGCAAATCCAACCTGGCAGTATAATACAGCCGGGAGTGAAATGTTAATCAAAGCTTCAGGAGAGTCTCAGACATCCCAGACTTGGTGTCACTCCGGCATCTCATCAAACAGGAAATTGCTTTTCCAGGGTCATCTGGGATCTCGGCACGAATCAGCTCGTCATCAGCATAATAATGGCAGCTGAAATGATGCCTTCGCCTAGAGGGGCACCTCTGCACGCTGCCTGCTGGGAGCAAAACGCCGAAGGCAAAACCAACAGCTCTGTGGTTTCCTGATGGAAAGACCTGGGAAACACAAAATCCAGGCGCTTCCTTGCCCTTGGGTGAGCGGTGTGCCGACGGCAGCTCTTGTGCGCGAATGCATCCCCTCCTCCGGGCTCGGCCCCTGCAGGGCCGGAGCTCTGGGGCTGCCCCAGTGACACAGAGCAGGGTGTCGATGTCCTGTGTCCCCACGGCTGCCTCTGAGCGCGGGCTGGGCTCGGGCTCGCTGCTGCTGGCAGCACGGAGTGTTTCCAAGCCGGGTGACGGGACTGTCACATCACCAAAGGGAGCCATGGCATTGTCGGGAAAGGCACGGGGAGCCGAACCCCCCTGCTGTACCTGCTGCTCCTTGGGGCAGCCCGGGCGTTCTCTGCTCGCTCGCTGACGCGGCGGTGGCCGAGGCACGGCGGGGACAGTGGCAGCCGGTGTGACAGCCACCCTGGCCCATCCTCCCGCGGCTGACAGCCCCGGGCGCTGGGCAGCGCCTGCAGCACGTTTCCCAGCTGCCAGTAATGCATTTATAACATCACAGCACGGGGTGCCTTGGAAAGGCTGAGTCACCTGTCCGGGGAGCTGAGCTCTCCCGAACCTGGGTTTCCTCCTGGCCACCCCTCCTGGGGCTGCTGCTGCCCTGCCTGCCCTGGGGCTGCTCCTCCCTGCGGGCTCCGAGCACACCCATCCTGCCCTGGCCTTCGGGCAGGGGCTCTGTGTTCCTCCCCTCGAAATAATTAACACAAGTGTGGCACTCCCGGAGAGCAGAGAAGGTGCTGTTGAGATTGGTGAGGTCAGGCTTGATCTGAGAGTGACTGAGGCCGCTCATGGTATGCCTGCTGTCTTCGGCGGATCACAGAATATAGCATTTTATGCCTCTCCTTACTCAAATTTAAGCCTAGATAGCCAAAAAGATTTTTCTAGAGGTGCTGAAATCCCTGTTAGGTTAGGTCCTACAGAAAATTAGGTCCTGCCCTTACCTGGGGAAGGCTGGGTGGGTTGGGCAGCAGTGTGATGGTTACACTGTAGGGGCTCCTTCCATCATCTCTGCAGGGGTGATGGGACATGGTTCTCCTGCCAGTGCCCAAGGGGGTGTTACAGAGCCAGCCTGACACTCAGTGTTCATCATCAGGCTTTTTTTTTTTTTTTGTAAATGGATCAGAAATGCAAATGAATTGGAAGCAGGGAGAGCTGCCTTCCCTTGCTGAGCTCCATGGCGCATCTCTAGCCCAGGGAAACGCCTTATTTCCTGCAGTTCTTGGATAAGGTCAACAGGTTCCATCAAGGGACAGCTCCACAAGTAATTATCCCAAATCTTAATGCAGATTTTCAGCACTCTAAGCCTGAGGTGACTGGAAAGGTCCTACACCAGTGCCCCATGCCAGCCTGCCACCTGGCTGTGCCAGAAGTTTGGTATTTGCAGCTGGAGCTGTTTGTCTCTCCCCAGCAGGTAATAAAATCACTGAGCAGTTTCCTAATTTGCACTGTCCAAATGCACCTGAATTACTAGGAATTGAAGCCTGAACGGAACCTGACCAGCAGTGAATGCAAGCAGAACTGGGGCTGTTAAAAATGTTGTTTATGTGTTATAAGAAATGAGTTGGGGTGGAGGGCTGCCTCGTGTGGCTCCTGTTGAGGGTGGTGGTGTGGGCACTGTGGTGCTTCCATCCTGTCCTGCTAATAGGATTAAAAATCACTGACTGTTCTTGATGATAAACATGTCTGCAGGCTGTTCCAGCCACAGACCTGAGAGGAGCATTTTTGGGCAAATTCAAATGAAAGATGATAGTTTAAATCAATTAGATGGTGTTTAAACCACCTGGGAAGTGAGACTCTTGGGTCCTTGTGCTGTGCCACCACAGGGCACCATGGTGTATGTGGTTATGTGAGTACTGTGTGTATTGGGTCAGGTGTGTGTTGGGGAGTGGCTTTTTTGATGGAAAGAACTTAAAACATCTTATATTGACCAGCACTGTGATGTGGGAGCTGGCCCAGGTCGATGGGGGAGAAGTTCCTTCTGGGAGAGGCAGAAGTACTGTAGCAACAGAAGAAAATGCATGTGGTAAATGTGGGTGTGGGTGCTGTGGAGTCACAATGCTGCCCCACAGTGTGACCCACAAGCTGCTGTGACAAAAGGAATTTGAGTTAAGAAATCAGGTGCTTTTCCTGGTTGGCTTTCCCAGCCTCAGTTTCCCTGAGCCACTGATTCTTTGCCAAGGATTGTGCTTGGTGTGCTGGCCCATCTGCTGATGAGCCTGGTTCTTTGGGTCAGTTCAGAATGTGGATATTCTGAGAACCTTTTACTTTACTGTCTACCCATGGTCTCTGGTTTCTGTAATCTAATATTTGGGGCAGCAGTAAAGACATTTGAGCCTTTTGTTATGATTGCAATACCACTGCAGCTCCTTTTCCCCTTGGAAGGGCTCTGACACCTGGCCCAGGTCGGTTTTGGGCTGTTTGACTGTTTGGGATGAAGTGCTCGCTCTGCACTCCTGCACAGACCTGGCCCTGGGCAGTTGGGTCAGTTCCTGCCTGGGCTGCCTGGTGTGCTCCCAGTCTGCAGAGTGGTTTCAGTGTGTGCATGTTGCATCTGACAGTAAGAGCCTCTCAGAGCCAGGTCATGGCCAGGGGGGAGAGGTTATTTTAAACCCTCACATCTGAGGAGCTGTGATGTGAGCTCTCCAGCTCTTTAATTACTAGTTTTAAGCATCATTAAGGAGAAGGAATGATGGCAGAAGAGCTGTGGAGCTGTGTTGCTGTGGAGCTGTGGCCATGGGGCAGGCTGGTGAGCAGCAAGGGCACAGCCAGGCTGTGCCATGGTCTCTGGCAGATGCCAAGGGGCTTTGAGCCACCTTGCTGGGACCCAGGGGTGCATTAACCACTGCATGTCTGAACTTCCCAAGTGGCTGCTGTGGCTCCTGGGGACTGGGGAGGAAAGAGAAGGTCTTCTCCAGTGGGTCTGTGTTCTGCACCTTGGTAAGATCAGAACTACCTGGAGCCATTAAAAATGGAGCAGGTAGGAGCTGCTGACCTTGTACCCCTGCCTCCTTATAGGTCCTCTTTGCCTGGCTGCTGGGAAGCTGTGGATTGGTGATTAGAAGGATTGGTGATTAGAGAAAGATCTTCTTTTGGGGATAGTTCCTTTCTTGTTCCCATTTAGCACAAGGTACCAACAGATGGTTCTTGGTTGCAGTTCAGAGCGTGACTAAAATTCATTTTTCAGGCACTTAGACAAATGGGATTTATTTAATTTCTCTCCCTTCTCTTCCCCTCTGAGCTCTGTTCTAAATCTTCACATTCTCTTTTCCCTGCAGAATGAAGTGGAGCTGGGAGAGCTGCTATTGTCACTGAACTACCTACCAAGTGCAGGAAGACTGAACGTGGACATCATTAGAGCAAAACAGCTTCTTCAGACAGACATGAGCCAAGGTTCAGGTAAAGGGCAGTGCATTTCTCACATTACTCATGCACAGATTATATGTGCCTTTAAAGCAGATCAGTGAGGCTGCAGTTTGTGGGGGACCCAGGGGGATTTGATGCTCAGTTCCTGTTAATGCAAGGCTCTGGATGTCCCTCTTGTATATATAGACAACAATAATGAAAGTATTTGGAACACTTACTCTGGGATACAACAGAGGGTTTGCCAAGTTTAAAGAAAAGATCTCTGAGCCAGGCTGAGGTGAGGAACCAGGAGCTTCGATCCCCCTGGCAGCCCCTGGGCATTGCTCCCTGCTGGCCCTGGGCACTCTGGCTGGGAGCTGCTTCGTGCCTCTGTCCTCAGGTGCTCTTCCCATGTTCCTGCCCCAGCCTCTGCTGCTGCCAGAATCTTGGCATTTCCCAAAAAGAACAGCATGTCAAGGCTGACATTAGCTGTGGTTTTGGCAGGGACTGTTTCTAATCTGGCTGCCTGATTTTGTGCCCACTGCAAATCCCTGGGAGCAGCGTGGGGTACAAGTCCCAGCCATTTCCAAAGGCCATTTCCCAGCACAGTCCATCCCTGTTGTGCCCAGCCCTCGTGAGCAGGGCTGCTGACTCATGATCCCCATAACACTTTGTGCTCTTTGTGCTCTTTGCCAGATCCCTTTGTGAAAATTCAGCTTGTTCACGGATTAAAATTAACAAAAACCAAGAAGACCTCCTGTATGCGGGGCACGATAGATCCCTTCTACAACGAGTCCTTCAGCTTCAAGGTTCCCCAGGAGGAGCTGGAGAATGCCAGCCTGGTGTTCACAGGTGAGTGTGGTGCTGGTAGCAGCAATTGTGGGTGCGCAGAGACTGCTTGTCCCACCCTACAGGGGGTGCCCGTCACTGGGGTCTCCTGGGGGCTTCATTAGCACTCTGTCCCCTGCAGAAGCTGTGCCCAGCATTGCCAGCCTGGCTGGGAGCTGGTCCTGAGCTCGACTGGTCCCATTCAAAATGCTCCTGTGCAGAGGAAGAGGAGGAGCACCAATTGCCCTTCTCAGTGGCACCCAGCCTGGTCATGGAGTCAAACCCCAGGAGAGTGAGAGGTCAGCAGTGAACAATCACAGAGCCCAGGCACTGGCAAAATAACTTCTGGTACTTGATGCGGTTTGCTGGTGAGAGGGTGCCCCTAAAGGCATTCTACAGAGACCTCAGCTGCTCTGTGGGCAGGGCTTGCTCATGCCTTTGTTTCTGAAGGGCTGGGACTCCATATCCCATGTGCATGGCACAGCTGAGATGGACCCAGGTAGAGCCCACAGAGCCTGGGGACCACGAGCAGGCTCAGAGCTGACCTCACTCAAGAGCTCTGGAGGTGCTTGGCTGGGACAGGAATTTCTATTTTTAAGCAGTTTCTGGGTCTCCTGTATCTGTTCTTGAGGCATGAAGACAGGCAGTAGAGCCTTGGTGCTGTGAGCAGGAGTGGTAGAGCACAGGGCTGCTGTCCTAGGCCAGGGACCTGCTGAGGCTGGTGGCATTCTCTGCCTTTTCCCACCCTAAAAGTCTGGAGCAGGGCTGCAGGGACCCTCTGAAGGGTGGGGTTCCCTCCCATGCCATGATTGCCCCACCATGGAGCTCAGGCACCATCAGGAGCAGGGTCAGAGCTTCTGGCCCTCTGCAGGATCACGGGGGCTGGCTGGTGGGCTGGGCCCACGCTCTTTTACCACAGTGGGCTCTCATGCTTCACAAACACTTCTTTTGACAACTTTCCATCATTTCTTTGGGTGAAAAGTATCTGCTTCTGAAAGGTTGTATTTTGAAGTATTTTTTAATTTTACTTTGTACATGGAAGATACAGGTGTCAAAGCTGGTTCAAGGAGGCTTACTCCAACCCATTAGTTTGTTTTCAAACATGTTACAACAAAAAGTGATGCTGATTAGCAGCTTAAATGTTGCCCTTCATGCTCAGAAATTTCCTCAGCAAAACACCTGTATTTTATTAATTGATGACTGCTTTGCATGCATGTCACCCTGACTGTACCTTGCACGTGCAGTGATGAGTTTGTTCCTGGGGGCTTCCATCAGGTGATCTTGTGACAGGCCTGAATCACTCCACTCTTTGCTTTCCCCTTTTCCTGCTGGCAGCAGAAAAGGCAAACACTTGGCACTTGGGAGGGGAGGGGAACCCTGCTGCCCAGCACAGTGAATGAGGCTGGGATTAATGGGTGGATCTCTGGGTTTTTTTCCCTGTGCAAAGGGTGTGTTCCCAGCGAGCCAGTGGGGAGTGGGCTGATTGATCACCCTGTGTCACACAGCCGGGTTTCAGCACCGAGCCTCCTGAGGCAGGCTTCATTTTCTGAGTGACACATTGCTTGCTTTGAATTTGCAATAAATAATCCCAGGCCAGAAATGTCCCCAGCAGCCCCACAGCTGGGAAGGAACGTGCAGAGCTCTGGGAGGAGCAGTGGGGCCAGGTTCCCCTGGCTGCTCTTGGCCTGAGGGGTGAGGTGCAGGGTGGGCACAGCACTGCCTGGGCTGGGGCTTCTGCTGGGACACTCTGGTGTGAGATGTGGGGCTGGTGTAGCCAACAGAGAGCTGGAGCCAGGGGTGCTGGCCATGTTTTTGTGTGTACAGCCTTCTGCTGGGTCAGTGCCTGCACTGTCTGTCACAAGCTCTGCATCAGGGGGCGTGGTGGTGGTGAGGATGCTGAGCCACATTCAGTGTTCATCCAGGTGACAGATTGGCTCCTGATGGTGCTGGAGGTGTGTCCCCAACAGGCAGAGCAGCACCAGTTTGTTCCCGTGTGCATCTGTGGGGTTCTGCTGAAATGAGTTTCTGGGAAGGGGGTTGTGGTGTTCCCCACAGAGCTCCTTCTTGGCACCTTACAGTGTTGTGCAGCTTAAGGGCTTGTGAAGGGCTTTGGGATCCTCTGTTAAAAGATAATCAAGAACAAATGTTTGGCAGTATGGGTATCTTGCAATGTGAGATGTCTATTTTGCATCTCTGCATAGCAGGGGCATAGTTTTGTCTTGTTTTTTTAACTTAGGTGCTTTGGGGTTCTTTTTTGCCGCAGGGCTGGTTCTTTCTGTTGTGTGTGTTGTTTGGAATTGTTTCTTATTTCTTCTCTCTTCTAATCCACATTTAGTCCATTAGGTCAGTTAATTAAATTTGCTGTTGAGTCAAAGTCCAATTGAAAAACAAAATAATCCTGCTTGAAGGGTGGGTGATGATGCTTTGAATGGAGAGAGAGAGCTGTAAAAGCAGCCATGGGAGCCAGAAGTGAGGATGTCTTCAATAATTTAAAGGAACCTTTATTGTGGCTTTGTATTTTGGACCCAGTCTGCAGCTGTCTTTACATTGGCTTGGCTTCATGGAAAGCCCTGGACCTCTGCCAGTTCCCATCAGCTGGGGCTCCTGGCTCCCAGTGGGGCTGGTACCACACCGCAGAGTAAGGCACTAGCCACACCAAGTAAGATGAATTTTGTTTTCCCCCCTGTGTGTTTTTCTCCTGTGCATCTTGAATCAAGCTGTCTGTGTTCAGTGCACTCTGGTGTGGATTTCTCCACCTTTTGCCGCGAGTTACCAAGGATTGTGTGTGCAGACAGAGGAGACGCATGGTAAAGCACCATCCCTGCTTTCCTGGTGGGGCTCTGCAGAGCTGAACCCCACACCAAGCTCAGGGCTGAAGCACAGCTGCATTTGGAGAGGGGCCCTGGGTGCCTCCAAGAGGATGTGCCCAGGAAGAGCTCTGTGTTAGCCAGGGTTGGAGGAGGGGCTGGTTGGGCAGGTTCTTTGGTCTTTCCTCCTCCTTGGGCACACAAGGATTCAATACTGTCAATTACTGGCATTTACAGACCAAAATGCTTCTCCTTCCACACTGGTGCAGGACACCTTGTCCCAGCTGTCTTCCTGCCTTCCCTCTGCTCCTTCCTCAGATGCTGCTGGAGCTGTCACTAACTCACAGTCCCAGTCCTGTGCCCAAAATGAGGTGGGATGAGCTCTGGTGGAAATGTCCTCTCCAGGAAAAAGCATCCAGGGTCAGGGTTGCTGCTGCAAGTGTTGTCTGTTAACAGCTTCTCCCCAAAAGAGGCTGAAACCAGGAAAGCCACTGACACTCATAACAAGTCTAATGTCCTGACAAAAAAAAAAAAAAAAAAAAAAAAAAAGAGTGAGGCAACAGCTGGTGGAGAGGATGTTTGATTTTCATTTACTTCATCAAACATGTTGTCTAGGTAATGAGCAGCCATATACATATTGTAGCAGAAATGCACTCTTTTGGATGGTTGTGTTTGCACTTTCCGGGGTGTTTTTTGCAACCTGACACATATCCCCCATCTTCTGCTTGAGTGCAGCCAAGCCATGGGCTCACCTCCTGCGGAGAAATGGGGCAGGCTCTGAAAGGTGGGGTGTTCTCCTAACCTTGTGAAAACCTGTGAGCAAAGGTGTTACTCTGCCTGATGGCGAGGGGAAGGTGGAGTTTGGCCCCAACAGCAGCACTGGCAGCTGCTGCCAAGATCATTTCCATGAAGAAAAAAGAGTATTTGAGATGCAAGTGCAGCCTCTGTGCTGGGAGGGCTGGATGATGGGCACCCAGAGACCCTGTGCTCTCCCCACTGAGGGATTTTGGGCTGTCCAATAAATCTCAGTCTGTCAAAGCTTGGGCTGTGCAGCAGGAAGGCAGACCACACCTGAAACCTGAGCACTGTAGTATTTTGTTAACGATTATAATGTTGTTAATAACAATCATCAGTAATGCTGTTTGCACTGCAGTAAAGCCCAGATGGCCCAATAAAAACCAGCAGCACTCCAGGGCAAACTGTGTCTCAGGGACTCCTTAGCATCTTCTCATCACTTACCATAAAAAAAGACAACCTTCAGCACTCACAGTGAGGGGATGTTTGTCTCCCTGAGGTCCTTGTGGTGGCTGTGTGTCTTTCTCCATTTAAATGAACTGTTGGACATGTTTGCATGGCAGGATCTTTAGGGCTTGTTACACAAGCAGAGTCCCCAGAGAGGGAGAAATCATCTCCATGCAATTGTAGAGGGAAAATCTGCTTTTCCTTCTGGCCTGGCTGAAAGGGCAGCTGAGCTAGGACAGCCCTGGGGCTGATGGAGAGTAGCAGTGGGGCTCATCCTGCTGCTCTGTTCCTGTCTGGAAAGGGGCCATGGCTCCAGCAGGGCAGGATGCTCTGCCTGGGAGAGAGGGAAGCAGGCTGGGCAGGGTGTGCTTGTTGGTGGAGAGATTGACCTCGAAATGTGTGTGACCTGCACTGGTGACATCTTCACAGTCAGTCCTGCCTGAGGGTGCAGCTCATGGGCACTCAGTCTTCTGGTAGGATTTGCTGATACTCCTCACTTTTCAATATGTTTTAAAAATTGGCAATGTCTCTGTTTTCTGTAAAGATTTAGGACCCATTTTTCCATTTTATTTCTCTTTTTTTGAGTATTTTTGTTCCCAAGAGTGTTGAGACTTTGCAGAGCTGTACCTGTGGTTTCAGTGGCTACAGCAGAGGGGCCCTGGCAATGCTATCAGCCACCTCTGTGCCCCAAGTGCTGTAATGTGTGTCTTCAGACCCCTGGATAGCTTTAATGCTTTATTCCAGGGCTCTAATTAACTTGCAGTTAACAGGCAGTACTTGATTAAAATAAGAGATTGCTGTTCAGTAGCAATATACCTGGTTGCTCTGTTGGCTCATTTTCAGTTGGCCTTTAGGAAAACATGGGGACCATTTAATGAAGTTGATATTTTGAAAGGGGAAGAAAAAGTAACTGTTGGTGTGTATTGATAATGATGCAGTTCTGGGTATTGGGTTGCTTTCACTGAATGTTTTCTCTTTGAAGCAATGCTGCCTGTTTCAGCAGGATGCAGAGCTAGTGGGGCTTTTCAGTGGTGTTTTCTTAATTAACAGACTGATTTCCAAATGTCCCAATCAGCTGAGCAGGTTGAAAGTTGATAAAGTTTTTGTCCTGAGGCTTCTCCAGAAATATATCGCAGGGATGGAAGCCACCATGACTGGAGCCATCACACATCTGCACTTTGACTCGCCCGTCTCTCCTTTCTCCTCTTGCTTTTGCTTTCCCACGTGAAAACCCAACAAACATTCAGGCACTTTGCCTTTTGCACACAGATATAGGAAAGAAATCTCATATGAGTCAAATTAAACTGTTTTTTTCCCCCATGCAGGGAGGCAGGAGGAGGATTTGGTTTCTCTTTTGAAATACTATCATAACATCTCTTAGATTGATGGATAATTAGACAACTCACTGCTAGAAAATTGTTTCTTGTCATCTATTAAACATGTCTTTTGGAAGTATTGGACCGTCTGTATATTTCCCATATCTAGAGCTCAGAAGCAAAATGTAATCCCTGATTAAACCTGTGTAATCCTATCTTAGTCAAAGGAGAAAAAATAGAAAAAAACCCACTGATGTCAGCACTGTGTTTTCTGGGGATTTATACCTGTTTAATTTAGATCAGAATTTGGCCTTTGTGTCTGGTGTTATAAAGCACTTCACTCATTTATGCAGCAGCCACCATCTGCTCCTTGCCCAGGTCTGGGGAGAGCAGTGAGCTCCTGGCTGCTGCCTCCTGCCCTCCCAGGCCTTGCTCCAGGTCTGGTGGCCCAGCAGGTCCTGTGGGGACTCTGGCAGAGGGGTTTGGGGAGATGTGCTGGCAGGGGAGACCCCTGAGGCCCAGCAGAGGCTCTTCACAGCAGCTCCGTGTGCGTTTCCAGGTGTGCAAATCCCCTGTGGGAGGAGAAGGGCCCCACTGCTCTCCATCTCGGTCCCCTCTGTGCCTTGCTGCTCTCCATGGCAGGTGCTGGTGGTCACCTGGAGCAGGTGACAGCAGAGGGGCAGTCAGAGATGCTGAGTGGGGTCCTGCAGGCCCAGTCCTGTTTGGGGTCACTCAGGGAAGATGCTCTGGGGTGAATTTGGTTTTTTGCAGCAGACTGACTGCTTTAACAAGGAGGAGTGAAACACCATTAATCAGTGTGAGAGCAACAAGATGCTGACCCTTCCTGACCCGATCTGTTGCTTGCTTAGAAGGCAAAATTTGATTAATCAAGTTGCCTGACTTAGTTAATAAATGTACTGCATCTGATGTGGCAGAAACTGCCTGTCCTGGAGTTCTCTGGAATCTTTTGATAATCTTTTTCTCCCAAAGAAAGGAGCAAACCCTCCTGTCTCCAGGCTGATGATAGGTGCTTGCTCCTTTTGCCAAGCCTCTTAATTTAAGCAGTGCCATGGCTCTCCTGCCCTCAGCCCTTCATCTTGTTTGGCTCACACTGCAGTGAAAGGAATTGTTCAGACGTCTTGCAAGGCCAGAATCTGCCTGTGCATCAAATGAAGAAAAGTCTGGGTGGCAGGGGCTGCTGTGGGCAGCAGAGCAGTGTCTGGAAATGGAATGTCTGTGCCTGGCCCCGTGGCTGCCTCAGGAGATGGATGATGGTGCAGGCAGAGACTGCCTCTCCTGCATGGCTGCCCCTGCCTGTGTTTGCAGGTGCTGTGTGGCACTGGTGCTGGAGCCTCTTCCTGTCAGGTGTGTAAATATGCATGAAGTCATCTGTGCGCTTTGTTGGAGCTCAGAGTGCAGAGAATTAAGATGCAGTTTTAAAAAAAAGGAGAACTGGAAGTGGCGAAAGCCAGCCATAGACACTCCTTTTCAGTATCCTCTGAGCTGTTGCAATAGATGATTCCAGCCCACGATTCCAGTGTCTCCTGATGAGGGAATTTCATGAGGTGTCATCCCTGCATGCCCTTGAGATCTCTGCAAGGCACGCTTGTGCACTCACACTTCCCCTGCACCCTGGATCCCTGCTGTGTGCTCCAGGACCTTCCCCTCCCTGAGTGAGAGCAGGCTGTGCTTAGGCACACACCTGCTTTGGGGTGCACGTGCAGGGAGCCCAGCCAGAGCACAGGGGAGATCCCTGTGCCTGTGGGAGGTTTCCAAAGAGTCTCTTGCTGTGGCACTGTCCCCTGTGGGGCAGCAGCTGGGTCTGTGTGTGGCTGTGTGCTCCAGCAGTGCCAGTTCTGTACTCCAGTTCCCTCTGGAGCTGGGCAGGTGCAGCCACTGCAGGGGAAGGCTGGAAAGAGAGTTTAATGTGCCCATCAGACCCTGATGGAGATTAAACTGATAAATGGGAAACCACGGCATCTTCTCCTGTGCTTTTCTCTCCTCTCCACTAAATATGCCAGGCCATGCTCGAGGAGCAGGGGCAGGATTTGGGCCATGCCTGTGACCTTCTCAGTGTGCATCATTAGCCCAGCTGCTGCTGCTCCTTGTAGCACCTCTTTGTGCTAAACAGTCTTTTAATAGTGATGTCAAGCAGTTCAGAAGCAGTTTGCAGTCCTGCTTAACGTGGCAGCTCAGCCCCACTGGCTGAGGCAGTGCTGGGCACAGAAAGGGCTGGGCACTGGCTCCTGGGCATGGAAAGGGCTGGGCACTGGCTCCTGGGCACGGAAAGGGCTGGGCACTGGCTCCTGGGCATGGAAAGGGCTGGGCACTGGCTCCTGGGCACTGGTTCATGCCTGCCTGAATGGGCAGGTGTGTGAAGGGGGCACTTTGTGAGACCTCACCAAGTGCTGAGGCTGAGTGGAAAGGGCTGGAGTGTTGATGGGTCAGTGTCAGCAGGGATGTGGTTCTGCCAGAGAGAGCTCACAGTCCCATGAGATCTGTGTCCTCAGGGGGACTCTGTCCCTCAGTTGCCAGTGTACAGCCTTGGGCACGTTTTTGCTGGTTTTTTCTCTGAGTTACATGGCTTTAGTTGCATTGCAGGTGATGGTGTAGAACACTGCAGAAGGGTTGATTGTTGGTATGGAGCTCTCAGCTGTTGCAGCACGCTGACATTCCCTGCTGGTACTCCCGGATAGGCAGCAGCAGAGGCGCTGTGTGGCTGTGCCGGGCAGTGCAGCACAGCCAGATCTGCTGAGTAGCTGCTGAGGAACTGCTGAGTAGCTGCTGAGGAATGGCCCGGCACACCTGGCAGAGCAGAGTTTGCAGGAGATGCAGATGTTTCACGGCCCCAGCTGCAAGGCTCAGGCGTGTCCCCATCTTGTAAATGATACTGA
The DNA here is from genome assembly GCF_015832195.1 of Motacilla alba alba. Lineage (NCBI taxonomy): Eukaryota > Metazoa > Chordata > Aves > Passeriformes > Motacillidae > Motacilla > Motacilla alba. Next base: position 8,524,255 of record NC_052029.1, on the reverse strand, counting down.
TAGCCTCGAAGTTAGCTTAAGGAAGTTTTCTTAGTTAATGCTCCTCCCTGGTCATTCCGAGGATGCTGATGTGTTCAGTCAAAGGATGAATGATTTTTTGAAATGCCAGCTGAAATTCTGCTACTGCACGTGACTCATAGATGATGATGATTTGCAGTCGTGCTCTGCACAAGTGCTCAGTGTGCAATTCTCAGTGTAGAGGGAAGGGTGAAAGGCATTTTGGCTGGATCTGGTGCCAGGGCTGATGCCACCCAGGCAGCCTCAGGGATTAATTACATAGTGCCATGGGAAACAGCTGACTGGCAAAAAGTGATTCCATGTGACTGAGGCTGGTGGGAGACAAGGGAAAGCTCAGGCTGGAGCTGTCCCCAGAGCAGATGCTGGAGCTCCAAGGCCCATTGCATCCCCTGGAAGTCACTGCCCTGCTGGGCAGCAGCTCTTGGGTGTGCAGTGCCCTCAGCCCTGCAGGGAGCAGGCAGCCAGGCTGGGGGGCTCAGCCTTCCCTCCTGTGCAGGAGCCCTCTGGGCCCTGAGCCCAAGGGAACAGTTCATGTGGCACCCAGGCCCCCATCAGCTGGATATGGATCATTTAGGAATGCTGCATCAATGAGTTCATAACATGAAAATGTTTTATTTATATGTTTTATTTACATGTACCTTGTCCTCAACAATTCAACCCTTTTAATGCATATAAGTAAAGGTGATTTTTCTTCTGTATTTTAGCATTTCTATTATAAAGAATGTCTTTTTAAGAAGCCTTTCTGTTTCCAAATGTGTCCTTCTGAAGAGCAGCTGCAGAAAGAATTGGTTTGACCTCTGCTTCTTTAATTGCTTTTTGCTCTGCGTTGGCCTAGAAATGGATGTTGCTATTGTGTAAATTACTGTGACAGTGGAAAAAGAGCTCATGAGATCAGGTGTGTAGTTTCCATCAGGAAAATATGCTTCTCAAATGGAAAGCAGCATCTACCAGTTCATAACCAGAGTCTGGGTCAGTCTGAAAATCCCAAATGTTAATTACTTTATTTTCTGCTATTGAGCAGCTCCACGGTGTCACTGTTTCTGTGGCCAAGGGCAGATTGAATCTGAAATTTACTGTGAGCTCCTTTCAGACTCTGTCAGGGGATGTTCAGACATCGGGGAGCACAGCTCAGCCCACTTGTACAGTCACACACCTGGACTCAGTGTGTGGCACAGCGCTCAACTGCTGCCCCTGGCGCTTCTCCACCTTCACCTGTTGTGGGACAAGCTGGAAGGAAAGAGCAGGAGCTTTTCACCCCCCAAGGCTGAAGGTGTGAGTCTGTGTGGAAGTGGCCCCTCTGCAGGTGGGGCTGCAGCCGGGGTGTGAGTGTCACTGTGTGCAGAAGCACAGGGCTCTGCCCTGGCTGCTGCTCAGCCCTGCAGGGCTTTCCTGCTCCAGGGGGCTCCCAGGGCTCCCCTGCTGCCATCAGAGGTCACCTGGCAGCTGGGGCAGAGGCCAGCCCCCCAGGGCAGTGCCCCTCACCTTGTGTCATGTGGGGCCCTGGCTGTGGGGCCGTGGCTGTGACTGTGGGGCTGTAGCTGTGGGACTGTGACTGTGGGGCTGTGACTGTGGGACTGTGGAGCTGTGCCTGTGGGGCTGTTCCTGTGGGACTGTGGGGCTGTAGCTGTGGGGCTGTGACTGTGGGACTGTGGGGCTGTAACTGTGAGACTGTGTGGGGCTGTGGGGCTGTGGCTGTGGAGCTGTGCCTGTGGGGCTGTGGCTGTGGGGCTCTGGGGCTGTGACTGTGGGGCCGTGGGGCTGTGCCTGTGGGGCTGTGGCTGTGTGGCTGTGGGGCTGTAGCTGTGGGGCTATGGGGCTGTAGCTGTGGGACTGTGGCTGTGGGACTGTGGAGCTGTGGCTGTGGAGCTGTGGCTGTGGGGCTGTAACTGTGAGATTGTGTGGGGCTGTGGAGCTGTAGCTGTGGGGCTGTAGCTGTGGGGCTGTGCCTGTGGGGCTGTAGCTGTGGGGCTGTAGCTGTGGGGCTGTGCCTGTGGGGCTCTGGGGCTGTAGCTGTGGGGCTGTGCCTGTGGGGCTCTGGGGCTGTAGCTGTGGGGCTGCAGGGCTGTGGCCGTGGGGCTGTGGCCGTGGGGCTGTGCCTGTGGGGCTGTGGGGCTGTGGCTGTGGGGCTGTGGCTGTGTGGCCGTGGGGCTGTGGCCGTGGGGCTGTGCCCGAGCCCCCGCAGTGCTGTGGGTCCCTGGGGGCACACAGGGCTCTGTGAGTGCCCCAGGGTGGGCTGGCACTGCAGCCGCAGGGCTTTGCAGCGGCTGCCGGGTCAGGCCCGGGTGCAGCAGTGGCTCCTGCAGTTGGTGCTCCCCTGTTTGGGAAGTGATTGCTGAGCCGAGGGAGGACTGGGGGAGATGCTCCCCCTCCCTCCCCGTGTCAGGACAGGAGCACCAGTCTGTGCTTCCAGCTGCTCGCCTGGGCTGTGGGCTCCTGGCATTCTCTTTTCCAAGCTTTCTTGGAAGAACTGGTGGCAGCCACAGAGAAGTGCTGCTCCTGAATGTGAGCAAAGGAAAGGCTTTGTTTTCTCAATGACGTCTCCAGCCTCTTCTCGGGTAAGGTCTGTTCCACAGCTTGGTGAGCTCAGCCATCAGCAGAATGCTCAGCAAATCGTGGCCATTCAGCAGTGGGATACAGCAGTTAGCCTCCCAGAAAGGCATGCCCTTGAATTTAAAAGGCTTCTGACCTGATGGGTAAAGCTGAATTTTTGGCACACAAAGACTTCTCTTCTGAGGAAGCTGCTGTGGTGAAGCTGTGAGTGTGTAAACCTGAGGTCAGTCTAGTGCAGCCTCTTATGGTCTGTGTGTGAATGAGCATTTGGCCTTGCAAAATGTTTTCCCTGTCCCTCAGCAATAAGTCTCAGTGCTCTCTACAGTACTTAATGACAGAAGCAACAATGCTTGTATAATTAGCCCATTAATACCCCAAAGGACTCAGCATGCTAATTACCTGACACAATGAGATTAGCAAGCTGCATTACAAGAATTCAAAATACTTGGATCAACAGTAGAATGGCAGGTACCCTTAGTTAGCACACCTGCTTGTTTTACAGTCCTGGCATGGAGTATTTTTGAAGAATCAGTATGCCTGGGGTGCTTCTTCTCCACTGTTAATTTATCCTGTGATTAATTGATGGCCTGTAAGGCTTCTTGGTTTAAATTACTTGGTGCTGTCTCCCAGGATTAGGCTTTGTTTTCCTTAATTTTACCAAAAAAAACCCAAAAAAAACCAAACACAAAAAACCCTAACACAACAACAACAAGACCAACAACAAAGAAACAAAACCCACACACACACACAAAGAAAAAAACAACCTATTGAAAATTTTGGTTTTGGGGTATTTTTACGTGGTTTTATCACAATGTTTGATTTCTGTAGGCTAATAAATCATAGCAAAACATTTATTATAGTCCTGCTAGCTACACCTGTGATCCATTGCCTTGTAGGAGAACTCATTAATAACCCAGACAAGCCGTGTATTAGTTAGAGATGGATGGCATAGAATTCCTGACTGTGTCCTCAGAAGGTGGCCTTTCCAAAAAACACCAACCTGGCCTCTTGACTGAGGCACTTACTTGATAACGTGTCCTGATGGCATCAGCCCCAGATAACTGATGGTGACAGGCAGAAGAGATGCAGTCTTCCTGCTGGGGTGGTGAACCCCAGATCATTTCTAAATGTCATTTGAAGATGGAATTACAGGGCTCTGAGTTGCAGGGTAGATTTTTTAGAGCAATTATTTGAAAAAATTACTTGAGCATTTGAAGGTTTGCTGTCACCTAAAATATCCACAGGTAATTTGGTGAGCAGAAGCATCTCTGCCCATAAACTGTGTGTGCAAGAGCTGTCAGAAGGGATGAAGTGAGCTGTAACCTGGCACTGCTTGATTTCAGGACTGCACTGGCAGGTGGTGCCAGAGCCACCCAGAGCAAGATCCCAGACTGGTACAGAGGTGAGGAACCAGCCTTGCAGAGCGTGGAGATGGCAGAGGGGCAGGTTAAAGTAGTGCTGGTCACCTGGGGGGTGTGTTACAACTGGAAATGCACAGCCCTGACAAAGGTGTGTGGTTAGAAGTGAGGCTGAGTGCGTTGTGCTCGTGTCCTGCCTGCCTGTGAGGGTGTGCACACATCGGGGTGATGCCATGGCGTTGTTTTGCTGCCAGTGCTGGTTTCTAGCAGCCCTGGAGAGCTGGTGCTGCTGGCAGGGGCTCCATGCCAGGCTGAACATGCTCTGGCTGCACCAGCCCAGCTGGATTTGGAGCTCCTGTAGACATTTGTCCTTAAAAATCCCTCTCTTTCCTGAGGAGATTTTTTAATCGTTAATATTCCAGGCAGTGCCTGTGGATATCCTGGCTTCAGCTGGCAAAGACTTCATTTCAACTTTTTAATGAGCTGAGGCAGGGCTTCAGTTTGCAACACCAGAAGTGCTTTTGCTCCTGTCTGGTGGGAGGACTTAGTCTTTCCCAGGATCAGGCCCATCATTAGGGTTTGCTGCTGTCTGTGCTCTTTCCTTCCAGGAGACTGGGCTAATCCAAAGGACAGGGTGGTGGGTTGGTGTCTCTCCCTCAGTTGCTTTCCTGGACATTTAACAATTAGCTGCAGTGATAATTATGGCAGATTGTTGCTGTGTAAACATCCTGCTGACAGCCTGGCCCTGTGTAATTCCTGTCTTGGAGCAGGGCAGGCTGTGGATTAGCACTGGAGTGCTTTGTGCAGTGCGTTTGGAGGAGGGTGCTTTGAGATGCTGCTTCTGCATTTCCTCAGGCTGCTGGGCTGCTTTTGTGATTTCGTGATGCCCAGGCAGAGCTTTTGGCACTTCTTCATATGATGTAATTTCCCTTCAAGGCTGGACAGGACTTTGAGCAGCCTGCTCCAGTGAAAGGTGTCCCTGCCCACAGCAGGGGGTTGGAATAGGATGATCCTTGAGGTCTCTTCCAACCCAAATTATTTTATGAATCTACTTTACCTACTCATGGTAAATACCGTGGCAACTGTGGGTTTGTATCTTGT